>NC_089144.1:13936329-15182601 GCF_009819655.1 Sylvia atricapilla | reverse complement strand
GCTACAATTTCATTCTGACATTCCTGGGATATCATAAGCCAGAAAAGCAAAGCTTGATGGTTTACAGAAGTTATCAAAACAGTAGTCAGTTTTGCAGGTAGGCATAGGGCAAAGATATGCTCCTGACTGGAAATGTTATTTAGTCCTTTAACTGTTAATTTGCCATTGCTGTTTAAATACATCTCTGCATTAGATTTGCACTGTAGCAGTTCACAAATTACACAATTCACAATTAATCAGAGAAATTCCTATTAAAAAGTACAATAGGTTTCTATGACCTGAAAGCTTAAAATATGTGCTCTTGAAGGGCACCTTAGGATGTTATTTTCAAGTGTGGTTTGACTATCAAATTTTTTTAGCCACTTGTAAAGATTCCAGGTCAAATTAAATAGTTGAAACAATCGCTTCTGGCCTTGACACGTATAAAATTTCAGTAGGTGCTTTAACAAAGTCACATAGGACAAGCTGCACGATGACAGACACGCACTTTGCGCACTGTAGGATATCAGCTTCTCCCTGGATGTTTCTGGTGAGAAAGATACATCGATGTGCAGATATAAATAGATACAAAGAGTTCCAAGTACTTTTACTTGGTAGCAGCAGGTTTCTACGTCTGCTCTGTCACATGAACGTAGTTACTCCATACAGGTCCAGAAAGAGTTACACTTTTGTGTACACAGCTGAAGTGTACCAGCACATTTTCATGTGGGTAAGTGCTGACTGTATTATAATTTACAGGAGATAGGCATCTACCTGGGCTATTTAATTGCAATTAAATTTTACCTAGTTATTATCTCTCACCTGATTCCAACTGTGTTTAATTTTTTAATACTTAATAGTTCTCTTGACAGCAATTTGGAATCACTTTAGATCAGAAACCTATTTCCAGTGACAAAACAGCAGGGCTCTTTACACATATTTTTTATGACATAGCCATATTCTGTGCATGCTTCTTTGCATTCAAGTGTGGATAGCACTTAATTATTCAATTTATTGTTTATGCAAGTAGAGTCACATGACTGTAATTTAATTCATCATGTCATTTGTTACAGTAATATTTAAAGCCAAAGTGTTCATATGCCATCTTAGTTCGTACTTTCTTTAAAGTTTTCCATCCCCTCCCTAAAATATAGGAAGGCAGAGGACTGATCTGTAGGCTTGTGGAATGATTTAATTTGGAGAAAAAGGAAAAAAAAAAAAAAAGAACTCAGAGAGTAAAAAGTGACTCAACAAGTGTCCCTCAGCCATATCTGGTGATACTTTGGAAAAAACATAGTTGGCAATAATAGAACGTGAGTCCCTTTAACTCATTTTATTACTGCTGTTGCCTTAGGGAAAGTAGAAGAACATAGAGGAAGAAAGTAAAAGTAATTTTTTTCATCTGTTATTGTAAACAAAGATCTGAAGAAGGAATTTGAAAATTAAATTTACAGTGCTGGCTGGATCTAGAAAGCATGTTTCTAAATTCATCTGACAGGCACAATTTTTCCAGTCAAATTACCTATGGCCCTTTGGGTGTGCCAAAGACAAGTTCATTCCTTTCTGTCAGGGCTCTTCCTTTGAGGACATCTACAGCCAAATTTCCAGCTTTTCTACCATCAACCTTCATTGCCATCCCTTTTTCCTTTCTGGCTTCTGCTCTCCAGCACAGCAGTAAAATTCTTTAGCAAAGCCTAAAGACCCAGGATGCCCATCCAACATGGAGAAAAGAGAAAGGTGAATGTCTCCTGAGAAGAAGGGGAAAATGAGTAAAAACCCAAAACAACAGGTCTCAAATGTGTTTGGGGATAGAATTTACTCTCAGTATGACCTACTACAAGAAGAAGTGTTTTTTGTGGCATATGTAAGATAAATAGTGTCAGAGCATATTCCTTCTTATTCTGTCCACTGTCCCAGTTAGTGTGATGGGGTTTTTTTAGCTTCAGGGTTGCTCACCCCTTCTTCTTGTCTGTGTTCTTTAATGTGGGCACAATTTCCTACCAAAGCATTCCTTACCATTTGGGAGATGAGAGAATGAGACTTTGGCGAGCAGTATGCAGCTGTAATACTGCTGCTTCAGAAAACTGCTGTGCATAGACTACAAACAAAAGAGAAAGATGGGGGGAAAAAAAACCCCTCAAAACCTACAACTACTCAGAGGTGAACTGGGCTTGGTAAAAAAGGAGTTAAGGACGTTGGAATCTTTCTAAGTCCTGTGGAGCTCTCAAGCTGACCTGTCCCCCCCAGGAACTTCTGGTTGTGCCAGCTCCAGTTCTTTGATGGACCCCCATAACACATCAGCATAAAGCCTTATTTATGGTGTATTTCAGATGTTGATCCCACAGCTTGTGTTCATTTAGGCATTTGCATATATTTCTTTCTATGAACTGACCAAGGAAAATCAGTTACTGTAAGGTAATAACTTGTGCCCTTAGAAAGAGGAACAATTAAGTTGGCAGTTGTTCATATTTTCATATTTTACCCATATATGTATCACGAGAAGTCATTTAAGTCTTTCAGTATGGGGAAAAAATTGATATAGATCAAGGAGAAAACTAATTTTCCAATTTTGGGCTCATTTTTCTGTTATAGGTGTGACTATAGAAATTTGCTTCTGAAGGAAATTTAATATTCAGCAGATTTAACGCAGTCTTGCAGAAATGTTTTCTTTGTTGCTTTTGAAATGCAATTTCAGGGTTAGAAAAGGGGAAGTAAAGGAGAAACGAAGGAAAAAAATCTTTCCACAATTATGGGGTTTAATTTTCTATCAATATGTGTTCCTCATGAGCCCTCATTTGGCCTTGACAAAGTCTGAGAATTATTTATGGCTGTGTTTCCAGCTATTGCTGTTTCAAAACGTTGGGTAATTCCATGTTATGATTTACTGCACCCCAAGATGGACAGAGTAAATTTATTCTTCATACATTTCTTTCCAGAAAAACACATTAACTGGATGACTGGTAGAAATGATAGATATATTTAGTCCTTGTTTTGTTTCAGGGCTTCAATTTGGAGCTCATGAAGTTAAAGAAAAGCCTTTTCTTTGGTGCCAGTCACCCTTTTTTCCTGTACATTTGCTTTATATTGTGTCTATTTTCTTTGTGATTATCAATTGTTTTAATAAAAGTTAATTTTATAAGTGAGGATAGGTCTGCTCTGAAAGATCACATACCCCAGATCACATACAAGACATAGTCACTATATAACTATTAATTTATGCCAGAACTAATTTTTTCTGTAATTTTCTTGTTTACATACACCAAAAATAGATTTACTAAATTCCTTCCTGCTGCACATAAGTTTAAATACTGTCTTTTTCTCTTTTGTAGTAACTCAGAGAACTAAAGGGAAAGTTCTTAAAATTACCTAGGAAATAATCTGCTATTTTTTCTCTTACTTTTTTTTGTTTATTCTTCTTCTGACTGAATGGTGCAATCTCTGTTGTTTTAAATAATCTATTAATCTCTTATTCCTCTAGGTAATTTTTTTCAGATTAACATTTTCTGAAAACTTTAGGTTACTATACATGTATCATAAATATAGATATAGGCAAAGAAAAAAATCCAACCAACAAAAAGATAACAAAAACCCCACCAAAACCATTCAACAAATTCACATTTCAGCAATTTCACTTGGGTGCCAAATTTTTACTGACTGGGAATTTTAAGCTTCTGTCACTTAAAGTTTCTCTGGTTCAGCATCTCTTTGCGGTGTCACAGCAGTTTAATATCCCCACAGAAATTTCCAGCTTCCCACAGTAAGACATGTGTTAACCTCCTAGAGTAGCTTACACAGTGTATTTATTTACAGTCACGCACACTGCTAAGCAGCTGCCCCTTGGAGATGCCACAGAGGTTTTTTTCATTTCAACACCTCATGGCTTTACCTTCACTTTCAACACACAAGTTTGGAGTGTGCTTATCTGAGGTGGCTGTGAGTGGAAGTCATTAGAGGATATGTCTGTACTGTGCTGGAGAAAGGCAAGCTGACTGATCTGGAGCCTCAGTATCTTACGTGCCTGTAAGAGGCTTGGCAACCCGTTTGTCTGAGCTACTCCACCCAATTAGCAGGTGTTGATCCAATTCGGAAAGGCGGGGTGTAATCTGATTTCTCCAGGAGACAGGTGATTACTCCACCCAGATGGAAGAGAGAGATGAGAGAGACTCCTTAGATCTAGGCTGTGGTTGCAACTTAAATTGCTGCTGGGCTTGGTGAGACTGCCTGAGCTGAAACCCAACATTAGTGTTCATTTCTTTGCTAATAAAACTGTGCTCATATTGTGGGGCAAGTTTACTCTATAGAACAAAAGAGGTTTTTTTAAAGTTATGGTCAGAAAAGAGCTGGCTTCTGCTTGACCTCAAAACTTCCCAATATTTTGAGTTATTTCTAAAATACTCTTCTGTTCCTTAAATAAATTTGTTCTGTACTGTAGGAAGTGCATACTGCTGAAAAACATAACAATTCAAAACAAAGGAAGCTTGCTAGACCTCCAGGAAAGGTTTCATGTACAACAGTCATCCAATGCCTACAAAACCTTAATTCTACTTGTTTGCTGGAATGCATCCACAGAAGACTTTGGTTTGTCTTGTTAACTGTGCATCAACCAGATGTAAAAAAATATGATATAGTCATTAAATCAGGTATTTTGTGCTGAAGCCTTTTCTTGGCATCCCTCTAGTTGTTCACAGGTCTGGAAATTTTATTATATGCATCTGCTGAAGGACAATTTCAGGGCTTGAAACATATCTTGCAATTTGAACGTACTGAATGCAGAAAAAGTTGTAGAAATTTTACTTCCAAAGATCACTAGGTCAAATGGTTAATGCTAATGACAAAGGTTTAGAGGTCTGATATGTCAAGGGAGGAATCTACAAAGCATGGCTTCTAATGACTTCTTTTAATGGCTTTTGGATTAAGATTGTTTTCAGGATGGGCCCTGGGGAGAATCCCACCCAGCTCAGCTACCTCTGTGCTTAGGCTTAGTGCTAAACCCTGGGCCAAATGACCAAATGCCAGCAGTGACCCAGATTTCCAGGTGGGTGGGTAGAGAGGCAGGGAGACATTTTGTGTTTTACCCTCAGTAACACAAAGGCAGAACCAGAGAAGCTTTCCATCTGCTGTGCAAGTGTGCTGACAGTACAACTGTTTGCTAATATGGCTTGCAGTTTTGTAGCTTGAAGGAATCAGGATATATCCGCCTTTTTTTTTTTTTTTTTTCTTTTTGCTGGCTTTTTTTAATAATCTGCTTTCTTTGTTTCTCTTTTCTTGTCTTAATGCTTTAATGGTTTAAATTCATGCAGACATCCTGCAACTTGAGTAAATTATACACTTTAAATATTCTCAAGAACTCTTGTCATATCAAAAAATCAGACAGATAACAGGCATAACTTAATTGGAAAGATAACTGGAAGCACAGTAGTCTGTACTATGCAACAGAAAATGTCTTATCTACCCTCATCAGTCTGAAGTTTCTCAGGACATATCTTGTCAACAGAGGAAAATTTAGGTATGAAACTAATCAATGGTTTGTGTGCAATGCTAGCAGTGGTCACCATGCCTAAGTGTAGTCATTTATGGCATCTCCAAAGGAGTCAGATCCCCCAGATCACAATACCATATAAAGTCCTGTAGATCACAGCCATAAGGGCCACTGAATCTGGAGATCTGTCAGCTTTTAAAAATTAGATGTAGTCTTTGTTTGTATTGGATTTGTGTGTGTGTGTGTGATCAAGTGCACACTGCTTGTAAGGCTTTGAAAAATGGGGGATGTAACTACCAAGTAATAAGTTAATAGAGACCCCTTTCTGTAGCACAGACCCCAGTACTTCAACTGCTCAACTTGCTTCACTCAGCTCTGCAGACCAGCTTCTTCAGAGGGTAAGACTGTAAAACATTGATTCTTGCTAATTGCAAGGAACAATAATGACATAAATGGATGCAAATGATAGTATTGATCCCAGCTGTGGGGGGTACACAGTCATAAATCACAGTTTGCAAATGTTTTCATGCCAACTGTCCTCCCCCACTCTAAAATCATGCACCTGCCTATACAGGTTCAGCTGGAAGGTTATCTCATGGAGTACAGGTGCCAGGCAGGATTTCCCCACCCATTAGGGCCTGCACGCAGCTCTCAGAACTTGGGGACTTTCCTGTTCCTGCCAACATTAACACAATAGCTTTGCAGCACTGTTGCCAACCAGCTTACTCCAATAAAATAAAATTTTAAAAGACCATTTCATTTTAACAGGACCCAAATAATTTGCTTTGTTCACTGCTTATTCTGGAGCTGTTTAAGCCAGCTGTGCACCTGGACCAGTATTTTTCCAAATGTTACTGTAATAAAAAGAGGGGCACAGCAATAATTTTTAAATAATGTCATTGCATTTTACAGAATCTTACACTCAAACAGCAGGAGCTGTGAAAGCACACATGATGCAGAGCTCACCCTGAAGAGGCTTCCTCGCCCATGCTTGCTGACATGTTGAAGTCTTTGCTGGGTCTAGCTTAGAATCCATCATCTGTGTACATGGCAATCACACATATATTTATTGCACTAACACTTCAGAAATATTTTCCTTGAAACAATGCTGCTCCATGCTGAAAAAGATATCTGCCAGTACCGACTGAACTGATGGCAGCCGGCAGTAGCCCACCAGCAAAACTGAGAAGTTAAAAAAGTTCCCTGATAAGTCCAGAACATCTTTCAGCAGTGTGAGGAATTTGAATGACAGCAGTAATATCAGGGATTACTTATTCTCCACGGGTATCCCTGACCTCATCACTTGAAAATTTGACTAATGGGACAGAAGAAAGAAAAAAAAGTGAACACAATAATTAACCTCATGCATGGAACTTTATATGAAACCTGTCCATCCATTTTGATTTAAGACACAAAACATATTTATTTTGCTTGTCCAGCTGTTAGATGATAGTTCTAAATCCTCTTGTCCATCCAGTTCAGACAAAATCTTATGATATTTTAATCACTTGGGTGTGTGGGAAGACAGATATAAAGGAAGAATGCATTACTGAGTCTGATGCTTATCTGGATTAAATCAGCAGAAAACTGTTGAAGCTAATGATACTGTAAAGGATCATTTAGCCTTCTACTTACTGCCATGCATAATCTGGCCATTTGCATTTGCTGCAATATCTAAGAAGCAGTATGGACATCACTATTGGCTTAAAAAATGGAACCACTTTCTTAAAAGAAGGAGAAAAATATGGATATTAGTTAGTCACAGGGACTTATCCTTCAACTTAAAAAGATGTAATTAAAAACTCTTTGCTTCATTAGTAATCCAGATTGAAAGACGTAACTTCCAGGCTTCTGGAGAACAGATAATTACTGGAAACTCATAAACCCCACCTAAATTCTGTTTTAATTTTCATACACGGAGCAGATGTTTTGACAGATGGATGGACTTTATTTTTGTAACTGTCCGGGAAAAGACTGCATAACACAGCCTAATCAGTGTTACATATCTTTACTGTTTGTTTTTCAATCTTTCTGCATTTGGCTCTTATTCTTTTGGTTGCAGACATTTTCTTTGTAATTTATTTTTTCAGGCTAATCTCTCTCTGCATAAGCCCTTCTATCAACTTGATATATAAATATTAGAAAATTCTTAAAAAATAAATCTGTGTGTTTGGTTTGTAAGTCAGATACATTGATCTTCATATAGTGCCTTTCTGGAAAACCTAATTAACACTTTATCTCCTCTTCAAGACAGGCCCTCTGCCCTTATAGCTGGTATAGGATTTGGAACTAAAATTTTGAGTTAAGGTACCTGCCCAGGGACACTGGACCTCTTTGACTTTAATTCACACTCTGAATGTGACAGTCTAATAATTTCTTCACTTGTTTTACGAGTAGGACTTTAGCACAGGAGAATTTGCAGCTGAGTTGGTGCTGTGGCTGTGTTACTGAAGTATGATGCAAACTCCTTTAGCCACTCTCATTTCATTAAATCATCAGCGTGGAACTGAGGATCTGAACCCCAGAACTTCCTCAATCTAGTCTAGAGGAAGTGTAAGCATGTTTATAGTCCCTGAAGTTCAATTGTTTTTCTCACTCAGAAGTGCCCAATGAACTTCTGGGGCATGTTCCCTCAGGTGGCCAAACATATCTTAACTCCCAGATACAAGGTAGAATCGCTTCAGCTGGGTGCCCTGGTGCACTTATACACCAAACTAACCCCAGGAAAGCCTGTAGGAGCTGCTTGGGCTTTGGTGAAGGTTGTGGTCGACATTCCTTCAAACAAAGAAACAAACTGAATTGTGCCCTGGGTTTGTGGTACTGCTTCAGCTACTGCATGTCACCATTTCTTTGGCCATACTTTTTAGGTTGTTGGCAATCATGCCATCACAACTGTTTGCAGACACAGATCCAGCAGTCATATACATAGAAAAGTAGCTATCTAAAGAAGTTCTCTGTGTCAGAAAAGAGACAGAGAGGAAGACCTTGCAGGCTGTGCTAGAAGCATCTCAGATGTGGTGCAGGGATTTAGTTTCTTGCATTTAAGATAGAAGCACTTCTGTACAAGGCCAAAGGCAGAACCTACAGCTCTTGTGGAAACCTTAGAGCATTTATTGAAATATAAATGAAGATTAATCCTCTCCAGGGATAGGTAGATAAATGAATGGGTATTTTTGAGGACTGCAGTAACTCCCACATGATGTACCTAATTTTCCCTTTGAATATCTACTTCAATCATTCTATGCCATATGCAAGCACTTATGCATTCTGCTCTATGTATGTATATATAAACTAAAGCTTTAGGGCATAAACCAGTGTTTAGCTTCATATAGACAAGAAAAGTTTCCTCCTGTTAAGCTGCTCACTATAATGAACAAGATTATTAGGAGCAAGAATTTATAATGATTCACTATGATGATCCCAGTGCTCCTCTCCTTTAACATTTATTTTCATAACCCATCCAATGCTTTCCTGCCTACAGAAAATTTTTCAGACCTTGCATTCATTTTCATTCACATCATTGTGCTAAAAGTATTTAAACTCCCACAATACCCTGCTCTCAAGTTTGAAAAAAACCCTTATTTCTATATGGAAAATAATTTTTAAGTGTAATTTTCTTTCTTCATCTATTTTACTAGACAAAGAACAATATCCAAAGGGTATGGATATGTCCAGACTATATCCCCGTTGAACAACATCCCTTTCTTGGGGAAAATGAAAATGAACACAAAAGCACTGGGTGGCTGAATGCATATGCAGGCAGTGTTGAACTTCCCTGAGAATTTGTTCCTTAAAGCTTCTGCCTCTGGGTTACCTCCTCTTCCTCTGGTGGATGCTTTCTCCTGTCTGCTCTATTTTCTGAGATGCTACATGCCTTTTGTTGTCTTTGTCTCCCTTCCAGTGCCTTACACTCTGCCGTCATGCAGTGAAATGCCTCGTCCTGCTGGCACAGACCTGCACACCAACAATACAGTTCTAGCCCGGGGGTCTGGCAGGGGAGACACTGATGCCAAGTGGGACAAGCCCAGTTGGAGACACCCAAGTCATTCCAGGCCTCCAGCCAAGGGGGTTAGGGAGCTGCTTTGTAGTCGAGTTGACGTAGTGGGGACCAGCAGAGCTGCCTGCCAGGTTTCACAGCCGATGTTGCCTGAGTGCCACCACAGCAGCTGTCCTGGGAGGACAGGAATGGGGAAACAGAATGGGAGTGGGAGTGTCAGTCACCCAAGTCTCCCGCAGTGGCAGACCCAGATTGCTTTCAGTGCACACACACTTTCTCTGGTATCTTCTTTGTCACATCCCTCTGCTGAGACTGAGTCTCTGCAAATCATTCAAAGCTGTTAAAGTTGGTTTATTACAGGTGTGTGGAAAGCTTTTTTGTCCCATAGTCACATAAACCAGGAAACCCCAATATTCACCAAAGTGAACTCTTGCTAAGTTCAGAATATCAAAGGACCAGATATGACATTTCCACACATAATTGTGTACCTGTGCAGCTGTGCTTGAGCGCAGTTAGACAAAGGAAGGAGCCTGAGATGGAAATCAGTGTGCCTGTTGCTATTGTTCCAGGGAGAATAGCACCGTCTCCCAGGCAGGGCAGAAACTTCACTTTGAACTTCCTGAGTTGACAAGGGCTTAAATCAGAACTGTAACTTTACTTTGATGTCATTTATTGTAGTTTAATACCCCTCTTTATTTATTTTTTTACTACCATGTAAAATATAAAAAGAAACCTAATCTGGTAGAGAGGTGTATGAGAATTTACTGAATAGACCTTAATGGTTCCTTTATACAGCTATAAAACAGAGGGGAGCTGAAAGAGCAGTCTGAACTGGACTAGGAACTTTAAATGTTATACAAATTTATTCGTCATAGTCAAAGGTTTATTGCTGTAGGTATTTACCTTCCCCATTGTTTAACTAGGTTGTGTGTTTCTCAGACATCTAAGGTAAAAAACACCCTGTACAAGGAATTAGGAGAGCTTGAAAAGAGGGATGAATAAGCTAAATGTGTGTTTGGAAATGCATTGTAAATTTGAAGTCACTTGACTGGTATTTACTCATTTATACTACTATCAATCCTGAACACTGGATGTTCAAACATGGCTATGATAGGGTTAATGCACCTTCTCACACAGGCTGATCTGGAATAATTCAGTGAAGGTGCTGATAGAACTTACCTTAATTTCATCCAAAGAAATCAAAGAAGACTCCTGCCCCTAATCTAAGCAGGGTTTTCCATCTCACCTTTAAGGCATTAGGTATCTAATACCTTCTTGCTGTATGTCGCAGATAAGCTGCTGAAGGGTCTCAGTGGGTTGGAGAATGGTGTTAATGACACCAAGGCTGTGTGTTCAGTCCCCGTGTGGGCCATTCACTGAGGAGCTGGACTTGATGATCCTTGTGGGTCCCTTCCAACCCAGAATATTCTGTGCTTACGTGATTCTGAGTGCATCTACAGTCACAGGTGGTGTATTGCAGTAAATCAGAATAAATCCTCTGAAATCAGCACAATTTATTCATGCTGGCTGTAGGTGCAGCCCATCTACTCACATCATTTTGTTTGTGGCCACCAGCCTCTAACACTTCATGTTCTTCAGGTAGGTAATTTTAAAAACTTTAGTAAAGGGTAATAGTAGATCATAAAGACATTTTTAAAATCATGATGCAGTAAACCTGACAAGGCAAAGCACTGTCCTAGTGAAACAGTGTTGTGTTTGTATCAGGCCAGATACATTAGGTGAGAAACTTCTGATTTATTTAGTAATGCACACACATTCTTACTCAGTTTTAAATTATATGGAATCAAAGTCAGATTGTACATCTGAAACACAGAATGTCAGAATTTAAGGAAGGTTCTATTTAAATTTTGTTAATGTTACATGAGTTTGGGATATTTGCCCATTTTACTCTTGTATGTATTAAGTTTTTAATACTTTCATGGGTTTTCCATATTTCTTTTACTTCAAGCAGCAAAGAACAACAGCATTAAAAAATATATAGAAATGTATTTTTTTTATGAATTACGTCCAGGATTTGCTTAGTACTCTATCATATGACAGTGGTAAGCAGTCTGTGGATAAACATGAATATAATAAATGTATGCTCATGCTTATACTTGTGTGTGGGAAGAATAGGAATGGACCAGAAATTGTGTGTGTTTTTATTAAGAAAGGTCAGAATGGAAAGAATTAAGAGCAACATCGATCTCTATTTCTTTCAATTTCCTGTTGGATTACCATAACTATCTCTATGTTTTCTCTTCCATCTCTGTTGAAAAGATAAGTTAACAGCAGTAAGTCAGGGGTGCAGTGAGATTCTGGACACTTTTCTCTGGGTACTCTTTTTAATACATTGCCGTTATCTGTTATGCAAATATTCAATAAAATTGTAAGAGCAATGTCATTCCAGTACAGTCCTTTGTGTGAGGCAGGGAATCATTGTTTCATCTGTGTAAGTTCATTGCTTTTCCCTGTGGTGGCCTGAGGCATGCCTCAAACTGCACATTCATTTTCCTGGCAGAGCCTTTATTTTGTGTTTGGGAGTATCTGATTTAATGAGCAAGCAAGTTACAGAGAGGGAGGATGCCAGTCAGGGAAATTTCTGTGGGTGCAGTAGCTCAGGTGGTGTTTCCACAGGCGCTGGTCTACTTGGAAGGGTAGAGTTGAGCACTGTACCAAAAAAGTCATCAAATACGCAGAGAAAAATTTTCCTCATCTTAAACACAAGCTTTACTGGAAATACTTAATTTCATTGTTCTCATTTTCCTTCTGTTTGAAATCCATTTTTTTTCAATTGTGTTAGTAGATCAACTCACAGGCATTTCTTTTCTATGTTAGACCTGATTGAAATAAAAATATTAAACAAATGGAAAAAGTTGTCATCTCGACTATCCATTTTAATAATATTAGGCATTAATAATGACAGTTTTGTTAACAGATAACAGATAATGTTTGTACTAGGGACTGTTAGTGTTGCTATTAAGCTTTAATTGCTGAAAATTAAAATAACTCATGGTGGGTAATTCACTTAGGAAGGAAACATAAAGTCCAAGTCTTGCAAAGCTTATATTCTAGGGGCTCTCAATGATTGTATGGAAGTTTAACATGTGGATTCATATGTGTAAGACTGGCCAGTAGACACAGGCAGTTGGGCGTGAGGCAGCATTCATATGATTGTTAAAAATGCTGTATCAATGATTTGTTTTTCATCAACTCCTTCCATCTGGCCCATTTTTCTTCTAATTGTTTCTTAATTGAATACAAGCAAACAGTTGGTCCATTTTTCTTCATTATTTCATTCTGACACATTTCTATAAATGGGTTTTGTCTTACAAACACAGCAATAGCATAAATTACAAAGATGAAGCATGTCTGAAGCAAAAATTAGGATTTTTTTTCTGTAATCTTTTCTTCAGGGTTGGATGCTTTATTAAATAGCAACCAAAGATATTTAAATGAGAAATTAAATCAGGCTATTTATTAAATGCTTAGCAGTAAATAATCTTATGAACAGCATGAAATGATCACACTTTACAAATTTGTTTATTCAGCCATATATCTCTAGCACAGAAGAGCTCCCATTAGTCAGAATCACCGAATTAACTCTATGAATAATTTTTTCCTCCTTTTCTTTGCAGAGAGAATGTGCTAATTTCATCAAGGTGCTTAAGGCTTACAACCAAACCCACCTGTATGCTTGTGGAACAGGGGCTTTTCATCCAGTCTGCACCTATATTGAAGTTGGAAGCCATCCTGAGGTAAACTATCTTAAACCAATATTTTTCTTTTTCCTCTTTTTAATCTTTATTGGTGTTTAGCCATGATCTCTTCCTGCCAAAATGCATTTTCACTAGTTTCTGTGGCTTGGGAAACAGATCTGGTAAGACTTGCTTCTGAATCAGGTGCTGACCTGCTGGTTGATAAATCACAGCAGAATCTAACTTTTCTCCCCTGCACAGCATCTCTTCCCCCAGGGGCTTAAATAAGTATAAGTAAGCCCATTCTTGCTGGCTCATGAAGTTAAAAAGTACTATTTTTTTATAATTGGGACAAATACCAGGTATAAGAGGGATAGTTCAGCCACTGTGTTTATTGCTGGGCCAAACACTGTCTTTAGTTTCCTCCCAGTCAGTGCAGTCTGACACCACCTCAGCTTTCTCCCAGCTGAGAATTAAAATAGTGTTACACCTTCATAAAACTCCCTTCTCAGATTTGTCCTAACACACTGACAATTTTTCATATGTCACCTAGGTTTTGTTTCTTTAGCTTTTTGTGGAAAAATAAATCACTCTTTTTTCACTCATTCCTTTTAATCTCTTGCTGATTTTTTGTTTAGTGTTGCAGAGTACTTGCTATAGCTCTTGTACCATTTTGTCAGTGATCATCATAACTAAATAGATAAACATGATCTTCCCTGGTAAAAAGCAGAACCACTCACAGGAGGCCATGGGACTAGGCTACTTTTCCTGGCTGAAGATTTGACTAGAATGTCTCTGAGCTGCCCTTCAATACTTTTCCTCTCCAGAACAGCCAATATCTTGTTTTTCTGTTGACAGTATCTTGTTTTTTGTTTTTCTGTAACATAAATTGGTTTCCTTTACTTCATTTTCTGTCTGACTTACCTGGTATTGCTCAGTGGACTGTTTCAGTTTAGCAGTCAGACTCCTGATGTGCTCTCAGCATTTATGCATATGTTTTACTAGTGGATCCATAATTGTGTTACTTGTAGCTTCTGTGATCTTCAAAAAACCCAGCTCTTTCAAGTTACCTTATGCTCCTGCAATTCAGGTTTGCAGATTTCCTTGAAAATAAAGACATCATTGTTGAATGAATGATGACTGTTTCTTCTCATAGAAAAATTAACAGACCCTTTGGGTGTTGACTTCATAGTCTGGGAACTATTTCTCCCTATGAAAATGTCTTTTGATATTTGAAACATAAGTCTTTAAGATTTCTAAGAACAAGGTTTTGAAGGGATAAGGGAGCTGCAGAGCAGAAAGGGTTTTGTTCATATTCTTTAATGCTTTATTACAATGCATTCTTGGCAATTAGTGATTGTCTCTTGACCACACACAGTATGTCATTGCTTACTGCATTAAACAGATTCTCTGCTTCCTGAGAGCCATTTGGGAATTGGTAGACATATTAATTAACTCTAGTTCCGTAAGATGTGTGTCAATCAATCCTTGGCTATCTGCCAAGGGAATCTATCTGCACAGAGATAGCTCGTATGAGGTCATTTACTTCTACTTTTGGCTGTTTTATTGCTGTACCATAAAACTAACACACACTTTATCAAGGATTTATAGAAAGGATGATCAGAGATGAGAGGCCAGATCTAACCTTGGTTTAACATTCTGGGTTTTTAAAGTCTTGAATCAGTGGTAGGTTTGGCCCTGGAGTGAAAGAGGACTCTTGTTTTAGTTTCTTTTAGCAGTCCCTGCCTATAAACAAAATCTAAATTGTTGGGTGTGGGGGTTGTTTGTTTGTTTGTTTTTTTATTTATGCAGTAAGTTTGTAAGTCTCCTTTAGCCTGAATCATTTTTGTGACTCTTGATTTCATCTTCACAAATGAGAGAGATCAGGAGTGTGTTTATCTGAATTGCCTCAGACACTGTTAGCTTTTATTTTCCTTTTCATACTTAAGATATGAGTGAAATCATCTTCACCTGCCCTTCCAGTCACACAAGTTTCTGTATCCTCTGAATAGTTGTGCAGGAGGGTTTACTGCCTTCTCAGGTCAGATCTACCCATGTGCAGAGAAAGTGGGGCAGGCAGGAGGCAGTGTACCCACCTCTTCTTGAGCTTTGACAAATCTAACAGACAGCCTAGGTTCTGTCTCTTGAAAGGGTGAAAATCAGATTACTAAATTCATTTATTAGATCTATAATGAAAAATAATCTGTGCTTTCTCTCAGCTAGAGCCTGCTTCTTCCTCTCCCATACTATCTACCCAGGAATTTCAAATGTGCTCCTCCTGTGGGAGATGAGGAAGAGGAGTCTGCTTGATTGACAGTAGCTATTAGAGACACCATGAATGAGGGGAATACGATTTTAACCCCTGCACACTGCATCTGTGAGAGCCAGATGGTTTATGTTCTCATGTCAGACAGCAGCACTGGACGTGTCAAAGGGCCATTGCTTCTGTATCATGTAGAGTTTATACCTCCCTAGCATACTAAAGAAGGTAAAGCTATAAGCAAAGACAAGCAGTTGATTATGAGTTAAAAATTGCCATCTAAAACACTTCCTGAAGCTTTCTTTTCTGCCACAACACTTGTGGAAAATTAACTGATTTCACCATCTGCTTATTTATTTTTCAAGCACTTATAAAGGTAAATGTGAACTGATTAGGGAAATAGTCTGGGAATGTACCTACTCTCTAATATGACTGCTTGTTTATCTGAGCTCTGAATGTAACCCACCTGCCTGAATCCAAAGAAGAGGAAATCAGTCTGTGCCAAACTGGAGGGTGGAGAAGTGAAATTTAAAGAAAAGAGTGGCAAGTGATAGAGGAGACTCTGGAAGTAATTGGAGTAGGCTGCAGGAGGCTGGAACATGGTCCAATTTTTATGACTGGGGAAAGGAAATAAATTACTTTATGTGATAGTCATAAAGTAATGGGAATATGAATTGTTATATCTGTTGAGTATCTCTTTGATATGAAGCAGTGTATCACAGCCCATTCCATACCTGAAGAAAATAATTTCTGGTGATGGAACTAGGCAGGTTTAATTGAGTCTGATGAAGTACAGTATCAGAAGTAATAATAAAAAGCTAAAGGATATGAATGGCATGCTGTGCATCTGATTAAAAATGATGTGCACAAATGTATACAACCTAATATGTTGTGAATTACACCACAGTCTGAAGAGTAAAGCAGACTAATCTTTGCTTAAATCCATTCCAGATGTGTAAGTGAATAACCACAGTATTTAGAGGGAAGAATAAAGTTAATGTTTCAATAGGCTTTAAGCACGTAAGCCATGAGGAAGCAGGAAAGAACATATTTAGAGAGAACATGGTGTGTAGATATGCAGAAAATACCTGAGGGCAGCCAAATTTAAAGCTTGATATCATCCATTTTATGTGCATGAGTTTAGGGGAGATGACCTAACACAGACACCTACACAAACTTTGGGGATCTGGGGTTAGGCAATATGTGGCATTCTGTCCTCATAATGCAATATAATACAAGAAACCAATTACCAGACAAAACATGAAAGTGATTAGTAAAGCTGTGTTTTGCACCCACTGACTTCTGAGGAAACAGGGCTGGATGTGTAGGAATGTTGTACTTAACAGTTGCAAAATTAAACAAGTCAGATCTGTGCTTGAAAGGAAGAAATCTAACTACAGGGAGACACAGAAGTGCATTAAACCCTCTAGAAAATCACAACAGGATGCAGAATGCACCTGCCTGTGCATGCCTGAGCAGGGGGAAGGAGCCCTGCTCCCTTTCCCCAGGGCTCCCTTTGGGGAGGTTTGAGTGAACCAGCAGGGAACAGTCTTGTTTCAGTAAGAACAGGATTTTCCATTTACTTAACCCTTACACACAGGTGGAGGTGTACAGAATGCCCTATGGTACCTTTTTTTTTTTTTTAAACTCAGACAGGCATTGCAAGAGTTTTACAAAATTGTTTGCCAGATCCTCATCAGGAATACATTAGGATTTCTTCAACAGAGGTAAATTAATAGGTGCTGTCTGAAGAACTGACTCAGGTTTTTTATTGTCTCCTAATTCTAAGTTTCTTGTCATTGTCCAACAGATTAAAACTCATTTTTAACTGCATAAACTTAAAAGATCTGGGACCACTTTACTTGCAGGTTATTTCTCAATCAATAAAGAAGGTTTAAATTCAGTTTAGATTTATGATGTACATAAAACATTAAGTTATTGCATATGAAGTTATGTAATGCTACCACCTGTAACATATTTGCTTTTTCCGGACTCTGTGTATTTTAAAAATCTTTGGTTCAACTCATAAAACTTTGCTGAAATATACTTTCCACTCTTTTTTATCCCTTCTTTTCTTCATATTAGAAGATATCCAGAGTGCATTTTCTAAATAATCAACATCCTGTTCTGACACATTTATGCATCTATCATTTTGTCTCTCTCTCTCTCTCTCTCTCTCTCTCTCTCTCTATGTATATGTATATGTACATATATTTATATATAGTGATGGAAGAGCATTTTTTCCTGAAAAAATGACTTTGAAGAAACACTAATTGAAGGATCAATGCTACTGCTGGTACTAAGCATGTTGTGCTTATCTCATGTAAAAATTCAGGTTAAAATATTGATTTCAGTAGTAGTAGATGTGGCATAAATTAGCCTAACTTCATTGAACACAGCAGACCTGTGTCAGTTTACGTCAGTCAAGATTCTCAGCTGTGGTTTTTAAGTGAAACATTAGAGCAAATGGTTTTTCAAGTTAAAAATCACCTGGGCTAGTTCTCTTTCCATCTAATTAACTATACCTTTATATAGTGTTTATATGCTTTTATAGAGAAAGTGTGAAAGAAAAGGATACTGTTAAAGGATTATTCTCATTTATGATAGAACTTTTATGCGTGACATACTTGTTCTAATCATCACTATAATTACAGAGAAATGCCATTAAAAATTGTCTAGTTAACAGACTGCAGTAGCCTTCTTTAGTTCACAGGTGCCTTAACCTTTCAAACTTCCAGGTATCCTTTCACTGTAGTACAGGAAGACAAAACTGAAGAGCCAGAACTCTAGCTTAGGCATGGTGTAAGTACCTTTTAGAACACTTCTTTCCATTGCATGAAAAGAAGTTTTACCACTGAGATAAAGAAAACATGTCTTAGATCTTTAGAGACTGATGTTCTTCAGCTTGTGTCGTAAAAAGCTGAAAAGTGTTACCTGCTATACAGGAGAATCCCAGACACTAGAACATTTTGCTGTACTGATGTTCTTGTCTGTGGAGGATGGCAGGTAACAGTACTAGGCACACATCTGTCCAGGCACCTCACATGATCAGTGGCCAAAATCACAAAACAAAGGGGCTGGGTTCCTCTGGAGCTGATGAGACTGTAAACCATCACTTGTGTTGCTCCACATGACATTGATTTCCAATCCCTTAGGCTACCTTGTTTGAAAATGCTTCACACAAAATCAGGCTTTTCACACATGTACAATTTACCTCTGCTTGTTAAAAAAGAATAAATCTTGTCATAGCTATCACCTTTCTAGCATTTTTGAAGTATATACTTTTATATACAGTTGTATGTAGCTGTATATAGGATATGATTCTTTTTCCAAGCCATAATTCATTATGGCATTGTTTGGGAACGGATGTGAAATGTTAACTTTTCAATGACTAAATTTAACATTTACAAGAGGAATAGAGAAACAGCTGAAAACATGACAGTCCTTTCTCATATGACACTCTAAGTGAGTCAGTTGTTCTGGTAAGGTCTGGCAAATATTTCAGTAAGGAAAGCAGGATGTGTTGCTGGAAGCTCTACATGTTTTTAGGCACCATAATGCAGAAGTAGACATTTCTTACAGGCTAAGTGCTGTGTCCTGAATGGCACCTCTTGTTACGTTGCACTGTTATGTAATAAAGTTACAGAAGTAGAAGGTCACCATAAAGAAGAAACTTGATTCCCATCTAAAAGACTTTTTGAAAAACTCCATAAACCCATTTGTAAACAAATATTAACCAGGTTCATGGTTAGATGCTATTATTTATGAAGGCCTGTCTTTGAAAGAGACTACAGGTCTCCTTTGACTTTAGCTGTATTTTGAACGCTTGCTTTGCTAAAAGAGGAGTTAAACCAGGAGAACACAGATTTTTCAAAACTTCATCCTGTCATCCCCAAGCAAAATATATTTCCAATAAACATTTATTTCCAGAGCAGATCCTTTTAAGTAGGACTCTTAGGCTTTATGTGATAATTTAGCTGTCAGAATAGTTTAATTTGTGAAGTAAACTTCTCTCAACTGAATAGCACACATGGCAGCAATGGCTGACATCTTTCCTACCCCTCGCTGTTGGGTAAGTCTACACAGCTGCAGAGGATATTTCATCCTCAGCAAAGTGGAACACTAAAACCGAAACTTTTGAATTTTCTTTCCCAAGTATCTTATTTTATCAAGATAAGAATCTATTTCCTAACAAAAGTTATAGTGTATACTAAACTGGTAATGTAAAAAACACAATGAAAGTGTGATAAATTAAATATGTAGCTACTGGTATATTCATTCATATATATATTCATGTTCAGGTTTTTTATCCTGGTATATTCAATTAAGGAGGATGTTCCTTTATGACAGCTGAATGCTTAATAACTAGCTGATCCTTTTGACCTTCCATTTAACTATTTAAACGTATATTTGTAAGAATAAGGGTCTTCCAAATCATAAGTATGCAAAGGATGTGGCTCAGTATCTTAAAATTCAGATGCAGTACAAATACCATTTTTGGAAGTAAAGTATTTAGCAAAGGGGTCATGCTTTAATCACTGACAGGAAGTATGAACATTGTAGGTTTTCAGCTGTCATTTAATGCATCCAGTCCTGCCCTTGCATATTTCATAATTACACCTAAGCAATTTGGAATATATTTATGTCTAAAGTGACAAAGTCAGTAATTATGTCTGAGGCTCACTCTGAGATTTACAAGTTGACCATTTACATGCAGGAAATGAAATCAAGTTTTAAAGTAACACAAGTGAAAACAGTGTGGTGGCTATTTTATTTCTTCACCTTTATTCCTCAGACTACATGGCTGAGGGTAAAATGGAAGCACAGTCTTTTAGTGGGTCATACTGAGGAGAGGTATAAGATATGATGAGAAACAGAACAAAGACATGGAATTTACAACTGCAAGGGTGATTTGTTGTGCAGCAGAAACCACTAATGAAACCGTAATCACTATTCAAGTCTGATCATTTCAGCTATTCAGCCACTAACTTTTGTTTAGGAGTTGATAAATATACCCAAATTGCTATGGCAGACCTCCCAGTTTATTCTTAAGAAATCAAGCCAAACCAAACCAAACCAAACTGAAAAACAAACTCCAGAACCATATTAATTTAATACCACTTTATACAGATCTTTTAAAGAAAATGTAAGTGGAAGTCACCCTGCAGGTGATGCTCCAGCATTCTGCAGTTTGGTTTTAATTGAAACAAATAAACCCTGAGATGAGGGAGAACTGGTAAGGCTGTGGTGTGGAGACTGTCATTGTTTCCGTGGATCTGGCCTGATCTCTACAGGTATGCAGTGGCACAAAAGGAAGCTGCAAACTGGCAAGATGCTGCATCTTGTCCTGCACTGTTGGAAGAAAACAACTCTAACAAAGTAGTTGTTAACGTAGAAATTTTTTGTTTATGTTTTCCCAATGCAAAAAGAGTCCAGTGTGAGTCAAATTTGAACCCCCAGCCTCCTAATGAGAGGAATCTAAGCCCTAGCATGCTTCCAGTGAGATAACTGAGAAGACCATTGTTCCCTCACCATACATGGCTTTCGTCCTTGGTGGCTGAGCAGTGCTGGTTGATTACAGTGGAGAACTGTATACAGTGTGCCACAGCTGAATGGCTTCCATGAATAAGAAGCCAAAGCCAGTTGACATATTCATTAGGTTCAAAGAAATAAGACTCAGAACTGTGGGAAAACTTTTGTTTATGCTGCTGGAGGGGAGAAAAAAAGACTGAGATAGAGACCTCCATGGAAGTAAATTTGCAGAGTGGAGCATGCACATGTGCACACACAGAACCACTGGGTGGACTTTCACTTACACCACATGTGATGTCTTGCTTTGTGAGTCCATGTCTTAAAACCACGGGTAACTTCGAATATACTGAGATAATGAGTGATTCAAGTTAAAGACCCTCTTAGGATCTGGGTTTAATTTATTCTTTCAAAGTATGGGGTGGTTTTTTTCTAGAACTATTTGTCTTCAGTGGAGTTCTCTATGACTTATACTGGGGTAGCTAAAACTGAGGTGCACTTTTCATTTTCATAGTCACAGGAAAAAAAACCACATTAATTTCTAGCATTGTTAGAAGATTTACTCAGGATTTTGTGACTACTTTAAGGAAATTAATTTTAGCAATGACTACCAGAGGAGCTGAAAATACACTCACTGTTTGCATTTGGATGTTCATTCTCCTATCAGTTAAAGAATGTTATGATGAATTATTTATTCCCATAATGTAAATATTACCACTGACACATGGTTACCTTACTTTACCACGAGATGATACAGTTTTCCTAATTCATTACAGACATAGATTGTACTTTTAAGAGGTATGGCAGTCACATTAAGATGTCGTTCCAATTTTCTGGGTGGGAATATTCTGTTGGCTCATCAACAGAGCCTATAATGTTTCTAGTAACACAGAAGTTCAGCATTTGCCTCTTGTTAGAGTAACAATTGAAAACATTAACCCAACTTCACAGTCATGCAACATATGCAAAATTTCATCCACACACCTCCTGAAACAAAAGACAAGTATGGCTAAGTCCTTTGATCTCTTGACCAACATGGGGGAGAAAAAAAATAAAATAACAAACCACCATCTGTTGGGAAACCAATGTAATAAAAACAGTGGAAAGTTACCTTATAGTATAGACTGACTTAATTGAGGAAATGACTTATAAATAGAATTATTTCTTGATTTAGAGGCACAGGAGGAAACAAAACTGAAAGAAGGAGTTACTGAGCTCAGGTTTGGATAGATCAGTACCAAAGCAGCATTATTCATTGTGGGATTCACGTCACAAGGCTCCAGTTGACAGGAGCTGACCTCATGAAGAAGAATCATAAATGTGATTTCTGCCACCGAAGGAAGTGAGTGCATTCTGTTTGTAGCTTAGTACCAACATCTTGTCAAATAATCTTTAAACAGCCAAGGTCACAATGCAGCAGGTTGTAGCTGTGGGTGATGCTCCACATACAGACTACAGTGAAATGCTGAACAGCAAACTAGCCAGTTATATTAAATACCCAGACACGAGAATCTAGCTAAGACCTTATTGGTGAACTAATTTCACTGATCTTTGCCTAAAATTTTATGACAGCTGGCGTGCTATGAAGTGCCTTTCAGGCATTTTTTGAATTCTGTGGGATATATATTTAACTCGCGGAGACATGCGAGCCTGAAAGCACTGCCTTTTCCAATGCTTTCAGACCAGCCTAATGTTCATATTTTCTGCATGTTCACATTATATGAGTTTAATGGTACACTGGCATGGTGACTGGCCTGCAGTTAGGCCCAGGAAGGGCACAGGCTGATCAGCAGTGATGGAGAGCTTCATGCCTCATCTCCTCAAAACCTGTTCCTGATGTTGCTTCTGACCACAAGACTCTTGCTGATTCAGAATTTCCAAAAGACGGGGAATTTCCCCAAACTGAGAACACTCATGGATGTAGAAGCTTTCAAACAGATTCAGGAAAGAAAAAGTAACTTTCTACAATGGAAGGCCTTTTTGGTGCCCTTGCAAGCCCCTTAGACATCTCTTTCTTTCATCAACAGCTGCAGTTGGCATGACAAAAGTGGCTTTTCCAGAATGGTTAAATCTTAGCCTCTTTTTTAATAAAAAGCAAAGCAACTACAGGTGAAGCTGCTGTTTCTGTGAGTGAACAGCAGGACACAGGTATTTCCAGCAGTTGCCTGGTGGAACAGGAAATAAGTGTTCTTCTC
The DNA here is from genome assembly GCF_009819655.1 of Sylvia atricapilla. NCBI lineage: Eukaryota > Metazoa > Chordata > Aves > Passeriformes > Sylviidae > Sylvia > Sylvia atricapilla. Next base: position 15,159,464 of record NC_089144.1, on the reverse strand, counting down.
CTGCGATCTTTACCATCCTCACTTTCGTGTACAGACTCATGTTGATATAAAAAAAAAGTTTCCTAATACTTTCCAGATGCTTTCTTACCTTTAAAAGATTTTGAAACTGAGTCTCTTCTCTACCCTGTTACACAAGAACTGTCTTAAATATGTTGCTATCTAAATTCATTCAAATCATAAAATTCCACTACTCCGTAGTTCAGTAAGAAAACAGTACTTACTTGACTAATTAAATTACAACTAAAGTAATTAGCATTATCCTTCATAAGGAAAAAAAATTACTGAATCATGTAAGAAAGTGAATACGAATTAATCCCATATATGCCAGACACAGAGAGAAGATGGCTCGAAGTGAATGGATCTCTGCAAAACAAGAGCAGATAAAATTTACCCACCGTGTACTTTGTAACTTTGATAAATACCCTTACAAAGCATAAAGAACATATTTCTTTGCCAGTATACATACAACCTTTCATCTTTTTTGCATTGTACGTTTTGCTGGCATAAGATGACACAAATAAACTAACAGGCAATTATTTCAAGATCTCAAAAGTCTTAGAAGAGAAAAAAGTCCTTCATCCTTCCTTAAACGATACTCTTGTGAGTACAGATACCAGGTACAGGAATGTATGCTTGATTGCTGCAATACCACCTGTCAGCAGGAAGGAAATGCAGTTTAAGGAACAGATCATGGCTTAGACAGACACTGTATTTTGTGCACAGAAGGAACAGGGGACTGTGCATAGAATTATGTAAAAATAGCATCTAGAAAAGCAATGTATAGACATAAATAATTATCTCCGTTTTGCATTATTCCATATATCTTCTGCCATGAAGAATTAATCGATTCACTGCTGAAATGCTGTGGGAGATTAAGAATAGTACTGAAATAGTCAGTGTTTTAAATATTTGTGCTTGTCCCATATGCCTACAGCTTGTGTGATGCTGGAAGTCAGACTAAGTGACTGCAGCAACTCTTTCTGTTCTCAAAATCTTAGAATAAACCCGCTGGAAGTCACTTAGAAAAAAATTTGTTTATTCTTCCATTCATGCTGAGTTCCAGTTTACATATCCTGTAACAACTTGTTTTCTGTTTAAGGCACTTGGTAAGTCTGGAAATGTGCTGGCTTCTCCTGGAGTTCTTTAGCATAAACTTTATAGACTCTCTGTCTCTTCCCGTTCCTGTGAGGGAAGTGTTCTGTACCTTTCTGTACCTTCCTTCAGCTCTTGTTCATGTAAGAAAAATAATTTAATGAGTATGACCTGACTCAGATGAAATACATGCCTCTGATTCGTTCATGCCTCTGTGGACTTGGAGTAAATTAGATATTTCCTAAGTAACTCATTTCATTGGAAAAGGGTGAGTAACTTTGCAACATTTCTTGGGAACTCGAGGAAAGACTAGTTAATGCCTGCTTTTCCTTTCTCTTCAGCTTCTGTGTTATTTGCTGTAGACAATTCACATATGGTTATTTTTATTTTTTTCCCTGAAGAAAGCTTTGTTTTTAAAAATATTTTTTCTCTAGCTCAGTGAATCAGAAAATAATGTGAGAAACATTTGGATGAAAAAAACCAGTCACCATTGGAAAACTTAGCTAAAAAAGAAATATTGTGCAGAATAAATAAATGTTATTATGATAAATTCATGCCTATTAGGTTTGGCAATGACTTCCTATGTCATCTAATCTATTTTAATGTGTGTACATTTGCAGCCATCTACAAGTCTGGACTTTATTCTCACCTGTGGTGATATAAATCACAACTAGTGATTCTTGCAGTGTGGCATCATCTTGTAGTTTGCATTTTAATTATTTCAGTTTCAAATATTGCACCGCTAATAGCAATTGTACACACTGTCCATCCCAAGCAATTTCCTACTTAGTGTTTGTATCAGATAGGTCCAGAAGAACTGTTGTACAACTTCTGTCCTGTATGATTGTATATAGTTTAGTTAAGAAATGCTTCCTGATGTATGAAAATCTATGGATTCCTCCAAGTTGGAACATGGTCACACTCAGGGAGGTATATTAATAAATGCTTGCATGTACATAATCAGATGAGCACACGATACTCTCCATTAATGAAATATGATCCATAATGAATCTTGCATGGAAGTGCTAATAACTACCTTTAGGTTAAAGTGCTCAGATGTCACAGTATAACAATATCTGTCGTAGATGTGTATCATTATGGCAAGTAATTAAAGGTTACTTAGCTATTAAATGGTTACCTTGGAGGAATCCTTCAGTAATGTGGCTTCAAATATGCCTTCACAATGAAATTAATTAAGTAAATTAAGTATCAGCCTTGTAGTAATTATTGTATGTGCAGAATATCAGGCATATAAATGTATAATTATAATTGGTCAGAGGACTTGAAGATGTATCCATTTGCTATTAAGCATAAAACAATCTTGGTCGTTCTAACATGTAGAATAAAGCTAATGCATGTTAAAAAGAACAGTGACAAGACTGATGAAGAGAAATGGAATGTCAGAATTATCACAGTGATGTTCCATGTGCTGCATTAAGTGCAAAGCTCAAGTAGCAACGCTCTTACGAGAGATTTATTAAAATTCACTTGGTCTTTTTCACACCTCTGCTGCTACATGGAGTTAAAACCTGGTACCAAGTTACTTGAGTTTTGCTAACAGCTCAGTCTGACTCATCACAAGGATGCTTTCAGGGATTACTAAGTTGCTGCCTTCTTCTGTATTTAATATAAACCACACCAGAAAAGTTGAGCAAGTGGCTTGATGTGGATATAAACATTTTTTGCCACCTCTTAAAGTAGAAATATGACATGGGCCACATCAGTGACAGATTTTGACTTAAAAAATAATTTCCTAGCATTATGTAAACTGGCAGTGACAAATACAAATAAAGGAGTACATGCTGCTTTTATATTCTTTGTTAAAAGAGAAACAATCCACTAGATAAATAGATCCTTCCTCTGATACCTTTTCATATGTAAGCAAGAAGATGTAAAGTTCAGATCTCTGCTGTCCTCCTGAAACATTGGCTTTGCTCCAGGCAATGACATTTTTAACATACCTGAAGTTTACTCTTTAAATGTTTTGCCTAATTATGTCTTCTGATGAAACAGAAAAGAAATTAAAAAGAAATATGCATTGTGCTGCAGAAAGCTTTACTGACAACACAGCTCAGAAAGTATTAGCAGCCGGAAAGGAAACATGAAGAATTTGTGATAGAAATCTGTTTTTTTTTCATGTTCTGGTAAGGGTTTTTTTAATACCAGTGAGATAATTTACAGTGGTGGCACCTTCTTATCAGTGATAGAGAAAACTGCTACACATTTTGGTTGAGGATGACAACAGTGTTAGGGGTTCTTCTCTAGGTTCCCAGGCTTCTGCCCAGGGCAAGTTGTTTGGCCTTAATTGGTTTTGCTCTCTGCAATTCAGGTATCTTAAAAGTTGAAGCTTCAGTCATTGTCATGTGAAAATGGTCCTGTGTCCCTGGGCCAAAAGAGCCCCCAGGGAAGGTAACTAGGAGTGCTGGAACTCTTGGTCTGCCACATAATCTTTAGATGCCCCTCTGCATATTATGGGCCAAGCCTACACTAAGTTATCATATATAGTAGTGAGAAAAAAGTTGTAATACTCAGATTCTCACAGAACTGGTCAGTTCTCTGTGCTGTAGCTTCTCAGATAATATAGAATTTTACCTCTAAGGCACAGTAAAAATATACTGATTGATTCAGTCTGATTCCAAGCCTGGAGATAGTTTTTGAGGGGCATTAGAAAACAAACAGTGTAAGAGAGGAGGTGAATTAGAAAACAAACAGTGTAAGAGAGGAAGATTATCTTCCAGTGAGTTCTTTTGCCCTGAGGTATGAGGTTGTTTTTTTTTTTTTTTTTTTTTGTGGGTTTTTTTTGGTTTTTTGTTTTGTTTTGTTTTGTTTTTTTAATTAAGAACCAGCAAGTGTGTAATCAGAAAAACAAATGGTATTGATTACTTTTTCATAGTAGTGACTCTGATAATTTCATCTATACTCCCAGATTGTTTGAAATACAGAACCAGCATAAAACCTGAAAGCATTTGCCATTTGTATAAATTAACATTACTCTGTGTAGCCAGTGTTTATTTACAAGCTTGCAAAGGGTTTCATAAGGGATATTTATGCACCTACAATACAAACCATGTGTCAAAGAGCAGAAAACTGCAGAGCAATAGCACTGCTGTTTTTTCCCTTTACTTGATCCAAGTTTCATTTTCTGTTTGGCTAAGCATCAGTGGTCATGAAGGTGGTATATCAACAATAGTCATGGAGGCATATTTAATTTAATTTTAGCTGGTTGAAGTGCTTAACTTCATTTACTCTGAATAACAATTTATTTTATTCTGTTTTAACAAACCTTTCTGTTTATGCATTTCATCATCTTTTGTTACAAGAAACAGGGATCTCATTTCAGTATTTACGTGTGGGAGTAATGACAAAGTAAGTCTCCATCAACTTACTGTTGCAGTACCAAGGGTCTTTTTCTGGAATACTTACCAAAGAACAAATCCCTTGAAGTCTGTAGAGTGTAGTTTAGACCATTAATTTTGATTCCTAAATAAAAATCTGTGAAACTTACTGAATTTAGAATATGGAAGGATTGGGCATCATTTATCATAGAATGGTTTGGGTTGGCATAGAGGTTGGGAACAGATGCTGTTTAAACCCCCTTCCAACCAAACACTTCCAAACCCCTTCCACTGGACTAAGTTGCTCAGATTCTGATGCAGCCTGGCCTTGAAATGAAATTGCTGATATTTAACATTAAAAAAAAAGGCCACATTCTAGCGACAGGTATGATATAATAGTAATGATTCAGATTTAAGTACAAGATTTACGTATTCTCTTAGAGACTGGTGGGGATAAAAAGAAAATTAATGGATAAAGTTGACTTTGTTTAACCTCAGTCAAGAAAAGAAACTAAAAAATGAGAGTTTGGAAAGCAAAGTGGAAGCTTTGATTGTGAAAGAGCTTTCTGCATGACTTCAGTCTTGTCCATAAGGAAACCTGTGAAAGTCTCAAGCATTCAGTGCAAATCCCTGCACAGACATTCTCATTTCAGTTAAAGTAGTGTTTCAGATCTGGTCTTAGCTGCCTGAAAGTAGCTGAAAATAAGCTGCTCTTAAACTGAGCTCACTGCGTGTCGACACAGAGTGCATGTGTTTACTGGAATCTCATTACATTCAAGCACAGGGATACAAGTCTGCAGATTAGTGCCTGCCATGAAAAGGCTGTTTAGCCTTTCAAAGGATTTTGCAGGAAAGCAAGCTGGAATACAAGCCCTTTCTGCTTGTCATTTGTAGGTTTGTGAATTTGGCTTTTATTTCTTTGTGCAAATGTGTTTTCATAGAGACAGTGAAAAGCCATGACCCTCTGTAAAAAGGATTACCTCGAAGGGAGATAGTAAGACTACAGTGTAAAGGATGGTTAATGCAGAAATGCTAAATCTTGCTGTACAAAGATTATAGCACAATAAATTTTTTAACTCAAGGTACTTTCCTGACATTATAAAAACAGTCACATATCAGAATCACAAAATAAAAATCTTTAAGAGAGGGCTAAAATAAAATAAAGGAAAATATCTGTTGTTTTTTTTTTCTTAGAAAGATGATACAGAATCCCTTAAAATGTGTTTTCTTTTAGCTGACATTGTAGCATGTAGTTGAGATAACAGTTAATGACTTAGATATTATTTTTTACCATTAGTGTATTTCATGGGGTATTAAAGATAATAAATAAGGGAATACTTTAAAATAGATAATAGAAGGACATAAAGAAAGCAGAAGATTTCAGTTGCTTACAAAAAGCCTGGCATCTTACTAATATGAAGCAATGACCCACTGGTAAGACTTTGAATAAGAGGAATCAAATCCCAGTCCAGAATTATTTCTTTGGTGGAAATAGAAAAAGAAGAGGGCTGTTTTTTAAACTTACACCTAGAAATTTTTGCTTTTCTGTTTGCCTGAGTAGTAAGCAGTATGCTCAGAAAAAAATCCAGAATTAACCCTTCTAAAACTTTCCAAAGAGATAAAAGCAATATACTTTGGGGCTAACTAGCATTTCAATTACTGCAAGAATTAAACTGGAGCAGCAGTTAAATAACTGTGGTGAGTAGCCTAAGCTTCCCTACCTGTTTTTTCTCTCTTGGGACTGCTGCTTCTAAATCACTTGGTCTCCTCCAGGCTCACAAGACTAAAGTATATTTCCAAAAAAAGTGTGTGATAAAATGTAACAGCAGCTGCAACTGCACCCAAAGTCTTCACCTAAAAAGCAGAAATGATGTTGTAGTAGAAGCCAGTTTATTAAACAGGTTGGATTTGAAGGTTCATGCTTGATGTAAGGAAGATTTTAAATGTAGACATCTGGTAAGAGGTGAGATGAGATGTTAGAAAAAGCGTAAATAGCTACCACTCCTATTGCATAGGTGAGGGAATGAGACATAATACTGAATTTGTCATAGCTAAACTTTCAAATTATTTAATTAAAAAGAGATTATATTTTCTCAAGAAATATTTTCTCAATATTTTCTCAAGATATTTCAGTGAACAGTTGGAGACAATGGATATGAAAGCTGCATGTTTGCTTTTAAAGTTGCTTTTATTGCCAAATCTCTGATGCACTGTCATCACTGACTACTTTTTGTTTTCTGTAGAGCTAGCATTAGGCTTTGTGTGCCAATGCCAAATTAGAGCATTAATTACCGATGCAGTTAAGTGTCCAGTAAGGTGCTTTTATAAAAAGCAGTCTCAAAACCTCATTCAGAAGGAACTTGAGTAAATTATTTCAATGTTTTCAGGGAGTTGCTCATATATGTGAAGTAAAACTGACACTGACAAGTTTCGGCATTTAGATGCCTCAAATGAACAGCTTAGTTTTGAGTTTTGTAGGCTCTCCATAGGCAGCATCACAGGCAGGACACTTAACAGCAAAAGGAGAGATTTGGGGTTGCTTGTAGTGCCAGAGAACACAGGTCATGAAATGGAGAGAAAAAGACTGTGAGAAAGATGCATACATGGCAGCAGGGAAGTACATTGAAGGATTGGAGATATTCCAGATTTTGCTCTTTCCTGGTGTTAAGGCAATTTATCCCCTACAGACTTAGATTACAGCTTATTTCAGAGGGTAGAAGTCATTTTTACCTGATTTAATTCACCTAAAACATACTCAGTTCATATAGCCATCCAGCCTTATCCTTAGGCAACATAGAGAATTCTGCATCTTCAGAAATAGTGTTTTCCTTCACATCTACCACAGCAGCTGAGATGTTCATAATAATAAAATAAAATGAAGCAGGCACTCAGAAGCAGTGCATTTCAGAAAAGTTCCCGGATATCAATTTATATTTCTCTGAACTAGAAAGAATAAAATTATACATATTGAATCCAAGAAGAGAACTCAGGAAGCAGTATGAAATTTCAGTTACAATTTAATGCTACAAGACTTGAGGCAAATTATTGTCCATCTTGAAACAATCCACACCAGCTGTTTGAAAACAACATGGACTTAGGCATTCTGTCAAACTTAGATTTTAAGGTTCATCCTCTTGACATGTAATTCTGCTAGGAGTCTTTAGAGTTCTTGGATAGACATTAAGACCTGTCACCTAAGACAGTAGATCAAATCTCCATGCTGAATATCACATAAATAGTTAAAAACTAATGTGATGGCAAGGTAGATAGCAGTCGAAAGGTGGGAATGCAGCAGATAGAAGAAAGCAAATGGCTGTTGTAAGCAAGCCTGGTCTATTTTGCAACCTGTTATTGTTACTTCATTTTCTGTTTGAAACTTGCCGTTACTAATTTTCTACCAATTATCTCCTACTTCAGCTGGTCTGTAAGCGAGTATCCTCATCATGGTGCAATTTGTAATAAATGAGTTTTTAACTTCTTATATGGGTTAAGAAGATTAACAGTGCAGAATTTAAAGCCTGTGACCAAAATTTGATGAGGCGACTTAAAATGAATGGCATTTGAGATAGAAAGAGTCTTCTGAATATCAACAGACAAAATCCAGACAGCAGGAAAATAAGGTTAAAACATTCTATCTGAAGCCATTTCACAAAAAAAAAGAGAGGAAATGTGTGACATATGGTATCAAGTGAGGCACTTGAAGTTGAGTCTAAAAATGTTTAAAAAGACAGCTGTTAGTTTGCATGATTAAAAAGGGAAAGGAAGGATATTATGATACATCAAGAGGCAAGGAAGTTAGGAAACCAGAGGTGGACTTGTTGGATGTTTGTTTGCTTTTCTTATCCAGTGGTGTCTAATGTTTTTATTAAATTTATCTTCAAATTCAACCTCCACCTCTATCTTCCGTTCTGTTTCTCCCAGTGACATCAGTGCTGGCTATTAACACAAAAACTGGGTGGATCCTTGAACCCTGAAACCAAATCAAAGAACACTTTAGGGAAAGAGATAATTACATATCAGCTCTTCTTCCCCACAATATGTTTAACCAGATTAGACTTTTTAATAAGCACTGGAAGTGATGGTAACATTCAGAATAATATTGTCACATGAATCTCCACTGGCTGTGTATGAATCATAGAAGTCAGTGAAAAAAAAACCAACCCAAATATGTCTCTATGAAATATTGTTGTATGCATTATCTGATCTTTATTCTAAGCTAAATGACTTATTTATTTTAAATCTTTGTTTATATGATAGTTTGGTCAATTAAATTGCTTTAGAGCAGAAAATCTGTGAGAGGGATTTTTTGCTTCCGCTGCTAGTTCTTGTAAAACTCCAGTGAATAGAAAACAAGTGGCAATTTGCATATGGCAATTTGTCCATGCATGGGGAACCCAATGGAGATATTCCTTGGGAATCACAGGAAGACTAAAGGCTAACTGGGCACAAAAGCTGATGTACTCTCCCCATCACAAGTGATCCTTACCAATTTTGCTTGGCACATTGTGCATAGCTTTGCATGTGCTGAGTAAGCTCAGTTGCCATTCGCTTGACTGGGATCTGAGGCAGGACTATATACTTTTGTTTATGGCACTGGACAGGGCTCAGGAACTAGAGCATTAGCTTTTTGCTTTGGCATAGATTTCCTGGCTAAATTACCTAATTTCTCTCTGCCTCATTTCATAAGAACAGTCCAATCTGTTCAGACCAAAGGCTCATTTAGCCCAGGACCTTGGTTCTCACCAGGTCCCATAATGAATGTCAGCGGAGGAGAAAGAGCAGTGAGCAGGCAGCAGTGCTTAGTGATATCGTCTCCCAGGCTCCAGCACTGGTTGTTCAGGGATTTCCTGCACCAGGGGTGGAATCTCTGTGTTCAGTGCTTTTCAATGACTTGGTTTTGATAAATTAGTACTGGCATTTCTTGAGCTCATATATCTTTTAAATATTCACAGCATCCCAAGCCCTACAAATTGCAACATGGGAGGAACAGCCCTTTATTTTATTTTAAACTTTCTGCCTGCCAGTTTCTCATTTTGGAAAAAACTGAGAATTCTTTTCTTCTTATTTCCTTCAATGGGTATGTCTTCTGAGTTAGAGGACTGTAACTTCATGCAGTACTGAAAATGCAGGAGTGCCATGCATTTAAAAAGGCATAAAGGCACTGTTGGTTTTGTTCTTTGTTTCATTTCTAAAAACTCTGTAGGTGAAATCTGCTTTTTCTGACTGTTACTGGGCATTGACATTATTCATGAAAAATAAAATAATTAAAATAATTAAAAAGTAATTGCAACTTTAAAACTTTGAATTTGACCTATAAAATATGTACTACACTAGTGTTTCTAGAATTGATTTCTGTGAAAAGATACAGAAGGAAACCAAGAATGCAGCTTTGCATAAAGTGCACAAGTTGTTCTGGTCTATGGTAGCTGAGTAGAAACACTGAAACATGAGAGTGCCCTGGACTGAATGGCTTTTGGGGAAGATGCTTAGTTATTGATCTGAGAACAAAATGCCAATCTTGCAATTTAACTTTTCTGCTCTCCCTAACACCTCCTGAAACAGAAAGACATCTGGACTATTATATTTAAAATTCCATTTGTGTTAATTTTAATGCCTTCGTACAAAGGGAAAAGAAGGGGAAAGATGCACTTCATTCCTACACTTTTTCTCTGCATCACTAAATGTAGAGTGTGGCCCCAGTGGACCTTTCTGGCCCTGTGAAACTTGTATTACAAAGGATCTCCAGCACCTTCCAGGTTTTTGGTCATTTTTCCTACAAGGCCATATCTCTGAGTTCTTTCCCTTCAAGGGACTTGCATTTCAGGAACCAATTATGGTTGACAATGTTTCAAAAACTGTCTCCTATTTCTCAGGAGCCTGTAATCAGTGTTCAAATCTGAGGTAAACAAAGTTTTGTCTCTAAAGAGAAGATAAGCTTTGCAGAGTTCAGAAGGTGCCTCAAACAGCACAAACACCTTCTCCTGTTGAAATGTTTACATCCAAGGTGATAGAAAACTGAACAGCATTATCTTGCAGATGGTCTGAGAAGATTTTGTTAAATAAATACAAAGGCATATGTTTTTCACCTACCAATTAGGTTCAAAATTTCCAGGGCTAAGTGAGAGTAAGGAAGCAGTCTAGTTGTAAAACTAAGACAAGAAGTAACCCAATCATTTAAAAGTTACACCTATGTTGTGAATATGCAAAAAACATATGGGTCCTTCTGATACTTGTTCTTCTTGATAATCTCCAAAGCTCACTTTGTTCTTTAGTTCCGTTGGCTTTCACTGGGGTTGCACAAGCATTGCTGAAGAGAGAACCCAGATCATTGTCTAAAGGTGCCTTTGCTCATGAATAACAAATTAAAAGGGTGATTTGGCACAGCAGGTGAGATGATTAATATTTCAGATCTTATTATTTTTGTTTGTGGATGTATGTGTTTGTGTGTAATTATACATTTCAAGGATGAACAGCTAAATGCAGCTAAACATTTAACATTTATCTGAAAAAATGCAAATGAAACTTGCATTGTAAAACAAGTAATTGGTATGGATTAAGAACACATGATTTTTTCTTCTCAGTGTTTATTGCCATTACTTTAATAATGACAAAAAACAGAAGGGTGGTGGTACAGATGCAGGTTTAGAAATAGTATATTCATCAGTTCAAATCTTTTAAATTGATGGTGATGGAGAACAACTGTTTTAATTCATAGTCATTTGGAAGAATTTGCCGTGACCTCAAGTTAACATGTAAACATGGCAAAGGATATAAGAAAGATTCCTCTGGTGTTCACTGAACTTGAAGGGAATCTTTGTTGGGACTTCAGTGGGCTCCATGCTGAAGCTCTGAGAGCAGGGCCAGAGAAAATACCCATGAAAATCTTGGGGATCACAGCACATCTGGGATGGCACCAGTCTGTAGTGTTCAGTGCTATGATGCTTAACTCTGTCCACAGCACAGGTCCTGCATAACTCAGTTCATGACCACAACTACTCCTCACTATGTCTCCGATATGGTGGTGAGGGGTGAAAAATTAAGTAATCTGAATGCCAGCTTTCTTTGTCAAAAAGCAAAAAAATCTGAAAAAAAACTCAACCAAAAAACCCCCCCCCCCAACAATTGATGTATTTGTCAGTTTGTTTTCGCCAACAAAATCAATCTATATTATGCAGTACTAAACCATACTGAGCTGTACTGTACTGCTCTACACCATACTATACTAATGATGATCCAGGATTTTGAGCCAAAGCTCTGTTAAATGAAAGGCTTTGTTTCTTCTTCAAAAATACAAATATCAGTAATTGAGTTACCTGGTTGGATGCTGATTAGCCCTGCTGACAGTGTGCATTTCTATATATGAATATACATCTATAGACATATGAGCTGAGTATCAAATCTTCTTGGCAGTGTCACTGACTCTCTCCCTTTCTGGGGACTCCTGGGTGCTAGAAAGGCAGGAAAGATAGTGAATAAAGAAGTGAATTTGAATGTACTTTTTTCAGTCACCCCAAATCAAAACCACTTAAATCCATCGGTTACTGTGTCAGTGAAGTTTTTGTTGCACTGGGAAAAGAATATCAAACATTCCTGACTTTTTTAATAACCCTCCCCCCAACCAGTGTGGGAAATGCATTGCTCTTAGACACAGTGCCATGAGGAATAATTGCAACTTGTCACAGAGAGAGGTTATAATTATGTCTGCTGTTAGTTATGTCTCCATGTGCACAATAGAAGTTACCTTTTCAAATGCATTGCTCTCTAATGCAATACTAGTTATTAAAATTTGACGATATTATTACTTGCTAATGAAGAAAAATGAAATGAGGCTGCAGGAAGGCTGGGTACTGTAACACTGAAAGCACATGGAGGGAACAAAGAGGAAAGAGAAGTGCTTATTGCAGAGATTTAAGATCTAAGCTTTGCCTCAGGAAAAGAAAAATTACCCAAAGGGTCAGAATTTCAGCTTCTGTATTTCAGACTTTATGTCTTTTTAAAAATCTGGACATGTATCAAACACTGGTCTAGATCTGACACTTCATAGGCACCTCTGCATTAAATGCTGCAAATAGATTGCAGTATCTTAGAGACAAAAACAAAGCTTAATAGTTGTTGCAGTAGTTGCTGTGGTGTACTTTTCTGCCCCTTTGTTACTTGCACAAATTCTCTGAAAGTATGCTCACAAGGTCTTATTTTAGGGAGAAAGAATTAAGTATATTTTTCCAGGCTTTCTCCTTATTCTGTCACTCATTTAGAGTCAGATTTTTGAAGTCTTTAATTTAGGTCATGTGTTCATATTAGAGACTTCTTCCTGGGAATTAAAAGGCAGATAGAATAAAAAGCAGTGCAGACATATGCCTTCGTTTTCAGAAGTGACTAACAGCTCCAAGTATCAGAATTTTAAATTCCCCAAGTAGGTATTTGCAGAAAATCAGAGCCCTTGAGCAAATTTTAAATTGGGTGCCCAACTCGTGAGTGTGCAAAATCACTTGGGAAATTAGAAAATCTTGGCCATATGCTTCTATGTTAATGCCACTTGACTAAGTCCTTTCTGTCTGTTGCTTCCCCAATTTGCAGTTGTTTTTGTGTTGTAAATAAGATAGCCTTGACTCAAAAAGTTCCCCTGGAAAACTGGAGAACCCTTCTCTCGTTAAACAGCACCCTAATTACAGAAGCAATTTTAGAAACAATCCCCTGGGGGAAACATTTTTTTTCTCATCAGGAAGACTCTTGAATAAAATAACACCTTTGCTAACTTCATTTATTTACAACAGGACACAAGACTGAGGCTGAGTTAGATTTATTGCCATTACATCACTGATGCTCAGTAATTCATAAAACATTGGGTCTAGGAGTCAGCACTGCTGTTATTTCCTCTGATGCCTGACCTCACCACAGTCTAATAACATACAGGAAATCCAGAAGACAAAGAGGGAAAGAAATGGTCTTGAATGCTAAAAATAACCATAGAAAACTTGTACAATCATGTAATAGAGTATGGCCCAATAATTTATTTAACATAATAGTAGAATCTGCTAAAGCAATTAGAATCTGTTCCAAATGTTTTTAATGGAAAATATGTTGGGGGTAAGAATAAGAACACTTAAAGAATGGAGACTTTTAGGTTATGTAGTTCTGTTACGTGTGCTGGTTTTAGGTTTGTATATCTTATTTCTTACATATGCAGACCACTTAATAACTTGACTAGAACAGACAGTCATTGTATGGTGGTTGTATTTCCAGAGGTCATCCTATATGAGCCAGACAGTCATCTTAGGTGATGTATTACACTTGACAATCCAGAAAGTTGCAATACAAAGGCATTCTAATTCTCACTGTCCTTTGAGAATTGTTCAATATCCTTGATGGTATCTAGTGTCTGGTATGCCATTGGGATGACATTTTTTGGTGTCTTTACCAATCAGTCAAGGTTAACATGTCATTCATGTTAATCGTGTGTTTGGTTTGTTTTGAGTTGTTTTCTTTTTTCTAATTTCTCCATACTTGCAAGAATTTCTAAAGCAATAAATAGTATAATGACACAAGAGTGAAACTCATGTCTGCTCATTTATTTGCTGTAGAATGAACATATTATCCAAAATACTTGTCTTGGTGCAAATAGGAAAATAAAAAAAAAAAAAAAAAGAAAAAAAAAAGGTGCAAAATAAGGAAATAAAAAATGACATTGCTGCAAATAGGGGAATGACATCATCAGGAAAAACAAAACCAACCCCCAAAAAGCTGTAGCAGGCAAGTCAGGTAAATCTGGTGAATTTAGTTTGTGAAATATTTCAAAAGCAAGTTCACAAACATAGATATCTTTTTTGAACAGCTGCTCAGTTTGACTGTGCCTGCCCTCCTTTTATTTACATATGTTGCACAGTGATTTGAAGAGGCTATTATTCATATAAATACCAATATTAGTATGCAGACTAGTATGTTCAGGTGTGAACAAGTCTTCACCATTTGACACTGACACTTGGTTTCTCTCCCAATCAGAAGCAGAAGCACTTACTGATTGTGAGCTAGGAATAATGAATAGCTTGAACCAGCTGTTCCTGAACAGCCCAGTTGGCTGTTTTCCCTTTCATTAAATTCATTGGATTATAATTAGATAGATAGATAGATAGATAAATAGATAGATAGAAAACATTTTCCTTTTTGCAAAAGTGCATGGTAAATTAATAAATATCAATAGATTTAATTTCAGAAGAAAGCAAAGTAATGTGGGGTGTTTGATAATTAACTGAAAGTTATTGAGAGGTTGAGTTGTCCAAATTCAGCCTAGGGAGTCAGGTTTTCAAAACTTGTGCTTTCCAGAATTGTCTACTGCATTTTAAGGCACGTTGTGAAGATCAGAAGCTAGGATAATTTTCCAGTAGAAGTGATGAATAGGGATAAAAGAAGAAACAGAAACCAAGAGCCCTGTTTTTCTTTCATTAATCTACAGAAACTAAGCATGGAATTGGTCATCATTGCCACGGCTCTTTTATCTTGATATCAAAAGATTTCCAGGCACCAAACTATCAGTGAATATCTACAAGTATAGAGGAAAGAATATCGCTTGAGTCTGAAGAAGAGAACACAGATTAATGCAGAGATTGTTTTAGAGGTCTTGGGGTGATCAGGAAACTGAGCAAACTGCCTGAGAGAGGCACAGAGAGGTGGGCAGATCTCCATAGCTCATGATCAGTTTTGCAGGTAAATAGTCCTCAACAAAGTTGCTTCTCTGTGCCCTTCAACACAGTGCAGCACAACCATCCCAGAAAGTTTCAGTTCCAAGTCCTACAGAAGCTGGAGTCCTTTCTTTGGGAACACCATTTCACTGAAGGTCTGTCACTTAGAGTGATTTCCCATAGGATTTTAAAGCTGATTTTCATAACTCAATTCCACTAAGCCTCATGTTGGAAAAAACAAAATGTAATAAAGGTGTTGCAGAGCCCAGTGTACTCCAGATGTGGGCAGGTACAACCCTATAGCCTGGTTTACAGGGAGCCTGAAGACTAAAATGTCAGAAGCCCACTGTGGGCACTTCTTTTTTTCTCTTTTCTTTTTCTTCTTTTTTCTTTTTTTTTTTTTTCCTTCTAATAATTAATGATTTAAAGCAGTTACGTTATTGCTTCAATCACTTTTCACCTGATTCCCTAATGGTTACCACTTGCCTCAACATTTACATTTGTTTTAATATTTTTATTTTTTGCATAATTTCTCACATTATATTTATTTGCACTTGCACTTTTTTAAAAATAAAGCATTCCATGGGGATAAATTTAATAAAAGTTTCTCATTAAAAGTTCTGTTATAGCATGATTCCCAAACCCTGAAACCAAAGTCTTCATATTTAACAGTTTTCATGACTCAATAGATTAAGTGTGAAATAGGAAATATAATAGCAATAACAACATAGCCATATCCTGCACAGTTGTTTCACTTAAAATTATTCCTGAAAAGTAACATAATTCATTAATAAATCAATTCTCACAGAGTGAAATTTACTCATAAGACTCTCTGAATTAGCCTTGATGTAGTTATAAAATGTGTGCACAGAAAGTTGTATGGGTAAGAGGAGAATCAAAAATTCACTGATATTAATATATTAGAAGGCAGGAGGGAAAAAAAAAAAGGGGAAAAAAACCCAAGGAGCAAAATTATCAAATTTCTGTTTTGCAAAGTCAGATGTCTCCAATCAGCTGCCTCTGCAGTGTTCATTTCAGAAAGATTCTTAGCTCAGACCTGAATTCGTATGGAGTCTCCTTCTGTGGTCAGTGATGAGGTCTTTCCCTTGGGAGCTGCAGTTTTGGGCTGCTCTGGCTCCTCATTCAGAGGAACCTGTACACTTCTGCTGTGACCAGGGCAGCAAATTCAGCCACCCCAAATAATGGCTCTATGTAGAGGGGATAAATCCAAACCTTAGCAAGTCTAAAAGTTTTTCCCTTGAGTGAGAAGTGGAGCTTAGCCTTTTTCACTTTCCAATACTGAATAATACAGAGAACAAAATATTTCCATGCCAGCAACTTCTTACTCAGTTGAGACATTGCCACTGGTTTTGAAGTCCCCCAGTGCACAGTGGATGCATTGTTATACTCCAGGTACTCTGGAAATATTTTGGAGCTATTTTCTCTGGGGTTTTTGATTGGGAATGTTACTTTTGGGGTTAGTCACATCATTATAGCACAACAGAGTCTCTGCAAAGAGCAAGGGGAATGTCAACATCAAAAATTCTCACAGCTATGGCCAACTCTACCTTTTTAATTAAACAAAGGTTGTGGTAGTTCGTAAAGCTCTTGGCACATTCCATGTTTCTGGACCATTCTTTGTTCAGCAGCCTCTTGTGGAAATCAGTTGCTCCCTGAAAGATACCTTGGAGATGTACTCCTTTCTATTTATGGTTTGAGGGTTACAAGAGTAAGGATATGAGTTCATTCCATTGCACTAGAATGGCTGGGGAGCTTCACTGCTGTCATTCTGTGCCTAATAATTTAAACCAGTAGTAACTTCATAGTAGCTGTACACAGTCCATCAACAAAGTCTCTTCAGTTCATTTGCTTGCGCTGTATTTATTCATTATTGACCAGCAGTGGTTTCACTGCATTGGACAGTTCTGGGATGATTCCTGTGAGAATTGCCAGAAAAGTTTCAGGAGAGAAATCCCCCTGAAATTCAGCAGTAAGAGCTGTCCAGACTTAGGATAGTAGGGTAGTGCCTCCTCACTGGCCACATGTTCACCTGCAAGGTGATATTACTAAATTGGGAAATAAAATGAATATTTACAAAAAATAATTTAAGTTTTCATCTCCCTCTTTTTCATTATGTTGAGACAGTACTGGGTGGGCTAGGTACAGGCAGACATACAAAAAAGTTGTTTAAGAAGTTACCATACTGGATATAAATATATATATCTGTATAAATAGGTATAGAGTTGTTATGTTTATGTATATATAGCATTATGTTTTGTTGGCTCACTGGCTGACTGAAGCTATTCAATAACAAGATGTGAAATGTCTAGTCAGATAGCAATGTCTTGTCACCACTCAGTGTCATGATATGACACGTTGTTTCAGTCATATTTCATCTGTTTGAGTCTCTGGGGCCTAGAAGTGGCAGATCATCGGGAATCACAACAATTTTTTCTTTCATTTCCAGGACTGAACTGTAGTTCTTTTTGGCTAAATCATGCCATCTATCACACTATCTGTTCAGGAAAACATATGTTTTAAGGATCCAGAAGCATTATCTTCTACCATGTAAGACATTTACTAGGTGAAAAAATTCATGTCATACCATGAGCCAGCAGTCAGTTGTTGTCTTTATGGGTTTGTGGAATTCCAAGACCTAAACAATCTCATTTTCAGTGGTTTTACTATGGATTATAAAGAAGCATCAATGAGATACAAACTCAGTGTTTAATAACCCATAAAACATGCTACAACAAGGTTTTTAGCTACAAGGGTCTGTAAAAAAGGTTTGAAGTACATTGTAATGTCCTTTTGGGCTGCCAGTGCAACTAATGAAAGGGTTTAGACAATAAATTGGACTAATTGTTGAGTTACAAAGGCCTTTCTTTGAATTTTGTTTTTCTTTCTTCTTTTCGCATTTCTAGAAACTTTTCTCCCACCTGGCAATCTTGCTTTGTCATTAATTCCTGTCCTTGATTCTGTAACAGCCCTCATAAAACTTTGCAACACTGAGCATTTGTTTAATACAGAGGGAGTTGTGCTGTCTGTGGCTCAGGCATTTGCTGACTCACTGCAGCACCATTCTTTGTATTCAATTAACTGCAAACCCCAAGAAGCAGCAAAATTATTAGCTGATCAGAATTTTTCTGAAAACAATGTGCATTCTTTCCATCTAACAGCTCTTGTCTGTACTGTGCAAAAGAGGGCCACACTCACATAGTCCAAAGACCCCCTAAACCTCTGAGTAAACCTTTGCTGTCTCCAGGCAGACTGGTTAAATTTGGGTTGAAATGCTGCAGACAAGTGACTAGTGTGATCGAATATCTATCACAAGTCATATTGCTTCCTGGGCTTTTAAAATGGCAGGTAGAAAAGAGTTAATTCCTCTGTAGCCAGTCTGTTCTGTTAGTTTGTAGACAGAAGTAGTTTGATTTCAGCACCCCAAAAGCTGTTTGGGCAAGTTGCCCTGTTTGTGACAGGTTGGACTTCCTACAGCATGTTTATCAGAGCTGCTTGGGGCCCCAGACTGACCATGATACATTTGTTTGGCACTTAATGGTGATGTATTTATTGTCCTTATTACTCAGCCATAAATTTGGAAACTTGTAGTACGTGTCTCTTCATTGCTTTTTAACTGAAATGTGAAAGCACTGTGGGATTTCCCTTTCAGGGCTCTTATTTCAAATGTTTTATTCCACAGACAGAAAGAGTAGGGTAGATCATCTGTGACTTACGTTGACCTGGGTCTCCACTTGTTCTTGCCCCCTACACACCAATATCAGTAGAGTTACAGTGACATAAACCAGAAGAATACAGTCAAAAATCAGATCCTCCCTACACCAAATCACTTTCTACATCTGTTTCCTATTTGTCTTATAATGACACATGGGATTGTTTTGGGAATATATTCTGCATTAACTGTAATGCCACTGACTCTGTAGCCTCATCAGATATCCATTGGTGTCCAGGTTGAGCAATTACCATCTACTAAGAAGAAATGCCAAGAAAATGTAGATAATAACATTTTTCAATAATAGCTTTTAGCATTAGTGCCATCTTCTATTATTGCAGTTGAGGTTTAGCATTTTTGTCAATTTACTACTTTTATTCACTGAGCAAGATCTAGATGTGGACCCTACAACAGAATTCCAGAAATGTTTTTCCTGTTTGATTGTTTATTCACCTCTGGTTAGAATGAGCAGAGTCAGGAAACTGGAGAGAAGCAAGAAATATGTCTGGATTATTAAGAACCAGAAAGAAAGACAACAGGAAAGAGAGAAATGTAATACTGTGTCAGATACTACAGTTACAGGATGACTGTATAAACATAATCAGACAGGCTGCATGTACAAGAATATGCCTTAGGAGACTGAGCTTGAATTCTGGGATCAAACTTCATAAAGCTGTGTCCAACCTTTTTATCTTACTGTGCAGTAAGCCATAGATGACTATCCACCCAACATTTCATTTTCCCTTTGTCTTCCGTGAATGGAAGGAAATGTGAAATCCATCTAAAGTTCTTTTGAAAATATGTCAAAAATACACAGAGATGTGTTCTTGCATGAAGTAATTGAACAGACCTGTAATAAAATCTGTAGCCTGTGGCTTACAGAATCATGTGGGTTTAAAATAACACCATTTGGAAGTGTGTTTGGTCACTAGCCTGGCCCATACCTGGGTTCAGTATGGATGAGCAATATAGGGAAGGCGGGTTGCCAAGGAGGATGCTGCTTCCAAGTTGGATGTCAATCTTTTCCCTTTGGGGCTCCATGACTTAATTAGGTCTCAGTGCAAATTAACCACAGTGCAGGTAAGAAATGGAAAGCCCAGGTTTTGCTGAGGTCTTCACAAGTCTTCTGTGAATGTTGAAGACTTCTGTGCAAAAAACATCTATTCTGGTTTTATTCTCAGTGGAAAACGTCAGATAAACATACTATTCAAATTGATCGGCAGACTTGGTCCCCCAGTTAAAATTAAAGTAATTAAATGTACTGAAAAGCCCATTGCTTTATATTTATTTACCTTCATTTGACTTGGTGTTGACTGAGGCCCTTTTTAATCTTGGTTTATATTCCCCTATGATTTGCCCTCAGCCTGTATATTTTAAAAGTTTCATCGCAAGGTACTGAATAGTAGTAGTAATAGTAATAGTAATAATAATAATAATGCTTTTCTGATGCAGTTGAAATTGAACTTGAGGGTGTGTATAAAATATTAAGTCACTAATACTCAGGCTAGGAAAAGCAGAATTTATCATTACGTTATGTACTAATCTACAGTGGTGGCACATTTCAGAAAATAATTGTCACTAGAAAATGGATTTTATCTCTTTTCCAGATAAAAGTTTCGAATTCCTGCTTCTTCAGTTACTATTACTCAGATGTATTCTCAGTGAAAGGGAAATAATTTCATTTTTAATAAACCCATGAAAATTAAAATGAAAATAAATTATATGTGGAGTGGAACAGAAGACACACAAGCTATTTATCTGTATTTTTGCCTTTGACCAGCATTCAGCATGTACTGATTAAAGTAGGGCACTTTAACCAGATCCTCATCCAGTGCAATTTGATTTCCCTGAAGCCACAAACCCCACTATGACTCACATGCACTGCACTCTTTTTAGTTCAAATTATTTCTTGGTGTTCATTCATGAAATAATGTTGCTTCTTTATTTTATTTTATTTTATTGTATTATTTTTTTTATTTTGCAGGACAACATTTTTAGAATGGAAGAGTCACATTTTGAAAATGGGCGGGGGAAAAGCCCTTATGATCCCAAACTGCTGACAGCCTCACTTTTAGTAGGTAGGTGCCACATAAAAAGTTCAATGAGATGTATGTTCACTGTAAATAATTTGCAAGTTTTCTGCTTTTTTATTTCTCCTTGCAGCACCTATGATAGATTTTTTTTACACAATTTATTTCCCAGTTAAAGGGTTTCTGGTGTACTTTTAATAAAGTTGACTCAAATGTCCTGAGATGTAAACCAAGATTCAGGTGTCACAAGAGCTGCTTTATACCCCTGCAGGACTTTGATTCTGCAAAGTGTTTTTCCTCCTCACATCTTGCTGGAGGCATTTTAGTCACCCAGGTTGGCCACACTGGTGGTCACACAGCTGAGAGCTAAGTAAGAGCAGGAAAAAATAACTCCTTACGTCAGCTTTTCTGCCAAGGAATGTCTGTCACCCAGCTTTACCTTGCGTGGGAGCTGGAGATCAATGAACAGCCACAGTTCTAGGCCCTAAGGTGATGTTTCAGCTGAAGAGATATGTCTGACAGTAAATAAAATTAAATTCCTGGCCAGAACAAAAGGATTTAAATAAATTAAGTGTTTCTGAATTCCATTTCATGGAATATGTAAATATGGAGCAACTGGACTGTGTCAATCTATTTGAACTAATGCAATTGATTGAATTTATCTAATTGATTTAACTTACCTAATTAAATTAAATATGTTCATTGTTTTTACTTCACCTTCACGAAAAAAAAGAAAAAATATGTTTTATGAGACTAAATTAGGAGGAAACAGATTCTTCTTTCACTACGCCTCTGCCTAGGTGTAGCCACTTTATCTTTAACATCCTGACATGTAACTTTCTGGCAATTTATTACAACTTCAAATCCAACAATAGTTTCAGAAAACTGGAGATTCTCTTATCAAAGAAGTCTACATGAAATGACATAACAAGATACACTGGTTTCTTCAGGCCTGTTAGCCTAGGGCCTTGCCTACCATCTGCCCTTATTCTATTTATGCTGCATATGAAAATTAAACTATTCAAAATAGCAACAAAAATTTAGTCCTAAGTGTGCTTCATTTCCTGATCTTAGAAGCCCTTAATGATCCCAGTTGATGAGCTAACCTGGGGACACACACTTTTTAGCAGGAAAAACAGGAAAGACATCCACATCTTGCTCCAACTTGTACCCTGTACAAACAGAAAGGAAAAAAAGAATGTGTGTAAAAGGCCAGTGTATAAATTAGTGCCTGGAGCAACTTGAATTTGTGGCAGAGCTACTCTCAAGCGAATAGCTTTACTATTTGCTTTAATATATAATAAAGAAGAGAACAATGACAAGCCAGTATTACATGGTATACCCGGTATGCAACTGCACAAAGTCAACACGTCTAGCTTTTCACATTCCTTTTTTTTTTTTTTTTTTCCTTTTTTTTTTCACTCAGTCCGTCACAAATATGATTATCTTACTTCCCTTGGCTTAGATTTCGTGTCTTTAAAACATCTCTGCTTTCTTCAGATCACTTCCTGTCACTATAATTTTCACTCCATGTATATTTCCTTTCAATAAAGAATAGACTGAGAGTGATCATTTGTTTTGAATCAGGCCTGAGTTAGAGCCACTGGGTGTAATAGAAATAATAGAAACAATAGAGAATGGTGCAAATTGAACATTCAAAGCCGGTGACTAATTTCTACTTCAGTCACTTACACAAAACTCAGGATGAAGCTAAAATTAACATCCCTGCATCCTGAACGTGAGCAGTATTCTTTTTCTGCCTCCTTATAGTTGCTTCACAGCCACACCGTGTTACTGATTATGATGTTGTGTTTACTTCCACCCTTTTCTGCAGAGTGTGTATTTCAGAGGGTGTATGCCAAATTCACTGCTGGTTCTTTGCCTAAAAACAACTCCTCTTTGCCAAAAAACCCTTTGTTTTTTATGGCAAAATGATGAGTAGGCAAAACAATTTTCTTCGGCCGAAACATTTGAGAAGCAAGAAATGGATTGGCCAGGCAATGTCTGCATGGGGAGGTTTGGTCCAGCTGCTCTCCAAAGCTGGGAGCATGAGAGTGAAGCAGTGAGTGTGGGCATGAAGGCCAGAGGAGTCCCTTAAACACAAAGGTGTCACACCAAGGACATGGATACTCTGCTTCCTCTCTTCTCCTGGGCTGAGCTGAAACTCAGCCACACCTGGCCCTTCCCATGACAGAATATTTGTCCAGAATATTAAACCAGTGACTATGGTTTATCTAAGGTTTAAGAGGGCAACTGTGTAAAAGAATTCCCCAAGATTCACTCAAATGCAATGTTATGATTAGTAATTCAAAGTAACTATCACGAAAGTAAAAAAAAAAAAAAAAAGAAAAGGCTGAGAAGAGTAATTTAGATGGTTCCATACAGAAAGGAAACATTGTCTCTCTTCTTCAGAAACACTAAACAGGCAGTTTGCAAAGTGTGGAAGGAGAGTATGTTTTGACACTATAACTAGAAAGTAGATTTTAGGCAAGTGAAATGTAGGAATTCGGGGGAAACATGAAGGTTAATTTGCAAAATGTAACTTCAGGTCTTTAATAGCCATTAGTACCCAAGAAGCCTATTCTATATTTCAGCTGAAACAAGCTCTTACCAGGGTAAAGAGGGTCTTCAGTTTTCCCTCTCTCCTAAAAAATCAATAGTATTTGAAAAAAACCACACTAAAGCAACGAAAATAAACAGTTCATCTTTATTAAATTGTTCCAATATTTTCCAAGTGTACATTCCTTGTTCCATCCACCTGCAAACATTTTTCATTTTTTTTTTAACAGTTGTTCATTAAAGTTGGTTATTGCTACCCTACTCTAAAGTAAATGCCAGCTGGGAACATGATATAACTAGTTCCTACTAATGCAAGACACTATGCAGCCATTCCCATCTATGTGCTGGTAACTAAACAGTCTCCATTTGAATGGGCTAATGCATGAAATGTAGAGACTAAGAAATCCCTGGGCACCACTCATGAGTGTTCCAGTGCAGGCGGAAAATGAGAAGCAGCATGGTTTCCAAGGAATATAATCACAGGAGAAAATATCACTGAATGTGGTAAACTAGAGGAAATGTGTTGGGATACTTGCAAAAAGAAACTACCCCTTCAGAGAAGGAGGCAGCATTGTCCCAATATCAGTTTTTTTAGGGAAATGACCATTTGGGATTTTCAAAAGCTTTGGTTATCCAGAATCCTCAAAGCTTTTTATGCTCCTCTGTCTCATTGATTTTATTTTTTCTTCTACAAATCACAATTCCTTTTAGAATTCAACAATTATTTATTTTTTTTCATTTTTAGAAAACAGTTTAGGTGCCTTAATGCTCCCAAATATGTATTAATGTGATCTGAAAGACAGTGGCTTTTCACCAGGGAAAAACTTTAGTACTCTTATTTCTTAGAAATTACTTAGTAAGTACATATGAGGTTCAAGATTTTAAAATGACTGTACTTTCTGGGAAGTTTTATTTATTGAATTCAAAAGAAGTAAATCAAACCACCCCCATGTCTGAAAATATTAACATTACTGAATAAACCGTGTAACCAAGGATAGAATTTATTTGTGAACCCTTTTACCATTGAGAGGAATTCTTACATTCATGGCTTGATTCTGCCTGTATTCCTCATTTGTTCAACTTCTTTACTGCTTTGAAAGGAAACTTGACAGATCTTTACTCTCCACAAATAATTTTCTTTCAGAATGCAATCTGATTTAAAAGCTGAGTAGAAACAATTTATCAAAAAATGTATATTGCTTAGTTTTCAACATCTTTGTATCTCATGATCTTGGGAAGTTATTCAAAGTTTTGTGCTGTTTAGGTATAGTACAGACAAAAATGGTTCCTCCCCTCCAAAAATCAGTGTTTCTGTGGATTTCAGTTGTTGCCTTTTACTTTACTAAAGTCAATATATGTATTTCTGTTAACATTTGTATGTCAGCATACTGCTCAATTACAATTGATGTTTTTTGTCCAAAGCATATTTTTTGCTTATTCAAACAACTGAAGGTCATTCTTTAGTTCTGGACAGTTGTTCCTTTGTGCTGCTGGGCTGAAAATAAAAAAGTGACTAGGTTTTCTTCTTCTTCTTCTCCAACTATTAATTTCCACTTTCTTCTTAAAATTTATAAAACTTCTTTTAAAACTGCTGACAATAGAAATAACACAGTGAAGACTGTCCATGACATTAAAGAATCATTTTCCTGACTAGCAATGAGTAAATTTTCAGTCCAAAAGAAGGTATGCACAGGCAAATAAAGATGAATGTCCTTCTATCTAGACAGGAGGCAAAATCCTCATTCAGCTTTTGCATAGTACTAACTCAAAGGATGTGCACATCTGGGACATGACTTGAGGCTCACCCTGAATTTTGCAAAAATTATCTAAAGCCTTATAAAAATAAATGGTATTCTTTGGTATTTCTGTCTGGAAGAAGTCAAAATCCTCTTTTTGCATGACTACAGCAAATCAGTTCAAACTGCAGGCACTGGTCCAGGTATACTGAAACTTGGAGGGGCTGTAGTAGGGATATTAGAAAAGTCAGACAGTTTTCTACACACCCTTTCTCATTTGAAACATGCTGTTTATAACACAGTTATTGGCAAAACTTTTATCTTGTCACCACTGAAGAAAAAGTGCCAGCCACAAGAGCTTTGTAGTGTCCTCCTGGGTTGAGCTGAGTGCAGCCTGGAAAGCCTGGATTTCCAGTGGTGTTTACATATCAAGTTAGAAACAGAGGAGTAAAAAGGCTTACAATTCTAAATACTTCAAATATATAATTTTAATTAATTTCCAAACTGTATTTAATTTTAGCAGTATAGTATTAAATATAGATTTTTTTTGACTGATTGACCTTTAGATCTGTTGATAACTAAGAAGAAAAATAGGCTTGTTGGTTTTTCCTTTCCCCTTTGATTTCTATTGATTTATCAGAACTCACTAGGGATTGAAAGACAAGAAAATGAAGATAAGGTTAAAGAAAGGTTAAGCATAGCATCAAAGCCCTTTTCACAGGCAAAAAGGTTTTATGATCTTTAAAATCTCAGCTGCATACTCTGTACATAATAATCACTATAATTAAGTGATTGTCTCCCCTTCAAAAAAAGTTGAAAATGACATAGAAGAATGGTAAATCGTTAATTAATGATATGCTGTTCTGTTTCCCTTCTGATTACACCTCCTGCTGGGCATGACTGGTCTATTTGTTTCTAATCTCTGCTGTGAATTCATTCAATTCCACGCCTTTCTGCTATCATGTTTTCACCCTTCCTGACTTTCATGACTACCATATGGTACAGAGCCACTGTAGGTTCACTCAGTGATTTCATGGTGTCAGTGTTTGGGGGAAAAGATGCCAGTGATATCCAGTAGGCATGCTTGGATCTGGTTGTCCTGCCGTGGAAATACTGAAAATTGCCATGAAAATGATAAATGTGTTCCTAAAAGGGTGTTTTAAAATGAGGATATGGTAGAGTTCATCATGACCATGAAAAAAGTATTACCCTAGGTAAAGAAAGAGTTATTTTATCCTCAAAATTGTCTTTTTCACAAGGGACCTGTGTAATATGGGTAGCTTCAATGTAGTAGTTGGAAGGAATAATGCTTTTTAATTCCATTTTAACAGTATAGGGTAAGTTATCTCATTTCACATACAGATGTAGAACACACTCTTAAAAAATGCATTTTTAGCATTTTTGAATCACAGTCAATTCATGGACAAGCTCTAAATTAATGTCAGAAAGATATGTGTTGTACTTTGATCCCTGGTTCTTTTCTGTGGGTCTCACTACTGTTATTATTATTACACTCTACCAGCTGGCAGGTTTTTAACCTGACCTGCTCCGTAGAATTTAGACAGTCTCTCTCTCTCCCCTTCTCTGTTTCCTCTGTGGCACTTCTAGCTGGCCGAGGAGGGACACACTGGGATGAGTTTCATCTCCAGCTAGGCTCTGTGTGTGCCATTTATGGGCTGAAGTACCATAGGTCAACTTTTAGTTCAGTTGTTCACTGTGAAATGCATGGGGGTCAAGGTAGCAGGCAGTGATCTCGTTTATTTTCTCCCTTAGCTGCTGCCCTTTGCCAGTACCACAGTTACAAAGGTGGCCAAAGGAGAAAGGCATGTTCTGTCATTCCTGTAAAAGATACTGTTTTCTGAGGATCTATTCAGAATAAAAAAGAGAGTAAAAAAACCCAGACCAAACCAAAACAACTACAACAACAAAAGCCAACAACAACAACAACAACAACAACAAATCCCAAACTAAAAATGCAAAACAAAACCAACCAAACAAAAATCTCAACCAAACCAAATGAAAGTAAAAACACATAATTTCTATAGAAAAACTGAGGGGACCTAAGGACCTTCTGAACCAAAAGTGACTGATCTGGACTCTACGGTTCCTATAAACCCAGTAGGTTGAAAGGAAATTCTAGACGTCTCCAGACCGAACTCCTGTTCTAAACAGGGCAATTTCAGAGTTTTCTGAGGCTGCATACTCCTGCCTGCCAGGGTAGGTGCAATGGCTGCCACTGTTCCAGCCTAAGAATTCAAACATATTTTTGCAGAGCACTCCATCAGTCAGCAGATTCAGCTCATTTGCAAGAGGTTACAATTAAGCTCTGCAGTGAGAAATTGGGTCTAATCTCTATTTTCGATGACAATACATTGCATATGCCTTGTTGTTTTTTAATTTGCTCATTATCCCTATTAGTGAAATATGAACAAATGACAGCTTTCTCTGACTCACCATGACTGGAAAATTGAGGAATGTTGCTTACAATTATGTCCACCCACAGATGGAGAGCTGTACTCTGGCACAGCAGCAGACTTCATGGGCAGGGACTTTGCCATTTTCCGAACTCTGGGGCATCACCATCCCATCAGAACAGAGCAGCACGACTCCCGGTGGCTAAATGGTATGTAAAATGTACATTTCTCTGGTTGCACTCATCCACCCATTAAAGACCAGCATACAAGCTCAGTTCCAGCAACATCTGTGACATATACGCTCCTCTTTTATTTGGAGCAGAATTCTGTCTTAAACCAGTTAAACTAATCAAAAGTGATTTATAAAGAAACATTTTTGGTTTAATTACTCTGAGATTTGTGGAGTGTGATTAAATTTAAAACACACACAGACACTATGAGCAGCACAGTCATGCAAGTTGGGCAACAGCTCAAGGCTGGAAGCATCAGCCACACATGAACACAAAGTAGGTCCAGAGCTTTGGGCAGGATTGTGCCTTGAACAAGGTTTAATTTTTGCTGGGTTAGAGGGGACACTGGCCACATCCAGCAGAAAGTCAACCAGCAGAACTTCGTCAGCAAGCCAAAGTTGTCAAGAGTTTGGAAAAAGAGAAAAGGGTCCTGAGGATTCCAAGTGATTTGGTTTCAAAAAATCCAATAGTTTAGCAAGGCGCAATAGCTTACATTATTGTATGGATATTAGTAATCAAGCCTGTGGTTTATTTGCATGTCTGAGGAGGGAAAGATAGTTTCAGAGAAAATTTGATTTTGGCTTTGTGTAGCAAAATACTTTAGAATGCATCTGAGTACTCTATCCAAGTTCTACTGAAGTCAAATTTCCAATAGCTCAAATGGAATTACACTTGGCTTTAGCTATACAAGGATATGAGCATTTTGGAAATGAGAATTCATTGTCTGAAAAAGCTGACATTTGAATTAAGTAATACTAACTGTAGTTGCTGAATTAATTTAAATTTTAATTTTTTAAGAGTTAACTAGCTCTACTTTTTGCTGTACATACTACTTGAACCTGCACTCCTGGTTTTGTATTCACAAGTAATTTTATTATTAGACATTTTTTCCTCCTAGCCATATTATTTATGTCTCTGCTGAGGTTCAGGCTTTCTTAAGTGGGTTTGCAATTTAGTGCAAACTGTTCACACAAATTTTAGTGTGTAAAAGCAGAGAGTGTTTTAAAACACATTTTGTTATTAGCTACTCAAGACCTACTAGTATCAAACTGAATATCACATTAACTATATATACAATCCATAACAACATCAGCCCCTGACTCATAATTAAAACCACAAGATGCTATTGCAAGTTGGATTAATTCTGTATGTAACATACATTGGATACACGTATAATGTAAGTTTGTAGATGACAAGTATGGAGCTGTATTTTAATATAACAAGTTTTATGAATCTGATGTATATCCTGCTAAATTTAGTTTTGCTGCAATTCATGTGGACTACTATCTGTCTGGAGAAAGACTCAGGTCTACAACCTTTCAATTCTACAATCTGTGTTTATGCAGTAACACAAAAATTCTATTCATTGCGCTATTTTATTATGACAGTAAACAAGATTTCTGGACTTCAGGAAGCAGTGAAGTATAAGGGTTATAGACATACCCATCTATCTTGATACCTGGTGGGGTAGTAATGTGTGAAAGATGATCAACATCAATTTTTGTTATGATAGTCATGGTGACATTTTAAAGCCCAATCATGCAAGCAAAATCTCCTTTTGTGCAGTAGATTTGCACAGTGGCAGCTGAGTCAGAAGGATTTATGCAGTGGGAAAAAGCAGCCATTGTCCACAGGCCCTGTACTTCACTGCTGAAAATGTATCATTCCATTGTAGATTTGGTTATCAGTCTTTCAGCACTAAATGTGAGAACTGCTTTTCCCAAATTAGCACTAAGGTTACATCTGACAGGGTGCAGAAACCACAACTGCTTTGTGTTCGAGGTGGGGAGTTGATGAACCTCAAGCTTTCTTCAATTTATGTATTTTACAAAACGAGCAGAGAAGTAGAAAGACAGCATTTTTGTATCAAAGGATGAAGGTGATATCCAACTCTTAAGTAAAGTTCTTGCAGTACATTCCTGTATGGAAAGTTTCACACTTCATTTAAAACAAGATAAGAATCAAATTGAAACCTCTAGAAATTATTCTCATAACTGTCCATAATTTAATAGAGAATGATCCTTAAATACATTTTTGAAATCCCTCTCTCTGCTGCAACTTAATACATTTACCTTCCTAATATGGAAAGATTGGCCTAAAATCTGCGCTACAACATTCCTATTAGAGACTCTGTTAATTTTCCCAGTGATAAGATCCTGGCAGCCTTTCCACACAGCTCTCCTAATTTCAGCATCTAACATGGAAATCCAAAAATTATTTTGGATCCAGATGTACAGCAGATATACAGCATGCAGTAAAATTACTGTTTTCATTTTTCATTTTTCATTTTTCTTTTTAAAATACAATTATAAAAGAAACTCTGTGTTTGCACATCTTTAAAATGGATATACATCTAGTGAAACAAGCTCTCATTGAAGAATGAGGTGTTCACTGCTATCTTAAAGATCTGTACTATTTTTGAACCTTAAGTTTGCAGACCTTTTTTAAGTTTCTCAGTAAAGACATGGATCTCTATGTAGTGAAGGGTTTGCTTTCCTAGTTGCTTTTTACAGTGTACCTGGCCTCAGGTGAAAAAACAGTATTTTAAGGGACAAGTACTGAAAGCTGCAGAACAGTTCTGGTCAAACTTAGAGATAAATTCTCATCCCTGTGGATTTTAATAGTTAGGTGGTGAGGCATCCAGTTCTAAGACCTTGCTAGTGTTTACTTCAGTCAGAGCAGGAGCTAACTGCTTTTTCCATACTAAGGCTGAGGTCAGAGCTGACAGGGTGCAGAAAACACAGCTGTTCGGTACCAAAAATGGAGAGGAGAAGACAGTTGCACGTGAAAAGCTTGCAGACTTTTCCCAGAAATTGTCTTGCCCTGAACTGGCATAAAAGTAGAACAACATTACACAGAGTGATTAAGTTTTTGGGATTTAAGCAGGAACACAGAGTTACTACAGAGATCACACAGTCACATTCTGGAGATGCTCAACTTTCTTACAGAAATTGTATGTTTTGGGGAAGAGAATTTTGCCCAGTCCAAGGGAAGGTGCTGACCAGCAGCTCTTAAAGACTTCTTAAGACTCTTAGAGATATTAAAATACTCACAGGCTTCTAAAGCTTTCATTTTGTATAAATAATTAAACAGTCACCAAGCCAAATAAAACAAGGGAGACTGATTCTATAGCCATGTAGTCAGGGCATTCATCTAGAAGCTAGGGAACTATACATCAGTCACTGCGTCAGTGTATATTTAATTATTGATACAGAGTTGGCCAGATGTGACAAGGAAGCATTTGCAAAAACACACTAAAATAAGCTGGTGCTCAGGGAAGTCGTCTTGGACAAGAAAAGCTGCAGTTCAGTGCCCCAGACTGAATCATATGCTTTGTTATAAGCCATGTTCATGCATATATCGGACATTACTTGCTCCTCTGGCATGTGCATGGGGTTTTCTCTGCTCAAAAAAAAGGCTTTGGCAATCTTACTTGGTCCCAGTGAGGGTCAAGAATTGTTTTGAGCTCTCAGGAAAAAGTTCTGAGGTTGAAAAAGATCTTCTGTACAGCTTAACTATAAGGAGCAGCAGCCTTGATGTTACACATGTATCTTACAAAGTCTTGCCTATCGGCAAGTGCACGATTCCTTTTAAATGTGCCATTGCCTCTCATAGTTCAGAGGCAAAAAGTTACTTTGAAGAGGCATGGATCATGTCCTGCTTCCATGAATGCTGCAGAAGTTAAAAAAAAAAAAAAACAACAAAAAAGAAAAGGATGAGTAGAGGCCTGAGCAGGTGGGAGCAAGTTCTCCTGGTGCCAGGGAGTTCCCTGCTGCACGGCGGGCAGTGTTTGCTGTGCACCATCCCCACCGCCTTCCTGCAAGGGCTGAGGGCATGGCTGGAGGCAAAAAGGCAGAATTGGCAGTGCAGTCTACCAGAGCAAATGCTGAGCAATGCAAAAGCAGTGCACCCAAGGCAGTTTTCAAGCTGAAGATTAGAGGAGTGGAAGGAGAGAGCTTAAAGCTGCTCTCATCCTCTCTGACTTGAGCACAGAGGATCTGGCCTTAAATTGTTAACATTTTGTAAAATGAACAACCATAAACATTTGTTTTAAAAGCAAAGCAGGATTGGGCTGAGCAAACTCTGAAAGGAAATGAAATCACAAAAGCTGCATTAGGATAGTATTATGAATCTGGTTTGCACCCCAGAAATACTGGCCTCACTCACCCTCTTTACTAGACCTGGGGTTAAGAGAGATTGTCAGTCTGGATTTCCAGACTTGGCTTGGAATTTCCTTGCTTTTTATGGGTTTAAACCACTCTATGATATTATTTTAGCATACTTTCCATGGCTTAATTTTTAAAGTGGACTAGTAACTGTGCTTAGTCCCCTGAGGTTATTGTCCTTGGTAATCTTTACTTTACGGTTACATAAACAGCTGAGAATTATAGAAGCTAAGTGACTGTTCAGTAAAAAAGAAAATGCCCTCTTAAATTTAACAGGGTCCAAGGCAGGAAACGTGGACTTGATACTCTCCTGGCATTCAAACAGAAATGTAGACATCACTTTGTGTTGTTTCCACTCACTACACTTTTGTTGAATGTCCCAGCATTGTCATTACACACATATGATTTTGAATATGTATGTATTGCACAGTAGACTAATGCATGGCAACAGAAAGAAAAGAATGCAGATTTTTTTTCAAGACTTTTACCTCTCTTATAAAATGCATTAAATGTGTCAGAATGTTGGAAATTAATTACTCTTGCTGAGACTTTGGTGTGCACAAATTCTGATGCTTGAACCTATAATTAGTCTTTGGTCAACCACGCCAAACCCTTTTCCTACCTGTACATAGCCACGGATGGCCCCCTCTGCTGTGCCACTCCCTTGTCCCTAAATGCCTTTCTCATTTTCCAGCTCACCTCCTACACATTTTCAACCCAGTTATAGAGCATGCAGTAAAATACAGGTATCGGCTGTGGAAAGGGGTCAGAGAACCCAACCATTCTGGTACCTGGAGTTGTTTCAGAAAATATATCTAAAATCTTATTGGAGAAGGGAGCTGCTAGATGCTACAAATACAATAGATCTCCATCAAGAGAAGAGCTATTTAAACAAAGGACATTTAAAAAAAAAAAACAAAACCAAAGCGTTGAACTGTGTGTGAATTTATTTAGTCTTCAAATTAGAAGTCTTAAACTGTGATTGGAATGAAATTAGGAAAAGCTGTCCAATAGAAGTAGTCAGTAAAGCAGCCTAGCTGGTTTTAAGAGGAACTCAGGTAACATTTCATGTGCTGTTACATAGCACACTTGCGTGACATCCCAAGAGACTATGGTGAGTAGACTGAGAAGTCTCTTCCCGGTCTGCATTGCCATGACTTTACACGGACATATTTAAACAACCTTATGAGCGAAAACAGTGAGGGAATTTTTATGTGTATGTCTTTTTTTGTTGTTGTTCTTTTGGTGTTAGTTTTCCTGTGAAAGGATTTCTTGCATTTCAAGTAGGCATTTCTATATTTGAGCAGCTGATACATGCTATCATGCAGGCTGTAGTGTAGACTGAGTTCCACACTTTCCCCCCATGGCTTACAGAAGCATGAACAACTCTGAACCTTGGGGAACAAAACATGTCCATGTATACAAGTCTCATTTCTCACTCAATAAGCCCTCCCACCCCTCATTCCCACTATCTTCGTTGCTAAGAATAGTAATAAATAATTTCACAGTGATAAATTCTATGTGTGACAAATGCTAATGTCACCTAACAGTGCTAGGAAGTGCTCAGAAACTATGGTGACGGTGGCATAATACTGTGAACAGAATGGCACACAAACTCAATTTACAATCTTTTTTCCCTTAAGTCTGTAGATCCATATTTGAGAGATTGAGTATGAATTTTAAGTTGTTTTTCTCATTGCAATCTAACAGGCTTTTTCTATATACATTTTTTGTTACAACCCTTTTTGTTTTTTTTTTATTGGAAGAAACGTAGAATTTCTGAACTCATAAAATTAATGGCTCTTTCTTATTACTTGGCTTTTTATCCTGTCACTAATCTGAAATGGTTACAGGTCAGGAAGCCAAAGGCCCTGCTGAATACTTGACCAGAAGATACTCATGTATTTGAACCAGTTGACTCAGTTGAACCTGTCTGATAACTGTTCACTGTATCTTTATGCAAAGTAAGAGAAGCATTTGGTTCAGAAATCAAAGAACAAGTAGCAATTAGAGAATCTGCTTAACAGGTGCTCTGGGTATGAGAAAGGTCATGAAGATGGTAGGTGAAGACAACCAGAAATAATAAAATCTTCGCATCAAGTGGCCTGAATGAAATTATTTGAATTTAAATTATAGAAAACAGATCTTCTCATTCTCTATCGCTCCCATACCCTCTAGGATTAGGTAATTTTCTTCATTAAATACCAGTGCTTTGGATGATATTTTGTTCTATCTAGGTTGAAAAGATGGTTAAAGTAGCCAAAGGAGAAGTTTCAAGATTGGAGTGGAAAAAGCAGGTAGGAAATATGAAGCCGCAGAGAACATTCTCCTGGCCTGACTACACATTTTGAAGGCTTCCTAACACTGTAGAGAGTATGACCTGGAGCAGGAAGACTTGCATCAGTAAACATATTGGTCTGAGCTATAGCCACAGTATGCTCCAGAAAGTTAGGATACAAGTTAATCCAGGAACCTGACTTAGGGTATGTGTATATTGCATGGTTAACCATGGGCTCATTTATGGGTTTTAACTTGGTCAGCCTTACTATCCACACCAAAAAAATTGCAATGAGTGTAGATTAGAAGCCATGCTTTGTTTATTCTGTGATTCTCTTTATAGTGCATAAAAGATTAAAAATAATGGTAGAGTTTAGAGTTCTTTGTTCACTGTTTCCATTGGAGACCAGAAAAGTTTCTCTGCTGCATAGTCTTTCTAAAAAGAGATTTGCCAATGATGGCCAGTTTGAGATCTGCACTCACTTTTGTGCACTGAATTGGTCTATTGTTGATGTGCCTTAAAATTGCTAAATTTTAAGGTTTTTATTTCAATTGTGAATTGAAACCTCAACCTATCAACATGTATCAGGTTAACAACCCAGTAAATCCTGATGAGTCTCATGTTGGGGTGACATCTGAGAGTGCAGCCATTCCTGTCACCTTCTCTGGAAAGCAGTTGGATGAAAGAGCCAGAACAAGCTCTGAGTAGATGCTGGATGTAGATAAATCAATGTACGTCTGTACTAGGCAAAATTGGTGATCTCATTTAGGTGTTCATCATTCAAATTTGATGATGCAGGTGAGTTGCTTTCTTTAGTCATCGTTTAGAAAAATAAATCGAAGTCTCACTTGCTTCTTTCAGCAGAAGGAGCTGTGTAAAAATCCATCTGCATGAGCACACTCCAGGAGTACATTCATTTTGAGGAGTAGAGATCTGTGCCCATTTCACACTGATAAAAAACACCTGCAATTTTCCAATTATCAATAGTCCCAGTGATATTCTATCTCTTCTGAAAAGCTTTTTTTTTCTTTTTTTTTCTTTTTTTTCTTTTTTTTTTTTCTTTTTTTTTCTTTTTTTTTTCTTTTTCCTTTTTTTTTTTAACCCTCAAATGGTTTATTTTTTCTATGAATTGTTTCAATGCATAACTTACAGAGTTGGCAGTGGATGGTGGATGGCTTTGTAAAGTGATGGTCTGTCCACTTAAGGTGACAAACAGTATATTATTCAAGCAGTGGCAATAATTTCTACTAGAAAGCTTTCTGTACTACTTTCAGTTAATGTATGATTAAAGAGATCATTTTTATCTATATATTTATCTGTCTATCTATCTATCTGTTACTGACGTGCATCAGTTCCTAGGAAGACTCTCCCTTTTCCCTGGAGATAAATCTGAATAGGAAAAAGAGTAATTTGTCTAGAAAAGGTGTAATGTTCAGGTTCTAAGATTACATTTTGCTTTGCTTTTGGTATAGAACTCTCTTTAAATCACACAACACCAGTTTCTTTGCAATTATCATTTTTGCAGAGATCCAAATCAGCTTAAGCAAAAGGAGAGTTCAGATTAGTTCAGATTTGTCCAAAGACAAAGCCTCTGTGTTATAGACCTTGCAAATTCAAATGGGTTTCCCATGGTCTCTGTGAGAGCTCATCACAGCTCTGATGCTTGAAAACCAGTGACTTTTAACTACCAAATTGTGCCTCCTTTCTTGTTCACAAAAGTCACTAACCAGTTTTTCAGAAGAGTTAAGCAGAAATCTGTTTGTAGGAGTCACACAGCAGAATACTAATTGATTTAAACAAAGGAGGAGTGGGTCTGTTACAGCCCCCTTTATTGGGATATGACATACATCCGAATTTTCTTTTTGCATTCTTGTGTTGTTTAGGGTTTTGTTTTTTTTTTTTCCCTTCTGCACTAGCCATCAATTTAATGAGTGTTGACCCTGTCAATACCAATTTCCTCTTCTCAGGCCACCACGTTCAGAGTTTGGTGGGCATTCAATAGAGATTTACTGTTGACTGGGTAATTTGAGTTCATGTGTGTGGTGAAAAATTAGTGAGGAGAATTACCCAGAAAAGTGGATGCCATGACAATGCATGTCACCATGGTGTGACCAGCTCTGCTGACATAGGTTTCAAAAGCTCTCCCCCTGTGAAAATGGGGCCTGTTTGCAAATTAATTAGTTTCTGGCAGCAGCTTGATTGTTGACCCAAAGTTTGTAGAGTGGAAAAACAATCAGATTAGTGTGTTCAATATAAAGGCCCAGCGCGGTGCTCGAGTGCAGTTTGCCAAACTGTTGAAGCCGTGAATAGAGTGAAACAAATTCTTTTCTGAGAAGCCAAGGCAAAGGTTAAGTGTGATGTGACTGGAGCACGCTGGCCGCGGGGCGGTGGGGAGAGAATTAAAGGTTTCAGCCACACAAAAATAGAGAGTGCTGAGCAAGTTGCATTGAATTTAATGAAATTCACAGCTTCAGACGCAAAAGTGTTTGGCAATGTTCTAGCCTGTGTTAAAGGGAGAAATAAGATGGCTTTGTTTTAAGAAGTTTTCTTTGTATATCCGTGTGGGACACCAGGGACTAAGCCTCTAAAGGGTATTAGAGAGACTTCCTGAGCCTGCACGCTGTTTCTAAGCACCTGCAGACTGAGGTTTGTACCAGTTCCTCCCACTCCCCACCACACACTGACTCCCTTTAATGATTCAATCCAAGCTTCCCATTCATCACGTCCAACATTTGGGCAGGTTTCTTCTTTTAAATAGTGCTGGTGTGGGGGCTCATGGACAAATATGTTAGAAATCCATGCTTATGAATAAATGACAGGCTAAAGCTTGTTATCGAGGTATTGAGTCAAATGATAGATACTAAAAAATACAACACCCCACATCTGCAGCTGACAATACATGACAATGGCCCCTATGCTGCCAAGATGTGATTTCTACTCATTATTGTGCTCATCTCATTTCGTTATTACTCTTTGTTCCTTCAATGGTGATTTTTTTATAAATCTTTGCCCTTCATCGTCTGTTTCTGGCATTCAGTATTACTATCATCCTAGTAATATTTTCTTTATATCAAACAATCCCTGTGCATATTTAAAACTATTGTTTTCCCACTATGACAAATAGAAGGAAAGAAAATATCAACTATTGTGAAGGAGCCCAAGTTCATGGGCAGTTGAGGTTTCTTCTCTTGGACCAATGTCTTAGCCCTGCTGGGCAGGATCAGAATGCCTGGCAGACCCAAGGGAATGGGAGGACAGAGCTGCCAAGCTGAAAATATGAGGGGCTCCACACAGCCCACCACATAGCCCCCACCCCATCAATTAACTGAGATGCCCAGCAGAGTTAATGACGTGAGGATACATCCCCTCAGTCTGTTCCCAATTCTTTCCCCCATTCCATAAAATTCCAACTCTTAGCCTGAGACCTACACAAACTCTGTGATTTGTTCTCGGTAATGGGGCTGAACCTACTGCCTTCACACTAACATTCCTGAACCGTGAATTGCTTGTCCCAAAAGGCATTTAGTGTTGCTTGCAATTAACACAACTGATTGCTCAAAGTCGGCACCTGAGGTGGCGTGGAGCCAGCTGGAAGCATAATTGGCTCTTTAGCTGGAGAAACATCCACTTCACTGTGGAGTCTGTGATGATGGAATTATTAGTTCAAAGTAAGCCAGGTATGTGAATACCTGTTCTATGCATTATAGTCCACCAGCACTAGACACAGATGAATTATCACAGACTCAAAGCCTCCCTTTCTCTCTGTCTCCGGAACTTCCCCTTCCCTTTGTTCATGAAATCGCGCACATTTCGCGCGAATATTTGTAGGGCTGAGTAATTGCTTTTGTTCTTTGGGTTATTTAATTACAAATCTCAGTAGATGACAGGTCCTCCGCTCTAAAGGAAGACATCACATTTGCACAGTTACAGAATTCCAACACAAATGTGTGTGGCAAATCAGTGACTGCAGATTTATTCATGCCCTCTGGGACCTGCACTGCCTTTTCAGCTTAGCATGCAATATGATTTAAATTACAGCTTGTGCAGAGCTGTGCCTTGGGATTACACTCCATGTTTCCAACTGTTTATAGTTCAGTAAGCTTTAACCTCTGTGATTCTGAAAATTAAATAATGTCACGGCTGATATCAAACTGATGGCTGGTGCTAGATTGCTAAATACTGTGTAATATTAAAAGCCTATTTTTACAACAAAGTGGAAACATCAATGAATTTAAAACATTGATAGCACATTCAGGTAGTTCAAGAACACAATTCAAAAGTTACACTAGCAAAGAATGGCAAAGCTAATATTAAACTCCATTATCAAGAGTATTGTTTCAACTCCTGTATTTAGCAGAGTTGTGGCTGTGGACTTGGCTGGAGCAGGACTGAGCCTAACACAAGGCTTTGTGATGACACAAAGACTGCATATGGTCAAGAAATGTAGATAGAACATCTGTTGTGGTTAAATTCACATTTCTTAATTCCTTGCAGAAGTTTCATTATTTCTGAAATACTGTGATATATGAAACATTACACCATGAAGACCTTTTTGTGCTGTAACTGTGGACATCTTAATATTTCTGTATCCTTTGAAGAGGAACAGAGGAAACACCTAATTAGAAAACTCTGTATTTAATAAGATGTGTAATTTCCCTTCAGATTACATTTCAGTATTTGCAGGGGTTTAATTGATGCAAAAACATTTAGATTTTCTCTCCATTTAGTTCTGCAAACCCATGTTTCCAGCATAGAAACTGTTCCAGTCCCACTTGAGCACTTCACATGTTCCTCCCCAGGCTCCGTCAGACAACACTGCCAAACAAAAGGGTGAAACTGATGTTACCAACAGCATCATTTAGGCCACAGAGCCTCATTCATGACTGTGGTGTAAGGAAGGAGGAACAGGAAGAGAAAAGGACAAATGGGAGAGACAAATGGATAGTTACTTTTCACTTGTAAAGGCAGCATGTTGGACTAAGTAACAGAAAATAAAGACGAATTCACACAGTTTCAGTTATCAGATATGATGGAAAGATCACAGACACACAAAATGTTTGACAAATGGTTCCTCATTTGAAGCCTTTAAATTCTGATAATGAAATAGATCCTGAACTTCCCATTTTGCTGCATTGCAAAGTGATGCTTCTTTTTCCCCTTGATCTTTAGAATGCCCTATATGACTTACTTCAGGCATCAATGTCCAAGCTCTTAGTTATCGAAGTGGTATCAGAAATATCCCATCCATTGCTATTGCATTGGATTCCATGGGCTTTTATCAATTCAGCCGTTTTAAAAGGTGGCTGTTAAATCTGATTTTTTAAACATTTATCAAAGTGCTTTTACATATCGTATGGTAAAAAACAAAAATATATGGTAAAGTGTATAGTAACATCTAAGAGGTCAAAGTATGAAGGTGATCACCAGCTAATAGTTGATAGTCAGAAATATTGAATGCCACAGATGATTTACTGGTGTACATATAACATACATGTTATTGAAATGTGATAACATTTATTTTAAGAACCTCAGTATCAGTCTGAAATTTAGTAGTGCTGTCCAAAAAACGGTTGAGAGTGACCCACCAAAACTGAGGCTGATAAAACTTTTTTAGGTCTTTTTCCCTGTGTTCTGAGATTACTGTATCACTGGTGTCTATTGGCTAAATGTTTCTGTTAGTAAGGTAAGCTGCCTTGTAGTATTACCAGGGAAAATCACTTCTTCCAAAGGCAAACTGTAAATCCTTGAGACTGCCATTTATTGTAGAACATCTGGCAGAATTTGATGTTCCAGAGCACTTAGAACTGCCACAAACACACTGAGTAAATGAAGACAAAATAGTTCCCTGTCTGTTTTACCTTTTAAAGGGATAAGCTGGCCTGTGTTTTTGTTAGGCTCCTGGATTATGGAAAAGAGTATTTTTGAGATACATCTATATATATATAAATTTAATTTCCTTTTAGTAGGCTTTAAAGATTTCTGTTCAGATAAGTACAGCAAGATTTGTAGGAAGATTTTGTTAGAGAATTTGGCATAAGCAGAAACAAGATAACCTTTCAAATACAGCTTTTTTACAGATGATCATTCAGAAAAAGCAGAAGAAAAGTTACTTTGAAGACTGAATTACATATTTTTCCCATTCACTGTTTTATGAAATAGTTGCAAGCATTCAGTGATAATATGTTATATCTTTGAATATTGCCACAAATCTGAGGATTGGTGTTTATTGATTCTTTTACTGCTGTTTGAGCAAAATTCAATATCCTTGCAAGTCAGAAGTGTTCCGTTGATGCCCGTGAGATTATTCCTATTTCCTGAGCTCTATAATAACATTTGTCACACTGTAAAATTTGGTAGTCATGGGGCACAGCTCTCTTCAGTTACCCACTCCTTTAGTCTCTGTGTCCTGTTCTCCTGTTTCTATAAGGCAACTTCCAGTAGGGGCAGAAAAAGCTCCATGGGAGAAGAAGTTACCAAACCTTTCTATGTGGTATTTTACATGGACTTGTGAGTCATCAGCTTTTTCACAAGTTGTGTAAATGGGTTGTCATTATCAATACTCAGTTTTGTTCCATGTTTGACATAGTGTCAGCTTTAATATTTTGCACCAGACCTGTTGGTAGAAGGCAATCTTTTTTAAAAAAATCCAGTTTCCCGTTTATTACAGGGCCTATATTTTCTCCTGAATTTCTTTCTTTTTATTACTTTTCAAATACTTCTGTTAAACTTTCTGCCAATTCCTCTCCCTGTGATTTATGTATCACAAGCAAGCATGCTGCAGTCCTCCCTCACTGCTTTTAAAAAACACAGAAAATTTGAGTCTGATACAATGAAATTTTCATTCTTAAAAGTCACAGAAATTGCATAATATATTTTTGAAGTGCTATCTGTGAATGATAATAAAAATCAAAATAGTAAAAATAAAAAAAGGGTTTACTTGTACAGAATTTAAGTACAAACCAATGAAACCATGTTTGAAAAAAAAAACTTTCTGACAGTGCAGGTACTGTTGCAAAACTTTTCTATCTGAAGCAACTTCACAGTTTTCATCTCACCTGTGCTATTAAACACTTTTTTTTTCCCATTTTGATGAACAGAACTAAGTTTCCTATCAACAATAAATGAGTGCCTTATTTCAGTTGTGTAAAACCCCGTTAATACCTTATGTTGACTGAAGCTAGATTAAGTTGGAAGCACACAGTGCTCACATGACTACTGAAAGAGGTTGTCATAACTGATACTATCACATTGAATACCTCAGGTTGTGCTGAGGGGTTTTGTTTCCTCTTACCAGATGCCTTACTCCATTTTGTGTTGCTGTGCTACACTGACACATGAGCTAAAACCAGTCATTCACCTCAGTCTTTGCTGCCATCCCTCATTAATCCTACTTTAATGGATTTTGTGTCAAGTTGCTTTACACTAGCTGTAAAAGTTCATTATACCAACAAAATGTTTCTTGTAGTTTGACAAATTACTCCGTTCTTTAGTCAAATCTAAAGGATTTAACAAAGAAATTAAGTTACAGAAGATCAGAAAGGTTAGGAAATTGCTGCAGGACAGTTCTCTACTGGATGACTCCTTGAGAAGTGGCGGGGGCTGTTGATCATTTCCAAATGAATGAACATCCCTCACTGAGAGTTGAGACTATGGTCTTGTCCAGTTTTTGATGTGACATCAGGGAGGAGGGTTTTTTTTACATCTACATCTACACGACCCCTTCCACACACTTTAAATTGAGCCTGGCAGTACAAAATTTGGAGTTTTTCTTCCTGTTTTCAAAATAGATTATTTTTGACACAAAGGACATATTTGTTCACTTTTTAGGCAGAAAAGAGTAATATTTCTGTGGGCAAATCATTCTGGAGACATGGAGTTGTGCACTGCATGGAGCTTTCAGGAGACAGAGGCTGAAGATATGCTTGTCATGCCAGTGCTGTTCAGCTTTTGCCAGTCGTGCTGCTGAGGGCTGTCCCATTTTCCCTACACTGGAATATGTTTGCCATGGTAATCCCCAGCTATTCCTCACATTCAGCCAGGTATTTGCCTCCTGCAAAGTGCTGTGTCAGGAGTTTGGTTACAGCATGCTTCCTCAGCCTTCTGGACACCTCCTTGTACCCTTAATTTCCAGGTGGCAAAGAGGAAGAATATTCCACTAAAGCATAAACACACATCTCTTAATGTTCAGAAAGGCCTGACAAAATTTCATTAACGGAGAGGAGCAGGTTTTGGTTTCTGACTTTTAGGATCAACTG
Organism: Sylvia atricapilla; assembly: GCF_009819655.1. NCBI lineage: Eukaryota > Metazoa > Chordata > Aves > Passeriformes > Sylviidae > Sylvia > Sylvia atricapilla. Next base: position 15,116,963 of record NC_089144.1, on the reverse strand, counting down.
CCCATCAACTGCTTCAGTATCTCCAGGGGCTTGTGCTCCACCTGTGAATCTTCAGAGCTTACAAAAGGCAGGCGTGTAGTGTGGCTCTATATGCCAGAAGTCTGTAACACCCCAAATCAGAAACATCTTTTGTCTTCAGTGCCTCCACGCTCCACTTCCTTCACTAATACATCACTTCTTAGCATAAAGGCTCTGGTATTTAGTTCTTGTCACTCATCCAGCTCTAAAGATGTAGGTTACACCGTTCAGGCACAGGCTTTTTAGTGTTTTCATTTCCAAACATCAGTGTCAAAAACTTCAGATAAATGACTGAGAGAGTAAGAAACAGGATCTTAGCTGGAATTCTCATTACCTTTAAGAAATACAGAACATTGAGATGGAGACAATGTGCTGCAAGCCTCACTATCTGTTCTGTGATGGACACTAGCTTTCTCAGTTGCCCAATTACTCTCTCTGAGGGACAAGTAAATAAGCTTGAAATTAATTGTGTTGATAGATATACAACAACCTTAAAACATAGTCAGTAATGGAAAAGAGGTGTTAATTTTGCTTGTTGTTCTGTAAGGAGATAATAATCACCTCTTTTAAATTAAGTAGGGTGGATAGATTATAAGCATTGTTTTATGAGAAATCTAATTTATGTTGAGCATTAAGCTATAATTTTACTGAACTTTCGTATTCACTTTTCTTCACCATATAATTAGTCTTTAACAGGGAATCAAAACTATTGTTGTCTCTTTAGAACAAAGGCTTCAGAAACTGATAATTGCATCAGAGATCAACATTTTCTCCCTCCTCTTTCCTGTGGGAGCTAAAATGTTTTTCCCAAGATACGTTCATGCTAAATGATGCCTCTAAGGCAGAGGAGATGAGGGATCTTGGGGTGGTGGCATTGTCTTGGCAGGTACTCATTACATTCCTGTAGAGGTGCTGAGCACCCCAAACTGAGGTTGTACTCTTCTTACTGTCATTTGGCCCTGCATCACTGCCAGCTCCAGGGAGGCCACCCATGGCTTAGTCCCCAGCCTGCCCTTGCCAGGTTTTCACTTCTGCTAGCTGCCACCAGCATGGAACCTAAATGCTTTAGGATATTACAACACACTTGCCCTTTTTTGCTTTTACCTCAAATACAGATCAGTCATTCCTTAAAAAACCCCATTGTCTAAATTCAGTTTTATCATCTCTCACAATGAGAATGATGCATGGAAAACACTTATGGTCAAGCCACTGTAAAAGCCACAAGGACTAGACTCCTGTTACTGTATGTGTGAGTGTACCGTCGAGGTGCAGAAGAATTTACATGTGTAAAAGTATGGTGTCTCTTTTTTAATGCACGTCTCTTTGCATGTTACATTGCTGCTGCACCCATATATTTAAATGACAGAAGAGTGATATGTTGTTGCTACTTTTAATACCTTTCATCCTTGAAGGTCTGTAATCTCTTTATGTCACACAAGTCACCACTGAAGCATAGCAGTTGGATTCTGCAGAGGAAAGGTTTGTTGGTTTGAGGTTAGGTGTTTTTTTTTTAATTATGAAAAGAGTTTGGAATTTTTTTTTTAGTACACTATTGAACTTAAAAGAGGTTACTTAGTTAAACCTTACACTTACTAATGTGTTTTATAATCTGTCTCTCAAAAATTGCCTTTACTAATCTTTTGAAAAATTGATCTTAAAAAGGATATCACTTGTAAAAAGGAGAAACTAGCTGCCATAACTAATGCACTATTGTACAATCGTCTTGACTCAAGGATAATCTGCTTGATGAATATCATCAGTCTTTTAAACTCTTTCTGATGGGAATTTCCATTGCAAAATCAGTGAGGGACCATAGGGCTTCTTACCTTGTAATAGCAGCTGACAGCTTGATCATGCATGGCCTGCATGCCACACATCCTCCTGACTTTGTAAACAGCATCTTTAAATGACATCTCTACTCTGTGGTGTGTCCTTTCTGTGTTAGCATCTGACAATAAGTTACCACAAAACCCTCATATTAGCTCCATAATAGCCACAAGTTATCCCTTGTGCAAACAGCGTTCCCGCTCTGAGGATGTGGTCTGATGCCATCCATGTTATTGAGGAGCTTCACTAGAAGCAGGGAATCTGTGAGAGCTCTGCTGCATTTGCCTGAGTCAACAGCAGCAAGAGGAATGTGAAAGTTGAGGAATTTAAATGAAGGGACTTTGAAAGAACACCACTAAAAGCTTTGGTGTTTTGTAAACTACATTCGAGTGTGTAATACCTCAAACCATCTTAGCTCTCTCATCACCACATATTAACAGCTTTGTCCTCTGGTGACCTTGCTGAGGCAGAAGCTCTGCTCTGCACATTTGTGACTGGAGCTGCAAGTCGCCTCTCTGAGGGTGGTAGGGCTCACAGTGAGAGCAAGTCCAGATTTTGTGAAGACAGTGTTTGGCTCTCCGTGCTGGATCTCAGTGGACGGGTGCTGTACAAGGTTATGAAGTCTTGAGTAGCTGTCTATTTTTGTTGTTGTTAAATTTTTTATTTCATCTTCTTTAATCTTCCTCTCCTCAGGGTCCCAGTCACCCTCCAGTCCTTTTCATTAATTTACAGCAATTGCAGTTTTACTGAGCATAAAATTTCCCTAGTTTCCCAGAATTTTCTTGCTGTTAACTGATAAATTAGTCATTTTTACCATAAATATACAATAGTAGGGGCATCCAGTTCAAACTCTTTACAAAACATTTCCTAAGAGAACTGCCCTTTGGCTCCTGTCAAGTGATGAAGAGATGACCCCAGCTTCTGTTCCTTCAGCTTATTCAGTCTTGACAGCTAAAGGTAATTTCTGTGCCTTCAAGTTTATAGATCTTCATTAAAATGCTAATACAATTCACTTAGAAAGCCAATTTCTGACTTTTATTGTTTCTTGCTCTTGGGGGTGTGTTTGTATTTTTGTGGTTGTTGTTGCTAAAGAGTAACATTTGTTAAAGAACCAGTGCAGATCGATTTACCTTCGCTTTTCCTCAACCTGAAATGCTGAGACAGGCAAAACATGTTTCCATTACTTAAATAAGCAAACAATGGCAAATAAATCATAGAGGCAGCTGGACCAAGGTGTCATTTTCATAAAGAGCAAGATTTCTCAGGAAGGACAGTTTAATGGGCTGCTGCCAGTGAAATGTCTGCAGAGCTGGTAACTGCAGGAGGGCACACAAAGTGGTGTGCAGAGGTGTCACGTGGGATCTGAGAAGTAGCACCACAGCCAAGACAACTGGAAAAGAGAGACTGAAGAAGGTGTGGGCTTTAATAATTTGCTTCTTAAGGGCTGATTGTTTTGAATAAAAACCTAAGTTTTTATTTTTAGCTTGCTCACTTTGGCTGCAAGATCAGAGAAGTGTTTTTAGCTGTAATTTTATTTTGATCATGTTTATGCTGTGGCTTGGTTTCTCCTTTGATCATGCTTAAACACGTTTCAGAGATGTTTGTTTGATGTATGCTGTTTTTTAAAGCAGTCTTCCACATTGTCTGGCTGTGTTTTTTAAAAGCAGTGAATCATTGCAAAATATTTGCTGTCAAATGATTTCTTAAATCCATTTTCCCAAAACAAGCTTTCTGGACTTTTAGCCAATGAGAGACTGCTTTCAAACAAAAAAGTGTTGAACTGTTGTAACAGCATTTCTGAGGGCTACGTGGATTGGACTCAGTTTTAGGGTTGCAGAATACTCCATAATTCATACTCAGAAATTGCAAGTAATTCCATCTACCCCCAATAGCTGCAGTGCACTGACTTTTACAATTGTTACTGGTGGGTTTGGATCAAAGTCCTATTTCCCATTCAGTAAAACTTGCTTGAAGTTCTTTCCAGCATTTCTTTCGTGGCTGTGTTGTGTTGAATGTATGAAATAGGTCAACCCTGACTGAATTATTTTAAACTTCCCATGGGGACCCTTTGATACCAAACCTGTTTAATTTTGCAGGGTAAGGCAGGGCAGTCTCAATACTTGAACATACACATTCATGGATGACATTCTTTATTCTGCTGCATGAGTGAGCAATTAGGAAAGTCAAGGAGAATCTCTAATTCCCTCATCTGTGGCTATCTCCCTTCCAACCCTCAAAAAAGAGCAATAGAAAAGTGCTGTGCAGTCCATGGAGAGGGCTGTGTTGCGTGACTGCTGGCCATCTGGCTGATTGATTCATCAGGACCCTCAACAGCCAGTAGTGAGCATGGTCTGAAGCCCTGGGGTTGAATGCAAGTGTGCATCAAGCCTCAGGCAAGTCAAACAGCTCCCGTGCTAGTGCAACAATAAAGAATACACTGTAGATCACTGGTTCTTAGCTTTATAACCCATGAAATTATCCACTTTTCTCTCCCTCTCTGCACACATGGTATCATGATGTTGTTTCTGTAACTGTTACATTCATTGTGAACAGAAATTAATCTATTTCTATATGCAACAGGACACATGTAGCCTGCTCTTTGTTTATTTGGTTCACTGCATAGACATAGATCTGTTAAATGGAAGGGGGGGAAAGACCAAGCACCAACAGGTAACAAGAGCAAGGGCCCTATAGCATGAGGAACCACTCTCTTATTGACTAAAATATATTGATTTAACTAGATGGCAAAACAATCTGAAGTGGGCTCAGCAAAAAAACATCAGTGTTGTTCAAGATGTTCAAGTGTTCAATGATATGCAATGGATGTGTTTCTAATATGAGGTTGTGTGACTACTTCATTTGCAGGGAAGTAGTTAGGATTATTAATCACTCATTGAAAATCTGAATCCATCTGAGATGAGCACTGGTGAGAAGTGTATGCAATGCATACTCACACAGGCTCTAGCTGTGGCGTTAATTTTATCTGCCTGCCACACAACCCTCTTCTCTGCTGTCACTCTGACAGAATCATTTGAAATACATATTTTCAATTTATTCAACTATTTTTCTGTCATTGTTGTGTCAGACCTGCTTTAATACTAAACTGTCTTACTATTTCTGGTTCACTTGCAAAATTATGATAGGGAAAGAAAAGAATAATAATATGATAACCAAGGGCAAGTTTATATAACCAGTGCTATATCAGCAATATTTTTGACTCAAATGGGACTCTCCACAGTATCTTCATAGGGCAATGTAAAATTAGATTCTTGATGCCTGATAATATAGTGATTTATTTTAGAGCTTGATCTCTTGTGATTTACAAAACCCATTGCGCTAGAAACAAATCATTCAACGATTTGGGATGTGTTTAGGTTTTGGCTGAATATTATTTTTTACCCTTTTTCATTAATACCTTAAGTCTGTAAAAACAACATATCCAGAAAAGAGGTTCTCCAGATCCAGTGGCCAAGAACAGTGTCTTCTAAGGGGTATCCTCTTTCTCTGATGGATCCTTCTCCAGACTGCCTTGCAGAAATTTTCAAGCTGTAACCCTTGTTTCCTGAGATTCAAGTTGCATGCAAAGTCCTAGTATATCATATAAAAAAATAATTAAGATGCTAATTATTGTGCGTCTTGTGTCAGTGTAACTTGAAGACTATTAAATGCACTCTGGAAAGAAAAGAAGGACATTTAATTTAAGCCTACATTACTGGGATTTGGGATAAAGAGCTTAAGAGCTCAGATTTTTCATGCTCTCAGATGTCTAAAAATGTTAATTTTAACAGACAATAGGTGGTAGACACAGCTTCACAGAGGTCAGTTGTGTGGTCTGTGTTGTTCAACACATTCATAAATAACCTGAAAAGAGGTTGGTGAGAGGTTGGGTTTTTTTCACATGAATCTAAGTTATTCAGCATAGTGAGACAAAGGAAGACTGTGAAGGATGACAAAAGGATCTTATGTAACTGGGTAGCTAAGCAATCAAATGACAAATTAAATTATTCTTGATGAATGATGTAGTGATAAACCATGGGGAAAACCATGAGGAAAACATGCCTATCTTCACATATAAAAGAATGGGCTATGGACAGACTACCACCAATGAGGAGTGAGGTTCTGGGGCTATGGCATGTAAATTCCATGGCAGTTTCAGATTACTGTTCAGGAGCTGTCAAATCCATATTAACTGTTAGGAATTAATAGGAAAGGAAAAAAAAAGGAAAACACCAACAGATAATTCAACACAGAAAATTGCTCCAGCCCTTGTTAAGGAGCATAGTTCATCCACATCTTGATCACTGAGCATTTTTCCAATACAGAAATCGAGAGGACCAAATGAAGTTATTAAGATCAATGTTCAAAACAGAAAATCAGAAGTAAATTTTACTTCATTACAGTCTGTAGATGAGTAACAAATTCCAAAATGATAAGCTGAATTCTGGAAATTTGCATGGGTTCAAGAAGAAACTAGACATAACTGGATGAGAAGTCTATTGAGAGTTAACTAAGGACACAGAAAGCAACAAAGCTCAGGGAATCAGCTACACTGAAAACAATTGAAGGAAGGGACTTTATTCTTGGAGAGTATTATTTGTAATCACCATATTCTTTCTTGTCTCGAATAATTGCTTCTGGACAATCTTGGGGGTTGTCTATTGATCTAAGTAAACTTTTATTTAAGCCAGTAGGGTCATCTTTCTGTACTTATATAAATATACATAAAAATATATATATATATATACACACATTCATGGATGCACCTACACACACAAGTACATAGGAATATATACATATATTACACACAGACTACATGATAATACACACACAAAATTATGCTGTATCTATTTATATAATAGAAACACCTAAACTTCTGTGTACTTAACCTGTGAAGTATGTTGCTTAAAAACTGCCATCCTTAATAAGGCAATTGGTTGCAGAAGCCAGCTAGTGCAAACTGGCAAAACATAGCAAAGTTCATTATTTCCATGACTATATAGCAATAAACATACACTGAAGAGATGTTAATACAGGCACTTAAATAGATTACAATTTCATATAGGAACAGGACTCTGAGTAGTTAAATATAGTTCACAGTTAATTATCCCAGCAGGATGTAGAATGGTTATGAAACAGATTGGTAAAGCTGTTGGATATGCCTTCTTTTTCCAAATATAGTGAAAGATACCAGCTGAAGTATCCCTGTAAAATACAGCAATGAGCCAGATGCACCACTGGTGTGAATTTACTGATGTGAATTCTATAAAATTCTCTCTCCCAAAACTTCTTTACAGTTTTTTTTATGTAACCCATCAGTATGTCCACATTATATGTATTTTCATTTGTTGATATATCTTTTTTATCACAAAAGAAAGTTGTCACTCTAATCATTAAGAAATAAAGATTATGTATATAAACATAGAACTACAAAAATGGCAAGACAAAGTATTTCAACAACTTGAGTAAAAATTGTAAAGAATATTTCTCTTCCAAAACAAAGAGAAAAATTTGGGAATTTGAGGTATCATGTGGAAGTAGTATCAATCAAAATGAGTATTGCATTATGAACTCCTGCTGTAATGTTATACAAACATTTGTAAAGAGATTTCATAAACATTTAATTGCTCCAGTAATAAAGTTAAGATTTGTTCATTAAATACCTGTAGTCAGCACCTCTTTGTATTAAAGACAAGAGGAATGTAAATTAACGAGATTGATTTATTAAATAATTCTAAAATTATTATAAAATATCCAAATATTAAATTATTAAATATATAATTATTAAAGATAAGAGGAATGTAACCTCTGTCACATATTAGCAGGTGATGGTATACCTAATACAGAAATGTTTGCCATGGGATGCAATGATTGAATCTTGGGAAGAAAAATGACAGTTCATTTATGTAAGGAAGAGAAATGATCCAGTTCATGGAGTAGTAACGTGCACACAATGGCATTGTCTTCCCAGATCCCAGATTTGTCAGTGCTCACCTGATACCAGAGAGCGACAATCCAGAAGATGACAAAATCTACTTCTTCTTCCGTGAAAATGCAATTGATGGGGAGCACACTGGAAAAGCCACTCATGCCAGAATAGGGCAGATCTGCAAGGTGAGATGACGACTTCTTGGTGTGATACTGAATGCACCTGCAAGCAATTTTAGAAACTGTTTTCTTGCCTGTGAGATATTCAGTATTAATATTGGCATTGTGCTAAAGCAGGGGTCATCCCAAGAGAAAAACAGTGTGGGGATGACATACAGAAATTAATACTATTCAATTCTTTCTTTGGGGGGGAAACTTAATGAACTACGATGTTTGGTTTAAAAAGTCATAGGTATCTTCTGAGGCTTCGAAAATGTCTGCAAAAGAAAGCCTTTTACAGGAAATGCAATACTTCCATGTAGGCCAAAAGCATTTGAAGAATTTGCTTTTTAAATGTTAGTACCTTTCCATTCCCACATTAGTGGAAACCTTTAAAACAGAGGCAAAGGATGATACAGCAAAATAAATGTTTAAGGTTAGCTGTAGAAATGGGCAGCCATTCCAAAGACCCTTAGTGATTGCAAGATGAGTCATTTGTCCACACTGATAAATGCCCAGATGGTTTCTGACAGCCTTTCAAAAACATTTCTGCTAATGAAATTATATTATAAAAAAAATATTGTAGCTTTGGCAAATGTGTGTACAGTAAAATTTTCTGTTAATCCATAAGCACAACTGCAGTTAACCTCCTTTGAATTCAGAGGTTCCTACTTTAAAACCAATTACCCCATAAGTATGAAGTCCTAGAGGCCCTTTGTTTCTCCGTTTTGTGGCTCTACAACTGACTCCACTGTTTGGCATTTTTGTCTATTTTGTTCCATTGCAAGTTTCATTTCTACTTTGTTGCTAGCCAGTTAAGCATAATAAACACCGTGAGCTTTTCAAGGACATGGCAGATTTCAAGCTTGAGAGGAAGATATTCTGCCCATTTCTTTTTTCCCAATGTTATAGATGTATAAAGGTATATAAAGAGATTTGAGGGTTTTGGTTTTTAAATTACAGGCTAGTATGAAATGTGACACAGTACAATGTAAATAAAAATAATTCAGATTTTGTGTCTTTGCTGCATAATATTGCTTTTGTACATGGAGGGTGAATTTTTCTCTCTTGTTTTCTCTAAATGACATCTTATTTACCGTATTTTCTCTGTACTCTGTTGATAACTCCAACAAAGACTGTTGCTAAATACTAATGAAAAATACTTTTATTATTAGAATGACTTTGGTGGACACAGGAGCCTTGTTAACAAATGGACAACTTTCCTCAAAGCACGTCTGATTTGTTCTGTACCAGGACCCAATGGCATTGACACACACTTTGATGAACTACGTAAGTGGCAGAAATGGCTGGAATATAGAAATGTCTTCAGGTATTATCCGTATGAATTTAACCTAATTTCCTTTTCTTTTTCTTCTTATTGTTACAGAGGATGTGTTCCTAATGAACTCAAAAGACCCTAAAAATCCAATAGTCTATGGAGTGTTTACAACTTCCAGGTACAAATCATATCATTTTACTTGCATGGAAACTTGGGTGGCTGCATGTTTTAAAGAGGTCTCTTTGTTAAAAGTGTTTTTAAAAAGCACAAAATTTTCTTAACCTTTGAACTGAGAAGTCAGTGGCAGTAAGAAGTAATGAATAAGGTTTCTTTCTTATGAGCAATGTACATCATCACTCTGAAGCTGGCAAACACAAAGACTATCAGTTTCTCAGGCCGTTCTTGCCATTGAATTGGTCTTTTATAGCAGGGATCAGCATTTGTAGCCCTTTCCACACAGATTTAGAGAAAGAATGCAAGCATAAATAAACTCGTTTGGGGGCAGTGTAAAATAGAAAATCTGTGGAGTGAGAAATTGGCTAGTCAAGGAGATATTAGTAAAAAATAATACTGGAATCTGGGAAGTCTAATGTTCTTTCAAAACTTCTGTTATCGAATCACATTATAACTGGGACTGGAGTGTTTTTGTTACATTGTGCTTTCACCAAGAACAAAATATATTTGTAGCTTTGGCCTGAGGAAGGTTGCAGTACTGGTTGTATTGCCACATTAATCTGTGAAGGAAACAAGTTTTAGTTTCTAAACAGAAAGAATGTTCCTAGTGATACCAGGCATAGAAGAGGGAGATTTACAAGTCCTTACTGTCTTTTGTAAAAAATGTCAGGGTAAGGAACAGTATTGAAGTTTGCACTTGTGCTGCCCAAGTGATGGAAGAGACTGCTAAAGAAGAAAAAAAAAAAAAAAGTGGAGTGTAGGAAAGAATTTAATAGGTCTCTAGGGAATGCCTTACTGAAATTTACTCAAATTTGGGCTTTGGCCTTCAAGGGACAAGATGTTTTAAACAGTGAAATAGCAGCCATCTGCTTAGGAAAATATCTGGGAGATCATATCAGTTTTGCTGAACTTTCACAGGAGGTGAGTGGGGATAGCTCTGAGAGCATGTCAGAGCTTTGATAATCAGCACATGCAATAAATTAGAAAAGCATCAAGCTGCTATTCCCATAGCTCCAGCACTTGATTAAATCGAGTGATAATTTAAAGAAACTGATTTGATTTCTTCTCCCCTCATTTTCAGTAATATCTTCAAGGGATCAGCAGTGTGTATGTACAGCATGACTGATGTGAGGAGGGTGTTTCTTGGTCCCTACGCCCACCGAGATGGCCCCAACTACCAGTGGGTTCCCTACCAAGGGCGAGTGCCATATCCACGGCCAGGAACTGTAAGTACCCTAAGAAATCTGAACTGGAAAACTGTGGAAAATATTTTCACACATTACATGGTCCTTGAGCTGAGATCCAGCAAAAAAAACTGACACAGATAATGAAATGGATAGAGTGGCAGAAGGGAAAACTATCAATTCCTCCAGGTCCAGAATGTACTGATTTTCTTGCAACATGAAACTGCAGTAACAACTTCACTTGGATTTTAATTTTGGCATTCATATTAACAACTTCAAAAGAAGCTTTGGTAATGGATGAAGAATTTTAGTGAAAGTCAAGTGTTTCATAAACTATATTGCATTATCCTTTCCTTGGAATTTGGGGTTTTTTAAACCAAATATTGGCTGAGCCATTCTTAGTGAGAATGAATGGAAAACAGGATTTGCCTGACTGTTAGGAACTTTCAGTCAACGTTAAATCTAGGGCAGTGAAACAGATATTTCTGCAATAGATGATTGAATGACTACAATAGTTTTTACCTTCCACTGGGAATTTTAAAAATGTCTGCTTTTACCTGATTCTCTGTTTCTAGTTTATAAATTACTAAGATATTAATCTATATAAGACATCCATATTTCAACTGGTATCATCACATTCTAGAAATATTTAACTGCCTTGGAAATTTCCAGTAGTTAAGAAGAAGGGACATTTATGAAACAAGCATTAATTGTATATAGTGAGGTCACTCCTTAGCTTGTGTAAGTCAGGTTGGCACATTTATGTTGAGAACTGTCATTGCGGAAGATTAAATATATATGTACTCATGTATACATATAAATGTGTATGTGTAAATAATGTCTATGTCTGCAACATTCTTTTAGAATTCTTCTTAAATGTAAGGCACAAAAGAAAGTGGGAATAACTTTGCTTCTTTAGTTCATAATATTTTCTACTTTTCTCTGGTATGTTTGAAATTGTCCTTTCAAATCTGATCTTTCAACTGATATATATGCTCAGCTAATGAAAATTACTTCCTAAGTAAAAGAAAACAGTGGCTCCCTGACAGCTGGATTCCTCAGCACTTCCTCACTCCTTCACTGCGACTTAAGGAATTTCTAATTTTTTCCAGAGTTAAAATACAAGCTCTGCAGCATAAAAGAGATTTCCTTTCTCATCTGATGGTGAATCTCTTTTTTGTTTTAAATTACTACAGTTAATTTTGTCATGTCAGGGAGTTATTTTTTTAAAGTTCCATTCTATGTGCAGAAAATGTGAATGGGACGATATTTTTGGTGTTTCTTGTATAGCTATTCTCACCTTTTCAGTTTAGCAGACTTAGTGTTCATTGTTCTGTTTCTTTATATTCCTGTTTGATTCTGATATCAATTAACCTTTCTGAACAAAACCAGATACTAGATATCATGTAGCACTATGGACAAAGAAGAAGGTGACATGTTTCTATTACAGAAATAGACTGAGATAAAGAACTGCACACAAGCTCTGTTGCATTCATTCCTCTGCAGAGATTTTAAAATATTGCTGTTGAGAGTGGCAGTTCTGTGTCCTGAGACAGAGTTCTGGCTCAGTTCTGCCTGAGGGCTGCTGCAAGAGTTCTCTGGGGGTCTTGATCTGAGTTGCATGTGAGAAAAGAATAACTTGTTCATCTTCCCCAGAATAAGCAGAAAAATAAGGACCAGAGCCCAGCCCTTAAGTGGCAAAGTGAACTAAGACACCAGAGCCTTTGTCAAAGTAAGGAAATGCAGTTGGGGAGCAGATACTTTTGTTTCTGGCCTATGAGAATGGGTTTTACCTTTGCAATTTCATTATAAAATGCTTTTATTAAGATTCACAAATAGCAAAGATGTTCAGATTCCACTGTAAGCTGTTTTCTTGCTCAAAGGCAAATGTGATTCCAAATTTTACAGGTCTGCTTAGCCCCACAGATGTAGTGCAGGAGGAGATGCCACAGTTAATGTTGTTGGAGTGTCTGAGGTCAGCTGTTTGACCTAGGCCAATGCCAGTGACTCTAATCTTCGGTTCTGTCACTTTGAAAAAAGGAGTGCCCTCACAGTTGTTAAAATCATTCTGTTGTATTAGTAGGATAAAATTGAATTTTAAAATGAGGTGAATTTCTGGCTGGGAAAAAGCTTTTTGTTTATAAAGTGATAAAGTTGTGTGTGTTTTCAATGATTTGAAGATCTGTTGAGAATAAAGAAGAAAAAGTTTTTCAAGCTCTTTAGATGTCAGACCTTTGGACTCCTTTTCCAAGAAGTGCAGAAAGAGATGGGAGAAAAAAACCTGATCTTTTTACAGTAATTCATTTCCAGATTGCACTTCAGTTAAACAGTGCTGAATTATCTCAGGAATTTAATAGGTGAGGTGCCAGTAAACTTCTTGAGCATCTGGTGATTTGCCCAGTATGAGTAAAAGAAAAGGAAAGGAAATCGTTTTTGAGAAACCAGAAAGCTTTGTAAACAATTCTACATTGGCTTCACATGTAACAAAGAAATTGCCAGAATTTTTCCTATAGGATCTATAGGACTTGGTTGTGGTTTTGGTTTCCTTTGTTTGGTTGGTTGGTGGTTTTTTTGGGTTTTTTTTTTTTTTGGTTGTTGTTGTTGTTTGTTTGGTTGGTTGGTTTTTTGGGTTTTTTTTAGTTTTTTTGTTTTGTTTTGTTTTGTTTTTTTGTTTTTGTTTTTTTGTTGTTGTTTTTTTCTTTTTTTTTTTGGTTGTTTTTTGGATTTTTTTGGGGGGGGGGCAGAGATTGTTGTTTCTGTCTTGGTTTTTGGGTGTCTTTTGTTTGGTTTTTGTTTATTTTTTTTAATTATTTGGGAGAGGAGGGAGGATTTTTGTATTCGTCTTAATTCAGGTGCCTCATCCTGAATTCCTGTCTGACTTTCTGTGAATTCAGCTACAAAAATCAAGTTTTCTCTGCTTCATGGCACCAAGAGTTATGACTAAAAATCTTTTTCTTCCTACCAAAATGTAGATATTGATTGTTCTGTTGGATTCTTTAGTGGGCCTAGTCCAGGTAGTGCACTTTAAACGTCACATGTAAAGACATAGGATTACAGTAATTCTATTATTCTCAGAAAAGCAGGGAGTAATAAGGGTTTCAGAACTGAGATCCTTATTCAAACACACAGAATTATGATTCTAATTCTAGTTTTATGAATTTTCTGTGCAAAGTATATCTTGGTCCATAGAATAATAGAATATCCTGAGTTGGAAGGGAATCACAAGGGTCACTGAGTCCAGCTCCTGGCTCTGAACAGAACAGTCCCAAGAATTGCACCATGTGCCTGAGAGCACTGTCCAAACGCTTCCTGAACTCTGGCAGTCTTGGTGCTGTGACCACTTCCCTCGGGACCTTGTTTCATATTGCTGCAAGTAAAATCCTTTTGTTAGAAAAGGAGCCAGAAAGTAAATATTCAAGCAGTTGAAACACAGCTGAAATTCATTTGCCTAAAATTGAAGTGAATGTTCATTTAGTATTTTTTTTCAGTTCTTCTGAAAAAGCACTGAAAATTCAGCCCAGCTGCAATTAACAATACTGAGTTCTTGTGTAGTGATTTTCATACATAGAGTATATTACAGCTTTTATCTAATTAATTGTTATCTAATTAATCCAAGTAATTAGTATTACACTGTAGTTAGAGTATTAATTGAGATGTACAGCAAACTTAAAACTTAAGTGCAGCATTTGAAAAACTGTTTTTGAGATAGACAGTGGTTATGAAAAGTCCATCTGATTTTCTCTTAATAATATCTTTGTACAAAAGAGCAAGTACTTATAATAATAAGTATTAATATATGCATTATATGTATTATATTATTATATGTATTATATGCATTATATTATTAACATATAATAATAAGGTTAAAAAATCTTGAAAAAATAAAATGGATATCTAATTTGCTTTCTGCTTTGTCTGCTCCACATGCCTTAACCAAATATTCTTCTTCCCTCCAACCTTCCCTCCAATCTTCCCTCCAATCTTCCCTCCAAATATGCTAGCAAAGGACAATTTACACTTTATATGTCCATGCTGGAAGTATCCCCTTTGCTGAGTACAGCAACTACTCTTTTTGGCAACATTGATTTTTTAATTTCATTTCTGTTGAATTATTAATAATTTGGATCAAGGTGATAGCAATGACAATTGATTTGTTCTGTTGAGCATCCTGCAAGGTCTGTATTCTTGGTTAATAAGATTTTGTCCTCTAGGTTTTTAATTTAATTGGAAGATATTTTATACTTGAATATGAAGGGCAAATTATCTTGGGCATTTAAATACCAGATGTTTATATTTGAAGTTCAAATACTTCAAAATAATTATTTTCAGCTGAGATTCAGTGCTTTATATGTCTTCAAGTGTTATGTGAACAGATTAGCAGTTGAGATCACCAAGATCTTTGACAAGGATCTTTGGCCTGGTGTCATTGTGGCTCATTTTCTTCATCTATTCAACAGTACTAATATACTACTAATACTTATGTTAATGTTACAGCTAACTGTTCATTAGATACTTGTCCATTCTGCAGAACAGATGAGGGCAAATGGTGATCAGCCACTGTTCTTGAGTCTCCTGATGAGGATATGTAATAGCTGAAAGTGGACAAATACTTTTGTGGCTGCCAACACCATGGTCTTACCCATCCTTTCCTTTCCAGCCTCTGATTTCTGTTTATGGGGGGAGCACATAAACTAAATGTGAAAAGTTGAACCCTGTGGTTCTCACAGATGAGAGGTAAAACTGTCTGGCCCATCCCTGTGTACTATGTCATGGGACCAGTTTCACCCCAATGGGACACAAACTGTTCAGGGCAGTGAGGAGTTACTGCAGTTTCTTTTTGAGACACATCTCACCTAAGAGTTCATGTGGATGGTATCATGAGTAACACTCACAGAAGGCTTTCTTTAGAATCAGAGGAAAGAAAAACCCGATGCATTTAAGACATGACTCACTACATTTTAGTGTAACAGGATCCACGTTTTTGGGATTACATGGAGGACACAGAGTTGTTGAGACAAGTAGGGGTTTGAAAAGTCATTAGAACAGGGCATTGTCTCATGGTTTAAGGATTTGATTCCTCACATAATGATTTGGACTTCCAGTCAACTTCTGAAAACAGTACTTTGAAACAAAGATGATGGCATAATTAATTAATTTTGTGTTGTATACATAACCAAATACTGAATTGCTTGCCGTATATTGAATGATTTAGTTATTTCAGGACTTCTTTCTTCCTTCTGACAGTTAAAGACTAATACTATTCACAACTGGACTTAAAAGCCTTTTGCACTGAAAAGGAATAAGAAGAGTGATGTATGAGGATCATTTGCATTCTATTAACCATATTGGTTTAAATTCAAAATAAATGAAAAAATAGAGACTATGAGTGACAGAATCAACTTTTGCTGTCTGTCACAAAACACTTAGATTCCTTGACATACTTAATTATACATTGCCATAGATGGGATGATAAATAATAAAATGTAAAACATTTCCTTTTTTATTTCTAGTGTCCCAGTAAAACATTCGGAGGTTTTGATTCCACAAAGGACCTTCCTGATGAAGTTATCACGTTTGCCAGAAGTCATCCCGCCATGTACAACCCAGTATTCCCCATCAACAACCGTCCAATAATGATAAAAACAGACGTGGATTACCAGTTCACACAGATCGTGGTGGACAGAGTGGATGCAGAAGATGGCCAATATGATGTGATGTTCATTGGCACAGGTGAGAGGTCTTGAATCTACACTGTGTGCTCCTCCAGGATTGATGGAAACCTAGAGAAGATAAAAATTCATACTCTGAAAGACAGAACGTTGACTGAAGAACAGCGTAAACCTGTGAAAATTTGGGCAGGACCCAAATCTGTGCATGTGGGGAGGTCTTTGTTACAGACATTCACTGTTACAGGTTCAGGCCATAGCCTGCACAGCTTAATTCTTTGGGAGCTTTGCCAACTGGATTAAGATCAAACCACCCTCTTTCCAACTACTGCTATTAGTGATTTTTTATTAGAAATGTCTTGCCTTATTAATCATAATTTAGTATTAAAATGAAGGGTTTGAGGTGCCCATTTTGAAGTGCAGCATAAAAAGTATTAACGTGAATGAGGCAAATATCCAGGTACAGGAAAAGTCTTTTGTGCCTTTCAAGTATTTCAAGTATTGCCTTAAGATGCTCAGCTGTTCAGCCAAGAGGGTGCATCATTTTACTTAAGGTAAAGATATCTGGCACAAATGGAGTGTTTTCAGAAGAGCTGGTATTCAAATAGAAAGATTATATCCTTTCCAAAGCATTTGCAGAATCATACAGCTTGGGTGTCCTAGAGAAGTGTAGATATGCACTCAGAAAAGACTTTTTTCCAGAAATGCAATAATGAGAAAGAGTGTCCAAAAATTAGCTGATATGCATTTTCCTTAATTTAATTGTTTCAAAACTGTGCTGAGTAGCAATTAGGGGATCTTCATCTCTGAAAGTTTTACCTTAGTTGGTTGGTGTTTCAGTTGCATTGAAAAAAAGTATTTTAAACTTATACTGAACATAATTACTAGTAATTAGACGTTGGCATCATGAAGCAAACCAAATCAAGCCAGAACCCTAGTGTTTCTTTTCAGCGTTGGACCGAAAATACACCTCTAAGTCTGTCTTATAGCAGTCCAACTTTTTACATACTTTAAATACAGTTCTGGTACTCTAGACCTGGGGTTAGATTTCCAAAGCAATAAATGTAAGATCTCTTTCATGTTGATGCTTGAAATGTATTATGAGTGTAAACTGAGAGCTGGTGAAGCTCTGTGTACCAAACACGGTGCAAGCATAACAATTCAGAACATTTACTGCAGAAAACACAGCTCTGCAGGAAGGGTTAAAGCACTTTAAAGCTTCAAAACTGAGTTATTGGATACCAGTGCTATAGTATGTTCTTGCATAAAACATTGAAAAGTATTTTCATGTGATTTTACACAACATGTATGTTTTCCATCATGCATTACAGACTTCAATGTCATCCACAATTCACAGTGTTTGGTGCCTTTCTAAATAAGTCCCCTGTGACCTGATTTGGCCCACAAAAAGCAAATTAGTGGCATACACAGTATGATGCTGAACAAACACAAGGAATTTATTTAAGTGTATTTCTTGAGCAAAAGAGGTGGCATTTAACTCTCCAAAGCTTGGCCTGTGGGCTAAGAAAGATGCATTGGTTTCTGCAAGGGAAAGCAAAAAATTCTTCCAGAGAGTCATTTCCAGAGAGTACTTGCTTCAAAACTTCTGTTAGAGTCAGATGAAAAGTAAGACAGAAGTTCCTGTCTTATTTCAGACAATGCAGAAGACTTGCTTAAAACTGACCTAAAGCTTCTAGATAGTTACTGTTGCATATACTGGTTATTATTATGTCTAGCAGCTCTTATGTAAACCAATCAGTCAAGATCTCCCTCTAAAAGAACCTAAATGGTATTTTTTTACTTCTGAGTTGGGAGTTTAGGGTTTTCCTAAGCCACTAATATTCAGGTGTGTGGTAAATGCTTAGGATTCCATCCAGTGCTGGTGATAGCCCTGCCCAGAAACTTAAGAAAAGTGTTGAAACATTATTGTTTGCACTTGCCAAAAGATATTTCAGCACCAAAATCCCATATTTCTAAGTTCAGAGTGTTACTATTTTTTTAAATATTACTTCTGTCCATAGAAACTATTATTTTTCCACCAAGTGGTCATACCCTCATGGGCCAAGAACAGACATTACCACACCCATGCCTGGAGTGTGGAGCACAAAAGATGCTTCATGCTCCTCTGAGCTCACTGTCCTTGCTGTGGTTTTCAGAATCAGGAAAAGGTGTCTCCCATGTAGGGGAAAGGTAAAGAAGGCAGTAACGAGGTCCTGCCTGCTTTTTGCCAGAGAGCTGCACAAAGCCAGCTGCTTGGAGTCAGAGGAATCAGAAGCAGATATACAATCAGCATGTATTAGTTCTTCCCAAGCAAAGAACTAACTGGGAAGCAGATTAGGGACCCTAGTCACAATCCATTTTCCCATTTGGTGATCTGAACCTATGGCAAAGACAGAATTATGCTCCCTGGGGTATGACTGGGTTTTTCTGTGCAGGTCTGTCTCATCAGATTAGATAATATTTCTCTGTATTTTCCCATTACTGTTAGAGCAATCTACATTATTCCCATGTGCTGCTGAACTGCAGTATGTTGAAGAAATACTTTTTTTTCCTTTTCATTGAACAACTGATGATAATTGAACATAACATAATTAATAGCCATCCAGTGTGGTCACATTTTCCTTTCCTGTGGGGGAAATCTTGAGCTGAGCAGTTTCTTTCCCACTGTGATTATACCAGTATGTTTCACAATGAAAATAAAATCCTATCGCAATGCTTGAAAGTAATCAGAAAAAACAGGATTTCATGCATATCCTGATTGTCTAATGTTTGGCATCCTTTGGCACAGTTAAAGTACCTCTGTCAGTAAAGAAAATTAATAACAGTAATCTTATCTTACTAAGCAGGGCCTATTGATCCTAAAGGAGACGCCTGATTCTGTTTGTGTGAAATTGTTTGAAATACTACTCTGTAAAGTTGATGTAGAACTCAGATAAAGCCCCACTTTGGTACCTGTGGCCTGACCAGAGTCTCTGCAGTGATTAACTCAGTGTATCTTTGACCTCAGAGGCTTTATTGAGATCAGGCAACTGTAATTGTTGCAGGAGCCACTTAAAAGTCTGACCTTTTGTTGAAACAACATTATGGGAAACTTGTGTCTGCTCAGTGCCCACTCAGTCTGTTTTATGAAAAATCTCTCTTTATTTCTAGGACATGGCATTTAATGGATTGTGACTGATAACAGTCCTAGTCCAGCACAGAATAGAGTTGTGACATTTTGCTGCACTGTTATATTTATTAGGCCAGAGTTCCCTGTTTTTCACCCATAATCTGTATTTTTCTCAAAACCATAGTCATCATATTATCAGAATAATTAAGGAAATTAACTCATCAATTGAATTACAAATATAACTACTGTTACATTATCTGTTATTCTGAATTACACTCTTGTAGAAATGTGGATTTTTTTCTTATTATTTAAAGTTTATATTGCATTTTTCTATACTGTTCTCAATATTTCTTATTTAAAATATAGTTAATTAGTAACAATGACCATAATGAAAACCACTCCAACTCACTTATCTAGTACATTTTACTAGCTTAATTTGTACTGTAGATGCTTAAATAAAAAGAAAGATGTGCTTCATTTTGTTATTACCTAAAGAAATAACTGTTGGTTTGTGTTTTTTTTAAAAGAATATATGAATTTGTAGCTAATGAAAAAAAAAAAAAAAACAACAGTGGTGTACATATTCCAGAGGAAAAGAAATTGCTTCTCTCTAAAATTCAAAAAATATTTATCTAGAAACCAACATTTGCTTAAAGGGAAGCAGATGGAAAAAAATGGGAAATCTCAGTTCTACAGGATATTCCAGGTTTTCTAGAATATTTAAATACAAAATCATGTGAGTATAATTAGTTAATGGCTTTGAAGTTAGTTGCCGTATAAAAATATTTCTAATGCCTGTCACAATTTTCATTCATGTTCCTTTGTCTCAATTTTATGTGTATTTTAGATATAGAAGTAGAGAGTTGTCATTTTTTATTTAGAAATTTCAGCTAACAGACCTAAATTATATATACTTATGAACGGTATATATATCTGATTTTGTGTAATTGATGGTTAAATTCTTGTTTTAAGGATGTCAACCTTTATAGTTATTTGAGAATTTTATCCACTTAAAATTCCTTGTGTTTTCCTAAACCATTAAAGCTGTAGGATGTGCAATATGAAAAGTCCTTAGGGACATAGTTATTCTACCTGTGATACATTTACATGGCACTACACTTGGCTGGTTGAAAAGAAACGTCGCATACAGATTGTTTCCATTTCAGAGGGTCTGCCGTGATGTGTGCCAACCTAGAAATGGTTCTTTGTGTTTTTGTTGTTTCCTGGAAATTGCATTCACAGAAACAAAGAAATAAATCACAGATGCAGGAGCTGAATAACAGAGATGGTCTTTAGTCTCAACCATGTTCACAAAACCAAAGGCTGTGGCTCTGGAATTTCAAGTGCTGGCCTTGTTCATTTTAAAGCCTATTGCAAAACTCAAAAAATGTAACTTGATATACTCCTAAAATGCTGACACACACCTACTTCTAAATCAAAGGCACAAATTGTATGCTTTTCACCCCTCAGTGAAGAACCAGCATCTTACACACAAAGAAATATAGATGCCTTAAGGGGCTTATACATCTTAGGTACTTTGTTTGACACAAGGAAGATTGCATGTTCTTAAGAGACCTAACAGCTTCATCAGTCTAACAACATGTGTCCAGATGGTTTTGTAGCCATACTGCAGTATCTTCACATGCATTTTAAGAAAGACAAGCATCATATTCAAAAACGGACAATAAAACACATCTGGGTAAAATTAGAGCATTTCCTTCTCCAGTCATGAAACTGTTGGTTTAGACTGTCACTTGAATAGTATTTTAGTCCTGTCTATTCCTTAATAACTGTAATAGTATGTATTTTTTTCATTGCATTTTGATAATTGGAATACTTAAATATCCTACTGAAATTCATTGTTTTCTGAGGTTCATTTTAAATAGCAGTTCTTTTGAATGAGTGCTGAGAGATATGTAGTTTCATAGTCTTTATATGTGAAATAATTATATACTAGAAGAAATTCTGGCTGCTACAAAGCAGTATTCATCTGAAGCACCTGAAAACCCTTTTTTTTTTTTTTTTTTTTCTTCTTTTCCCTTTTCAAGATATTGGAACAGTTCTTAAAGTGGTTTCAATTCCTAAGGAGACTTGGCACGAATTAGAGGAAGTCTTGCTGGAAGAAATGACAGTCTTTCGGGTAAGTGCGGCTAAATTTCAAGTGTCAGGTTGTAGATTTCTCTGTGGACAGCTGCAAACTCAACTTCTTGCAGTGGAGCCAAGGAATAGCCTGGCATACCCCTCTAATTAGCTTGTCATTTAGAGGCCCAGACACTAGTCAAAATAAACCTTGAAACTTTCAGTGCAAGCTGGAGGTTAATGATAGAAGAAATGGCACTCTGGGCTCTTTTTCGGTGGTTTAAAAAGTAAATTAGTATTTCTGAACCTTAGAGCTGTTGCATGCTGGAGTTAAGTATCTACCTGTGCAAGTCTGGAAACAATGCCTGTCTCTTTTCTCCCACAGAGATATGCAATATACAGATTTATAATTGCATCAACTCTCAAAACTATCCAGACTGTCAGCATATTGTATCTAGGAAGATACTTTAAGTGAAACAGTGATCTGCCCAGATTTCTTATGCTTAATAATCTGAGGAACAAAGTGTTTATATGTTCAAAGGTCACTTTGGAGTCTCATTTTCATGGTTTGACACAAGGAACCATAAACACCTCCTAACTCTAGTACTTTTCGGTGAAATGAATCTTTTCCATTTTTTCTGTTTGAGCCACCTAAAAAATACAGCATCCCGTAAGCAGCCCTGCAAGGCAAGGCTGAGCAAACCTTTCAAACACTTCCCAGACAGAACCCAGGGATGTCTTGTGTTTTGTACACAACAACGAATCATTTACATTCCCCACGTTATTCTTTCTGTCAGTGCCGTTTTATGGTACCATTTCCCTGTCTCCAGGCAGCTGTGGGGCTGATCCCTGGCTGGGAGCACCAGGTTGGTGTGACAGTGGGAAGATGCTGCTGCCACACTCTGGGAGCCTCTTGTCCTGTGGTTTCTCCCCAAATGTGCTGATAGGGACCATGCCCTGGACTTGCCAGAGAGGCCCAGCCCCACCTCCTCATCAGACTCTGTTGGTATCTCTTCACCTTTATTTTCTGAACAGAGACAAAATAGCTAAACAGCTTCTTATGGACATTCCTGCCATTACCAATCTTTCTCAGAAACCTGTTTTGAGTGCAAAAATGTGTCCCTGTTCTTGTAATCCATGAGAGTTTTTTAGGACAAAAATCTAGGGTACTTTTTTTTTTTTTTTTTCTTAACATTAAAATAAAGTAGAAACTATAAGAAGAAAATGAGACAACTTTTTGTTTTCTTTTTTATACATGCAAGAATCATTACATGAACGCAGGGTAATTTGGAAATTGTTGATAATATATGAGTCTCTTCCCTGAAACAAGTAGAATTGCGAAGCTGAAGGAGATCAGAATAATATAAAAGTAAAAGAAGGAAAATAAATGGAATTAATTTTACTTCAGAAAGGTTTTACAGAAGTAAAATAGTTAATGGCAAATTAAAATTTTGAATTTTACTTTACATGTGTATTTTTTCATTGCATGAAAGTATTTTGATGTTCTGATTTGCTTGAAAGCTCAGTTATCTCTTAGACATGTATTTAAGCCTTAAAGAGGACATTAATGTACTAGAGTGGAAAAAGCAGAATTTGTGTGCATAAGATATGAATTTTTCAATGGGAAATTTCCAACAGATTTTAGATGTATCTCATCCAAATGTAGGTTTTCTTTAGTTGTAAAGAGTGTACATGCATCATGAACAATGTATTTTGATGTTCAGCTGCAATGTGCTAAGTACAGTGCTTTTCATTTAAAATTCCACAAACCTGAAAGTCTTTCATATCTGTTACATTGATAACAAATGCCTCTTTAAACCCCATTTGTGCAATTTTTCTGTGAACAGCTGAGCAAACAAACTAATGAGCTCAATTTTCATTCAAATGTTACATTTAATTGATGCTTTCTAATATAAGGTCTATTAACCCCTCTGTAAAGGCAAGTCCATGCTTGCCGTCCACTGACCCATATCAAATTCTCTCAGGATAAGCAAATTGGAAACTATACAAGTGTAAAAGCTTAATAAGGACTTTATTAATGTACACAACCAAAAGTATGATGTGCAGGATCAATAGCAGATTTCTACATGAAATTAAGTTCATGCAGAATTGAGTTGCACACTGTCTATTATGCCACTTTTAAAATTAAAATCCATCCAGGAACTTGTACCTAAAAGTTGTAACAGTTGATGAAGCAATGGATATTCCAGAGTGCAAAGAACGTCTTGCTCATTTTGGTTGCATGTTCTGAAGATGCATGTAACTTCTTTGTAAGTGAATTGTGTAGAGCAGTTAAAAAGATTTAAACTTATTCTTACTAATAAAAATTCACAGGAATGGGGTTTGCACTTTGATATACTTCAAACAAGTTACTTATTTCTATGTTACTATGTTTAATAGATAGTATCTATGGATTTCCATATAGCCGTTATTATTTTCTTATTACGTTGGATTTACTTTCTTATTAGTTGAAATACAATTTTAGTATTAAGTATAGAAAGCAATTTCAAGATGCGAAATTAAAGACAAAGGGATTACAATTAAACTGTATTAATAGTGGAAAATGAAATGTCTACAATCAACGTAGTGATGAAAGATACACGCAGATATGTACATGCATTCTAATTAATTTACAGCTAGAAATTATTCCACTGCAAAAGACAACAAGAAGGACTATTACTAGGGAATGTCTAGTTTCATTTCAGGATTTTCTATCTTGTGCAAATAGTATTGTAAGAGAATTTTTATGTTTATAGCTCATTTTATATTTTAACTCTATTTTTCTCTAGGAACCCACTGTTATTTCAGCAATGAAGATTTCCACAAAGCAGGTACTATGTGAACAAATGTTAAATCATTTTCAAATATTTATTGGTCCCTGTCTTCTAGAGACAGTAACTTGGCACTCAGCAGAGACATATTAATTGCAGCAGCAGCATCCCATCCCTTTACGTAAACAGCAGTAGTTTCTCAGGAAAATGTGACGTGCAATAGGGAAGGGAAAAGCCCAGTTTGTGTTACTTAGTGGTAAGGTGGAAACTAAACACAAACTAACCAGCTGTCTGGTGGCTCTCTAGAAAAAAAAAAAAAAAATAAAATAAAAAAAAAAATTCACATTTTATAATCCTTCCTTGACAGACTGTTCAAAAGGAGTGGCCAAAATTGGTCCCTTTCTTTAATGGGACTGATTCCAGTCGCTGTAGAATAGTCTGGTACAAAATGCAGATGGTGGAAGCAAAGGATGGAAATGAGACATCCTCCTGTGTTTTTGTCCTATGCCCATCCCTTTTCCAGATGTGCATCATTCAGCTGTAACAAAAGATCAACAAATCTGATGCAGTCCAAATTTTCCATGGCCTGGTTCAGTGGTGTGGTTAGGATAAGGGTTTCAGACTCCAAAATTTATATTTTCTACTTTCTGTGAGTACAGTAATAGCTAACTGCTTCTTGAAAAGATATGTATTATAAAACCAGACCCTAAATGAACAGAACCTCTTGATGGATAGAGGTAAAGTTTTGTCTGGCATACAGTAAAGGTGATTCCTGCATTTCTAAGCAAATTTGTGAAGTAGTTGATAAATTATGTGGTTGTGTGGAGAGCATTGGTTTGCAGTCCTGAAATGAAGTGGGTATTATGGGCCTATCTTTCAGTTTTGCCTGGAATTAGCTGGATGAATCCCAGCCATGGTCATTTCCTGTCTCAGGAGTCTGAGACATAAAATTTAGTGTCAAATTTAGCAATTTTTTTTTTTTCTTTTTCATATATGCGCTGATCTGGAAGCTAATTTGGTAAATATGAGGAACTTGTTTTCGTTAATGTCATTGTCAGGAAGGAGGAGATTTAGTATTACTTTCAGGACTAGATGCACTAAAAATTGTGCACATTATAAGTAAAATAGAGTTAATTCTTCTACCTCACTCTATACATTATTAAACAGAAGTTGAATTCATTCTGTAATGGACAGAGTCCAATATTATATTTGAAGTGCTGCATATTTAGTTCGGAATTCGCTGTCTTTAGGAAAGTTGTCTGAAAGCATTCATGTATTTGACAGAAAATGTTTGGGGGGGACCCTGTTTTAACAGTTTACCACCTAAACCAGCAAAAATGGCAGGACAAAGAGAAAAAGTACTATTGAATACTGGGATATTTAAAAACAGACCTGTCAAGTTGTATATATGTTCACATCATACCAAAATGCTCTGCTTTGGATTATTTTTATAAGTATATTCCCTTAAAGCAGCCAATCATATTTGAAAGTTGACCATGCATTTTCGTACAGCTTTTTCTCCAAAGCATCTTTAGTTATTCAGAAGAGATTACAATTTTCCCTGAGTTTTCTGAAAACAAATTTACACTGCTAAAATTGTCTAAAGCTAAAAAAGAGCAGAAACCACAAGTTATTCAGGCAGAGTAAAACTCATGAAAAATCAACCAGCCTCAGGCTAAAAATGACAGAATCATGATACACTATGACAAGCTTTTGGCAGTATGTATGAAATAAGTATATGGCAACATGTTTCCATTTTACATTTATGATTTAAAAATACTGTAGTTCTATAACTCAAACACTTTACTCATTGTGTTCTGATAAGCAGGGTGGTTTTCGTATAAACAGCACGATAATTCTATGCATTGTGGAAAGCCAGAGCATGAAATGTAAATAGTAAAAACCAGCATGTTCTATTGAATGCCTTAAAAATAATCACTTCATTTTGTTTTTTCACTAACAAATCTTTCATCCAATTATAAAAACATGGTACAGGGAGTTTCTCCTTATTTCTAAATGTTTTACTACTCTGGTTGTTCAAAGCTACCTCTTTTGCCATCATGCCAATATGTTATGTTACAAATTACTCTTCCTAAAGACCAAAATCTACAAATTCTTCAGGAGCAGAACTTAGCTTAACTTTTAAATTATATTAAGCTCTAAAGCTCCTGTCTCTCTCTCTCTGAGTATACATTTGGCCCTTGAGCAAGAGCGGCTTTGGGTAAGGAAATTTATCTTTTATGTGCAAGACTAAGCCTTAATATGTTTCTTTCTCCACTCTGCTGTCTTTAACTCACTGGAATTATGTCTAAATTTTCTCACTGGAGCTACACATTCCTCCTGGTTGTGTTCAGAGCCCTAGGCTTGTGTAACCTTATCACTTAAACAGTTTATGCTTCGTTAGCAATAGACACAAACCTTGAGAGCATCCTTGAGCCACTGCTACACCCTGCAGCTGCCTCAGCTCACAGTTCTGTGGGAGACACAGTACCACCTGGTTTTGAGCCTGCCAGATGAAGCTCCATTATTTTTCCCTTGCAAACATGGAAGCAGGCCAAAAAGTCCAGCCTGGGTTTCAGTGAGAGGTGACTTGCAGAGAAACTTCTCACCTTTTTCTCAGGGTCAGCTTTGTGATGCTCCTTCAAAAAGCTGTTGGATTTTTGGTGGCATGGGAAAAGGACAAGGAGATCCTTAGCTGAACAGGCCAAGTCCTTGTCTGGTGAATTGCTACAAAGAACTTTGTTTCTCTTGTATAAGATTTTCAAGCAAAGGCAAGGCAGACATCTTCAGAAATATGTTAGTGACTACTTTTAAAGTATATTTCACCAAGTACTGAATTTTATTCAGAGATCAACGTTTCTGTCCATAGTGGCCATGTAGAAGGGACCAGCTCAAAATGAATATATCCCTTAAACAGCGTGCTGAACTGTTCTGCATTACTTCTCAAGAGATTAAATTAATCAAATGGCACTTGAATCTCATCTTCTCTAAAGTTCATTCAAAAATTCTGCTTAAGTTATTCCTCTTAAGCATAGCATTTTTCCCATTCTGTTATCCCTTTGACTCTGTCTGGGGAAAGACTACTTTTTTGGGCAGCACTGTGGGGGCAACAGAAACCACTAAATTGCTTAAAACATTAATCTTCTCAGTTTTTCTTGAGTTCTGATACTTCTGCAAAAATTTTTAGAGGACAGTTTTCTCTTTTTTTTGACTCTGGTTTGATCTGATAATCTCATTCATTAAATTAACAATGTATTGGAAGAGAGGGCTGAAAAGGCAGTTTGACTGTGGTATGGAAAAGTAAGGTCAGACCATTGATGCAAATAATTCTATTTTCTGAATTTCATACTGCCTGGATTTTTTATATTGTTAGTGTCCAGAATAATGATCACCAGCTGGAGTCTAAACCATGATCAGAAGAGCAGCAAACAAGGCAGCAGCCTTAAGGCTGTGCAGCACCTGAAACATATGCTGCAGTTCATTGACTGAACTATGAACTGATCTACAAGGAATATAGTTTCTAAGTAACCCTATTTTGGCCTCGTTTTTTTCCTTATGTTTCTGGTAATTCTTTAATTCTAAAGACATTTATTAGAAATCATGGAGGGGAATTCTGCAAAATGAAATTGGCTGCAGAGGTACATAGGAAACCATTACACCATTCTTTATTTTCCCATGTGCATTCTCTGGGTTGTTTTTTATATTATTTGCACCACACGTTCCTGTATGCTTATACAGATATTAATGCCCCAATTACACAGGACTCAGATCAATACCATCTGGACATTTAAGATACTTAACTGAAGCTCTAATTTGACCTGTGCTGCCTCCATAATCAGTAAAGAGAAGAGGCTTCCCTTGAGAAGCAGTTAGGTCACCTAAGATTTGAATTGCTGCTCTTTTTACTGCTGGATGTACCCCTAAGGTGGGTACTTGATTAAGTCACTTAAGTTAGAGAGAAGCAGCTCATCATGTCTGTTGCCTGTCATCTCTTCTCAAGGCTACACCACTGACTGGGACGGGTTTGTACAGTTCAGGCTTTGTGTAAAGCCCTGTGTGGTCAGAGATTTTTGCCTGGAGAGTGTGGGTTTACAACCCAGCTATGAAACTATAATAGATGGAAGCAGCTGCTTAGAAAGGGTTTAGTTTTCAATTTGCCAGTGAATTTTCCTTTGGGGGCTTTCCTTGTCATATTTTCCTTGAGAAAATACCGGTGTTTATATAAATGCACGGGATGTTTCTGTTACAATTAATATGTCTGTATAAACTGCCAAGCTGCTGTCTCTGAAAGAAGTTAACACAACACCTCTTATGAGTGCTCTCGGTGTTGCTATCTCCTGTTACGCAGTGCTCGTTATGTCTAGTAGGTAGACAACCACAGCCATCTTCCATCCCTGAATTCCCTGAAAATGGTGCCTCTGGGATATTGCAATGCAGGAAATGAAGAATTTTGATAACATTTCTTGAAATCTCATTTTTTCACACCACTATTATGTTTTCAAAGAAAGAAGAATGAATACAAATTTATATTTTCTTCATGGGACTGCATGGAGTAGGACCTTGAAGAAAGGTCCTTACCATGGGTGCTGAGTGACAGGGTTTTGTGAGTGGTCAGGTTTTGTCAGTGCTTCCAAACCAGAAGTACTATGCCTTTAACTTTTGTGTATCTGTTTATGTACTGTTCCTCTAGTTTTGCATCCCACTAATACTTATTTTCTTTGTGAATTATTCCTAATCTGAAATATCTCTCTTTGGACTTCCACATGGGATCAGAAGTTCAGTTTTCTCATATCCCTCTGGGGGCCAACTTCCCTAGTGGAATGAATTTGAATTTGATATCAGAGAGGAAATTGGTAGAGACAAGATATTCTGTTGTGATGCCATGCAAGGCTGTATTTCATTTTGTATGCATGTTTTTTTTATTTACTTCTGCATTTGAACTGCATCTTCTACTCAACACAGGTTTTTTATCCAAAATAAAACCTCTCCTCTCATTAAAGATGTGTTCCAGTTAAATCATATGACTTATAGAAGAGAGTAAAAAGCATTAGAATTGCCAGACATGCAAAGAAGTGCATGCATAGCAGCACTTCCAAACTGAAATATAGGGGCATCAGTCTGAATAATTTACTTTGGATTTTCCTCTTACATACATAAATTGAAATAATACTTAGGAAATACACGTTGAAGTTTTTCTTTTTGTTCAAATTCAAAAGCACGTTCTCTGTTGTGTTCTGTCACTGACTGTAGTGTTTTTCCAGTATGAGGATCTGAATACAAAAGGGAAAATTTAAGAGTACTTCAATTTTCTTACTGTTCAGAGAACCCACCAAGAGCTTCATGAAAAAATAAAGTTTTTGCTATTTGATTTTTTTTTTACCCTGGGGACAATTCTGTTCTCATTCCTTTAACATGCATCAGAATCATGATCCTTCATTGTATGTGAAGTGATCCCAACAGATGATAATAAAACATTTTTATGCTTTCCTAGAAAAAAGGAAAATGTAATTTGCAGTATTTTTTGAACTTTTTAAATTTTTTTTCTTAATTTTTTATTTTTTTACAACAGCAACAGCTCTACATTGGCTCAGCCACTGGAGTTTCACAGCTTCCTTTACACCGCTGTGATGTGTATGGAAAAGCTTGTGCTGAGTGTTGCCTTGCAAGGGACCCTTACTGTGCCTGGGATGGCTCCTCCTGCTCACGTTACTTCCCCACTGCTAAGAGGTAGGGACAGTTCTGGATGTCTGCATGGTTTGCTATTTGTTTTAACTGATGGTCTCAATATGACCAGAGGGCTTTGGAGATTTTTCAGGGGATGGTTAACCGGAGCCCTTTCTCTTCCAAAGAAAACATCATTGTGAGAGCTACATGCAATATGAAGTCTTGGTTGATTTAAAGTGACCACTGCTACTTCTTGGGCTAGGCTTAAAAAGCTCCTGTAAGAATACACTCAGTGAAGAGTTGTCTCTGAAATTGCCTCCTAAGTTTATATTCCTTGGTAAACAGCAAAAAGAAAAAAATTCATTTTCTCTAACATGAGGAAGGGGCTCAAAAAAAAAAAAATAATCAATACTTGCCCAAGTGAATTATCCTGCATTTTCATGAATTGTGATTCAAGAGGAATATTTCTAAAATATTTTGATGTCAATAAAAACTTATCCTTTTTAGTGATAGATAACATTATTGTTATCATTCAAAAATAAAACTTGTATGTGCTGATGTGTGTCCAAGTGCTGCCAGATCAGAACAACCACTGTTTTGCAGTCCCTCTGCACTGATGCTAAAGGTTTTGCAATGCAAACATGGGTGGAAAGCTGACTCCACAAGTCAAAAATATCAATTTTATAAACAATTTACAGGTCTAGTTGCCTGATCTGAAGGTTTAGAGTACTAATTTCTTTGCCTTCCTTTATCTTTGAAACTTTTCTCTAAAAGTATTAGAAGCTAGTTACTGGAGAGCTCCTAGCTATTGAAGTAGAAATTAGGAATAACTGAATAGATAATCATTTGCAAATAGAAGCAGACATTGGTGTAGTTTGAGATTCCCTTGATAAATTTAGTAAAATGGTAAAAATGTGCTCACATTTAATTGAATATGCCAAACTTCTTGCATGTATGAAGAATCAAAGAGTCCAAGGGTTTATATATGTAAGAATTTATATACTTAAGGGTTTATATACACAAGGGTTGATAAACAAGACATTAATTGTAGCGAATACTTAGTTTAGAGTGTCAGAACACCAAATTCTGGATTTAGATTGGTTGTTGAGGGAGATGAAATATGGTCCAGGGTTAAAAGTTGCGTAAGTGTCACAGACGTTTCAGATGGAAGGGATTAAAATTTGAAGGTTTGCATTACGATGTATCCTAAACAAATACTGATGACAAAAGCTGCTCATGGAACATCGGGTTCTGGTTTTGCACCAGGAAACAGAGTTAATCTGGGAAAAGCTTTTTTGTGAAATTCTTTAGAAAATAGTTCAAGAACCCATCCCAAAAGGAAAGCCAGTCAAATTTTCTCAGCTACATGGGCTGAATTCTTAGTTTTGCTGGTAGCATAGTGGTTTCTCTGGAGGAAGGAAAGGAGAGGGAACAGTGAGGTTTTCAAGCAGAGTCTAAAAGATTGATATGTTCTGAAAAGTTTTTAGTATTATAAGTCAATATGGTTGAATACTGCCTCTGAGTTCAAGGAGACAGCAAGACCAGGAGTCGCTGAATCACTGTTTTCTGCTACTTCCTGCTACTCTTTATCCCTGAACCTCATCTTTCCTCAGCATTCCTAACACACTTTCCTGCTCCCAGCCAATCTCAAGATCCATAGAGCACATCATCCTGTCATTCCCCTGCTTACACTGATGGAAGAAACAGGGCTCTTTGTCTTTTCCTTATCTCTCCGACTTACTGCTGCAGATGGAGCTCAGTTGCCATCAGGGATAAAGTGACTGGGACCTCTTACAGGGATTAAGGGCTGGGGGTTACTGGGGCCAAACCGGGTTGCACAGCTACAGGAAAATCTTGGGGTGCAGGATTTACTTTTCAGGAGGCCGCTGTGAAAGAAAAAGTTAGTGCTGGGAGCTGGGACCCGAAAAATGCATAAGAAAAAGTTACTGTCTCTGCCACTTCCCCCCAGTTTTCCCTTGGCAGCAGCAGCAGCAGAGGTCTGTGTTACTGGGAGAGAGGATCCTCTGTTCACCTGGTACCTGCTGTACCCATTGCCTCGAGCCAGCTCGGAATGCATCGATGACAGAAATCAGCATTGCTTAAATGTCAACATTTCCCCAATAATTAATTCTTGTAATTTTAGGCTCCAGAAATATTGGGAAAATTGATTCCTGAGGCAATTGTACAGATGCTTTACTAATAGTTGAGTTTGGGGTTTGGGGTTTTGTTTTGTTACTTCGTTTTTGGGGTTTTTTTAATGAGATTTTATAAGTTATGATTTTATTTGCTTTTCTTTCTTTGTGTATTTTGCAAGTCTAAATGACAGTTCAGAGCTCCTGCAGTGTGCCCACTTTGCTTTACTCTGTGCAGATGTGTTCTGGTTCATATTGCATAAATCACTGTGTTGATACAATGGTGATGTGTGCGACATTTTCCTGAGATTCCAGCTAAACATTTCATTCAGACTCCATTGACACTAATATGAGGCTTTCCACAGACTTTTTTTTTACAAAATGTATTCTATAAATATGCTGTTTCAAAATTTCGGAAGGAGTAGCAAAATCTTATGGTTCCTTATATCTTGGGTGTGATTTTGTCATTGGTAATGAGTAATATGAAAATACTGGAAATTATGATTCCTAAATTTTTTTAATCGTATATCATTCAGCAGAAGATTCCTTCTTACTAAAGTGTGCTAAGATGTCCTCACTCATAATTTTAAAGAAGTTTTTATTCAGAAAAATATATAAAAATGCTCGTCCAACTGGGTTTTTTTTAAAGAAAGAAATCTTTTGCTGTACTTAACGTAATTAGTTTCATGTTCAACGTTTCAGTAGCTTTCAGTGGAAAAGAGTATGGTTAAAACCTTTCAGGCAAGAGACCTCAACTGTGCAGTTGTGCCTCTGTGAGAACTCCTGGCATGTGCTGATGCTGGGCTCTTAGTGAGAGCCTGCAAATAGCGCTGGTGTAGAGAAGAGAAATGGTCTGTGCTGCAGAACAATGGCTTTTAAAAATGTGGGCTGTTGTCACAAGGGAGTGACCAACAGGGCTTTTTACAAGGCTACTTGACTTTTGCATATCCGTTGCTGGATACCATAATCTGAAATCGCAGCATTGTTCAGCAGCCTAATCCTCTTTGTTCTCCTCTAATTTTGCAAGCCCTCAGGCTTTCTCCGATTCCTAAAGTAAAGTACTTACACTTGAAACACATCTTTGTTTGCCTCGTTCTTTTTTTCTTTCTTTTTCATATGAAACGCTTTGCTTTGGCTCAGTTGAATTTTGTGTCACAGCTATTTAAACAAAACTAGGAGCAGACAAAGAGAGAACAACACATGAAAAACAAAACTGTATTAAAAAACTCACTTCAATGAAATACAACATTTTTTAGCACCGATTAGTATGTTTTTCAAAAGAGCAAGTATAATTCAAACTGGGAAAAGAATATACTGTGTTAAAAAGACATGCAATCAAAGGTAGAATTCAGACTCAAGCTACAAAAGATAGAATAAATGGCATATCAAAATCTTCCTTTTCAAGTTTTTTTTTTTTGTTGTTGTTGTTTTTTTTTGGGTTTTTTTTTTTTTTTTCTAAAGACAAAACCATTTGCAACAGTTTTGTAAAAGGTTTTATCAGAAATGTTTTGGTGAAACCCATGATAGCTGAAATGATCTATGCTTTTAAATTCAGATTTTGGAGAAAGTACAGCACTTCAGCATTCTTTCAAAGCCACCCCCTTAACATTTCATCTATCTAAAAGATGCTGCAATACTCAAAGTATTCTGTACTTGCACATATGTGTACTTTTGATGTTAAACTCTACAGTATGTATTTTAGTCCTTCAGCAGTCCCTGTAGCTGTGAATCAAGTAATGAATGACCAGTATTGCCCACACAATTAAAATAAACTTTGTATTTGTTTTTATTTGGTACTAATAATTAGCAGTAAACATTATTCATTTATTTAGTATCTCAGTGCAAGAGGTATGTATTTGCCAGTTTCTGAAGACTTCACCTGTAAGAGTAAAGCCTGATTCTACAAAACAATAATGCACAGAACATAGCAGTAACAATATGATTTCCTTATTAGCATTGTTTAGGTGCACTTGTGACCTCTGTAATTATATAAATGTTCCATTTGTTGCTGTTGAGTGCTTAGAAGGGCACTAACAGATTTCAAATGTGATCTTTTCAGGCGCACCAGAAGACAAGACATCCGAAATGGGGACCCACTCACCCACTGCTCAGACCTGCAGCATCACAGTGAGTTACGGGCACCACTGAAGTGCAGATAATTTGTATGTAATTTACAGACTGTGCACAAGTAGAGTAGGAAGCATGAGAATGATTTGTTGATGAAATTATCTCGAACATCTGCAAAAGATGAATATAATACATCATTATCCCAATTTAGATAGCTTACAATGGCCTGGATCAGACACTGAAGTCTATTTGGGTTTGGTTGGGGTTTTTCTTTTGTTGTTGTTTTCCTCAGATGAACACTTTAAGCATTTTAATTTTCCTGCTTCTCTTCCCTAACAATATCACACCATCACATTAGGCATATTAAATCAGAAAAGAATTGCCTTTCCTTCATGACATCAAGAAATATGTCCATGTTGCTGTGCATAGTTTGCATAAGATGATAGCCAAATCAAATTACAAACCAAATGTGTTTCTCACTATCTTGGCAAAATATGGAGTGACCTTTGTTGGTGTCACACTAAAAGCTCTGAAGATCAGGATGTTCTTACAGCAGGCATGTCCCCATGTGCTTTCAGCATGGGTTTTCTTAGATATATTTTGGTTTGCTTTTTTGTCAGCTGTTTCATTTTCACAGTGTATTGATCAGCCTCCTTTCCTGACTTGTTTGACTGACAGACTTCTCACACTTACTAATTTGTTGCCAAACTTTTCAGAAGACCTTCATTTAGAAAACTAAAAATGTCCATTATGCTGTAAGTGAAGGGAACACTAAGGCAATGCTTCCCTCTGCTGGAAAAAAAGGATTCTTCATGATTGTGGCATGTCTACAGGAATTTTTCACACAGAATATTCTGAGTTTGAAGGGACTCATTGAGTCCAGCTTTTAACTGAATGGCCCATACAGTGATCCTCAATCCTTCAACAATGGTGTAATTAGCACCATGCTCTAACCAACTGACCTAATCTTAGGGTTAAACCACTGTGAAAAATGAGGAGGGGACTGAAAATGGAGATACTTCAAAACCCTCTTGTCCTTCCAGTCCATTTAATAGCAAAAATTATAAATAGTCCTCAATTTTACTTTTGTGTTAGCTATAATTCACTACCAGCATGTTTCACTAATAGTTTTCTCTATCTTCATTTCAATCATTTGAAACTCACAAGTGACATTCCTATAGCTTTTCTTTTTACTCTGATTGTCAGACTCATGCCAAGTTACTCAGAGGGAAAAATGAGTTTTGAAAGTGCACAAATAGACCGTGGTCACTATGTAGTTGTCACATTTTGAGAGCTCATGAAAGTACACCTAGTTTAGATTTGAAATAGTCAGTTGTGACTAGTAGAAAGCTCACAAATTTCCCATTGAATTGCATGATATCAAATAATTCTTACACTGTGAAGATAAGACCATCCTTATATTGAGAATGAAATTTTCAGTTACACAGTAGGAAAGTTTCACCAGGCACTAAACATTGATTTTAATACCAGCAGAAGCATTTCTTAACTTTACATCTTTACTCTCTGAACATTTTACTCCTGCGCAAAACTATGAACTGGTCTACCACAAGTTTGTTCATTTTAATGTTCTGTAACATTTGCTAGCTGTGTTTTATACAATTGTCAGTCTGGGGTTTTTTGTTTGGTTTTTTTTTCATAAATGAAAAAAGCATTTCAAAACACTTTGGATTTATGTCTTCCCATATTTGGTAAACATATTTGTCTGAAAAAGATACTTTCTGTCCAAAGGGAAGAGAGTAATGAGTTTTTTTCATTAATAGAGTCATGAGAACTCAAGGTCTGGAAAGTTATTATATGGTAGACCTGATCAAAAGGTGTTTTAATACAGCTTTGCCAAAATGAGCAGAGCAAATATGAACAAAGTAAGACAGCATTAGAAGGATCAGTAAGTTACAAAAAATAGTGAGGGAATGTAGTTCTGGATCCCAGACTTGAAGGATGCATGTCATAGTACTTAATGAAAGGTTTAGATTGGTCTTAAAAGAAATTTTCTCTAAATCACTTGAGTTGTAAATCATTTTCCTGTATTTACTTGTCATTTGCACATGATCATACACAGTACAGTGCATGGCCTATAAATTTCCTATGTCAACTTATGCTGAGTTTTTTCTTTGTGGCTAGTAGTTCCCTGGACAACAGATGAAGAGTTGGGTTTGTCTGTAGCCAAAAACGGCTTCAAAAATAATTTACTACTTGTCTACAGATTCATTTGCAGGAAGTGCCAGTTGATTCTCCATGTGAATCGACAAAACCATGAAAAAAGAATACTATCTTAATATATAGCTTTTAAAGGCATTGCAGAAACCAACTTTGCAATCAGCCTGAAGCAATAATATTTTTAATAATGTTTATGTAGCATTTTCAATTGCTCTTTGGTGCAAATGTATAAGAAGTATAAAATGACTGCACAGCAACATTAGAGGGAGCTATCCTTCACTGTACAGCTGTTTGCCCATACATTAATGTTTGAATCTAAAAGCATGGTCATCTTTGTGCCAGCTAAAGGAGAATTTTTGTTTAAGTGTAACTTACTCAAGCTATCAATAAGTAATCAAGTTTGGGTTTTTTTGAAGAAGAACTTGTTAAAGAAGAGATACTTTTTTTTTTTACATGATTTATCCCAGAGGAAGTTCAAAGAATCACTCTCATTTAAACTGTATTGTGAGATTCATTCATCTGCAAAGCAATCTTGGTATAAGTACTTAGCCTTTCATACTTCTTCGGTTATGTCAGAAATTATGTACTTAAAGGATATTTATCAGGGTAGTAAACTGATACTGCTGTTGGGTTCATTATGGGAATTACTGCTTTCAGACAGGATTTTGGGCTGAAATTCATTACCAACTTCATGACTTCTGTAATTTTCTAATTCCTCCAGCTGCTTTTCTGAACTTCTTGGACTTTCATTCTTCCATCCAGTCTCTTCAGCTTCTCAGTCCCAAAGCTGCACTCTGATCCTGTGATTATTCCATCACTGCTTACTTTCTTGCACTCCATGTGCTAAATATTGCATGAACTTTATAGGCATTTCTGGACCTGCCTTCAAATCACTGAAATGGAAGCTGAAGGATCTCTAAAAGTCTTCCTCTCTCATTGTGTGTCTGTCACCCATACTGTGTTTTCTACAGATGTGAAAGAGGACTTCATCCACTTTCCATGGCGTTCTTTGACACACTAGAATGTCATAGACCAGATCCAAGGAAGCAGAAGTTTGAAATGGTGTCAGAGTGCACAGTTTCTAAAGAACTTGTGACTAGCTTCTTATCTACTAAAAACATTCTAGGTACCTAAGTTTTCCAGCAGAAACTTCTCTATATACTTAAAAATATGCTGCTACTCAAGGGCCATAGGACTTTTACCAAAAAATACCTGGTTTTGTCCTTTATACTGATATTTATGATTTAGAAAACTGCTTCCCCTGGATCTAATGAGAAAAGTGTAACGTGATCTGCCACTGTGTAATTCACTTGAGCTAAGCCATATTCAGTAAAATACAATGAAGTGGAGCTGCAAGCCCAGTAAGGAGTAATCTGTAGGTTAAATCATCCTTTTAGGATATTGGAGATGAGGACCCAAAGTTCACTTAGGCTTAGAAATTTGACTTGATATTCCTACTTCTAATACAAATACCAAACTATCAGATTGCTGTTGCTGAGGATGGGCCATTCTGCAATTACAATTCAGGGAGCCTGGGAGAGGAATTAGACAAGGTGTGCATCATCCTAGAGTGAAATCCCTGTGTTTCCATCCTTTATTATGGAAGCCTGTAAATCACTATTTCACAGAAGTACAGCACTGGAGCAGTAACATATGTGTCCCAGGCTATAAAAGGGGATATTTTCTACTAAGTGTCTTACACTGAAGGCCTGTGTTTGGTGTCTGTTGTGGATTCCAGTTCAGATATCAAACAGCTTCTCTCTGTGCGAGGATATCTGACTGCCTGCTCAGCCGTATGAATTTTGTTCCTTAATTAGAGCATCTAACTTGAAACAGAAGAGTTCAGTACGTCAGTCAGCTATTCAGTGTTAAATCTGGACCCATTAGTTATTTACAATCTTTATCTTATCACTTCTAACTTTATTCAGTTAATATCTTCACATACTTCCTCTGTTTCAATGACACAAATTCACTGTGCTCCATCTCAGACCTCACCGCCTTGACTATGTTCTATTCCACTTGATTTATCCTTCTCTTGATCCTTTGCTTTCTACTTCATTCCTCCACTGCTCCCTATCTTCCTGACCCATAGCTGTACTGACATTCTTCACAGGAATGTAGTTTATGAGAGGTGTCTTAAAAGTTGTTTCACTCGGTTTTTAATAGAACACTCCACTGGTTAAGAGGTTCCACAATCCAGCAGAGGAAGGCAAGCAAACCCATTTCCTATTTGCTTAGTGATAATAGGCCATTTAATGTTTTCTGAGAACTGGGTAAGCACTAGTCCTTATTCTGCTCCATATCCCTTCTGCCATCCTCTCTCAGGGCTGAAAGCCATTATAGAAAGTCACAAGTGATTCTGTATCCATGTAAGCCGGGAGCTCAATTTTACTTTTACCTTTGTCACAGTCATCTAACAAACAGCCTCTGTTTTCCAAAAAGCATAGCCAGTAGGAGAAGGGCACAGCTGGGAGCAAACAAAACTGGACAAAGGATTACTCTGACAGGGTTTTAAATAGACATAATTTTCCTGTTAAAACATATCAAAAGTAGTTCCTTAAAGATTTCCAGGGCTAAAAATCAAATGTGAACAATGGAAAGAAAGACAAAGAATGGCAAGGAGTCAGGAAACCCCATGAGATCAACACAGTGTTAAACAGCCTACCCACCCCTTCCTCCTCATCTACTCTTCAGGATTATTGTTCTGTTGCCACTTAAGGCCATACCAGCATTTAAAGAGCTAAAGTGGAGAGTTGAAACATGATGCCTTAAAGCCTCTGCGGTATTGGAGAAGAATCAAATACCATATAGGTCTGATAGCTATGTGATATTTCCAGCAAGTTGATGAATATCTTGAAACATTATTGTTACAAAAGGAAGTAATTTATTTAACTTTCTTTTCTCCCTCCCATAATGTCTGGTTTATTAACCTCATTACATTTCCATAAATTATATCAGTATGAGAGGAAATGATTAATTGAAGATCGTTTCCTCAAAAACATTATTCCTGGTCATTAACAGCTTCAGCAAACTGCATTGCCATATAATCTAAACACATTATTCTACTTTTAAATAGCCTCATGTTTTATTACTTTGCTCTAAAGTATTATGACCATAGAGCCCAGGAGGCATCATTACAAATATTCTGCAACTACACCCTGAGTTTTCTCATTGCATACAGTTTGCTATTAAAAATTCTTGTCATGTCATAGATGTTTTCCTTGATGAATAATAATGAGGCTTACACAAAATTTCACAATTAAATTCATTAACTGCACATATTGAGATGTTAACAGCTGTTAGGATTTAAAATAACAATTAAAAAACCCCAAAACCCAGTAAACCAAAAAAACCTACCATGGGTCCTTACAAAGATAGAGGTGTTGATGGAGATTTTTCAACTGGTATACTGATAAGGGGAAATTTTTTTAAAAGTTTTATTTTTAAACACTTTAATGAAGCCCAAGTTCTAAACAAAGAAATTACTTAGCAATTAAGGGTTAGTTTCCTAGTAATTTTTTTTCTTTCTTTTTCATGCTTTACAGATACCCCAAATGGTCAGGCCCTGGAGGAAAAGATTATCTATGGAGTGGAGAACAGCAGCACTTTCCTTGAGTGCAGTCCAAAATCTCAGCGTGCTGTAGTCTACTGGCAATTCCAGAAGCAAAATGATGATCGCAAAGAAGAGGTACACTAAAAAAAAGGAGATGCCGCTATTTTTCTCTATAAAGATAGTCTTCATTCTGAGTCCTTCCCAGAACAGTTTTAGTTGATCAGATCTTCTCTGGAATGTATGAGTTCCATTGTTCTTCTGCATATTCTCACTCTTACTTCCATAAAATCCTGTAAGCTCCCTAATAGTTTTTACAGATCGTTACAGCAGCAAACATTCATACACATCCTCTCCTTGCTGGGACTCCCTGCAAAACACACTGGTTTGCATCAGAGATCCCAGAAACAGAAAAAGCTAGCACTCTGTCACCTGAA
This sequence comes from Sylvia atricapilla, assembly GCF_009819655.1. NCBI lineage: Eukaryota > Metazoa > Chordata > Aves > Passeriformes > Sylviidae > Sylvia > Sylvia atricapilla. Next base: position 15,076,744 of record NC_089144.1, on the reverse strand, counting down.
ACATCATACAAAGATTATACAAACTTAAATATCACAAAGGCCTTAAAATTGCCTTTGAGGAGAAGCTTAAATACTTTCCTCTAATCATACTGTTTTACTGAAGCACAGCCTGGCAGGGCATCCCGTGTGCTGCATGCTCTGAGACTTTACTGCAGATAGCAGAGTCAGAATGAAGAACTGAGAACTGTAATGGAGACAAGAGTATGAAAACTTTTATTTTCATCAAAAGCAGTATTCGTAGAGCCAGAAACGCTTTTTTTCCCTGTTTGCATTACGCTAAGTTGATACTTTATTTTTCTCCTTCTTGTGTCACCAACATTCTTATGTTATTAATCACCCAAGTTTTCAAGTGGTATCAAGTCAGGTCACACATATCTTGGGAGAACAATCTACTCTGGTAGGTAGGGAGGTCAAGCTACGGAACAAAACCTATTTTGTTACATTGACGTATTTGTAAGTATACATAAATATATTTAAAGCATGTTCAGAATAGTTACATTAGCTGCTTTAAATATTTTTGTTTTGTTTGCATAAGTAGTAAATTATTAAGAATTTATTCTCAGTGAGAAAACAGCAAGCAGGTTCATGCCTTTTCTGTCTGCAGCAGCATGTGCATTCAGAGAATGAGGTTCCATTCTAGATAGGAATTAATTCAGAAAAAAAGTAGTATTTTGAAGAGCTACTTTTTGAATATTAAAATTTTGAGATTTGGTCAAAAATAAATTGCTTGTTTGTAAATTTTCCACTTAGGCAAAACACACTTCTATGCATGAGGGTTTTTGTAGTAAGGAACAAAACAGAAAGACAAATAACCTTTCCTGTAAATCGATCTAGATTTAACTAAAAGATAATGGTGAATGAGACCTCAGTAATACAGCCAAATGAATCCATGTTGACTCTGCTGATTACAGGCTCAGATCTTCTGTAATCTTTCCAGCAACTCCATCTGACAGAGCTGAAACAGATTTTTGTTCAGCAGCAGTAGTTACTAAGGGGTAAATTCCTAATTCCCCAAACTCTTGGCATTATATCAGTTTTTCCAAAAGATTTGAGCCTTTCATGATAACAGATGACTGGCAAAGGGTTTTTGTGGGTTTGGGAATTGTTGGCCAAGTCTTACCAGTTAAAAGGAGCCGTAATAAAGAAGTAGCATGGTTAGAGGATAATGTGGCACTTATATGAAAAAATAACTGTTGAAATTACCACTTTTTTCCCAATACAGATAAAAGTGGATGACCACATGATCCGGACAGAGCAGGGCCTGTTGCTACGAAGTCTCCACCGGAGAGACTCTGGTGTTTATTTTTGCCATGCTGTGGAGCACGGCTTCATGCAAACCTTGCTCAAGGTGACCCTTGAGGTGATCGATAACGACCACCTGGAAGAGTTGCTCCATAAGGAAGAAGATGGTGATGGCTCCAAGATCAAGGATGCCACCAACAGCATGACCCCCAGCCAGAAGATCTGGTACAGGGACTTCATGCAGTTGATCAACCACCCCAATCTCAACACCATGGATGAGTTCTGTGAGCAGGTTTGGAAAAGAGACCGCAAACAGCGCCGGCAAAGGCCTGCCAATGCGCAGGTGAACACAAATAAGTGGAAGCACCTACAAGAGAATAAAAAAGGTAGAAACAGGAGGACCCATGAATTTGAGAGGGCACCACGTAGTGTCTGAGCTACATTACCTCTAGGAACCTCATCCAAGTAGAAACTTGTATAGACAGATAACTGGAAAAAAATGCAATATTCATGAACTTTTTCATGGCATTATGTGGATGTTTACAAGAGTGGAAAGTTCGAACAGTTTCCACTACGTTTAAATAAAATCCATTTCTAACTTTCCTAGCAAGTCCTTCCTCTCTGCTCTGATTCTAAAACCAGAAAAGACCGGAGTTTCAAGGATGATAACTCATCTGGACCTAGCTTACTGCTCAAAAACTTCTGAAGTATTCAGCAGGCAAGTTTTGCTTTCTCTTTTGATGGAGATATAAAGAAAATGCTGTATTTCATGCTTACAGAAAAGTAAAGCAAGCCCCACCTTTCATCATCAGCACTACCATTTCTAGACTTATATAAAACTGCATGAACTCATTAAGCTGATGAACGTCTAAACACGTGATTGGACACAAGGATTTTGTTCTTGTTTTGTCTACCAGTTCTCCTGTTTATATGTGCTAGAAGAGGAAAAACAATACTGAATGAGATTGATTGTAGAAATCTGAACAACATAAGCCATCCATCATCTGGAAGAAAAAAAATGTGGAGTACACTGGCCTACTACTGATGACTTCTTTCAGCTTTGATCTAAAGATGTATTTTATTAAAAGTATAATTTAAATGTACCATGAAAAAATATACAGCAAACATTAGCTCTTTTCTAAAATAGATTAGACTTTTTGTCTTAGAAATACTGTACTTCCTAATTATTGGTTTAGAGGAAAAAAGACAACTTCCAATTATGACGGCTATATTCTTTTGTTTGGGAAAACTTCCAAGGGAGCTGGTCACACTGCAGGTAACCTCCTCCCCTGTCAGTAATCTTTATGACATGTAACTTCAAAGCAATTTTAAAACTAAGCTATTTTAACATGAAAGTCACTGTATAGGATGGAAGTATTCTGCATTCTGTTTTTCTAAGTATGGTATTTGAAATTATTCAACTTGTATAATACCTTGCTTATAGATTGAGCCAGTGAAGAGGAGAGCATTGATTTTCAGTTGTATATTTTTTTTTTAATTAAAAAAAAAACAAACAGCATTAAAATACCCTCTGCTAATTACACTCTTGCTTTCTTGGTTCGTATTTGTGAATGCTAATATTTAAATACTGATGCTCATAGACTGTCATATGTCCATGAGCAAAACTCACATTCAGTTTAAGGAGTTGTCTTCCCAGCTCTGTTGTAGAGATTTGTCCACACTACTGACTCTCAGTGCTCTGTTCTTTCTGTGGACCAGATCACCAAAATGCAAAGAAACAGCACTAGGCCATATAAATAACCCCAAAGCCAGCTCCCCATTTTAAGATCTGAGGGACAGTTTTATCTGTGGGTGAAATCTGCTGAAGTAGTAAATGGGTGAAGTTCAGCTTAGGTCTAGTTTATACTAACAGAAAATTTGGTCCTTCACTTCTGTGTTATTCTGTATACAGGAGAGCAAACAGGGTAAAACAGACAATGTAGTTGCATCATAAGTGTCAGTTTAGGGTTATAAGTAGTGGATTTATTCACCTCAGCACAGATGTGCCTTTGGTCCCCAGTTCTATGGTGTCCAGTTCTTTTGAGATCATCTTTCTCCAGCCTCCCATATTTTACCTTGGTAGAGTCTGTAAATGACATAATCTCAAGTAATGTCATTGTGGGGAAAATTACTAGAACAAAATCCTTAGTTTGCTAAAGGAGCTTTTATATAAAAGTGTGTCTGCACTGATGATTGATCTGTTTTGTTGTTATTCACTCTGTGGTATTTAATTTATCAATTTATTGCTACACTATCAATCAGCCTTATCAGATAAAATAAAACACAATTGCTGTGACAGCATCTCTCACAATGTGCCCCAGTCTCCTTGCCACTCACTAATTCAAGTATCCTTCTGCTTAGTGAAGCCTTGGCTTCCTGCCTCCATAGAAATTGGATTTTCACTAACAGCCAAGTTACTTCAGTCCCCTTTGAATCTTTTGGAGGGGATGAACTTGCAGGATTTTTTTGTCATTTAATTCTTCAGAAAAAAAAAGTCGTTGAATAGGCTAGGACAAGGCTGTAGGGCCATGATTTAAGAAAGCACTTGGGAATTTATTTTTAAAGCCGCTTTAAGTCTCTCTTATGTTTAACCTGACTCTTGTGAATTTCAGTATGCTGGTAAATTCCCATTATTTTGTGATGTGCTGAATATGGATGAATTAAAACATATGTTCGACTATGTGTTTCTCTGTGCAGAAGTATTAATTTTTCAGCTCAGCTTATGGTTAATTTCTGAGCACTGTTGTCAAATAAATTATTTAATTTTAATCACAGAACATTCTTTAGCCTTTTGTGAAGGGCTATTGTGTACCATCTAGTTACTACAATAGTCTTCCTTAAAAAAGGAAAGAGTTTTAAAATGAACCTTGCAGAATTCAATGGGAAAAATACAGATTTATTTAATAGACCCCAAATCACTCTGTTTCCTTTTTTACAGATTCATGGAATTGCTGTGTAACTTTTTTTTTCTCTTCGATGTTCATAGCAACTAGTTCTATAGCAACTTGCTACAAAAAAAAAAAAAAACTAACCAAAACCATCATTTTTCACAATGCATGAAGAGGGAACATATTAAATAAAGTCAGAATTCTAAGATATGTTTTTTTATACTGAGAAAGATAATCTGTGAGAACAAATTTACAGAAGTTGCAGCATTTTTACCATGACCTGGCAGTCTCATTAAACAATTGATATGATCATATCTTACAAATTTCAACCCGGTCCTCACTGACATGAGTAGTCTTGTTTAATTTTTTGTATTTGTTTATATAAAGAAGAGGGCAAAAGATCAAGCCAACAGTGGAAATTTTTGATTTTTAGGTTCATGTTGTGGTCAAGTTAAAGCAACACGTAATACTGATGGGAAATGAACTTTTTTTTTTTTTTCAGAAAGCATAGGCCTTAATGAATTAATGTATAGAAAGATGCCAAGCAGCTTCAGTAAGATTCCTACCCCTTTTTATGTCATTATTGTTTAAAGCAACATAAAGTTTGAAAATAAAGATTAAAATGGTATTTCTGTAAATGGCCAATAAAACCCTCTGAACCTCTAGTTAAAGACTTTAGAAAAAGTAAGTAAAAAGTTGTGTTTAAGCTGGAGAGAATTTATAACCAGAAAGATCTATTTTCATTTGCTTTAAGATATCCATCTGCAAGGAACAAAAATATATTGAATCTTATTCTTACTCATCTACTCTTTGCACTTGCACAGATCACTGAAATGGGAATTTGTTCTATGGCTCCTAAAAACTGTATGGTTACGTTAAACTGTAAGATTAAACTTAGAAAATGTGCATCTTTGCAGAACAAAGTTAAATCTTCATGACCCAATAAAGTCACTATGTAAAAAAATTAAATTAAATGCATGTGAATGCGCATTTACTGTTCCTTTTTATGTATTATTTAGTGAATATCAATGGTATGTGTTTAATAGTTCAGTTTTTGCTACCTACACATTAGTCAAAAAAGATGTAAATATTTTTGACTAGATAAGGAGGTACAGTGTAAAGTACTGTTATCTAGAGGTACTCCATTTTGGTGTGTTCAGCAAAATACTAAAATGCAAGATTTTGCCACACAGGTGATAGGGTGGTTTATTTGCTATGTCAGTGTCTGAGTTGTGCGCTTATTCTTTAAACGCATTCCTCACTGGATAGTAAATAATTTCACTTCTGTATTTATCACTTCAATTCAGATGGGAACTAGAAAACTGGAGAGAAAGTGTAATGAAACTGCTGCTGTAAATTATTTCTTTTAGCATGTATTCAGTTGTTAAATAAACATTTCTTCCAAATATTTGAAGTTCAGTGTCTTGACTGTTTAGACGGAAATGTGCCCTGTAACCTTCATGAGCATATGGAGTGCATTGTTGCCAATATAATGTGTATGAGATCTGTTTATTAGGCCAGAAGGATTGCCATTTGTATTAATGGCATTTTTTGTTTCTTTTTAGAAGACTACAAACTAATAAGCCTGAAATGAAAGGCAGGAACTTATCTTTAGCCTATCTTTTGGCACAGCTGCTGGGCTTGTGCAGTTAAAGCCACATACATACACCCCGACTCTCCCCTCTGCCCCTGAACCAAACTACAAATCAGCCTGGAAGACATGAATATGAGCAAGTTGCTGAACTTGATGAAATTTCACTCTGTGCAATGCTAATGGCTTAGAACAGCTATGCTGCTTCTCTTTGGAAACTGGCTTGCACAGAAAGCAAGTGGAATAAATCGGGTTCTGCCTGTTACCAACATACCCCTGTATCCTTAGGTAAACTTAGCAGCCACTTGGAAGTGCTTAGGGGCTCCATCTAAAAGTAATATGCTGTGGCTCTAAGCATTGTGCTAACAGCTAATAGGACAAATGGCTCTTCTGGAAAGCATGAAGTTTAAATATACCAGACAAGGAGTGGAGGAAGGAAAGTATAGTTATTTCCATTTGGCACATACAGAATTGAAGAATCAGCCAGTAGTACTGAGCCATCACTGATCCATTCAGCCTCACCCGTGCTCCTTCCTGTAGAGCAAGGATAGAGGAGTCTGGTTCAAAAGGATGCTGTAAGGATACTTAATGGTTACTACTGTTTTCTGAAATTGGAAATACGCCCTCAGCAGCAGCCAAGCAACTTGATGGGTTATAAAAGATGCTGCAAACACAAAAAGGACAAAATGAATATGGCAAGCCGTGCATCCACTAATTGAAAAAGTGGTAATTTTGCATTTCTGTGCGCAGCTTACAATTACAGAGGAAGACCCTTGTTTCTGGATGCAGCTTCGCTGTGGCCATTGCTAGAATTCCCTGCAGAGCACAGGTAAAATGAGTGTCCTCTGTTACTACTCTCTACGTTGCCAGGAAGGTACAATGCCCAGGGGCCACCTTCAATGACAGTGAGTGGGAAGAAAGAAGAAACATTACAGATTTTATGCTTATTTGTTCTGATATACAGATGCACAGATAGATACACATTTAAACAGCCAGCTTTGACTAAGATGAAATCCTCTTTTCTCTGAAGGATTTGAGGCTCTAGATGTAATTCTAGTACATCTCTGAATATGTTTGGCGGCCTCAGCTATAAATTGTTATAAATGTTTCCTCTGTGAAGACTGAAACACACTATTTTGTTTCCTTACAGGTCACATTCACTGAGCTCCCCATCAAACATTCCATTTAATGGCAGGCAAAGTTATGATTTTTTTTTTTCCAAAGCATAAAACAAAGAGACTATTATCCTTAGAATCCTCAGTAACAAGATACAAGTAGATCAGAGTATTAGTGACTCAGCCAGCTTCTTTGCTCCCCATAAATACTTGCATGAAAGGTTGGAGGAGCTTCATAGAAAAACTAGAAACTGTCGAGAAGAGGCCTTATTTGGGATCTTTTTGTCCTGGAATTTGTAAAAGGTTGACATTTTGGAGAACTTCAGAATGATCCGAGCTAAATCCCAAGGCTCTAGTGAAGCAGTATCCAAACTGAGAAAGTTTCACTTAGGTTAAGAAAGCAAACTCCCATTTCTCTCAGTAATTTTTCACCCCTCAGGAAATGAGTTTCCTCTTGCCTCAATATTAACCTGAAGTCGTTCTATGGTTTCTGTGGTCCTTGCTGAAGATTACTGTCTTTGACAACAGCTGAGGAGCCCCATTTCTGATTGACCAGCCCTCCTTGAGCTGCTTTTGTGTGCAGGTGCTCCAAACTATCATGTCTTCTACTCTTGTGACATCTGCTAATACTAGGCCTAAAAACGTCCTGTTGTCATGCACAGGTATAAAATCAGGCCTTGGTAGAAAGCAAAAACCATGTCTTCATTGAGCTGTGAGGTACCATGCAAGAATATTCCTGTCAGGAGGTTTTAAGGGATGCGAAGTTTCTGGTGTGGGTGCAGTAAGGGGTCTCTGAGGACCTGCCAGCCACAGCCTGATGCCCAAATCCAGGGCAGGGCAGGCAAGGGGACAGCTGGGGCAGCTCCAGCCCCTGGCTTCAGGCACATCTCCTGAGCATGAGCCCCCAGCTGCGTCTGGCTTTGACACGGCCCATGGGCAGGGTTGTGTGGGACTGGAGATGGAATCCTGCAGCCTCTCTGGGGCAGGCGCCGAGGGGCTGCAGTTGTGTTTGGGGCTGTGGGCAGGGTGGGATGAGCCCTGGAGTGGGCTGGGTCATTAGAGCTGCTCGGTGCAGCCAGGTGAACCTGATGCTTGGAGCCAAGGAGGCTCAAACACCCTTCCTGAATTGCTTTTAACCACCCCAGGTCACTTGTCTTCCACATTCAGAATCAGTTCTCTGCCTTCTGAAAGCCTTGATAAACCAACAGTACTGTAAGAGCACAATTTGCTGCCAGTTTGATGGGCTCAGTTTAGTTGATGTTGAAATGAAAAGGTAAATGTTACACCAAAGAAGTATTGTGCACAGGATCATAATCATGACAATAAGGATCTGGCCTTCTCCCCACATTTGAGCCTGCCAGGTCTGCCTGTGCATGGCCACATTCCACAGAGCTGCATCTGAGGCACCTGGGACAGGTGAAGGATGAATCTGATTTCATAAACAGGCCCAATAGTTTTTCAGGCTTTTCTCCCTTACAGCCTGGTGTAAATTAAATCTGATGCTGTGTCCTGGGGACAAAATTCTTCTTTTCGCCTCTCAACATGAGGTGCCCCTGCAGCCTGCATTACTTTTATGCTTTATCCAAATATATTGTATTCATTTCTCTGTGAGTTTCATGGTCATCTTTTCTTGTAAGTGTGTTAACGTGAATTGTGATTGCTTATGCAGAGGCAAATGGAGATGCATGTTTCTGCATGGAAAAAGGATAAAGAGACTATGGTAATTCTGTTAGATCTACTACATCAAGTAAATATCAAGTATGACTTGAACTTCTCATTCTTGCTATAGCTGCAGGCTGGAGAGGAAAAGAGTAGACAAAAGAAATACAGACATTTCAGCTATGTTTTGCAATCATCATTTCCTCAAGCCCTTAAGTTTCATATGTCACTTTTTTTCTGGGCTTGTAGCACTACATAGAAAACATGTATTGCCACAAACTGCTTTTGCTGAACAATACTACACTGAATAGCTCTATTAATCAGACCAAACAGATGGAGTGTGCCAGTTCCTCTGAAGAAAGCTTAACTTACCTCTTCTGTTTGTTATTTTTATTATTATAGCAGGACTACTGCTTTTCTTTTTGTAGGGGTTTTGTCAGCACTTTTATTCTAAAGCTCTGTCTTTAGGGCTTCATAATTTTGTCTACAAGTTGAAGGGTTTAAGTATAAGCTTTTAATCAACAAATAATTTTACAGTACCTTAAAGTAAATTGCTACACTGTGATCAAAATTCCATTTTGAAAACAAACTAAAAAAGATTACAACTTCAGCCATGCCAGGAAGTTGTTTTTGCACTGCAAAAAAAGCTATGAGTGGGGTAAACCTCAGTGAGCATAATGAAAAGTTGCTCACCTCGCTGGACTTTGTGGTTTTTTTGAAACATCTGTGTGCTTATCAGAGGTTCTGAATCAGACAGCAGCTTAAGCACATTCTTCTCTAATTATTTGTGACTTAATCATACATTGCTGTTCCTTAAGTATATCCTGGACTAGAAAGTTTTCTTGCTTCATGCCTGTCTCTTCATTTAAGCTGATTTTTAGTTGCTGTTCTATGTGAAGATAATGTAGACCCAGTTCTTTCCCCAGTTTAACAGATGTCTGATGTTCAGTACATATGAAAAAGACTGATTGTGCTATTTGCACAAACAAAAGGTAGTTAAGGAGAAATTATGTGTTTTGTTCTGTAGTATTCAAAATTTAAAGGATGGAACTGATCTGGATCTGTTAGAGCACTGTGGAATTTTTCACTGTATTTCTATTTTTTGATGAAAGATGTGCACACACCACTCTTATAAACATGCCAATGCTTCCAGAAATCAGCAAGTTGTATTTTTTGTCTTTAATGCTAACCAGTATACTTAGCTAGATCCTCACCCAAATAAATAAAGCTGTGTGCTCCACCACCATTTCTGTTGACTGGAATCCATCAAACAGCCGGGATACTGAAAGGTATGAATTCAATCCTTGTGCTATTCACTATGGCTCAAAATGTTCCTTACAAAAGCTAAACAGTTTGATGCCAGTGTAAAGCAATTGAATATAACAGGGCTTCAAGCTATGATGAATGTTTCACATATGTATCTGTGATCTTCACAAGCTGGAGGAGGAGAAACGGCTGAATGTAGAAAAATTAAAACTAGTAGTTAAGTTCATGGTTGCATGTCAAAACAGTAGACATAATGCAGCTGAAAAAAATCTTCCTTGGACACAGAGTGGATCACAGGCACGCTTGGCATATAATGTTTGTCTCCTAGAAATTCTCCTGTTTGGCATCCACTGTGCTTTGACAGTATGTTGGCAGTTGTACATACTGTTGCCTGACAGGAAAGTATTTCTGCAAATATTTGGATCTATTGTTAACACTAAATCCTTTTTTTTTTAGCTCTTGGATTTGGAAGAAGCTGAAACCTTAAGTAAAGCTCCAGGGATACTTCCAGGTATGGTGACATCAGAAATTATAGTTTGCTTGTAATCTCTGTGTAAACCATGACAAATCTTTCTAGGACTATTAGTGTTAGAAGTGGTATGTGGATGGAAATGAAGAACACCACAACATAATATCTGAATGTTTTTTATAGAGAGAAAAAAAGAAAAGTATAGTATAAATAGGGAACAACAACACAAAATGCAGTTTCCCTTTCAAGTCTCACTGTCTCCTATATTTTATTTTATTTATTTTATTTTTAAAGTTAGAAAAATATTTTATATTTTGTACAAGTAGGAGTGTTGCTTCTATTACAAGCATTGAATATTTTGGTATTCCTTGCAAGCCAGTTAAAAATAAATTCCACTAAGAAAAGAACTGCTTAACAAGTCCATAAAATGGACTCTATAACTGTTAAACCTTGACTCTTACACCAGTTGGGTCAGTTAGATTTATATAGTAGAACTAGCACATATATCACAGAGGTAATGTGATCTGTTGAGGAATACTCACTCATTTTCTCAAAGCAAGGCAGTGTACTATTTCCTCCCTTCAACTGACTTCCCAAAGTGAAACTTAATTTGTTAGTGCCAAGGAATTGCATCCCTAATCCTTTATTCTAATGATTCCTACCAGACATCTGATCCTTAATGAAGCCTGCAATATTTTACCTCTGTCATTCCTTCAAGCCAGGATTTTACCCCAATACCAGACATCTCCATAAGGATTTATCCAAATCATCAAAATAATATTAGAACTACAATGGTAAAAGAATTAAAAATGTGAAATATTTCCATAATAAATATAAGAAGTGGTTACAATCACTGGTAACCTCTAAAGACCCAGTTTTCTATTAGAAGGATAAAGGGATACATGCACATGCACTGGGCTCTTCCAGTTCATTTGAGTATTGCAGGCATAATGAACTGCTAAAAACCAGGAAAAGTTCTTGGAAATGAGTCAAATCTGCTTCCATCATAGCTCTTGGAAATTCCACCATTGTCTTTAATGGAACAGGATCAAGCCAGGATTTGCATTTCCTGCCATGAGTCACTAAAAGCAATGGCTTGAGGCATTCAAAGTCAGGATCTGTATGGAAACCTGTTTTGGTAGTGAATTAATGGAAAGAGGTGCAGAAAGAGTGTTGCCTTTTTAATAACATGAAGCTGCTACAGATAAGGTATCTTGGTTTGGAAAGACAGGTGTCTTCCAGGGAAAGCTGGAGCTTCCCTTGGAATAGAGAAGGTAAACCCACTTCCTCCAAATTATAATTTTGCAATTGAGGGGGCTTTCAGGCAAAGGTATGGGAACAGTTCTTTACTAGGAATATTAAAAATACAAATGTAAGGGTACAAAAAAAAAAAAGGCAAAAAAAAAATTTCCTAGAAACACTGAAAGAGTCAGAACACAGCCTGACACCCTGTTGGTCAAGGTGTTAGTAGCAGCCCAAATAAATCCTCCTGGAGTGACAGATGTGGTTCTGTTGGAGTAGAGATATCCTGTAGAAGGGTCCAGTGGTGGTGAGATAAGTCCAGTCGTCCTCTGAGAATCCAGTAGAAAACAGGCTGTCCTGCAGTTCTGAATCTCAGGTTTTATCCAGGTAGGAATGCTTGGCTCCTCCCACTGGGTGGAGCATCTCACAAAGGGTTGATATGATGTCATCATGTGGTGAGCCTTAATGGCTCATGAACAGCAGATATCCCCCGGAGGGATGATGTGCCCTGGAAGAGATAAAGAACACTGCTCCTCCTGGTTTTAACAGCTGGCCCATCAACAGAAGGCACCCGAACCCTTGCCCTGGAGTTATGATGAATGGGTTATACAAGAGATAAAGAAAACACTTCCCCAACCGGTTTCAACAGATGGCAAATAAAATACACAGTTTTGGTTACATATTGCAACCCAACATGTTTTTGCATTTGAATTTTAGGTATAATGGAAAGAAATGTTAATTTGAACTCCCTATCTGATTCACATAAAAGTTTACATTTGTTTTCTCACTCTGGAATTGTTTGTCAGTCTGTGGTCATTTAGAAAGATGACTGACAACACTTCAAAACCATACAATGACCAGATCTCTGCAGAAGATCTTGGTATTTGAAATAGACTTGGGGAAGAAAACTAAAGAGAACTGTCAATTTTTCATATAAACACCTCTAGGGAGTATAAGCTTCTAGTATTACCAAAGAAGGATATTTTCACATCATAAAAGAGCTCAGACTGAATTTTAAGCCAACTGTTTCAAGTCTGGGTTTTCTTTTTCAGTATCTTTCTGGAAATGTTGCTTTATAAGAATGGATTAATATAGAAAGTATGGTACTTGTCTTAAATAATTGATGTGTTTCACTCAGTTCCGTGTTTCAGAATAGAAGTACAAAGTGCTTTCAAGGACAGTTTTCTCTTTCTGGAACAATGTGGAAATGTAGGTAGTTTGAATGTGTTCGGGGCTGTTCATCCAGTTAGAGTTAGACAATCACGTTAGAGCTTTGAGAGGCTGAAATAAGTCTGCAACATATTAATTAGCTTGTGGGTTGTTAGGAAGGTACTGTAACAAAGGCTTCCTCATGTTGAACTGTATATCTTTCTGGATAACATGGTAAATTATCTTTATGAAGTATGTGTGTCTTTGTTTATTGGTTTCATCAGAAAAATTGTGCTTTAGGTTGCATATTAGTAAAAATGTCTTCACTGAATGGGTTGTCAAGATTCAGAACAGGCTTCAAAGAGAAGTGACTGTCATCATCCCTGGAGGTATTTAAAAGATTTGTAGATGTAGTGGTTAGGGGCATGTTTAGTGGTACACTTGGCAGGATTTGGTTTACAGTTGGACTTCATAAAAAGACATTTTCCAACCTAAATTACTCTACAGTTCTATAAATTGTAAGGTGTAAAGCTTCACTATTAGGATCCAAGAATTCATTCTTATTAACTCTTCACAACATAAGAGTCATGGACAAGTGTGAACAAGTGTTCTGGATGGGACCAGATCCATTGTGCCCAATGACCTGTCTGAAACACTGGTAGAAAGTCAATGTTCACATAAGACTACAACAACAACAACATCACAGTGATAATTCCCCAGAATAATCTAGCTTTCAACTGTTTGATATGTGATAAATTTGTATAATGCCCGCCTGTTACTTTTACTGGGACAGTCCTTGAGTAATCCATCTGCAGTCATCCTCTGTTTGCCTCCTTTGAATACTTACTTACATTAGAAGATTCACCTAGACTTTGTTTTCTGCTGGCCTCTAACTTCTTATGAAGTTTGCTCATTACATTCTGTCTGTTTGATATTCTCAATGTGTTTCTGCTTAGGTTAAATGATAATTTGGTCCTTGTTTCAGCATTAATAATATTTGCTGTAGTTTAACAACAGTTCTTCTTCAAGTTGAATAAATCTAATTCTTAAATATAAGATCCCAAAGTACATTTTATGTATCACATTGAGAAGAATTTTGCAGGCAAATATGTAAACATAACTATCAGACATTAAGAGATAACAGATATTTAAAACTCCTATGTAGCATTCAGTGCTAGTTTTTATTTACTGATGTATATTGTAAGATTGTAAAAAGACTTATGAATTACAATATTTGATCATACAATAAACAAGTGAGAAGATGACCTGTATTAAAATGATAATTACAGCCTAAAGCAAGAAAGAGCAGGTCAATACAATAGTCAGCTGGGAAGAACCACCAGACCATACTGAGATACTACTGATTAGTCTAGTAATTGCTTTATCACAACAGCTAACAAGTTAATGCTGAGCATTGTCTTATGAAATGTCAAAGATATTTTCACTGAAGACTGTGAGAAAACCAATTGCACAGCTGAAACTCTGTAGAATAATTCAAAAACTGGGATTACACTTCTTCTATCATTATCCATTTTATTTTTATAAGCATGATGGGAAACCAATTATGATGACAGCTGTGATAAGTCTTCTTTAAAAATTATACTGATTATGTCTTGTTTCCCATTATCCATATGAGGAATAACAAGAAAGAAAAATAAACCTGATCCTACATGCACAGAGCAGCCTAGTGTCTTCCTGATTCACTCTAACAGCTGTTTAAAAACAACTGAATTAATTGAATAATCAAATTAAAACCATATAAGTAGACACTTTGTTTAGAAGCATGATTCAAATCAATAAAACTAAGTTGTTTATTATATGCATTGTTCTTCCTACCTATGTAGCTTCCAAAATACTCTCAAGAATTTGCTGTTTTGTGTATGAGCTTGTCTGTTTTACCATGATGGGGGTGAAGGTTGCAGTAGATGTCAGTGTATATATGTGAACATTTAGCACATTGCCCACAATCAGAATTTGGGATTGGAATGGAATAACAGATGACTGGAAGAGGAAAGACATCTGTATATATTTGAAACCACAGTGATTATTTTTCTTGGCATTTGTTCATAACTAGTAGATTAAAAGTACCTCATCCATAAAAAGTCAATTCTTTTAAACTAAATTGAAGGATTATTTATTAGATCCTTATCAAACATTAGCTTTTTAAATTTTTTATAGAGACAGTCAAAATTATGTCAATATTTTATTAAAAATCGTGTATGTTTTTCTTCTTTTATGAATGATCTTTCATTTCATGGGCTCCTTTTACTATTACAAGAAATGGCACAGCTTTTTGTAGGAAAGGAGTAATCAACTGAAAAATTCCTTTTTAAAAATCTTGAATTTCTCCTAGAAATCTCCTTAGTGAGTATCATTTTCCTCAAACTGTTTGGGGTTTAGAGTTTTTGTATCTTGACAAAGCTAACATTCATTTTTATTAATTATAAGCAATTGTAGCAAATATTTCAGACACATAACCAGAATGGGACTTGATCTATAAAGGCACTTACATATCCTATTTTGTCATGCCTTTGGTAACAGATTTCTTTTTTACACGTGTAGGAAACAGCCCTCACACCGCTCTAGAGCTGAGAACTCAGGCTGAGGGTAACCCAAGTGGATGGGTCACAGTGCCTGAGTGCCTCGACCAGAAAATGAACCCAGTTTTTCCAAGCCTGAAACCACAAAACTGTTTGTTCTTCCTTAGTAAATGGGCTTGCATTATATATTTCCACATGCTTTGTGTTTGCACTACCCCAGAATCATTCACAAAATAAACTAATCATCTACAAAAGAACGTAAATTCCATACCACAATTTCTGTTCGATCTGAAACTAACTACCTTTTTTTTTTTTTGTATATAATATAGCCTTTCAATTTTTTTTTCATATTCTTACTCATTTTATAACATATCTTGTTCCATAGCAAAAACTATATGTGGTATGGGTTCATGTCAGCTCTATTTAAACTACTCCCTGTCTTTCAAACATATGAAATATATTTGATCAGCTATCTGGGAAATATGATTTTTCCACATGGCTTAGTTTTCACATAAGGGAGTTTAATGTTTAGCATATTATGAGAACATAATATGCTCAGACAATTTTAATAGGTAAAGAGTTGCAAACCAGAGAGTGAGTGAAGCAGGTGTCCAGCTGGATTTTCACATAAGAAGGTCTTGAAGGTCGCTGATAGTGATGAAGTCTCCAAGATTTCCAAATCCTCATAAAGCTATTCCTTCCTTTCCCAATACACTAATCTCCTACTGCTCTTGATAATCCAGTGACTCAGGAAGCAAGGCCTGGGTTTTTTCCCTTTTGTTTGTCAGAAGCAGACTGAATGACAACAATTTTCTGAATTACTATTTATTAGGGTAGAAGGAGAGCATTCACAAAGGTCACCACCCAGAAGAATATTCATCCATTGATGTATCAATATTTGTCTTCCTGCTGTCAGATGAGAGTCTCCAGAGAACAAAAACATTGTGGTAGTAAAATTTACAGCCAGGTATGACTTTCCCTACTGCCCTAAAATGGGAACACGAACAATTTGATACCCTTGTCTGGCAGAGAACCGAGTGATGTCAGCCCATTATAAAGGGAATACTTGATGGTCACTTCCTTCTGCTTCCCATTTCCCACAAAGTGATGACTTTCATCCACATGAATTGCTTGATCTTTGTCAGTTGTGTTTTATTCTCTCTTGCCTTTCTTTCTCTTTATATGATTCAGCTTCGGTTATTATCCAAAAGAAGGTTTTTCTTGGTGTTTTCCTCTACCTGTTCTCTTTATAAATCACCCTTCCCTGCAGGATGTCCTCAGCTACCTACCGCTGAGGATTGTTCCCACAAAAGAGAGTGCAACCACTGAAGGGAACTGTCTGAGGGGAAAAAAAAAAAAAAAAAAAAAAAAAAAAAAGCCTGTAACAAATAATATGGCCTTCTTTGATCATTTTACTACTGTTATATCACATTCTCAGTGCAGCAGACTTGGAACAACTTGTGAAGATTAATGAATACTGAAGTTACTATGTTAATTGAGCATTGTAAATAGTGCTGCTTTTTGGTTTCATAGAGGTAATATATTAAGAACATTATACAGATGCACAGCACTTTTCAGATAGCCTCAGTTAGCAGCATAACCATTTGGCAGGCTTTGATGTTTTCAGATTCAGCCTTTGGTAAATCTGCATCTGGTTTTTCACAGTAAAATTTGGCTAAAAGGAGGAACAGTGAATATCCTTTCTCACATATAATAAGAGAACCCACATCCCTATAGAAGTACTGCCCTTTGAAAGGAGGATGAGCAGATAACCTACATCTCAGATCAATTGGGATTTGAGGAATCACAGGCAGGGACACTGTTGGAGAGGGGTAAGCAGATCTGGGACATAAGAATCAGAAAGATACTGCTCTTTCTCTGATCTTGAAGTGGTGCCCACTGTAATAGTCCAGATTGTGAGGTCTGGCCTATGTTAAAAAAAGAAAACTAAAGGCTGAACCTTGATGCAAGTGGTTAGTTGCTTTCACAGATCCCAGGCACTACAGAGCTGGCTCAAAATTGGAATAAGTAGCATTTCCCGAAATGGAAATTTTTATATTCTGGATAGTCATTGTGGTAAGGAAAATTAGACCAAAGGTTTTGTTTTATTATGTGGTAAGGAAAACAAGACCAAAGGTCATATCTACTACTAACAGCATCTATTTTATATATATTTGGTTTACTCAGTTATGTGTCCTTTTTACTCATCATCACTGTCCTGAAGGAGTATGTTATTTACCGATGATTTAACGAGCATTTTCACTATTTTTGAAAAAATATTGTTGAAAAAGTTATCCCTTGTCACAGCCAAACATTCTTTACCTTTGCCCAGCTGATGTTTACAGTAAGCTAGGATATTAAGTGTGGAAAGAGAGTTTTTTGTTGTTTCTGTAAGGTTTTATCACATATAATTTATAAATAGAAGGTTTACTGTGAGGCAATGGCACATAAGATCTGATGAGATTTTTTTAACCTTAGGCAGAGTGCAGGGTGGGTGATAGATCTGCCTCTTCAGATGAAGTTTATCAGCAAAATCACTGAGGGTATGGACCTCTTTCACCAGGCACGACAGGCATGAGCCTAAGACAGCGACTGTGGCTCAGATTTCCTTTAGCACTTCTTGTGCACCTTACTTTGTGATGTGCTGAATACTTGGAAAGAAGTTGGTATGTGCTTTGGACATGTCTCAGTCAATGGTTGTTGCTTGTCTGGGGTTATATTTCAGATGTGGTAACTGCTCTTTAAAAAGGGTATTTTTGTACTCACTAATGCACAGTTAGGCTCCAGGGTGGCTTGTGTTCAGATTGCATTGATAAAGTGAGAGAAGATTGCTTGCTCTCAGTCTCAGCTGCGCTGAAGTGTTGTAGTAACTTGTTGTGGAGGATTTTATATTCATCTGATTGTGTTTTCTGCTGAGGCTCCCTCCGGAGGAACAGAAGTGATAGCTGCATATTCTACAGGCAAATCCAAAGCTCTCGAGAGGCAGCCACCTGGCCAGGCTTGAAGTTTTGAGCGTGTTACATCTGCAGCACAGCATAATACTTTACCATGTGCAAAACAAATGCACAGGAACAGAAAATCAGTAAGAATCACAGAAATATGCAATATTATTTGGATAGAAACAATCATATCTTGACATCTTCAGAAAATACGTGAAAAAGGAAATAGTCTTCACACTGTGGTTTTAGACATCTAATTTAGGCGACTAAATGATACCCTAGGCACTCTTCTCCACTCAGCAGAGGTCTGGGTCACCAGTTCACTGCCTCAAGCACCTCATCTGTATAGTTCAGCTGAAATGGTGTGAATTCTTTACATTGTCTCAGGCCTTCACTCCATACGAGAACTATGAGATACAGATACTGAATGTTTTTGAAATTGCTGTCTCTTTCCCAGTAACAGACATTCCATTTTACAAGCCTAAATGAGGGAAAACATGCTTGTGTAGCACACAGACATTATTTTGTGAAAACTTTATTTTGCTAAGACTGTTGCTTCTATGGCAGAGGATTGCCATAAAGTGGAACAAGTATTCTCTTCCCTAGACTAAGACTTGGAAACTTGTATCTCAGTTCATTCTTTGATACAGATTCTCCTTAACTTAGAACAGCAAACTCATGTTTTTGGAGCAGGGCTTCATAAACAACCAGGAACAGTTTTGCTGGGGATTTTTCATGAGCTTGCTGAATGTACTGGCCTTGTTATGTGTGTATCAGCTCTGGAATTATCATCAGTATTAAAACATCTAATGAATGAACATACCACACGCAAACAAAGGAGGGTGAAGAGCTCATTCACAAGCAGATTACTTGTTCCCTCAGTGGAAATGGATGGGGAGACAGGGCAGCAGTCTCCTTGCTAATCCTTGTTGATTAAACAGTGTCCTTGCTTTGCTGGGAAAAACTTCTATTAAGTTCTAAATAGCAATGTGAGGCCACACAGGAACATGCAGAAGCCTTTACTGACCATGGACGTACTCTAGTAGTTCAGAGAGATGAGAAGATTTAGGAACAGGCTCTACTTCCTCAGGGCTGAAATGCCAAACACCTAAAGGTCAGCAGACAGCAGCATGATAAATCACGGAGTGATGATATTGCTACTTAGAGGGTGACAGACACAACAGGGAAAGCTTCTGTGCCAGCTGGAAGAAGGAGGTCATGAAGGAGGGATATCTTGGCCTTTGGCAGGGGAAGGCAGCTTGGGAGGGGTAACTGAATACACCACATGTCCAAGGCAGTAGAGACGAGATTTTTTTCAGCTATAATCTTACCAACATGCTGAGAACTGCACCAAGATCATGTTTATTACTGGGGCACCTGGATCCTACAAAAAATTTGCATTTGTGGTATTTGTATCTGCCTGCTCTGACCTACCCTTTGCCTCCATTTGTCCATCTGGAGAAAGTCATGTCTCAGAAGCAGGAACAAATCTACTTTAGAAGCAGTATATTATTGTTGTTTCAAAACATATCTTTCTCGTACAAAGATTCAATATCAAACTTAGTAAAGTTCACATTGATGTCAGCAGGTTTGTGGGAATGACAGCAATAGGATACATGGCATCCTGGCAAAACTCTCCAGCTGTTTCAAGAAGAATGTGGAATTATACAGGGAACCTTTGGTCAGCTTTTTCCAAGAAGTCTGGAGAACTTATTCCCACCTGGGGGAACTTGGTCCTACCAACTAATTTGGAGAACAGGAAAAAGGAAATTGCACACTGGCGGGGTTTAAGGTAGACAACGGAGCAATCTCCTTATTGCTTAAACATTCAATCTGGACACTTTTGACTCTACCTCTCTTTTGTTGTGGCATCCCCTTCCTCCCCCAAAAAGCTGAATAAACATGAAAGATCAGCAGACTATTACATTTTACACAACAAAGTGTGGCTTTACAGGGCTTTGTTACATCTTGAAAACATTAAGTGCACCTGCACGTGAAGAGTCTCCATGCCTCTGAACAATCAAGCAAAGGTACCTCGGTTACTAAGGGCACGGGCCGGGGACACACTTGGGTTGCAGGTTTGTAACAAAGCTTGTTCAGCCAAGGCTGCATCCTCTAATTTGTAAGGAGCAAGGCTGCCATCCAGTGGCTCTTCTTTAGCACAAAACTGAATTTAACAGCAACAGGTTTTGGAGAAAATGTCATGTTTTCTTGATTTAAAAGAGGATCTGAGTATCTGCTAATTTCTCTTTTGTTTTCATCTTTAACCCAGATAACACACCAGCAGCAAACTGCATGGAGAAAAGAAAGGTTATGAGCTTATTTTAAACCATCATTAGCTTTTTTTCTTGTTGACTTGGATTTTAAATGCGTAACTTGATAATCGTTCTGCCTACATGAAACTGTAGATAAGCCCAAAATATTAAAAAAGTGCCTCCCTGTAAAATAATAGCGTTCTGTTAGTGTATGCCTCACATTTTAAAATGGAAGACCCAGTTATGCATAATTCAAAGAATTATTTCGTTCTTCTATAGGCTTTGAATCAGGCCCTCTCTGAATAGGAACGAAATTTGAAGTTATGCAATATGGAGAAAAATTATCATGCATGTTAAATATATCCATGTCTGGGGACTGACAGATCTACAGGTAGCATTAGAAGGAAATTTCCTGAAGTTTATCCCTTTGCAGATTCCACTCAAACATGACCGTTTTTATCTGCTGAAAAGCTGGAGCTCAGGCTGGTGAATAAGGCAGAAGGATAATCTGCTCCTGAGGCAAAGCGTATAAATTCCCTTCGCCTCCATTTCCCCCTGTCTAAAACAGGGATAATGCTTGTCTAGCTTCCAGGCAAGATGTGAGATTCAATACACTGTGAATTACAAAGGATTTCAAGCTCCTCAGAAACAAGAGAGTATTTGTATACTTCTTAATGCTGTTTATACAAGACAAAAATCTATCAAAGGCTGAAGGAGGCTGCACTGCCCAACTTCTTCCACTCTGCCTCTCCCCAGCTAATACTTCTTAGTAGACCCCCTGTCTCCCAGGGCACCACTGAACATGGGGGTCTGTCCTTTTTAAGTGTTATTATTAACTTCAAGTACTCTTGTTTCAATAAACTCACTAACAAGGATGAATCAATCTGTTTAGTTTAACCAAAAGAAAGCAAAGACAGTTTCACCACAGTTCAGGGGCTCTTTATTGAGAGACAGAATTCAGCTAATGAAGAGCTCTCGACCACAGACTGCAAAATTATAGTAGCATTCAGTACTAAGATGAAACAAGATAAATTCACATGCAAACAAGGGCATGAATGCCAGCAGTAAGAATGCTTAAGAGCCAAGCTAGAAGGAGCTGTGGTACATTCAGAGTCACGACAGATGTTTAAACCAAATGTAGATTTTTATTTTCTCAAAATCATTCATTTGGAACATGAATTTACAGGTAGAAATCAGATAACGTCTTTTACACCACAGATCAAGTCAGACTTTCACAAGGTTTTCTCTGAGCTTAAGAAGTTTTAACACATGGGGCAGTTTTTAAAAATTGGTTCATTGTGATAAATACTTGTTAGGAATAGAAGAAATAGTTACAGTTGATGAAAGGAAAGAAGAAAAACATTTGAAGTAAGTTTAGAAATAGAAATATGATCTAAGGAACAGCTGCTGACTCTTATTGGGAATTAGTAGAATGTTCACAAATATGTCATATGTGAAATGTCAAAATACTTCAATCAGTCATGTATTTAGCAATGTAATTAGGAATGCAGGTTTTTATGGAAAAAAACAGTTACTTCAATTTTTTTTTTAACTTTTATATTTCCTATGGGGACTACAGGGCATCTTGATGTATTCTTTTATTCATACAAAGGTGGAACATTAAAACTTCCAACATTTTCTGTTTATGATGAGCAACACTCCTCTCCTATTTCCTCCATCTTTTGTCCCAACCCTTCAGATGGAAGAATATGATTAGAGAGTGAATATTTCATAGCTGAAATGAATGAAATTTTTGATTCCAGCATACTGGGAGGATAGCACTTTTTCTGGATTTTGGTCAATTTGAGTGAAACAACCTTGCTTCTCTTTGGACGTGCAAAAATTCTGAGGCAGTTCCGCTCCTGTTTCCAGCACAATGTGAGCTAGAACCCTCCTGGGATGAACACAAGTGTCTTTTTTACACAAGGTAGGTTTAATTCATTCAAGCTAGATTGTTTTTGAAAATTTTAGTCTATTTTTATTTAGATCCTATCAAAACCCTTACTGGTGTGGGGTTTTTGTTTGTTTGTTTGTTTTTTGGGTTTTTTTGGGGGGGGGTTTTGTTTTGTTTTGGGGGGTTTTTTGTGTGTTTTTGTTTTGTTTTGTTTTGTTTTGTTTGTTTTTTGGTTTTTTGTTTTGGTTTTTTGGGGGGTTTTTTGGTTTTTTTTTTCCCCTTTGTTTTGTTTTAATGTATTACACTTATTAAATACAAAGGCAAAGAAAAAAGGCGTTTTACCTCATGTTGGTCAAAATCCAGTCCATTTTACTTAGGGTAGTAATCCTACTAATGAGCTTGAGGTCATTTAAATAGAGGGCTTCGGAAAGACTCTCATTTATAGGAAAATTTAACCCAGAATGAAGCGGCTCTATCTCCCTCATCCAAAATTGATTACTAAAGAATTACTTTACAATTGCTATACAATGAGAAATTAATGCCTATTTCATACATTAGAGATTAAGTATCTATGTAACTTGTCAGATATCAATACCGCTCTAATTCTGAAACATAACTCCTATCCTTAAATACAGATTTCTCTCTAATAACATGCACTTACCCTTGTTTCATTGGTCATGCTGCAATCATGTTACAGTTTCCTAAAATGAACAATTTATTTGAAATATGTAACTGTAAAAATTATAATGTTTGTTCAACATATAACTTCATAAGCACTTGCTGCCTGTATTACTAACAAAATTTTAAAAGTTTATGATTTTGAAGAGCAAGCAAACAAACAAAAACTTCCAAACCAAACCAAAAAAATCTGCAGCTAATCCTGACTGCTGCGCTATAAGGAAGGTGCAAATGGCCTTCCTTACACAAGGACCAAGATGACAATAGTGATATCATTTTTCTTCTCAATTTTTTATGAATTGTGAAGCATTATTCTATCTGTCTATTCCAACTGGACTCTGGAAACAAGAATGTGAACCTGAATGAGGACAGCAGACCCTGGTTTAATAGTGTGCAGTTTTAGCTGCCTCAAGGAAGCCTTTCAGACCTTTGCAATGAGAACAATTTGGCAGATGCAGTCACACTTGGATAACTTTTATTTTGCACTGTTTTCCCCTTATTACTCCGTGACTTGTGCTTGTGATACGGGATAGTCTCAGCTGGAAATTATTGCAGTGAGCAAAAACACCCTCTAGTGGTAATCCATAGCCTTTGCTTGGTTTTCCTTGTTTCCATCAAGCTTTATTTATCTATTTAACACCTGGGGACCTTTGGTTGTTTACAGGTACAGAGGCACCACGTCTGAGTCTAAACTCTTAAAACAGCTCTGCCTCTGTGGTGCCTGGGGCTGTGTCTCATGCATAGGGCACAGTGTAGCATTCATGAGCTCTCATCCCCTCTGGATACACCTACTGGCCAGGGTCCTGAAGCAAAGGGTGTCCTTTGATCCCTAAAGGTGGGAATTATGAATATATACATGTATAAACATGTATACGTATTGTACATATTTATCCACATACATGTATAAAAGGCCTAGTAGCTTTTTATGATCAGAAGAAAACTTTTAACATATATTTGTGCCTTTTGGGACAGAGAACTAAGCCTTTTTATCTGCTATATGATCCAGTATCAGTTTGGTGCCCCATGACATGACCTACTGTGTGACAGTTTGCACACTAGAAAATTAGGTATTTAAGATATATTACATCTTGGTCACAGACTTGGAAATACCCCAGGGGTTGAAGCTGCCCAGATCTGCAGGACAGTGAAGGTACCAAATACTAAATCTGAAATCCTATTTTATTCTGTCATTAATCTCCAGATAGAGCTGACATTTTCCTGAGAGGTTAACTGGTAAGATACTTCCTAGAAGAGATCTATGACCTACCAGAGAAAGAGCATGGATACCTGAGAGAACACTCCTGTCCCATTGGATTTCCTGGGAATTTAACTTTGGTGGTTCTATAATGTCAAATGCCATCTAGAGGTACTCATACAGCCCTTGACACGGTAATGACCAGTACACCCAGGTGACTTGGAAGGAAATTCCACACATCAAAAAAAGTTCATAGAAAGAAAACATGTGGAGTAGCACATGTGAAACCATCCAAATGTGTTTGAAATGTAAAGCTATTCCAATACATGTAAGTGACAATAAAAGAACTATTTCTCTTTGAGTAAAAAGAGCAGCTGTGAAAACATTGGCTTTTCTCAACAGGGGCTTCTTCCAGGTGAGCTCAAATATTATCCATAAGCATATCAGAGCTGAACATTTATTTTTTTGAGATTTACCAAGTGATTCCTGTGGTTATTATTTATTATTTTAGATCTACTTGAGTTTTTAGGGTTTTTTTTCTTGAAGACTGACAAATTTCAACCTCTGCTAAACTGAAAAAGGAAACCTCATGTGTGGAGTTTGTCTGTTTGTTTTTGCTTTGTTTTATTTTAAATATTATGCAGAATATCTTAAGAAAAGATTCTATAAAAGCATCATTGCACCATTTCTTTGAGCTTTGCTAAAAATTCTCTTAAGTGCAATCAAATTGTAAATGTATTAAAAGGACAAGTTTTATAAAGATTACATTTTGTCCAAGTATTTCCCTTTTAATAAAAGCTTATTTTCATGGAACAGGAGGTTTGAGCAATCCCAATTTTGATATTTATTTTAGAGTACCACTCAGAGATTCCGGCTGAGAACCGAACAGTACTAAAAACATATATCAGTTTACAGTAAATGGTCATGCTTTAAAAAATAAAAAAAAAAAAAAAAAACAACAAAAACAAACACCTTCCCCCCCAAAAATCCCATAAATCACCAGACCTATGCCCCAATAATCCAAGAAAGAAAAATCCCTGGGTGTCTGAATAGCCATGATATGTAGATGACAAGAGTCTTTCACAAACTGGGCTTTAGAAAGAATCCAGCTCAAATTTTCATAACCTTTGAGGACACAAAATCCTCACAGACGTGAAATAAAAAAATGGCATATTTTTGTCAAAAATAGCACATTGGGGATTTGTCCAGTTCTCAAACAGCAGGAATGAGTAGAAACTTCAGACAGTATTCTATATCCAGTCAAATACCATAAAAAAAACCCCACCTTATTACTCTCTAAAGATAATGATTTATCTTAAAGTTTGGCCTAATCTTGCTTTGTACTCTGAGTAGTTGCTGCTCCTTCGGTTTATATATTTGAGTTTATGATTTTTATTACCACACAGTGCCACATTAACTTTCCCTGATACTGTAGATTACTTATTCTGTTCTATTCAGAAATATCTTGTTGACACTTGATTTTGGCTCAGTGGCCTAAAGAGTTTTACTTTTCTTTCTCCCAGTTTTCTAAGCACACTGGGAAGAAGAGATGGGATGCAACTGAATGCCACCTGGCTTTTGGATGTCTCCAAAGCTTTTATCTGTTCATCCAGATGGCTCAATTTGCATTGACAGTTTTTGTGGCCACTTCAATTAGCTTAAGCTGCTTCATGGTGTATCCAATTATCTCCGTATGCATTTAAAAAGAACCTTAAATTCAAGAGCAGATTTTAAATGCCGGAAAGAAAAAAAATCTCACATTAAAAAAACACACCCCCCCAATTTTCCAAAATGTTTAAATACGTGGGGATAAATTTCCCATCCTGTAGGCTACATAATGTTAGAAGACTTTTTAATATATTATATTATATTATATTATATTATATTATATTATATTATATTATATTAATGTGTATATACCTATAAAACTTGCTGTGGTACAGAAAAGATAATTAATATTTTTAACCTTTTTCTAACTAGTTTTTTCTTTTTTCTTTTAGGTCGTAGCCCATTCAGCATTCTGAAAAACAATATTACATATAGGTCATTGTTTTGGAGTGAATTTTACTTATGTGGCCATTGCTGTAAAAGATTATTTCTAGACCAAATTTTGCTAACATAGAGGAGATTATTTTTCAACTCTGGTGAAATATATTTGCTTCCTAAACTTTGAAGAAAACATATTGGAATTTTAAAATTATATTTTGAAGATTAACCCAATCCCAAATATTTAATGAAATAAATTCTACATGTAGTAAGAAAACAGTCTTCAATTTTCTTGTCTTAGAAAATAAAATTTTAAAAAGGCTTTGGGTTAGATTGATCAGGAAGACAGTATTTCATTTTTAATATGATCAATAAAATGTTTTTGGTGTGTCCCATTTAATCAATTTTTTTGTCAGCCTGACAATGCCCCACTTACATTTGCCAACATAGACTAATATGACACTTGTAACACTTTGTCAAACTTACACCCTGTTAAATCTGCTGCAAATATGTAACTGGTCCATATCACAAGTCCATCACGTCCTAGAGACTTCAGATTTACCATACATTCCAATTAGCCAATTTTGTGAGCTGTGGAGAGGTTTGTCCTGGACAGATCTTTGTGATCTATCACCAGATAGAGATTCCTGCTCAAAAATTTAGCTTAAACCACAAATTTCTAGAGGTGAAATGTTGCAGTGTGACTTCAGTGTATCATCCCACAATCTCTGCTTCATTGTCTTATTTCAACTACATTTCTCCATTAAGTTTACCTTAATTGTGGAGGTGCTATTTGAAGTTTTAATGAAGGTATGCAGCTGCTTTTGTATTCAAAGTAATTGGAAAAGTAGAATGGAGAAACATAAATGGAGTAGGGAGAAGAGATAATATAGTAGAATTATTTCAACATTATTCTGGTTTAAGAATAAAAAAAAAAAATAGCAGTAAGACACAACTTAAGTGGAAAAGAATAGTCTGGTTTGTAATTTGATTGAACTGAAACTGGGTTCCACTGCCTTAAAGTATTTGTTTGGTTTTTATCAACCATGACCATGTCTGTTTTTTGCCCACACAAATTGAAAGATGTTATAATAATGAACAGAAATTGCTTAAAAAATTAAAGTGGGCAAAAAGAATACCTTACGTTTTTAAGAGTAAGGAAGAAATAGCATGACTGGTATTTTTCTTCTCTGCTATTCCAAAGTACATTCCACATCCTTCCAGTAATGCTGTGTCATGTTTTAGTTTGTGATGAATTTGACAAAGCTCCCTGAACAACAGTCTCCACTAGAAGGTGTTATCTCCTTATTCATGTCTGTGTGACTGTTGGTGTATATGTAAGTCATTATTGAGACCTAGTAAGATATTGTATTACTCCAGCTTCTGGTGCAGAAATCAGATAAACACATTGAGAGAAAAGCCTATAAACACATATTAGGAAAAGCCTAATATGACTGGAATTAGCTTGATTAATGCAGTTATATGATTTTACCAGAGGTTTCTTTTAATGATCACATTTCCTTTCAGGTCTCAATTTTTAAAGCCCTGCCTTATTCTTTAAAGGATGCAAAGCTAGTGGAGTGTGCCAAAGGAGGGTCACAGAGACGGTGAAGGGATTTGAGAGGAAGCTGTATTAGGAGTGTCTGAGGTCACTTGATCTGTTCAGCCTGGAAGAGACTGAGAGGAGATTCACTGTGGTCTGAACATCCTTGTGAGCGCTGGAGGAAGGATAGAGATTGATCTCATCTCTGGAGACCAGTGACAGGACCCAAGAAAATGTCCTCAAGCTGAATCAGCAGAGGTTTAGGTCGGGTATCAGGAAAAAGTTTTTTACCCAGAGGGTGGCTGGGCACTGGAACAGGCTCCCCAGGGAAGTGGTCACAGCACCAAGCCTGACAAGAGTTCAAGGAGCATTTGGGCAATACTCTCAGGCATGTTAAAGCAACACATTATATTTAATACGAATATATCCCTACTTAACAGATCAGAAAACAAAATCTTTTCCCATAGATTTATAGACAAAAGTGTGATAGCTTTAATCCCTTTTATAACTAAAAAACAAATGCAACTTGAGAGATCATGCAATGAAAATGAGTAAAGCAAAGTTACTGGATGTTTTGTTGCCATAGACTAAGAACACAATTATACTCATTCATTGCATGCTCAGAAACTTGTTGAGCAGTGGGAATTTGAACATGTGTCTGAGCCTTCTGTGCAATTATTTTATATCTCACATTGCTGATTGATTCTGACTAAGCAGTTTTCCTTTCTGTTATTTTCCATGTGCAGCAGTACCTGCTCCCTCTTCTGTGTTTTCTATACATTCCTTATTCCTCAGACTCCTTTTTATCTTTCAAGGTCCACACTGTCCCTTCAAATTCCTGGTTTTTAACAGTGCCGGCAACAGACAAAAGAAGTGCACCTCTTACATAGCCAACTTGGAAAAGATGCCAGAATAGAAAAAAATTAAGTAGAGCAGAAAAAAAGTCACCATATGGATGCTATTGGTGCAGGAGGAGAATAGCCAAGTGCACTGTAGAAATTCCCACTCAGAAGATACAAGGCAGCAGTGTTTGTTTAGCTCACACCGCTGCCAAGCCGAAGGACTGTCATGACCTGTAAAGTAAACCCAGGAGGTGGAAGGATTGTCTCACATAGGGAAACACAAATATTGTAAATTCAGTTTTCATTGTGACCAAATGCACATGAAGAATGAATTAAAAATCTAGAGAATCCCTCTCAGTGCTACCATATGTGGCAGTACTAATCAGCCCAAGATCCAGCTAACTCAAGGTTATGAGGCACCTCTAGTGACAGACATCTTCAATCTAGAAAGAAGCTGTAGAGCCAACAGCTGGTGCAAAGGCAAAAATCAGATCAATTTGGACTGCAAGAGAGGCCCATATATTTAAAAGCCAATTAACCATCATTAACTACCATCTGACTAGCTGTCATCATTCATATTTTAATAATACTGGTACATTTGCATCTCTGTGGGGTTCGCATTGAGATCATATAGGTTCCATATTGAACTTCCTACTGAAATATGTAATGATCTATGGAAAATCACAATGAATTGCATCTTTGAGATATAACATTAGGTCTGTAAGAGGATGGAGGCATGAATGAGGTATGAATCTATGAAGATGACAGATGCTGTACTCCAGCGAGGAAAGAGCCTGAACTTTCATTAAAAAAATTGTGAAAGAAAACCATCCAGAGAAAAGAAGAGAAACCAGAACAGTCTGTGAAGCAGACAGTCACAGAAGGAAAACTTAATCTTTGTCTACAGTTTAGCTGGGAGATCATTTTACAGTAGAATTCACTCATTATCATATCTCTCTTCTGTACTGAGTCAAAGTTTATTGTGGTCTCAGAAGTTGGTGGAAGATAAAATGTTGGTCCTTTCAAAATGCATTGCCACTTCTAGCTCAAGCACTGAATTTAAGGACATGTGTTTCTGTCACAGTATTCTTGTTTTATAACCTAGGTTTTTTTGTAAATTGGATGAGAAAAAGATTCAAAGGAATGTTTTGAAGTTGAATATGTGTTACACTAATTGGGTTACACATAAATATTCTACCATTTTTTTTTCACAGCTTCAAAACCGGTTTCTGATATTAAGTAACACCTCAAAGTCTGCTGCTGATCTAATACCTGAGCATGATGTTCAAAAAATCTCACCCTTTTCTGATGAAGGTCAAATAAATATCTCACTTTCTCAGCTACCAAAGAAATAGAATTGGCTTGTGTAAATAAAAAAATAAAAATACTGCAGATCATCAAATAGTGGCTCCAAAAAAAAAAAATATCTTTTTAAGCTTTTAATGATCAAATCTAAAAGCAATCTAGTAAAAAAAAAAAAAAATCCTTAATATGGATTCTAGCATTGATGGCTCATTCTGTTTTTTCATTAATTGTCAGACCATAAAGGTCGTCAATTGCACTTCTCTGCAGTGAAAAATAGCCACAGGGAAATGTTAGGCCCAAAATTATTCACAAGCATTTATGCATTGTCCCATTTGCCTCATGGCACCTATAAAATCACCCCTGATGAGCAAGGACAAGTCTGAGACCTCTTATGCGTTGTCCCAAAGATTGGGCATTAATCAATATACTTCAAAATTTAGCTTCATAAAAGCATATGGACAATATATTTCAATCTTTGGCACTGAGAGACCTCAGCTTTAATGAATTCTCTTTAAATTTGATCATATATCATTTACATTCTTGTTTACATCTATGTATTCAAGAAGCTGCAAGTAAACAGAGAAAGCAAGCAGCATAGGGAATCAGTGCTGAGTGATCTTGCTTGATAGGAAGTGCATATAACTAGTGTATGGATAGAAAAGATAGCACAACAATATAGATTGAATTAATTCTGCCTGTCAAAGGCAGAACAGTTTTCAACTTGCTTTATTTTTAGTTTATCTTTCTGCTGTTTCAATACAAGGTAGCAGTTAGGATATGTTTGTATAGACTCTGTGCCTTCAAGAGCCCTTATAATCCAGGTATATAATGAAGTTAGAACATTTTTATAGGTTACACAAACAACGACTACTATACATCCTTTCTTCAAGTGTTGTTAGTGAACTGTATAAAATTGTAATTTAACCCTCTTTTCCTGAACTTTGTTACTCCATTTAACTTCATCTCTGCCACAGTTTCAAGTAAATCAAGTATGGCAATATCAATTCCATACCAACTATGTAAAAATTCAGTTTCTGATTTTTTTTAACTTGAAAATTAATTTCTGTTATTCTAAGAATGATGACTTCTTTGCCTGGAGATGTGCTTAAATATTAAAACTTGAGTTTTAATATTTAAAACTTCTAAGTCTTTCTGAAGTTGTATAGGGAAATTTACTGTGGCTGCTTTGGCATTCTGAGTTAAATAAATGCCAATCACTATTTGAGGAAGTTTATTTTATCCACTTCCTTTCTGTCAGCTGGAAGTCAAGAAACCCAACAGTTCTTTGAAAGATGAGATTTAGAGGCTGTTCCAGTTTAAATGATTCTGAGTTCATGTTCTTTTATTATTTCAGTCAAGAATGGTAATAATTAAACACGTATATTAAATCTGTAACAATTGTGCTATTGGAAACATGGTTGAAAATTCAGTTGAAAATGTTATTCCTTTGCATAATGTAAATTGTACTGATTTTAAAAAAAATGTATTTTAAAATTTATGTATTTCTAAACATGTCTAATATTGTAATATACAGCATACTGCCCCAAGTCTATTTTTATCAGACTAGTTAACAGGCTTAATTTGTTTGCCAAAACTGGAGTTCTGACAACTGTTTCCCATTTTGATTCAAATAACTTCTTTCAAAATAAGGAATGAACATTAAAAAAACCAAACCCAAACCAAAACCAGAACCAAAATCAAAACCGACAAACAACAAACAAAAAACTTTCAATATTTTGAAACCATTCCTGATTTTCTGTAAAACAATTTCTCTCCCTTAATGACAAAGTGGAGATATTAAATTTCTAACCAAATTTAAATGTACACTCAAATATATTAAAACGTAATTCAGTATCAGTAATTGTAACTCAGTGTACATGGATCACTTGTCAAAGGGTTAAAAGGGTTTATTTGTCTTTCATAATTCCACCCATCATTTGTCGTTTAAAAGATTCCTGACACCAATAATAAAAGATGTTGCATCCCAGGCATGGTTTCTGCTTGTTAATGGGCCTTTTTGAGGAAAAAAGGGGCACTTTGACACCTTGAAGCCATACCTATAAAAGTCAAGGAGTAAACCAGAAAGAATTTCTCACTGTCTCATATCACAGTTAAACATGATGTGGCTGATCTGTGGATTCAGACTGGAAAACAGAGCATGGGCTGTGGCTCCTGCTTCCAGGGCTGTACACAAACTACTGCTCGCTGTCATTCAGCCTCCAGCCACAGTAACCACAGCTAAGTCCAGACTTCCAGAACTTTCCCAACTGGGAAAATCTCTCTGTACTCAGCAAGCAAGCGGAGATGAGCATCCTACCTTTTGCCTTCATCCTCAAGGGAAGGAAGATATTTACCTGGATCCAGAATATTCAGAACCAGGCATGTGGCTCAGGAAGACAAACAAGTCCAAATTGTAGGACCAATATCCAGAACAGATTGTGACTTTCTGAGGGATGTTTTTGCCTTTTCTGGTAATGCTGCCACAATCTCTCACATAAAATATTTATTGTTAACCATCCACCTTTTAAAAAGAAAAAAAGCAAGGACAAGGAGATCCAAAATGACCAAAATAGGCTACAGTTTGTACAATTTTGCCAAAGAAACAAGTCTGAGACATATGGACATGAAGAAGTAACATAATAAACTTTATTTTAGCTCCAAGAGAAAAATCAAACAAAGAAATTGTGACTGCAGCAAAAATTTCTGAGTAGAACTAAGGAGGTGATTTTATTTTTAATAATCTTGCATTTCAAGTTCAGTGAATAAAAAATTCAGTGCGATTTTTATCATGTTTGTATTATTGCTTGGAATCATGCAATAGGCTCACAGAGACACAGTAAACACTGATGGGGAGCAAGGCTCACAGCTTGTTATTAAGTGATGTAACTGATCAACCATCCAAAGTCATATTAAGTTGGCTGAAGCCAGGTCTCTGATGAGACACATAAATAAGGTTTTAGGTTCCACAAAGAGCACTGACATAGCTCAAAGAATCCTCCAGTGTGCCGAAGAAAAGAAGATAAGGACAGTGGAAGGGATTTATTCATGTTCAAAAAACATAACTTTTCTGGTATTATCAGAATGAATAATTTGAGAAATTATATTCCATTAATAAATTTGGCACAAGCAATAATTCAGTGGCCATCCATCTTCCAGTTTATAACGTTAAGAATTCTGGGAATTCTAGTACAATCTCCTGGGGATGTCAGAAGGGCAAATTCAGTTACCATGAGATTTCTTTCAGTAAGAATTCTTACACTCTTATCCTTTATTTCTGCTTAACATCAATGCATACACAGACAAAAAGATTTCTCTTGAATTTTTCAAAACACTTAAAATGAATATTTGCTTCTAAGCAGCCAGATTACTCAGAAGCCATATCTATGTCTCTGTTGATGCCTTTCCTACATCCCAGAGATGCCAGTTTGCAGCCCACAATTCAACAGTCCGTAGCCCACAGTCCAGCAGTTGATGGCCCAGCAAACTGTGACCCAGAAGTGCAGTCTAACAGATATCTACTAGGAGAAAGTACTAAATTAATCATTGCAATCCTTTCTTTTGGGCTTTGGAGGCTTAGGAAAAAAACAAAACAAAACAAAACAAAACAACACCACAAACAAACAAACAAAAAAACCCCACACCACAGGTGTGTTTTGACGCTTCTTTTTTTTCCCCTGCTCTTTTTAAAAGTCATGTCTTACTTTGAATAAAAGTATCCTATGGTCTGTGTTAGGAATAAAGATATATTCTTAGCATAAATCTTTCTGGCTTGACAACCTCTGCTTATAGAAATAAAGTACAGCATTTAACAATGCACATATCCACCTCTTTCTCTTGACACTTATGAACCTTTGATCTATTAGTTCATGCATTAATGCAACAAAAGATTTTAGTTTCTAGATAAGCGCAGCTTAACTTTCTCTTTTATTATTCATTAAATTTCATTTTCCTTCCACCAAGCCAGTCTCTTTTCTTGATTATGATGGACTCCTGCAGTGCTGCGAAAATGTTAACACAAAAAATATGTCACTGCATGAGTAATACTTTGTAACTCGTTGAAAACATTTTATATGATCTATGATTTTTTTTACTGGTCAACTGCAGCTTCATATGAAATGAAACCTCTGAAGGCATAAGACAGAGGAATGATAGATCATTTCCCTTCAGAGTCCTATATTTAAAATTATGGCGGAAATTGTTGCTCACAGGTTGCATTTGTTTGTTTCTGAAGAAGAGGAAACAGAAGCTAATTTGAATCTACCTATTCACCAAAGACTTTGAGATCTTTGTCCTGAATGATAGTAATCAGAAACATATGTAGGATAAACATAAGAGGTAATTTGTGACCAAGTGTTCAATAAAAAAGGTAATTCAAAAGATCAACTTTCATGATTCATGCCACTGTGTGTTCAAAAGTCCCTTAAGCAGACATCCTTAGTATAGTATACCCTGAAAATACCTTTTTTTAAAAAAGAACAATAATCCCATATTTTTTCTTCCCTGTCTTTCATCAGTTCTAGACAAGCCAGTATCGTATTTTACCAGTTACTGTAAGAAAATCATTTAAGAAATAAATAGTAGGCAAGTATTAATTAAAACGTTTTCACAGTGATGCAAGGTACATAATTTGTAATTGGATCTTTCCAAGTCATTTTTTTCACCTGTCTGTACCTCTCTTGGTTGTCAGTAGTATGGAGTACCAAAGTGTTGCAAATGCCTTGCACCAATCAAGTGAGTATCTCATGTGAACTATAATGAGAATAATTTTGTCTTTGCCATTTGTACTGTTTCTTTCTGCTCTTTGCCTCTAATGCAGTTTTGTGACATAATGGAAATTTCTAGGGACAGCTAAACAGACTGATTTGGGTGTCTGGTCTCCTGCAGTTGGTTCCCTCACTCTCCTATAATGGCAAACAGCAGCAGGCATTAAGTTCTTTGTGTTCATGATCGCCAGGAGTTTTTCCAAGGATTCAAGAAAACTTCTGGATATTCAGAAAATCTTTAAAAAACTTATTTTTGACTGTGTTATGATGCAAGCCAAAAAGAAATGCAAATCCTATCTTCAAAAATGATGGAGTGATCATAGTCACCAGAGGCTTGAATCAACCAGGGGTCCTGCTGAAGCAGAAACAGGTGACTGACCAAAACTGCCTCACAGGTCACTTTGTTAAGAGGTGATTTAATCAAACTACAATAATTGGTGATGAAAGTCAGGGCTGTAAGGCGCTGTAGGAACAGATGACAATTAGGGTGATGCAGGGAAAGTGCAGAGAGGTCATAGCTCCTGTAAAGTACTACAGCAATGGCTTCTTGAATAAAAATTGTACATTAGCAGTCTTCTCAAATCGTTGAGTAAAGAGCACCTCACTGCCTGGAACTACTGTCCTGAGTCCTGAGCTCAGGAATTTGTCACTCTTGAGGGACACCACTTAACCACAGCCCAGAGGAGGATGCATTACTAGAGGCAGACTTGTCCAGCTGGTCACTCTTTGTATGTCTGCAAAGACTCCTTCTTTGCCAGTGTCAGCCTGTAAATGACAGCATTTTCTACTGAGAGCCTGTGTTTGGGTATGTACAAAATATGAGTGCATCCCATTTGCTGTGATGGTGGGTGTGCTGTATTTTCCTTTTTCACGGAAGTACATGGGAAGTAGTTGGGTAACACAGTGGGTACTAAAGTTATCATTTGGTCCAACCAGACACTGCTTCAGAGCATCAGGCAGCTACACAACATATGCTGTAACCTGAACCATCCAGCCCAGTGGGAAAGTGATCTTTTTCTGACCTGTTTTATCAAGTCCAGAACGAAAGAAAGGTCATATTTACCTCATATTGTCTGTCATTTCAATGTAAGCAGCAATCATGGGATTTTCTTAATTAGGAAAACAATATTTTTTTGTTATCACTACACCTTCTCTTTTTTTGTTTGTCCAGAATTATTGGAAGACTTTGCTGTGTGTAGTTGGATTTTTTTGTTGCTGTTTTCGTTTTCTTTTCCAGCTCAATCTAACTGGAAAATCAAAAATCCTTCTTTCAAGGTTGTCTCTAACCAACACTCACCAGAGAAAGAAGTTTGCATCCCTGAGTCAAAACACATAATGAAACACAGCTTTCTCTTGAGAGCACAGTGCAAAACAAATCACCTTTTATACACTAACATTTGTTACATTCAGATTCTGTCTGCCTTGGAGAGACAGCCCTGATCTGATTGCCTGTTAAAAAAAAGAAGTTAAAAGATACAAACAAACAGGCAGAAAATTAAAAGGCAAAAAATAAAACACTTTAGATGTAGTCTGAGTGAGTCATGTGGAAGAACAGCCACACTGCCTTGGCAGCCATCACTTTGCTGTCCCTGTGCACCACCTTAAAACAGAGAAATACAAACCATGACCAGAGCAGCAGTGCACATCTCTGTGCAGATGTTCTTCACAAGTGTATCAGTACATAGGTAAGGGTAAAATGTACATCTCTATCCATGCATAACCATCTTTTCATTCATATGTAGTATATAGCCCATATATAACATTTATTAAACATTCCCAGTGTTCATTAGAATTGGTTAACTAAAATTTGAGCAAGTGATGGTGACAGGGTCAACAACATTTTTCAGTTCAGCTATAATGGAACCCATAAGTTTAGCAAAGGTGAAGATTTTTCTAATAAAAAAAGCATTTAAAAGTGGTTTTGATGCATTTAATGTTCCCTTTCATTACTGTTCTTTCCTGTTTCCTGATATTGATTTACATCTTTACTGACCCTCATTTGGTACTAATCAGCTATTTTTTGCTGCAGACGTCACTTTACAGGAGCTGTGTGTTGCACATCACAGATGAAGCACTTTTCCAAATTACCTATTCACTGCAACTTAATGTTGTATCAGGCAGAGGAGGATACATAGGAAATAGACTTCGGGACTCAAAAAAGTCTTTGGATTCTTGTCACTGCACATAGGTGTCATGTTGATTTATGTGACGCTTTATTTCAGATACAATGATTCTTCTGCTTGCAAACCCTGTCTTCATAAGGTAGCTCAGCTTGGTAGCTCAGAAAACTCAAGCTATTTGAACTAAAAAGGGCATAAGGTGTTCTAAAAAATCTTAAGAGTCACAGTAGGCTATGGTGAACTTCAAATCTTTTAGCATTTGGCTTTGATTGAGGTAAGAATCAAACAGCTTGGGTCAGTAACTGAGCCAGTCTGACATCTTGAGTTAGTGATTTGAGGTTGGGAGTCTCCATTTTCAAGAAAGTTTCCATTTTTATCCTTTTGCTGCATCCCCGGCAGCAAGTTGCAGAAGGACAAGCTCTATTCATGCAAATGACAAAGCATCTCTGGTTTCTTTGCTACAAAATATTACATGATTTAAAACTAGACTAGACATTTATATACAAAGCAGAACAAAAAAAAGAGTGACCCTTCTAAAAAATTAGCCCAAGTATTCTGTAACATACTAAAAAAAAATTACAAAAAAGGTGAATCATAATGAATGGCATAAATGATTGCTTTATAAAAAGTGATCATCAAGAATTGCCAAAGGAGCCACTAGGAAATAACCTCTAGGTTATACTGTAAATACCCTACTGCATGGCTTCTTTTTTTTCTTTTCTCTAAAGTTGCTTAAGAGGTTGTTGGAATATTTTCCCACCAACATTCAGGTATGATCGACACTAACAAATGGAGAAAGTAAATCAGAAGTGTTGAGTAGAAAAGAGCACATCAATTTCCCAAGGCCATGGCGATCCATCATCAAAAATCCAAATGAGCTTTGCTCAGGGAAGTTTCCTGAAGGCTTTATCTCAGGAAAACTTCAAATATGAAACAATTTAGGAAAAAGAATACACATAAACAAACAGATATTGTTCAAATAACCTCCCTCAATTAAAAAAAAAATCAAAACCCCCTCAGAATTTATTCAGTTCTATCAAATTAGTCCCTTGCTTTTTTGGGCACCATGTAAGGGTGAGTTCTTTCTTCACTGTGTTAAAGACTTTCTCCTTCTTTACACATCTAATATGGTCTGTCACATGTCAATCCAAATAGTATATGACAGCAGAAACAAAACTTCAGAGAAACATACTGAAATCATCAATATATGGCTCTTACCTTATGATAGTCAAGATTCCAAAACTGTATTAGTAAGAAAACCTTTTAAAATTATCAGGTGATACACAAAGGAATAACCTGGGGAATTTGGGAAAAGCTTTGTCCTTCTCTATTGAGTAAGCAAAGAAACCAGCTCTGTTATAGTGTAAGGTTAGAATTCTTTGCATTTTGGTGATAATTCAGACCTAGGCTATCATTTGGATTGTGTCCTGCGTTGAGGGGTCAGTGTGAGACCATTCTCATTGTTCCCCTGCAGCTGCAGGGAATGCAGAGCCTGTTGATCTGCAGACAAGTCCCTGTTTGAGCAGCTCTGTGCAAAGCTGTAAAGAGAAAGGTGGCCACAGAGCCTGTCTTCTCTTTCTTCATCTTGAGGCATCACCAAAGTCTCCATACCTGTCCTTTAATGGTGACATACAGATACTTTACACCATGAACTGAGAAGAAAGCCTATTATTATGATAAACGCAAATATTATTTTTCTAGAAAAGGGGCTTAAACTGGAAACTGTTCATAGATACCACAGAAATGAAGGCTGGAGACAGCTGGGTGCAGAAATGGCAGATTAAAGTGTCCATGACCAATATTAATTTCGCTGCTAGTAATTTTCTTTCTATTTTCTGTCTTCTCATTTTTTGATTGTCAACTCCACAATGAAATTTCTGGTTGATTTAAAGAAGTAATTGGATTAATTTAAATGCACAAAAACCCAGGATGAATATCCAGAAAAACTCCTGAGAGCAAACCAAGAAATCAGCAAAGTCTCCCAAGGGAAGCTGTAGAAACTGTGTTACTTGGGACTTTCAAATTAAAAAGTGCTCTGGGGAATAGTTATGGGAGATGGGCTTAATAACTTATTGGGACTTTCTTATCGTTAAGCCTGGAAAGGCAGTCATTATCACCCAGACTAGGAGCATGGTTCATTAAAGTTTATAACAAAAGCTGAAGTACCTACCTATGTGACATGAATGCCAATGAAACAGAAAACACCACCAGCCACAGAGGGAGCCCCAACTCTCCTTTAAAGAGTGGGGAAAAAAAGGCACA
This sequence comes from Sylvia atricapilla, assembly GCF_009819655.1. NCBI lineage: Eukaryota > Metazoa > Chordata > Aves > Passeriformes > Sylviidae > Sylvia > Sylvia atricapilla. Next base: position 15,037,801 of record NC_089144.1, on the reverse strand, counting down.
AGATGAAATTTTGTTCCTTTTGTGTCTTTCCTGTTCACCTCACATGCAGATTGTCCTGAGGGTTTGGCAGTCACATTCCATTCACCTTTGGGGGCACACAGGGCTGCATGTCCATATTGTTATATTTTCATGTTCCTAAAAAAGGTAACATATTTTATATCAGTGATTTATAGCCAGCTCAGCAGGCTGTAAGATATAGTGCAAAATTATTCTAAAGAGAACAGGGTGGGGAGGAAAGAGCAGATATTAAACCAACTTGGTAAGTGAATGTTCCAGAGTAGACATCTACGTTTTCAAATTTATGAGTCACATTTTTCTACTCTTCTGTACTATCCCCTCTTCAGATTTAGGCCTTTTCATCCAAGACAGCTGATGCTGGGGTGATTAACATCTGATATCAGGTGACAAAACGTGGCAGGATCCACTCCCAAAACAGCAGTCTCTTGTTTTGTCTACTTTAAAGAATTCTAAAATATTTCTGGACTAAGACTAGTGGATAGAGGTTTACTTTAACATTAGAATAATACAACCATCACAGCTGTTGTAGACCTCATAAATCAGTTAAGTATATGTCCACAAAAACATGTAAGAGCCTCACTTCTATAATTTCAGACAGACTCAACTGTCTAAGACCCTGAAGGATCAAATAATAATTTCTTGGTGCCTAATTCTATATGCAGAATGGGAATAGTAGTACTTCTCACCTCACAGGATATAAATACATCAAGATCTAAGACATTTCAGCCCTGTGTCAATAAACCCATATATTCCCTAAGCTAGCTCAGTTGTGCAGTACATGCTGACAGAAACACACCAAAATCTCTGGCCCAATGACCGTAATTCTGCATTGCAAATTGTGATAACAGACTCATTTAACTGAAGGGGAATTTTACTTAGACACTGTCATGTTCTTACCATGCTACAGAAATATTAAGCAAGACTTAAAGAAGATTTAAAGCAGAAAATACTACATTTTGAATTACTAAGATAGAATTAAAAAAAACCACCAAAACTAAAATATCTTAAAGTGATAAGTTAGTCAACCCTGAATCCTGAGCTAATTATATCCACCTGCCACTACAAATTCTCCAGTGTCCAGGTACCATGCATAAAGTACATAATATCTATTTTGATTTCATTACAGTTTAATTTTCTACCTTAATTATATCAGGCAGGGCTAATCTGACAGTTAGAAAGCTCTATGCATAGTAATTTTTATGTAGGGGATTTAATTAAGCCTAAGGAACGGTGTTTTAGTTAGCGACATAAGACTTATTGGAGTTGGAAATTCATAAATTGACTGGTGCCAGAAGCTGTGTGATATTTGTGTTGTTATCAGGTCATGGTACTTGTTTTGGAACAAATCCTCACTGAAATATAAAGTAACCCAAAAAATCTGTGCAGTGCTGATTCAATGCCTGTGCCTAGAAAGATCCAGCAACTAAAATCTCTCCTGACTGGGGGGACTTATTGCAATGAGGAGACAAGAGAACAAGAGGAGTCAGATTTGGTGTGTGAGTGTTTAATTTGGTGTGTTAGTCTTAACATGACACATGGCACTCAGCAAGACAAAATCCTGACACAATTTAGGATATAGCTTGCACTAGGGACTATTTAAAACAAGCAGTATGGAAAAACTTGCTGTGCTGGTTTTGGCTGAAGAGAACTCATCTCTGGCCACACGGATGTGATCTGAGATGCTTCACTTGCTCAGGGAGCTCAAGAACAGATCTTAGCCCATGAATTACAGTCATGAATGTATCTTCTAGATATGCTCTCTGCCTTCTGTCTCCCCTTCACTGAGGCTGGGGAAAAGGTGATGGCAGCAAGAGCAAGTTGCTAAGTGAACCTGGCTCTTGTGAGGTTTTGGCAAGAGAGGAGCAAACTGGCAGGAGTGGCAGCCCTGACTTCATTGTCCTTATCCCTTCTGGTAAATCAAGTGTCATTTCTGTCAGCAGCACACTGCAGACTTGCAGACATCCCTCCCTGCTACAGGTCCTCAAATTGTGTCCACAAGACACAATTGGTATTGCACCTCAGTTAGTCTCTCCTGGTTTTCCCAACATCTCTCCAGCAGCAGCTGTTTCCAGACCTCCCAAGACCCCAATGCAAGTGCACCCATTCTCCATCACTCTGGGGGGCTACTGGCACCTACTCCACTCCAGAGCTCTTCAGCAAGGAACAGAACACCTGGAAGACATTAGTCCATCTTTTTTAATGTCTCTTGGTCCAGAGAGCTGGAAGAACTGGTAGTTTTGGTTTCTTTTGAATTCAAGAAACAAGTCCTTTGCTAGCCCAGCTTTGCTAGAGGCTTACAAAACCCCAGCAGTTTAACAGTTGCCTCAGGCTAAAGTGAAATACAGCAAGCTGTTAAACTTATCAGTTCACCAATCTGCTGTTACCAGGTGTATTCTTCAAGTGAAACTTAACGATAAAATGTTTGGAGGCTACTCATTAAACTCACAACAACAGCCTTAGCCACAAAAGCCACATTTATGCTCCAGAGATTGAATTTTACACGCAGTAATGAAAAAGGAGATATTTTTTGACTTATTATCCAAGTATTCTCCTGCTTAGAAAACATCCTTCTGTGGACATCTATAAAGACCTATTTGAAAACACTCCCTGAAGCTGTAAAAATGAAATACATTCAGAAGAAATTCGGACCTGCTGGACTGATACAGGGACAAGCTCTGCAGCCACATCAATTTCAGCTAGCACCATGGTAGACATCATAGCTGAAATCTAGTATTTGGAGTAGAGATTTATAAGATCCAAGTATGTAGGAAGGAAATTAGAGATTCAGTAAGTAAACTATAATTTATTTTGCAGTAGTTGCTAAGAAAACACTGTTTCTATTGTGTCATCTTTCAGAAAACAAAAAATCTTGACTGAAATATCAGAAAAGAGCTCAGAGGATGTGTTTGCAGAGCCTTTTCCTGGATGATCTAGCTAAATAAGCTTTGATTGATCACAGTTTTTAAAATGAAAATTGCCCTTTAATTTCATTGGTTTACATTACTCCTAATTTCTTTTCTAAACATGGCATGAAAATCTGGTGGCAGGAGATGCCACATTCACTGTCCTTACACATAAGGGGAGATACACAATAACATTGCAAAGTGATTCACAGCTCTATTGAGTAAAAGATATCCAGTAAAAATAATGTATTATATTTTAATGTGATTCTTACCAAATGTACCTTCCAGGAATGATGTCACATTTTTAGCCAGAAGATCTTGGCTGACCTGGTGATACCATTTCTGGAAATCTAAAAGTAGAATAAAACATGCAAGACTAGAAACAATTCAGCAGTGTTCGATGGTTTTGTGATAAAGTAGATATATCATGTGTAATTCCAGTCTATTTCCTGCCAAATGTTAAGTCATATTGACGTTAGGTAAGATACAACAATGGATTTTTAACTCATTGCTTCAGAGAATTATTTGCACTTTGTACAAATTGTGTGTGTGCCTTTGTGAGAAATACCATTCTTGTGAAATGCGTGGCAATGATCACACCAGACATTATTACTGAGTCCTGCCCCATCCAAATGGCTCTGAGCAAATATTCTAATCTATGAGCAAGAAAAATTGTTTAGAAATGTAATTTTGTGGTATGTTTCATGTTCGTACTGTCTTTAGGATGAACAATTACAAGCACATAGGGCACATATAATAAATAGGAGTAATGTTGGAAAAGCAAGGTGTCTGTGTGACTGTCACTGACAGTGACCACTGCTAGTAGTTTTTGTTAATGCTATGGAAAAAGCTGCACAGTGAGTAATATTTCATAATCTGTCTATGAAGAAATTTTATTCCTGGTTTCCATTAGTTTACTGAAACTTGAAACATGGTACCCCACTTCTTCATTTACTTGGTTTTCATATTATCTCTTCTAAATAAATAAATATTTGTGTAATATGTTTTGACTTTATGAGTTGGATTTGTTCCACCATAACTTAGAAAGAATAATGCAAATGCTAAGATATTGGAGAAGTATCTGAGAGGTATTCTGCTGTAGCTTGAGGCCTTATTTTTATTAGAAAATGTTTTTTGTTCCTGTTTGAATACTTTTTTCTTCCTATTTGTTTTGGAAGTTTAATATTATTCTGTTATACAGAAAATAATTTTTTTTTCAAATTGTTATTGTTATTTTTATTCAAAATAGCTTTATGAGAAATTCTCAGCATGAGGACAATCTTATCTATACTGCAATAAGGTTGGTACATGTCTGGAATCCTGAGGTTCTTCACTTGTAAAAAGCCTCTTTCTTGTAACAGGATTCTTTCTTGTGGAAATACCACCTGATACATATCAAGAAGAGGACTCTGAAAAAAACATTCATTTATCAATACTGTCCATCAGATCTAGCTGTAAGAATAGGCCAAAAAAACCCCAAACAAACAAGCTATTTGCCTAAAAAGAGACCTCTGAGAGCTGTAAAACACCCCTACATCTGCTGCAGAGCTGGAGTGACAGGTCAGGGTTATCAAGTAACCTGTACCATCAGCTGGAGATGCATTCAGCCTCTACACTGACATTCAGCCTCGACATGATGATGAGGCTGAGCTGTTTCTGTCCAGACGTGATCTTATCCCCTTACTGCAATAGAGGATTTGTGTTATTAAAAACTTGGCTGAAGAGCAGAATGGCACACAGCAAGGTGCTGGTGAACACACAGCTTCAGTCTGCAGAGCTGTAACTCTGGGGTGGGAGGCAGAGAAGCTCTGTGATGTTCTCAACAAGACAGGGCAATGCAGGGAATGTACAGGAACACCACAAGTCAGCCAGGAAAGGGTTACTCTCTACCTGCCTGGTGTATGACTCACGTCTGGAGCTAAAGCTGGCCTCTTTCTCTGGGATATGAAATACATGAGAAAAATTGTCTGGAAAACTCTTGCATCATTATGTTAGAGCAATAAATTGTTTTCTGAGAGTGCAGTCTGAAGCAGTGCCAAGTGTGGTACTGATACCTCCCTGAGTGAGTGTCCTCCACCCAGCAGAGCCAGAAATAAGCAAGAATGCCTGCAGGTTCAGGAAGGGCAGACAGGAGACGAACTGCAAGAGGGCAATCAGAATGAGTTTTTTCTATGCAGAGGACAGATTTACACATGACAAGGGCAGAAACATCTTGATGATGTTTGAACTCCAGTCATAAACAAATGGGGAAGTTTGATCATATTTGTTGCTATGAATATTTCATGTGCTTCAATTGCCCATATAGTGAGTGTTTGCATAGTAAAGCTCAGCCCCTTCAGCACATATGTGCTTCTGAAACCTTTGAAGATTTCAGCAGAAGTGACCATGTCTGTTTTTGATAAGGGTCAAGGGAGCAGATGTGCGCATCAAAATGCCTTCAGAGGCATCAGCCTTGAACTTTAATCTCATGGAATCTTGCTTGCTCTTAGACTTCCCTTTCTTGTAATGGTCAGTAAGGTCCAGGAATTCAGCAGTAGAATGTCCCCACCTTGATCCAATTATTTGATCTAATTTCCCTTTTTTCCCTTCAATCTTCTTTTGCACTAGTGGCACGATCTCTACTGCTTTTCTCTGTCCTTATCTCAGCCATCTCAGTAAAACACGGGTTGCTCAGCACTTCAGAAATCCTGCCTAGGCGCCTGGCACCTGTAGTCACTCTGCTAGTGACTAGGTCTTGTAGGATATGGGGAGAGTAGCCACTATGGGTTGTGCTGGGCTGATTCTCTCTGCATCATCAGCATCCTCAGACCAGATGTTATCCCTGCAGAAATCTTCTGATGTACCATAATGACCTTTTGATCAAACACCCACTGTAGCCACCTCCTCAAGGAAGTTCACCAGGTTAACAAACACATCTTGTAAAACCATGTGATTCTTCCACCATCAGCTGGACTGCTCCAGTGGATGCTGCTGTTTTGTCTCTAGGCCTAATATTTACAAGTATTTTTGCAGCATTAATGATATGAGTTTGGTTTTCAGAAAGTGCTAAAAATTACTTCACAGCAAAAAATTACCCAAAATTTAGAGTCACTTTTAAATTCTTCTATATAAAAACCAGGAAGGAATAATCTGCTTTCAAAAGTTAGGGTATCATGGAGGCTAGAAGTGAGAGTAAATTAAATTATTGCCTCTTTCAGGCCAACTAAAAGAGGATCACAGCAGACCTCCCAAGAGATTAGTTGATATTACTGGAGGCAGCCTCTCTTGTGTGGATACAATTAGCAGCAGTGGGAGCCTTTTACCAGCACAGACAGATCAACATTGTATCACAGAGTGGTAACTACATATGGATTTAATCTGTCACCAAACCTAATATGCATCTGCACCAGTTGTTAATGTAACTCACCGCATCAATTCAGAGTTCAGTGAAGCAAGTTTCTCACAAAAAACCTAAATTTTTACATCTTCACCTCTCTTCCTTTTATTTCTTATTTTCCTCTTTCCCCTTCAATGATTTTAATCTGCCTCACGTTTCAACACCTCAGTCAAGCAGTCCTGTGATATCTCAGGTTTAATACAATTTTGTCTTTCAAATATAACTAGAGAAGTATTAGGTTTTAGCTCACTAGGGTTGTCTGATCTATTTGATTGTAGCTTTGCAAGCATCCAGTTAACCAAAAGCAGTATTAAATGAGGGGCCTTGTTGGCTTTTTATTGATCCAGACAGTTCTGCCTTAAAAAGAAAAAAAAAAAAAAAAAAAAAAAAAAAAAAAAAAGAGAACCACACTCTTACATTCTGACTTGTACTGATACATATTCTATAATCTTGCAGCTCTAAAAAGCCGGCAGGAAGTAAGAAAACACCATTTATTTATTTATTTTATGTGAGGAGATTGACTGGTTTGGTTGGAGGAAAGAACATGACTTGAAGATTTCCATAGAAAAGAACCAAATTAAAAAAAGAAAAAAAAAAAAAAAAAAAGTTTGAATGCCTTTGGTTAATTTTTTATTGAATGAGTCATATTTATACTTTGCTCTATGCAGGAACTCAAGTTTCAGACTGCCAAGAGCACAGGATGGGATCATGTGGTTATTGGCTGGTCTACCCTTCAGTACGACAAAGTCATCATTGATGCTTTTGCTTTTGAAATGGTTCAGTGTACCCGCACCAACCAACTCTGGTTTGTGTAAATGGCTCAGTCTGCCCACACACGCCACTCACAAAATTCCAGACACTGCTCCTCCCTTTCTACACTGTGTTTGATGTATTTATTGCAGGATATTGAATTTTTAATAGCTTTTAAAGGAATAAAATTCTATTGTGTTCTGTTTCACTTAAGTATTATGTTTGTAAAGAATTCTGAAGATTCTAAACAGAAGTTGAAATAACTACAAAAGGCATCCAGTGCGGAGGAACATATTCTTATCAATTTTTCCCTGAGTTTGACAACTTCTTAGGTATTTTATTTATGATTTGGGAGATGGCGGTTCATCTCCCAGCTTTGCTGCAAAAATATTTATATTATCTTAGGCAAGTCAGTTAGATATGGTGAAAAATGAATTTAGAACTATAAATATAAAGTGAAAGAATATAAATAAATTAAAATGCAGTTAAGAATAATTATGTAAAATATAATAATATCTCTTATATTGTCACAAACATTATATTGTAACAGTTAGCAATATATACCATGTAATGATGAAGACTGTGTTATAAAACAAAATTAAGATTAGCACTGAGAAGCTATTTGAGTACTAATCTCTACAAAAATCATTGGTAATCAAATAAATTGCAGCTTTCAGGGTTAACTGCAGCAGACCCAACTGAGTTCTTAAGAAAGCCACATTGTAGTCAATAGTTTGAATTGCTATCTTTGCTATCTGCTGAAACAGCTATTGCAAGGCAGGCACCCTGAGCCCACACTGAGCAAACTGGTTGACCTAACAAAGTTATTTTTCTGTTTAATGCTGCTTTTCAAATGGTAGAGAAGCTTTGCGGCAATAGACTTGAGATATTGCAAAGCCTGCTCGTTGAAATAATAATTCCTGGACTAAACGCTGCCAGAGAGGCTGAATGAGTGTGAAATACTGGCACCTCCTGTATCTGGACTCAAAGGATAGTACTCATCTCTCCAGATGTAGACAACTTGAGTTGTTCCGCTGATTTGCTTTCTGGCTAATGAAAAAAGACACAGGCATTACTATCCCATGCTGTAATAGTTTTCTACAACTTCTAGACCCTTTCCTCTCTGCCAGGCTCAGACAGAAAGCCTACATTTTAGATAGAGTGGACATAAGGAAATCCCAAGTTCTCCTTGCTTACAGAATAGAAAAGGACAACTGTTTTTAACTGCTCCTCACAGAACTGGAAAAAATCACAATTTGTGTACTTGTACCAATGAGGTCTCATGTAAAAGAGTCTCAGATGCTTTAACTGATGCTCTTGGGATAGTTTAAGTGGCAGAAATGTTACTAGAGAGTAACAGCAAAAAAATATCTCTAGAACTGCTACTTGGTGCCTCCTGTGTATCTCATTTCAACATTGCGTGATAAGTCAGTGTTGCAATTCTTGTAGCATCTGTTCTGTCTGAAAATATCATAATACTTTGTGACAATGGATTCAGTTCGTGGGGACTGAGAATACATCCTCCTATTTTATCTGAAGCGTCGTGGACTTGGAATCACTGCTGTCCTAAAGGAAATCCTCCAGGGCAGCTGGAGAGGGGTCATGCAGCCTCTCCTGAGTGTCTTTGTCCAACACCATGTATCTGCAGGCTCTAGAAAGTGTCAAGGCAAACCAACTCCATCCAATCTGACAACCATCAAGAGAGGGGCAAAGACTTTCTTTAACATGCCAGGAGGCTTCCTTCCAGGCTTTACCCAGATTGTTGGCCAAATGCAGATGTGTCAGCTGATCTATAAAGCAGAATTCATTACCCTGAACTTTTTGGTTTTTTGAGCAAAAGAGGTTCAAGATTTTAATATTTTTTAACTATTTGCTAGACTTAAGGGCACTTATTTTATGTGAAATGAGTTTGTTCAGATGGTAGTTTTGTGGAATAGAAGAAAGACAGAAGACACAAGCAAGTGGGAACAGGCAGAAAGAAGAGTCTTTTCAAGAAGTGTGGGTTGAGTGGAAGGGCAAGATAGGACTAAGTTTTAACTTACTACTCACTCAGCAAAACTCTGCAATTCTTTTGCACTTATTTTCAGCCACATAGGGAAATCAGCAGTGGTTCTGGCAACAAAATATCTCAGAAGGATCCCTTCTGTTTTGCAGCTTAATTCAATCCTGTTCTCACTAGAGTTAGTGTCAGACTGCTCCAGGACTGCGGGGAGGGGTGATAGGATGGGTTATGCAGAGAGCTATGCCATTAACATGCTCAAAACATAACCTCTTTCCATAACAGGAAACACTATTGAAGGAAATGTGGCTGTCTTCTGTTAATTTCAAATAATAAAAGGTTTTCTTCCATCTGTCTCCAGTGACTTACTTCATCTGTGTGATTTTTCTGTCCTTTATAGACATGTGAAGAGAGTCATTTTGGTTTATCTTAAATTTAGTCAATGTTATCCTTTTAGACTTTGAAATACTTTTGTAAATCTGTACGAAAGTAGAAACAGAAGAAGAGTTCTGATTGAATAGTTCTGATTCTTGAAACAAGCACAAACAAGGAAATCCTGATTTCAAAGACAAACCTGTTCAACAACATTTTCCTGATAAGGAATTCAGTTTTTCATGTTTCCATTGAATTTCAATTGAGTTCCTTTGGGCTGGATGTCATAAGTTTTGGACCCATGTTTGTTTTTAAGTAATGTGTTGAATGCCTTTTGCTTAGTTGTGTAGGCACTAAAAGAATGCAAATAATGAAGAATAATGTTAATTATTTGCTCTTCCCTGGAAAGGTTCAGAAAGATACTTTTGTTGAAAAGAGCTATAAATAAGTTTCTAAGAAAAGCAGTCAGCTTCCAGATTATGCCTGGGGACTGTATCATAGAAGTAACATTTTCCACAAATTCATCTAAGAGTTGTTTTCTGTTAAGCAGAACACTTCTCCTCTGTCTTTCAAAATTATTTCAGCTTTGACTAAGCCTGAAATTTCACTCCTTTTTTTTATCATCAGACTGAGACTGTACTTTATTTCCTACATTATAAGACACTTACATTTGGAATGGGAATTGGATCACTATTTTCTTTAAAATAAATCCCACCTATGAAGTTCTATGTATGTATATAACAGTCAAATTATTTCTTGACCCCAGGGGTGAAAAGAGTCTCAATGTAGTATGCAAATCAGAATCAGTTTCTGAAAAAGCAAAATACTGCCTACAGCTACTTAGAGCACTTTGTTCTGTATATTAAGCCTATCAAGAACATACAGGCTGACCTTGATCTAAACTTGATTTTCAGCCATGGCTTTAGTGTAGTTGTAGGTGGTGTGCTTCTGTGCAAGGTACTTCTTTCTCCCTCATCTGAATTGTAGAAACATTTGGTCACGCACAAAGTGACCATTTACTGTTTTGAAAGTTGATTCTATTCTTAAATTGCCGTAATAGCTCCAAAGCTGCCTGAGGGTCCTGAGAATCTAGTTGATCACCTTTCACTTCAAAATGTAGTGTCCATATTTTGTAGAGGATGCTGCATATTTTGGAAAGAAAAGTCTCATTATTCTGGAAATTAAACTATTTAAAACTACTATAGGCAGTGTCAGTATCCAAAAATATTACTGCCAACACATGAAAACTAAAGCAATTTCTTCTGTACATAAACTCATGGAAGCCCTTCAGAGTAAATTATAAAAGAAGTAAACATTCTTATCCCTTATGCACTATCCTTCAACAGTCTTGAATTCACAAAGAACTCTAAGAACTCTTTCACATTTTCTGCCACATAAGATTCTCTAAAGTGCCTGAAAAGTCTTCTTTCTCTTATTTCATAACTGTATGGATAAATTTAGTGGATGGAATAGTAGTTTTGTTTAATTGGATTTTAGACATTTATTTTGAGTCCCAACAGGTATACACTTCGTTTACAAGTGATAATCTTTTACTACCTTCCCCCCCAGTTATTGGCAGTAAATTCAAGATGTTCCTCCAAAGCACTATTAAAGAAAGATATTTTGTATCAGTTTCTGCGCCTACTTTCTGTGTCAATTGAAGAGACATTTCATCGGAATGTCTTAACTGCAATCTACAGATAGCCTGGAAAGAAAATTGTGACACAAAAATGTGAAAGTCTGTATCTGATTTCTACAAAAAAGGGAAAGCTAGATCTGATTTCTACCAAAATATTTGTGCTATTATGTTAAAAATTGTAATAATCTCTTAACTTTTATGCTTCATCCTTACTAACATTAGTTAAGCTCTCAATTGCTGAGCATGCTGTGCATTATACTGAAATGAGTGGAAGATTCATATCGACATCACAGGATTAAGCCTCACTAATGTGCAACCAGTTATTTTCAATGCACGTACAGCAACAGCAATCTTATCAGAAAAGATATTACATTGCACAATATATTTTTTGGTGTCTGAAAACATTAAACAGGCAACTTTCTCACAAGGTATTTAGAACTGAAATGTCTGTACTTAATTGTACAGTACTTTTTAAATTCCATAATAAAATTTTATAGAAAATAAATGCAGAAGTTGTGTTTATAATTGAAATATTGAGAAGAGTTGAGTCACACCAGACTATCACTAAAAAATGAACACATTGCTAGGACAAAATTCTTATGCTAGTTTCTTGCCAAATTCTTCTGGGGAAATTCTTAGTTTGACCTTTCTTCCCCATTTTAACCTGTCAAGATGAATTCCAGAGATGCAAACAAGCATAATTTGAAGTGAAATTTCTTTTGCACTACAAAGTTACTCTTATCAATGTGAGTCTGAAAACTATTCATATCAGGAATATTTGCTTAAATGTATAAATACTTCATAACTCTACCACTAAAATTAATAGATCTATAGCAATTTAAAACTAATTTTGCAAAGTATCATAGATTCTTTTAGGTTAATCATGTGAAGCTCTGTTTCAAACGACTTTCAAATAATATTTATCCATATCCCATCCTGTTGAAATACTGGAAAAACCCAGTATCTCTCAACAAGTACATCTGGGTGTACTGATTCAGGCTGCAATCATATTTGCCTCTTAAGACATGGTTACAGTATTAATGCTTTCTTAGTTAGCAGTAACTGCTGAGTAACTTGAATGTATAGACCAAGGGATGGTCACAAACCTTACCGTACTGCCGTGTCCCAGAGATACAGCCATGCTGCTTCTGGGGCATGACCTGGATGGAGTCCTTGAATTAGCTGCCATTGCAAAGCAATACTAGGCTACAGTGTGAAGTAACTATTATTATTATTATTATTAATAATAATAATTTATTATTAATAATATTTTTATTATTATATCAGCATTACAATTATTATCAATAATAATAATTCTATAGGACATAGAAGGAACATAAGAAAGGAAAAATACATTTCACAACCGGATGTGACTAAAAATCTAAAGAAAGATATGTAATTCAATAGCATTTAAAATGTACTCCTAAGATAATAATTTTTTTTATTGTTTGTTGATTTTTATTTACCAATAAGTCTCATCTGCTCCAATAAAACTTTCATGAAGATTTTGAAATCTAAAGGTCTTTAAGTCCTGCAGATCTCGTCAAACTTGGCCTAACCTGTCCCAGATTTACATTAATACTGCTATTTTATAATTGTACACATGGATATTGTTACTCAAGACTGACATCCCATGATCTCTTTTTAGTTAAAGGAGAGAAGTGGGGGTTTCCAGGAAGGATTAAAATTTTATCCTAAAATAGGATAAAGTTAGCCAGATATGTTGCCCTCTACATTTGCTTCTTTCTTTTTTTACCACTCTCCAGTCCTAAACCAAATTCTTGTCTCTACAGATTCAACTTGGAAGCATGCTCTGAAACTTCTAGGGTGCCTTTTATCTGATGTGTGTTAGATGTCTTCAGAGTGAGATGAACCATGACCTACAAAATATCTACTTCTCTCCATTGACTGTAAACAAGATCTAAATGACTCCTTCAGTAGGCAGCTACTTTTGGCCAGATGATTGCCATAGCACACATAGCTGGAGGCAGAGTTAGATCATTTCAGAATAATGAACTTCTCCAGTGGTTTACACATCCTCTCTGGGGCTATATATAACCTCACATTTACTGAAGCTGTTTTCATATACAGCCAAACTGGCACTAAGATCAAGGGAAAGTAGAGATACCATAAATCAAATCTCATATTTCTACTTCTGGCCAGTCCTGAGAATGGGTCACATTCATTGAATCCATGCTTTATGAGATATACATCTGAACTCAGGATAAATTTTGTCCAAACCCACATTTTGTCACAGGATAAATTTAATGTGACACCAGACCCAATTTTGGTGGCATTCCAGTCTATAGAACCCAAAGATGATTTTGTGCAAGTTTGGCCAAGTTTTAGATAAAGCCTAAACAGTAGAGACATAAGATATAAGTTTGTGGTGTTTTGTGAGGTGAAGGGAAATTTCAGGGGAAATCAGACTGTCTTTTCATGGAATTGCTTGTGAAAACTATCAAAGAGCAGTCTAGCCATTACATACTTATTTTCATAATTTACTGACACAAAGCTGTTAAGGAAGCTTCAGACAATGTAATGACTTACTAGTTTTTGAGTGTTTTGATTTTCAGTTCTTCATTAAGTTCATCTGTAGTTCTTCAAGCAGCATAAAAGAGAGTAGTACAATCTTCATATTAGGCAGATAGAAAACAGAAGGCATCAGAATGTTTCCTAAGGATAGCAAACAGGCCCTGGAAAAATCAAAATTGCAAAACCTGTTTTTTTAAGCTCTAGGCCAGGCTTCTTTACATGAAACAGCACCCCTTATACTGGAACTAATATAAAGTGTGTGCACATGCATTCAAGCATGTCTAAATCTTCAGGATGTTGACATGACAGTATTTAAATTTCCAGACTAAATTATATTCCATTTCCATTGCATGGTGTCATAAAAGCTGGTAGAGAATATGTTTTCAGTCAATGAATTGCTTTCAGTGACATAGTAACTGAAGATATTCCTCTATATTCCTGAAAAATTCTATAGGTTATGAGTCTGAGCAGATCCCAATGCTGCTAATTGGCCTGAGTTTTGCTGAATTGTTCTAATCAGTGCTCAATATATTGCATGGCAAAATTTGATGCTATAGGCTACATCCTAAATACTTTTTTCTTCATATTACAGGTATAGGCGCAGAGACAAAATAATAGTGTTGTGACTTGACTCCTCATTTAATTTGGCAGTGTTCAAAAGCAGGGAGTGAATGAAACCCCAGCTAAAATTAAGTGTTTAGAAATGAGTAGTTAATGAAAAATAAATAAGGGGGCAACTGAGAGCATACTGTCTTAGACAGGTAGAAAGACAATTACCCTCTGAAGAATTAAATGATTGAAGTAAGAAATATAGGGTACGAATCACATAGTATAGTTGCAATAAACTCAGAAAATCACCTAGTAAAGGAACAGAACTTAAATAAACTATCTGTATTTAGGGGGCTCCAAAGCTTCAGACTTAACAAGCTCAAGAGCTTTGTATTTCACTTTTAGAGACTGCTGAACTCATTACAGAGGTTTGGATAAACATCTTTAAAGAGCATTTAAAAAATGAGAGCTTGCATATGCCAGGCATTACTCCATGGAGACTTGGAAAGGCCAAGAAACAGGCTCTGCACAGAGGCCACCTTGCACTGTGGGTAGTATGTGCTGTCCCCAGGCTGAACAATCCCTGCACTGTCAGTGACAGCTGCACCCATCCTGGTGGAAGAGTAACAGGAACTGGCTCGGGCTGTAATGCTTCATTTCTTCCCTGGCTTTCTCTTGTGTGAGATACAGTAAACCAGCCATGAGATGTTCACTGCATTTCACCTGTCTGTGTGTCCTGAAGCAGCTCAAGGGAGATGAAGAGAGCATCTCCCTGTTCACATGTGCCATTCATATCACAAGGCAGTCATTTAAAAGTCATTCTGTCTAAAGACAGTACATTGTCTTTAGATTAGTCTGACTTGCACTCCAGGTTTGATTTGAGATTTTGGAGCCAAGTGACTTGAATATCTTAAACTGCACAGTCTGTACAGGACTTTCCCAGAGCACAGTTAGCACACAAACCAAGACATGGGCAGAGGAGGAATAAGGAGTTTGCACTTGAATGTGAGCTATAAACTAAGACCTAAGCTAAAATAATAATGTAGATCTATTCTTACCTCTTCTTTAACACTTCTTGATTTATAATTAAAATTTTAAAATTGTCAATTTGTTATTCTGAAGCTTTAGATACACTTCTCTTGAGGGTTAAAATATGATTATTTTATGGAATTCAAAACATATAAACCCCATATTTTATACCTTATTATTGTAGAAAAAAAATTTCTTTCTAATCCAGAGAGCTGTAGACAGATATAAAGTAAACTAATGTGTAACTCCTTCTTTTCTCCTTCAACAAGGGAGCCTGTTTATTCTCTTCTCCACTTTCTTTAGCATTGTCTCCTGTATATGTGCTGCGCAAACCCATCCACAAAAACAAAAGCCTTTCTCCACTGAAGTTACTCAGCCATTTCTGCTGTCAAGTCTAATGTCTCCAGTTGCTTCACTTTCTCAGCTGTGTTGCACACGAGCACCCGTGGAAAGGGTACATAACGGTACCAGTGTTTTTCCTGCCAGGTTCTCCACTCTCTCCTTACTATTTCCTATCTTTTCTGATTTATGATGATCTTCTACACTACTAGGCTAAAGATTGTATCATTTGCAGTATTTCTGACCACAGACACTCAAAAGAAATGTGTTAGCTCCTGAATAATAATGAGCTTGGTTTTAGAAGTATGTATTTGCATGATAGTGTTTACATATTTTATTTGCCCTCTTCAATTTTACATGAGACTTTACAGTTAACATTTTAACCATGAGGACTAAGGTGAGGTGGTTTTTACACGAAAGCTGAGATTCTTATGTAAAAATATTACTCCAGGAGCTGAAGGTTATAGAAAATATCAGATATCCCAAAACCTGTGATTAAAATAAAGTACAGTATTCATCTGGGTTGAGGAGACATCTGCTTGAAGACTAGGATTTTACTCCATCATTATTTATCCTCCAGGATCCTACAACTCAAAGTCTGAGTGCTTTTTTTTGTCTGAGTGCTTTGTCTACCCATCAAGTGATGATAGATTCATAAAAGCTGATCCACTGATGTTGTTCTTTGCTCTTTGAAGATGAGGGATGAATGCCAAGACTATCACCCTTTCAAAGTTATTCTGTACTTTGGCAATTAAATATGAAAGGAAGTTTTCAGTGCAAGTTAGCAATCTTTTGGCCTATTTTGTTAGCACAGCTGAAAAGAGAACTTGAAAATGGGCTTACAGAGAATGAAAAGAGGCTTCCTAGATAAGACTGAATTTTTTTTTCCATGAAAAACCTGTGATGTACATCTCTGAGAGGAGACTAGGTGTTGGACCTGGACCTCAGACATGACAGGAAAATTTTGTTGCACCTGGAGGAAATGTATGTAAAGGCAGAAACAAATAGCTCACATGCCCTTATCACCATTCTATATAGAGGATTTAATATGGGAAATTTGGTGTTGTGGTGCTAGGAAGAAGTACAAATTTGATTTCTGGCTTTCCTTTTTGATAGTGGAAGGGAGAGAATCTAACATAGTGCATTCTTCAAAGTGTCTGACTGAAAAGGAGAGCCTGGTAAATGTAGCTATAAGCACATATATTTTCCTAATTTCTTCTACCCATCTAAATGATAATCAAAAATTATGGAAATTTAATTTTGAATTTTTCTTCAACTTTGTCAAACTAATCCCATGTATTTCAAATACTTATAATCAATATATGAAATAATACTGTCATTGTGGTAATATGCTATGCATAACATCAAACATCTGCAGTATATAATTTTTTTATGTAGAAATGACTAAATATTAGAGGTCTAATCCAAATGCATAGATTTAAATTCTTGGTCAGAAAAATTTACAGAAAAATCAATATACCAAGTTTGATGGGATTCAAAATATTCTAAATAATGTAAAATACATTTAAGACATTATATTTACGACTTTGTTACTTTTGCTGCATTATGCAAAAGTTAGTGAGGAAAATCAAAATCAATGTGGTGCAAAGCTATAGAGTAAATAGTTACAAATAAATATCAAGTTGTGCCATCAGTGAAAATCCTTAAATTCACCCCTCCTATCAAGTTATGCAAAGAAAATCTCTACTTGAACACTCTAGATGCAGCTCTGGTATGAGAACCTGCACATTATCCCACATGATGAACAGTGAAGTGATTCACGGCACCAGAAAGAACATCATTATGTTATTTCGAAGAAGAATGGGTAACTGATGTTTTAAATGATGATATGACAAAATGATTAGGCTGAGTGGAGGTAAGTTACTTCCAGTATCTGGCAGTGGAATGCAATTTCAATTCAACAACAGCAGCACTTGTACTCTTGTGAGTACTTGAAAAAGATAAAGATCAAAGGATGGTGGGTTAGGCTATGGGAATCTTGTAGATAAAACTACAAATCTGGATGAGCAGCTTCCAGTTACTGTCAGGTTTTTGGCCACTTTTCATTCCATTCAAAATACATCTGCAAAGGTTTCTATCCTGCTCTTTTCATGTTTCTTAACATATTAAGTTCAAGCTTCCCTTCCTCACTCCAAAACACTCCACAGGTCCACCCCTGTTTGCACCACTGCCCTGCTCACCTCTTCCTCTCTCTGCAGCCCGCCAGCTTTCCTTTTCTGACTGCCCTCTTTGTCTCCCAAACCTGCCGAACATTTTTCACCTTTATTACTATGCCACCCTGTAGCTCTGGAACAGCCTGCTGATTATTCCAGGAAAAGCAGCTCCTATGCTGCCTTTAAAACCTTCTTTGAAAATCCCTCACACTTATGTTTTGGCGTGTCAGGGAACAGACCTTCTTCCCTTGATTTGATGTATAGAGGGATAACTTCCATGTGTAATTCCTGGCAGCCTGCAACCGCATAGGGAAGGAGATAAGTCAGAGTTCATGAATGAGGGTGTACAGGGTCTCAGTATTCAGCAAACTGCCAGGAGTGAGGGCAATTTAAAAAAAGTGGAGTTAAAACAAGGTAAAAGGGTGTAGGGGCATGTTCACACTATTTGTTTCCCTCTTGATTTTATTTAATTTAAGCCATAACTTGCTTGGAAGCCAGCATAAAGCACTCTAATCAATATGTGACATAAAACAGCTTCTATCAATTAACAAATTACTGTTTTATAACACTTCTCATCAGCACATGTGAGAACATTTTAAAGGACTGTTCCTACTTTGAAGAAGAGGAGATTGAAGCACAGAGATGTGAGATCTATTTCTACTAGCACATGAGTTTGTAGCAGAGAAACAGAAATAAATCCAAGTCCTCTCAATTCCAGCGTTGAGGCCTATCCACTACAGTATGTGTCCAGCTGCCTGGTGTGTCCTACTTCCTAGCAAAGTTTTATAACTGTAGTAGGCAACAAAAGAACAAAATTCAATAGTCAGACCATGAGGCTAGTTGTCCCATCAGGTTAGAAGATGTTTAGGAACTGAGCCATAAGGTTCAGAATGGTTCTCTAAAGTAAAGCACACAAAAGATTTTTTTTTTGCCTCAACCATCCCTCATTAATTGAATTAATATTTTTATAATATCTGCATAACTAAATCCTCTGAATGGGTTCTTTCCTCTAAGAATGAAATGGAAGTCAGAAACATTCCCTCATAAAATGTTAAAAACAAATATCCATCTCTTCAAGAATGAAGAGGCATTATCCCCAGTTAGTGGATCCTGCCCATTGCTTTCTAGTTTGGATGTCTAGATTCAGTAGGAAAATGGTTTGGATTTGAATTCTATTGGAACCATCAGGAGAAAAATATATTTTGAACATGAGAAAATCAGGTAAGTACTCATTGCATTAAATTGCATGAACTCCTGCAACATGGGCAGAAATCTGAAATGAAAGCACCCATTTTAGACAGCTTTAAATAAACTGGAAATGCTGCCCTGCTGACAGAAAGAGCTCGTGGGGCTCTTTATTTTTGGTTTGCCACTGAGGAAAAGCTCTTGCCTTTCAGATATGCTTTAAAATGAAACTGTGTTCAGACTAGATAATGTTATAAGGTCAATATATATATATTTGGAAAATAAAACTTGTGGAAGACATATGAACAATTTCCTTTATTAATACAGAGGGGGTTTGGGGGATCTCCTAAGATAATGTATTGGTGGTTTGATTCTGGGAATGAATAAAAACATGAACTTTTGAGAACCAGAGGTTAATCTAACACAACAGCATCCAATGGAGAAGTTATAACTACTCAGAAGCCCGAGAGAACAGCCTGAGGCAATAACTGGCAAACAGTGAAGACAATGCACCAAAGAGGATAAAAATGTTTCATTTTTTGATAAAAAATATATTCTAGGCTGGTATGTAACCCTGAATTAAGTAGAGGTCACATACATTGTCAGGAAGTTGTTTATATGTTCTGTGCTTAGGTCCCTCAGGTTCTCAGGCAGTCAGGAGCAAAAACTAGCCATTCTGAATTTCAGGCTTTCTATTAGATGTTAAGATGGGCATAAATACTTCAGTCTACTGAGTGGTTTTTATTTTTACATTAAATACATGTTTATTGACTTTTTGGTGTTGAAAGTTAGTTTCTAGAATATGCAGTTCATGGTATAATTAACAGAGAAGTGAGCAAAGTCTCTGTAAAACCTGAACTAGTTGAAGTGTAATTGCAGCAGGTAAACCCATGGCTGCATCACAAGAAGCTTGACCAGGAAGTCAGGGAAGTTTCTGTCTTGCTACTCCGCTCTCATGAGACCCCACCTGGAGTGCTGTGTCCAGCTCTGGGGCCTGCAATAAAAAAAAAGGCTGCGGATGGGCTTGAGTGGATCCAGAGGAAGCCACAAAGATGTTCAGAGGGCTTGAGCACCTGTCCTATGAGAAAAGGCTGAGAGAATTTGACTCATTCAGATGGAAAAAGAAGGTCCTGGAGAGACATTAAAGCAGCTCCTGGTACCTAAAGAGAGCCTATGAGAGAGCTGGAGAGGGCCTTTTTACAGTGGCATGTAGTGATAACACAAGGGTGAATGGCTTTAAACTGCAAGAGGGGAGATTAGGAAGAAACTCTTTACTGTGAGGGTGGAGAAACACTGGAACAGGCTGAGCAGAGAAATTGTGGATATCCTATCCCTGGAGGTGCACAAGTACAGTCAAACTTGGCTTTGAGCAGCCTGATCTAGTGGAAGATGTCCCCACACTGATGGGTTGACTCTGTTCTAGATGCCAGGTGCCCACCAAAGCCACTGGCCATGCTGAGGGGCTGGGTCTAGGCCATGGGGGTCTGTCTTAGAGCCACTGGCATGGGCTCTGTGGGACATGGGAGAGGCTTTTAGCAACTTCTCACAAAAGCCACACCTTTAGGCCCCTCTCCCACTACCAAAACCTTTCCATGCAAACCCGATAAATACATCTGCCCATGGCTGAGAGGCTTTGAGATCTTTAAAAGAGAGAACTATGAGATCTTTAAGGTCCCTCCCAAACACACCATTCTGTGATTCTATGAGATCTAGTAGATTATATTTTTAACAAATATTAATTAATTATATTTGAAGTAATATTTAATAATATTAAAATTTTGTGATTCTGAAACATCATAACACCCAGGTTTTTTACTGTGATGTTACCAGCTAGCCTTCTTACTGCTCCTAAACCATCAGCCAGAGCTCGTCGCAATAGTAATAGTTTCATCTATAACTTTACCATCTTTCTAAAAGTTAGATCCATTTTCTGAGTTTTAATTTAAAGGTTTTGGGTTTCTACCAGACTATCTTTTGGTATGAAGCTCTTAAGCATTACTTTAAAACATTTATCAGTCCATCACATTCTGTTAGAATTGGTCATTGTATTCCAGACTATTTACAGGCCGTATAGGCACATGGATGCATAGAACTCTTTCTACAGTTTCCTTAGAATTCAGCCTAAAACCAGGATCTGGAGTTCCTTACTTTCTCTTTTATTCCAAATTTAATGATGTATCTATGAAAAAAAATTGAGTCGATACCAACTTACATTATATCAAAAATGTGAGGCTGGGAAAAAAAAAGTAAGAAATATTTCTGAAGCAATTGAATGTCTAATTTAAAAGAAAGACCCTGTTTTGCATCCTCAGTTGAAGAAAAAATAAATCTATCAGTAGTGCCAAGCTAATTGTCTGGGATTTAATGTACCTTTAATTGTTTTAATTGAATAGATAATTCTCTCTGTATGATCTCTTCCGTTGTCTTATCATGGAACTCCTGGGATAATATTTATTTCAGCTTTCATTAGGCTGTGTAGCTTCCATACAGATTATTATGCTTTTTCTTTAGTTATACAAAAAAATAATCTATGTTAACAGTGTAAAAAATAACAATCTCAGCAAAAATCTTTTTGGTTTGGTAAATTAAATAGCAGAGTGCAGTTCAAGAAACAAAGACTTGCTAGATCAAATCATTTGCTATGCTACCATAAACAAACTATTTCCATTTTATCCTCTCTGACATGGGGATAATGAAAAGGATTCCTCTGTAAAGTGAATTAGGATTTACAGATGAAGTGCAATATGAAAAATATAGTTCATGCTTATGAACTTATTTATTCAAGTGAATAGGGCTAATATATTTTATTATTACATTATTATTATATAATTTCATAAAAATTCATAGAAGATATTATGAATAGAAGTTGGTTACTTCTGCCAAAACCATCACTACAGACATAGCCAGACTCAGCAATTTGGTAGAAAAAATAAATCATCAAATATGTGAAAAGTGCTGCATTGCAAAGTTTTGTGAAGATTGAAACATTTTAGACCTTCCAGCAAGTAGATGAATTTAATAATCCAATACTATTACTCTTTAAATATATGTTCCATTAAAACTGCAAAAAATACACAGGTATTCTGCTGACTGGAATTATCTTACATTATTTATACTGATAAATTGGAATAGATCTGAACTCTATCTGAATGTAAAATGGAAGGTTAATCCTTCTGCCATATGGTTTGGAATAACTACTACCCTTACAGTCTCAGAGGTTGGTCTCAAGTGATCATTATGGTTGTGCATCTTAGAGTATCCCCAGAGGCTCATTAATTAGCTGAGAGGTTAGAGAGACAACAGAATTGTTATTAAAATAAAATACTTGAGAATTTCTCAAGTAATAACAAAAAGAGAGATCTGGAAGGAATTGGTGGTGGATTTTATTAAGACCTTGAGAACCACTAGGAAGACTCTTATTCTCTTCTGGAAAAACAAGTGGGAGCAATTTTTCACAATTTGGTTAACAGTCATTCATTACATGGAAAACCAGGCAGTATAGGACAGATTTTTAATTTTATGTGGTTTTAAAAATGGTAAGTAAAGTAAATTTTTTAAAAAAACCTTTTAGAATTGTAGCTTAATGAAATAGGTGGGAAATGCTTTGTGCCCAGGATAAACTTGACAGCAGAGATTACTGGGGTCTTTGCTTACTTACAAACAGACCTGCAGGAGATTATAAAAAGATTTTTTGACATGTTAATTTCTGGACAGGTGACTATTAGGGGATTTTTTATCTGTATCATTAAGCACTCTCTATTTACTAATCTTTCTACTATATACAAATACAAAAGTGATTCCTTCATAAGCTACTAGTCTGTCTTGAACAATGAGCTATGAATTGATATTATTCCATGGAGTATCAAACTCCACAGATATTGCTCACAGTACAAATTATTTTACCTTGATTCCATTTAGGAATAGAAATGAACTTTCACTCCAGAATGAAATTTTCCTTACACTTGACTTCAAAGTCTTCATTGGACCCCACCCCCCCTTCCACACACTAATAAAGAATAATAAATAATTATATATAGGACTAATAATGTTTGAAACTGCCTTGGAGAGTAGCTTTTAGTTTTAATGACACTCTAATATGTTTCCAAAGATGAAGAAGATAATGAAGTACTTACTGCTAAGTAAGAAAGCTGCAGTTGCAGGATAAATGCAGGCTTTTTCATGAGATATTCCAAATGGATCTTCTTGCAAGCCTGTGAATTAAAGTATTCACTTATCTATGAAAGTAAACATTATCCTAAATACTTGTAACATTAGGTGCAAAAAAGCTTTCTAAACACTCTAGAAAAAAAAAACAAACCATTGACCAGAAGGCAACTTGAAGTAGGAATTCTTAAAACACACTTACAAAACATTCCATACATTTCAAGGATTATAAGTGGAATTTATTTAGTACACTTTGTAGGAAAATCCACAGTTGAGTCACAAAATATATTGCCATTCCCACTTAAAGCGCACTGATATATTCATCAGTAGTGCTTCCTTTAGATCATCAATTTAAATCTTGTTTTTCATTTTTATGCCCTTTGATTGTAAGTGTCCTTATCATTATTTTATAGTCATATTGATAATGATGACAGCATTATGCTACATTTATATAATGATCCAGGAAACATTGAAACTAGTGACTAACTCCAGTACATGCGATGAATATTATCACCTATTGCATTTTAATGAGGATTATTTCTAATGTTCTATTTCTATTCAGACAACTTTGAGAAAGGCAAAGGGATATGAGGGTCCTTGTAGTCTTCTCATTAGCATCACAGATAACAGTGTATTTCAGATTTGATTGTGGGACATGGGAGAGTCTTTGTGGCTGCACATCTTCTTTTCCTAATCAGATTAGGGATATTCTTGTCTGCATTTTTAAAATGTTGAAATAGAAGATCTCATAGTGAAAGTTTTTTATCCACCTGAGGTGCAACTAATCACTTCAGTGACAATTAATTTGAACAGATATTTCTTTAAAAAATGTCAAGCCAGATTTTAAAAATTATCTTGACAGCCAACTTAAGTTTTAGGTATTTAGAAATGATGGAGCTACCCATTAGCCACCCATTTGTTTAATTAGTTATGTAAACATTTTTTCAGGTATTTTATTAAAAAATATTTAGTTTCTAGCAGAGAAGCAAATCAGAAAAAGCAAACAAGGAGAAATAGTCAGACAGAAGTGATGGGACTCTCATAACATAAATAAATGACCAAATCTGGATCTAGCTACACAAGTATATTGGTCTCTCAAACAAAATGCCCTGTGATTTGTTTTCATGGTCTCCTTGTTATCTAATATCCAGTGCCTTCACAGAACTACAGTTTTACCCTAGTTTGTAGTTGTAACTTTTTATTGGAATAGCAAAAAGGCCAGGAGATGGGAACCAGGAGTAGGTAACCTGATTTAGTCCTGTTCAATGCTAATAGTTGTACAGTTACTTGTTCCAATTTAGCCTAGGCTTTTGAGACATTTAAGTTAGGAGCCAAGTGTCTCAGAGCTGTTTCTGTGATCAATGGAGAGATGAAAACCCTTTCCATGGCAATGTAGGCTGAATTTCCGGAGAACATTAAACCACTATCTTCCCAAGTTCCTGTTTCTGTTCCCCAAGCATGGATGGACCTGGGAAGATGTTAAATTAGCACCTGAAGTTGGAAGACTCAATCTTGCCCTCCATGTCCACAGCAGCTGTGTGCTGAGGCTCTGCAGGTGGGACACAGATAGGACAGGGAGCTGAAGTCTCCTGCAGTGCTTAGGGAGAGGACCTTCCTCCCACATTACTCAGCTCACTGAGGAAACTACACAAAATGCCATCACAGTAAAATGTTGACATGATATATCTTCATCCAGGGAAGAAAATCTTCCCACTTCACTAATTTCCAGTAGATTTTCCTATTTTACTCATTTCCCGACTTCTTGAAGAACTATAATCCTTGGTCTTGGAATGGGAATTGTACCTTCCTTTTCACCCAAGAAATTAGGATGACAAAAAAAAATAATTTCCAGATTGTATTTGATTTTAATAATCTTGTGTTTTAGAAGCACGATAAATTCAAATATATGGGGTTTTTTTACATGAAGATATGTCTGCTTCTTATCTCTCTAGTCTGCTGCAAGAGGTTATTTATGCCTGAGCTTTTAGGCAACCCTGTTGCAAGTGCATCAGCTATGGAGAAGCTGGGAGTAAATTTTTGAGAAATTATCTTTATTTTATAAGAAAAAGCTTGAATTTTAAAAGGTTTTACACTCTGATCTTTCATTTTGTGAATGTTTGCATAACGTAACAGGAAAATATTGTTTTGGACTGATCAGCTTCTAGCCTGTAGAATTTTGATAAATTTCTATTTTAATTTCAGCAATTGTAATAGAAATTAGTACAACTATATGGAAGAAGGATAAAGATTATGAAATAATAAAAAAAAGATATCAAGTTTGTTTTGAAAGGGAAGTGATTAAATAGAGTCATTCATTCTACATGGAATGGACACACTGGCCTGATTCTCTGAATGCAGGAAGGTTTAACAGGCAATAATTCCTGTGTTCATGTTCCTTTATCTCTCTTCAAATGCTCACTGCCTCTCTTAGTTTTGAAAGTTGTACCTAAAGGATGGGTCCCTGTTGTAAGGTTGTGATTTTAATTCAGTCTTTGGAGCTTTACCAGAAGTCAAGAAAATGAAAAGGTCTTTACAATATTTATGTCAATATTAAGTGTAGTGAGCCTAATTTGTCATTTCAAATGTATGGGAACTGTCACAGTCTGGCCTGTGACCATTTTTTATTGTATTTAAAGATATGATTTTGATTGAAGCTGAGGTAAGAGACTATTTAGTACAGAATAAATTGCATTTCAGGGAAATATAACTTCTTGTATAATACGAGAGTCAGGAAATGTGAATTTGCAATTCAACAATAGTTTAATTTTAAATCTCTTAGTTGTCAATAACAGGAAAGAGACATCCAATGCCACCAAGGTATTTTTAAATCTTTAAACTATGCTAACTATTACTTGGATTTTTGTTAACCTTGACTTGTACAAACCAAAAGATGTGGCTTTTAGCACCACACAAGAAAATTTTACTGTTGATCTTTATACAGATTGGGGCAATCTATATGTGTCGCCATCTAATTATTACTTATGCAAATAGGTACTAACTTGATCCAAGGAGCAAACATTTCCAGTGTTTGCAAAACAAATAAACATCTGGTCCCCAAACTGGCTGAAACCAGTTGAAAAACATCTCCCTTTAACTATTTATCATTTTCTCCCAAATTCCTTGCAAATTTTGGTTCATTACCCACACAAAACACTCAGCTGAGCCAACAGCTGCTGCAAGCTGAAGTGTGTATACTCGAAAGGCAATTCACTGCTGGTGGCACTGAACGAGAGTGTTTTTCCAGTGGCTAACAGGAGTGGGGAAGATTGCTGCACTGGTGAGCAGAGAAGAGCAGAGACCTCCAATTAGCAGAAGCACAGACGTCCTTTTGAAGCACAGACAGCCTCTTTTGAAGGCTGCTGCAAGTTGCTGAAACTTGGCATTGAGGACTTGGCACCGCAGGCTTGGCGTTCCCTGTCTGCTGTCAAGGATGAAAGGTACAGGCATATGGTGAGCACTCAAAGAGCTGATGCTTAAGAGTATGGGAAGCAACTCTGCAGAATTGGTAGCAGATGTTCCTTCAGGGTTCATTCATGTGTATTTAGGTCCTGTGGAAAGGCCCACATCTTTCCATCTGAGCAACACAGATTCCATAAACTCTGCCTAACCTGTAGAGCTTTCTGTGTAATCCAGCCATTTCCTCCACATCTCGAGATAGTCTTGGCTTTTTTGTTTAATTAGACAGCCACAGCAAAGGTCATAAAGCTGATTTAATTCTGTGACCATCAAAAATCATATGTTTTCTAATAGAAGGGTTGGCTTATGGAGCTAAAATTCTCCATTTATCTGGTTTTTTTGGTTTTCTTTTTTTCCACTAAAACCTCAAATTAGAGACAAGGATCTATAGAAATAGATTAGGAAGTTTAGAGAATGTTGTTGGGCTTTAGAGTAAAAAATCTTTAGTTAGAAAATTATCCTATGAGGAATAATTTGTTTTAAATATCCAATGTTTCTATTTTAACTATTTCAGAAATGTAGGCATAAACAAGTCTGTTCCATTTATTTTGGACTTCTATTGTGATATATTTAATCACTTTTACCCATTTTTACATTCCTTTACACTTGCCTTAGCAAACAGATTTTATTTTAAGGAAAGAAATTATTCTATATAATCTATGATGCTTTCTTGACTCAGTTTCTTTATAGCCATTTTTCACTTCTGTCTATCTTGAAAATTCTCTTCTAAATAGAAGAACATATTTGAAAGTAATAGAGACTGAAACAGCAAGAAACAATCTATGTTTAGTACTGTGTTCAGCGCTATGGCAAACTTTGGAGAGAAAGTATTAATAGATTTGTTAGTCTCCAACTGTAACAAAAATATTTGTTACCAAAGCAATTTGAGGTATTTTCTCTCATGGTAGTATGATGTAAAAGGATTGCAAATTACAGCCTTATCACAATCTGTGATAAAATACAGTTTATCCAAAATGAAAAAGCAGCACTAAAAAGTTTTAGTTTGGCATAAATGGTATTTTAATGTATCAATTTAATGTCTAAGCAATAGCATTTTTCTCCTTAAAATGTGGCAAGAAGATAGTTAATACTAACTCTTGTTTACCTTCTC
The DNA here is from genome assembly GCF_009819655.1 of Sylvia atricapilla. NCBI lineage: Eukaryota > Metazoa > Chordata > Aves > Passeriformes > Sylviidae > Sylvia > Sylvia atricapilla. The sequence goes on along the minus strand of NC_089144.1, from coordinate 15,010,202 downwards.
TATCACTAGGAAAACTAAGGAGCAACAAACATACCAGAAAGGAAAAATGGAACAAACAAATTAACATGGATGTTTCCTATTTATTAACATGGTAAAGAATTTAAGATAAGGAACTTCTTGCCACGACCTGTTAGTGGTAAATCCTGCATGAATACAGAGCAAGGCTGAGGAAGTTCCTGGAAGGGAAAGCCATCAAGGACATCATTTTATCCACAGGAAGACCCAGAATAAAACTGTTGAAAATATTATGGGGTTGTACAATTTTATTTTTACTCTCTTGTTTAGGCATTGACATCCAGACTTCACTGGACAAAATTTATGGGGCTAAATAGGCTTTTAATCAGATATAATACATCTACTATACACTTACACTATATATTATATACAAGCTTCTCAAAGACCAGAAAATTACTTGGTAAAACTTCTTTGAAATTATATATTTAAATCATATTAATCAAAACTTTTAGGAAACATTTTCCAGGAAATTTTAGGTATTGAACCTGGCTTCATTCTATGAAAGGTTAAAAAAAATTAAGAAGTCATAATGAAAAACTAGAAATAGGATTGTCCCACTATTAAGTTTACAAAAGTTATCATTTCACCTGAAACCATGCCAAAATCTTGAAAATATAGGAACAAAATCGAAGCATAGTGGAGAGATGGTTTTAGAAGAAAAATCTGTTCAATATTTCATAGATGTTTCTCTTTTTTGGTATTTTATGCCTGTATTCTCCCTTGTGATTCTCTCCTTTGAATTTCTGAGTTAAATCAACAAGTGCAGCCATCAGAGGGATGCATTCCCATTTCAATCACAACTTTGGCTTTCATCAGTTGTGATTTGGTTGAGATTCCTTTGGTCTTGCTTTCTGAGGCCAGCTTCACTGTCCCAGTGTGAACAGCTATGAAGTGTAAGGAGTGTAATTACAACAGCTGAGAAGTGATTGAAAAATAGTCACAGTCTCTGAGATTCACAGTAATTCTCTTTTTTTTTTTTCAGAGAAGGTTTTCTATTCCCCCAGTAAAAGTCGTTGTTGGCAGGGTTCTACTTTAACAAATTTTCACTATTCATAAAAATTACCAGAATAAAACTTGGAATGACAATGGTGCAAGTTCATTAAAACCTTCTAACTACATTTTTTTTCCATGCAGAGATTTTTGAGTAATTTAGCATTATGTATGGCTAGATACCTGAAGAGAATTATCGTTTACTACTTGTATCACTGGTTTTTGGGTTGTTTTCTCTTGGTGGCTATTAAAATCCATTTCCATTTATTTCTTGCATTCGAACAGACTACTGCAAGCTCCTCTCTTTGTTAGTGGCACACACCTTGCAGCCAGAGGGCCCCCTGTACATAAGTTAGGCAACAAGGATTTCTCTAATTCCGCTTCCCTTTCCATCCCCCATCTGCATGTTGCTTTACTGTGATTCCCCTCCATGGAAACAGCTTGTTGTCTGCACCAAACCTAGCACAGAATTTCCATAGCATTTAAATATGAACTTTGAGCTGTTGAAACACAGCCTTTTGAAAATTGACTTAATAAGAGCCAGGACTTTTCATCCCTGAATTTTCCATGAATTTGCATTATGTCACTTGTGTGCACTGGGTAGAAGACTTGGCTTGTTAGTCTGTGCACAGAGGAATTCAAATGGTATATTTGTTACCCTGCAGCTCACACAGGTCTTTGTAGCAGGAGTGAGAAGGTTTCTATCCTGGGATGGACCACACAGGATTCAAACAAAATTTTCACTTACATAAAACAGTTCCATCTTTCAGGAGGAAGCCAAAAGACTAAATGAAATTCCATTTTAAATGCTTATTAATAAACCACACCTGTGTGTTTCCAAAGGCCATTTACTCATGGGCCAGGACTTTGTAGGTCTACAGCTTACCATTATTCCAGAAGGAAACTGAAAGGAGTGCAGTGGTCTGATTTATATAATGAGAAGTAGGAAAAGAAAGGAAGCTCAATAATTAGTCTAGTATAAACTCTCTGAATATAAATAATGAATTAACACTTCTAATATTTTTCAGCCAGTTACTTTCCTGACTCTCTTTTGGTCTTTGTAGGTATAATTAATTCCTCTGGGACCAGTTAGCCATCTCTGAGATCCTACAAACATTAATAAATGCATCCGTAAAACAAACCTTGAAGTTTAGAGGTGGGTGCTATGGCACAAAACAAAGGCAATTTATATAGACTTAGGAAATCTGTGGCAGAGCTGAAAACAAAAGGAGTATCTTACACTTTTAATTTTTTCTCTACTTTGCAGTTACGGGGGATCAATTTTAATGATAAGAAACTAAAGCAGGGCTTTTATACAGCTTATATATCATTATTATTTTCCTCAAAATTTTTCGTAAGTTGGTGCTGAAGGACCATTTAATTTAGTGTGACCACCTATTATGCACTGTATGATGGTCTGAGGGGTCATTATACCATGTGTGTACTACAGACTGCCACAGCCAACAGTTCAGGTGTGGGCAGTGTTCCTAAAAGCACCAGAGCCTCATCCCAGGAATGGTGCCAGCCAGAGCCTGTGCCTCACAAAGTTGTCTATTCCTCTCTTTGAAGTCAAGAAGGATGAATGTGTGTCTTCTAGAGGACATTGGGAATTCCTTATGTGCAATACAATGTTAGCACAGACATATATCTGTATTCCTTCTTTCCCAAAGAAAAATGACTGAAGGACAAACTAAGAATGGGTGGCTGAGCAGACCTTGGTGATTTCCAAGTTTGACAGGTGACATGCTGGCAGTGAGATCTTTTCTGTTCCACCTAAATTACCTCCACTGAGGAGTTTAACTTCCATATCTTCATTTTTCATACAATGGCTTCTACGTATTGCAGTGACACTGACTGACAGTGATAAATAAAAAAAAAGCTGAACCTTAAATATAATTACCTCAACAGATGTGCAGTGTACTTGAAAACCATTATTCCTTGTATTAAACATCCCTTATATTAGGTATATTAGAAAATGTGATTTCAAATTTCTTATAAAAAAGATTTTCTTGTCTTGAAGTTGAAGTAGTTTAGGAAGTACAAATTCAGCAATTGTATTGCTGACTTACTGATTTAATCATTACAATTTGGATGTACAATTTGTGTATTATAAATAATATCTTTATCAGTATGTCTTTTGTATCTACATTTTCCTGAAGGCACTGGTATTGTTACATTTCTGGAAATAAGTTTTCCTTTTTGTCTGACCTTGATTCAAATAAAGGAGCAGATATATAGTTAGATTCCAGGTGCTTTTTAGTCTTGAATATTGTTCAGTAAGGTTGTTTGGTTTAAGAAAAGAAAAGTAATACAAACTTATTCTGATTTCCTATTATAAATCCTTGGTGCAAACATAAAATGAAAGAAAAAGAGCTTCTTTCTAATTTGCTGGTGTGCTGTGAACCTACTGAAGGCTGATCTCTTATTGATTTGTGTTCTTTATGACCCAAACCTTCCTCCAGCAGTAACCATGGCAGGACATAAGCAACAATTGGAAAAGATTTAACATGTGCTGCTGATAATCCTGAGTACACATGCTCTTTGTTGCCATGCTGGCAGGCCAGCCATCTGTCTGAGTGCAATATATAGTTCTGTCTGATCTAGGAGCCTTATCTGTCTGAATTTGATCTGTCTTTCCCACAATGGGACTGCCAATTCAAATCTCTTTCCGAGAGGCAGATGACTGTTTTCACAAAACTTGCAGGAATTTAATTTTTTTTAGACTTTCTGCTTTCAAATTTGTTTGAAATGTTCAAAGGTGATTAGGAAGAGAACACAGGGAGAGAAATTAACAGATGGATAGGGAGGCAGCCAATTCAAATGCACATACCTTTTTTCCTGGGGAAATTGCAACACTACAGAAATGGCAACAGAATTGTCAGTTTTTATAAGATTAGAGAAAAAACCAAACTTGTTCATTTCATATCCTGTAGGGCATTTCAAAGGAGATGATGATCAAGGCAGATACCTAATGACACTCAGAAAATAAGTGTAGATTACAGAATGTAAAGTCAAAATCCTCATGCAGTGAAATTGTTTCCACTGAATAAGAGTTCAAAATTCCTAAATGTTAGGAATTTAACAGTAGTATCAACATAACATCATGTTTGCCAAATAGATGTGTGGTGAGGGGGAGGGAAATCACCCCTCCCTAACTTCCAGGGATCAAAATATAGGACTAGTTTGGTCTGTGTTAAGTACATCCTGGATAATGAAGTTTTGATCCATGGAGAGTCCTTAGAAAGAAAAACTGGCTGAATGTAATGTTCTTCATCCTGCAGAGTCCCCAGCACACCTATGAAGAGGAAGGTGGATATTGGGACACATTATTTGTATATAAGCAGACAAGTTCCACACATTTTTTCTTTATGAAAAGCCCTAGGGAAGCTCTGGAGTTGGGAACATTTGAAGGGATTTTTTCCCCCATAGAAAGTAGTTTCCTGGTCTTGCATACTGAAAAAAAGCTCTGAATACTCTCTATAACCTGAGGCAACTACCTCTGAGTTCCTCAGCTTGCCCTGGATGCATAAACATTCAGGTGGACATGGAACAAAGGCTCTTAAATCCCACTGGTGATTTACCCATCTTAAAATTAAAGTGACTACATCCTTTAGAATAAAATACCTTAGAAATTTAAAATAAAGAAAGTGCTAGATAGTCCTACTTATTTTATGAAAGCTTTGCTATATATATCTAGATCTGTGTAGCTGATGCACATAGCTGATTGTCTATGAAACATAAAAAGTGACTTTTTTATTTTCTACTCCTTTTTTTTTCTTGTTGCTTGTTGGGGAAGATGAATCAGGGAAACCTTATAAATATGATTGCTTAGCAAAAGATTCTGAAAATATGAAACCTATAATCGGGAGAGAAATGAAAGCTTACTTTGAGTTGTAGGTTACTAAGTCTTAGTTACTATATAACCTGAAAACAATAGTCTAGCTAGCTGAAAGAGAATCCCTTTTGATTGAGCAGAACCCTTTCTGCTGGCTAAGGGATCCAAAGGTCAATTTAGCAAAACAGAAGTTTAAAGAGTAGTTTTTAGAGTTTAAAATACAACACAGTATAGTAATATAATACTTCTTATAGGCTGTATGTAGATTCTATATGATTTTGTTTCTTGTGTTGGTTGGTCACTGAAAATTAGAATATTCATCACAAAAGGAGATATAATGTATTGTAACAAGGACCTCGCTCTCTTACATCCTCCTCCTCTCCTTCCCGCTGCTCTTAGCTCACTCTTACCCTCCCTCTTCCCCCTACTCTTGCTCTCTCCTGCTGTCTTCCCCCCTGCCACTTTGCTCTCTCACTTAGCCCACACCCTGCTGTTCTTTCTCCCTCTCTCTTTAAAACTTCCCTTCAGCCGAGGCTGGTGGCTGAAGGCAAGGCCTTTTTACCCACAACCCTTGCAATAAACCCACATGTTCTAAAATATACAGATTAGCAAAATTCCTCGTCCCAACCATCCGCAAATTCGCCTACAGTGGCTTCATTTTACTTACACTTTAATGACTAATAAACAATCTATTACCTTGAAGGTGTCCAGGAATGGGGCATCCAACACCTCTCTGGGCAACTTTTTTTCAGTGTCTCAACACCTTCACTGTAAAAAACTTTCTTCCTTATTTCTCACTTGAATTTACTCTCTTTTAGTTTAAGACCATTACCCCTTGTCCTACAGGGTCTACTAAAATGTCTGTCCCCTTCACTGCGTATCTTTAAAGTCAAATGGAATGAGTTTCTGATCCAGCTGGAAATGTCCCTGGTTATTGTAGGAGAGCTGATGACCTCAAAGGTCCCTTCTAGCCCAACCCATTCTGCCATTCTCTGTAATTCTTCTAAACAGCTCTTAAATTAATTTTGAGCATTACACAGCATTATGTATTCTTGCTTGGCATTAAATCAGGACTGTCCATTTTATTGTGACTTATGTCATCAGAAGATTGGTAGTAAATATTGATGCTAGACATGCTAGTTCCGATGACTCACTAAGACAGCTGCTACTTTATAAGATTTTTTCTGGGGAGAGAAGGAAAAGGAAGGACTGAAAGATTTTCAAGTTTAAAAAAAACCCTCGAACTACTTAAGATCTTTCACCTAGAGAAAGTGGTTAATCTGTAAGTTATTTGTAGTTACCCTAAAGACAAATCCATTTGTAAGGAAGGCAAAAATTTCTGACCCTCCAAAATGAGAAGATTTCATGTTAAAACACACTGGAAATATTGTTGCTCAAAGGCCTTAAGAAAGTTATTGTATGTGAATAAATATGTTTTTAAAGGCCCCAGTTTCTCAGTGGTATTCTGAATTACGTGGGATTCCTGAAATACAGTTAAAGTATCCAAGAGATCATAATCAATTGCTGTTTATGATCATTTTAGACTTTAGTCACTATGAGTGTATGTGCAGCATGAGAGGAAAGAGCTCATTAGGAGTGTCCCTGCTATGGATTTCCTCAACAAAGGAGAATAATAACAGACTGCTTCTCAGTAGCAAATTTTAATTTAAAATTAACATATTCAGATATTATTCACTAGACCACTGTTTCAAAATTCCTGTCAAGTAGAGACCCAACAAATACACAGGGTCTATGAATAGTCAGTAGCTGGCACCTACTTTAAAGAATTCTTTAAAGAATTCATCCAACGTAGTACAGAGGAAGTTTTAAAATTTCCTGGATTTTCTGTCTTAAAATTTTCCAAACACTGGATTTCCAGCCCAACAGATGGTATCATATATGACATTGAAACATAAAGGCACATATAATAATCTTTGGCTTAAATAAATAACCACTTCTAATCAGTTCAATAAAAATTCTGTGTCTTTATCATAGAAAAAGGATTTTCCAAGGATATTGGTCCTTGTGACACATGCCAATGGCATTCAAATTTCAAATCATTCACTGGATTGGGAATCAACAAGAACAAGCTCAATCTCCTTCAACTGCATTAGGGATGTATATTTTTATTTGTATTTGATTACTTATTAAAGTGTTTCTATCAGCAGTTTCGCATTGCCTTTGTATTTTAATATAGCTGAAATGAAGTTAATCCCATCAGCTGTGGAGGAGCAAAGGTGAGTGAAATAACAACATATATCCTCTGCATCAGCCATCATAGGTGGCAACTAATACTTCCTGTTACACGAAAGAAAGATTCTTGTCCTACTGGACAACTTGGAGTAAAATTTTTAGGGCCTTGCTCCTCAGTACAAATTGACTGTTCTGGAAAGAGATTCTGCTTCTTTTTATGCTTCTGGGTCCAGAATCTCACTCATAATCTTTATGAGAAATGCTATGCAAAATATTGGTGTTTTTTTCTTTAATCATCATTGGCAATCAAGGTTCTAGAGTTAGCATTGGCCAGGTGTGTCTTTAAGGTATTTAAGGTGTCCTTCTAAATATATTACTGAGTAAGTTTGCAGAGTGGTGTTTTGAAATACCATTTAAGATTTTTTTTTTAATGAAATACATATATCTAAATATCAGTGTTGTTCTCAGTCCAAATTTATTCTCCTTTAAATGTGCTGGGGTTTTCCCTGCAATAATATTTTGGATTTTTTTGATCTTTCCCCATAGATCGGAGAAACACCTAAAAATTATTTTATAGCTTCTTGGAATAGAAGACTTCTACATATTTAATGGAAGGAAGCAAGCCCAGCATAATTTATTTAACTATTTTTAATCTCAGGAAGTATTTACTTGCTGTATTTGTTCTACTTCATAGAAATAATTCCCACCTATCATTAGTCTCTCCAGAAAGACAAATGAAGCTACAACTGTTAAACCCTTTTAAAGAGCTCAGCTCTCATCAGAGGTCAATCAGAAGTCAAACTGGACATTTTTTAAACAATTGAATAGGAGAATATTCCATTATAGATGTCAAGATGAGACGTGACTAATGTCACAAAAGTTAAAGGTTAGGTTCTAATCCACTGAGAAGTCATTCACGGATCACATTTAAATTGCTGCAGACACTTAAAAAGTGCTCCCTCACAAGGTCTCTGCAGCTACAGATGAGAGCAGACTTCCCTTAATATCTATGCTAGCAGTTAAATTCCTGAACTTGGCTTTTCCTTAAAAATAGAAGGAAGACCTTTTTTAATTAATTGAAAACAATCTCTTCCAAATGATGTTAATTTAACAGGACAAATATTTTTTAAAAATTTATTTACTCTTTCTAAATTAAAAGCAATTTCCATTAAAACATAGATCTGAGAATGTTAGTCTGGTGAACAAATTCTAGTCTGAGAAAGACTATTTGCTTATTCATAAACATACCTACATTTAATAAAATTTCTTCAAAGAATGTATGTTGAGGGAAAATGTTAAAAGTTATACGTAGATCCTTTTCATAAATAAAGGCTGCCAGAAAATCAAATTAAATAAACAGTTGACAAAAATGTAATGCATCTAAGTTCTTTTGGTTGTGGGGATGAGGAGAAGAAATAGTATTTCTTTATATGCAGAAGATGTTGATTAAAAATAGCAGCATGCCACAGATTTGAGAATTAAGCTATGCCTTTAAATATCTTTGTACCACTGACATGGAAGTCTTAGTTGGAAGAATATCATTGCACAAATTGGATTATGGCCAATATAAAATGAATCCATCTTGACACATTGTTACACTGACTTGGGAAAAAAAAAAAAAAACACCTGGAATTTAATAAATAAATGTAGATTCGTTTAATTGTAGATGCATTATCTACTCATGATTGTGTTGTTTATAGACAGTAGACGTATACATAATTTGATCATAAAATATGAAATAATGTGAAGTAAATCCAAGATATTTATGCAAAATTATGATAACCATTTTAAGTAGAAATGATGGAGGGCTTCAGTTACCTTTCTGCAGCCTAATTAGAAAGGGAAAGAGGTGTTTCCTTTGCTCCTACAACCTATGCAAATATGACTTCTAAAAAAGATGCTCTGACAAAAGGCTGGAGAACTGGAGGATTTAACTCCTAGTGAATATTGTAAAGAGACTAGAAATTGTTTGATTTGATCTGCATAAAGAAGAAAATATAACCATTGATTATTACAGTTATGTCCAGACAGACAGATACAAGCATATTAAAATGTAATTATTAAGATATATACAATATATTTTGGGGAATACCTCCTGAATTTGCATTTGGGAAGATAAAGAAAACACTTTATTTATACCTTGGGTATTGCCCTAATCTTTTGGGAATTTAGAAGTCTTCTGAATATATTGCAGAGATAAACTTTGAGGTTAACTGCTAGAAAGACAAGTAAGTGGAACAAAAATCTTACGCAATAGCAAGTCTAAGTATTTGATTTGGAAAGGAGGGGGAAGAGTCTATTTTCCCTTTGGGGAAGTAGCTATACTAATATTTATGGCTGTTTGAAACCATGCAGCTGGCTTTTTTGTTGCCTTTAAGCTGTATTGTCACAGAAGAGCTAAGGTCTGCATGATCTCTCATCTGTTTTCATCTTCAGTCCCAAAATGTGTCACAGCAGTGTTGGTAATTGTTCTGATTTTCAAAATACTGTGATGCTTCATATTAAGGTCACTGGGTAAAATATTTTCTGAATATTCACTTTTGATAGTTTACAGACTTTGTCCCTACAATCGTATAATCAAAGGCTGGAAAAGGCCTTTGGGGGTCATCCAGTCAGCCCCAACACTCTCAGCAGGATTAATTTTAACTCCATAGCTCAAGGTATCAATAAGATGTCCCCCCTGCCTTCTCTCTCCACAGATGAAGTGCAGTTCTCTGAACTGCTGCTCAGATATCACATGCTTAAGCCCCTAACCATCCATGGCCTGACCCTAGACTTGCCCAAGTGAAAGAACAAAGAAAATGAGTGAAAGACTAACTTAACTGCTTTCAGTGCTTCTTAGATGTAAACTGGCTGGGGAAGATTTCTTCATCGTATATGTTTTAATTTCAGTATACTAGCTCTTTTTCCCTTGGAGATTTCAGTGCTTCCATGAGTGGGAAGCAAGGAGAACAAGAAGTTAAATGCCTGTTGGGATGAGATTTCTGCCTGGTACTCTGAACCAAAATACGTGTCCCCACATTTTCTTCTATGTAAGCCCATGTATTTCATCTACTTTTTGCAACTCTTTTTGGTCAAGATTGTGTCATTCTGCCTCAGCAGCATCCAGTAAAAGGGAGCCATGCTCTGGCAATTCTGATCCTGGTGCCGTGGCACTGCTTTCCCTCCCCTTCTGCCCTTGTTTGTAGGGATTAGAGGTAGAATTAAATAATGTTCCAGAAATATGTCCTCTCAGCCACGGTGTCTCCCAGAGCTCTCCTGGCTTCCATGCCACACATTCCAAGTGCCTTAATGCACTCCCCAGACTCAGCATACAATTAATAAAAGTCTACAATTCCTGCTCTGAGCAATTACTGAATCTCTCTGCTCAAAATATGCTCTGTTCAGCTGGAGTACCCCACTCAGAGTTTATTAAGACTTGGCTCTATTATCATCTGTTTCCCAGCCAGGAACTATGAGAGTTATGACACAGGAGGAAAACTGAAAAACAGAACTGACATTGATTTCCATGTGTGCATGATCTTGCTCCAAAGACTAGTAACATAGCAACAAGGGTTGGATTTTTTTCTTCTTTTTTTCTTTATTTGTATAGCCCTATTTATCTTTTTGAGACTATGGTTCAGGTTGTATGCTTTCTTCAGGGTATTGTGCTTATATTCAAAATAGAGGATGAGTTTACAATACTTTGTTCACTGCACTGACTTCCAAATGTATTTTGCTTATGATAGTTAAATCCTGATGTAGCATCTGGTTTTGATGGATTTTCTGCTTTTATTCACTAGTGCTGTTGGTCTGACCAGGTCATCACATGTGATTTCATCTGATATCAAACAGCATGGTTTAATTGGTTTATTTTACGTCCGAACTTCAACATATCCATTTCACTCATTACAACACTTGTGTAACTTTCTTCAATAACATCAATCAAGAGTAAGTTGACTTTTAGAAATGCATTTTATTTCCATTTCCCACTTCCCTTTTCATGTCAATACATTATTATCCTCTCCTAACCTTAGCAGTGGAGCAGAGCTTCCAAGTTATGTGTGAGCATTAAGACATATAACATGATAATAGCTAAGTCTCAGCCAAATGTTTTGATATCCAACTCCCTGGGCAGCTATGTTCTAAGGGTAAGCATCAGGTCTCATTATCCAGTGCATGAGGCTACTACTAAGGGGAATTTCTCTCAAGCTCCATCCTCAAGAAGCTGAACAATCAGAAATGATAAAGAGGCATACGGTGGTTTAACATTTAGCCTTCTGACAATTTGGCAGGTACCTGCTTCAGCTTAGAATTCAAAACTACAAACTCTCTCAAAGGTTTATTTTCTCCAAGAGGGGAAAAGTAAAGATCATATCCTTGACAAGATAAGATTTTCTTCTTATACTGAGAACCTTGTGATAGTGAAGCTGAAAGCTTTATAAAAAGGGAAAATGCTACCATGCACAGTATTTTTATCACCCAAGTTCGCTAACATCCCTAAGCAGCTTTTGCTGTGAAAAAGAGACAGCATGAATCAGAGCAAAAACATAGTTACATATTGACCTAGTTATTTGCAGCAATTTTGGAATGTGCTTACGAGAAAATCAAGCTCCTGAAAGGAAAAGTTCCCAACTATAGGTCCCCTATTAAACTATAATCAGGTGAAATACCCCCCAGTAAAAAAAAAAAAAAAAAAAAAAAAAAAGTGCTTTTTCTTCAGAAACATAATACAACTGTTTCAGAACAAAATAGTTTAGCAGAAGCTCAAGCTATCAATCATGATCTTTCCATCAACTCAAACCCTTTCACCAGAGCCAACCTGAACACCCACATCTCCCCTTAACTAAGTTTCTAGCAGACTTTTATGAGGTCCAGGTGATCTTCAAGGTATTATTTGATCCTGTCTTACATGTACAATTGGAGGAAGATTAGTTGCAGATGGAACTGGCTTAAATTTTAAGAACTTTAACAACTACCACCGTTTATAGGACCTAATGCCAGATTTCAACTAAGTGCCAGGGCTCTGATCATTTGTTTGATCTCCCACGTGCCCACATTCAGAGACTGTTAATCACACTACACAGTTTCTAACTAAAATCTCCCGAACGTGAGAGGGGACTAAAAACCTCTATAGTTTTCAGTTAACTTAATTATACCATGGTGACAAGAACAAAAGTAAAAACAGACAATAGATTTAAATGTTACTGAATTTCAACTGTCAAAGAAAACACGCTCAACAGCAGAAACTGTTCACATAATTCTCTCACTGCACCTAAGCACAAATATGAAAGAGAAGGTTTTATGGTGCTATTATCAATGAACCACTTTGAAAAGGAAAACACAACTTATTAAAATTTGCAGGTAGCAAATTTCATGTTGCACCCAAGTAAAAGGTCTATTCTAGGTTCACTTTGGACCCATATATTTTACAGGTGACATGTGTTATTTTGAAGCAAGAAGCAAATAGAAAAACTGATGAAACATGAATACGTTGTGTTTTTTAAACTTTTTGGGTTTGGCTTGTTGGGGTTTTTTATTTGCCAGAAATTGAATTACTGCACCCAGTGATTATACTGTTTGCTGCAAATTAACAACTATATGTAAAAGGTTCTCCTATCTGTTAATTCCTGGGAAACTGCAATATAAAGACCAATGAACAAGAATACACTGCTAAATTCAAACAGACATTTCAGCATTTTAAATAATTTATTGATACTTAGAAAGGAACAGATAAATACACAGGTGGCTAATTTTTAATGTGAGCTTCTCAATGATTTACTAAGAACATCTGCCAGATGGTTTATACATGTTCTATTCAGTACTCAGATGGTCATAAAGGAATTATCCTGAAGGAATGAGAAAGCTGCTTCAGAGTAGGCGTGATGTATACAGTGCAATGCACATGCCAGTGCTGATAGAGATTAAGTTTCTCTCAAGGATTCTTGAGTACAAATGGACATTTTTTCCCTCTTTGTCATGGCAAAGTTTAGTCAGAGGGTGAAAAATACGGATAAAGGATTCAGCGGAGATTTTGTGCAGACATAAATTGTATAACTACCTATGAACTCGTGAATGAAAATATTTTTATGAGCTGGTAAAACTTTCTTCAGGAATTTGTTGCAATTTCAGCAAGGCATCTTTAGTAAGTTACATATTTACTTTGACTGCATATGTGGCTCCACTTCCTTTGGCTGAATTTACACAAAACTCATGAATGAATTTAATCTATGAGCAAAGTCAGATAAAACTGTCATGTAAAGTACACATGGCTGGGGATAGTTCTTTTCCTAATGACTTATGCAAATTAATGTGAGTTTAACAGAGAAGAACTGAGCCTTTGGTACAGTCATATGTCATTGAAGTCAGTCTCATCCTGAAATACAAGACCTTGCAGTGGATTAAAGCTGTCACATGCCTGTACGTCCAAACAGACCAGCTTATTAAAGCTAAGTCTGAGGACAAGTGCTCCTTGAAATGGAGTTGCTTGATGGAGGAAAGGAGGGATACAAGCCCTGTCCAGTGGAATGGCAGGCACTACAACAGAGCACTTAAGTACCTCCTGTAACTTAAAGCACACAGTGCAGTCCCCCTGACTTCCATGGGAAGGAACAGCCCTTGGAGGAGACCCATGTTTCACCACTTTGATATCCCTGCCAAAAATAGCCAAGTGTAGTTTTTTAACCTTTAAAAGAGAATTAAGCTATTTTAAATTTTATTATTTTCTTTACTGATATTCCTATATGGCTATTTGTTTGGACTGCGTAGCCCATTACAAATCCAAGTACTGTACATAATTATTCAACTAATTCATTTTATGTCTTTGTGGAATTAATAAATAATGGCACTTCTCTGCTAACATTACTGTGCAGAAATACTCAAAACATGCTTCAGCAAATAATGTAGTTGTACTTATAATAACAAAAATATCCCAAATTACTGACATCAGTTTATTAATATTTAATTGTTTCAATATTTCCCATTATTATTTTCTAAGCAAAAGAACTTACCTTATCATCATTTGGCCTGGATACAACATGAAAACTAATATCCCATTGTGCTGAATATATCAATGTGCCACTATTCTTTGTTAAAACTATGAACTAAATTAAAGAGCGATTTTCTTGATGACTTTGTAAGGGTGGACTGAGTTCATCTCCCTCTTGTTTCTTTTGCCAAAAGAGATTTATTTTTATCATTATGTCAAGTAATGGAACATTGTTGTTGCAGGCTTGGAACCTGAAATCTTCCAAAGCCAAGATGAAGAATGTAAAAATCTCTCAGGATCCAGACCACTGAGCTCCTCTGTGAATCTGCCTTTTATGTGTTGCTTTTAAGTGTTGAAATACTTCTAAATACCTTGAAAACAAAAATGTTATTTATTTAAGTAAACCATAAATTAATCCACCCACTCACAAGATTCTTCTTCTCTACTCTCTGAAAAAAAATCTAAAACTCCTGTCCAAATCTTCCAAACAATAAAAAGAAACTCCAAACAATAGAAAGAATCTATGAAGGTGGAAGGCTGAAAAAAACCCCTCCCAAATGGAAACTGTCTGTGTTTAGTGTATCTTTTGTCAGTTAAGCCTACAGATATTTACTAGACTAAAAGGAAGTAGAGCTACAATGCTTATCTTCCTATCTTGTCAAAAGTGTTCTCAGGAAGATATTCCAAGCAAAATCATTCACAGCTAACTGTGGATGAAAGGATGATATAAATAGGACATAGTGATGGTGCTTCTGCTCTGTAAGATTCCATCTATTCTCATCTTTTTTCACTTAGTATCCACCTGGCCTATTGTCTTGAGTTCTTTTAAATTTTTTTACCACATCTAATGCCATCCTAAAAAGAAAGAAAGAAGAAATCTCAGGTATTTCAGCCAGGATTGTGGAACAAAGGGAAAAACAGGGTTTCAGTGTGCAAATCAACACTGACAAAAATCCACTGCTTCCTTGTACAAACAAATCAAAACAATTAAAAAGAAAGAAAGTTTAAACTCTGTACAAGCCCTGAACAGAGATTTTTGTCTGCAGCAGGTGTAACATTTTAAATTTTTCTTTAACATTCTTGGTAAGAAAGTCTTCAATAAAGCAGGCCTCTCTACCCCTCAAGCTGAAGTTGAATAAATAAAAAGCTATTTAATAGTAACTCTTAATGCATGTTGACATAGTAGGTAATGGCTGATTCAACATTAAGAAGCTAATGAAAATCAATGTAAGGATGATGCATGATCTGGAAAGTACACCTTTGACTTTCTACTGTATAACTTTGTATTGTGAAGCCTTGAGAAATTCTTATCTGTCAATAAATCAGAAAAAAAGGATTAATGAGGTGGTTTTGACTTTAACACATTGTCACTTCTCTTTAATCTCTACCTAGGCTTTAAGTCATCAAAGCACTTAATCACAGCCCTAACTATAAGCATAACAGCCTTAAGCAGATGTTTCAAAGTAAGCCAGCTTGCCATTGTGCTTTGTCGAATTGGAAATGGATTATCAGGTAGCATGAAGTGATACATCATCATGCTGCAGGCAGGGCACACAGTATGTATGGCATACCTGTGCCTCTGCTGCAGTGCTGGTGAGCAGCTGCACAACAGCCTCCGCACAGCAGGGGTGCTCACAGATGGTGTGGTGTCCCACTCAAGAGGAGAAGGGATAACTCAAGATTCAAAATGTTTGTGATCAAAAGGAAAGGTGGAAGTTAGAGGTTCCACAAAAGTGTAAAAAAGTTTTATTAGTAAATCACACACTTGCCATGAAAATCGTTGTAATTCAGTCCCTGATCTCCTAGCATAAGCACACAGCAGAGGGTTTTGAATAAAGGGAAATGAGAGAGCTATATTAAGGAGGAAGAGAGAGAAAGAAAGGAAGAAAGGAAGAAAGGAAGGAAGAGAGATCACTAGTCCTGGCTCCAGTGTTGATCCACCTGATGGGCTTTGTGGGTAAACCTTTTAGTAGATGTTTTCCCTGCCCTAGAGACAAGCTTCTTGCTTTCTATGACAATCAATTATCATGCACAGTTCATTTTTAACCCTTTCTGGAAATGGGCTGGAGGGCCTGGGGGGCCTTGGATGGTCTTGTTCCTCCCCTACATCCCATATCCATTTCTCAATCTCATTTGTACCTTTGTGCTGGACTGTGTTGTGCTTATTTTCAGGAGCATTTGTCAAGAACATTTGTCCCAGAGAAATGCTACTCTAGGTTTCTGTGGTCCCCATGTCAAGTCACATCCTGCTCTTTCTCACAAAGTGTTATTAGCAAAACCCCCCTTATTTGTTACCACCAGCAATCTTTGGTTGGCTCCACAGCCATGTTTGAGATGGACACATGAGCTGCCTCATTTTCTAGGCTTCTACAGATACAGAGATAACCAAGACTTTCTGCCTCAGTCAAGGTCTACCTTACATCCTCACCCTCCTCTTCATCTAAGTGATCTCTACCTGTATTACCATCAGGTTGTGCCAACTTCCAGCACCTTCCTCTTGGCCTGTCTACATTGCAGGCAAATATATAATTGTAAGACAAAGAAATATTGGACTGGTATAGACCAGCTGCCCCATGTAGCAATAGCCATGACCTTGTAAACAGCACAAAATGTCACAAGAATTTCATGGTTGAAAAAATATGGCAGGTCTAAGGGCACAGTATTTCACATCCTACGCATATGATAAAATCAACCAGAGGTAATTTTACACATTCAAGCCACAGAATAGACACAGTCTTAGTATATCCTATAGAAAAGGACTTGAGAACAAACTGCTCCTTGAAAGATGACAAATATGAGCTGCAGTAATGAAAATCGTAGCTTAAATAAACTCAACTGTTGTGGATACAACCCAGCATCCTTTCTGTACAAATGACCTGTGCCAAAGTCAGCAGGGAGCTTGCCTTTACAAATATGGAAAGATCATGTCAATTCCTTCCAATAATAGTCATTAGTCTTTAAAAATATGTAAGGAGTAATAAAAAAGCAAACAGTGTTTGAAAGCTAGTATTACTTTTACCCCCAGTGTAGGAAATCTGAATGCTCTCTGTTTCCTCAAATAATAAAATTCATCATTTTTTTCACTTTATATAATAATTAAATCACTCAGTAAACTTTCGTATTTGCTTTCTTTAATTCCTGTTTCTAACCTGAAAATCTTCAGATCCTTTGTTATAAAGGCTCCACAACATTCTTTCACATATTCTTCCAGCACTGTGAATCCAGGCACAACAGCTTTGTGTTGCTTCAAGAGACAGCAAGACAGATCTCTGTATGTGTCTGCCAGCATGTCAGGGTACAGGTCCTGACCAGATTGTCACAGATGAAGATGGAAGCATAACACATAAGGTAATCTCATTTCTCCAGGCCTTGAATCTCTCCCTTCATTTCCAACCCTTAAGGAAGAATGTTCTCATTTTTTCACTCTTAAAGGAAGAATGTTCCCTCATGCTCATTAAATGGACTCAGCTTTCTTTTGTTAATATAGTCCCCAAATATAGAGAGCACTTCAGATATCTGAAGGTTTCCTAAAAGAGTAATTCTTTTTAACTTTCTAGTGCTTTCACATTCCTGTCCATAAAATAATTTGGTCTAAATCCTGTATTGTTTCAATTCATTGTCAAGATTTACAAATACATTTACAGCTGAGGCTTCAACCAAATTTTGTAATTGATAATTGTTTCATGGAAGACACTATTTAACAGAAGTTGAGATATTCTGACAAATTAGTACATAGCTTTGGTGACAAAAGGATTTTTTTTAACCTGAGCACTATACATTTAGAAGACCATTTCAATAAAAGGCCTTAAAGAAGCAGAAAATATTTATAATCAATAATGCAAGACCCTTTTCTTTTGTTTGTTAGCTGACAATAGTTTATTCTTGAAATCAGTGAGATTTGCCCCAGCTGTCCTCTAGATTTTTCTTGATCCTGAGGATCTGAGCTGAAGCAACCCACAGTGAATGGTAATGGACTCAGCATTCTCCGTTCCCTTCTTTTATTGTAGGAAGCAAGCAATTTAAGAGAGTGAAAGACCCCAGAATTAAATTTTACTCTAGTAATATTTCGTTTAGCTTACATATTTACTGGATTAAACTACCTCACTCTTAAGTTCTTTATTTTCAGAGGAGCCACTAAGTGTGGCTGACATCACTCTCATGCTTTCACTTATGCTATTTCCAGATTTACAGATTATGTGGTTATTGTCTGAGAAGTTTTTAAAAGGTATTTCACTTGCTATATTTAATGCAATAAACGTTTTGATATAGTAGTGGACTTAAAAAAATGACACTGCTTCTAGTGCTATTATTGATAATAGTGAAAGCAGAGAGATTAATGTAAAGAGAACTGCATGAAGTAAAACAGAATATGAAGGAAAATAAAGCTTTGCTATAGGTTGAGTACCTATGAATGGAATTTTTCATATACACTTTACTGTGAATCTTTTCCTCAATTAGTTTCTGCTTTAAATCAGTCTTGAACTGTTACTTTAAGAATAAAAAAGTTTCCTTTACATGCAGACTATACATGATTTTTTGCCAATGTAGAATTACTGTAGGGTGTTTACATGCAGGTTATTGCTTGCTGTGACAGTTTTTCCCTTTCTGACAATTTTCCACTGCTTCTTGAATGTATCTTCTTTTTGACAACTACCCAAGCTTAGGACCAAAGTAAAAAGATGCTCAAGCTCTGAAGCTTAGAAGAGAAAATAGGACCTGGATTTTGTTATAATTCATTAGCTTGTTCCATGGTAAGTAAGCAAGCATGTTTGGGTCCAGGCCTTTGCTGTTGGACTAAATCAAAAATTATCATTTTCCTATTTTCAAGATTCCCTTTTTGATGTTGATAAATATTTAAACGACATAAACTCAAATACTGCTCATTAAATGTGATTTAATGCATTTTTTCTTGTTGATCAAGGACAATTTATTATTTTGAAAAGTTACATTTAAAGATCTTTTGAAGACCTTTTTTGTGTGGCTATAATTTAGAAAATAATACTTAGTTGTGGGTTTTGCCTTTCAATTTTTTTTGAGTTGAAACTTTAAAAATGCAGATGTTATATTCCCACATAGGTTTTTCACCAAAATTGGGAAATTCATAATGATGGTTCGCACTACAAATATAGCTTGGCCTCAAATATATATTTCATACTGTATTGGATATCTTATTAAATTTCTATGCTCATACAAAGTAAAAGCTGCATATCAAAGACAATTTATTGTAATTTCAGTTCAATATTTTCAATCATAATATTTGATTGTTATGTTTTTGCAATTCATTTTCCAGTAACTTCCAAGATGTTGAATCTGAAAATGTTCAGGAAGATATTCTAATTTCATACCAGAGTCTGTTCTTACTCATTTTTCTTTCCAGAACCTTTGATTAGGGGGTCACTCCTCTCTCAATGAAGCTCTGGAAACAAATTCACATCTTTTATATTTTCTAAGGAGCTGAAGAATGCTCTGTCTTGGAAGATACATGGCCAGAAGGAGTTGCTGGATTCACCTTCTCCAGTCTGTGTGGTGAAGTATCGGTTATAACCTTCTGGAAGTTTCTAACTTGAGTGACCCAGTGCCAGACAGCATAAGAGATCTTTTTTTGGGTAACTGGACATCTGCTTAGCCTGGATCTGAGGCTGAACATTGTTCAACATAAACTTATGAAATGAGAGCGCAACTTGCATACATCCAGTGCTGTATCAATCCGAATTTGGTAAGAAACTGTGGAGCTGTCTAATGTCTATGATTAGGGATTTTCCCACTTCTCTACTGGAAGTGTCATGAGACAGTAAATGTGTTATTATCTTCAGGTAAAATTTTGCAACCCTGATTTAAGCCTCAGGAATTCGATAAAAATAAGAAATCTGAGTTATTCAGTGTGTATGTAGGAGCAGTTTCTGAGGAACCAAAGGAGTATAATCTAGGACGTGTGACACGTCATATCATTTGTATCAGGCTTGTAGGAATGGCCAGCAGTTGACAGACCATGATAGCATCATAATATGAAAACAATATAAATAAAGGAAATGTTAAGGTGTTTGTTTATTTTTTTCATTCATGTTTTTTATTTTCAGGCATCCTTTCTCCTTTCAGTAATCTTTTTGGATCACTAGCAACACAAAGCATTTTTCTGATGGTGGAAACACTAACTCCTGATCCCATTTCAAAATTTCTGTTTAATATTAAAATTTTACATCTTTTTTAGGAGACATGCAAGATAAATTGCCTTGTTCAGGTAGAAGATGTGTGATATCATTGCTGAGAGGATTTCTGTGAAATTCCTCTAATTATATTTTGTGGGTGGAGAGGGAAAGTGGGGCTTATTAAAATAGAATGGGACACACAATTCTGACTGTGGGTGTGCTAATGGATCACCATTTCAAGCCCTAAGGATTTAGGAATTCTTTATTTTAAAATATACGGGGCTGCTGAATCCATTAGTTCAGTGAAGGTGAGGCTGTTGTGATTCCATGTTTTCCAGGGTGCACTAGACTGAGCAGGAAAGAGTGTCCTCAGTGGGTTTCTCACCAGAGACAAGTGTCCTAACCTTCCCCTTGAACATCCTCAAGGGAGTGGTTCTTGGTGCCCCCTGCACACTGATCCACTGAGCATTCCCAGCCTGGCAGTGCTCCTCTGGATGCTACTGGGTTTCTGTCCTTTCAGTGATTAGTTTTTAATTGTATAATCTAAGATGCATTTTGCAAGCATGTTTTTACTCATACCCTGGGTAACTGAATTTACAAAGTAATAATTACCCTTCATGGTCAAGAGTAGAATAAAAATGCAGATTTCTTCACAGATGTTTTGAGGGCTTGTTTTATAGGTTTGTATGAGCTCTTCCCATCATGTGTGACCATATCCTTTACAATCAAAGATATATTGCTCTTGTCTATTCCAATATTTTTATTTCTATGTTTCCATTTATAAAGAGTAGGGTTTATTTAATCCTACTTACACATAGTCATGCCGCAATACATTTATGTTAGAGATTTTTTTTCCATCAGATTTGATATGAGAGAAATTATGAGGACATACGGTTTGCCCCATAATTTCTGATTTATCCTTTGACCAACCTCAATATTCTAAGGAGAAAATCCTTACTTTTGTGCTTGGGTGGCAGAATTTTTGCCAACAGATTAATCATCTGCCACTACAAGATCTTTTAGACTAATTTGAGTGACAGTGTTGAATGACATAAAAATAATACCTGGGTCCAACAATGTTATTTGATAGTCTGTTAGGATAGCAGATTAAAAAGTGAAGGCTTAACACGCTTCTGATAGTCTGTAACTCAGGAAATATGTTTCAGCTTTTAAAACTATTCTGACTAATCTTACAAGCTGAAGGTTTCCATTCCTGTTAATTTTCTGCTGTATCTCTGCTGATAGGATCTGATTTTGAATTTGGGATGATGAGCTATATCATGTTGGGACTCTCATCTACCCTTTTTAAGGAGATGCAGATCCACTGAGAGAGATTTATTTCATATTGACCATAGTTCAGAAGTTTAGTATACGAATTTGATCATGGAGTTAAGCTTTTGTGTTCTTAATTCATGCAGCATACAGACTTCTTTTTAAAGGATTATAATAATTCTGAATCTTAAGCTTTATTTAAAAAAAAATAGTTTTAACTGAATACTGCAGAGTAATTGTCTGAATTTTGTTTTGAAGAATTTTTCTTCTGGTCCAAGACGGAATTCGGTAGCAAGGTAAGTGAGAACTTACTGACCCTAGAGCCTTCTCTTGAAGTGCAATCAAGTCTTCAAATAACAAACCATACAGCCCTCAGAAATGAGTTAACTTCTCACAGAGAAATATCTTTCTTTCACCCCTACAATGAAAGCTTCATAAACTTCTATGAAGCCAGTGTGACTGAAGTACATGGGAGAGGACTTAATTTCACTTTGTGTAAGAGTGAAGAATATAATATATTTTTTAGAGGAGGATATAGCTTTAAACTTTTTTTAATACAGAAATAATGGATAATTATATGTTATTTTAAAGAAATATTATTTTTTAGTTTATAACATTCAGTCTATGTATTTCTGTATATCATAAATGTGTCATTTAAAATGTTTATGATTTCAGGACACTTAGGGCCAGAACATGAATTATAAACCAAGTATCGTCTCAAGCTTGATAAAGAGAAAATATTATGGAAGCCAGATGCTGACTGAGGAGTATGTAGGAACTTTATTACATAAATTCCTTTTGTCCTTAGTAGAAAAAAGAAGAAGACACAATGATTCTCATTTGTCTCATTTGTAATTGTGTCTCTTCTTTCTTCCAATAAAGAGGCCAAAGTGATAAGATCTTGTAAGGCCTGCTAAAATGAGAATTTTCCTACTCAAGGGGATTCTACATCGATGCAATGTAGTGTGTCTTAATAAAAACCAGCCACAGAGGCAGAGGAGAAGCTAAAAAAATAATACCAACTATAAAGTGTTGGTCTAAAAGATGAGTTAAAGAATATCAGTAATAATTTCTGAGTGATATAATAGATAATTATATAAGGAGAATAGGAATGTCCTCAGGGCAAAAGAGGAAGCAGCAATTTTTTTGTAATATTAGGAGAAGGAATTTCTGAAGCAAACAAATGTATAAAACAAAAGGGAGCCAGCAAATGACTACCAATGGAAAGGGCTTGGGAGGCTACACACAAATTAGAAAAGTAGGTAAGTGTAGAAAACAAAATTAATTTAATGCCAAAGTTAAACTATACCTATACAAAGGATCAAAGAATAAGCTAATATCTGAGCAATAAATAACCTTGGAGAAAAGACTGATTAAGCAGATAAAATCTGAGTTCACACTTTTCAAATATACTCCAGTAGATGGACAGATTAGAACAGAACCAAAATGAAGCTTCTGAGCTTAATATTCTTATTGCTTCTGAGAAGACTGAGATTAGTTTACATCTGAGTGGTGCAGAAATGTCCTTTCTCCAACTGACACTACACATTCTCAAAATTACTTGAATCCAGTGCTCTGAAATCTGGAAAAAGATGAATTATTGTGCAGGTGCTTTTAGTGGAATTTTTTAGCTAGAAAAAATATTTACTTTTCCATTCCTTCTTATTTTCTTTAATATTCCCCCTGGAAAGCTGGCAAGAACAGCCTTCCTAATTACCTTTGTTGGCCAAATTCTTGAAAGAAACAGGCTTGCCCAGACTTCTTTAAAGAGCTGCAGGGAGGTGTGTAGAAATATAGATACTGTTTGTCAAATAGTTCCAGTAAAAGCTGGAAAATTGAATGAAAAACCAAAATTACACAGGGTTTAAAAGAAAAAAATGATTGGGGCCCACACAATATTGAGAATAGTTAGAATGTTTTCTCTGTGGAGAAAATAGATTTGGAGAGAATATGTTTTTAATGTTTCTGAGTGTTTTCTTCCATTCTCAGTGACAAACATTAGGGAAATTATGCATAAAAATACATATTTAAATTAAAGTATTAACATTTACTGTGGTGATCCTTTGTAGAAAACATTTCCTCATGAAAAGGAGACAGCAAAGAAAAAGCTTGGGAAAGCATAGATTTGAAAATTGATGTTACAGTGAAGAATATTGGTTGGATGAGAAATTTAAATCAAGAGCAACTGTTCAAAAGTACATGATTTCAAGTTCTAGTTTCATAAGCTTTTAGTACTTTAAGTGTATGTAGCAGACTATGAATGAGATCTAAACTCAGTCAAAGGTCAAATATTTCCAGAATCAATTTCTGTCACAAATTAGAGCTACTGACTCTTTGTATGCTCTATACTCACGGTGAACCTGGGCCTAAGCCTGTCGAAAATATTTAAATTAAAGTGCTTCACCTCATATTTATGAAATAATGTGGATTGTTTTTCATCAGCACTGTGTTTGAGCTCTGTATCTGCAAAACTGTAACATGGATCTCACATCCTCTCCCTCCACCAAAGGTTGTCAATCAATCTTTTGCAGTAGGTGGAAAGAAACAAATTCATAACAAATTAAGATAATGATTGTTTCAGCACTGTATGTTTATTGAATGTGTGTCCATGTTAAAACAAGATTGTTAAAAAAGCCTCTGACAATTAAGGAATTCGGAAGGTTAAATTTACTTGCATAAAGATAAATAACCATCTTGTCGTGATATACCCTCTGACAGAAGCAAAATTAGCCATATATTTAAAGACTATATCCTATTTCAAATGAAAAAAGTGTCTCCTATTTCCTAATTTTTAGAGTACATGATTTAATGAGAGTTTTAAGTGTACAGTGTGAACATTTTGAAAAGAAGACTGATTAAAATAAAAACTCTGCTACATTATCACTCTCTTAGCACCTAACAAGTGTGAACTGTAGATTCATTGTTCAGACATGTTGACCAGCACAGGTAACCACTTATTAACTATCTGTTATCACAGGCTGTTATTCTTTATGTGGGTGAGATAATTGAATACTCATACATTTTGCCACTTGGCTTCACTGCAAAAAAATTGTGAAGCCAAATACAGAGTTCAAACCATTCTCCTCATTTCCCCTCCAACATTCTTATCTTTTTCAAGATTCAAGTGGCACCTTTCAGATCTTGCTAATTCCACTTTATCTTCTCCCACTTTTAATTCTGACTGTAGAGCCTCTTGTCTCTTTCTGTTTCAGTCAGATTTCCCCTCTATGAAGGTTTGTTGGCTTTGTTGCCTCAGCTGCTTCTGCACCCAACACAAAGGTCATATCCCAGTTTCTTTCATACCATTTCAAATGCTTAAGGCAAGACCTTCTCAAAGATAGGGAAGAATTTAAACAGAGTCACAAAGTATTATTTTCAGACTTATTCTGGCTTGTTACGTGTTTTCTTTTTGTTTCAATAAGTTGAACATTTTTGTGTGACTGAAACTTTCAGAGGACAGGTGTAACCTATGGCAGACGAGCAAGTTTGCTCTAAAATACTTGCTCTGTCAGAACTGAAAAGAACTAAATGCAGGGCTTCATGATGGAAATTGCTGGGTGCACTTGTTAACAAGATGTGAAAACAAAAGTAGGTGAACCACACTTGTACTTTGCAAGTACACTTTCTGAAGTAGCTGTGAAACAAATTTGTTCTCAGGTCACCCAGCCCTTCTCTGCTTTCTTTGGTTCTGAAATTGCTCTGACAGGTTTCCAACATCCATGTTTCCTTTCACCTCACTTCCCAAAACACTCTAATCTTGGAGCCAGGACTTTCTGGCCACACATGAGTTGAGATTTACTGCTGTGGGATTTTGATGCCAAGGCCAGGAAGGTGTTTTTCCACCAAGAATAACACACAGTATGGGGCAAACTTCCTGTACGATCTTACTGCTTTTGCCATTTTGGACCAGCATAAGAGGCCACTGCAGAAAGGTTCTACTCTTGAGTTGTCATTTTTTCTGATGGCATTTTCCTTTGACAAACTTCAATCTGGAAAAATTGTTCTATTATAAACATTATATTACCACACCGTAAGGAAAATACACTTATGCTTCCAATGTGCCCTTGATACACTTCCGAAGTGAATAAGAAAATCGTGAAACTTTAATTTGTTATTGTAAAATGTAATATTGTTGTGTTTTTAAAAATAGTCAGAGAACAAATAGGTTCCTGTCACAAAAATTGCTATAGCTCTATTTCCACATAAAACCTATATCTATAAAATATAATCTATAACCTAGGATAGAGTATCATTATCTGCTATGCAGAGAAATTGATTGAAAATTTTACATAGTTCCTATTCTACCTTTGGTGGCTAGATAATTTTAGGGAAGAAATTTTCCATTTCTGTCTTTAAATTTCTAATGCTTAATAAGTTAGACATTTATTAAAAAGTGGAAATATTGAATGCCCAAGCTGTAAGATTCAAATGCTGTAGATGTTACTTCCCATGTCTAGTGTGTGATTTAGCACATGATAATATTTGCAAATGGAAATATCTTTAGCTGGCAATAGTGCTGTATTTTTTTGTCTGTGTGAATGAGCCAACAAAATTTGTATTATTTATTGAACTTCCTTTAGTAATATGGAAGAAGTTTCAGCAAAAAAAAAAAAAAAAAATTATTTTGAGACCCCTTAAGCCTGATGAATTTACAATCTACTAAAATGAAAAGGAAAGAGGAAGAAGCAGTGTTATCTCTTTTCAAGAAGCAGAGTTATGGGCTTAGGCACACGGACAAGTTCCCACAGAGATAACAAGCTACTGAAGAGCAACCAACTTGTTTTAACTGTCCGTTTGTGTTCCCTTGGTTTGTGGCAAATGTGAAGTAATTCAAATAATCCTCATCCTCTTTCACCACATATTTCGTTGAGGACCAGAGAAATGTAAATCACTTCTCACTTGTCACAGGCTAAGAGATTGCAGATAAACGTTGCTGCAGTTCAGCTATATTGGGTAACTCAGTATGGCACTGTCACTTTCCACGTGGCTGTGGCTCGAGACCTAGATTGACTTTCTGTGCCAAACACCGAACCTACACTTTTTGTACCTCACTCCCATGTCTAAGCTAAAGACAAAATGCATGCTGCTTTTATGGTTTGTGATTGTCAATCATGAGGACAAGAGTAACTCAGGAAAGCCTAGCCCTAAAGTATAGATGGCCTGGCAAAGTGAAAAAGAAATTGAATGTACTGAAAGAGCTGCATTTCCAATCATTATTCACAGACTCGAAATCTTGCATATTCTGATAAGCAAGTAGCATTTGGAATATTTGTTCAGTGAAAATAAATTTGAAACATTTGGGGGTTAGCCAGTTCTCCATCCCTATTCTTTATTAACATGTTGTTATTCCAAACAGCGATCTCTTACTTGATGAGGTTATGATTGTATTTAATAATGAATCTTGAGACAAAAGAAAACTTCTAGCAATGCATATGCAGCAACTTCTGAGTTTTAATACAGTCACTGTGATTTTTAAATAATTTCTCCGACATGCCTTGTATTTCTTTTTTTTTGATTTCTGGGGAATAAAGGGGTTTGAACTGTGATTGTTTTTATGGTTTGGGGTTTTTTTTTCCTACCATAAAATTTCAGAATAGAGTTTGACATTGGGAAGAGAAACTGGTAATATTAATGCTCGTTCAGAACACCAACATTATCAGCTACAGTTTTGCTTCTTCCAACAGATTGTCAATTATTTAGGCTCAGGAGAAAGAGGTCATCAGCTGTTAGGTTCTGTAACATTTTTATGGTATTATCATAGAAACATAGAATGGTTTGGGTTGGAAGGGGCCTCAAAGATTATTTTGTTCCAACACCCCTGCCACTGGCAGGGACACCTTCTGCTAGACCTGGTTGTTCAAAGCCTCATACAACCTGGCCTTTTACATGTGTGGGCCATCCAACACTTCTCAGGCAGTATCTACATAACTGCTGTATTTCAGAAAAAAAGGTGAGTTAAAAACAAAACAAAACAAAACAACAACAACAAACCCCCCCACACACACACAAAAAAAAAAACCCACAAAAAAACACCACCAAAAAAACCCAACCAAAAAAACACTACCCCAAAAAGAAACCCCTGACTTTGATGAAAGTAAATGTTATCATTATTACTTCCTTACAAAAAGAATGAAGTGGTAAAATCCATAAGGTCCATGACTCCTGAACAAATCTGTGGTCTATATTCTGCTGAAATAAGCTCTGGAATTATGTGTATCAGCAGTAACAGATCCTCATGAGGAATAAATAGTCACAGACAGATAGCTGTCTACAGAAGGTTTATTGTGAAGTCTATTCACCACATTATCTAATTTAAGCTAAACTTGGGGCCTGGAAACAACTCCATTTAACTGACTTCGGGAAAAAAAAAACCTATCTGGAAGGAGATTTACATTTGTTAATGTGCAAGAGACAGTATCTTCTTTTAGGTGGATACAATGATTTATTTCAGAACTTGATTGGTTGTGCTTCTGAACATTCCAGATTTACTTAAGGCCCTTTCCTCACTTTCCCAAACTTTATTCTCCAAACTTTATCCTCCAAATCTCAGTCTTTCATGCATTTTAGTACTTATGTTGGGTGAGATGAGTTTCATATTTTTTCTTGGTCATGTATTTTTCTCTTTCAAGATTAGGTGAGATGGATAAACATGATAGAAAAGACAGAAAGCACCAGAGACTTCAGAGGGTGGCAGGCAAAACTTTTAAATGTGGGACTGGGGGGTACTTCTCAGAGATGAAGGTGCTGTGAAACACATGGACTGATCAGCCAAGGTTTACATGAAACAAATGAGAAACTCCCTAGGGATTAAGCGGCATCAAAAGCTTACTGCATTTCAAAGATTATTGAGTTAATAGTTAATCATATGAAAGCATAGTCCCACTTGCAAGGGTGCATGGTGAAAGGGGAAGATGGTGCAAAAATATTTTTCCACTTTCCTATACTCCTTGGATAAAGAGAGTTCTCAAATATTCCTCTGGATAAAAAGGAATCCTAGCTTTCTCTCTTATGAAAATGTAACTTTAATGGATTTTAAAACCATATGGTCTTCTTCAGGGAGCTAATTATAAAGGGAAAGGTCTACATAATTCTAGTAAGGGTTATGTTGGTTTCCCATCATTACTTTTTCAAGAAAAGTCACCTGAAGTCTGTGCACTTTGACTTTTCTCTTTGTCTCTCTTTCTTTCTGTATTTGTGTGTCCGTGCATACAAATACATAGTCAAGAAGTGCAATTACATGTTTGTATGCATGCATATTTACACCCATATAGATATATAAATACACATGAAGAGATTCTTAAGTACATCTATTACCTCAATAAATAGAAACTTCATTAAGGAAGTCTCATTTTTAATTAATTTTTATTTGCAAAACATTATTAAAAATACATTTTGCGGCTAAAAGCATATCATGGTGATTTGGCAAGAACAAAGTCAGTTAATTGATCCCAGTTGCTATGAATAGAATTTCTCTCCCACCTTTTCAGTTTTGTTTTTGGAAGTACTTTCTGAAGTTAAAGTCGCACATGTGGAGTAAACCTGTATTTCAGCAAATGAGTTCTGTTAGCACAGTCATTAGGTTAAAATTTATGTGAACAGGAGACCAGGAGCATTCTACTAGCCCCAGTGGATTCCTTCAGTTTAGATTCACAAATTGTGTAAGTTATGATAACAGTCTAATTAGTGGTTTGGACAAACAGTTTTCCACTTGGCAGATAGACTACAATAGCTCTTTCAGAAATTCTATTCATTACGTCTTATTAGTATCAAGCAAGACAATATAAATCTCATTTCACAAGGGATTTATAAGAATTCCTACTGGGAAATGGTCTTTTTTTAAATGACCCCTATTTATTTTTTTTGTGTGTCAGCTGGATACTTCTGGAAAAGTGTCTTTAACATCAAATATAGAACAGTTGGTACCTGAAAATATCAGTGTCTGAGAAAGTAGAAAATATTTCTCAAGCTAAAACTGCTGTGGGGTAAAAAAATGCTAATATTAATATATTGCAAATTACCATATAAAAATGACAATATTTTAGTATGTATGTCCTAATCATACCGCAAAATTCTAAATGGCCTTAAACGGAAATCTCATTCACACATGAAGCTGAGCATCTTGATTTTGGATTTAGGTTTGAAGACTGCTTTTTGTTCCATTCAAAAAAGTTGCAATTGTTTTTTCTTTAACTGCAAACTCATTAGCCACCAGAGCTTTGCACTTCTGATCTGTTTTTAGAAAACTAGTGTTTGATTTTTTAATTGTCCTAGAATTGCCTTATATTCATTCTGATTAGCTTTCATAGGACTACAAAAAGTCTAATTAAATGTTGATAACGTATTAACATTCTTAAGAAAATTCTGCACAGTATAATGAAAAAATTGGAAAGTATTATTAATTCTGCTTCTGGTAGAGTTTGAGTAGGAACAGTTGTACCATAAGCAGAAGTTCCCCATCCTGTAGAAAGATTCAGCTCCTTCCAAACCACAGCCAGAGGGCAACCCAGCAGGGAACTGTGTTAGGAATTTGTGCCATGGCTTGGTAGACCTGGAGTACAAGCATCTGGATCTTGGGATGAGCTGTACAAAGAATAATTTCAATATAAGGCATGAAAATCTTTCTTCTATAACAACTTTTACTGTTTCTGGGGGTTTTGCTACAGTAGTTGGTTGAATATGAACAGCATCAAGTATGTTGCATATGTTGGCATGTCATTGAAGTGGCATTCATGTGAATTGGAAAGGAATGGGCTTCTGTGTTTCTCACCATGTTGGCAGGAGAGTGCACATGGCCAAGACAAATATTCATGGACAATATATACAGTTCAAATTATACAGTTGTCCCAACTTTCTGTGTAGTGACAAATTCTAAAGAAAGTGTTTGCTAATTGTTTTTAGGAACAAATATGGTGCCTATCGCACTGTAAAGGATTATATATGTCTCGATTGTAGTTCCTATTTTAGTGTCAGCAAAACAATACTTTTTTCTGTATGAAAACAGAGAGGCTAAGATGCTTTTGCTCACATCTACATTGGCCAGTGACTCATGCTGTATTTGAGGAAGAGGCCAGTTTCAGTCTTGGATCACTTTGAGCTGAATAACGATTTGTAAAGCCAAAAAAGACATAAGGAAAAAAAAAGTGAGTTTTTCTTCTGTTAAGACTAGATACAATGGACTTAATAGCAATGAAAAATAAATGCATGGAGCCAAATTTGGGTTGCATACAACAAACTTTTTTTGCAATAAAACCTTTGAATGTACTTACGATACAGCACATGTGAGATGGATTTCCCTGTTGCTCAGAAAAGGGGACGAAAGCAAACCCTGTAAAATCAACAGAGTGCTCATTTTACCTGAACAGAGGTGATTTAAACAAAAGGCCTCAATTACTTCATGTCTTGAATATCTTTTACCTCAAGTTGTTTTTAGCTTATTTGTTCAATTTGATGAGTGTTTTGTTGTATTTTCTACTACTTCTGTGATAGCACTTAGTACTCATAACCCACCTGATTTTGTAGGAAAAGCTGCAAGATGTGGAACAACAGTGGTTTCTGCAGAGAATCAGTGGAATTACGTTAGGATATGTTCCAAATATAACTCATTTTTTAGATGGAAAAGTCTTTCTTGAAGATGTGTTTTCAGTTGCAATTTGCGTTGAAATGGGAGAGTTCCTGTACAGCTCAAAAAATTTTACTAGATTATTTTTACCATAAATCAAGGCTCTTTGGCACACTGCATGTTGTTAAGGAAGTTTATTTTCTCATAGATGAAGAAAACATTTTATGCATGTCTTGTAAGTGCATGCACTGATTTTAACCGGGTCGTGGGTGATCAGCATAAAAATGTCTGGGGGGTAGGGCTGGAGCACCTCTCCTATGAAGAAAAGCTGAGAAAGCTGGAAATGTTCAGCCTGTAGAAGTGAAGGCTGCAGGGTCACCTTAGAACAGCCTTCACTACTTAAAAGTTTAAAAAAAGAAGAGTGTACTATAGCGATAGGACAAGGGGTTATGGTTTTAAACTGAAAGAGAGTAGATTTAGATCAAACAGAAGGAAGAAACTCTTCCCTGTGGGGTTGGTGAGGCACCAGCACAGGTTGCCCAGAGAAGCTCTGGATTCCTCATTCCTGAAAGTGTTCAAGCCCAAGTCAGATAGGGCCAGGTCTAGTGGAAGGTGTCCCTATCTTTGAGGAGGGGTGTGAGGGTGTGGACCTCAATCATGTTTCACAGCCCATTCAACCCAAATGACACCAAGATTCTGTTTCTATGACTTTACTGCAACATTTCTACTCATGAGTGGTAAAACTCAATTTGCTGGAGCAGTTGTAAAGAAAGCTTTAATGAATACCACAGCATCTTTCTAGTCTGTGTTGTTAACAATACAGCATTGCAAACCTTGCTTTGCTTTTATTTCAGCAATGAACTGCAAGTCTTTGCAGTAATGCTTCAGGACAGAAGGAGGCCACTGCAGTCATTCCCAGTAACACATTGCTAATGTTTTCAGTGCTTCAAAGTGCTTGTCTAACACTTTGTTGAGTGTTCACAGCTGTAGTTTCTGGTCCCATCTCAGCTGATCCATTCTCCATGTTAATCACCCCTTTGTATTCTGCTGATCGCCATTGTGCCTTCTCATTTGACCTTGTGTCTCTCAGCCTCAGAACTTCCAAAATATTGCGTAACTTTACTGCATTTCTTTTGTCTTGAATGTTCCCAGTAAATAGGGAAGCAGAAAAAAGGGTTATACTCCTGCATGCTGTGTATCAAAGCCTGACTCTCCGCACATGAACTTAGGATGGGTGACAATGAGAACTCAGGTTTCAAATCCTCTACCTCGAGTTACTTGAAAATGTCTAGCTAGGATTGCCATTCTATGTGCCTCTGTTGGAATGTTCCTTTTTCTCCTTGGGTACAAAAAAAGCACATATTAAATTTCAGAGGCCAAATTCATACCTCATTGCAGTCTGCAGCTTCCTCATGAAGGGATGTGAAAGGGCAGGAACTGATCTCTTCTCTCTGGTGACCAGCAAGACAACCCACACGAATGGCATGAAACTGAGTCGGGTGAAATTTAATTTGGATATTAGGACTTCACTTGGGGGGATGAGTAGGCACTGGGACTGGCTCCCCAGGGAAGCGGTCACAGCACCAAGAGTTCAAGAAGAATTTAGACAATGCTCTCAGACACTCTGTGTGATTTCTTGACATGTTCTGCGCAGGGCCAGGAGTTGGACTTGATGATCCTGATGGGACCCTTCCAACCCAGGATGTTCTATCATTCTATGATCTTCCTGCCCCATGTAAGGCACCTATTCCTGTCCTCATTGTGTCCCTGTAAACACTACAGAAAGCAGTAACTGGGGAACTGGTTTTTCTCACATAGGCAAAGCACCAGTGACCTTGTGTTCTGCTACACCTTGCCCCTCCATAAGGCTGTGGCTCCCAGGCTTTGTCTCCCACGTGCTCTCAGTTCTGTTGAGCTTACAACTCTTGTAGAAGCAGTGTCTCTATGAGAGGCAGCAGATACAAATCACAAATATTTATATCCTGGAAAGTATTTTCTGCCTTCATTTCCTGTTCAGTTTTCATAAACACTTTATGTTTACTATTCACTAAATATTAATAGCATAGCTATTATTCAAACTTCTGTTTTGTTTCTGCATATATTTTTAGAAGAAATACTTTGGGCTGTCTCTACAAACACACTCTCCAAAAATAATTTTTTCAAAGACTCCCTGAATCCCTTCTTTCTAATTTTTAATATCTTGCTTATCTGTTTTATTATTTTAAAATATAAATAACCTCTAAGAGTCACCCTTCTATTTCAGTAGCCTTTATAATATTTTTTCCTAACTGTCTATCTAGACATTTGTGATTCAGAAATGAACTTGAAGCACTATAGACTATCTCTTACTTTGAATACTTGGTAAACATTTAGCACCAGGAAAATTAATGAAATTAAAGGAAACATAAAATTCACTCAAATACTAATTTCTTACTGTCTGTGTGGATTCTTCTCCCCACTAACTCTTTCTACCTATAATTATGATCTGAAAATCACTTTGTGAGGAGCCAAAGAAGAACAGAACACATAGTTTAGTACGATGTATATTTTTTATAACTTGAGTATTACCCTGCTGAGTTAAAATACCTGTTTCCTTTTTCCTTTGTTTGTAAGCTGCAAACTGCTGAATTTTCTCCCAGTTGTGACCTAATCAGTGAATCACAGTGAGAGGCTTTTGCTACCTTCTGTTCCTTGTTCCTGATAGTTTCTTTATCTCCCAGAATTTTATGTGGTTTGCTGAGGCTTTTAACAATTTTCAGATGATCTTTTGATTATGCAGTTTTCAAAAATGTTCTCTTTTCATGTCTGGATTCAGTTTGGCTTCTAAAATATATTGTCAGTGGCTTCAGAGGCCACAATGAGCATGATTAGATGGTATTTGCTATACATGTCTAGATGGCATTTATATCTAAATAGCAGGGGCAAGCAAGCTCTGCCTCTGAGGCTGTCCCTCCCTGTGCTCCGAGCCAGCTCACAACCATGCAAAATCCAACAGGACAAAAGGCAGGATGCACGAGCTCAGGCTGGGGAGAATAGAGAATGAAAGTGAACTCCCCGTGCCTCCCTTTTGACTGTGTGTATGAGCAGGTCCCTATGTCGGTTCACAAAAGGCAATATTAACAGATTCTTCAGGACCCTGGTTCCTGTCCTGCCTCCCTGCTCAGGGAGCCTGTGATGTGATCAGCCAACACTGCGGACAGTTGGCAATGCAGGATGGTGATTCCCATTAAAAACATGGATGTCACTCCAATCCCTCAGGAAGTTAGCTCTTTACAGTGACCTGGATAACATAATCACACTTTGTTTTGGAGACTTTGATGCCGACACATTTGACCACCCCTAACATGCTGGTTACCTCTCAGGCAACATCCACTCATTCTCCAGAAGCTTAATGCACACTGTGCTATTTTTTGACAAATAGCAAGTCTCTTAGCTCTGACAAAACTGTAAATTGTGGCTTCCTTACTTAAGGCTTCAAGTGTGTCCCAGGGGACTTTCCCTGGCTTGTATCACATTCAGACAATCACAGTGCTAGCAGTAATTAACTATGTGCCAGCTTTGAGGAGCATGATTTGTGTCTTTCTCATAACATTTATCCCATCTCTTACATTATATTCAGTGTGATTGTAGCTACGGATCTCTCTTTTAACTGCGGTGAGTTGTTAAAAATTATTGGTTCTCTGTATCTCCACATACTGTATTCTGTAGCAGTCATTTACTGAGTGAGTGTGAGTGTTACTCATTTCAGTGAAAATTTAAAGGTCTTCTTCCACTCAACAGTAGCTGTGAGGAGGAATTGCACTCCTCCTTCACAATTTTTTTTACTGGTTAGGAATATTGAGCTAAGTTTGACTTAATCCAAAATCCCTGTGATAGCCATTTTCCCCTATTCTCAGAGGATCCATTTTACACGGTAACTCAACAGATCATTTGGTGTGTATTCACACTTTTTAAAACAAAACTACTGTATAGTTTGAACATGATTCTCATTGCTGGTCTTTTATCGGAGCCTGTTTCCACAGCATGAATCTCTGTTCTTGCATAATGTAACTTTTCCCATCAACTTGTGGGCAGCTGAGGAGCCAGAGCTAAATAAAGCTCAGATAAATGCTATTATATGTGATGTAAATAGATGTGAACTGGAAATTTAATAGTGCTCTTGCATTTTTCTGTGCTGTATAGGACTGTGAAAGCTGAATCTGGGAGAAACTGTGCAGTGTTCAGAACTAACAAGTAAGTCTTGAATTTAAGCTTGGTAATTTATGTGGGTGCAAGTGGATGCCTCTGAGAGAGATGAAATAATTTGGTCTGAAGGCAGCACAGTCTGATTTGGAGAATTTTGAAATTCAGATTTGAAACCACTCAAATACAAAGCAACCAGTGGATTAATAAACTAAATTATGGTTTAGCCAAAGATCTATATAAAATCCTAGAAATATTCATAGACATATTCAATAAGTATTACTTGAACCATATACTGAAACCATAGTTGAAAAATTAAAATGAGAGCTGTACAGTTTTAAACTACTCTTTAAATATAACATCCTGTTACTGGATGGTTTACAGACAAATTATTGGACTCAATAGAGGCAAAATTCTTTTGCTTGTGTTATACAGGTCAGGTTTGATGATCAAATGGTCCCTTCTGGACTTAAAAGCTATGAATCTGCTTCTTTTCTGCAGTGTTCACATAAAAGGTCAAATTTCCAAGACTGGAATATTTCACTGAAGAACCAGAAGCTCTCTAAGATGTCTTTAAAATAATGAAAGGGATAGAAAAGACATAAAATAAGGACAAGAGGAGGCATACAAAATAAACTAAACTAAGGAATTTCTGTCCACAACCTACAAATGGGAATAAAATGTTAAATATCAGAGCAAGCCATGTGCTTCCAGAAGTATTTATGTGTCAGGGAACAAGTATATCACACAGCTTATGCTGGTCTGCTAATGGAAGACTCTCACCTAATAATCATAATCTCTCATCTGACTAGATGCTGAAATTCTTCACTAAGAGGAAAAATATTTTATGATTTGAATGTGTATGTCACCTCATGTAAATACATAATTAAAGAGTTACAGTGAGAAATACCTGGATCAAAAGATCTACTAACTAGGTAATGACATTGCCACAGCCTAGTATTAGAATCCACCCCCCCACACTGCCCCAAGACTTAAATACATACTGAACAACATTTTCATTTTTGGAGTTCATGCTCTAATCTCAGCAGGAATTTAAGTGTGCAGAGGAAGTCTCAATGAAGGTGACTTTAACAAACAGGTTACATGCTCTTGAGGCACCCTTTTCGACTTTGTGACTGTCACTTATTTTATAAAGAGATTATATGCTAAAAAAAAGTTCTACAATTTTAACTTTAAATACTTATTTGGTGACACTAAGGCAAAAAGAAAAAAACAAACCCCACACTCAAATGTAAACAGTACAAGCCTATACCCTCTAAACAACTAATCATTTATGTTGCTCATAGATGACTTATCAAATTCAGACAGAAACCGGCATTCCTTTTCCTACCTTTTGATGAGCTCAGCAACATTGCAACATTGACTCCTTTATAATGAAGGATTTCTAGACTGTAATAAAAAGAGACACATTAATTTAGTACACATGTTATTTATTAATTCCCTCTATCAATATGATCTGTATTTTGTGCCCCATTAACCTCCAGCACCAGGCAAGGGTTTAATTTCTAATTTATACAACTGCTTTCTGATCCACTATCTGTGATGGCAGATAAGGCAAAAGTAGTAAGACATGATATTTGGAAGAAAAAATGCTGAGCTGGGGAGCACAGTGAGAGGTGTTTCATTTAGCTGACAGTCTTGCATAAAACAATTCTTATCCAAAGACCCAAGAGCACTCAGATTTTATGGCCAATATGTTAGCTCTCTCTATCCATTAATGAAATTCAGCTATGGCTGAAGAAAAAAAATCCAACCTCCCTTGTGAATGTACACCAAGATGACACAGAAAGTAGGAGTATAATAAGGAATCTTCCCATCAGTGTAAGAAATACTGGAGAATAGGAGCAATTAGTCAAGTGAAAATTCATCAAGATCCAAAAAATTATGGCTCTGTGCCACATGAATCTAGCTTTAGTACATTTGCATCTCACTCAAAGGATAATATCTCTCAGAATTTCTGTCATAGTACAATATTGTGCTTCTCTTTAATATAACATTTTTTGTATTCTTATATATAATTATTATTCACAGTAACTAATTACTGCAGAAAGATTCCCTGATGAATGGGGCAGAGTTTTCTTTGCAGTGCAACGATTTGTGATGTTTATTGAAGGGTTAATAGTTTCATTTCTAAATTGAAAAAAGGATTTCCATGAACTGTTTTTTCTACTAAAGCAGTCCGAAACAATGTTGTCAATCTTTTTGTTTTCCAAGGTACCTGAGCTAAATCCATTTCAGTTCATATTATACAGAGTTTCAAAAATAAGATGAAGAAATGGAACTCTTATTCTGTTTAAATAGAATTCTTTTTTTAGAAGTAGCTATGATAACATCATAAAATTTCTTGCTGGGTTCCTTTCTGTAAAAACACAAAGCAGGTTTTATACAACTTCCCTTCCTCACATGCGACTTCCCCCCTCCCTCTCCTTCACACACCCATATTTAGGAAAGGGAAATTCTTGACAGCAAGCCCTCAGTGGCAATGACCATCTGGCTTTGTGCTCACTGGTAGGTGCTAATTGGCAGTGGTGAAAAGTGGTGGTAATAAACGCTCAGCCCAGTGTAGCCAGCCCTGTTTGACTGAAAAAGAAATTTCTTTGAACTTTACAGAATTTTTAACAAATAGAGCTTTTTTTTGGGTTATAAATGCTTAGATTTTTTTACCAATTGTAGGAACATAATGGCCTGACTCTATGAGCAGCTTTATAGCAAAGGAAGAATTTAAACCGTGGTACAATTGCAGCCATTAACACAGCTTTTCTTTTAACAATTGCTGCCCCAAAGAAACAGTTTAGGTGTTTGCTTGCCTACAGGCAGAATTATGTTTCAGAGAATAGAGTCTTGGGTGTACCCTACAGCTTCACAGGATGCCCTGATTTCATGGAAAGTGTCTCAAATATCAAGGCGTAAGTGTAATATAGGAAAGGGAAAATCGCAATGCTACTTTGTACATGTGTTTTGTATATTAATTGCACAATGTATATGCTCAATAGCACATTTCTTTCCCCAGATTTGAAATTAGTACCACTGTATCCATTAAGCCTACTCAGGGTAAGGACCAACTGTCAGAATCTCATTCATTGGATGTGGTTCTGACTTAATAGATACATTTTTTTGTTTTCTCAGACAATGTAAAAATATAAGTTAGTTTGAAGAAAGGGTTCTAATTTGCAAGCGGGCAAAGTTTTAATATTATTTATTTGTATTACAGAAACTACTTCACTTAGTTTTATTCAAAAAGTCACGAATATCTTGAAATATGTGTGATTTGTCTAACTTGCAAGCTGATCTGAGCCTTTTTAGCATGAGTCCTATAAAATGAATTTTAAAATCCTCCTAAAAGTGATCTTCAATAGGAGTTTTATATTGTGCTGAAAATTCATAGCATGACTTTCTGCAAATGTTAGAAAAACTGTATTTGTTTATATTTTATTTATTTATAGAATAGTTATTACTGTTGAATACTAAAGCAAATAAAAATATTTTAAAAATAAATAGTGACTTCATTTGAGAGCTGATTGTATCCGATTTTTACGTGATCCTTGTTCCTTATCAGTGTTCAACAGGCACCTTGGGGTTTCAAGTTAGAAGCCTAACTTTCACATGGAAAAACAGAGGTGAGACAAAATTTATCTTTAGTTTCTTTTCCCAGCAATGATAGTACTCATCTGCCCTTACTAAATCCTTTCCTGACTTATGCTTATCTTTCTCCTTGCAAGTTCAAGCTATAAATAAGATAATAGCTGTAAATTTGAAATGTGACATTTTCCTTCATTCAGTTCTTTTGTAATTTCAGTAATTACAGGGAGAGTATTTCATACCTGTAGAACATGTTGAGAAGAGCTACATCTTGGCTGGTAATTCTAGTCTCTACTGATATCAAGAAAAGAGCCTATATCCTTCATTTCTTATGCCATTATGGATCTGATCCATAGAATTCTTAGCTAAACCTTGGTTCTAGAAGACTAGAGAAGGAAAATCAATTGCTAGCTTTATATATTTGCAAAGTGACACTTGCTAGTAAAGTTGTCAGAATCTTATGTTTCTCCAGTTGGAAGGTTTATAAAAGCTACTTCATCCATATTAAATTCTAAAGTGAAATAGATTTGTGTGGGAGAGAACTTAATCTCAGTTTAACATCAGTGCAGCACCCCAAAGGATCATAGTTCATGCCTAATTGAGCTTTTGCAGCACAGTCACGATCGCTTACATGAGGAGATAAAAAAGATGCCCTAACTTCAAAAGAGAAAATACTTTACTCTGTTCTGCTCTCTTTCCCTCTTGCTTCTCTCTCCTCCCCATTCCACCCCCTTTAGAGCAATAAATGCACACTGCATTTTGCACATTCCCACAGCAGATAAACATAGACAAATTTTCCTAGCGATGACCTTGTTTGTCAATACTTGAAAAACTTAAAACTAAGTCTGGCCATAGTTTAATAATAAAAATGGTCATGTTTTTTGCAGTTCTCATTTAACTCTTCCTATAGAAAAGCCTCAGTTCTGGCAGCTGGGAAAGAGAACTACAGCATGGGTTATTTGGATGGTCACCACTATGGCTCCCACTCTGTAGCTGTGTGCATGGCTTTCTCCAACTCATAATGTGAAAATCAGCCACTTCTATTCAGCCCATAACACCCTCTTGTATTCTGTGGAATCAGCAAAAGATGAGGATCAATACTATCCAATTTCTAGAAGCCTGTATTAGGACTAGTAATTTACCAAGAACAAGAAGTGTTGTTGTAGGAACTTTAGTGTATTTTCTTTCCCTCTTGCACAGATCTAAAGGAATATCTTGCAATAAAATAAAACACATATTATCCACTAACAAGATATGGTATAATGCTTTCCATTGCATTAATGGACACAGTGTGCTCAGACTGTCTCTATCAAACTTTTTTCCTTTTCTCACAGCACAGTAATATCACTTGACCTCCTCACCTGTTCCCAGTTCCCTGCAGAAATGTGATCGTATCTGAAGCTGCCAAATGGAAATGATGGCTGTACATTGAAGGTAAGAAATGTTTTGCAAGTCCACTTCTTCCAGTGTAGAAGAGTTGATGTTACATGTTCTGCCCAAGAGGCCGTGCACTGAATATCTGAAATGACTTGCTGGGTCTCTCTGAAATACAAGAAGGAAACACATTTGTTATTTCTCCTCATGTTCTGTCTTGTCTTGGAATGAATTAATGTGTAGAATCAATCCAATCATTAGAAAATGATTGAAGAAGAAGTTCAATCAGATAGCTTTTATAGTACGAACAATGGGAGATTAACACTGACAAGCAGGAATTAGTGCTCAAAACCAAGAAGAGAGTCCAGATTAAGTCATACGTTTTTGTCTGATGAAATGCAAAAAGCACTTCCTTCCCAGATACAGCATTTAATTTTCTTTGTAAACAGTTTTACAGAGAATAGATGAACAGGTGTTATTATACAATATTTATGGGTCTTGGCTGTCTAGTTACTTTAATTTCCTTTTTGTCATTGAAAGAAAGATTATACCAGAGTAGAGTTTATATCTTCATGCACCAAGAACTTTAGACAGTAACTAACTTGTTTCTTAGTGAAGAACACAGCTTGAGTTAACCCAGTCAGTAAATCAGTCTTAATGCTAAGCTGGTACTGCTAAAACAAACTTTCAGTTTCTTAAATACTGAGTAAAATACATTCAGTTATCCAATAGCACAAGTAACCTTCACTGTGATTGCTACGTTCCTATGTCAACACTTTAATAACTTTTTTGGCTCTAGTTAGTTCACTGGTGGTGTGATATGAAGATTTTACCTAATGCTTTTAGTAGCGAATTTAAATGGAATAAATCCAAGACATCTAAATAAAAGAAGAAAGTGGCTGTGTGGCCCTCTATGGAGTCTTGTTTTCCTTGTGAAACCTTTTTTCATGTCGAAAGTAATCTAACTAATGCTGAACAGGATGATGGGGAGCCTTCCACAGAGAGTGGTTGTACACTAGTTTGATGGGACTTAGAGCAAATAGCAAGTGTCACAAAGACTTTTATTCCCAGATTTTGAGGGAGCATTTAGAAAAAAAAAAAAGAGTAGCAAAGCTGCTTGAGAAAGGAAATAAGAAAAATCTGAAATACCCATGTACTTACAAGCGGAAGAAATCTGCTGTCTTTCAGCTGCCACAACACTGGTAACTTTGTGATTGATATTCAGTAAGCACAGTCCTAAAAATAAATCAATGCACATTTTGAATGCTGTCTGTTTGGTTACACATCCTTGTACAGTCTTCTGGTTTTTAAGTCCTGATAATGAATCTTTGTTCTGATTTTACAGTTATAATAGAATTCATAGCTTTAAAGTCATTAGGATTCACATCAGTAAAAACAGTTAAGATCCATATTATGAATAAAATGAAAATTAAAAAAAGAAATTGTCTGGAGTAGAGATGTGCCTTGAGTATGTAACATTTTTTTCCCTGTTTTCCATTGACTTACAGTCTATTATTACATGTTGCTGGTAGCAACCTTAAAGCCAAAGAATGGCTTTGTACTCTACAGTCCCTTTGGAAGTTAAGCTACTCAGAAGGTTGGCTTACTGTTACATAAATAAGATTTTACATAAGTCAATCTTAATAAAAGAACCACTATAACTGTGCTCTGTTTGGGGGCATACTATCCATTTGGAAACAGTTTTTTTCCAGCCCCATGCAAGGAAGTGCCAGCCTGTCCTCAGTCCCTCCACAACTGTTTCTAGGGGATTTGATAGTTACAATGCATGATGCCTGCCAAGTCCCCCAAATGTCCTGAAAAGTAGCTATAGCAATGAAAGATTATGTCAGATAAGGAAAAGTCAGCTGTCATTGCAAACATCAGGAATGTTGCACTGCATAATGGTCACTGTTAGACACAACAGAGCTTTATCTGGAATCCTCTGTGGTGGAGAAGGAAAAAAATCATATCGCATGGGCAGCATCACATGGATGTAACATCCTGGAAAATACTGGGAGAATAGAAGGCCTGACATCAAACTCTGCATAAATCTCTGCCTCTAGCTTGATAAGTATGGGCATGTTCCTAGAAAAAGACAAACTTAAGTCATATCACATCCTGTTAAATGTCTCTGGTGAGAATGTCATTGATAAATACCTTAAATATTATTAATTCAAATAATCTGACCTTCTAAAAAATTCAAAGTTTATCTAATTCAAGTGCAACTAAATATTAAAAAAAAAAAATCGAGGTTTTTCAGCAAGAAAGCTAATAATTCCATATGACTACAGACCAATTTTAAAAATTTGATTAGTTATATTTTGAGGATTTAGAAGTGGGGAATCCAATGTCCTCTCCTAGATTGTGACATGATTGTGTTAAGAAGAAATAGGGATCTTAGTTTCATCAATTTTTTTTGGATCCTCACTTTAATTTTAGCAGCAAGTTTAAAGTATTCTTGATATTTTTATTCTCATTTTGTAAACGCTTAATAACAGCACCAGAAAAACTATTAATAAACAGCATAATACACATTTAT
The DNA here is from genome assembly GCF_009819655.1 of Sylvia atricapilla. Taxonomy (NCBI): domain Eukaryota; kingdom Metazoa; phylum Chordata; class Aves; order Passeriformes; family Sylviidae; genus Sylvia; species Sylvia atricapilla. The sequence goes on along the minus strand of NC_089144.1, from coordinate 14,967,530 downwards.
GTTTATTTAGTTTTGTCTTGTATCAGAGAAAACACCGACTCTCTCTCCTTGCATGAGCAGCACATGATTCAATATTCACAGTTTACATTGAAGAACTGAAGGAACTATGCAGCTATGGGAAAATTTCAGGATCTGTGTTTTTTAAAGTAAAATGTGTGTGATCTAGGAATACCATTTCAGGCTCTCTTTGCTTGGATTTTGTTAAAAACAGATTAATGACTTCAAGCAGACTGAGTCTCACCTGTACCCAGGAATAGTCTCAGAAAAATTAATGGGACTACTTGTGAACTAAGGATCTATTTAGGTCAGGAAGAGGTGACATAGTATTATACTTACTTGGCCAGATTTAGCAGGCAATATATTTTTGGACTGATTTTTTTTTTGAAAGTTAAAAAATTTCTGCAGTCTTCCCTAAGAGTGGTCAACAGACCAGAATTGTCTAAAAATGTGATCTCATAGCCAAGTAAAATCACTAATATAGTCAAAATAAACTTAACGATTTTTTTTACCAGCACTCAACTGATCTTTTATCTTCTGCACCCTGATACATCTTTCCTGATTTTGACAGAATATAAAAGTATCAGTGCATTTAAGCTATCAGAGAACATACTATATAGCAAAAGCAATTTTAATCTTTTGGATATAAGTAACATAGACAGGTTTACTGGAATGATTTTTCCTCCTTGTTATGAGAGTATAGACATGAAATATTGGTGGTGGTGGTTGTTGTTATCTGGCTGGTAATTCTCATCAAACAAGGCACAAGGAATCACAATATTCTGTGAAAAGCTATTCCATATTTCTTGATACTTTTCTTAAATCTTTCTCTGAATTATCTGGTGCCATCCACCACAGAGGAAAAAATTCTGGGCTTGAAAACTGTGATTACCTCAAATAGTCGTACTTTAGGAAACATATTAGTCATTGGAAAAAAAACCCCAATGATCTTTTACAGCTACGCTCTTTCATTCTCTAGAAGTACATTAAGCCTATAAAAATTCCATATGCTGCTCAATCATTTTATTAGAATATTTCTGTTAGTAGATGGACCAGAATCACAGGACTATATTCTCAAGGGGCAGCAGTATCATTTTGGTTTTGCCTATCTCTTTCATTAAAATTCACTTCTCAATTCCGTACCTGAAACAAATGATCTGGCTGACCCAAGTAATTCAGCCAAACTCCAAGCATATTCTACTTCATCAAGTGTAATTTAAAGAACAGAATTTTCATGTCCGAGAAGTCTAACAAGTGTCATTATAGAGCATACAGATCCTGTTATTTTCCATTTCCATCCACTACACTGGTGCCTATGTTCATACCACACAATTTTTTCTTGTTTTCTGAGCAGCCATCTATAACATCTGTGCATAGAAGTGAGACCATCAGTTAGGCTGTTGCTTCTAAGTCAAGAAGTGCTTATTCACTAAGGGAAGAAGAAATATCTTGACAAATCAAATTCCACTGCCTATAAACACCCAATTGTTTCCTACAGCAAATAGACATTGCCTCTCCTGCCTCTCTGTGTTCCCTGTTTAGCAGCTCCACAAATTTCTTGGGAGGCTGGTTCAGAAGGTGAGGATGAAATTTACATTACAGGGGAAACAACCTCTCTATTTGCAAAATCTGCTTGAAACCACCCTGCTTTTCTCATGCATATTAAGATGCCAGTTCACACAGAAAGATGGAAGGCAACAGGGGATTGCTGTTACTATTTGATACATCATACAAAGCAAAGAACTGATCAAAGTTAAGAGGCACTAATGAAGAAGAAACAGGAAATGCTGTTACTAAATAAATAGCACAATGTCATTTGTATATTAAAAAGGGGTAACATATTCCATGTAACTCTAAATATTTATTTTTTAAATTAATAAAATATTGGACTATGATTTCATGTAAAAGTCAAGATAGAACACAAGTAGACCAAAAATATAAGCTAAAAGTCATGGCTCAGAAAGATAGAAATGAAACTGTGTATCCTGTTTCCACTGATCTTCAACATGAAAGTTGAGAAATCTTGAAGAGCCATGTGGAAAACTTCTGCCTGTTTGGAAACTCCTGTTTTCAACTTTCTATGCATGGAAATTATCAGAAATAAAGGAAAGCTTTATATATTTTTTACTGCAAGCAGCTCAGTTTCAAAACCAAGAAAAAACCTTATCTTTGAACTTTTTTTTCCCCAGCCTGTTTTTCAGACTTTTCTTTTTAATGTTGTGCTTAATTCCAGGATAGCATGTACCTACTTTGGCATGGTATAAGACAAGAGCATGTACAAGATTATCACAAAACCATGTTTGCAACAGAGGCAGCTGTGCACTACAAACGGTGTGAGAAGGACACAGAAAGATGTGCTGCCAAGCTGGGCTCTTGCTGCTTCCAACAGGCACTGTGAGATCCCACTACCTCCACACCAAAGGAGCTTTCAAAACTCCTACCAACTCAGACACTGGGTCTGGAAGGCTATCTTTAGAAAATAGCCCAACAGCAGGTAATTTAAAGAATTTAAACTCCAACTAGTTATTGTGCTCTTCATATTAAAAAAGAGCTCTTTATATATATATATTTATATAAAAGATCTTCCCGTGTGGCAGTTTCCTATACAAAGAAAACTGTAAATATAATGTTAACTCAGGTACAGATTTTTAAATTGTCAATTGTTTTTCCTTTTTAAATGGTTTATCCATGCATTTAGGGAAAAAAGTGTGTTTCACATCTGCAGATGAAATAATAGATTACATTCCATAAATAATAGAAAACATTTTCTTTCTTTTTAATTACAAATCAGGCATTTGAAACATGAAATTTCATGTGCAAGTCTGTAAACTTTGAGAGATTATTTTTTAAAAGGTTTTTACTTTGTTTCTTCACTGTTTAAATGCTTTACAATTTCTATCAGTGTCTATCTTAAGTTGTATAAATATTTAATCTAAATATCAGTGACTCTCAGCCAAAGAACGAGTCTCCAATTTTGAAAAGTGAATTCGTGACAAATCAAAAGCAATATCAATAAAAAAGTTGGATTAGTTTGACTCTAGCACTTATATGCTTTCACTTTTTTACTCTGTATTTATTGGAAAGTGGTTTGGTTTTCTGTGGAAATGAATTTAAAGGAAGACACACAACTCCTGTGCTGCATTAAGTGGTCTTTTTCCTGTAGTTATTCTATAATTCTACAGGGTTTTATTACAACTATTATTTTGATGTATCTAAACAATTTTAAATCTTGTAACATCCTTGTAATAAGGGTCAAAATTTAATATAAAAATAAGTCAAAGTCAAATTTGCTAAATGATTTGTAAAGAACTACAGGTATGAAGGAGTGGGAGGCTAGGATCCAATGTGTCTTCTTTGGCTTATAGAAGATTCTTGGAGAAGAAAGGCTGACACACTTTTATATCAATGCATTTGATATCTTGGGCATTCTGGATATAATTGAATGCAAATAAAATAATAATAATAATAATAATAATAATAATAATAATAATAATAATAAAGCAGCTTCTATCTACTGACATTTCAGCATTTGAAGCTGATGTCTATGATATTAGTTCACACTCAGGTGTGCCATAAAATATGTTCTGTCAAACAATTGAAAAAGGACAGGAAGGAAGGAGAGAAAAATGACCTTTTCAGGTTACTCAGACTCACACAGGAAGCCAGTGAAGCAGAACCACATCACACTGACTTGTTGGACTCTCTCACAATTTGTCACTCTGTTCTAGTGCAAACTTCATCCATTTTGTACAGTGCAGCAGGAAAAGTCTTTTAGATAGAGAACTAAGAGACTTGGTTTACAGAGGTTTCCCCTGTAACCATTTTTCGAAAGGAAAACCAACATTCCTTCTTACTGAATGTGATGTTAGGTTTACACCTCTAGCAAAAACAACACATTGTAATTTTCTGGTTCACTTATTGTGCTACTGCACTTTTTATGCTTTTGCACAGTATCAGCACAGTCTCTATTTGATAATTAATAACATCTGCCTCCTTTACATGACAAATGAGGTTTCTTAAATGGAAGTTTTTTCATCTCTGGAAGTTTTTTCATTTCTACATGTTTTGCATGAGTCTTTTAGGAAAAGTCTTAAAATGCTTGGTTTTGTGCAATTTTTTAAAGTCTCAAGCATGTAGAAGAACAGATTATCTTAGCTTTTCTATCTGAAAGAACATGGTTTATTTAAAATTCAACCTGCTTTTCTTGTGACTTCTTAAGCAGGGAATATATGAATAAGAAGAATTAATCTTATATTATGATGTACAAAGTATTTTGAAGTATAAAAAGCATGCATTTTTATAAGATGATAGACTGTACAAAAGGTGTTTGTATTCCAGACTTGATATGTTTAGACTCCATCAATATTCAAAGAAATATCTTTGCTGTATACTTCTAACATATAAAGTAACATCTCTGGTTTTAATTACAAGGAATTTCAGACAGGAAGAAATCAAATGACCTCAACAAACACCACTAAAGGAGAGACAGGAATTGAATCTGGATCTCCTGAATTTTAATTATTTGGTTTCATTTGCAGAATTAATCCTTTAATGTGTTGCTGTTTAATAGAAGGAACTCAGACGCCAAATGTTATGTTGTGCTATTTATAAGGTGGAAAGAAGTGAGGATTTCCAACCCCCAAAAAGTTGCATTTTCAGGCAATTTGGTCAATGGTCAGCATTCTAAATATTTTTATGAGCCTTTACAGTAGACTAAAGATCAGGAAATTTGAAGGAGCTCTTGCTACTAAGGAGTCAATTGAATGTGTATGGCTCTGCAAACCCCACAGGGGTGAAGGGCAGCCTGAGTTAAGGAGGAGATCCAAATTAAAACAAGTTTTCAAAACTGTCACTGATTACTATTTTTTTATTCTTTCCAAATGTTTGCATTCTCTGCCTTCCAAGTAACACAGAATGAATTTTAAAAATTATGGAGAATATAGTTCCAAAACAAATACAGAATAAAAATTCTGATTCGAATTCACAACTTTCAGCCTACTACCAGTTTTATGGATTTGTTCCAGGACAAATCCTGTCCAGAACATTAGCAGCTACAGCAGGCTAATTTCTAGTTTTATTGACCAGTGGTTAGGGTGACATGTTTGGGCTGAGTCCCATTTTCAGGAACATTTAATACCCTAAAATGAACATGTCATCTTGTCATAGCTACAGTAAAAAAAGGGACAGATATTGATTTGGTTGCACAGAACTGTGTGGTTCTTTTGAACAAGGTTGATGGTATTTGTTTTTTTCTTTTATCAATACTGATGCACACTTTAGCACCAAAATGTACACTGTCTCTCTCTAGTGCTATTGCTTCTAAAATTAAATGCATGTACATGAGCCCAATAGAATTGATCACTTCTTCCACTGCGGGGGCTATGGAGGCAAGGTTGAAGTGGTCCACAGGCATGAACCACCTGTGTCCATCTTCTCTTTGAGACCCTAATACTGTGACAGACTCTGCTCTTCTTAGCTCCTTTGAAACCTTCTCTTGTAGTTTCACCTTCTACTTAGGATGTTTTCAAATCCTGTCCTAAAAACAGTTACCTGAGATGGCATTTCTCAATTTCACTGTGCACTGACTTCATCGCTCTGTGTTGGCTCCTCTTTGACCTATAGCTTGCAAATTGTTGATGGCACCAAGATGCTCTCTTTCTTTTCTTTGTCCAAAGGAATGTAAACCACTTTCTCATTAATTCTACATGTATTTCTTGTTTCTTTCAAACAGGGCAGTCTTCTTCAAAACTATTAATTTCCCACAAAAAACAAGAAAAAAAAAAAGAAAAAAATAAAAGGAAAAAAAAGAGTGGGAAAGGTGTTGATGTTTAATTATTGCTCAGTGAAAGATATTTTTCAGGTCATGGAATTTGGGAGTCCAGGTTGTGGGTCTTCTACAGAAGTTGTAATAAAATAGCTATAAGATCCTGAGACATTAAAATCTGGGAGAAAAATATTCATGGAAACCTTTACCCTAAGACAAATTCCTGAGAATATCTCTGGAAAGAGCCAGTTCAATAACACAAGCATAGAATTAAGACTTTCCAAAACTTAAGTTCCAGTGAACGACATCTGTGAGTATGCAATTTTATTTTTAGGGAGAGAATTTAAAGATATTTTAAAAACAGGATATTAGCTGTGGAAAATTACTGGCCCTTGAACTGAAATAAATAAAATATGACCTCCAGTACCAAATAATTCCTCCCATCTTACAGCTATTCAAACATAGCAGTCAATTGGTCATTTGTTGGTGTTCAGCCCACAGAGAAATAAGGTCCCAGCTACGGCTGATCAAGATTTATATGTTTATAAATATATAATTTTAGTTGGCAGGCTTTTTTGATCAAGCACACCTTTTTTTTAGAAGAAAATGGCACATTTCCATAAAAGTGACAAGTAATAGTAATCTTTCTCAGACAGGCTTCCATTATTCTGAGTGTTTTAGTCTGAGGGTCTGAACATGGGAACTCTGTGCCAGATCTGGGGAAGTCCTGTGAATAGTGCCATGTGAATAAGAGTACTACAGTACTCGAAAAGTGAAAACGAGGTTTTGGTTCTTTAAAAATGAAAATTAAGTTTCAAGTTGAATAGAATGAAAAATCCTTTTTCTCCATCTCTACAAACAGAAAATGTTTTTGCTGAATGAAAGATTACATCCACAGTGAACCTCAGAGGTAAGGTCAAAGCAGATCCGTGTCTGATTATCCTCTTGTTTGAGGTGAGAATGCAAAAGTACTGGACCACAGATCAACCTTATTCACTGGCATATTAAGGAAAAAATAAGAAACAACAAAACCAGGAGGAGTTCAGATTTATGAATGGAAATAAAAGCCTGATATAGTTTACGGCTGGATCTCTCATCTGTGGACATCTAATCACTGACATGTTGGATTAGTATGGGTAAGACAAACACTCTGGCTTTAGAAGTTTTATGAGCCTAATTACTTCTTAGCTTTTTCCATGAAAATAGTTGCATCTGAAGTAATTCAATGAATTCAATGAATTCAATATGAATTTGCCAGCAGTCGGGAGACAGCAGTCATGGGATCAGTTTTTAAAACACTAACAAGCCCTGACATCTATGCTATGTGAATTCCAGGAGCTTAATGTTGGAATAGCTGTAGTTTGATATCCTGGACTGGTGCCCAGCGACAGCAGGAGCATCTTGGGTGCAGTATTTAAACATATCTTCCAGTTTAGTTTCACCCCAAAGAAATCTACTTTGTATCTTCTCCCACTCCTGCACAGTGCAAACCAGGGTGTGGTGCGTGAATCAGAAAATTCTCTCCAGACCTAGTCTCGACCAGAACAAAATGTTCATGTGGACAGATGCACACTGAGTCTACTGTTCTGTTTCTCCCCAGGTAAAGTGTTAGTGCAATCAAACAGGGTATAAATTCCACAGCTTATACTGCTTAGTTGCTTTCCTTCTGTAACAATTTGTTTTTATTCATACCCATCACTTTAATACAGGCCACAAGTGAATCTTTTCAAACTTAAGCATGCTTAAGATCACCTTTAGATCAGAAATAACATATAGTAAGCATTGATTAGTCACTGAGTAACTCACCTGATGACATACAACCACAGAAACTTAATTTGTTTCATAAAATTGCCAAACTAGTGAGCTGTAACACAGCCCTCAAGGTTTTATTAGATAGTTTGAAACCAGTAAAACACAGAAGATGATAATCACACCTCAGGACCTCAGGATTCTAGGGAAACTTCTGGTCCACACTTTATTTAAGTAGATGTGACCAATCTGCTCTAGAGTATGTTATCCCTAACCTGTATGGACACAGATTCTTGTAGCCAGAAAACACCCCCAGTTCCCTTAGCACTGGAGACATAATTCCCAATCCCATTTCCATCCCTAGCCTTCCTTTGCTTGCTCTCACATCTCTGGAACTGGTTCTGCCCAACTAACACCTCCGTTTTTTGCCTTGGAACATTTTTTACTGTACACATGCAAAATTTGGATCTTTATCTGGAATCAGTTTCACAGAAATTATCATCTGTTTTGGGAAAATTCCCAAAACAGGATAAACGTGTTTAAAACAAAGAATTACCTTGATATTTTCTAACACTGGGAATAAAATTTTTCTCTTTTATTTTTTTTATTTTTCTGTTACTGAAAAAATCCAGGGTTTTGATGCCCAAACCAGTAAATCACTGGATATTAACTTAAAACACATGAACGCTACTATTAAAATCAGTGGAACTGTTTGTAGTCAGAAGGGTAAATCTGTTGCTTTGGATTATTGGAACAGAGTAAATTTATTTTATTTATAGTGTTTTAATTTTTTCACAAATAATGCTGCAACTAACTTGATGCAACCCCAAAAATTCTGGTTTGTTAATTTAAGGCATAAAATAGTGGTTTTTGAATGAATGTTAATAGGATATTCACACTTCTCATCAAAAGTAATAATTGCAGGGTATTTGGTGTTCTTAGCTGTCCCTAATTATAGAAATTGAATCAAGTAATTTTACAGAGCCAGAGAATAAGGCCATCCTGTTTCTGGCCTTTCTGATGATGCAAGGATTTGGCTCTGAATCCATAGGAAAATTTAACTGAAGGAATAAGAACTATACAGACTGTAGGAGTGATACACAGGAACCAAAATGAGAGGGTTCCACATTTTACAGAGTTCTTCCATATTCCAGATGAGTCAACAAATACTATTTTAATTATTGTTATTTTTAAAACTTTATCATAGTGACTACTGTGGTCGTTATGCTGAGTATCAACCAGCACAACACCACCAAATTGTATAACTTGCTGTATTGTAAATCAGGGGTTCCCCCAGGCAGCCATAATTTGTCTCTCCTTCTGGTTTTGTCTACTTTAACTTCTCTATTTTAAGGACTACACATGTGCTTTGTGTTAGAGTAGGGAAGTCACAGCAGACTAAACTACAGTCTATGGTGACTTTGCCTTTTAGGTCGTGCCCTTCTTTGGTCTTGGAGGAAGATGGTCACACATAAAAACAAATCATGATTCAGAGGATCCCTACAGAGACATTAACCAGAGAAATGTGGTTTTCACTGTGCCCTCACCCAGTGTACTGTGTCCTTGTAAAAATAGTCTTGTACTGGTCTAATTAATTGGCTCTCTAATCTTTGCCTTGCCCAGTACATACAAAGTGGTTTTGTACATTCAAAAGACATGGTCTTGAGCCACAACATTTATAAGATGGGATGGAAAACAACTACTACATCATCCGGTACACCTCCCCAGCAGGGCAGGGTAGCCTAGTTAAAAATGCCTCAAATAACATGGCTTTGACCACATCCCAAGCCAGCCAGCCTGCTGTCTCATTCATCCTGCTGCTGTGACTCTGCCCTTGATTTTCTTGGTAGTTTGTTTCACAGCTCCAGCCTCTATCTACGAATTCAGCTCTGCAATGGAAAGGGAGCAAACCTCCCTTGCCTGAGGACAGCATTTCACACGCAGACAATTGCTCACCTCCTGTTTATGCTTCTATCTCATTACTGTTCTTTTGAATCGGAGAAATTTGTTTAGATGAAATTTCTGTATCAGCCAACAGAGCCTCAGGATTCGATTTTTGATGTTTTTCTCACATCTTGCAATACTATTGAACTTCCACTGCACAACTGTAGCCCTGGATTTCTGAGTATTTGTTCTAATGACTGAAACCATAAGTTTTGTGACTGAACAATGTATTATGATTATGAAAAGTACCTCAGAAGATGAGGGTAATAATTATAGAGCCTTAATAATTATATAAATGAACCTTAACAGGCAGACAGCAGATTTCCCTGAGATAAAAGATTTGCTTATCTAGTTGTAAAATAGACTGAAACTCCTCTTTTACTTCCTCAAGGTTGTAATTTAAAGGATTTACTTAATGCTGTTTGATACCCTGTCCAGAGAGTTCTTGAAAGCTGAAGTTATTGGCTCTACAATAAAGAAAATTTAGTAAAGCCTTGGTTTCAGGGGTTTTTTGTTTCCTTTTTTCTCTTTTTCTTTAAGTGAATATGTTGGTGGTTCAAATAAATATCTGTCTAGACAGATGTCAAAAGTGAAATCTAATGATAAAGACTTTGTTCATGATAATAATAATAACAAAGTGGATAAAAAAAAAATGGTGTAAAGAACACCCAGGTTCTGAAAGAGAGCCAGAGCCAGATATTTTTTGTTTCAGCTAGCACACAGCAAAGAGCAGTCAGTCAGTCAAACCAGAAGTTCCCTTACACAGAGGCTGGGCACAGGGAGGGTGTGCATACAGTAAAGTGGTTAGATATGCAATGGATTTTGTGGTTTTCTCCTTTGAAAGCTATCATCTGGTTAATTCCGGGATTTCTGAAGACCTCAAGGGAAATAGATTTTTCAGTTCTCACCACACTGGGGGTTCTCTTCTTGGAGAAGTTTTGTACAGTCTGAAAGGTTCGAGAACTCCCTCCCAGAGCTCCCCATGGCTGCAGTGAGATCAGCCACTGCTCACCAGGAACTGCTGCAAAACACTGGGGATTTGTGTGCTTCAGTATTCAGCATCCCAGCACCTGGGTGTTAGCTGCCTGACAGCTGTACAGGGATTCAAAGCAGGATATGTACCTTGGAACATCTTTAAGCCAAGGGGGGAATTAATGCTTTAACCACTGTGACACAGAAACGTATCCACTAAGCTTCTTTGTGTGCTGAAGTTGAATACAGACAGATCACTTCAAGCACACTCTCTGTTAAATGTCAGAAGAATTCCTTTAGATTTACTTCATCTTTCCCTCAGGTTTTGGACCCACGTTGCTGTCACAATAAATCTAATACATTGCTGAAAGCAGATTATGTCCCACTACTGCAAATGCTATAGCATATACCAGCTCTCTGTGTTTGGGATCTGTCATGACATATGCCTTCCACTACTAGGAGTAAAAATGCAAACCAAGTGGAGGCCAGAACTTGTGTCCAGAACTGATGATATCATCACCTTGCTCAAATAGGAATGTGTAATCTTTTAGTGAGCAATAAAACCGGTAATTGATTTTTAAATATTCTGCATCAAAATGGATTTGTAGCTCTAAAACCTGCAACTGATTTGTAGTCAAAATGGTTTCTTTTTTAACAAATGCTTTTCATTTCACCTTAAGATGATTATTGCATTGAATGATTGCCATGGCTTCAGACAGAAAATGTGTACATTATAACTTTGCACATCTGATCATGGAAAGAAAGATTGTGCTGCAACTGTCTCCAACAATGGCCAAATCACTTATTCTTCTGTAGAGAAATTGATAGCTAAGAACTGAGGCCACCAAATGGCATCTTTAAGCCATAAAATATCATCCTTTCTTAACTATCTATTTGTTTGTTGTTTTGTCTCCTTTTTAAAAAATTAAGAACTAAGAAGCAAAATCATGTAAAGGGAGAACTAAACAGTATTTACATAGATAATTTGGGATAAAAGAGGGCATAATTAATTTTTGATTAAATATATCCCTCATTCCTAGTTAATAGGAAATATCTGATAGATATAATTACTTAATATTAGACTTTTGACAATTCCATTTTTATTTCCTGCTCAGTGGTGAGGATAGGAAATATATCATGCCATATTTCATCTTCATCTTCAACAAACAGCTAACTGCTTCATTTATTTTTTCTTTTGAGAGACTTCAGTAATTATTTAGTAGCAAAAATGTCATCAAAAATACATTCCTCCAAAGAAAACAGTAATTTGATTTTCACCCATAACTAACCGTACAGATTGCTGTGACCCATGTACAAATTGCAAGTCAGGCACATGGAGTTGCTTTCACGTATAAGATACATTTATATGCCTGGGTTTTAGTCCAACCCATAAAGAAATCTGTTAGGAGGTCTTGAAGAAAGAAATGTTTATTCCTGTTTTTTATAGGTTAGACAAAATACCCAATCTATGCTCCAAGCAGTATTGACATTCACCTGTAATTGCACATAGAAACAACGCCACTGCAAACAATCATGTTCCAAGGACAGTATGTTTCTATATTTACCTGTCAAAACCCTGTCCTTCTGGAGCTGAGGAATGCAATTTAATTGAGACTCTTTTTCTTCTTCCAGAGAATGAATTTATCATGTAATTTTGTGTCTAGCTTGAAGTACAGGTTCATGTTCAGTCAAACTCTATTGCTTAATGAATGTTGTCTAAATTTGATCTTGGATCAAAGAGAATGCAGTGTGTTTAAAACAAGAGAAATAACACTTCTCCATCTTAAAGATATCTCATACAAACACTTAGTTTCACACAGAGTTAGGGTCCAAATCCCAATGACAGAAGCAAAAGCCTAAAATAATTCTAGTCTGAAAATTCCACAGAGGACCAAGTCTTATTATTATTTACTGTTGTTTCCTTGTAACATGCAAGATCCGGCAGCATTCTTCTGCTATCAGTAAGCATATCCTCCTGAGGGTCAGTGGTCAGTGGGGTCATTGATGTGGTGGTTCTGCTCCTTTTTCATTGAGAGAGATTCCAAAAGATATTATTGAGTGATTACTCACCTGTAGCATCAGCTTTTCCACTTTCTCGTTGTGTCTTGTCAGCACTCTTCACACATGTGTCCATGGAATTTTCATGTGTTGACTGGGAGCTGGGGTGCTGCAGCCAGTACCTGACACACAGTTTGGTGTAACCACTTCTCTCAGCACAGCTCACACAAGGGAGTCAGAGGCCAATTTGTAACAGAGACTGAAGCAGGCATGAATTCACACCTCAAAGGCAGAGATAAGGCAGAAGTAACATTTACATGCCGTATTATAGATCTTTCCTTCAAATCCTACATCTGTCATAAGAATTTGTGTATGACAGGGTTTGATAGTCAATGTGTCAATATGAACTGCAACACCCAGTGACATAAAAAAGATTTACAGATGAAGCACTGTAAAATAAGTTATTTAAGTACCTCTTAAATCTTTATGTATTAAACAAATGGCGATATCATTACCTGTGTGCTAGACCTACTTCAAGTACTGTACTAATGCAAATACAGGTACCATTAACTTTGGTGAAGGCCACACAGCTCCTTTTGAGGTTGCTCGCCTTCTTTAGGTCTGCAGCCATAGTCAGACAGAGACAGAAAGAAAGAGAGAATTCCTTCTTTGGTTCAGTGTACTGTCATCAGAAGAAGGAAGCAGTTTTGTAAATTTTAAACCTGGTTTCTAGTTGTGGTTATGGTAAATCTTGGACCACCCTAGCTTTAAATTTTCTAAACATTTCATTTTGCTTTATGGTTATAATGTTTAGAATTTGTTACTAGTACTAGTAGCTGCAGATCTACTTATTTATGTCGTGCTCCTGCGTTTACATTTCACTCTATCAGTTGAACTTAAACCAGTTCACACAATATGTCAGAAGTATTTTGTGTTAGAGATCTTAGATTTACAGGCTCAAAAATTTCGTTATGATTGCCCTGGATCTGCAGCAGCTGCAGCAAATCAAACTATGGTTCACAGACTTCACATAGCAACTCACAATTAATTTGTAGTTCTTCTAATGGAGTACTTTACTGTACATAAATGCTGCATATGTACACAGCAACTTCCCCCTCCCCCCCCCCCCTTTAAAAAAACCTCATAATCTTCCTCTTTAGAATAGTGTAATTATAGGAATTCTACACTGGCAATCAAATACAGGGTTTATTTATTTGAATTTTCAAATAAATTTACAGGCATGTTTTCAGTTTTTTTTTTTTTTACTCATCTGTCAGCATTTACTTAAATTGCAATTATACTACTGAAACAAACTCAGGTTTGACAGAGATCTGTTGTATTTGCCTTATTAAACAGAAAATAAAGAGTAAACCCACCTTGTTTATTCTTCAGAGACCCTTGTACTGTACTACATGAGGGCTCCACAGCCCTGAGGCTTTGTGTTTGTACTTATCTAAGACTGAATCCTAATATTTGAACATCTGTGTTGCCATCCTTCTACCTACTGCTTAAAACTGCATAGGAAAAAGTCTAAGCCCTTGGGGCAAGACTGTGTACCTATTAAATTGAAAAGATGCTGAGGTACAGAGCCTGACTGCCTTGCCTGAGGCCACACATTTCTCTTGGGCTGAAATTGTGTGTACCTTTGCACCACTTGCTTTGCTACAAAACTTGTTGTGTAAGGGTGTAAGGGCTTGCAATCTTAGCACAGCAATTTGCAAATAATAAAGAGAGGATTCACCCTGTGAGAACACAGACTTAAGGGAAAAAAAAAAAAATCTATCCCCTGCATGCACTGATATGTGAATTTTCCTTTTCTATTGTTACGGTTACTTTCCAGTGCAGGCATCTTTCCCCATGCCCAGCAGCCATTCCCAGATTTCTTGCTGACAGCCAAAGCCTGAACATTGAGCAGCAGCAGCTCCAGCTTCTGCCTCTGTGCCTTTGCCCCAGCCCTTCCCTCCACAGGCAGGGAAGGAGCCTGAGGCACCCACACAGCCCACCCTGCTTGAGAATCAGATTTCAGACAAAAAAGCTTTGTCCTTGGGCACAAATATGAAAATCAGCTTGTTTGGGTATTTCTGACTCCTCTGGAGCTCCAGCCCTGGGTCACGTTGTTTTTGTAGAGAGCCAAGGAGTTGTGTAATGGTTGGGATATGTGGGGTTACAAATGCAAGTGAGTGCATGTGAGCTCAGGTTGGTGGGGGAATTGCCCTTATTTGTATGCATGTATTTGTTTGAATAGATCTGCTGCACCCTACATCTTATCTAAATACAAAACAAGGCTCATAGCTTCTAGCAGCTCCCTTGTGCCTTCCCTCCTCCAGCTCCCTTTCTCCAGCTGGAAAATGGAAACAGAACTTTAATGTTGGGGAAATTGTTTAGAATTTGCCACATTAACCTTTTTGGTATCATCTCAGCATAACCAAATTATACCTATTCAGTCTGTTGAGCATCTCCAATGTCAGCTGAAGCCCAGGAAAATTAACAAATAACACTATACATCTTGGAGAGGAGTTCTAGAGAGAGGCAAGATTTGAGATTTCTCACTACTAGTTGCTTTATTCACTGAATATGGTTTTTAGTTTTCATAGTGTGAGCTCACGTTTGGATTTTTGTGTCCTTTTTGAAAATACATATCATAAATAAGAAGTACTACATTTTCCACAAGATCTTTCAAAGAAAAAATTCCATTTGGACTACCTCAGAATCAGAAATGTTTACATTTTGTCGGCTTATGATGACAGAGAATGAGTATTTGAGAAATGTCTTGATTATATGTTTGTGGGGCAATTTTGGGTTTCTCTCTCTCTCTTTTTTTTTTTTTTTTTTTTTTTTTTTTTTTTTTTTAAAATGCAAATATTTCAATAAGAACTCACAGCATCACAACCAAAGGGGAAACTTCACTAACCTTAACAGGCACCAGATCATGTTGCTTTACAGCAGATCTTAATGGCCAAAGGCAGAACACCCGTGTGCCTCAGTACTACAGAGAGGGGCCAGTTATAAGAGTCCCATCAGGTGGATACAAACTCGTCCCTTCTGAGGTCTGTGCTGAGGTAGAGCCTGCATTGCCTTCCCCACTGACAATACCTCAAGTACTCATGCTGAGCTACTGCCAGACAGCTGGCACATCAGCATAAAATCCACTGCAACCTGCAATTGTGTGCAAGAATTGGAGCAAATAGCTGTGTGATTTAGCTCGTGCTCCCGTGGTTCAAGTGCTGCTGGCACAGCTTCCAGCTGACTCAAAGCAAGCCCAGGTATGTGTGCCTGACCTGCTCTTGGAGAACTAACAGGTAGGCATGACCTGCTCCCTGCTCCTGATTATACAGCAGCCTCCAGGAATCCTTGGGCACTCTGATGATTTACTTCTGTCCTTTCACCAAAGCTGCATTTTTTTTTCCTCTATCCTAGTAGTTCACATATTTTATTCTTCTTGAACAGATCTGTCTTCTCCCATCCATGTATCCTACTATTACATTTATTAGCATTTTATTATATTATTGTTATGGGTTCTTTTCAGTTTGCTGGCATACAGACATGTCTTATTAAATCTTTCTCTCCAGATATTATTATCTCTGGTTGACTACCAATTTTTTTGAGTGCATTATTGTCAAATGCATATGTTAGTTTTCATTTTCCTTTCTTTGTGATCCTTTTTCTGTAAAAAACAATGAGAAGTACAAAGATTTAACTTGACTTTAATGTTTTATCCTATTAAAAAAGTGCAATTGTTAATGTCTAAAATGCACCTTGAATAATCCTGAATGATTATATGCATGAGATTTTAATTGCAGAGAACTTTATTCCTTAATTAATGTATTCCAGACATCTGTAGTTTTGATGTATAAAAACCTAGTTCTTGCCATGAGTATATTTTTAAGTCACACATGCAAAAAAGAGATGAAGTTTTCTGGTGCTTGCTAGCAGTGTAAGAGGTAGCTGCTTGGCACTTTTAAATCTGACGCTGTTAATCATCACAGTGCTTTACTCAGGCTTTTAAATATTTTTTAAATACTGCCCAATCCTACAGGCATCTAGTCAGATAAATAATTTTACTGACATATATAGATGACTTAAGGTTCCAAACTTAGAGACATTTTAAATATAAAGGGGAGAAGCTACTGTGTTAAAAGCACATAGGGGAGAAAAAGGTAAAAAGCAGGTCCTTTTTCTTTAAAGTGAGAAAGTGCATACAACTAGAACCTTTTTACCCTGATCCACTCAGGAGCATGCTGTTTAACGGCACGAAGTGATAATGTACTTAAATGGTTAATGCAAGGGTTGATCCTCCTCTAAAACCGAGCTGGGAACAAAAGCTGAAAATGACTTTTTGAAAGGGAGGGACAGGAGGAATTCTGACCCTTCTCCTGGCGCTTTACAACGTGAAACCACAAAGCAATTGAGGAATCAGTGCACGGCACGTGGATTAAAACGCTCCCTAGAAGCAGCCAGGACTGAAGATTGCCTAAACCCTCCCTGAACTTTCTCCGTGAATACAGCAGCCTGACAGCCCGGCTTCCCGCTGGGTGGATCCTGCAACTCCAGGAGGGAATGGCACTTCTTGTTTTTAATTAGCAAAGGTGAAAGGTGAATTAAAACTAGCTGTTTGGCAAGTCAGAGCAAGGGGCTGAGTTCTGAGGAGCACCAAGGAGGAGGGTGCTTTCTCCTTTTTTCCCGTGGTGGTTTTTTTTTTTTTTTATTTTTTTCCTCCCTCCTTCTCTGAATGAATTGCCTTGCAGGAGGGACTGAAAACACAGCTTCTTCCTGAATCCACTGGCAGAGTAACTAAAGACAGCTCAAGACACAACACTGCAGAGTAACGCCTTGGAATGTCCTCGCACTTTATAAACAATTGTCCTAGGGAGGGAATATTTTTACATGACACTCTCGCAGCTTGACAAATGGCTAGCTGGGGCTGTGTGCTGCTCTGATGAACGCTGAATTTCCCACAGAGACACCCCACAAACTGACCATAGAGAGAGACCTAACTGCGCTGGCAAAGTAGACGTGGAAGTTGGAGCCTTAAAAAAAACACCCCACCAAAACAACAAACAAACAGCAGCAGTTCAGTGAAGAGAACAAGAAATTGATCTCGGGCAGAATGGCATCTGCTCAGGACCTTCTAATCCTGGCACTATACGGCTTGTTACTAGAGTTACCGGCTGGATGTCACACAGCAGATACGAGGCAACCGAGGTTACGTCTGTCACATAAAGGTAGGTCAGTGTGTCAGCTTTTTAAAGGCTTTTTACTGTGCAAGTTCATTGACTTCTCTGAATGTATTGCATCGGGATTAAATTATGGTCCTTTGATACAGTAAAGTGTTCCTGTTCAGAAAGCTTGTGGATTGTTTGCTTGTACTAACCTGCATCCTAGAGTAAGTTTACTGAATTCTGGAAGACTTAAGGTACTTGCAGTGATGGTTTTAGACCAGTGAAATATGCTTCTACCTGAAAGTGTGTTAGATTTGCATGTCATTCCCTCTTACTCTCCATGCTGTAAGGAGGCTGTCAGGTCTCTTAATAAGAGGGAAAGAAATGGAGAAGATAACTTGAAATTATTGCTGAATAAACGTGCATCATGTAACCCTTGAACAATTAAATGTCTGTTTCACTTTTAGAATTCTGTCTACAAATATAGTTAAGGCAAAAGGACTGAATTCCTGTGCAACCATATGATTCATTTTCTAAACTAGCAAGTGTCATCACACTATAATTAAAATGAGTACCTGCCAATGTAAGTCTGCTTGCTGTTTTACTGAGTTACCCAAAGGAAAAATGTTATTTTTTTCTGACATATTTATGTAGAATACTTATAACTTTTATTTTTGCTTAAAATTATTTAAGTCTCAGTTGCCTGAAGGTTGAACCATTCTTCCTTAGCTCCTTCAGTGTCACTGTTCTGTTCTGGATTGCATGTGAATTAAACTCTTCCCTGTGATTTGGGTTTAATTCTGTATATATAATAATAATACCTGTGCATAGACACAGCATTTCAGTTCTCTGCAGCAGGACATACATTTGTAGATTATATACTTAGACAGATATGACAGATGATCACTGCAATAGGAGAAAAAAAGTAATTGTGCAGGATAAACTGATGATGGTCCAATTAATAATGTTTGGATATTACCTTTTAGCACAGATGAAAAGAAAATGCCTTTTTGCTGACATAGTTGGCAATGAGCAAATTCTAATTTACTGAAGAACATTTCAATGGTTATGCAAGTGATAACTAAGCTGCATCTTCACTAATGTGAAGTACATTAGAATACCTATTTTAAGAATGGCTAAAATTTAAGAATTAGCAGCATCTAGAGCTCCATGTGTATACAGCTTTACTCTAAACAAGGTTTAATTGTGTTTTATATAGCAAGCTAAATTACCAATTATAGGGAAGGGAGAAGCTGAATAGGATAATTGGTCTGAAAGTCTTGCTAGGAAGCTATAAGAAACAAGGTTTGCTTTTATAGGGCAGTGAAATGTTTTAGAGAAAGAAGTATTTTTTCATGGAAAGCTGTCTTGTAAGTAAACAATTAATTGCTCTGAATGAAATAAATTCTATGACCCCTTTTAACATATAAACCACTTTTCTTTTAACCTATGTACCAGAGTACAGTAGGAATGAGTGCCAAATTGTATAATCCTTTCACATCTCTTACTGCTGAAAATGTGCATTTTGCTATTGATTTATTTCTAGATATAACTGCTAGGGCTATAATTATTATTGATATTTGCTTGCTTCTGATGGAATAAGGGAGATGAGAAAAGCACAGTAAATGAGACAAATAGAACCTAGTGTTATGTTGGTTCAAGACTTTGGCTTAGCTGTCAGTTTTGGCAAGCCCCCCCTATGGTGGTGTGACTATTAACTGCTTCTCTGCTCACTTGTAGTAGTAATTGCTTTCCAGTGGTTGGAACTAGTGCACATTTCACTACACACTACTTCTCTTTTCAGCAGTGAGCCAGTGATTTGCCCATAACACATCATAACTCTAATATCTTCAAAGAGATCTGAAAACATCCATTTCTCACAGAAGGCCAAACCTTACCTGCCTTATGGCAGTTCCCTCAGATCCAATGACACAGAAAGATCTGTCCTCATAAATTCCCTACCATGGTCACACACATCACCATCTTATATTTCACCTTGTACAATACCCTATCACATTTTTCACACTTGGGAAATGTGGCTGCTTTTACAAGCAGTGTTGCAGTCAGGGAGTGCCTGACCACATATCCCCAGCCAAGGGCTGGGAATGCCATACCTGCCTTGCCACCCTGGGAACAGCCACTGCAGCCCTCCCAGCCAAAAGAATGTAGCGACCAAGCATGAGGACAATGAGCAAATGTCACTGCTGTCCTCACTAATCAAACAGGAACAGCAGGAGGGACCCTCATCTTAATTGCAATTGCTCCAGAGAAAGGCTGCTGTGGGTACCAGGGAGTTGCAAAGAGGTGGTCACACACCCTCTGAAGGTGCTTCAGCCTATCCTGTGGTACAGAGGATGAAGCCTCTGTGTGTAAATTTTCAGTATGGAGTAGCTGCAGCCTCAGACAAAAATTTCCCTACAAAGACCCTGCATCATGGAAGTCAGCAGGCTTGCTAACTGCCTCCCTTGGGAACTGCAGATGTTGGTGGCTAACTGGGATTAAGGCCCTTGCAAGATAGGCTATTGCTGACTGGAAAATTAAAAGCCTCTGTGATGAGTGTGATGAAGTTATGGGAATCAGCTTTTTTTGGTTTTGTTTGGTTTTTGTTTTTTTGTTTGTTTTTTGTTATGGAAGGATATTTAAAACCAGTCCATTTTAAAATCTTGTTTCCTTAGAGTCAAGAGAATGCTATCTCAAATTAGAAAGAGGATCCTTTGGTTTTTAGTGGTCTGACAGTGAATGGGAACGTTTTGCTCTCACAGCAAACCAGACCTTCACCTGCAGTGCACACGTCTCCAAACCCACAGCAACAAGATCAGGTCCTAACCCTTGCAGAGGGGTCGCCTGATGGATAGGAATACCACAATCCCCTTGCGAATTAAGGGATATATTGTGCAAACCCTGTTTGACTCCATGGCCATTTACTCTGCTTCAGTGGGAGTTAATGAAAGTCCTTCATTCATGAACTACTGTTAAACCTGTCAAGTCAATGCAAACTGTAATGCTGATTTTGGCTAAGGTAGGTGATGGTCTTTATTCACAGTAAACTCAAATGTGAATTTTGCCATTTCTTTATCAGATGAGAATTGATCCTATTACTACCTAGCAGTCATTTTATGGTCCTAACTTCATTTTTTAGGAAGTTGAGATAGGTTTATACGCAGAACTTAAAGGTGTTTTCCTCAAACTATCATCTTGTGTCCATTAAAAAGTTTATACTGTAATTAGTACTGCTTGTGGTATTCGTGTTATGATTGCAGTAAAGGTCAGTGATTGAAGATGACCAACCAAGATCTATGTACTCCAATAGCTTCATGTTGACTTTTAGAGATAAAAATGTGTTATAGCTTGTTAATATTACAGAGAAATAGATTGCTGTTATTATTAAGTTATAGGTTGACAACTTCATTTAAAAATCATTAGCTCATTTTATGTACAGTACAGACTCTGGCTAATGAGGTGTTAATAGAAGGCAAGCTTCAGCCCTATTCTTTATAGGCTGCTGGTGAAATTCCTTCCCAGTATCCCACAGTTTGAGTTCTCGCAATGGGAAATATATAATTAAGGTGAAATCAGCACACACTGCATGTTAAAAAGAAACTATTTACATTGCAGATTGAAATGGATTGAGTTTCCAGAGGACGGGAGGGATATATTTTTATAAGCCTCACAGAGGTACACTGGAAGCATGTGGGTCTGAAAGGCCCATGAAGGATGTAATTGTATAATTCAAGCATTATGCATGGTTTTCTTCGTATTTCTAATTGGTTTGGGATTTTTTTTCCTAGTTCATAAATATGGCAAAGAACAAAGGTAATACAGTATGAAAATGAGATGTTGAGCCTTTAGAGTGGGCTGTACAATTCTGTTGCTGCAGTAGAGTCTGGTGCAGTTATGTGCAGCAATTTGCACATCCTGAGGGATCTGCTTTCTGGTTTACCCACTACATTCTCTTGAGTGACTTGAGGGATTTTGGCATTACCTGACCTCAGGTTGTGTATCTATGCACTGGACACTGCTTTTGTCTGAAAAAAATGTGGTTAAGAAGCAGTTGTTCCTGCCTTACCCATTGAAATATGTCTTTTTTACCTGTTGTTGGAACTGCTTGCAATTTTCTGCAGTAGAGTCAAGCTGCAGCAGGCAGAAGGAGCAGACTGAACTTAGAAGGAAATCATCTGGGTTAAAAATGTATTCTCCAAGCACAAATATTTCAAATACTAACATGCTGCTAAGGAAGGGAGAGATGAAATGTTGCAGACAAAAACTGATACTCTACATGTCCATAGGCAGATGTTAATATGTAAAATGTGTAATATAAAACATTTAATGTAGAAGAATATGGGTTTTTTAGAGCTGACTAATCATCTTGGAGGGCTGCAAAGGTCTCTTAGAGCAGAAAAAAAATATTCCATTGCCGTTTGCAGGAAGCACAGTTTCAGCACACCTACTTTAACTTTCCTGATATTTGCAATTTAGAATTTATTGTAATTAAGAATAAGAGCTTCACCATGCTTATTTATGATATCTTACTATGTTCTCTAGCTAGAGGGCAGTAAAATTTACTTAGAGGCTAACAACCACATTGAGTAACAAAAATGTAAGGAATATTTAGACCGAATTCTAAAGTAGGCAAATATGTTTAATGAAACTGTAGTATTTTCAATTAGTAATCACCTGGCCACATAAATCATGGCTAATTAAGGAATAGCCACATAACCCAGAACTGAATCATGACTGATTCAATTTCATACATGAAAATGCTTTCTATTTTTAGCAGCTTTCACTCGTTTTGACTAAATAGGAAAGAGCAGTTTTCCTACCAAAACAAATTCAAATCCAATAGAGGTTAATTCATGCTAGATATAAATCACCTTGACTTTGTACCTGGATAAGGAACTGACTTTGCTTCTATATAGTCCAGAGAAGTCTATGTACAAAAAATAGAGGATATTGTATATGTATAGACACACATACACATATATACATATATATATATGTATCTGTAAAATATGTGTGTGTATATACAACAGATTGAAGTTTTTGTATTTCTTACACTCAATTATAGAGCAATAAAATTCCACAGGTTTAGAAACTTATGACCTTTATCATGGCTCCACATCTAAATGTGCTTGGGCATAAAGGCTGATAACCAGAATTATGAGTGGAAAAAACACATGATGAGTAATGTTTTATCGTTCTTGAGGCCACATGGAACTCAATATCTGCTTAGAAATATCTTAGGCAAGGATGCAAAAGCATCTCTAGGCCACTTATGAGGCAGACAACTTTTCCACTTCCCATTGGATAGTCAACTGATTGTCTACCAGCATTTAGGACAAGATTTAGATTTATTATCTACCCATATCACAAAGGGTGCTGCTTGCTAGGAAGTTCAGGAGTGCTTACAAGTAGTCCTAGAGTGACTTGCTCATCGAGACCGGAATTTTTTGGCAGAGAACTCCTGCTAGTTCCTTTCATAACTGCATTTTGTTGACAAAGGCTGCTGTAAGTGTTGCTGTAGCAGAGCTCTGAAGTGATAAGTGCCACTGCCAGGGATGCAAGGAGCAGACGGTTTGCAGCCTAACATCCATCACTTCCCTGTTCCTGCTTTGAAGAGCTAAGTACTATCTGAAGGTGCAAGACCAGAATATCCTGCATGTTGCTGCTTCTCTGTAGCTAACTCCCTGCTTTCAGAGTGATAACACCATCTGCTATTTTAAACTCTTCATCAGATATCGTACTCGTCATTATTTCACTGAAAGCAGACATTATATCTTACTTAAATGGAGGCGGGATTAATGCTGTTTATATGATTTACAGGATGGTGAACATCTATGTCATGCCTTTTGAGAAACTTCTGATCAATAAATACACTAAAAGTGTGCAATGGAAATATTATGTATTAGTAAAACTGCTGCCCCAGTTTTCTTCATGTAGCTGGGTAAATATGATTGATGCTATAGGATGTAGACAGTGTTAATTACAAAAATCATAATTTCTTGAAGAATTTCATAGCCTGCAGGGATAGAGATAACAATCTTTGTTTCACAGGGAAAAAAGCCCTCTTGAGTATACTATTTAAAATGTTTTGTGTTGGATAGTTAACATTTGGCATTTATTTAAATCAGTTAAAGATTTGGAATTAAACGTGAAAAAACATGTTGAAAAACATTATAAAATATATATAGTATACTTTAGTGATAATTTCAAACTCATGTTAAGAAAGGACTTAAATAATTTTGAAGAAACAATATTTGAGAAGTTTAGAAAATAAATTCCATATTTAAATTGGTGAAAAATTTAAATTGTCATGACCAAGATTCAGTTTGAGGAATTGAATCTACTGCATGCATTAAAACAAAGGAAACCATCATGATTCTCTCAGAGCAGAGTTTTAAAACCAATGTGTTTATCTCACATTGACAAATTTAATGTTTCCCTTGATCTTGGTTCTTCTGATCCCCCTAAAGGCTACAAATCCATATTTTGGAAGAGAGATTTCTCCTGGTTAACATCTTCAATTGAAAGCTGACTTCAATGTGCTTCTCCTCTAAGCATTTTCCTCTTAGTTTGAGCTCTAAATTGATATGCTTTCACTCATGCTGCAAACCTTTGGCAAACCATTTTATAGCAGTCTAAAGACTTTTTTTTTCCCCCTTCATAACAATGTAAAGCAGGAATGTACCATTATGTATTCAGTTTTTTAAAACCCTGTGATGATTTTCATACCTATAAAATTCACCCAAGGAGAAGTATTTTAAGGCAAAATTTGTTTGGGTTTTAAAAAAAAAAATTTAGACACAAGATTACAAACACAAGGAGTGGTTTCTCTGGTTTGTCTCAGGGGTTCTTTGTGGCATTTTAATGCTGGACCTCTGCAAAGGATTTGTAAATTGCAGCACATCACAATCTAGCATCCAAATACATTGTTTAGTTGCACTGCTCTTGGTGAATGCATAATCTTGTGACAAATCTTTGCTCCTCTTCTAGTCTACTCATTCTTATTTTACCAAATAAGAGGTAAATTTGGAGGACTTCCAGAATGTAATGGCATGTCAAAGGTTCCTTTTACAGTTTCTGTGCAAGTATGTGCAGGAGGTCTGCAACCACAAAGTTGTCAAAGGGATGCCTGCCAAACATCTTGGCCCTGGCATGACACCCAGCCTGTGTGTGCAGCCAATAGCTGCGAAACTTGAATCACTCATGTAGCTGCAAAATAATTTTTGATGAAATAAAAGTTGAATCTCATCTTTAAATTACTTTTTATTAGTCTCAGGTGAAAGCAGAGAATTGGCAGTTGTTTATGTCATGTCTCCCTACCTTGTCTCGCTAGACTTCTTGGTGTGCTTTATTGCCTCTTCTGTCAATCAGAATCTGCTCAGCTCTTATTAAAAGTCAACAAGAGTCTTCCAGTTACGTGTGATGATCTAAGATTTGTTCCTGAATGCAGTGTTGTGTTTCAGACTGAAACTTCATTTGCCCTGTGGAAGTGCCAATCTTTTCCCTTGTAAACTCCACAAGAACAGGATCAATTGTGTCCCAGGAAGCAGCAATTCTCCTTCATGTTGTCTTTGCTTTTCCATGGAGAAGTGCCAGAGCACTTTCTGTAACTCACCTGCCTGTTACTGATTGGCTCCTGGCATTCAAACCTCCAGTATCAAGGAATGGATTAAAACCTGGTTTTGTAAACTTCTGCACATTACAAAGTCAACTCAGAAAAAACCTTCTTAATGGTCAAATGGCAAAAACTAGTTTGACACAGACATGTAACATTCAAAAATTTTATTACCATTCTTGGTTGTGTTTTCATATCAGAAATTCCTAATTGTGAAGGAAACTTTCTAGTCAAGGAAGATTACATGAGAAAGATGAGATTTGTCTGCTTTGGGGGATCTATTGCAATATAGTTCAAAAGATCTTTATAAATAGTTAATATTAAAAAAAAAAAGAAAAAAATTAAAAGCTGAAAAATTTATTAATGAAAAATAAAAAACCCACAAACTCAACCAAAAAATGTCTAGTAGCCAAAAATGGGAGAAAGATAAAAATATCATTGACAATTTCTCATGTCTCTTTGGCCTGAGCAAAAGGTGTTCATTATTTATAAAATTTTGATGACAGGCAATATACAGTACTCTTCAGACTGTGATTTGGCAGGAACAGATATGAAGGAACGGTGTTTATGATCCTTGTGAAATCAGGTTGCTAGCATTTTTACTTCATCAATAATAAAGAATTTCAAGTTTTAGGATATTTGCTTGTTTACCATTTGCACTTTACCTTCTATTCCTATTTTTTTTAAACACCTAAAAATCCCCAAAAATATATTTACATACAAACATAAGAAATTGTCAATCCCTGCTAGACCCCTCTAGCATGATGATGGGTCTTTTTATTTTTTTCCAAAAGTAATTCTCTAAACCAAGGAACCAGTGCTTGGAAGATAGGCATTCAGTGAAAGAAGATTTAACTCCTCTTCACGTCTTTAATGTATCTGTTCTCTACTTCTGTGTTTATTTTCATCTAAAGGATTCCTGACTTCATACTGTGAAGCAATTGAAGCTTCTGTGGGGAGCCAAATAATGGGGGTTTTACTGTTGCTTAGTTTGCTTTATAAGCTTTTTCTTACAACACATTTGTTTAATAGGCCTAGTAAAGTGGTGAATGCAGCTGTAAATATATCTTTTATTTGTCGATGTGCAATAAACATCACAAGGATGTCGGCCTTTTCTTATTCTGATCTTCCTGACACTGGTGAAAGGCAATTGTACAAAATGAATGAAAAGTGCCTTAAATTGATTTCAGAAAACAACAGTCCCCACATACCTAAGGGTTAGTACCTTGTTTCTCTTTTAACAGATGGTTTCTCCCAACAGTGTTACTAAAACTTAATAATAGCAAAATAATAGGTTTCTTGATGTGAGGGAACTACTCCAGATAGCACTATTCAGTGGGGTCATCTCCGAAGGTCATTTTTCAACCAGAAAGCTAAAGGTTAGCGAGTGTTGCTCAATTCCATGAGCTCCTGCAACTCTTTATTTATGATTAGGCTAAGTGCTCTCCTGTGGGTGTGTGGTAAAAGCCAAAAGTAAAGGAAAATAAACCCATTCCTTTATATATTAAATATTTCATCTTAGTTGATTGAGAATGGTATGATGCAAAGCTTGAAAATATGTGCTGTCTGGGAGCCCAGAAAGACATAAGCTGTCTTGGAGATCTTGTTCTTATTAATGTTGTTGCTGAAAAAAATGTCTTGTCTTTACGTGCCTGTGTTTACATGCAGTAAGTCATTCTTCTCTCTTCTCTGCTTATCTTAGGCATGGCCATGTCCTCCTGCATATTTTCAGGTTACACAAGCATCTGGGATTGCAGTCATTTCTAAACACACTACTGAGAAGGTGTTAAAGTATTCAGCAGGTTCAGCACTTATTACAGCTCATAACCAGGCTGTAAATAGTCCCAAGTACTTTACTGATTCCATAGTATTCCTTGTTGAGTGACTGCACGTTCTGTGCTTTAACACTCAAGCTCTGAAGTGGGTTATTTGATTTCTAGAAGAATTGAATTCTTGTAAATAAAATCCTTCACATTTAGAAGTCAGTTACAATAAAGAGTGTTCTCTAATTGTTCTGAATGCAGTATACTGTCCTTAAATTCTGCTGCTAAATATATGAAAGCTTTATTACAAAATCAGAATAATTAATAAAAAAAAATAGAACAGAGGCCTTGTTTCACTAATTACAAAAGCAAACCTCCCATAAACTTCTGTGACTACAAAGCTGACAGAATATTCCTTTCTCCTGAGCTCACTCTCTGAAAGAGGTAATCCATTTGGTCATTGAATTCCACCTGGAGGTGTATTTCTGTCTCTCTTGAGTTTAGAGGGAGACTAGGGGTCATCTTAAGCCCGAGTCCTTACATTTCAATAGAAGTAGGATGGCTTTGGGAAGAATGTCTGATGACAGATCTAGCATGTTACACATGCAAGGATAAAGCCCTTTTCCAAACAACGACTTACTGCAGAGTTTACAGGCTGCAGCACTATTGCCTTGATAAAGTACAAGTGAAGATATTATTCCTAAGTAGTGTGTCTTTGATTTAATGATGGTCTGGGAGAGGAGGATGGAGGTGCAGTGGTTTGAGGAGTGACCTGAGCAGTGTAAGTTGCTCCCAGAGCTGTTGGACACAATTGTCTCTGGACCACAGCAATGACTGATGTGCTCTGCACCTGCTTCCATGCACAATATACTGATTTAGATCAAGCATGACATGCTTAGGTTAAGCAGCTTTCAGAACCGTTTAAACTAAATTGATGTACTTTTGTGTTGAAATAGGTGAGCCACTCACAGCTGTCTGCCATAGCTCAGCTACTCCTTAGCAAAGAAGCAGTAAAAAACTCTGAAAGGTTAGATATGAGCTGTAAGTTACTGTACACAAAATGGCCTTAAAGACTGTATCCTAGAACTCTGGTTCTATAAGTATTTGATGTTATGTATGTACTTTTAATCATACAAATTGCTTCTTTGATTAAACGTTAAATCAGGGTTTGTTTGCAAAATCAAAATCTGTGGTGTAGATTTTTTGAGGCCATCCCAGTAGTGTGATTGATTAAAATTAGTCATGACAAAAGTTGTTCTATTTTGCACATACCCCAGGCATTACAAAGCTACTTGAAAGTTTGAAAATTTTGATTTATAATTTCACTTTCTATTTTATTCTATGGTTAAATACTTATGGAAAATCTTGAGAATTGCAACTTACTGTCCTCCTTCATCATAAGGAAAATGAAATTTCCAGAAGATGCTTCTTTGAGGCTTTTACATAGTATTGTAATATGAGCGGGTATGTATAATTTAGAATTGTGAAATAGATTTTACAAGTGCTATATGTGGTCTCAGTAATTTTTTTGACATGGAACAACCCCTGACTTTCTTAGGAAATGTAACAAATTACTTCATAATATCAGATTAATGATTTTTTTTTTTGTAGTCTCACATTTACTGCTTTAATGTGTAGTAACACTAAAATCCTTGAGCTGTAAAATTAGATATCTGGGCTGTTGAAAACTCCTTGTACTTCTAATTTCAGAGTAAAACAAAACAAAAAACTTGTAGCATGGAGATTCGAAAAGAATAACTAGTGTTTATACATTCTTGTGAAACAGTTCCTGAAGCGTGCTGTGAATTTGATAGCAGCATATAAATGCTTTACCTTGGGACTGTTGAAAGGTAACAGAAATATTGACGTGTCCTGATATTTGATACAAGTGCCTGGGAGTGTTGGGGAATATCTGGGAGTTAAACTTGTCATGTCTTAGCATGTTTTAGATTTTAAATGGTCTATACTATAAATTAGCATGCAGAAAGTAGGTTTCTAACCTGTGATGAAAAGGGGCTCCAGAGTTTTTCTGAATTAGTCATACATTATGTGCAGGACCTGCTTCAGCCTCTTTGGGGTGGTTTGGCCTCTGCATTCAGCTGCTCACAACGTCATGGGAAGTTTCTACAGGAGTTGATTTCTGTGAGTTTTGTTTCTGAGGTTTTGCTTTTTAAGAGTTGGGTCCTTCAGTAAGGCCTTCTGGTAAGGCCTGCTCTTGCCAGATATTTTAATTTTGATGGCAGAGGTTAGCTATTACAGCGTCCACCTGAGCAGGATAATTATGGTTGCAAAGATATTACAGTAGCACAGGGAGAGAATGTGTTTCTGTTGGCATCTTGGACTCCTGCCCTTGGTTTCACAGGAATTGTAACAATGCTGATACTACTTACTCTCCACAGGATTGTTTACAGACTTTTAAAAATGCATTTGAGGGCACTAGAGTGTGGAGGTAGATCCTGAGAGCAGGTTCCATAGCTAGATTTTAAAGCCTTCCTGATGTTAATGCTGTTCATTGGACCAGACTTGCTTTTAACCCATCAGTTCCTAACATTAACATATACTGATTTCTAATCCTTAAAAAGACCTCACAACTGTAGGAAAATGTAGGAGATGTAGGAGATGTAGGAGACCTCAAAACTGATGGCTGGTATCTATCTTGAATGGTGAAACCCAGAAATCTGATATAATGCTTATAGGAGTCATAGTACCCATGAAACTTGTCACTAAACCAAATATTTTTATAATTAAACTGTTTATTTTTTGGCAAGTCAAGGCCTTTCATTTCACTGAGAGGTTTTTTGTTGTTGTTGTTGTTGGGTTTATTGGATCAGCAATAATGTTCTAATAACTAGATTTGAGAAATCTGGATTCATTTGAAAATTTACAGAAAATTTTCAGCAAGCTTCTGGGATGCTTTCTAGTATTTAAGTCTTGCTAAATCTCATAATTTGCTTCCCAGTAGAATTATACAACCTACATGGAGAATAAAACTTCCTTCCAACTACCTATTGTTTTACCTCATGAGACTGAAATATCTTTGAATAGTGTGACACTGGCAATAAGGCATATGAACAAAGAGATGCCTCATTAGCAGCCTATCATTAAAGAAGATAGAAAATGAAGGATGTATTATATACTCTCATGTCCTTAAATTTTTTTCTGTTCTTTCCTCTACTGAAGTAGTCTGAGATATTATTTTCCTTATTACTAGTTTCTTTTAAATATATTCACATTTTATTAAATCACTTAATTCTTCCAAATTCATACTCACTTTTCCTCCTCCCTCATGTTTTCCTGCTGCAGATATAAGTTTCCCAGTATAAGACCTGGGAACGAAGGTCTCCCTTAGAGCAACTATATTACTCTCATGTAACCTTCAACGGTATTTCTTCAACTCTTTCTTTTTCATTAAATATTTATTTGGCTCTCTAGGTGGGCCAACAACAGCAGAGGTATTATTGTTTCTGCATGAGCTTGGTGACCAGTTGGTTTGCATGTGATAACTGACAGTTAATTTGCCTGTTAATTGTATTCCTTGTCTAATGATTTTGTTCTCCTTATTTTTTAAGGGACTAATGGAGTATTTCTATTTCTTAGCTGCTGGCTTTCAGGAAACTTGGCAAAACTTCATTTCAAAACTTCATTAACAGTTTTTCAGACTGCCCCTACTCCTTACTCTTTTCCCACAAAATTTAAAATTGGTCAGTGGGACCTCATGTGTCATAGGGAACATGGATTGTGTCACCAATTAACAGAGTGCTCCAGAACACCTGATTTTCTAAGGAAATTAGACTTGTTTGCATCATCCATCAAATAATTTTTACTGGAATAAATCATCTCTTTTGGTCCTTCCAAACTGATAATTCTGTAGAGAAGTCAGATAACTATTGTCATTTCAGTAGCAACATAATTATCTTTTCCAATAGTTCTTATGGAAATTTCAGTCTCCTTTGTTGCAGGTAGCTCTTCATGTGAAATCTACATGGTATCCAATCAATATTTATATAATTCCTATTTAATGAATTAAATACACTAAATTTGTGTTAGTAAGAGATTTAAAATGAATAAAACCTGGTTTGAAATTTTTTGGCCTTTAACAGTAATTGAAGACTGTGCAATAAATGAGTACTTGGAAGCTATTTTCTCTGCTGCTCCTTGCTTTCAGATGGGTTAGAAGTATTATCTTAGCTCTTTCTCCTAGGATTTTCACACGTTTTATTCCCAGGGTAGTCATGGCAGTGTACATACATGTGGAGATTTCTGGTGCATGGATTTTAAAGCAAGAAGCCAAGGAATGATGGAAGTGTCCCAGATCAATACATGCTAAAGGAAAAGAACATCTGGAAAAAAAGACCACATAAGTTCTAGATGACTGGAAGATAAAAGAGTCCTCACTAGATAAACATTTGCACTGGATGTTTTAGAGAAGACCATAGAGCTGAGGTAGTGAGACAGGGCTTCATCTACCCTAAATCAAATCAAATCAATTATATCAATGTTATTATTGATATTAATTTAACATATAGATATCAAATATTATATTGGCAATCTTTTGCCAAAAGACTTGTTAACATGAAAAATCTGAGAAAAAACGGATCAGGCTGCCAGTAGAAAAGTGGGTAGACAGGCAAGCTCAAAAATGCAATCCAGAGGTATCTGAGCACATTCTACTTTAGGAGAAATAGCAAAAGAACATTCTCTGTTTACTTTGTATTATCTTAAATGGTGTCATTCTCAGCTCAGACTGATAATTTAGTAATAAATTGCTATAAGCTTTGCTCACAAGCAGGTTTTTTTTTACCTGTAATCTCTAAAATTTTTAAGTTAGCATTTTATTTGAAGTGCTTTGAGATACTAAGTTAGATAAATTTACCTTTTTCCTTTTATTGATTGTGCTGTAAATGCATTCCAAAAATTCTAGTGTGCTGATGAAACCAAATTTTTCCTTAAGCTGCTGCCATTTGTTCTTTTGTAATGTTTATCTAGATACTGTTAATTGACTTCAATTTTACAGATAGTTTAGGAATGTTAAAATGAGGCTTGTCCTATCTCAATTGTCAGAAACAGTAGCAATGCTTTGAAAAAGAAAATGAGTGTTGTCTTTCAATTTTAGTCTCCACAATAATGCTTAGTTTTGTTCACTAATGAATAATGCATTGTATTCTATGTAATCCTAAGTTTAGTTTATCTCTCAGATGTTGATCAAATACTTCTAGAAAATTATTCTATAGAAAAAGGGGAAGAGAAAGGACAAGAACTTCCTACTTAAATACATATCCAATTTGTTTTAATTATTGTATGTGTTAAGGACAATCTTGAACAAGATTTGAGCTATATATCACACGAGGAAGCTCAAGTTCAGCATATCCTCAGAACATGTGTTTGGGACTTCTGTGAACATATCCTCTGACGTTTTAGTGCTTCAGCTGGCTGA
This sequence comes from Sylvia atricapilla, assembly GCF_009819655.1. Classification (NCBI taxonomy): domain Eukaryota; kingdom Metazoa; phylum Chordata; class Aves; order Passeriformes; family Sylviidae; genus Sylvia; species Sylvia atricapilla. Next base: position 14,935,135 of record NC_089144.1, on the reverse strand, counting down.
GTCTCTTGTGATCATTTCCAAATTTTCAGGCAACTTGTGGGTTTGGAAACTGAATTAGTTTTGTTTTCACTGCATCCACACTGCAAAATCAGGACAGAACTAATTCACACACCCCAGCCCAAACTGGGCTTTTCACTTTGTTTGCAGTTCTCCTAAATTTAGCTCAAGGTTTCCTGTGTGAATGGGAACCTAGGAAAAGCCCGCATTAACACTCTAGTGAAGGAGCATGAAGTGTGATACCTTCAAATGTTACTTTTTTCTTTCTGTTCATAGTTAATCAATTATCAAGGAGATGTTAGAAACATGCTGGTGAATTTGTATTGTTTGGGAACTTAAGTTGATTTGAGGCTCTGATGGTTACTAAACAAATTCATGTAAAATATTCCATTTTAATTCAAAAAAATAGTAAGAATAAATAATTCTTCTGGATTTTAATGCATTCGTACTCAGTTTTTGGTTATTTATGATTCTTCAGTCCATTTTAGCTCTTAGGACTATTGCTGGACCTATAAGAGAAAAGGAATATTCTGTGAGCACCCTCTGAATATATTCCAGTGGAGCAGAATGAAAGGAAAAAGAGAAAATAATTCCATCATGTTTCTTCTCCATCCACCTAAAAAAATTATAAACCAGAGCAATCACATCTAAAAAAACATTGGAGTTGACTTCAGGATGGTGCAGATTAATGTGCTGAAATTGGGTAAGGCTGGGCCACTGTGACACACTTCCTCTGGCATGATTTGATAGTATTGCCTCACCGGGCCTGCCCTTGCTGCCATCACCCACATGCTACAAGCAGAATGATGATGGGCATGTTTTCACATTTTGTTCTGAGAACCTGCAGTGTTCTGGTTATTTATGGGGTCCTAGTCAACACAGTAGAAAGTCAGAGAGCAGAAAATAAAAAATAAAAAATTCTTCTGAATTGATAAACCAGTATCTGCTTAATCTTGACCTGTGTATGCTGTATTTTTAAATGCTGTTCTGTGTTGCAGTTACAGACACATATTCACTGAAGAAATAGTCTTCCAGTCAGTGGAACAGTTGGGTTATTTTCCTCATTAGAACACTCTAAATCTAACTAAAATGCTAATTGTCATGCTGTGAGACCACAATTCTACATCTGAGGTGAAGATGTAACATCTGAGATACCTGCAGAAAAGTTCTTGTGCCTGAAAACTTGTCTTTTTTTCCAAATGTTTTGCATTAGAAGTTGTAACCTCTGTTTTCCTTACCTACATTTTGGGGAAATCACCACCAGACTCCATGAATAAAATGAGGGAAGTGACTGACTTATTTTAAAACCAGCTGTTAGCAAAGATTCACATAAGTCACCCTCCAAAACAATGACTTTGTTGAAATGAATACCAAAACAAAGAATAGCAGTGTTGTAGGATATTAAATATTTAGATAGTTTATCTAAATATCTCTGTTATTTCCCTTGTGCCTTGTTTTTACCCTTGTATTTATAACTAGGATCAGAAAAGGAAGTGTAACAATATTCTTAAGGAAGGTACAGAGTTACAAAAAATCCCTCAGATATGATTTTCTTTGTACATTCATTGCATCTTAAATAAGGGCAAGAACTCTGAATTTTTAACATTGCTAGTTCTACACTTGGCAATACAGTTTGAAATAAGCGATTTCAGGACAAATTGACTATTTGGAACTGCTGGAATGGAATCCAATGCTGCCTTTCCACATCTATAATTGGTGATCTCAGGCTGACTTACATAAGCACATTGAAAACAGATTTGAACTGAGGAATTATGTTGCATTAATTTGTATTATGGTTTGATCGAATTTGACACAATCTTAAATGCCAAGTTCTCACTTGGCATGATTAATGCAAGTTTTCAAAATGGCTTTTTTTCTTTTTTTAAGCTGCCTCACATTTGTAAAACAGATATGGGTTCCTCTTTACTTGAATATCATCATATTACAGATGTTGGAGGGGCCCCATAAGGATCATTGAGTCCTGGCCCTGCACTGGACTCATGTAGAATCACAGCCTGTGCCTAAGAGCATCATCCAGACACTTCTTGAACTCTGCCAGGCTTGGTGATGTGGCCACTGCCCTGGGGAGGCTCTTCCAGTGTCCAGCCATCCTCTGGGGGGAATAATTTTTTTTCTGATATCCGACCAAAACCTCCCCAACTCAGCTTCAGAACATTTCCTTGGGTCCTGTCACTGGGCACCAGAGAGGAGATCTGCCCTGCACTTCCATCATGAGGAAACTGCAGATCAGGGTGAGGTCTCCCTTCAGTCTCCTCCAGGCTGAACAAGTGACTCCATCCACTCCTTGTACAGCTTTCCCTCTAGACCTATCACCATCTTCATAGCCCATCCTTCACCACCTTGATATTCTCACATTGTGGAGCCCAAAAGCTGCACACAGACTCGAGCTGATACTGGACTAACTCAGAGCAGAGGAGGACAATCCCTCCTTCAGCCAGCTGTGCCTGATGGCCCCAGGACATGACTGGGTCCTCCTGGCTGCCAGGGCACTGCTGATCCATGTTCAACTTGCAATGGTCTAATTTTTTATTATTAGTAGTAGTATTTAAAATAATATCAATACCTGCAGGAATTTTTCAATCTGATCCAAGATAGATTGAAAAGATTGTGTGCGTTTATGATCTCTGCATTTTTTTCTCCTAGTGAATAAGTAGCTTGGCCTGTGGAAAATAATGAACAATAACAAAGTAGATTGCATGAACTTTTTACATACAGTCTGAAAAAGCTATACCCTTGCTCAAATGAAAAAAAAAAAAATGCATTTTGTTGTAAGTTAATACTGCTTCTGTTCTAAAGAAAAAATATATATAGATACACGATATTGTTGTAGAAACTATTCTCACTTTCCACATTATGTGAATGATCTTTATACATAAAATCCATATATGTCACAGGTCCTGCGTACTTTGTTATTTATTATTTGGCTCTTGCAATGTTTTGGATTTAATTAATGCAAAATATGGGCTTTTGTTTCCTGTTATATATTGTATTTTGAAATTTGTTATTTTGCTACTTATGACACATGATGGCTGTTTTCCTGTTCTTCTCAGTAAGTAGCTTTATAAATTGTTCTTTGATTTTAGAACTGTATTAAGAGATGTAAAACTCTGCTATAGATAATACTTATATAGCTAAATACAGTATTTCAATACCATACCTCAGTGTTCAAGTAAGGCTTCCTTGTCATTTGAATACCTCTTGAAGTTCTAAAGCCAGGTTCTCTTATCCTGTGGGACTGAAAAATAGATGAACTGTTACAGTATGAAGGTTAGCATACTTGGCTGATTAGCCTTTGAAGTTCACCCTGGCCATTAACTATTTTCTCCTCCCTTCAGTAGTTTTGGACTTTAAAAAGATGCTGGAGGCCACTCTGTGGCTTAAGCAACAATTTTGTCTTCAAGACTTCAGTTTTGAATAGCCTGCAGGACACTAAAATCTTGCACATAGGGCAGCAAGTGCTGCTCACTGCATGCAATTGAGAAGCAGCAATCCCTGGTGTTTCAGCTTACTAGAGAGTAGATCCACGGAGCATAGCCGGTTTCCTGGACTATAAATTAAGGAAAGGATAGAGTGTTCTACTTCACTATGAATCAGTTAGACAGTTTGTCATTCTTACAGATCCAAAAGTCTACATCTGTCCACATCTTGTAGAACAATATTGTTTTCACCATATATATTTCAATAACATGCACCTTTCACCAGCAGAAAATCTTGATATTCACCTGCAGTGATCAGCAGCTGAATATATTCAGAGAGAACTTAATTATCACAGTTAAAAAAGGCTATTCAGTTTACTTTTCTCCTTTTCAGCCTATTCAATTGACTAGATGAATTCTTACTATAATAATTCCAATTCCTGCAGTCTCCAGCACTGCCATCCAAAAGTGGATTCGTCGGAGCAGAAAATATCAATATTTGGAGACTGCATTGATGATTGCAAAGCCTGTTCTGCAGAAGTAGTTGTTTCAATAAGAAAACAATTGTCTTGCCTCAACCTGTAGAGCTTGAAGTGATTGTAAAAAGATGTTCGGGCAAATGAGCAATAATAATCCCTGAGCAAATTTTGTCCACACCTGGCCATTTCTGTACTGTTTCTGAAGAGAAACCTAAACAGTCTGAGGCGAATTGTATGATCTGGCTTAAGTGTTAAATGTTGATACAGATGGAGTTTCACAATTTCTGTGTGATAAATCAGTATAAGGTTCATAGCAGCAGAGTAGGAATTAGGACTGATAATGACAATGATGATCGTTTTATTCCCTAATGAATGCTATTATGTAAAATTGTCTAGTCTACACCTGGCATTTCAATCATCATACTTCAAACATCTTTTTTTTCCGGAGTGACTACACACATATTCATGAAGCAAATGTTTCAACAGCAGCAAAATTTTCTCCTCTATAAAAGAGTAGCTTTTCATTTTGAGATACTGAACAATCCAGGAATTAAAGTTTCTATTGTTATATATGCTACATGTGCATAAGTTTCTACTTATACTTCCTCTGCTTCTGCGACATACTGGAGTTTCCCAGTATCCAGTTTTAACATACTCTTACTCACCTTTGCCACTCTTACTCACCTTTGCCACTCAGTGCAATTCAGATTGCATTCAAATTCGAAATCCTTTGCAGTTTATATTTCAACTCAGTGTAAATTGATGTATCACCCAAAACTTTAGTGATCTTAAAAAACACTGGTTTTACCGTTCTACATCAGTGCAGGTTCAGTGCATCTATAGCTTTCTCAGGCTTGTGGAGATGTGCTGGGTCAGCCCAGATGTGCAGTACTGGATGAGAATTAAATGGTAGGCATACAGGACTGCTGCTCTGGATTAGCTAATTAAACTTCAGCATGGTTTTACAGGAGCCATTGGAGCCTTTGCTCTGTCTGGGATGTGGTGTATCACCAGTTACAACCTCTCCTAATGAAGGCTGGGATCTGCTTGAGATCCAAACCATCTCTTACCAAAGCCCTCAGCAAGCCTGACTACCTAGTTCAGTGCTGAGCTTGGAATTTCCAGGCAATCTTTGGCCTCTCTCATTAATCCAACAGGGAACAATTCTCATTAATCCAACTGGGTATGATCCTTCATTTACGGAAAAAGAGCACTCTGCATTCACCTTCCTGGCCTGTGTGTGCCTGGCCATGTTGTCTTTAGAGCAGATATCAGGGTGGTCAGTTCAGGTGGCCTTTAGTGAACACCCACAGCAGTGTCACCCATGTTATCCTGCCCCTTTAATTCCTACCCATAATCTCTACTGGTTCTTCACCCCCCCCCAGGCAGAACTCAACACATTCCAGTTGCTCTTCACATAAAGAGACTAAAGAGATTATAGTTACTTTCTGTTAGCTGATATGAGGACATCATTCTATCTTTGGTCTCTCATTCGTATATTTGGTTAAAAAATATTATAGCATACATATTATATATATTTATTTTTAAAATAAATATAAAGATTTCTCAACAGACATTTATGTATAAATACCAATATTTATTTAGCAACACCTATAATATGGCATTTCCTATGAGAATATCTCTGGTACAAGAAAGGGTCTTTTCATATGTCTGACTTTTGAAATAGTGCAGCCTGTACTATGCATACAGGGTCAGGATAGATCTTTATAATGTTCTCTTCTATCCTTCAAATTTCTGGGCTGTTCCTTATTTGGTATAATTCAGTCCAGCTCTCTTGAATGCAAAGGCATGTAGAGGCTTAATACAATTTCACTGTCAATAGACTCCTAATTTATAAAGGCAGCTCTGATACTCTTTCATCATTAATGTTCAGGTTTGATCTGATGCACTTTTTTTTTCATTGGACTTAAGGCAAACATATGAAATATATCATTTTAGTTGCTACTGCATGCCTGAATTTAAAAAGAAAGAAAAAAATTTAGGAAGTTTTATCCTGTTTGACCACAGCATATTTTTTCCATCCTCAGGGAAAAAGAAAGTAATTCTGGTTAAAAAGGATACTCTGTTATGTATAGAATAAAGTTTGCTCTGACTTTAATGGATTTTACTGTTTTAGAAAGCACTGGAAATGGAAAAAAATTACACACTAACAACAAAAATCACATCACATTGGTTTTATTAAAAACAAAAAGCCTTTAGAAAAGACTCCAGGTAAAAGCATGGATTGACCAGTATTCCTTTCTTTAAAAGAAAGAAGTTTCCAGGATTTATTTTGTTTAGAGACATATGTAAGCATGACTAATCAAGTTACTTAGAGCTATTTAATAATGAACAATTGGTTATAAATTCAGAAAAGCAACCACCATTTTAATAGTTTGGTGATATATAGGAAATCCGGCGACATTTCATTTTCCTGAAGCATCAGTGTGACTTGATATTTGATGTAACAACTGAAGAACTTTCTGGGATCTATCCCATTACGCTTTAACATTTTTAGCACCATTCCCAATTATGTTCTAAATTAAAGCCTTACATAAGCACAGGCATAATTGCAAATGCAGTGTTTAAGATGCCATGTTTGGAATATCACAGAATTTTAATTAGCAATTCCACTCAATCCATTTATCTTACTGATAACTCTGCTGTCAGGGTCATCCCTACTGATCTAAAGCTTCATAAAAAGTAAATACGAATGTGAATTGATTTTTGCAATTATTTATGGAAAACATTTTTTGTGGAAGTACTTGAGAAGTGGAATTCTTTGGGAAATTTTTTACTTAATGTAAGCTAATAAATGTATTTTTCACAAAGCAACTAAAGGAACTTGTTTCTTTTCAGGCAAATGTAACCTGAAAATAAAGCAAACTTTAAGTCTGCCAGTTTAATTTTAGTTAAACACTAGCCTACTCCTCCTGTTGCATTTTTAAAGAAGTTTCTGTTTGAATACTCAGATTAGTGAACATAATATACAATATATGCAATATGACCATAAATGAGTGACTGTCTATGTGTGACGTTATCACTGAAAGGTTCACGTTAGCTGACATTTTCAATGAAGGGTGTGGGATTTCAGTGACCAAGTCCTTATATAGCCCACTTCAAACCCTTTGAAAATCCTATCATTAACTACTGAATTATCTTAAATTATTTCTGAAGGTATCAATGTACCTCTCAAATGACACATAATGTAGCAGTTAGACATACCCTTGTCTTTGAGAAGAACAACAGGAGATTTTCAGGTCATGCTTCTTAACTCTTCAAATAAAGTTGTGGGTTTTTTTTCAAGTGTAATTCTAATTTTGTGCTACATGTGAGCCATTTAACAACATTGTTAATTGTCTTGTTTTGAGAAAAGTATAAAAGTAGTCTCATAAAAAAGTATGAGTTACTAAAAGGCAGATATGAAAATGACTGCACTTGTATCTGGCAATATATTCTAGCACAGCTTCTATTTATCATTCTCCCTAAAGTGCTTTATGTATTCAATTATATATAAATTTTGTATCAAATATTCATAAACATACCAATTTCAAGCACAACACAATGATTTTCTAATATTACTTTAATTACAACAATCTGGCATATCTATATGTATTTAGTTATTAATATTTTTGAGGATATTATTGCATTTATCTAGTGTGAATATGAATGAGATTAGGGTGACATTTGTGTAAATCTGTAGGAAGATTCTTCTGTTTCCAGGGAGCACAGCTTGTCTTTTGTCTGAAAATATCTGTAGTATTAAACTCAGTTTTGGTTGCATATCCTTATACTGCCCCTTCTTACTGGAAAAAGAAGCATTAGAGAAATTTACTACTATTCTGGCATCATCCTTAGGATTTAATAAGATGTCTCCAGTATTTCTCATCTTGCAAAATAGGAAAAACTAGCTTTATAATGTTATTCTTCTGAGAATTTAATTCAGTTTTTATATGCAAAGGTCAAATTCCTTACTCATATTGGTTTAATCATTCTGAAAAACAATTGAGTTGTCTGCAGCACATACTACTACACAGGCACAAGTGCTACTGCGTGATTTTTACAGATAAAATAGGGGTTTAAAACCTAGTTTCTGAGTTTTTAATTACAGAGCACAGAAGGCCAAGCACAATCACGTGTATGTTTGTCTGAAATCTTTTGGAGACAGCCATTTGACATCACCCACATTGATTTTTGAGTCATTCATTTTTAACATAATATCATGTTCTTTCTCTACCTTCATAATCAGATCTGAAAGTTACTCTTTCTATTTGACAGAAATAAGCTAGGAACATGTAAAATAGAGAATGGAATAATGTTACTAATTGGAAAATATTTCAAGTTCTGTTGCTCATATCTGAAAAAAAAGCTATTATTACTATATTACTAAAATAGCAATATGGGAAAAAAAATTAGAAGACTATTTACTATGGTTAAAATCTAGCTGGAATGGAAATCCAGTTCATGTGAAAAGTGAATATATAAACTGAAAGTGTAAAATGATACATAAGTGGCCTTACTCAAGCAAGAGAAAGATTTGAAAATTTGATGTTGTTAGAATGACAGAAGTAAATCCAGTATTTCATAGTATTATCCTGTGGTCATTATTTGAGTGACAGTGAAGATTAAATTCATTTAAATGATACTTTGCTATTATAACTATTAATTTCTATATCAATTATTTGTATTAAGACCTTGCTTTGCTTGTGGAGATCTCAGAGCACTTTAGAAGATTACAATGCTCATTAAAGATATGGCTCTCATTAAATAAGCCATCTGCCCAGTTTACTCCTTTGGAAATCCAACATGTGTCTGCTGCATTTGTATAATTTTTAGTGCCCTCTTCAAGGCAGAGGTCAGGCAACAGCATGGTTGTGACTGTGAAAAGTCAGTGAGTTTAAACTATCCATGCTGGTGCTACATCTCAAATATTATTATTAGCCTCTTGTCTAACTTATATAGACAAGTGACAAGAGCTTGAGAATCTTCTGTCTCTGTCCCTTTCCCTTCCTAGCTAAACAATTTTGCAGCCCATGAAATACTTCCCCCATATTGTCTCAACTCCATGGATCTCCCTAAGCCCCAGTAACTTTCAGACATAATGAGTTAAACTCGTATGTTTTTTATTAGAGAAATATTTTCTTGCAGAACATCTACATTCATTGCGACAGAGGTATTTCCAGTTTGAAAAGTATACCAGGCTTTGCCAAGGAAAGCATCTTTAAGAAATGCATTAAAAATATTGAAGAGAAACATTTCATGGTGTCCCAGACAAGTTTCAAGAGCTATAGCTTAAAAGCTCTCATTCCTATTATGACTTTCATATTTAATTTTTATTTTAAAGTCAAAAAGTGTTATTAAAAAAAACCCACAAAAAATCCAAAATATGTCCTATTCTATTTGCAAATTATTCCATCAACAATTTTACATAAAATTCAATGTGAAAAATATTTGGTAGGGTTATATTCTATTGATTTTTTTGTGTTTGTTTATTTACCTTACTTCCCCATCAATTTTGCATAATAAGCAGGAACAATTTGCACTTGAGAGGAAAGGTGAAAATTTTTTTATCATAGTGAGTATAATCTTGGAAAGTAACTGGCTATAAAAAATAAATTGAAGATATCGTACAGTAAGGGGGAATACCATTAAATGACTGTTAGGGTTAATTTTCTTATGTCCAATTTATCCTTTCTGTGATGAGCAGAGGTCTCGTTAGGATCAGCAGCAACTAGGACTTTGATTCTAGATGGTATTGGGCAAGTATGAGATAATATCAGAAAAACAAGGAAGTCAAATCTTGCATCTTGGTCACAATCCAAACTGAATAAAATTGGAATAAACCGTGTCTGCTGCTATCTCACCAATGTGAGATATTAGTGAATGGACCAGAAAAAGGGAGAAGGCATCTCAAGATATTGGCTGATTCAATAAAAATTCAGGTGCTGCACTACTTAATTGACACTCTTGTCCTCTGTACTGAACACTAAGGCCCTGTGTCCCCCTTCAGTGTCCCCTACCTGTGAAAGTTCTGTATCTCAGCAGAGAGAGAACTGACAACATACAGCAAAGTATGATCTTTAAAGTCAGAAACAAACTGAAGAGCTGCTCTGTGCCACTCAGTAGGGAAAAGGGACAATGTTAGAGTGGCAGTTCCCAGGTAGGAGAGAGTTTCAGACACCTGCAAGACAGAATATAAACCTTTTTTACTTCTTAAAGGTAATCATCTGCTTTTGAAACAGGAGATGAGTTACCATTTTTTTCTTTCTTGGTGTAACTTCATTCCCATTTAACTTAATGTGTAGAACATTTTTTTCATTGAGATGTAAGAGGTCTGAACTCAACTTCCTTCTTTGACTGGTGGCAATACAGCTTTTTATCTTTTACCTACAGTGGAGAGTTTTGTTATTGTGTTGTGGTCCCTTGTCTGTCCTCCCACTGCAGCTATCACTTTTATAAAAACACTTAAGTCATTAAGAAGAGGGTACAGGGGAAAGTAAGTCTAGCATATGACAACCTGAAAGCTACAGCAATGTCCTGGCTAAGGAAATTCTGGACACCCCCAAACCCTCCATATATTTAGGCAGTTGTCAGCATACCATATATACTTTGACTTTATACTTTGACTAATTATTCCTTTAAATGTCATCTTCATCGCGAAATTTTATTACACAGCTAATAAAAACTGCATATATCATCTGCACTGTAGCACTGAATTGAGCTTTCTTTGAGACTGCTGCAACCCTGCCTTGCTTCTCACATCAATTTCTATTTTAAACTCTGAACAGGAGCCAAGTAATTTAAAAGTATGTGAGAAAGTTAATGTATTATAAGTGGTTCTAATAGGTTATTCTCAGAGCCTTAAAAATCAGCATTTGCAGTGAAAATATGAGTCTGGGAGAGACAGATCCTACTTCTCTGTAACTCATGCAGACTGGGAATTTGGTGATTTAGAAGTTCAATTTTAATTGCTTTGAAGATTTTAAGTTTTCTCAGGCCTGCTCTGTAAAAGAAAGTTTGTTTTTGCTGACAAATGAGAAAACACAACAGATAAACATATTAAATCATACAATGTCTGGGCACTAAATTTTTCTTCCATCTGGAAGCCTATTAGCCAGTGTCAGTCCCTGGGAGACTTGCTGCCAGTAGCTAGTTGTACTTGTTTATTTATATATCAGTAATGTTTTTACTTGAATCACTGAAACCCATGTGCAGTTTAGGGTTTCATCTGGACTCTGGATCTCTGATCTTAATGAGAATGGTTAAGCTAAGAATAAGAGTGGAATGCCCACATAAAAGGGTAAAGACAGGAGAACCCACAACTGCTTTGTAATCCTCCATGACCCTCCCAGACTGACAGGGCTGCCTGGAGCTCTGGGCAGGCTCTGCTGCCTGCCCAGCCCTGGTAACACCCCAGGAACAGGGAATTAACTTTGCCTTTGGCTCAGCTCTTCCACTTGCTGGCCAATGTAGCTGAGCTGGCATGGAGGTGGCACAGGAATTTATTTCTGGAAAAGACCACAAGAGAATGGAAAGGCTGAGGGTGAAAGGAGGAAGCAAGGGTGGAATTATGACTCAGAGGGGTGGTTGTGACTCTCAGTGTTTCCCTGGGTTACCCAGGAGTTACATGCAGCCTCCTACTTGGAGCTAAAATAAAGGAATAATGTATTTCAATAGCAACATGAGGACTGAGGTTTAGATTTTATATGTTTGCAAAGAGCAGTTTCTTAATGATGTTTTTATTTTCATGTGCTTTCTGTTTGCATTGAGGGCATGTAAAGTAACTCTGATGAGGTCACTAGAAAGTCTGAGATCATGATTCTGCTTCATTCCTTCCATTGTGTTCATCATGAATCTCACAGTGAGAAATACAACAGAAACTGTACACGACAATAAAAATATAAAGACGTAGTTCCTTACTCTAGAAGGCTTGGAGATTTAACAGCTTCACTCTTGGATACTTGTCAGGTGAAACTCTTATAGACACCCATTTAGTGGCAGTGTAGATGGGTGTTTCCAAGGAGCAGAAATGCTTCTTTCTACAGCTTTACTCTTCTCTAATGAAGAATTTCACATGTCCCTGAATGTCACGGTCTGTTGAAATGTGTTCATGTTCTAATGCTCTAAATGTTAGCATTGCTGTGAATATGTCTACAGAGGAAAGATGGTTTTGGTCCCAGAGTTATCCATGGTAAATCCCTTCAGCTCAATACTAACCCATTCTTCCTTAGGATGGGAATTCTGCTTAATTAGTGTTCTGAATGAGAATGTTCATACAAATCAGAGTATATACCTACAAAAGACCAGTGGAAATAATTTTATTTGCTTTACTTAATAATTGCCTTGGCAAAAGATGCAAAATATGTAAGAGTTTGTGCCTCTCCATTCAAGTGCTTTTTTCTCATAATCTGAAAAACAGCTTATTATTTTTGTGCACCTGGTCTGCTGCTTTATATCAAGGGAAAAAGTGTTTTAGCTTTGCTCTCTCTCACTGTAATGACACTCCGGAAGCTAATACCATAAGAACTACTGGATGTAGCATTAAAACTTCAGTGGTTTCTGAGAAGACCCCTGAAGATTCAGAAGTGGTTTTAATAAAAGAGTAGCAAAGTGTATCCTTGAACTGATACAATCCAGCATCACATAATTAGTTTATGCTCTTGAAATTCAGTGAGAGCTTTGCCAGCACCAGCGAGGCTCCGGGGTCCAGGTGCACATTTTCAAGAACAGCAGCTTGGCATTCAAAAAAGGTAAAATAATTGGTAGCCTCATTTTCCAGTGATCATATATTCTTCTGATACAGTAAGATGAAAACAAGTATTAAGACAAGGAGAACAGTGTAGGAATGTGTTTATATGTATAATGATGTAGTGTGTATATAGACACACGTTTCTTTGATGTGTCTTTATACGCAGACATACATGTATACATGCATACACACATCTCCACACCTTTGGTTTATAAAGTTTCGTTCTTCTTTAAATACACGCTTTTCATAAAACCTTTTCAGAAATTGTTCCTGTGCTTTAGGATAGCACTGTACCATTTGCTCAGTTATAATCCCTTGCACAAATTGTACAGAGATGTTCATTCACTAGTTAGTGCACAATAGGTATTTTGTATTTACTTACCCTTTTTTATCATTCATGTTTGTACTTAACTAAAACCAAGAAACTAGTGTAGTGAAAATATCATTCACACAAGGGACAGAAGTTCAATGTCAGTTATTTCTTTATGGACATTATTTAAAGTATATATGTTTCCCATATATCTGAAGTTCATAGCAAGAAATTGATGTTTCTATAAGGAAGTTTTCCATTAAAACATGGTTCTGTTCTCCAGCACTGAGGTTTCAGCCAGCTTCAGTTTGACTGCCTATACTCCTCCAAGGGAAAAAAAAATTCCTCTCTTGGAGAAATGGAAAGGATAATACATGCATTCATAGGCAAAATTCTGTGTAGTATGCTTCAAGTGTAATATTCAGCTTCCTTAAGCAAGTAGAAAGAAGCTTGTGTTTCTGCTATTAATACACATGAAAATGTTTCCAAAAGAGAAGGTTTTCCACCCTTCCTGAAATCAGATCGGATGTAGTCCCCTTTATATACAATTTCTGAAAGTCTTCTGTATTATGGTTTACTAGGACAGAATCACCAAGTTTACATTTTTTATTTGTATTTATGTAAAGAATAATTTTCATTAGCCTTGAAGGAATAAAAGGAATGGAAGCTGTAACTGCACTTTTTTTGGTTTTTTTTTCTTTCTTTTGACGTAAGAAAAAAGCCAACCCACACTGACACTAATGGGTAAAAAGCATCAGTTATTCCATAAAAACCTTTATATCTCATCCCCACCTTTTGCTGTAGTGAGATACCAGCTGTAGTCAGTTCACCTAAGTCAGTGTCCTGGTAGTGTGGGCTACACATGCCAGGGCTGCAAACTATTAAAACTTTGGAAAAACCTTTGTTTCAAGGAATTTTAATTATGGCTCACAAGGTCACTCATGTTGAGACTTTATATCACAGGCCAAACTTCAGATCTTCATGAGTAAGGCAAGAGGTTAGCATGTGTAATTTTATCCTCACTATAGAGTTCATATGCTGCTGATTATAAGCTTGTAAACAAATCCTTCACATCTCTTCTGTCTGACACGGCTTTAAAAGGAGTTTATTTTTTAGAAAAATAAGAACAGGTGACAATAACAAATTGTCCTGAAGACTGCACAAGAAAGTTAAACTCCCAGTTTCTGAAGAGAAAGACATTATAATCAGAAATATCACATCTCTTTAGACTATGTGAAGCATACTTAGGTCATGTCACAGTTTTGTTGTCAAGGAACACTAGTCCTTGGCTTCAGCAAAACACAGGATAACTTCCCTTTTCATTCTTCTCAGCATCTGCTTTCTTCTCTTTCTGCTCTTTCTCCATAAAAACATGCTTTTTATATGCTAGCCTTGAGCTGAAGGCACTGAATCAAATTCCTTGATCACCAATTTTTAAACGCCTTAATGTATTTGGCAACTTGAATGAAAAAAAGTTTATGACTGCTACCACCTCTTAAGGGACTTAGACGAAGTATGTAAATCTTTAATCCAGATTCTCCCTATTGGAAGTTACTAATCTGTGTGAATTATAGTGGTGATTCTGCTATTTAGTCTATCCTTTACATTTTAAGACATACCTGTGTTGAGTTAGTTTGGTCCATGCACCAGTACTGTTTTATGGTGCTTTTTTACTTGAAAAGACATAGTTCTTTTCTTCTTTCTTTTCTTGAAACAAGCCATTCTGGACTGTCTGCCTCTCACTTTATGTGACATACACAACTTGTCTTCTGCCTTAAGAATCAATTTGGCTCACTTGTGTAATTTGCTCTTTTAGCCTGCCTTTGTCATCTTTGCTTCAGAGAACATTTATGTCTTCAACTGAGACTAAATTGTGTTAATTAGGAAAATATCTGATGGCAGCTTGCCCATCACCATGCCTGAATGGCCACGTAAAGTTAAAGTGAAAAAAAAGCAATACTTTTTCTCCTGAGTTCGTATGAAATCCTTACAAAACTGCCAGCACAGAGTAATTTATCTTTTTAAAACACAGACAAAGACATAATAAAACAGATTTGCATGGGATATTATGTAGACTTCTTTTAAAATAATGAGAATAATTAATTGTTGGGAGAATTTTCTAACCAAAGTGATGGAGCAGCTATAGCTGAGTGTTTCTCTAAATCATGTACTTAAGCTCATCAGGAAGTTATTAGGCTTAATGCAGAAATTATTTCATTAAATTTTACACCCTGTGTAATGAAAGAGGTAAAAATAAATAGTCATAATAAACATTTTTGGTCCTCAATTGCAGGTGAAATTGTGAATCCTAATAGATTCTAAATAAATAAATAATAAATAGAATCCTAAAGAAAATGGTTTAATCCAATTAACCTACACACAAATCGTTTGCTTCTGTTAGGTGAATACAGAACTAAAGTATTTTAAGTGATTTATTTTGTTATGTGATCAAATATTATGAAGGAGAGTGAAATATGGATACGATTAGACAAGCCTATTTGTGTTTTTGCCATGGTGGTTGAAATTAATATTTTTTATTCTTGTGTGCCTTTACTAAGGAACAGAAAAGATAAAAGTACCCCCTTTATCATGCTGAGAAAACAGCTGTATGTCCCTGTGGAAATTTAGCATCTGCTCATCTGACTTTTCTTAGCTCATTATGACCAATACTACTGCCAATGAACCTGCTAAGGTTTTACATCATACTGGGCTATAGTATTTACTATATTAAATATTACTTTATTGAATAAATATATGTATATATGGATGTATATATAAACATGTACACATTGTGTGCTGAGTAGCAGATCTTAATCCTTTTCTAGTCTATTAGAGAATCTTTTAACTTCTCTCAGCCACAAGTTTAAGTCCCTGCTGGGTTTTTTTTTTCCTCTTGCAAGTTCATGCCTATATTTTTATCTCCATATAATGTAGCAGAGAGACCCATGCTATCTAGAATAGAAAGCAGGTCATTCTGCTGTTGTGCCCCCTAATTGCTTCTGTCTTAAAACATTTCAGTCTTTCTACGACATGTAATTTCTTTTTTCTTTCCAGTGCACATGAAAAGGGATAATGTTAGCATTTTGCAGTTAATTCAATTACTTCCCACTTGTGAAAATGCTGACAGGATTTCCGACCACTGCAAGAGGTGCCCTGACTGTTAGATGTGATTGGCAGCCCAGACATAACTTATAAATTGCAGCTGAAATTAAGGCATTTTATCTTCACTCATATATATCCTTCATGACAAACCATTCAGCAATACTTCCAAGTCATTATTTCAGTGAATTGATTTTCAACAGCAATTAGTGACCAATTTGTGAGATAATGTTCTCTGTCAAATCACAGACGTGTCAGGATCTGTTTCAGTAATAGACAAGACTTTAATGCACTTGTGATCATAAATCATAACTGTTGCTCTTTAAATACTGTAGATGATTTTTTTCAGATTTACACCATCTGCAATAATACTGTTACCAGAAAACTGTGCTCTGTGCATTTCATATAAATGAGAAATGTGAAAAAGGAAAGCTTATTTGAAAAGTGTGTTATCTGCATGTTGGAGAAGATAACTTCTCATAATAAAACCATTATTTTTTAATGTTATTTAATGATAATAGTAAAAATTTGCCAATAGCATAATAGGAAAATAATTTAGAAAATAAAGCTTGCCAAAAACAATTATAAAACACATAGAGGAAAAAAAGGCCTACTTTATGTTTAACTAAAGCTCATAATTATCACACTTAAAGTTAAGTGTCCATTTAGCTCAGATTTTCTCTATGGCCTGTGGGAAAAAAAGAAATACTCTCAAAGCTAATTCATGTGAGAAGTGAACTGAATTTCCATCTCCAAGTGGCTCCCATGTTTATTTCCATGAGTTTCTCTGTACCATTACAGAGAAATGCGAAATGTACGGAGATGGAGGATCCCTCTGTACCTGTTTAGACTTAACATCTAATTTTTAGAGAACTAACACTGAGACATAAGCCTCTATTAACTAACCATCTGATGACATTAACAGGATTTTACCACTTAGAAATGCATAAGAACAGAGGTGAAAGTAGGAAGGGTACAAATTCCACTATGGTAAATCAATTACTTAATCCCATAATGTAATTTGCAGACAAGTGCTTGAACCCTGTATTAAAAATCAGTAGAAAAGATAATAGCCACATATTGAAGTCATATTTAACATTCTTTAAAGGGTATACCATGAAGGAAAGGTCAAGGATAGGGGAACATTTTAAAAAACATGAAGACAAGTAATGGTCTAAATTAGCAAAAGATATGCTTTAGTATTATGAACAAGAATATTTTTTCCCTTTATTTCACTTTTCAATTTGGTGTGTTTATCCTGATCAGATAGAACAGCAATGTTTAGTGCTCTGCATATCAAACCAATGGTGAGGACTTTCTTAGCTGAAGATATATCTGGGCCAGTTGGTGCAGGCAGCTGCAGGAGCAGAAGGTCTGACTCCTGAGCAATATCATTTCATGGTTTTCAGAATCAGATTTCTTGTTCTGTTGATCCTTCAGCACTCTGGGAAGGAGAAATGAACAGTTTCTTCTGGCAGCCCAGGTCTCCATGTTGACTTCCTCTCCCTCCTCGAGGAATAGTGAGAGGCTCATGTATATTCCAAATCTTGAAAGGCAGGGAGGAAGCTGAGTTGCTATGCTCCTTGTCCTCACATAGTATGGAATGCCGGTTTAAATACCTTAGATATGCAGCAGTGGACATCCAAGATAGCCTATGGATTTGAAAAGAGTGTTTAAGTCACATTAAATAGTTAATATTAGTCAATGCACATGCTTTTGCCTTTTTTTTTTCTATAATAGAACTTCAGTTATTTTCAAATTAAAGCTTACAAGATTTAAAGATTTAAAGATTAAAAATTATTAAGGAAAATTAAGGGAAAGAACTATGCTTGTATGAAATTTAAATCTCATTTGGTATCATGAAAAGATATTTTTGTCGTTTTAATCACATTTGCTTTATACTCTGCTTCATTTTAATTAATTTTTTTCAGTTTCTCAACTTTCAGAATGCTAATTAAACATACAGAGTGGTTTGTCCCTTTAGAAAGGAGTCAATATGTTTCATTCCTTTGAGGAAACTCTCATTTATTAAAGACCCATTTGCTGTCCAATAGGCAGCTTGTTCTTTAGACATGAAGGCAAGTCCTTGGTATAGATCTTTCAGGGTTATTTTGCAACATCCACTTTAACTAGCAGACAGTTCCTAGGTATATGTTGTAATTGCTATTGTAATTTTAGTGCCTCAAGAAAAAGAAATGGATTTTTATAAATGTTTCATTGTTATGTCTATACTTAATTAAGTTTAGGGATATGATTTTCCCCATCATCATGTGCTTCTGATTACAGTGATACCTGCATTAGCCTATATTTTGGAGGATTTAAATCTTAAATGTTCACCATCTGTTAATAAAAGGGATTATTTCACTGCATTTTGCAACAGGTATAGACTAATTAGAACCAATTGGTATTTTTTGCATTCCTTTTCCTCATAAAGGAACTGTTCAATGTAGAAGTTACATGGTTAAAATCTACCTTTTGGCTGAGTGCAGTTTTATTGGATCACTACTTAATCCATCAAAGATGTTGATTTTATCTTTTAATAACTGGAATAGTTGAGACCAAAAAAAAGATTGATTTAATGATATGGCAGTGTTAGCACAAAGCAGGCATTTCAAAACTAAGTGGTTGCTTGAAAGAGGAGAAATTGCCTGCAGGCTTTGGAGAAAGCATTATGGTATTTCGGTGACAGGTTTCCTTACTGCTACTTCAGCACTGCTCCTTCACAGCTGGCTGCTTCTGTTTGTGCTTGCAGAGTCTCCTAAGGATTATGAGATTATTGCTCTTGACTAAATAAAATGACGAGAAACTTGAGATTTCTGCACAGACTTTGCACTATTAAAATTATGTAAGTTTATTTCCATGAGTTTCCCTGTACCACTGCCTAGTGGAATCCATTGCCTCAGTGATTCTAGTTTTGAGGTTAATGTGATATAAAAGAAAAATCATGAAACAGACTCAAAAATTCTTCTCTCTGAAGTAAGCGTATTCTGACAAGAAGAACAAGAAAATATCAATTTAAATCTTAATGATAAACTTATTTAGACAATTTATAATTATTAATCTCTTGGTCAGATCTACAAAATTAGAAATTAATTAAGTCCACTGAAAAAAACCTTCTCAAAATTAAATCAATGGCTGATATATTTTATGATCAGAAGAATCTCTTTGGTGTCTCTAAATTAATATGATGTCTGGTTCAAAACAACTACTACACTGAAGTAGTTCTTCAGTGAGTTCTTGTAGGATAAAATGACCTTGGTATAAATCCAACAAAAATTACCATGTTACTGTAATTATAGATCTACTTTGATTTGAAAAAGAAATAAAATGAATTTATGTCAGAGAGAGCTGGTTCAATAAAAGAAATGGTTGAAATTGATGCTTTAACTTTTCTTATGCAAATATTGTAAATATTCTACACAAGATGCTACATTTTAGAGGGGTATGTGTGTTGTTGGGCTTGATGTTTCCTTGTTTCTTAAGATTCAGTGGTGGGTTGTTTTTTTTTTTTTCCCATGCAAGTTTCATTATTTTAAAAACTTATATGGATTTATAGACTGCATCAGTATAGAAAATACAGTTTGATCTGGAAATGTCTCATGGGCCAGTTTAGAGGGTTTAATCAGGCCAGGTCAAAGGGAAGCCTTGTGAAATCCTCAGGCAGCTTCAGAAACGATGGTTCTCATTCTGACTTTCCTAAGAACATTTCCATAGGTTGTCTAATTTTTAAAGCCTTGGCAAATTGTAATCCAAGATCTAAAGGGCTGCAGGAATTTGTGTAATCTGTTCCTCATTGATATTAGATTATTCACAGGCACTGAGAGAGACTGGATTTTTACCAATTATTTTCCATAATCATCCAAACTTCTAACAGTTTTAATAACATCCCCTTTGCTGTCTGTGGACCAGCCATGGGCAGACCTCAAGACACTACATGATTTCAGCAGGAGCTATGGCTGTAAGAGGAATTTCACTGTTCGCTGTGACATGCTTAGCTTTGGCCTCAGTGATTTCTTTTACCCCTAGTGACTGCTGGACCAAGAGAATGGTATTTTTTTTTTTTTCACTCTGATGAGATTTGAGAGGTTAAAGGTGATCTGAGGGACATCATCAATTGGACTTTTAAGACTACAGTATAAAGTCACCATGTGTGTAAATTATGTTCATTAACCTATTGTTAATCTGAATATTCTGTCAAGGGAATTTTGAAATACACTTTTTGGAAGATGTTCTCTTAGAGCTTATCAATTGCTTCCTTGGAAGATGATCCTACAACCAAGCTAAGAAGTACTAAACAGAAAAGCTTTCAGCCCAGCTTTGACCACAAGGCTGCCCTTCATATTGTTCTTTTGGATTAAAAACTTTGAACAATACTGAAAACTAAAGCATGAATGTTAAAGCTGCCTCCTAAAACTCTGGTTCTAATTCAGGCAGATTGATATTTATTATTTAATTTCAATCTCCATGTTTTCAGATCTTTTGATCTACAAATAACCTATTAAGCTAACTAGTAGGAAAACACGAAAATGAAACATTATTCTTAGACATACTGTGCCAAATGTTTTAACAAAGTAACCGAAAGGGATCTGAAATTTTGCTTTAAGTGTTGCACAGGAGATGGTACTGCAGCTCAACTATGCATGAATTGGTGACAATGGGCATCTGAGAAAAACTTGAAATACAATCTATATGTGACAGGCAGCATACTTTTGTTTACTTATCACAGAATCATACTGGGAATTATTCAAATGCTTTAAAGCTTCTCTAAGTATTGGCTTGACATTGTAAGCAATCTGAGAGAACTGGAGAGAAAAAACAAAGTGCTTAACAGAGAGTGCTAAGGAGACAAAAAAAAAAAAAAAAAAAAATCAAAAACATGGTCTGTGTACCAGAATGGCAATGATCCTATCAATGGACTGTGAGCAGATTCTGAAATCCAAAGATCTGCAAGAGAGATAGGCCACCATTATTAGATAAAGAGTCTCTAAAAGTCAGTTTTTAACTTTGTAATTGCAAGTGAACTTGGTGTATTGGGAGCCATGAAGTCTATTTTATCAATATTATGCCTAGAAATAGGATTAGAAAATTCTTGTACCAACAGTTCTTGATTTTGTCTTGTGAGCATTCTTTAAAACCAGAATCACCTCTAGAGCACAAATCATGTCAACAGTTTTGGACTTGTACAATGGGGGGTTCAAGAACTATCTTCCTAGAAAGACTCATTTCCTTGTTGCAGATTAGAATATATCTAAATATCAGATTTCTGGAGTTGGATAATCTACATTTAATGCTTCATAAGGTGTGAGCCATATCTACAACTTCACAAAAAAAAATAAATTAGTTTCTAAGCTTAAATATTTCCAGGCTATTATGCAAGGACAATGCCATTAACCTGTCCTCTAAATGTGCTGAGATTTTATTTGACAGTGTTAGGAATGATTTTATAGAAGCAAAAGTGACAGCAAAGCCCAATCGTCTCTGACTGTGCAAGCATTGGAACAAGCCTGTTTCCCTGGAAGCCTTAACAGCAAGCCTAGCATTTTCTAACAGACTTGACTGAAAACAATTGAAATTGCAAGTGAATTGCAATTGCTACAAAAACCTTGAATTACCACTGCAATTTCTGATGGCAATTTCCTTGGCATTTAGTGAGGTTTTGAAAGGTACTTAAGTTGCAATTAATAGAGATAATGGTGTATCTGTAATTTCCTTTGGCCTGAAACCAAACTCTGATTGACATATATTCTAATAACATTGTCATGAATGTTAGCTGCAACTTTTCTTTTTTCCTTTTTAAATGAAGTAAATTGGATTAAATATCTTTATTACTATAAGCCATGAAGCATGCAATTGCTTGGCTAGCAGATAAATAGTAACTGGCAAACTGTGTAGACAATCTGGAGCTCAGATACTTGGATTTTCCTGGTGGTCCCAGACTCTGCAGTGAAGACTCAGTGGCATAGAGACTGAGCTATTCTTGCAGTTGAGTAGGTGGTTCTCTGCAGTTCAGAGCTAAGACAAATAACTAGCAAAGGCAGGAAAATATTTACTGCCACTACCCACTACACATACTGCCACCATACATCGTGTACCAGCATTGTGACTGAAAATAACTTTCCTGGCTCAAAGACTATCAAACTATCACACACTACACCAATAATACAAGATGTTTGTAAATGAAACAGCATGGAAATGCCAGCATTTATAACATCCTAACCACATCTGTGTAACTACATTTATTGTAGGAGTTAAAGCATATGTTCATCTTATCTAAATTCAGGCACCTATAATGCTTTAATATTTTGATCTTACCAAGCAGCTCATGCAGTCAATGTAAAAACATGGGAATTTCCAGAAGGCAAGGCTGATCTGCAGTAAGCTAAATTACTCTTTGGGGGACTTGTCTCTATTAGCTATTAGGAAATCCAGTTGCTGGATATGTACCTTGTGTGCCCCTAAGCTCTTACTTGGGGTGGAACGACTCCAAATCCATATGAATACAAATATTATTGAGGAGAGTGTAAAGGAAATGATACATACAGTATCTGGAGGACTAATTTTTTTTTTTTTCTTTTTTTTTGTCATGAGGTTTCTCTGATGTTCAGTACAGTACTACTGCTGACTATATGACTATGCAAACTTCACCCAGTTAACATTGCCATGTTTAGGCTGAAGCACTTGATTTGTCCTAGAAACAGAATTCTTGAGTTTTACCATTAAACCATTTTTTTTAATTTTACTATTTTACCATTTCTCATACGGGAAGGCACATGTGAAATAATGCATAGTTTATAATTTATAGAAACAACCAAGTTCAATCAATATTCAACTTATCTTCATTGTGTTCTTACTTGATGCAAAAGAAATCTCACTGCATGTAACAAGTTAGATGATAATGTTTATCCATTGCAGTTGTTTCACCTTTTAGATGAGGTTCAGTCTATCTCAGCTAGACATATGTTGGCCTTTGGAGACCTATAAATCATCTAAATTCCATATAGAAAATCCGAGATGAGTGTACTCAATTGATCAAGAAATGTCCTTGTATCCTATATCTCTGAAAGGAATGTAGAATCTTGTTGGGAAACACGAATCTCAACCTTAGAGTCTTTCCTCCAGGACAATGAACTAACTGCTGGCAAGGGTGAAATGCATGTTTGCTCATTTGTCTGAACAAGCCCTGTCCCTCTCCCCTGATTACCCTTTTTAACCAAGTTGCACCTGCCTCAAAACTGACTTCACTATAGTCTTCTGATGGATGGTATGATAAATACAGATTTCTGAATCCAAATAAAGTAAGTTCAGAGCTATATTTTAAGTGTGTCTCATATTATACATATATTAAAAACTAATAAAATTCTGAAATTATAAGTTAGTTTTGATGAAGACCAATGCCAAATGTTCCAAATCCCATACACTCCGACATCTGACTAGCTGTTACAGTTACTGATATTTAAGGACTTTGTGGTCTTCTTTTTAAAGCACAAGTATGTATTTATGTATTTACACCCTTGAGCTAAACCATCAAAGGCATCTTTGTAACCTACAATTTTTAGTAAAAATAAATTAAAATTGTTCTGAATGCTACTGAAATAACAAACTGGGGCAATCCATCTGGAATTCATTTTACTTCATATTACAGGCTTTGTGCCACTGCTGTCCAATTTGACACCGAAAAGCACAAAGAATAACATTGACATAAGGATATAGTTATGTTTATAGCGCAGAAGTAGATTTCTTTTTTCCAGTTATTTTCAGAGTAGTATCCTTAGAGTTGGCACCCTCAACTGGATTTCAGAAAAAAAAAACCTATCTGTGGTGGTGATGTTAAAAGACAGCAGCAAAAGTCTGTGGAATGAAGAGCTGTCAGTCCAGCTACTGTTCTTAGTCAAGTGCTTCCGTTGTAGCCATTGGAGGAGACTGAGGGCTGGGACTGGGTGCCAGGCTTTTCCAGACATGCTTTGAGGAAATAGGTACAATACAAGTCTGCTGTCTGCATCAGGGCTTTTTCCTTAGGCTCCATTAACTCGTGCTAATTAAAATCAATGGGGTTTTTTATCTTTAAAACGCAAAAAAAAAAAAAAAAATCTGATTTTTTTCCTTTTCCTTCCCTGATTCATTATGCTTATGTAATATAATTTTTTTTAATATCTAGAAATCTTAGTCTCCACAGTGACTGCAGTTGAAAGAAATTTAGGTATCTGGAAGAGTTAATAGGAAGGAGAAGACAATTAGGTCATTCTTCAATAAGGGCAGAACTTAGAGATGATCTAAGTATCAGCCAAAGCTAAATAAAAATTTGCTTTCGATGAGGGAAACAATAGCAAAGTCGAAATTAATAGATTAATATTAACAACAGATTTAAAAATTGATTTAGAAAAAGCTGTAAGGATTTTCACAGCTTCAAGACAGAAAAAAGAACCTTCTTCAGCCCCAGCTATAGGCTGATTAAGCTATCTAAAAGTATGGATCCTAGCTAATTCAAGAGAGAAAATAAGTATCTCATTTAATTCTAAATATGTCTGTGTATATGTACAGGTGCTAATGTACGAAGTCATTTACTCTTCACATATGCTTACATCTTTCACTTGGAACCTAAAAGGCTACTTTATACCAGATGCCTACATTATGTTTTGCTAAATTTAGGTGGAATATTCCTTCAATTTAAAGGAAGAAACCACTCCTTAAAACAGAATTAATCTGAAAGCAAGATGATAATGAAGACAGTTTCATCAAAGATAACTGCAATTACTTGTACTAATACATTGTTATTTAATATTGGATTCATTCCTTCAGACATAAAATGTAGTAGAGAAAATGTGTTTAGACTTCAGTAAAACATTTAATATAGTGCTATAAGATGCTATTAGTCAGCCAAAGGGTTAGGGTTGGACAGGTATTAGCACACACCTTATAAAACTAAGGAATAAAAAAAAGATAGTAGCTGGACTTGAAGAGGGATTTTTTTCGGAATTCCACAAGGGTTATTCATGGAATGCATCATCTTTAATAGACTCATTTAAAGGCTTGGCAGAAAACCAAGCAATTTGCTAAAGAAATTAGCAGATAATGAACAAAATAGATGACCTTAAGAAAGAAGTGTTAGACTGAAATAAATGAAATGAAATTTTAATAGTATTGAATGTTTGGATGTGAAAATGAAGGTCCATTACAAATTACTCTGTTAAAAGCTGCAGCCAAGATTTTTGGGATCCAGAAGGAGGAAGAAAATGGGAATGTAAGAGCTGATCCCAGGGAGATTATTAGGGATTGACCATGAAAAGAAAGAGAGGCTCCAAAAATCTTAAGCAAAATGTTTCCAGTAGAATTGGGAAATACTATATGAGGCATAGGTAAGACACTCATAAAATCATAGATTCAACAGTTCTGTGAACTGGGAAATGCTATTGAAAAGGCACGGGGAAGATGCAAACCTCTGCCAGCCCAGCACCAGTGGGGATGCTGAGCACCACTTCTCCTATCAAGCCTCAAAAGAAATATCATTATCACCTCCCAGGACCAGGGACTGGGCTTCCAAGTGACAAGGTAGAAATTTTGAACAGCTCTGTAAAACTCCAGCTTCCTACTTGTGATGCCAGAACCCAGAGCAAAGCTCTGTGAGCACATGATGTCTCTGCTGTGGCTCAGGAGACAGAGTCAGAGTCACTGACTTTAACTCTGGAAAAAAGGTGAAGCAGTATGGTCTGAAAGAAGTCTCAGGTTAGTGGTGCAGATGGCTCATGGAGCTCAGTATGAGTGTGTGGAGGGGTATCCTTTCCTTTTCCTTCCACACAGATGATCTCCCACTCATCACAGCTCACGCTATAGGAAAATCCTATTTTGAGTGGTATAGTAGCAAGACAGTAGTAGGTAGCTGCAACCAATTGAGAAATATGGCCTCATCTAATAATCAGAAGAGGTAAAAGAAAGTGAATTTTGGTGGACCAATAAACTACTTTTGTATGAATGTATCCAGGGACAAGGCAAAGAGTGAAATGATGCAGCAAATATATTCTATCACAAACACGTTTTCTCTAAATGGACCATTTCAGACTTTTCCATGTGACAGCAGCAAGTCATATAAAAGATACAGAATGGACATGCCACTCAAGTGCCATCAGATTGAAATGCAGGCCCATTTATGCTGATAGAACAAAATTCCATCCAACAATGGTGAGGAATAAACAGTAGGGAGTCCTATTACATGCTCATCTAGTCTGTGAGTTACTGTGCACTAATGAGCAGCAGATGAGAAAGATTCTTTATGGTCACTGTTTTCCTTTCTCCCCTCCCCAATTTTCTTCTTTTTTCTTTTGTTAATGTATTGTTCTTTTGGTTGTTGCTGTTCTCTGTGGTTTTGTATTTAATGTCTTTGGCTTCTAGAGAAATTTGTCCTCTATATTTTACCTAGTTGTAAGTATAATAAATTTTAAGTATCTTAACATACCCTGTACTAAATATCTACAATTTCTCCTCTACTTCATGGAATTGCTTGAATGCATTCTCAATAGAAAATATTAGTGTAAAGTAAAGGAAAATATCTAGCAACCTTAGATCTGTATTTTTGTTTCCTTTGTGCTTCAAACAAGGCAACAAATTTTAAAACAATGAAGGGCAAGTGAAGATACGAAAAAGTAAACATCAGACCTCTACAGAATACTACCTCATTTGCATTCTTAATATTGTGGTTTTGTCATTAATTTCATTCATTTATTTTTCTGGAAGAATGATCTTCAAACATGTTAAAGTAAATGAGAGAAACATAATTTAATGTTTGTGGATAATTTATAATTCTCTTTGAGAGGTATAAAAAAATTTCAGCTTCTAACAAACTTATGGCCTGGAACTATTGAAACACCTGGAGATAATTTCATTTGTTTAATAATACTTACTGTTTTAAAAATGTTCTAATCCAAGAATGTTTAGCAATAAAAAAAATAAAATTTAGCATTTCTAAATATTTTAAATGCTATATTAATATTTTTGTTAATACAAATACATGTATTTATAGGTGTAGAAAAAAGTGTTTGATAAGAAAAAAATAAGACAAAATTAAATGTAACACAACAGAGCTAAGGAAGATTTTAAAGTCTCAAATGTTATGAGCAACGGAATATGGAGATAAATATGCAATATTATTTAAAATAATATTTACATCATAAAGTGGAAACATTAAAAAGATTATACACTTTCAGCAGTCTAGAGAATGGATTGTTTTATTTATACAAAAAATGCACTGATTGAATTACCTATTTATTTATTTAATTCTATTGACATTCACAAATTATAATAACAATCCATTATCATTCTGCTACATGTGTATTATATATCAGAAGACTCTGGGTGGGACAGCACATGTACTATGTCACCTGGTCAGTATTAGAATTATTCCAGAGGCATCATATTTTTGCCAGAGTCAACAGAAAATTGTCAGTCAATATTAGCAAATTATATAATTTAGAATTAATCTTGCATTCTCTTTTCAGTATCAGAAAAATATCTTGAAATCATTATCTAAATGGACTTGAGGCAGTGGAAAACTTATCTGTAGTTTTATTGTGGGACTAATTATCTCCTTCCTTTGTGCTACTTTGATGTGGTTTTCCAGTTTAGATTGTTTAATTTTGGATTATGCAATACAGCATGTCTACATTATAGAGTGGAAAATGTAGCACTATGCCTACAGCAAAATGTGAGTGAGGAAGTATTGGCACGGGAAGGTTGATCCTGCAGTGCACTCAAGCTTAATATTCATCTCTTAAATGAGGAAAGCTGGCTTTTGCATTCAAGATGGTGATTTATCACATAGTTGAAGTGAGAAGCCAAAGGTTAGTAGAGGCAGATGAAAATGAAACTCTCTCATGCTTTAGTTGAGTAAGGAGCTGGCAGAGTTATACTGTCATGGTTTATAATATGGATTATATTAATATATACACATTAAAAAAGGAAAGAGTGAAATTCTAAATAACATAATTTGTATTGCAATCATTTGTAGATTACTTTTTAAGGAGCCATAGTAGACAGCTCCCTGCCTATGCTGAATAGTGTAGCTGAAGCTTTACTATAAGGAGGAATCCTCATATCAGGAGTACATAGTCCTTACAGTTCTGGATACGGGGACTCTGATGATAGAACGAAAAAAAGCATTGAACCAAAATTCTGACTACAACCCTTAGATTCTGTTCTTGGCACTAGAACAAATTGCAGTTGCTAAGTTACTTATAAAAAATAACAGCATTCATGCAACTTTTCTGTTTTCCCTAGGGAGCAGAGTTTGTGCCTAACCACAATATAATATGATTTATCAATATATATATCTACTGTAGATCATGTGTTTAACTGATGAGGAGACCACCCTGGGAAAAAGTGACCTGTGACTGTCTTCAATGTGATTACAATTTCCATAATATGAATCGATTATTTCATGTATCATCACTGTGTGTGTGAGATCCTAGAACCTTTCTCATGGTACAGATTTCCTGGGGGCTGGATATATCCTTATAATGATATTTGGATTATTTCAAATGAAAGAAATGTCCTAATTTTGGATTCCGTACTCAAATGCCTCTTAGATTAAGCAAGATTATTAATATTGAGCTATGTTGTAAACCTAAATATGTCAAAGCATCTTCTTAACTAGATTTTGATTAATAGATTACAGATATGCTTTTCTTAAGCTGTTGTTGATGGTAACTGAAGTTACCACTGCTCATTAGCATTACTGTGGTGACATGACTTATGGTCATTATTGCTCCTTGGCTATGAGGCAGCACGTGAATATTTCCCCACTGTTTTGTCTAACTAACTCAAAGACAAAGGGCTGGACCTTTATTGTACTGGTGTGAGATGTCTGGTACAACAGTAATTCTTCTCATTTCTCCCAGCTCTGCTCAGTTAAATAATACAGTTAAATTACATCAGTTAAATAATAACTAACACATTTTGGAACAGAATAGACATGCCATAAAACAAAATATTACCCAAATGGAAACAAACCCATCAGTGTAGATTTAGAAAAGATTATGTATAATTTTAAAAGGTAAATCCAGAGCAGAAGCACCACTGAAGCATTGGCCTGTGATGATTCCTAGTGTTTAAATTTTTTATGTTCTTCTAGACAACTTTGAAAAATAGTACTCTTCCAAATAATATTTGGGCATGGCTCAGGAAACAATACAAGGACTATTCTACATAGGGAGTTGGATGATGTTATGTTGCTTGGAGATGAAGACAGTGGAACATTTTAGCTTTATGGATGTATGCCATGTGGCCTCTGAGACATAAAATAGTTTTATTTAGTAATATTTTGGCAGCCAAAGAAACCATATTCTTTCACACTAGCAGGTTCTATTAAAGAATTCCTACTTTTCTAAAGAAGAGGTGGTTGTAGTTTGACACCTCTCCAGGTTGTGTTGTAGTTGCATCAGCTGCAGCTCTTTAGTGTTGATGTTATTTGATCTTATTTGAGGATACAAGTGGTTGTATGCAATTTAGATAATGTTGACAAGTATGAACTATAATTCATTAGTTTTATTCATAAATTTGCTAATACACTGTTCTTCACTTTTTAGTACAAATAAATATTAATTCAGTCTCTGAAATGTATCTCTTGGTTTATTCATTTACATTTCAGAATTGAGCAGAATGAAGAATAGAGAAGACACTATTCAGAGTGACTTTCCTCCATAAATTTTTTGTTAAATATCATAAAATTTGTTTCTAAGACAATCAAAGTCATTCCTGAGACCAGACACTGAAATTTTTTATGCTGTATTTTCCTGCAGTCATCAACACATGAGAGAAATAACACTGCCTTGAGGTTTTTCAACACGTGAAAACATTTGTCAAGCTGACAGTTTGGCTACTTCACAAAAATACATAAAGTTCATCAATAGTGCATAAATAGTTGTAAAGTAAAGCCCTTTTTATTCCATTTCAAGATATATGATTAATGGGATATAGCCTAGTTTGATTAATCTGTGCATTCGTAGTATCTCCCACCTGACATTTTTAGATAGTTGCTTCTTTTACAAGAATTTTTATTACATTTATATCCAAAAGGGGATTAATCATCCTTCCAGTCAGTCATCTTTTTTGTCACTTACCCACCAACAAGACTTGGCTTTCCAGGGAGTGTTTCCACTAAACACTCTTGCCATAATTTCTCCACCACACACTCAGTTTTCATCTCTCTTGGCAAAACTATTTTTCATTCTACAGCTTATATGGAGTGTGATATTGGCAAGGTATTTGAACAGAAAAAGACATTACTGGTCTATTTTTCATTTCACATGTAATGAAAACAATTTGAATTTGAGTTGACATACAAACACTAACAGCATTCATGCAAGGGAAACAATAAATAACAACAAACATCAGCAGGGGTGGAATCCTACACTTGTATTTGACAAACAACCTCAGTGTCCAGTGATAGAGGGTATGGCTTGAGTATATGCTGGAAAACAAAAAGAGTGAAAATAAATCAGTTAAAGTACAGTCAGTATCCACTTAAGCAGAATAAAAATGGTCATCTTAAACCATTATTTCATTTCATCTCTCAAAGGAGAGATGCTCCAGTCCTCTGAGCATCTTCATGGATTCCTCTGGACTTGCTCCAATAGATCCATATTGTTATGTTTGGGGTCCCAGAGCTGGATGCAGCACTGCAGGTGGGAGATCTCTCTCTCATGAGAGTGCAGTAGAGTGGCAGAATCACCTCCTCAACCTGCTGCCTAGTCTGCTTTGGATGCAGCCCAAGAGAGGTGGTTTTCTGGTATGTAAGGTCACATTGTTAGGTCACGGCAAGCTTTGCATGCACCAAATTCCCCAAGGGCTCCCCAG
This sequence comes from Sylvia atricapilla, assembly GCF_009819655.1. Taxonomy (NCBI): domain Eukaryota; kingdom Metazoa; phylum Chordata; class Aves; order Passeriformes; family Sylviidae; genus Sylvia; species Sylvia atricapilla. The sequence goes on along the minus strand of NC_089144.1, from coordinate 14,904,223 downwards.
GGCTGCTCTCAATCCATTCTCCACCCAGCCTCTTCTTGTCCTCCTTATTGCCCTGACCCATGTGCAACACTTTGCTCTTGGCCTTGTTAAAATTGATGCTGTTTGTACATGCTCACCCCTCAGGCCTGTCAAGACCCCTCTGGAAGAAATCTGTTCCCTCCAGTGTTTTGGCCACAGCACTCAGACTGGTGTTGTCAGCAAACTTGCTGAGGGCGCTCAATCCCACTGTCACCGGTAAATGTGTTAAACCCTGCCAGTCCCAGTGCCAGCCCTCGGGGAACACCACTCATCACTGGTCTCCACCTGGGCACTGAGACACTCAATCTGCTCTGGGGTGTACAGGAAGAGGAAGGCCTAAGAGTTTTTCAAAATCTGTTATGGAGCTTTATTGACAGAATTAATATAGCTCACCAAGTAGTTCAGAGGAAGAGATCTTACAGGAGGGGCAAAAAAAAAATTAACTTAGTTTTAAGTTTCATGAGAAATGACATTAAACCCTTCTGTGTTGTGGGGGAGCAACAAAGTACTTGTAAGTATTAAGAGAGCTCATTAAAAATCTGCCCCCAAATCTGTCTCTTAAAATATGTCATCATATCTATAAGTGAGGGTGCTCATTAGTAACAGCAATTATTGCTCACGGCACTAATAATTGATGCTTTCCCAGTAGTTGGTGCATGTTCTTTTTTAGACATGAAAAGTTTTACTCTCAGTCTTGTCTTATTCCCCTTGCTTTTTCAAAGGCAACTTCCCTCTCTCTGCCTTGAAACTCAGAAGCTCATATCTTTTGAACTTGTAGGTGAATAAAATACCTGGCAAGTAACCTGCCAGCTTTAGGATCAGTTTCCATTTTCAAGATAAACTTTTAAATAAGCTGGAATACTTTTCAGAGTTTGTTAGCTCACGAAGTCTAAATGTCAGATTCTTCTGTACTGAGCACAGTGTAGGCCTGTGTAATTATTGAGCACAGCAACGCTATTGTTGCTTTATAAATAATTGATTTTCAAGGCAGTGCTTCTTCTGTTAATTTAAACATATTTCTGCTACTCAGTTTGTCATAAATAAAGATTACCAAATATATCCCTTGGTTCTCTTAATGTTCTTTCTTCAAGTAAACTAACAATGGACTGGAGAGTCTCAGTAGTCCTGAAAGTAAAACCTGACACTCTCCCAAATGAAGGCTGAAGTGCCATAATGCGAAGAACAATTTTTAATTGCTGTGGTTTTCCTTCTCTGAAATGCAGCTGTCTGCAATGTAGCCACTGTCACAGCTTTAGCAACTATTTCATTCCCTGAGCACACAGAGCCAAGCAAACCCCAATAAGTTCCTATTGACAGTAACAGCAAAGAGACCTTACTGAGGCTATGGCAGTGCACATTTGAATGCCATTATGGCATTTTTAATTGAAATTGGTCTCCCCTTAACATGCCATACTTAACCTCCAGGTACAATGTGCTGTACAAGAGTTTTGAGATTGTCACACATTAAAGGTGTGTATTTAGGCATAAAGCCAAAGCAAAGTGCTCCTTGTTCCTCTGGAGAAGAATATCCCCCAAGAAATGCAAATAATTATATTAGGAAGGTATCCTTATCAGCAAGTGATTCAGCCTTCAACAATCTCCAATTCTTCAAAAGGAAATAGATTATTTTATAATTCTAATAAATTATCCAAATACTATTTCTATTGGTTTTTATGGATGAGCAAATAAATGGGCATTCTAGCACCACCATCTTTCCTTCTTTATAATATATTATTACAGCATTAAACTGATACAAATCCTAGACCTTGCCATGGATTTCCTATTAGCTGATTTTGCTAAAAACCATGTGATGTGTATAGATGAATTTTTTTCATCTGTTTACCATTTTAAAAACTGCTAAACAGTTCAAAACATAAGTTGCACTTTCCACTCTTTCTATCAGTGGTGGAAACAACCACTAAATGTATTTTCTTTCAACCAGCTTCCAGATATATGCAGCCTCATATGCAAGTTGCTTTTGTCAGAACCTTTGCACATAACTGAACACAATTTTAGGTCTGTTGCTTATGTCAAAATTAATTGATGAGGAGAACAAAATCTAATACTCAGTGTAACTAAGCACAGGCTAACCTTGGCTAGCTAACTAGCTAGTTGAGGTCTATTTTTATGGAAAAATATGATATCTTTCAGGTGTCTTAACAGACTGTGATTAGGCTGTGGTTATAAAAAACAAATATTTAACCAGTTAAAATATGTTTAAAGGCACTTTTTGTTTATTTTAAGAACTTTTGCATTATAACTATTCCACTAGCCCCTTCTTAAAGGAAACTTCTTAAAGTTAAAATGTAGATACCATGTATTTGCCTGGCATCTGAAAAGCAGATGTGGAACAACAGAAATATTGTGATTTAAAAAGAAACCAAAGCATTGACATATCAGTATAAACTATTTTTCTGACGTATATGTGTTAGAAAAGTGTTGAAATAATATGGAGTAAAACATAAAAATTCTTTTATCCCCTGAGCCACAATGTAGTGCCGTCCATTAATAGAGATATTTATTAATTCTCTGACTAGAAATGCTTCAAAGTGAAAAATACTTTTGAATATTTCATCATTCTTTCTTGTATGGAATACTAAGTTGTATATTAAATTAGAGGTGTTTAACAGGAATGGGGATAAAGGTATGTAAAAAAACAATTGGAGGAAAACATTTCACAACAAGAATTTCACAGTAGAGAGGATGATGCTAGTCAGCCAATCCTTCTATTTGACCACTATTTTGAGATACTGTTCACAATTAACAGCACAAAGAAAAATTCCATTCAACTAGAACAGAAGAGCTTTCCAATTAATAAGACATAAAGCAGGCATTGTCATGCTCTCAGTTCTGTATGTCATTTCTAATATAGATTGGATAATAGAAGTGCGTGCTAAAATGAACCTTTTCTTTATGATAAAAAGGCTCTATAGAGCAGGAAAATAATATAAACTTTTTGGTCTAGCTGTTTCTCAATCAAAGGGCATATCAGTTACTGTATATTGCTGCAACATTCCAAGCATTAAATTAAATTATAGACAATAGAATCAAATAGAGTTTGCGTCTGTAGAGCATTAAAAAATGAGGCAGTTCAGCAGTTTATTTATTCCCAGTAGAAATACTCCTGTTGAAACAGTGCTCTGAAAACATTCTTTCCTACCAGGCTTGGCTGTCTCAAATGCATTCCTCAGGCAAGATACATATTTAGTTTTTAAATGTGACATGTAGAAATCAACCTTGATTTTCTTGGATGGCTGGACTTTCTTTAGTTGTGCTACAGTTTAGGTAACCTTATCACTCCCAGGCTCTAACCCTGCTACTGGACCTGTACAAACAGCCTGAAGCACACTTATTCCACAGGGCTGCAAATAAACACCAAAGGTCCACCTGTGTTAATACATTTTGAAGGCTTCTGTCAGTTATTACACAAGATTAATGTGTAAGGAGAGGCCAAATTCTGAGGAGACTGAATGTGAAATCTTTAGTCTAAATACGAGGATCTGACCATCTGATCTGAAAATTGCATTATTGGTGGGATGCCATTACAGCTCACTGCAGTCATAAAAGAAAGGGCTGCAAACTTTACTAGTTAATTTGGATGCACATTTGTAAATGGAACTTAAAATTGTTTTTTAAATCAAAAGTATTTTGGATTTAAGTTATAGGCATCATATCTTCTTGTTCCTAACATTGGATAATTCCTTCTGTAATTTAGATCAGCAGACTGTATAAATAATTCAGAAACAGCTATAGGGTGCATCAAGGGCAAAATTCTACACAGGTATAAGGAAGTGAAATGCCACTGAGCAATTAAAAATGCTACATTTGGACAGTGGTCATTCCATCTTTGGCTACTGTGGTCTTTTGCCTGGAGACACTAGACCACATTTGAAATGGAATCATTACCTATCTTGAGTTCATCCATTGTATGATTTGGTACACTATTTTCTAAACACATATATTTTTTTTTTCCCCAAAGAAAGACTCATTGGTCAAGAAAAAAATGCCAGTGTCTTCATAGAGTTTGCAGCTTGATGTGAAATTTAATGTATTAAGTTCTGTGACTAAAAGCCCAAACTGAGTTGTATTGAAAAACAAATAAAGGTGAGCAAGCAAAAATGAATCCAAATTTCCTAGAACCCTTGTGTAATAGAACTTCTGACTATTTACATTAATATTCTCTAGACTTGCCCTACTTAGTTTTTTCATTCCAAGCTCTCTCAAAAGAATGTGAAAAGGAGGTAAATATTTAACATTAAGGGATTCCTTAGATGTCTTTAGTACAACTTACTTGAAGCAGAGGATGGCATTTGAATACATGTAATTTGTGTTAAGGTGCTGATGTTTATATTTTTGGTATAAATGCAAGAACAGGGGCAGCTGAATGGGTGGGAGCCACAGATGCCTTGACAAAGTCAAGACATCTGTGCAAACAGCACAGCTCCAGTTTTCAACACAGACAGCATCCATACTGCTGCTTTACTAGAGCAGGACATGTAAATACTTATCAGTAAGCCACCAACAGATACACAGTGAAATTAAATCCTTCTAAAGGACCTGTCTTCTGATCTTTATAAACCTTCTAAACAGAACAACAAAGAAAGCAGCCCAAATTCCACTGATTATCTGACTTATGAATCACTAAAATGCTAAATTCTGCAGGGAAGAAGTAATTGTTTCCAATAGCTGCTTAGCACTTTTAAAGATATTCAGATAATGATGATGGGTATAGACCAAAGAACTGATAACTACTGAAAAAATAGGTGCTGTCAAATGTATTAATAGCAGCACCAGACTAGACAAGCATAGGAATGTCTAGGTATATATAAGCACTTCAACAAATTTTAGGGCAGAGCTTTATTTTTGTACTGGTATCACTGAGACTAACTTAAAAACAAATCAAAACAGGAAAAAGCCAAAGTTTCTTTTGGAAATATGAATTCTTACTGATTATAGCTATCATTTCTTTTAACCTTTATTAGAATACTTTCAGGTGCTGAGCAACCTTTCTTAAAAAAGAGAGCTTTGTGTGAAGTAGCATTATCTACATGCATATAAACATACCTGCGCACATGCACAAAAACACACATTCTGTGAGTCACAGAATATTTTCCTTGCATGGGTATTTTCCTAGGAGATGGATGTAAATATTCTTTTTTTATTTTACTGTTGCATAGAAATATTTTACTTGGAAATGTGACACATCCAGCTACTGATCTGGTATCAACACCCTGTGCTTGTAGAAAACTTTGTTCTTTAATGTAGATTATATTAGGAAAAATGAAGATGGGGAAATAACCTGGAAGACAGCTAATCCTTTCCCCACTAGTATGTGGCTACTAACTAGAACAGATTGTCACATGTTTCCTCCTATCTTTTTTTTTAATTGGCTTGTCTACTAGCAGTTCCACCACTTGCCTTTGCAGATTATTCTGAAACAAACAGATCTGATTTCTACATTATTTGCATCCTTGTTGCTAAATTACCCACCACAATGTCTTGTCTTGTCCTGGCAGTATTTGCTGTTTAGTTTTCCTTTTCTTTTTTTCTAAGACAAATATGTATTGCTGTGCTGTGGCTTAACAACTTTATCTTCTATTGCTTCCAACAGTGGAAAATGGGTAGAGAATGTTTGATACTTACCATCCACTCAATCCAAATAAGTGTATGAGATTGCAAAAGATGCACTGAAAACCATTTTATGGGGGGTATCTTGTATATCTATGATATACATATAACACACCATGGCTTGTGTGGTCTCTCAGTGGCTGCCAGATGAGATGTCTGTATTTAGAAATATATCCTTCTGCAAGAGAGCCTGTTGAAATCAGAAACAGTGTATAAAGATATTTATGTGAACAATGCTGGCAGAAACAAACCAGATATATTGCATTTTCATTTACATGTGTGAGCATGTATAATGCTTTGCCTCCTTTTATTTTTCTTTGTAATGAAATGTTTCTCACTGCCATCAGATGAGACCCTATTTTATAATATCCTACAAAGGTCAGAGTAGGACCCAATTTTTTAATTCTTAAAGAGAGAAAATTCCCCTGAACTTTAGTTAAGCTTATGTAATGAGTGGCAGAACTACTTAAATGTAACATTTTCCTCTAAAGTATTTATGAAATATAGTATAAACAGTTAAGTAGCTCTGAGTTAAATAATATATGTTTTGGACCTATTCAATCCTAAGTGTACTTACTTCTGACAGTTTGAAAAATATATTATTCTGTGACAAGTTATTTCATTCAGTTCATAATGTTCTTTTTTTCTTACATGTTCTTCCTAGTGTCACGCATAGAGAATTGTATCCTGAAGTATAAATACTAGTGCAATATGCAGCAGGTATTACAAAATTAATTTGTCCTCAGATAGTCCCATGCCTGTAAATAATACGCAGAATATAAATCTCTGTTTCTATTATATTCTAAGAAGAAACATTGCTGTCAGATTAAGTATACAGTACTTGGTATCTATAGTTATAATATTATATCTTCATATTTTTCATATTTATATTGACAATCATTTTGGATGTAACCAGCATATCTCAAAAGTTGTTATTTAGAAATTGTCTTATAATTTTGTAAAACTATTCTGAAATTTGTCTTCTATGTTAATTTTTCTCTACATCTTTCTAGCTCTAAACACTTCTATGAAAAATCCACAGCAGTTTTTTCAGTTCTGTTGCTTTAGAAAATAGCTAAATTTTATTAGAGACATCTATTTGGAGAAGGCATAATAAAAGGTGCTTTAAAGGTACGCAGCAATTCTTTGCTAGTTGTATAGATTCTAGTTTTAGGTTTTGATTTTGGTGGTTTTTTTCCTCTGTGAGGCATTAGGAGAATATGGAAATTTAATACTTTCCACATTGATTAATATTTTGGCAAAAGAGGAGATATTTGCGTGTTCTAAATTGACTTCTATTTTGTTTTTAGAACATGTAATTTTGAAATGTTAGTTGACTTACTATAAAAACAGAGGACTGCATTAATCAAAATAAAATATGTAAAATTATCAAAATAGTTTCGTCTGTGGGAAAATAACTGGATTTTTTAATCCTTGAAAATGCCCTGTATTTGAAGTTTTTATTCCAATTTGGGACAGAAACATTTTCCAGAATTTTTAAAAATTCTTTCAGAGTTTGAAAAATGTTCTCTCTCAGTTCAAATATCTTTTGTGTGTTCTGCTCCCTATTTTTTCTGAGGGCAGATTCTCAGGCTTGTAGCCTGTGGGTCACCCATTGCACTTGCATTCAAAATATGAACTGTCCAGCAGTTTTATGCAGACTTTGCTGAGTCATCAGTGCTAATCATGTAGAGCTAAATTCAAACCCTGGAGAATTTTGTGAATATTGAAATTCTTATTTTCTCATTTACACCATTTTCATTATGGAAATATCTTAATTCTGGTGGGGGGTTGTTTGGTTTTGTTTGTTTCTGTTTGTTTTTGTTTGGTTTTGTTTTGGCTGTGCCTTCGAGTTAGATTAGAAATTCCTGTGGAAAATAGTTGTCCAGGGCTGTGTATTTTTTCAGCTCTGAGCAGTACATAATCTATTAATGAGGGGTGTTCCTCGAGGATCTGTACTGGGATTGGCACTGTTTAATATATTTAATGGCAACACAGACTCTGGGATTGAGACCACCCTTAGGAAGTTTGTGCATCTTACCAAGCTACTGCTACCACTGGCATCCCTGGCTCTGGCAGGGGGTTGTGGTAGATGATCTGTGAAGGTTCTTTCCAACCCAAAACTCTCCATGTGACTATAATTTAACCCCTAAAACTCTGTGGACTTCTGCACAACTCTTCAGTATATATAAAAAGGATCAGATGTATCAATACTTCATTTTCATAGTATGTCTATAATTCTCAACATCAGTAGCCCTTGTGAGAAATAAAGTACATTAATGAAATTATCTCATGTTCTACCTTCTGTGAAGCCAGCTATAAGTAGAAAAGACAGATTGACCCCAAAACATCTGAAATTAAGCCCAGTGTTAAACCAAGCATCAAGATGAAGGTGAATTTCTAAATTAGAGTGAAGAAAGAACAAATGGAGGAACACCCATAAGTGCATGGTGTTTTTACATTTTGTGCAAAGTGATTCAGAACAGAGTCATAGTGAGACAATGTTCCAGTTTGAAGTGGGGGAGGTTTATGGGAGGTTTTTTTTATGATTACCATTGGGTCAATTGAGGATATTAAGATGTTACTTGTAATTTCAGGAGACTGTTTCTTCATTCTAGTGTAGAATTCTCTTCAGTGTAAGAGGGGCTTTTGTTATCACTGGGTATTTTTCTAAAAGCATCTGAGAGGCTTAGGAGGCACAAACTGCAGCTGAAATTCAGAACACTCTGTTGTATGACTCTGTTGGATAATCAAGTGTGACATAAGAAAAGATAATGTTTATATCAAAGCACAATAAACTTCTAAATAAGCACTACCATTTTTCTGTCTTGCAAAATCCATCAGAAACAAATGAATAGTGGGGGAAAAAAAAGGAAAGGGAGGATATGTGGACATATCTGTGAAAGGTTTGAGGATATGCAACAGTCCATAATACAATTAATAATAGTGACATGACCACTAATAGCTGCCTATTATTGACTTTTATTCTCCAGTTACACTGTTTAAGATCTGTGTTGAGTTCTACTAGCTCAAAATCAAATGGCAGAAAAATGTTTGACTTAATATTTGCAAAGCATTACTGATTCTGAAAGGCTTCAAATATGTCTTAAGTTAATCAAATAAAGGGTTTTTTTGTCTCTTTCTTCCAAGGTATTTACTTAACCAGCACTTTACAGATTATTAGGCATACTGAGGGAGAAACAGATGAGACAACAAAGATAGCTATTTCTATGTGTTGCTCAACACTGCAGTGATTAAAATTGCAAACATTGATAAAATACAATCTTGGTTTATTTATAGAATGCATTTTGGCGTAGAATTCACCTACAGTTCATTATGTATCTAAAAAATTAGATTACATTCTTAAAATTTGGATTATAGAAATTAATATTTTCAGTTTATATTTGTTTGGATGCTCATATAAAGGAATTTTAAAGTGCCATATGGGAATACCTCTTTCTTTTGTTCTAATAGAAAAGACAGCTGGATAAATACCTTAAACTAGACACCTGGCTTTGAACAAAACAAAAGCTGAATATGACATATCCCACCCTATAACAAAAGAGCTTGGATTCTTTTATAAAGCTTCATGTAATAATAATAAAAAACCCTCATAATTAAAATAAAGGCAACAAAGAGACCTTTGATGCATTCAGTTTTCATTAATATTTAAAAGTATTTGAGATATATCAGGAAAAGCAGGGTCAAATCATAGATGTATTAGTGCCAGTTAACTCACGTGGAGTTGGCCTTCCAAATGTAGCAGCTGAATACATCTTCTTTCTGTGAATTAAATCTTTCCAGAGAAGATATTCTGGTCAATTAAAAAAACAAATTTTGGATTAAAAAAGTGCTCATTTCTGGATAAATCTATTCACTGCTACTTATAGAGTTTCTATGCTCAGGGAAAATTGAGCTCATTTCTGTGAGTGAGATGTAGCAAGTCTTTCTGAATTCACCTATGGAATATTGTCTCGAACTCTGCACAGGCTGTAGTAATTTATTTCACAGGAAAAAAAAAAACCACCTTGAAAATTTCCTTTCATCTTTTTAGTTATTTCCATTTCAATTTTCCCTCTGCCTTTTGCTTTTCTTACAATGCCTCCTTTCTCCCCGATTCTGAGTTTTTTTCCTGTTGATGTCTCCAGATAGCCTTACATACACTGTCAATCACATGCCATCCTGCCCAAGAGCATACGCTCTGAAAATCACATGAGATGGCTCCTTTTAATCCATCTTCTACAGGGGAAATTCAATTTAACAGTCATTTTGAATAGCATAAACCCCTGACTCTTGGCATCTTCATTTTAAATGAAAGCACCAGATTCTCTTTCTGTCAAAACACAGGATCTCTCCATAGGAAGAATTCTCCTCTTCCCATGCTGGTGTGGTAACAGGCATGTAGGAACTGGTACACCTTAATAAATCAGGTCCTCAAGAGACTGGACTGTCTGTGTTTCATCAGCAGAGTTCTGTGATTATTTGAACCATATGTAACTTCTAAAACTCAGGTATTATAAATCGATTATTTCACTTGTTAACACTATTAAGATATTAAACATAATGTAAAACATCATCTGTGAGTATAATTTTAAAAAGACATTTCTTTCTGTGCTCATTTCCTTAGAGATACATTGGATGAAGTACATAAAGTTCACAAAGTCTATTTCATGGATGCTTGTGTCTTCCATAGACTGGAATAACTGCACAGTAAAAAATTCCAATTTATATTTCTCCTGGAATGTTTTAATAGAAAAACACATTTCTGAAGCTTTCTATCATACAATCTACCATTCAGAAAGAAATTTATAATATTGATAAAGATATTTATTATCTACAATGTTATCATGTGATATCATCACCTTAAATGCTTTACTAAAAGTAAATCATTTATTTTACTTTACTAAAATCATTTATTTTACTTTACTAAAATCATTTATTTTACTTTACTAAAAGTAAATCATTAAAAGTAAATCATAAAAAAGATCATTAGGATTTGAAGTTTAGAAAGTTCTAGGCAGCCACATTATGCAAGTCACTGAGATCTGGGAGTTCATAACAGCCCCAGTGTTATGTCGTTCTGTGTAAGCAATTGTTTGATATTTTCTGTCACAACCAGGTATCTGAACTGTGTTGTCAGATAGCATTTTGGGGATGCATGTACCTTTTCCAAGAAAAAATCCCACTGGTAAGCTAAACAATTATTTTGATAGTAGAGTATAATGGTCTAATGAGTATGTCAATTTACCATAGAAATTTGTTTGAATGAGTGCCAAAATTTGCTATCTAATACTGTAAAAATGTAACAATATATTTCTTTACAACTCTCCAAGCAATAACCCTCTGACTTGAAGTAGAGATGGAAAAAATATAATAAGCTTAATTCAAAATATTTTAAATTGTTGTTATTGTTGAAAACTAAATACTATCATTAAAAGCATAATTAATGGTAGACATCATTTATGTAGTAGTTTAATATTGAAATGATAAAAATTTCTTCTCATTCTGAGTTGATTCTCTATCAGTTGTTTCTCAGGTTCAGATAAAATACAGAAGGAAAATTATTTTCCCAATACTGTTCCACATGTATTTAATCTATTGGCGTGATTACCTAGGTCAAAATTAATGAACTTAATTGAGAAAAGTGGCAGATGAGACCTTCTATGAGAAACCATACTATCTTACTGCTGTGATAAAAACCATTAAGATCCAGAAATTGGTAGGGCCAAATGTGTTAGTGTCAGAAAGCAAATATCCCTTCAACATACATGACTGTTTAGCATATTCTGTAACTGCTTTCATTTGAATTACAAAGAGGTTCTCTTCTAAAACAATTTGTAAATCATCCATCATTTCTAGGTAGGTATGATTAAAACTCAGAAATATCAGGTTTTTACTACAGTGAACTTAATTTCTTTTCAAGAATTAGTAACATTAAATTGAATATGAGATTTTTTTTTATTGGACCAGCATATAAATCTAGAAATATATTTAAAATTATTGTAAACCCAGCTTGTAGGAAGATGGTGTGTGATTACACTTCATGTACACCACAGAAATTTCCAGGAAGAACTAAAAATATTATAAAATACTGTGTAAGCATATATATTTTTATTGTTATGTGATATACTAACAGTATAAACCCTGGTATTTTTGTAATGGTTACATTTCTGTTGTTTAATGACTAAAACCAAACAGATACAGTCCTGCTAGCTGAATATGCTATTTTTCCATCAGGGAAGAAAAACTAAGTATTTTCTAGATGTGACAGAATACACATATATCACGGTATATATGGGACATATAATAGTTTGAAATGGAAAAATCAAGGATAAGGATTTGAATTATCATGATTAGCTGTGTTAAGGACATTCAAACAATACAGGCTATTTTCTGTCATTATCTGAGTAGAATTATAAGAAACAAAAATATTTCCTAAGATTTATTATATATTCCAGTTTAAGGTTTTTCCAATACTCTTAGGGGGAAAAAAAGCCAGGAGAGTGTTTTGTCTTGCATACAGATTGAAACTATTCTTGTCTCCCCAAACTGCACCTTTTAATTTCAGAAACTTTTGCCTCTGTAATTTGGACAGTGTGACAGGGAAAGATTTTGTTCGAAGTTTTGACTATAGTTTAAACTTCATCACTAAATCCAGAATGTTTAGAGGAAGAGAAGCAAAATTTTTCATGGGCTTTGCTGCACCAGTTCCCTTCATGAAGCCAATTACATTCTCCAAATAAAGCTCATCAGCCAAACTCACCTGCTGTTAAGAGCAGAGGTTAAATCATATGAAAGTAGTTATGGACTAATGGGTTTTTGCTTGTTGTTACTGGAGTTTGCTTTCTGTCTCCTACCCTGCCAAGTTTCTGAGGCATCTGCCTGGCAGCCACATAGATAAAACCTCAAGCAATGAAGGCTCATACTTCAGTCTCCCTCACAGACTTTTAAACCTATCTCCTACTGATTCATCTTCTCCCAACAAAACACTAAAGTACCTTAAGAACAATGTTTTAAAATTATAGTGGTATCTTTCAGCATAACTATTACCCTGGATTTTTTTAATTACTTTACTATTTGTAATTAATTCTGCTATTGCAGTTCTTAGCTCAGATTTTACTACCAAATCTCGTGCAGAAGGATTTACTTTGGCCACCTCTGGCCGGTTAACTGTCTCCTTTTCTACTTCCCAATCAGTTCAGTTCCTTGCCATTTGACCTGACTTAATGTAACTTTCCATTACCTTCCAGTCACTGTTATGACTCTATAATTATTTTTACAGAGTTATATTTGACTGAAGACTGTAAGCACAGGAAAGTAAAAAGTGTTAATCGAATATTCAGCAGAACAGGGTGTTTAGGTGAATTTTACTCTCTATTTTTTTTTCCCTGGGAAGAAATCTTCTGCCTCCTGCTACTAATTTTATATAGAATATTTCCAGTTAGAGGTCTTAACCTTGTCAAAAAGATTCGACCACTTTTAAGTTTATATTTTTTGTCCTTGTGATGGATGAGTCTTTAGAGTCTCCTCAAATAAACATTTGCCTTAAAGTACCAGTGTTTTAAAACAGAAGATACATATATTGCCTGGTCTTACAATTGACCTGTAGTTTGTAAACTGTGTGACAGATATTTCAGGATCTCCTCTATATCTCTTTTTATTTTCCCTCATTTTTTGTTTCTGTCTCTTTCTTGTCACATGTAAACAGATTTTGTTATCACTTGTCAGCAAGGTAATAAAAAGCTAAATTAATTAAAATTACATAAGGTCCATTAAGCTCTCGTAAGACTTGTTCCACTGCAGTGTCTTTATTCCAGGACTGTGCCAATAATTTGAAACATAGGATGTCATTCAGGTGCTCACATTACCTAGATTTTATATCAGTGGCCTTTTACATTATTGATGGGGACAGAAGGCAACCCCAGCCATTAACTCTTCCTGTAAAGCAGCACTGAAACATCCACCATGTGCGGACTCATTTGTCAGTGCCCTGCATCTGGAAAACATCTCTGCCAGAAGAATGATCTGCAGCATGAAATAGAGTGGGAGGTGAGACTATATTTCTGAAGAATTTAAAAGGGGAGCCAAAGATTTTTATGAGGGCAAAAAAGGGCAAAGGCAATAGACTTGTGCAGTTGTGATGATGTAATTCTATGAAGAGCAGAGCAGAGCAACAGCAGCTTTGTAACTCCCTGAGAAAAATAAAAAAGACTAAAAATTTGCAGTGATACTTGTCTATATTCAAGGTCCAAAGTTATATATATTACTCAAAACATGCTTAAATTCTGAGAAAGTGTTATAAACAAAATGTCACTACAGTTTGGTTGCTGGGGAGCAGCATTGAGTTTTTTGCATTTAATTTTCTAAGCATATTTAGGTTATCAACCTTTAATATTTAAAAAACCAACTGAAATAAAAAATACAATTCCAATTTTTTTTTCCTAATGGAAGAAATGACTGTTCTAAAATAATCTTCGAAGTTAGAATTGTATACTGCTCATTAAAATATCCAAGAAATTGCCTATTAGGAATATAATTACCACTGTTAGACCAATGTGCAATAGAATCCATTTTATAAAAGAAGATACAGTATTAATGTTCTCACCAAAGCAGATCTGCTGTAAGAGATAATGTGTTAAGCAAGATCAGTCTGAATATTTGCCAGCCAACTCTTTCAGACAGATAGCAAACCATCAGGTCTGTTCTCAGCTTTTAAAGCAGAAAGAAATAAGATTTGTTCTCTTATGAAGTGTAATTCAGCAGTCCAAACTTGCTTTAAAGCTTTCACAGGTAAAGTGAAGTGCCATAGAGGAGTATGTAAATATTGAAACAGTCTTTCCTTTGTTGAGTAAAATGCTGTTTGTACTGCAGTGGTGTGGGTTTAGTTATGGTCTTGAGTCTTTAGATTGAAATGGCAAAGCACTATAGCACAAGAGGTAACATTTTCTCAAATTTATGGATCACTACTCCAAAAGATTTGTTTTTACCAAAAGATAAGAGTAGGAAAGGTCTTTTTTCTTTTTTCTTTTTTTTTTCCTGTGTGCTGAGTACCAGCAATGTATTCACCCTGAATAATTCATCCTCTGTGTCTCTGGCTTTTTGCTTCTTTATGCAAGATCTTTACAGAAAAAGTACATTATTTTTGTTTGGTTTTTTTGTCACAGAAATTTATAGAAACTCAGTAAAAGGAAGGGTTCTGCTTGACTGAAATCCTTAGTCACACCCAAGTGAAGGAGAAGCCAAGGATTTTTAGCCCAAGTGCTGGAACTGTTTGTATAGTTCTTTAAGTATTAAATTTTTAATATTTAAATATTTTGTTGCACAGCTTCAGCAGGAAATGGAGAAAACATTCATCCTTCCCTACCAATCTAGTAGCTAATAACTTGTGATTAAATCTCTTTACAGAAGGAGAAAAAATCTGAGTTTCAATCAATTTAGAAATGGAAATTGACCTCATGTCTGCTATTCCTCAGGTGATCGATTCAGCCATTAGAATATTTTACAAATGTTAGGTAGCACTATTTTTTCTCTGGCCAAGTTGTTGAAGAAAACTGCACTTGCTCCTTGTAAGTGTTCTAGATGTGCCCAGCATAAGTGTGGACATTAAATCCTAGTATTAGGTAGAGGAACAACCTCTTTTTGGGTTATGCTCAAGTTTAGAGCATAATTGTCTAGAATTTCAATTGTCTACGAGTTGATCTTTTAGTTAAAGGGTATCATCATGACCAGGAGTACAGCTCTTGACACCTCAAGGAATCTGAATGTACAAAGTGACCCTTGTGAGCATAAGCTTCTTCAAGGCAACCAAAGGTAGATTTTGGGGCAATTTGCTTAAAACTTGGAACCAAAGTGCCTCACCCCTAGTTGTGCTGTGATTTCAATGACCAAGTGCAACTCAGCACTGCAAAGTACAGAGATCTGTGTGTCCATCTCTGGGGCCCCCCACATAAGAAGGATGTGGATCTGTATGCAGCAAATCCAGAGGCCACAAAGATGATCAGAGGACTGGTACAAAGACAGAGGACAGTATAAAGACAGGCTGAGAGAGCTGGGACTGTTCAGCCTGGAGAAAAGAAAACTTTAGGAAGACCTTATAGCAGCTTTCAGTATCTAAAGCAGCTACAACAGTGCGGAGAGGAATGTTTCACAAGGACGTGGTGATAGAACAAGTGGTAATGGCGCTAAGCTGTAAGAGCATAGGTTGAGATTAGATGTTAGAAAGATTTAGATATGAGGGTGTTGAGACTCTGGCATGGGATGTTCAGAGGAGATGTGGATTCTCCATCCCTGTGAGTGTTCAAGGTCAGGTTGGACAGGGCTTGGAGAAACCATAGCAGGGGGGCTGCAACCAGATGATCTTTAAGGTCCCTTCCAACCCAAACCAGTTAGTAAGAACTTGTGTGAGCATGAAAGCTGTGCTGTGTGTAGAGGCAGCAGCTTGTCCAGAAGCAGTACAGCTGCATTCCTGCAGGGTTACACTGAAGCTAACCAGCTCTCCTGAAGGGATATAGCACAACAAAATTATGTTCTGCTACTTCAGAACCTGTGTCAAACCACATCATGGTGAGATTCACTCACCTAGAAACGTCATGCTTCTAGTTCTGTTTTAGACTCCCAGATACACTACTCATTCCCCAGGCATTCAGGAGGTGCTGCATCCTATTTTCCTGCACTATCCTAATATCTCATGTATCCTACAACATGTGGAAATTTTACTACTTTTCAAAGGATCCACATAATGCTCCTACATTTGTGATTCAGTACAAA
Organism: Sylvia atricapilla; assembly: GCF_009819655.1. Classification (NCBI taxonomy): domain Eukaryota; kingdom Metazoa; phylum Chordata; class Aves; order Passeriformes; family Sylviidae; genus Sylvia; species Sylvia atricapilla. Next base: position 14,887,810 of record NC_089144.1, on the reverse strand, counting down.
ATCACTCTCCAACTTGACTGCTTGCTGTTTTTCAGCCCTTTTAGAGGTGGAGTTCACTTCTAGTCTTGTCTCTACCCCCACAGCTGCCCCATGTCTGTGTAGTTTGCTATACATAGTCTTAGAAACATCTCTTTTTACAAGTTCTGTCTTGAAAGATGTTTAGTATTCTCAATTTCCATTTAAGACAATAAGACTCACAGGTGTGCTTTGCAGGACTGTCTTATATGAGCAGTTTGTATGATCAGGCAGAGAATTGTTCATGAGAACACGAGTCATATCTCTGATCTATGTAAAGAAATATTGTCTCATATATGAGCAATTTGCCTTCAGGACAACATGAAAATAAATCAGGGGAAGCTACCACAGTAACTTTTTGTTGCTTGTATATAACTAGAATTTAAAATGTGATTCTTTTTACTCCAAGACTGATTAAAAAATAAAATATATCAAATTATTTAAATTCTTGCAAATGGAAAGTGGCTTTATTTGGGATCAAAATTGTATTTCTAGCTCTGCTTTCATTTAATTTATAATCTGTTCAGAAACAAGCTATTTTCTTCCAAAACAGCAATCTGCTCATTTGCTCGGCGAGAGCAAGCTTTGAAAGTGCCATTTCCACACTGCAGTGCAGCTGTGTGCTGAGTGTATCACTGTCAAAAAATGTGTGTCTATCCACTGGTTAGTATGCAAGACTTAGACAAAAAAGTCACTTGTTCTTTTCATCATGATGTTCCTCTCTGTGACTTAGTTTTCCATCTGTTAAGTGAGGCCAGTCACACACAGGTAAAACTATTTTTAATAGATTCTGCTTGAAGATCACTCAAGAAAGACGTCATATGTGAGGCTGAATTTTTACTACAACTCCTTTGATGTAAATTTTATCATCTAAGGAAGCAGCTTTCAGAAACTAGTTACTTTTATTCTTTCTTGACCTGAACTCAGCCTACCTAGTAAATGGAGCAAAACATATTTATTCTATTATTAAAATCACTTATCATCACATAGATAATATGCTCAATGATTTAAAATCAATAGAAATTGTATCAATTTGTTGGATTAAATTCATACCCTTTTCAAACATTAAATTTCTTGCTTACAGAACATTTGCTGTGGTTTCTGTGTTGCTGTCAAGGTGCAGTATGGACAAATAAACGTAACTGCTGGTGTGGCATGTGAGCAGTAGCCTCCAAACTGGATGGGGGCTCATTTGTCTTCTCTAGCTTAGGAACAATCCCACTTCTTCCAACATCAGCTTCAGGACCACATCCAAACAACTGAAAAAATTATGCTTATGGAAAGCTGTGAGGATAAGCATATTTAGTTACTTTTACCAAGAGTGATTTCTTCAAAATAAAACAAGTTGCCACAGTACAGACAGGAGAACATTGCTGCTCTCCCCCAGTCCAAGCTCTGTTGTTTTGGAGGGTGGCTGAGGGTACTCTCTCAAATGACTCCTTTTGAGGCTTCTCAACAGAAAAACGATTTTCAGCCTCTCTGACTTGCTGCAAGGCAGTTTGTGCTCTGCACCACAGTGCAGAGAGATTCCCATGTTTTGCCTCTTATTTCCTGAGGCCTGAATCCAAGTTTCTGCAACATTACCCAGAATGAATTTCCTTTTCTCAATGGAACTGGCTTAAGCCTGGATCACGTACAGCTAAACCTCAGATTCCCATATCAGGCCATTGCATTTCTTGACAAAATCAGTGTTGGAAAATTATTCATATGTGTTTCACAGATTTCATACTGATTTCACTGAATTTAGAGGCAACACATTCAGTGAACTGAGTGACCACAGTGCTAGGTTTAAAATCCACAATGCCATCCTCCTCAAAATATAAACCCAGGTAAAAATAGTGTGCACACTGTAAACCTGGAGTTTGACATACCTGAAAGACAAAGAAAAAATTTCCAGTATTTTTATTTTTTAATTCCCATTAGTTTATTCTTATTTTTCCCCATTTTCAGTTATTGTTCTAAGAAGTACTTTTTCCTTTTCAGAAAATGCCCATTAGAAAACTGATTTTCATCCCTCCCCATCTCATATCTTAGGCATAAAGATTAGAATGCAAAGACTCAGAGACAAACCTCCTTGAGAACTGGCCTAGTATGAAAATTGTTCCCAGGTGTTTCATGTCTCTTTCTTACTCAAAGATTGTATGATTAGCACTTTAATGTCTACACAACTTCTCGCCCAGTTCCCCAGGAGAATGTGAAGATGAAGCCATGAAATCTAAGCTGTTTGGTATTTATCACGAACACTCTGATTGCATTTCAGAGCTCTGGGATTTAAACAGGACGTCAGTGTTTCGTAGCCCCTTTGGATATCTTGGACTTCACGTAATGCTGCTGGATGAGTATCAAGAGCGACTGTTTGTGGGAGGAAGAGACCTCTTGTATTCCCTCAGCTTGGATCGAATCAGCGACAACTACCGAGAGGTGCAGTAAAAAGCCATATACATATATATTTATTTCTTTATATATATTAGTCACTTCATGTCACAACATGCAGCACAGGCTATTACAGCTTACATGACTGAGGTAATGGAGTATTTGTAGGTGTTTTGTGCACGAACTCTAAGGCCATATTTATATTTAAGAAAAATACACTAATTACCCTTTCCCCCTCCTTCACCCCTAAGGCTCAGTCTGGATGAAGAGAGGTCATATAACTATTTCTCACTAAATTTCAGCATGGCTGCAGATGTTTAGAGCACCTCACTTTTGTAGACATCTGATTTCTTTATCTCCACTGTATTATTGAGGAATAAAATCTCCCTGGTATTTTTGGGGAGTTTCAGAAGAGAAAATGTTAAGACAAAAAAAAAAATTAGCATGTAAACTCTAAGTTTTCAATAGCAGCATAAACCTTGCAGCTATTTTTTTAACCTTCTTTAGAAACTCGATTTTGCACTGGTTTGAGCCAGAGGTACTATTACATAATGACTGAAAGTGGCATTTGAAGGTGCCACAGTGGTCTGTGGGAGAAAGGTGGGTCAAATCATAATCCTTACCAGAGACCTCAGTACACTGTAGAAACCACAAGTGATTGGCAAACTGACAACTGGAGAGGCTGGAGTCTGAGCTGATGTGAGCCTTGGATTCCTTACTCCCTTCTACCCTTGGAAGCTAGAATTGGAAACATGCAGTAGCAAGGGAAGCTGGCAGGAGCATTGTTCGACCATTTTGAATGTGGATAAATGATGTCTTGAAATATTTCAGTGTTTTCCTTATCTGCTTCTTTAAATTTTCCCAATGTGTTTTGATCTATTCTCATTTATTTGCAAATTGATAAGTAGAATAAAAAGTGAGTAAAATAAAATAACATCCCTTGGGATAAATATTTTTGTTGATGTCTATACTGCACTGACCACTGATGTTTCAAATTCTTTTCTTTCTGCCCTCTTACAAAAAGTGAATATCACTATTCTTATGTCAACACTCTGGCCAACGTTATTATAAGTATCTATGCTTATCTCTAAGCATAATTAGCATGTTCCACGACTGTGAACAGATATGCTTTATTCTTTTTATAAACATTTGGGAATGTCAGTCCTAGATATGGAATATGAATCTACTCAGGGAGGCTATTTGAGAATTCATCTGTATTTTAAAAAAACAAAACAGAATTTAACTCTTCAAGGAGCAGAGTTACATGCTAAGCCTTGTTCCTTGACAGTGAGATATAAGTTAATTCCTTTTTACTTTGATACAAATTATTAATATCCTGTCACAAGATATTAGAGCTCAGGGATATAAAAACATTTCAATAGCATTTGTTTCTGTAAAATAAGCTTTTTGTCCCCACTGTCTTCTTCCCCATTTGGCAGCAAGTCTGTGAGGAAAAATGACAGGGTAGAGCATTTCATGCTTCTGTCCAACCACCATGGTCCCATCTGGACTCACTTGAAGTTCATTGCTTCCCTTCTTGTTTTTAAGTGGAATACCAGCCATTTACTCTGAAATCATGTTCTCTGTCTGGAGTCCCGTGTAGAGTATGGCAAATTGATGAAAACTCTCCTTGCCTTTTTTTATGCAAAATATGAGAAACTGAAATAAATGAAGCTGGCCTGGCATGTTTAGAAACATGATCTCATTGGGACCTAGCTCCATTGAACACAAATATCATGAGCTTTTTCTCTTTTTCTCAGTGTTCACTCAGTGCAGATTTTGTTCAGGGAAAGTTATGGAAAGTGGGATAATGGTACAGCTCTATCAGCAAAAGTGTGGAATGAAATATTTCTGTTAGAGAAAACCTTAATTGCTGAGATACATCAGAGAAAGTTCCTGGAGCTGAGAGGGTGGTTGATTAATTATTACCAAAGTTCTTAATTAATCTGTCTTTAACTGTGTCTTGGTTTGTTTTTGACATTTTCTTTTAGACTAAAGAGTTTAGCTTAATTAATCTGAACTAGAAGTTGTAACCACTGAAAGTATATGAGTGCAGGCAAGTTCCTGGGTTTTATTCTCTCTCTGGTAACCAAGATGACTCACTATCTGCAAAAGAAAGGTTTCATGAAGTTTTGGGCAGATTTGTATTGATCTTCACCTTCTACGACCCAGAAAACAGTTTATGTCTTTTAATTCATAGTCTTCCCTGTATCAACAATTTGGAACATGAATATGCTTTCTAAAAACCAAACTGAAATCCATTCCCAGCTGGAGATTCATGCCTTTTGTTGTAAAATGACCAAATAATTCAGTTCTAGCCAGCATATTAGAAGTTATCCCAAAGGAAAACAACTAAATGCTGAGTGGACATAAAGTGCTTTTGCATTGAGACCTGTTGATTGCCAAAGTAATCCAACATTTCCAAAAACCTTAACTTGTGATGCATATGAGGTATGTCTCCTATAAATCTGTATTTAATAGACTACATGTTTTCATCAGGTTCAACTCTGTTCAGCTTTCAAATACACTCTGAAGGGTAGATTGTAGCTTTCTCATGTAAGCTAATGGCTGATTATGTATATCTCTACCAAATTATTTTAAACACATTCTATCTTTGTGATTTTCATATACATTAAAAAATACCTAAAAAGTGGGGAAAAAAAAAACCTTCAGAAAAAAAAATACTGCTGTCATTCTTGCATTGGTGGGGAAATCCAGATATTTGGGTTGAGCTCTCAACTGTGGAAAAAAACCTTCCATGTACCTTGGATGGGGAAAGACTCACTTCTCTATTTGTCAAAATATATGTCCTTTGCCTACTTTGCTACTTGTGTCTCTCATTTAATACATCCAGAGTCTACTATATTCTTGTTTAGAGTATTTAACACATAATGCTATAAGGTTTTGAAACAGTTACTTAGAAGTTTCTTTTCCATGTGATGAGTGCTCTAACACTAAGAGTAGCAAGAAAGAGGAAGAATATGAAATTTGAGTATCAGTGTTTACAGAGAATTAGAGCCATATAAGCACTCAAAACCTTGTGTAAAGCCAAAGCTTTGTGGGCACATTCCACTTAACCTTTGCTTTCTCTAGGAGCTCATTCTCTTCTACACCATCTTTGGAATAAAACCTTACTCGTATTTGAGATTTGGTCCAGAGCCTTAAAGGCTTGTACTGATCTAACAGACTGATAGAGAACTTTCTTTGGTATCTGGTGCCAAATTTATTTTTAAAAACATTGCATTTCATTGTACGTGGTGCCAGTGAGAATCTTTGTTAACAGCAAACTTGAGCCAGTGCCAGTAGCTCATCACCACTGGTCAAACAGCTCATAGAGAAGGGGGACCTTTGTTCCCCCTTTTAGTCTCTTGTGGGAGTGAAAATAAACTGCTTTTACTGTTTGCCTGCAAATTCCTTACAGAAAGCTTCTGCTTCAAGGGCCTTTGGAAGATCTGAGTCTGAATAGAAACCTTCCCACTTCTGTAAATGGGCTAGTGCAGGCAGATTTCAATTGTGCTGTTTCTCACCTAGTGTGAGATGGCTCCAGATTTGGTTTTATATCTCTGTTGTAATAAATTATAGAGACCTCATCATATATCTTGCCTCTAGTGCAGCTCTACTTCCACTCCAAAGCTGGCTGAACGCAAGTCTGCAAGAGCAGGGCTTACTTTTGTCTTCTTTGAATTATGTCTAGGAAAGTACACTAATACAAACTGAAATAAGAAGCACACAATTTAGTGAGTTTGATTATCCATTGGAATAACCTTCTAAGAGGGAAGGTGGCCATGTATTTGTTGATAAATATATACAATATCCAGTCATCAGCAGATATTTTTAAAGAATTTGTGCTTCAGCCAAACACAAGTTAGCTGTTAATTAAGCACTATTTATTGACTTAAACCGGGGACAGGTTGGATGAATTCCTTAATTGCCCTGTCACACGTTGGAGTTCAGACTAGAGCACACAGTAGTCTATTTTGGCCTGAAGTGCTATAAAGCTCATATAATTTCTTTAAATTAGTTTTCAGTGTAGATACTGTCCTGTTCTTCAAGGCTAGTGTCTAAATGGAAAGGATGTTTGGAGACGCTAATTAGCATTCCAGCTCCAATTAAAGTTTCCCCCCTATCGGTACTGCTTTACAACTCCATTTTTTCACAGGATGAATATATTTAAAAATATCTTTTAACTACTGTGCTTTACCCCTTACAGTGCTAAAATTACATCATCCAGGTTTCAAGGATGATAATACTGTGGTACAGTAGGAGAAAACATCACTAAACAAGCAGTTTAAAAATTTAATTCACAGTAATCTCAAGTAGTGAAAAATTATGTTCAAGCCAATAATTATGTCAAGACTGTAGCCCAGTGGAATGTATCCCAGTGTGATGCTAGTACAGTCTAGCAGGAAGATTTCCCAAAATACTTACTGATTCCTTGCCAAATGATTGTAATCCCAGCAGAGAACCAATTAAAAATTAAGGTTGGTAATTTTCACACCTATAAAACATAAACATCAGGAAAAGTAATTCGTGGCAGGTTAAAGACAAAAATTGCAGCTGATTAGTGCTTGGATTTTTGTGCAGTGCAAGCACATCCTATTTTGTGCTAATTTGAAATTTGGTATGATATCTGACAAGCAGTGATTTTTTTACTCTTAATTCCAAAATACTCTTGAAGAGATTAAAATCTTAATACTTATTTATGTTAAAATGGAAGAGCCTTGCAAGAATTATGAGTTTAAAAAAAATTTCTGGATAGAGAAAACTTTTTCAGGAGACATCTATCTATTACTAGAGTTATAATTGAGACCCATATACTTCAGACAATGAACATGGTCTTGCCTTAGAAGTCAGCAATTTATTATGAGCATCTAAGGTCGATTCCTGCACTGCTGCACAACCTCTGAGTTGCCCTTCCACTCCTCTCCTTTGAGCCCCCAGCTGGAGTATTGTGTCCAACTTTGTGTACAAAAGATGTGACCTGATAGTGCAGGTCCTGAGGAGGGCCACGAAAATGGTCAGAGGGCTGGAACATCTCTCCTATCAAGACAGGCTGAGAGAATTGAGGTTGAGCCTGAAGAAGAGAAAACTCTAGGGAAACATTATGCTGGAGTTTCAATTTGAAGAGGAGCCTTAGAGGAAAGTCAGAGAGTTTACTCAGGGCCTGTGGTGACAGGACAAGAGACAGAGGTTTTAAAATAAAAGTCTGTAGATTTAGATTAGATACTAGGAAGAATTTTTTAACTATCAAAGTGGTGAGACCCAGGAACAGTTTTCTCACAGAAGCTGTGAATGCTCGATACCTGGAACTGTTCAAGGTCAGGCTGGATGGGCTTTGAGCAACATTATCTAGTGAAAGGTGTCCCTGACTACAGTAGATGGTTACATTAGTTGGTCTTTAAGGACCTCTTACAACCCAAACCATTCTGCAATTTCACGGTTTAGTCTATTTTTTTGTGCCAAGGACCAAGCTCCACTGCAGCTGTTTTTTGACAATCCAGACAATTAGGAGCATTAGTTTACCTTTTTTCTCTTACTGCTTTTTTCTCTTAATTCTGTATATGTATTTAATTCAATATATCTTAAGTAGAAAATGTACATACAAAGTATTTTCAGCAGTGCTGGGACTAAGTCTCCAAATACAAAAATAATTACCTACACATAGTGTATTTAGTATCAGGTTACAGAGTCAAGTGTTTTATTCCCTCTTTGGTTTCTCCATTCCTAACAGCCACCTACACCTGGTGTGGGTAAAAGCTCTTATTTTAGCCTGCTAGTTAGAACATGTCTTCGGGAAAGTGAGAGCTGTGGCTTCATACTTATAGCCTCAAGAGGTCTTAGAGATCACTAACTTCTAGGCTTTTTGGGTTAACAAGTTTAACCCAAGCTTCATTCAGTTCCTGACCAGTGACTGAAACAAACGCCAGTGGACTCTGAGTTTGCAATGAATGAACCAGGAATACTCTGACCAGGATGACTGGATGAGTGCCTTCATGGGAGCTCAGCAGAGCCCAGGTACCTCTCCAGACCATACAGCAGCAGTGTGGAGACAGATGAGAGTAATTTTTGATCACTCATAGATGACTATAAGACTGTCTGACTGAAAACAGATGTTCTGGTTAACTTGGATTTAGATGGCGTGACACCTAAACACTGCCAGGGCACTGCTGACTCAAAATCAGCTTGTCACTGACCAGGACCCCCAGGTCCTTTTCTGAAGCTCTAGGCTCTAGGCTCCCATTCCCTGATCCATACACGGAACTGGGGTTGCACTGTCCCAGGTGCAGAATGCACTTACCCTTGTTAAACTTTATACAGTTGGTGATTGCCCAGCCCTCTGATCTGTCCTGGTCTTTCTGCAGTGCCTTGGCCCTCAAGAGAGTCAACAGCTCCTCCCATTTTATTGCCGTTGACAAATTTACTTAGTATTCCTTTGATTTCCATGTCCAAGTCGTTAATGAAGATATTAAGGATAATCGTGTCTTTTACTTTCAAGCCATAGGCATCTAGGATTCATAATTTATCTTCACTTATCTTGCAATCAGGTTTTCTAATAATTTATCATTTTCTTAGATTAAAATTATTTCAAGAAAACTAAGATAGTTCAACTAACAAAACTAGCAAAAGAATTTAATTTTGAAATGTTTTCCAGACTGAAAATAATTTTGTGATTGGAATATTGACAAAAATGTCTTAATGATGACATCAGTTTTTTGATATTTACTTGGTTTCAGCCAAGCTTGATATCACTGACGCAAACATGTTTTTGTTTTCACATTTAAATATTGTAAGAAATTAAATAATCATTCCAGCGTGATCAGTCATTGTTTGAGATTGTTTTCATCCAAACAAATCATGCATCTGAGGTGAAACATAAATGTTATACAGTAGGCTGCTGAAGAAAAACTCACTTGTTTAATTTGTCTTCACTTCTGGTAACTGCCTGTGAAAGGCTGCTCCTATTCCCATAAGGTTAATTGCTGACCCTTATTAACTTCACTGTAAAAAAATTTTCTTTCCTAAATGTCACCTCAAGCAGGAAATCAGTAGTTCAAAATTAATAACTGTGTTGAAAATCACTGACAATTTAACATAGATGTTTCTACTGAATTTATATAACATGTTCTATACATTGACTTCCTTTCAATTCTGTTAACTACTAAGTTTGCTGTGCTACCCTAATCAAGACAGTTATGCTCCAAAAAAGGAGAGGCTGGAGGTCTTTTCTCCCAGGGGAAGCAAGGCTCAGGGGAAACTCATCACAGTATTCCAGTACTTAAATATTTAAATGGCATCTCAAAGAGGAATGAGGGTCTCCCTTCACAAGGAGCCAGGGACAGGTGGAGTTTCTGCCACTGGAGGTTTAAAGATGTCTAGAACAGAGTGTTAGATAGTCTCATCTAGGCTCCCATTCCCACCAAAGGATGGATCAGATGATCTTTTGAGGTACCTTCCAGCTTGGGCTGTTCTATTATTTTGTACATGATCTGAGAACTTTCACATGAGAAATAGTGGAAAAGATGGATTGCCAATAATTATTGCCAGACTGCTAATTAATTTTTTTTTTCTCAGATCCATTGGCCTAGTACACCTCTGCAGGCAGAAGAATGCATAATTAAAGGAAGAGATGCTGTAAGTATCACTAATTACAGATCAAATATACTTTAATTATACCAGTGGTTGGTCCAAAACAAGGATTCAGGCATCCCTAACTTAAGAGAGATTGAAGCACAGATATAATGTTAAGTGTTGCAGATTAAAAACATGTAACTACTGTGAACACATTAAATTATTAGCTTAATTGCTCTTCAAACCAGTTCCTAAAAAGGCAATGAACACTTTTGATCATCTGAACTTTCTTCTAATTCTTATTCTGGTACTATCAAAAAGGTACCTTAATAATTCTCCTATTCCATTTCTATATCCTTTTCTTTTCGTGTACATGGATTATCTTCTCCATATTCACATCCCAATTTATCTTTAAAATTCATATTCTCTAGAATACATTAGAAAAAGCAGTTAAGATATTAATAATTATAAAATACACTGTAATTTATATTGTCCTATCAGTTTTGTTCTATTAATAAAAATATTCTGTTTTAATGAACGTCAGAAGTGTTCTGTTCTTGTGATTCAGTGTCCTGACTGTTATCAGTTCCTGGGAAAAGACCTGAAATCTCACTGACACACAGCAGCTGGTATCATTGGCATCACAGGATGAAAGTTCTTCTGGAGGAGAGCACTCTTTAATTTTGCAGTGCACCAAGCTCATTATCTGTACCTCGTAAACACACAGAGAGTACAACTAATAAATCCCACAGCTGAGAGAGCTCACAGTGAACCAGAGGATCTGAAAATTATGATAGTTTTATAGCAACAGTGACAGGAAAGTAGGACACAGAAGGGGACGTACAGGCTTTGTCCAGAAACACAGTAAAGAGCCTTGACAAAAACTGACACATTCCCAGTAACTTAGGAATCTATTTCTTCTGAAATGAAAGCTTGAGAACTGTCCACATTAAGGCACTGGAACTAGTTTGGAAAGTAGTAATATTAATATTAATAATAATAATAATAATAATAATAATAATATCCCAGCTCTTCCCATTCACCTAGCCTAGAACTGATAGTTTTTGAAGATTCTTAAGAGCTTATTGTAGTTTTTCAGTTTACTTTTATATCCTGGATAATTTTATGTGGCTTTGGTTGAAAATGGTGGTTTTCTACAATGGCTGATCTTTGAATCCCAGTGAATCCCAAACCTAAATTATTTGGCCTTTATTTGGCACTACCTCTCAGCATAAGCTGTTGTTAGTTAAAGCTCTAGAAAGAAATCCTTCTTTTACCACTAAGTGTTTTCTGATACTCTGACAATATTTGTTTTGTTAAATAAACCCAGAAATAGGTACTGTTGTTTAAAGCAAAGGTAGCCCAGTCAGACTCATGTTTCTCTAAAACTCAAAACATTTTTGCAATTCAGTTTGTTATTATAAATCCTCAAATTTGTGTTGTATGAATGTGGTCATTTAAAGAGCTTCATGTGTTTCTCACATTTCCCTGAACCGTGAAGGTTTGGTCTAACTACTGCTTTTACAGGGAAAAAACAAAAAACAAAAAAACCCAAAACAAAACAAAAAACAAAAACAAAAACAAACAAAAACAAACAAACAAAAAAAATCCCACCTTTTAAATAATCACAAAATTCTAGAAGCAGAGTCTTAAAAAAATAAATTAAGATTTTAAAAGCTGGAAATATTGTAATGCCAAACAATATTCTGATCCTCACTTAAGACTTAATTCTATATGGACTATGTGAACCAGTAACACTAAAACACTAATTAATACCAGGAAAACTTTAATAATTTTCATCACCATGCTCAGTATTCAGTAGATGAATTACTCAACCTGAAAGAAATCTAAATTAGAATAAAAAACCTTCCTACTTTCTTTTCATCATCATTTTTTGTAGCCATAAGCCAATATTGAATTAATATCATAATGTCTCAAAATCAACCCTTTGTCAGTATTAATTTCTTAATATTGACTACAAACTGTAGAAAAATCTTGTTCTATTTCAAACATTTTGCTTATTCCATGCTGGTTTGTTTTTTTTTTAATTTTCCTTTGCAAAAGATCTGTTACTCAAGGCATAATTATTAAGTAGAATTGATAATGGTATAGTAAGTTCTTAACATTGAAATACTTCACATGTACTTTGCTGCCTCTTTCTATATAAAAGAACAGGCTGCTTTTACAAGCTTGTATAACCTTAAAAAGTTATCAGTTCATGTTGTAGCAGTAAAATGCAAGTATTGTAGTCATAAACAGTTTCACAGCTTGTAACAGAATTAATAAGACAGTTAAAAAAGGCTTGTCTTAACAACACATGCATACTCTTAAAATAAGCCATGCTTTTCTGATTCAAGTGAAAGGAAGGGAAAAAAAGTCCTTCAGCTGTCATCCAGTGTGCCAGGAATCACACCTGTTAGCCTGTGGTGTGAGAGTTTTCAATTACTCTGAATTACTTTATCAGAATTGGAAATCATTCAGATGTAGAAATCAAGGTCTGTAGAGATGCCTCACTCCTCCACACAGAGAAGTTCTGGATGAATAAAATTCCACAGATCTATTAATATATCTATGTAGCATCCTGTACCCAAGTATTTAATTAATTGATATAGTATGAAGAAGTCTTATTTAGTATCCCCTTGGGTGATGCATCTCTTCCCTGCTATGTATATAGTTCATTAATAATTATCAGTAATGCCTTTTTTCCTGACACTTCCCAGAAAAGCACCTTTTGTCATCTGTTAATAAATGATCAAGTCTAGACATTTGGAATTTGTTTCTTTCTATGTTTGGTATTTTCACATCCTAGGGTTTTTTTTTTTGCAGAATTTTTCAGGCATTCCTACAAAGAGATGCAGGAGAAAGAAAGGGTAGATCTTTCCCATTTAAAAAAAAAAATCTTAAATTGCTAAAATGATTTTGGCACAAAGATCAAGAGCTGAAGGTGTATATGGATAAAAAACAGAAACAGTGGAGTAAAGAGCAGACCACCACTGAGAACAGAGGGAGTAAGTCAGGAAGGTCATACTTGGAGGAAAGGGAGAAGCAGTAACAGCATCAGCACCCAGTAAAGCATCTATTCAAAAACTTTTGGAATCATATAATACATATGGAATAGCATTTCGCTACCACCATCCTGCAAACATTTGGGAAATGAACCTAAAAAGAAGACACCTCTGTCATGGAGTGCTGACCCATACAAGGAGGATCACATGCCATTGATTTCAACCCATTATCTCAATTTGTCAGAATTTAGGGTTTTATCTCCTTAAGATACTAAAAGGTTGGTTTACCCTTTGTATATTCATAATATTTAACTACACAGCAGATTACATCATGTGTAGGTTACTTCTATGAATTGGCAGGATATATCTTGACGATGAACAGTTAAGGAGAATCAGGTAGCAGGGGAGATTTCTTTCCTTTTTTATTTGCTTGAGCATTTGGAAGACTTACATTGAATTCAAGGATTTGAAGAAAGAAAAAAGATGAACCTAATGTGGATTTGCAAGTGTTGAATTCTGCTCATGAATCCCCTGCAGACTCCTTTTTGATGTGAAGTTAATGCAGTTGATAATAAGACCCAGGATTGTTCTCACACAAATACAGCAGTCCAGAAATGAGCATAGTCATCAGTGAAGAACTGGAAATTTTCAAAAAAGGAAATTCTTCCACTCTGTTTCACATGTTCATTTCAGGATGGTATTAATTGCCTTTTGGAGATGTCTGGCCTACTTCACTGACTATTGAAAAAGCCTGGGAGAATTGCATAAATTACATGTCTAAATGCCAGAAGAGCTAAAGTTAGCTCAGATTAATTCCATTTTAAATGTCTTAAACTTGATGTGACTCTTAAAGCTCAGGGTTTTAAGTTGAAGAAATATTGAGCAATGAAATGAAATGGACAGTAATTTTTCTCCTAGAAACCATTGCAAAAAGCCAAAATCTAGACTGAAAACCAAATCCCAGGAATCCCAGGTGTCCCAAAATCAAGGGATACTTTTATCTCACTGTCTCTATTTCTAGTTTAGCACAGGAATAATGACCCCTCATCTCAAAGGGATGTTTGAAAATGTTTTAATTGTAATATTTATGAAGCTGCAAATACACTAATGAGTCCCAAAGTACTGCCCTGGGGGAAAAGAATATTTCTTCTTCAAAGGGGTTTAAACAGTGGAAACAGACAAAGTATGTGTTGATACAATATAAAAAATATTGGTTTAAATTAATTATACAATAAATTAATGCTGCAACTAAAAATTATATTTTTCATGAGATGAAGTTTATTTACTCTAGAGAGGAGCTATTTGCTGACCATTCACATCTCATGCTCTGAAGCATGTCTATATCTTATGTATCCATTAATGTGTAGTAAAGACCTATTCAGATTTGCAGACTATTTCCAAGACTAAAGAAGCACAAAAACATGCTTTTATAATTTAGTAACTGCTAACTGGTTAAGAATCTAAAATAAAACATGATCAATCAGTGCTCTAAACTTGTTTTTAATGTAAAAATGCCCACCCATGAAACTGATGGCACAAAGTTAATAACATGAAGTGAAATAGAATAGAAAGATTCAATATTAGAACATCACCTATGGGCACATACGATTATAAAAAAATAATAATTTAAAAGCTAATATGTTTATTTTTTACATAAACTAGGATGAATGTGCAAATTACATCCGTGTCCTTCACCGATACAACAGGACCCATCTTCTGGCTTGTGGAACAGGAGCTTTTGATCCACTTTGTACTTTTGTAAGAGCTGGACATCCATCAGAGGTAAGAAATTTGCTTTACAGGAGTGACTCTTTGGCTATACATTCCAGCAAAGCCTCTGTCGTTAAAAATAAATATTTAAGTTCAATTGTTCACAGTTCTCATATGATAGATATTTTTCCTGATGAAATGTAATACTGGACTATAATTCAGTTTGTGAACAGAGGAACTCACTAACATTTGAAAGTATATTATGGAGAATTATGCAAAGAATTCAAAGACTTTTCATCTTGGGTTTTTTGGTGTGTTTTTTACTAGACAAGTTGATACAGTAATTCTTAAGAAAAATATTAAATTTTGGGAGGGAGATTTGGCTAAATCTCTGCGGGTTTGGTTTCTTTGTTATTGCTTTTTGTTGATTTTTAAAACATTAAATAATACATTATATATCAATATATGTGTTAGTTGATTGGGAGATGGGATTTTTAAAAAATCTTTGGTAAGTTCAGCTTCTTTATATTGGTCTTGTTCAGCAAGTGCATGTAAGTTCCTCAATCCTTACATGCTTACAGCTGAGTAAAATTGTACTGCAGATAGCAATAAGAAAAATATATTGTCGATATTTTGAATATATTTCCTATGCAAAAATACAAATTGTCTGGATATCTCAGAATTTGGGATCATTTCTGTCCCAGTTCTATCAGAACAGGTTTAAAGACTCAGCAGAAGTACCAACCTCTCATTTTCAATTAGCGTGTAAAACTCTTTGGACATCAAATCTAGGTTGCTGAAGGCACACATGATGACAGCTTTAGAAACTGAACAAGGGATTATTGGAAACACACTTCGTGAGGTGGGACTTAATATATGGAGATGATTTATAACCCAAAGATAAGATTGCTTTTCACTGGCAGGTGTCAGGAAGGGTCACTGTTCAATGGTTTTGTTTAGTTGGTTCACAGGATGGTGGAGCTGAGCATTTGTCATGGAGCTGATGCTACAGCACCATCCAAGAGAATTCTTGCTTTCCTCTATGGCCAGGAACTCTTGGTTTGAATAAATATTAATTTCATACATAAAGTTTTTTACAGTGTACTCATAGAAATCAGCTAAGGGATTTACTTTAGGCAAGCTTTTTTCATTAATCTTCTCTGAGTAATGATGCATCCTTTTGACAAACCAAACGAGAACAACATCACCAGAAGCAATCTCCAAGGATTCAATCCATGCTGTGCACCTCCAACTGCTGTCAAAATGAGAAGCATCTCAGAAGCTGGGACTCCAGCACAGCACTTAGATTCAGAGTTGTATGAATTGCAGAAAAACACTGTTGCCTGAAATTAAGGAAGGAGCTAGATAATATGCAATGTTAAAATAAGGCAAATTTGCATGTGTTCTTTGCTCCTCTCACAAACCTCGGGTCAGGCTTCCCAACAGAGTTTGAAGGAAGCAATGACTGTGTATGTAGGAACACTATTTTAGAAAGCATAAACAACTGACTAATAAAAATAGAAGGCAGTCAAACAAAAAATGGGAAACAAGATACATATATATAAGACTGTGTGGCCCATGATCATCCCCTTATCTGTCACTGTCCTTCCTTCCCTTATTTTTGTTTATTATTCTCCCTTGTCACACTGAGGTTCTAAAATTTTATCCATGCTGAATTCATGGGAAAATTTCCTCTTTTTTTGGTTGTGTATACCAACAGGAAATAAATTTTCTACACTAATAAGTAGCTATACTGTTTCCTGTTATCTGAAAAGCTGAGCATCAGGATTAAAAAAGACAGGTGCCATTTATATGGTAGGTTAAAAATAACACATGGTATGTGGTTGAGTGGGAAAATTGTAATCTTGCTTTCTTTGAGTGATGAGGACATGGTGTAACTGCAGGATGTGAAAGGACAAGATCCTTCTGTAGAAAAATGCAGTTCAGTCTCTGCTATCTATCTGGTCAGAATATCCTCTTCTATAAACATCTGATTACAGTCCCCTATTTCTTCCACCTCATCTCTCTGGCTATTTTCTTACTGTCTGACTGTCATGGAAAGGACAGTAGCAAATGAAACAGTATTTAAAATATTACTGTATTTTGACAGTATGAACTATAGTATGACTATAGTTGATAGTATGACTATATTTCATACTAAAATATGACTCTTTACACCTCCTCATAGCTGAGTAGCACGAGGTATGTTTGAGGCTCATAAATATTTTAACAATGACACTTCTAAGACATGTTGAGGTGTAAGGTGTGGGATATAGGAAAGAGTGAGCCCTTTATGACAAACTTCTGTGTATCCAGATACATAACTAATACAGCATATGAAGGCACATGCACATATCCATATGGAACTATGAATCACCAGTATCAGCATAGAAAAATACTTGCTCTGTGGTCAGGGACCTCAACTAGAAGTTTCAATAATGCTGATGGAGTAGGGAGAATGTGACCCTCAGTAAAAACTGCAGGGTTCTTAAGTGATATAGGGTATATAAATGTAAACTAAAGATGATTTTGGAGAGGCATTTAAGCACATGGCAAAATAGCAGGAATGTACCTTTTGCAACATTGTCTCTTCCCTTTTACTGAGCAGGCCAAAGAGGAACCTGTTGGAACCTAACATTCAGATAAGGCTCTGGATTTTGGTGATCACTAGTCCTATGTTGCAGGGACATTTATTTTGTAGTTGGCTTCCAATAAATGTTTACATGGTCATTCATTTCTGAATAGCCATTTGGTAAGAAAATGAAGCATTGCTGGTTTTCCTTTGAAAATGAAAGTTTCCCAAGGCTATGATCACAAGCATGCTGTACCACACCCTGATTGAGCATGGGTTTGCGAGGTGCAGTGCAGTTTGTGAAAAGAAGAATTCTGCCTCCTGTGTAAGTTCTTACATACTTACACAACCACAAATTCATCTTTTCATGTCGAAACCAGGTTTGAGCTGAGCACTGAGCTCTTGTCAACAAACCATGAAGCCAAAAGGAGATTTCCAAAAATAGGCAGAATTTGATTGTCTAATTGGCAGATCATTTTACCTTGGAACTTCCTTAAAAATAGAACATTCAATGTTCTTGAAAAACACAGCAATAATGTCCATTCCCAACCAGTCTCTGTAGAAAGTATTAATCTTACTATGTAATGATTGAAACGTGCTTTGAAATCTTTCACATGCACATTCTGCTATGATACATTAAAGCCTCTTTGTGCTTTCCATGGTTATAGAAATTTAATTTTACCATGCATTTTTTTCATAGTATCCTGATCATATAAACCAACAAGAAATAAATACTGGTTTTATTTAAGTCTACATCAAACTTGTGTTGTACCACCAGAGTATAACCAAATATATTTTCCTAAATCAAATTACTTATAAATTCTATTATACACTATATATCCATTTGAAAGATTAAATATAAAATGGTTTACTCCATTTCTATTCCAATATTGGTTTAATTGATTTCACTTTGGAATTCCAGGCTGTTCAGTTTAATAAAACATTTGTGAATTATTTTATTTCTAAAAATATATAAGTATAGTCACTGACAGCAGCTTTTTATCTTTTTCTGTTTCTAATTACTTTGACTCTGATCAATGTTGCTTTTCAAATTTAAACATTTCAGCAACATACCCAATGTTTTTCTGCCATTTAGAAATAAGTTACAAATTAGGAAAAATAGGAGTGCTGACTTTGCAGACAGAAGAACTACTGGTGTTTGCAACAGAACATATTACAAAGTCTTGTCCAAGAAAACATGAGCAAGTTAAATGCCAGCCAGTAAGTTAGTTCATTATCTCTGACTTCATTAAATGCTTGTAAATGTCAAAAATTAGTGCAGGTCAGAAAAGATTGGGTTCTTCCACTTTCTTTTGTATTTCATCCAGAAATTAAGGTGAATTCATTAAAGTAAACATTATTTTTCCTGAAGAAAACAAGAGTCAGAGACCCTGAACCCCAAATTTCTCATGAGGAAATGCATATGCATTCCCATGTACACTGTGAGAGAAAATCTGAGATAAGTCTTCAGTCCCTGATGTAGAAGATGAAGAAAAGTTCAGAAAAAAAATCCTATTTTGCTTCGATTCTCACCAGATTGACATTTGCTTCTCTTGTTAACTTTGATGCCAACAAGGCAGGGTGGGGCAGACAAGGAGGGAAGCGCCTGCATTTAGTATCTTCCTTTTGCATTTATTTAAACTTCTTAGTTTTGGCAGCATGTGGCAGATGCTGGAGGAAGTGCTTTTTGTCTCAGTCCACGATTTACCACATCTAGCTGCTGAATACTCCAGCACTGTTCTGTAGACCTCAAAACACCTTGGGTGTGTTTTAGTGAACCTTAGATAAATCAAAGGCTCTATCTGCAGTCAGGTAATGATTTTATCTTTGTGAGTTATCTGTTCAGTAGAACAACAGGTTGTAAGGGTGCTCTGGAGGCCTTTCAATGATCCAGATTGCCTTATTCATTATTCACAAAGCACCTGTAACAAGTGCATGTGGGAGTTTCACCAAGTGCAGCTAAAAAATTACTCTGCCTCTCTCCATAGGATCTGCAAAATTGGTAGAAATTCCAAAAGAAAACAATATGCAGAAATAATATCCCAAGTTTTTGCAGGCTACATGGGGACAAGATAGAGCTGATTCCTGGAAAGGAAGGCATCTCTGCATGACAAAACCTGTTGAGGGAAATAAATTTATGGGAAAGAGCAATGCATGAAGAATTTTTCCTCCAGAACAAGCTGTAAATTTTTAATGTGTACATGGAGCTGGCAAGGTGCCATTTTCAGTGCCTCATTTAACTCAGTAAACTGCCTACAGCTGTATTTCTCCACTTCAGAAGGCTGATGGACTAAGCCACCTTTTCCACAAAATGCACTGGTGGTTCTGGGGATTCTCCTCTAGGTGTTCCTAATCTGATGTATTCCTTGTTATGTTATTTGCTACTCAATTAGCCAAGTGAGATTCTGCTTATCAGGGAAGACCAGCTCTAAATTCTAGGTCTTTAGTCCTGTTAGAGAGCACTTGCCTTTAGTAAGCAGCAGGTGCTTTTTTTTTTTTTTTTTTTTTTTTTGCTTGGAAGACAGTTCAGTCAAGTTCTTTCTAATCTACATGACCTTTAATATTTTGTTGAGTTTGGGAAGGACACTTCTTTTTTTTACATTTTTTTTTCTTTACATTCTTTACATTCTGTGATTCAATGCAAAACCAAGACAAGGTTCCATTGTGCAATAAGCTTTCTGTTTATCCCTTCTACACCAACCAAAGGTAGGCAAGATGAGCTCCTTAGCTCTTGCTTTAACAAACTAGGGTAAATTCACATGGAAGTCCCGAGAGAATGTGACAGTCATACCTCAGCTTAACTTTGACATGACATAATTCCCTGCCCTTGACCAGCAGGTGGTAATGTCATCATTCTTCCAGCTTTGTTGAGAAGCAAAAATTGTAAACATATTTTTATCTATTATTTTATAATAATAAAGTTGTTTCTGACGTAAATTTGTAATCAAAACAAGCAATGATCTGCCAAATTGCTCCCTCTCCATTCTTGTTCCTATTACCTCATCTCCACACTGTTTTCAGAGGATTAAGGAAGAGGAACATCTGGTTTCACTGACCAAATAGAAGTGGGAGTTGGTCGGTTCATCATTAGATAGAATGTGTGATAATTTTTTGCCCTGAAAATATTTGCTTGGAGACACAGTGTCCTTCTGCATGGGTGAAAATCCAACATTTGGAGCACCATCCACCAAACAGATATGAACTTCTGCCAAGTGGGCAACACATGTCATAAAATCTTTTACCAGAGGGGTTCATTTATGTCCTCTGGTCTGTACGACCACACCACAGACTGTCAAATTGAACCAAAATATCCATACACTTCATTTAGATTAAAGCATTTCATGTTCTGGAAGCTGAATATGATACATTTCTGCAGAGGTTATGGTACCTAACTCAGATGGAAAATTAATTGGGTGAAGACAACATATGTGGTCACAGCAAACAACAAAGGTGCTGTGCTGCAAAAGGGAAAAAGGGGTAACACCACTGTTTCTCTGGCCAAAATATTAGCTGTTCTAATATTTGATTTCTTTTAGTGTTAGGAAATAGCCACTTACTCAATTTTTCTAACTTCAGCTTCCTGTTGTTCAACCTTGATATATCTTTGATAGCAAAGTTGAAAAGTCTCCCACTATCTTTTCCACATCTTTTCCTCATGTAAGTACCTATGCACAAAGATCAAGCCACCTCTTCACTTTTTTTTTTTTGATAAGCTGAATAAATATAGCTCCTTAAACCTCCTATCACCAGGATTCTTCAATCTTATTTGTGTCCTTCCTGTGAACTCTCTGCAGTATTTTCACATCTTCTGGAAGTGCAGACATTAGAATCACACATGCTGTTCCATGGTGTGTGTACAGGCAAGGTCACTGCTCCACCTCTTCTTGAGATTCCTCTTTCATGGACTCAAGTGCTGAGTTCTTGGCACGACAACTCAATGAGAAATCTCTTTTTAATGGTTTGCACTTGACCCAAAGTTCTTCACTTGAGCACAAAGTTATCCCAGTTTACATGCTTTGCTGAGGCACCTAATTATCAGTCTTGTAAAACAAGGTAAATGTTATACCAGATTGCTGGTGTTGGCTGCAGTGTCAGCTCTAACAAGGCATATCCAAGATATCCAAGATCCAAAGTGAGGCGCCTCAGTCTAATACATGAAAGCAGAAAGAAGGATCTGAACTTCCATCTCCTAAGGTGTTCTGATGTGCTTGAGATACACACTCTGTTCCCTGTTCCAAGATGCAACATTTGGAATATGGCTGTATTAAAATCTACTTAGCAACCTTTACCTCAGTATTTCAAAGCATTCCATAACCTGAGGTCTCATTAACTTTTTCTCGGTCTTATTTTGGCCTCCTCAGTACTTTTGTAAACTTTACTAGGAAAGAAATCATATGATTGTTTAAATTACTGCTAAATGATGAAATAATATTTCTAACAAAAAAACCCAAAAACTAAAAAAACAAACATCAACCAGCCAAACAAACAAACAAAACCCACCAAAAAACCAAAACCAGAGAAATATTTAGTAAAGAGGATTCATCAGTGATACCTCAGAAGAACTGTACTTGATATATATCAACTGTTTGTATTTCTTAGCAATTCTACAATGCACATTGTTTATCAAATAGCCACGTACTTAGTGAAATGCTCTGGAGAAAGCCAAGTATTCGGTAACAGCACAGTTGCTCTTATCAGTCATTCTTACATTCATAGCAGACAATAGGGTTTTTTTGACAGTACTCTCGATCGATAAAATGAGGTGAATGGCATTCATTACTTTTGAATGTTGTCTAAATATGGCCATACGTGAAGTGTAATTTGGGAGATTGGTGGAGTATGTGAATTGATCAGCCGTATGAAATGAATTTTCCATTGTATTAGATCTGCCCTTTGCAAAATTAAACACAGATGGTCCAGGGAGAATGAATCCATACAGAGGAATAATAATGTTCTCCCATAGAGAAAGAAATTCTTCACCTTTGTGGTAATTTGATGGGGGTAACTGAAATACTCCAGCTTTAATTATAATGATTTTTAGATTCTGCCACATTTATTTATGAGAGAAAGTATTTTTCTAAGTGACAGGACTTGGTGAACTCTATATCATTGTTTGAAGAATAGACTTACTAATCAATAAGGTCTTAGTTATCATAATTAAAACCAGAATAAAAGTGTTTAGTTAATGTTTTTCATTATAAGATACACCCTTAATATTGTATAATCCTTCTATTATGTATGACTGATATTTTTTTCTTATTTGACTGCTATCTATATAGAAAAATTATATTTGATTCAAAAGAAAAAATAAGTATTGCGAGCTGTTCATCTGTGTCACTGAGATACAATGGATCCACTCCTCTACCCTTTTTTACCAGAATGTCCAATTTAGACATCCTGAGCTGAAGCTCTGCAAAAGGTGACCAAGTGTTCACACTGTGGAGACAGAGAGAACAGGGGATCTGAGTCCTTCTGAAATTCATTCCCAGTTTAATGCAGATGTTCTTTCCATGCCCAAAGCATCTCTTCCTCCTTTCACCACCAAGGCCTAGATAGAAGACCAAACCTTAGAACTGCATCCTTCCTTCTTTATTTTTTTCATGTCCTTTGTCCCCAGTTGTTATGATAGCAATCATTGTATTAGATCATTAGAGAGGGTTCTATTTGGTATTTGCTCTGATATGACCCTCACAATCTCAGCACAAGGTTTAGCCTGTCAAAATTTTGGAAGAGGAAAAGCTTTGGTTAGTGAGGCTGTGTAAAGACACTGCATGTCCCCACAGAAATCCCTTCACTTTTGTGTAACATTTGTGGACTCTCTTTATCTTCTCTTTTGCTTAATTATCACCATATACAGCTATTCATACATTATAATTCTAGACAGCCTTTATATGGTCCCTGGATCTTTCATACATATTAACTATTACGTTGATGCAATATCATCAAAATTTCTAATGGCTCTATTCTTTGCCATAAGATGCCTAATGACTTTATGTGACCAATTCAAGGCGTCACTTCTAAAATTCTGACCAATTCAATCACTGCCACTAAAATATTGTGAGCTGCCAAGGATAAATGCCTCTGATTTCTCTGTGCAGTGTGGTGGGATGTTTTTTTCTTTTGCCAGATTTTTTCATAGTCATTAAGTCATGAAAAGATATTATTTCTGTCACTTTAGGCCAGATATTTTGACACAAGTCACAAATTGCTAATCCTTTTGCAAACTCAGACAGCAGTCTGACACAGCTCCAGATTTTAAACACATTTTCAGATTGAAGCCCAGTGTGTCTTAATAATTTAACTGTGGAATAAAATGCACAGACCTGAAAAATGCATCTGAATTTTTAGGGAGGATTTAATGTCTATAATATTTTATGCACTCTCATCCCATAGGGCGATTGATCTTTTCAGTATGTCAGTGGATAGTAAAGAGGATTGAAAACAGATCCTCAGAAGAAATACTACCTCCCAAATAATCTTAATGATGTCAAATAGCAGAGACCTGACTATTGCAGACAGTTTTTAAGGACTCTATTTCTAATATTGTATCCCCATTTGGCTTGGAAAATAAAGTTGAATGAATGCTGAAGGTATAATTTTAAAAGTTAGTAATCCTCTGACAACCAGAAGAGATTTTTTGCCAGTGCTTAGATCTTTTTGAAAATTAATGTTTGGATTATTTAAAGAAGATATAACATTAAAACTTCTTTCCCTGTTGGAGCATCCTTGTCTTGCTCACCTATATACCTGCATGCCTGTTTTATGGTGACTTAAATAGGGCAGTGTGTTGCAATAGGAACTTATTAGTATTATTGTAAGTATTTGAAGCACAGATTCTTTTATATGAATTCAATTATATTCCACTGGGTTTAGATTTTTAATTTTTTTCAATGGATTAGTTGGCTTTGTAGCAATTAGACACCTAGCTAATGTTCAGGACTATATTTATCAGATAATGCTAATGAACATTTTTCTTAGTAACAGAATTTAGTCTGCTTAAATACAAAGGGCCAAATAATATGAGACATGTCTTCAGGCCTGACCCAATAAATTATTTTCTACTGCTATGCAAGGACAAACTATAGATCCTGTAGATCTCTTTTACCACGTGCCTTCTTGATGAGGCAAGTGTACAGATTAAGGCAGGTCATGGAGTTGAATGTTCATTTTGGAGACTTATATTTGAATTATATTTTCTGCTGATTTACAGACATGTTCTGTGATTTTTCTTCTTTCTTTTTTTTTTTTTTTAATTGGCAAGTCAAGGTTCATCCTTCCTAAAAGAAGCTTCTGCACAGTGTATTCAATGTGTCTTTCCATGTTGAAATAAAAGTGTAAGGATAAATTTAAAAGAAAGAGAAAAGAAGTGAAAATACTATCTTGAGAACATACAGAACAAAGGAATAGTTGCAAAAAAAGTAAATTTATATGTGAATTTATACTAAAACCATTATAGTGTGAAAGAGAATGGAAATCAGGATGAGGTTTGTAGAGCATTTCACTGGCGTAACTGGATTTTTTCTTATGAATACTAAGTAAATGCATAGATATTTTTTGATTATGACAAAAAGTAAAGACATTTTTGATGTTCTAAGAATTACTTGAATATAAAAATAAGTGCAACATATATGACACTAGCACCATGGGACTTTATAAAGAATTTTAAAAGGACATTTCTCATAGCTTTGCACAAGCAGTGCATCTCTATTTTATGCTTTCCCTTCCAACTAACTTTGCATATGAATCCTCCTTTTTCTAGTTCTCTTCAAAAAAGTATAAATTACATGACCCTTAGAAATGGAATGCAACAAACAGCTTTTGCCTGAAAAACTATGAGATCATTAAAGCTGAGAAATAATTTTGTTCAGTGCTTTAGAACAAGAGTGAATATTGTAGCCAGTGTTTAAAAATATACTTACAAAAATCTACACAGACTTTTCCCCCACTGTACTCTAAATATGATTTAATAACCAGCAAGGTAGACAATATGGACTTGTTAGGTAAAAAAAAAAAAAAAAAAAAAAATATATATACCACACACTAGAAAAAAAGCCACAAAAAGCCTACCAACCACAAAAATGCACAGGCCTCCTTGAGAGCAGACCATCTCAGTACTGCTGCAACAAATGCATACACAGTTAAGAGTATAATTAAGGTTATGAAATAGTTTCAATCTCCTTTAAAAAATGTCAGTATGATATATTTTACTGTTTGTGATACCTGGAACATAATAAAATTTAAAGTGAAATAACCAAAACACCACAAATTCTTACAGAAAATCAAATTATTTTTCTCTCATAAAAACAATATCCTTGGAAAACACAACCAAAACCTAGTATTTTTAAGTCTCTGGTTTAGTGAAAAGATACAGCCATTGTACTAATGTTCAGAATAGGATTAGGTACTTTGCTAAACAGGAATGGAAATAAGCATATGTTTTAAATTAATCACATGCATAAGTGTTGTCTTGACCCAGAGCACTTGGCATTAGTGAAAGCAATTTTCTGCAACAAAATTAAATTCAGTCTTTAAATTTTAATGCCTCTGATTGACCTTTTCTTTCACTATTGTTTATAGCCTACATTATTCTTCGTTGTCTAAAATTATCAATCCATATCAAGTTAATGGCAAAATGTTTGATGCTTTGAAAATATCTTTTATTTCTATGAAAGAACATTATTATTTTAATAATAGTTGAAAGTGTATTATGTTTCCTGAGTCACTGGTATCATAAATCAAACCCAGAAGCCCATTTCTTTTCCCAAGCTGCATGTAGAAACACGTAATTCCACTCCCAGCCCTCCATATGTGCTTTTGCAAAGTTTTTACCCTAACCACTGAAAAATCCCCATAAAATAAACTGTGATGTTGAATTGATGGGCTGTATAATCTGTGAGGAAACTGTCAGTTTTACTCTGACATTTCTCAAGGGATTTCAATGTCAAAAACTGCAAGGAGGGTTAGAATTATGGAATTAGCCTTCAAAGCTGATTATTAATGCATAATGCTTATTTCATTTAAACCTGCACCCCATGGAAGCTGACACATCATACACCTGAATTTCAGTTTCTTGCCCCAGTGATAGGAATAACTTACAGCAACCATGGAATATTTGGCATGCTGTCCTAAAAGCTGAAGGTGGAAAATGTCTCTTGGAGGAGTCATTGCTTACATTTTCAGCAGCTTTTCAGACAGTTACATGTATCTGCAAGCATTTATGAGATATACATCCTGCTTTATATAAAAACTAGTGACCTTCTCTTAAAAATACCACCAAATTGCACTGAAATCCAATTTTTTGTCTACCCCCAGTATAAACACTAGATTATATATTTAAGCTACAATTCTTATTCATAAATTCCAGACAATGGATAGATACTATGCATATTGTTTAGCATTTTCATTCCACAGTCATACAGTTGCTGTTTTAAACACACTCATGTTAGGAATGTTAAAAGAGGTGGGTTTGTCTTTACCATTGATTTAATTCTGATTCTCAGGGAAATTATTAACTACATTAGTAGCTTTTTCATTGTGCTGGTACAATTTTCTGTACAGTGATGAAAAGTTCTTCCACATCATCCAGAAGACTCCCCTACTGACCACTTCTCCCTGCTGTGAGCACCAGTGGCATTTTGCCAGGGGAAGACCAAAATATGAAGTGTGTTTTTTGATGACCTGTTGGGATCATGTCTCCTCCATCAGCAGAAAAACTTTCAATTTCTATTCCCTATGTAGGATGGAATGGGAGCCACAAACTATAAACCAGGAAGTATGGATAATACAACATCTTCACGTATGGTTTCGATACAATGTTATCCCCACACACAATCACTTCACCTGACCATGTGTTTTTTCTCTAATCAGTTTTAATCTACTACTTCTTCCTTGCAAGGGCACATCCATTTTTTTAAATTGTTATTATTATTTGTTTTTTTTGATTGTGTGGAACTGTAAACAGAAAGCATAAAGACCAGAATATTCTATCGATTTTTAACTCTTGGTTTGTCTCTCCACTTACTTCTAAATCTTTATTGAATTAATTCACTGACCAAGTTTAGATGAGGTCCCAGAGGAGAAAATTTTTCATGAGTAACTTTATTTTGAATAAAGTATTCAAAATGTATGTATTCTCCCCACAAGAGAATACGTAACCTCAGACGGTTTTATTAATATTTCTTTTACATCAAATTTTATGTCATTATGACTCTCATGTATTTTTTCATTATTTTAGAAAGTTTCTCTTTTCACTCCCAAGTTCACCTCACTACTCTTTTATCCACTGTTGACTCAAAATGTTAGAGTATCTAGTTTTGAAAAATACATGGTATGTGATGTTTGAAAAGTATGGAATGGGACTGAGATTTCCACACACAGGGAAATATTTCTTCATTGTTTGACATTTACCCAACAGCAGAGGGGGAATAGTTACTACTGATGTGTAATTGTTGCTGATACAGCATAAAACAATATTCCTTCACCATCAGTTTCTACCCAAGACAGTTATTTTCTGCTACATCAGCTTTAACAACCAGGCACTAATATTCCAGGGTTAGGCCAACAAAGGAGCCTCTGGAGAGGTGAGATTATGAACACTTTCTTACTGCATGAGTTTTAGGTCCATTACTTAAAATTTGTAATTTTTTTTCCAGTTTTATTTTATTTTATTTTATTGACTTTTTCAATGCAAGTACACATGAAACAGATGTCCTCTTTTTGCAGAACTGCACCCTGGTTTGCATCCCTTTTTTTTTATAGAAGGTCTCTAACTACTGGGAATTTTTCCTTCTGCCAGAATTTGCAGCAAAATGACATGTATCATTTAGACAGTTGAGAATGGAAGATAGGTACATCAGCTTGTCTGATCTGGGGATTAAGATGTGAACAATGCTTTGAAGTCAAGGGGCTTAAGACAAATTCAAGATTAATTGTTTTAAATTAAATGCACACAGAGATTTAATTATTTGTCAATTTGTGGGAGCTAAGAGTTCTAAAACTTTCTTGCTTTCCTTATTTTTTTTTCTTTCTGTCCTTTTAAAATATTATTTTATTATTGTTACTACTACTACTATTATTATTATTATTATTATTATTATTATTATTATTATTATTGTTATTATTATTATGTTTCCAGTTTTCCACCTTCTGCTTCTTTGGTCCTTGTCTTTTTATGACGACTTTTTGCAGGAGAGAATAGCTGTCATGAAGCCACCTGAAGAGAATATTAATTTAGTTTTTGGGGCAATTGCACTCACTTCAGAATTTTTTATGTTGTAGGTTATCAATCCTTTTTTCTGTGTGAGTATTGAGTTAGTCTAATAAATATGTGAAAAGTCTGGTCTAATAAAACCTGATTTTTATGACTAAAAAGTCTTCTGGATGTTTTTGATAACGTTTTGTAAGGGAGAGACTGAGGCAAGTACTTCTCAAAATTCTGGGGGATTTGGTTTCCTGTTGAACTTTTATGCCTCACAAAATATTTGCCTCATATATTAGGAACATGAACCTGAGATTTAGTTTAATTAACAGGTAGGTTACATTTATCCTGTTGATATAATCTGCAATTCATTGGAATTTTGAGTAAAACTTTACACAGAACTGGAACTACTAAATTGTCAAAATATTTGCTAGTCACACACTTGATGGCTGTGTGGCATATTTTTTATCAAGTTTTCATAGCTTTCTATCTATTTGCCCTTTTATTCTCTGTATTTTGTGGCATGCTGTTCTGTTAATATCTAAATTAAAAATATTGTCCTCTCACTTGATATATTAATCAGACATTAATGGGCTTTTCTGTGAAAGCTGAGACAAACGTACCACTGCAAATGAAAATTTAAATTTTAAATTCTTTCTCAGTCTTTACAGCCTTATACAGACAAATTAAACAAAGTTGCCAATATTTTTTTTATACTGATATTCTGTTAAATCCACTGAAGAAATCACATCTGCTCTGAAAACCATAACTGGGGATTCATTCCTAAACATACTTCTATGAAGAAGATATATAAACATCTCAAAGCTATGAAGAGCAGATAACACAGCATGATATATTTAAAAACTACTGGGGAAAAAATTGTTTAAAGGGGGAAAACACATTCCATGGTGAGATATCTATTTAATGTTTAGATAGTTTGGAGAAAAGATAGAGGAATCTTTCCTCCCTACTCCCACAGAAATGAAATAAGTACAATTTTAGTGCATATTCTTCTGATTCTTTTTGGGCAGAGCACACAGAAAGGTGATTTGTAGAAACCCAGAGAATTTTTATTAGTACATCAGTGAGCAAGCATAATTGTGTTTTCTCCCTAATGAAGTCAATTCTCTACAAAGGTGCAACAGAGTTAAAGCTTGTCTCTAAGGACTGTGTTTCTTTCCTGTAGGTTGATGGTATTCTCTGTCTTTTTTTTTTTTTTTTTTCTTTTTTCTTTTTAAGGATCATCTGTTTCAACTGGAATTGCACAAATTTGAGAGAGGACGAGGCAGGTGCCCTTTTGACCCCAGTTCTTCCTTCACCTCCATCTTAATTGGTAATGATCTTTATGTCACAAGCTTCACAGTCCTGTCAATCTGTCATTCTGAGTCTTTTTCTTCAGCACACCAAAGTGTTGTCAGCCTTCCATTGCAATCTTCCACATGTCAGAATTAATCCTCATGGTGCTGCCCACATTAATATTGCATTCCAGGCAGCATTAACCACCACAAGGGTGTCTCACTGAAGTGAAATGTTGAATGACATGTGCCATCCTGAAAGTAATTGATTGTTGTGTAATTATGGAAATAATCATTTCCTGCTTTCCTTAAAAGCCAAGAGGCATGACTGGCTGAGTCATTTACACCACTGTTGTTTTCATCTACTGAGATGAATCTGAGCAACAAGCCCACTGTAAAAATGTGAATTTAACTGTTCTCATATCAAGCTTTATTGATTATATAAATTGCCATCCTTGAGATGATTTTTTTTTTTTATTTCAATGCTGCTTTCTAACAAAACTTGCACAAACAAACTGGTGATTCTGCGTTAGAAGAGTTGATCTTATACTCAAAAGATAAAAAGATAGAATTCAGTCTAAGTCCTGCCATGGCAGGAAGCTGCACTGAGATAGTGCTCCTCTGTGCCTTGTTGGGAAGTGTAGCACTATAGGACTGGGATCTTCTAAGCTGTGATATAGCAAAACCAAATGGGCTTTCCTCAAAAATGTTTCCTTTGAACATTTTGTGAGAAGAGGCAAAGACATTTTTGGCACTGTTGAATAACTGTACATTGAGTAAAAATAGCCTGAAACAGCAGGTAAACTGTAAAAGCTGGATGGAGTTAGGGAGTAGCACAATGATTTCTGGGTTTTGAAAACAAACAAAAACTAAGTGTTCAAAAGAGATCTAGATTAAAAGAAATAGCTAAAAAATAAGCTAAAGATTAAATAATTTTTCTATTTTTCACAGATAAAAAAGAGGATTTTAGGGCCTTTTTGGCCTTTTGGCATTTACATTTGTCTTTGCATCTTAAAATCAGACAACTAAATTCTCTGATGATTGACTACAATGGTATGACTCACCCATGGTGGTGATGAAATATTGGTCGAGTGACAGTTGTATTTTTATATGCTTGGTTTATTTGTTCCATTACATTAACAAATTAATTAAAAGAAGAATCTTCAGCAAGTAATGACAAATCTTTCACATTGCAGCAATTCATCAAAATATTCTTCATTTTCATTTAAAAAAAGGAAATTAGAGCTCTAATTCTTAAAGAGTTAGTGGGTGTGGGTTAAGAAGTTATAGAAGAATCAGAAAAAACCTATTGTATTTTCTCTGACCCTCCAAAATCCATGAAGCACACATTGTCACACTTTTATCCCACCCTTATTTCTAAATTATTTCTAGGGTTTTTGACAGATTCCAGTCTCAGCTTAGCCTGAGAACAAAGACTCATGGAATTGCTCTAGGCCTGAAACCTCACGGTCTAATCTTGAAGTCCTTCTCAGCCTTTCCTCAGATAGAACTAAGTAAATAAATTAACCTGATCATGTTCCTACTGTGAGATCAATGTGAATTTTATTTGCTTAAATGGAAGCCAGATTGTCCCACTGAGCTTTAAGAGTTTGCCTGAATACTGGAAGGTCCTATGGATCCTCATATTTTTATCTGAAGGAGAAAATAATCAAATAAGCCCTTCTTTGATAAAGGCTGATTAGAATCTTGGTGGTCCATTGACAAAGACTTATAAAATCAATCTGACAAAACTAAATTTCTGTAATTTAGCAAGATTGACAGGAGAAAATGATACTTATATCAGATCACTGATACAAACAGACTAACTCTCACTCACCTCTTCATCAAAACTAGCGAAGTATTTAGAGGCAGTTTTTCTAGCCACTGATTTGGAAATTCTATAATTTCAAGTTATCATGCAATGATATTTTAAAAGCAGAAGAAAATTCTACCAAGAATTTAATATTTTATTTATTTTTCCTAATCTTAACTGCTGTAGTTAAACACTCCCTACACTTAGGAAGAATATATTCATTGGGTTTGAACTTCCATTTATTCTATTTTATTCTACCAACTTCTACTGCCCAGAGACACACAGTTCACAGAATAAAATGCTGCACTTTAGATTCCAGGATGTATGTCCTTTATCTCTGCAGGTAACCAGTTGAAATGGTGGAAGACTCAGATGCAAACATAGTGAATAATAATCTTTTAATTGACATTTGAGAATGAGACAGTCTTCTAATTCCAAATGCACTGACAAAGAGAGGATGCTCTTTTATTCAGACAGGCACTGAGTTTAGCTCACAAGGGACATTACCCCATGACAGGAGATTCAAAATATGCCATGGAACTTCCAGGTCTGGTCTTCCAGTCCTTCCTGCAGTGCTTGGAGGTTTAATTCTTCTTCATGCACTTCAGTTTTCTTAGACAGTGAAATCTGCTCCTGGTACGAAGTCAGCATGATCTTGGAGGCTGTATCCCAGAGTTGTCTTCACTCTCTGATGCGGGTTCAGCCAATGTGCATGTCTTTGAAAAGGTTATATCCAAACCTTTTAGCACAGCACACCCCAGGACCTTCTTGCTCCTAAGGAAAGGATTCAAAGCCTGCTCCCACCTCTGCCCCTCGCATTAATACAGCACCTACACCAGCACGGCCAGTGACTAACAGTGAGGATTAGGCTAACAGGAAAACTTTACATGCCTCTCGCAAGGTTTTAAAAGCTTTTAAAATCTTGATCTTGAAAGATCATTTGCACCATAACCAGTTAGGACCAGATTTAGCTGGATTAATTTAGGAAGAAAGATCTGCATCTCTTTATGTATTTCAACACAAGAGTTAAAATACCCACTCAAAGAAAACTACAGTTCGTGACTTGGCTTTAAAATGAAATATCTGTGCTATTGTAAGCATTATTATAGGTTATCTGACCCACTAGTGAAGTAGCTTGTGATGAATTCCTCAGTATATGAACAGTCAATTAATTTATTGCTAGCATCAGGAAACAGAATGGAAGTTGGATGGCAGACAGGCTGAATAAAATGTTTGTGTTTAGCTCAATGGTATATAAAACTTTTGGACTTTTATTCCTAATGAACTCCCCCATCTGCTTTCAATAATCAAAACTATTTTTGATACCAGATCTTGCACACTGATTAACTTAGACCACACTAGCTGAGAAATTAGTTTATGTCCATGTATTCTTACCTGCAATATATCAGAAGCAATGGTGAAAAAACTTACATTACATCTGAATTGGTTAATATCCAGGGAATCCATTCCAAAAGTATTTTTTTCTTTTACAATTTTAAAATTTAGGTATTTGTGTCTTTTTTTTAGACTAGACAAAAATATATTTTGTCTCAAAACAAAAAAAACCCAAAATACTTGAGTGACAGACAGAAAATACAAATATACAGAGGTATTAGTTTGCTGGTTAAACAACAGGGTTTTTTTTTTCAATTTGCTGTTTTCATACTGCCAAAAGTATCATTTTCTAAAATGTGAATTAGTCTTCTGATTTTAGTTGTCATATGATTAATAACTGACTGACAGCTAAAGAAATACATGAAAGGTACAGTTTATGTTCTACTCATTAGGTTCTAATGCTTTATTCATAAAATAAGTTTTCCATTTTATACAAAAAATGCTACTGATGAATAATAGGCTGTGTTTGCATTACCTTCCAATTTGATGCAGGTACACAAACCATGCCGCCTTTAAGATGGTAGCAGCCTATTTGTAGAAATATTTTGTATGAGTAATTTAATTTAAATGCTTCAATCTGTTTTGGTTTGGGGTTGTCACCTAGGAATTTCAAATGGTTTAGAAGAAAAAAAATTGTGTTTTAATTTGTTATTATTTTGCTTTGAATAAAGGCAAATAAAGGTATTTTTAAATGGTCACTGTTGAATTTTGATGTATTTTTTAGCTTAAAAAGATGCTATCTAAAAGATAAAGCTAGCTAAAAAGCATGTGTGTGTCACTTGAGCTAAAACTGGTCTTTGAGGTCCATGGGAGTTTTTTGTTTGCTTAAATAAGGAAAGAAAAAGCTCTTTATTCCTTTTAAAACATGATTAACCAGGCTGCTAACCTGATTATCAAAACTTAAGTTTTAGCAATTTAATGTAAAGCTGTGGTTGGACTGGAAGAGGGGAGGAGTAGTGAAGTTTTCTGAAGTTACTCAGCTGATTTTCACTGGAAGGTAGAGGTTAATCAGTGTGATGTGCAGCAATATGAAACCCTGCAACCAGGACTGAATCGATATGGGATAGTAGTTTTTCAAGGCAGGAGAAAAAATTAGAAATATTTCTAGAATTCTTCCAGCCTCAATCTCATCTCTAAATCTGGAATTGGTCACCACCTGTAAAAAACTATCAGTGTTCAAAATTTGTAACTTATATTTATACTGAAGACTATTGAGAAGGGCAAGAGAAGATCCTCTCCGTGTCAAAAGTGCAAAATATATTGGAATTATGTTGAATGCTTTTGTGCTGAGATATTTAACAGACACATTTGTCAGTAGTGTCCCATTATTGCTCTTACGTGAAGAGACTTGTCTGTTCACATGTGATACTTACATTTAGTTTAGTAACAGCTTAGTTTAAAAATCAGATTTATTTTCTATACGTGTAAAATATCTTTTGTGGAACAATATCTATCCAGGACTGGAACTTCCATTTTCTCCCCTCAGGATCTCAGAGGTATGTTCAGTCGTAACTTCTTCACTATAGGGTAGAATGCCATATCAGCAGGTTAGTTATTTATAACAACATTTTATACCTATGTTAAACAGAAGGAATAGACTTCATATTCAAACTTTGGAACATCTGGACTCACAGATGTCAATCCTGATCATTGCTAATATGTGATGAATCATTTACCCTGCACTGATGCATTTTTCAAGATTCATTATAGTTCTGAAAAGATAAAATGTCCTGTTTTAAATGACACATCACCAAAATTAAAGCAAATCCAGCCAGTTTGATATATTTTTCCAATAGAATTCCCAAAGGAGGATATATGACTAATTTAACTAATGAATTAAGGTTGTGAAGATTGTTTTAAATCAAAAAAGTTATAAAGATACTGGCAAATTCTACAGTTTAGGCAGCTCTAGTGTTTAAAAAATGAAGTTCTCTATTAGTTTTGGGCAACCTTAACCTCTACAGATGCTACAATTTATATTTACTTTTAACTTCCCTTGCCAATATTTTATACTGAACCTTGACCATGTATTTTCCAGGGCAATAACCATTCTTTACATGATGAATCCTAAGGCAAAACTGTGCTCAGCTCTGGCTTAGCAGAGATGTCAGAGCCAGCCCCAGCTGCCAAACTATTCACTTTCCAGAACAATCATTCACAATGATGCCACCATTCAATTCACGTATCTTTCTTAAAAGGAACAAAATTCACACTTTGAGGGAGACTTGCAAACAAAATTCTTGCTTTCTGCTATAATATTTTATAAATGCTAGCAAAAGTTATTTGGATGTATCAGTCATGTTTATTTTGATTAGGGAACAGGAAGCTGTGTCACTGAAGCCTCCACTGGGATTAGCCTTCAACTGGAAATAATTTATTTCCCTCTCCTTGTGCAGCATAATTCCTTTTGTGTTATTTTCTAGCCTAAGGATGCCATCTAGTGACAATATCTGCCTGCTTCTTAAATTGGGCTTGAAAAATTTCTGATCCAAGTCCACAGGGATATGAAATAAGTTATTGTTAATGCTTGGTCAGTTAAGGGGAAAGGTGTCCATACAAAACTGAAAGGTAGAATTATGGATGGCATTTTACCAAGGTAATATATGTCCAATGTCACAAATTTAGATGGGTCAGAGATAGGCTTGATTTTTGAACTTATTATATTGTGCCTATATACATATTGATTTTTCAATGATGTCTATTATTCAGTGTATTATTTCTAAATTTTCTTATGCTTGCCTAACCTGCTAATATCATCTAAATAATTTGAAAATGAGACCCAATTTCTGTTTACATAAATTTTTCAAGAACTAATAATCACCATTTTTAGAAGATGGATGAAATCTCAGGTTCTGTCCTTATGTAAATATTTCAATGCTATGAAAACAATTTATTGCTGGAACAGAGAAAAATAGTCCCTTTTTTTTGTGTCCCCTGAACACAGAATCCCCTCAGCCACCAAGTTATTCCCAAACTGTCATTATTCCAGGTGAAGTGGAACAGTTCTAGTAGGCTGACTGGAAAACCCCTCAGCCTAATAATTAGCATACACTATATTTATAATGCGATTCCTTGTGGGAACTGACAGTGATCAGGACATGGATTCTTAGGCTCAAGGCAGAATTTTGAAGCCTGTGGGAAAACCAAGTATAGGACTCTCTCAGTCTGGCCTAGGAAATCATAAGGAGCAACCCAAAACAGTCCTTTTAGATATCCTCCTCCTGACACCTGGTGTTTTTCCAACTTCTTTACTGGTGGAGATGTTTACAAAAAGGTGGTGTCCTAAAGAACCAATCCTATTGATTGTACCCGAACACTGTATAAAGGAATCTGTCTTTCAACAAACTTTTCTATAAGCCCTCTGAAGAAATCAGAGTTCTACATGTCATTATATGAGCCATCCTGAATCGTGACAATAGTCCCTATCATGTGCAATGAAATGAGTGTGTAGAGCACTACCAGATTGTTTAATTTTAGTTTTCTTTTTTTGATGTCTGGTCTGCAGGTGGAGAACTTTTTGCTGGTCTGTACAGCGACTACTGGGGCAGAGACGCTGCTCTGTTCCGCTCCATGAACCGCCTGGCCCATCTCCGCACGGAACCCGACAACGAGCGCCTGCTCAAAGGTGTGGGGGGAGAAGGAGCTAAACCCACAGGGGCACCAGATGACCACCAATTTCTGATTTGCATGGGATCAGAGATTGCTGTGAGATCAGAGTTTTGCTAAGCAAATATAGTAATAGTATTGGGGTTTGGCCTAATTCAAATTAAAATACATGAAGCACAGAGAATGGGACTGGAAAACTCTCTTTTGCAAAAATGCAAAGGAATATTAATTTGTCAACTGGAGGTTTAAAAATACTTCAACATTAATCTATTTTTCATGTTTTGCAGATACCCACCAAAAAATCTATTTTTTTTACTATTTCTATCACCCAATTGCGATCAGGTAGCTCTCTGACTGACAGAGCCCTTACTGATAGTTTTATTTTTTTCGTTGATGTCAGCTCATTTTAAGGCTTGAGAAAATAAGGGAATATTTTAATAACTGGACTCAATTCCTTTTGTTTTTCTTAAAGAACCAAAATTCGTTGGCTCATACATGATTCCTGACAATGAAGACCATGATGATAACAAAGTATATTTCTTCTTTACTGAAAAAGCTTTGGAAGCTGAGACAAGCACTCATGCCATATATTCCAGAGTGGGACGTGTATGTGCGGTAAGATCCTTTCTTTGATTGTGCAGATAAGAAACTAGAACAAATGATGAATTGTCCAGCAACTTATTATCACAGACTTAAGTTTTACCAGTAGGAACAGAAAGATCATGAGGAAAGACTTTGCTTCCCTGCACTGCTTTGTCTGGTTATCCATTTCCCACTCAGGCCATCTTCCTGTTGTGTTCGTCTCATCTCTTTTTGGCTCCCTGACCCCAGACAGAGCACTAAGGTCTTGGGCAGTTGCTGGAGAGGACCACTGTTAACATATCATCTCCAAGTTGCACATATTTGTGCTCTCTAAACACTGATGAATTTTGGGTGCCATTCTCTTCTAATAACCAACTAATACAAAGCTGATGAGAGGAGCCCTCCCATTTTCCCACTGGGACTACATCAGCTTGATAAAAGAGAAGGTTATTTGTTAGCATTTGATTTTGTTTCAGAATAAGTTTGTATTTCCCTTCCTAACTGTAGGGGATGCAGGGAACTCCTAAACTATTGTAGGGATTAGGGTATTCCTAAACTATGTTCCTACTGAGCAAAGAGTAAGATACAAGTTAATTATTTTCTGTCACCTCAATAGGTGGTATTTGTCATGTGTACTCACCAGCATACTCCCCCTTAAACTTTCTTAGGTACTCATGTATAACATATAACACTTAAACATCTGATATATGCAAAGTACCAAATTGCAGCCTCAGACATTAGTGCTCACAAAGCCACTTGGATTTCAGGATTCCAACTTGCATCAATATCTAAGATGGAATTCTTTGGCTTACGTTCTGAATATATGCCCGGATAGATTATTTTAATAGTTCCCTCTACTTTGCAATATATCCACCTGGAAGTCTTGTCTCTCCATGGGTTAAACCAAAATCCCACTGACCTTTCTCTTCCACTTCTCAAAAACTTATCTGGCCATTAACCTCATGCCTATATTTTATAATTCATATATACAAATATGAATACAAAAAATAGCTAGCTGGTGATTCAAGAACTGGCTTTTTTCCCCCGGCTCTTACATTTGCATCTGAGCTGTAACAGGTTTTGTGACACAGAGTCTACTCTGCATATTTCTATTTTTCTGGGGAAAACAGATCTCTGTGAGAGAAGTTTTGCAAGCCTACTGCAGAGCCTTCAGCAGGTGGTTACACTGGTCTTGGATATAAGGCCACGGATT
Source organism: Sylvia atricapilla (assembly GCF_009819655.1). Taxonomy (NCBI): domain Eukaryota; kingdom Metazoa; phylum Chordata; class Aves; order Passeriformes; family Sylviidae; genus Sylvia; species Sylvia atricapilla. The sequence continues at coordinate 14,849,465 of NC_089144.1, read as the reverse complement.
GAGGATGCTACCTAAAGCAAGTAGTACTAAATGTTCCCTTTTCTTGAACGTCTCAACTGTTACATGAGCAAGAAAAAAGTGAGACGGCCATAGAAAAGTGTTATTTAAAGTTGTTGAAATCATTAGAAAACCGTGTAAATAATCACCCCAGACTTGCCTCAGCTGCACCAGGTCTATAGATAAATTCAGGGCTTCAGCTTCCAGATACATTGAACTAACTCTGCACTGAGCTCTTAAAACAAATCTAAACTTCAGTAGTGTACTCCGTATATCTAGTTTGAAGAATGAGCAATAAAAAAAAAAAGTTTTACAACAGCTGTATAACTAAAACTATCCAGGGATGTGGTACAGAATTAAAAAATTCTTATGAAACCACAGATCTTAATGAGACCTGGACTTGATCAGTGCAATCCTGCTTGAAAACTGACTCCAGAGAAATAATTCCAGTAAGAGACATGTGGTTTGTAAATGGATGCTTTTGACATTAGAAGATATAATGAGCAGCTAATTCATCAGAGATGTTTGTGCTTCTAGACTTACTCATTCGTATTACCATTGGCTTTTGCTTCTCTCTACACAGAATGACATGGGAGGCCAGCGAATGCTTGTCAATAAATGGACCACTTTCCTCAAAACCAGACTAGTTTGTTCTGTGCCTGGGAGAAATGGAATTGATACACATTTTGATGAATTAGGTAAATATCCTAGACAGCAACAAACTTGAAACCATGGAGAAAAAACATACACCTTCATGATAACACATCTCACTGTCAAATATTGCACTCGTATTCGTTATCAAGGAATGGTGGTTAGCCTTGTTTCCAACATATATGATGTTCTACATATATGGAGTTCACTATCACCAATTACTCCTTTATGTACTGCATTGTTTTTAAAGATTGCTTTTAAAACCTGCATAATATGAAATGGAATAAATGAGTAAAAATAGGATTCTGATTTTAAGAATCAGTCAATTTTCTTTTGGCAGGCTGAGAAGAGTAGGTTTTTAACAGTAACATTGCATTTAAATTTTACAGAGGATGTGTTTTTGCTGCAAACTCGTGATAACAAAAATCCAGTGATATTTGGCCTCTTCAACACGACAAGGTAAACAATCAGACGAAATAATAGCAGCCATAGAGGAATGTTTGAAAAGTCTATTAAAGAGATAGAAACTCGATGATACATATCCCTTAGCAAATATATTGTAAACAGTTTCATCTCAGTTATATTCACAATGGGCTTCCTTATTCTGAAAACTTCTCTATAACACTCAGGGGCTTGAAGTCTCATTCTGTGATTTGGTATATCTGGATCACAAATTAATTAAATGTTTCTCAGTGTGACAATTTCCTATGTCAAAAGTATATGCACTTCTGCATGTTTGTAAGAACAGCATCTCAGAGCCACCTGTCTTCCTTTAAGAGCTCCACTGTAATTCAAGGTTAAGTAGATAGCAGCTTAAATTCCTACTAAACTTCATAGTGAAGACTAAGTGAAGCCTGGTGGCCTCTTTTTCCTTTTCTGCTGCAGCCTAGCTCAGGTGCAAGCACACAGTACTCCCAGCTTGGAAATCTGACTGTTAGTTTAGGATATAAGTGGTAGAAAAGAGCACCTATGTTTTTGCCACTTTCTCCTGATTTTATTTTCTTTAATAAAAAAGGCATATCTGCTCATCTAGGGTTGCAGATACCTGGCATTTTCTACTGACTCTTGATGTCAACAGAGAAAGTTGGGCACCAAATTAAAATTTTCTGGATCACCTTCTGCAGTCTACAGAAATAATTTTTTTTGTAGAGAGCAATGATGCTTCTTAAACAAAGAAACAAACAAGCAAAACCAATTGCATTTATGGAACAAAATAAAATAAAATTTAAAAATAAAATTTAAAAATAAATAGAAACTTTTATCTGGATTGTTCTACGTAGAGTGATCTGATCTAACTAATAATACCAATCAATAGTCCCACTCAATACAAAAAGGACTCATTCAAAGACTGTTTACTTTAGTCAGCATTCATTGGTTCCCATCTTTCCAAGCAAAAAACAGTAGAAAAAAAGTTAAAGAGGAAAGATGGTAAACTGTTTAAGTCACTAATCAAAGACATGCAGGACCTGAGTTCAGTCTGTTTTGCTTTCTCTATGTTTCTAAACAAGTAATTTAGAGTTTGCATACACCAGCATCAAATTTTGGCATAACAACACAGAGCTTCCTTGGAGAAATGCATTTGAATTATGAGAAATGCATTTGAGTTATGAATATGAACACATTAAAGACTTTTAAAGAACACTGGATGTGGTACTTAGAAGAAAGGCATATAGGAAAAAAATAAGTAGGGTTTTCTCCCTAAAGGCTGTTGAAATGTGACTTTCTTTTAATTGCATAATAATGCCAGTATTATCTGAACAGAATGTGACATACTACTTCAACAATGTCTTTAAATTTTACTTCGTAGCAACATATTTAGAGGATATGCTGTATGTGTGTACCACATGGCAAGTGTCCGAGCAGCTTTCAATGGACCATATGCTCATAAGGAAGGACCTGAGTACCACTGGGCCCTCTATGAAAGAAAAGTACCTTATCCTAGACCTGGTTCAGTAAGTACAGTCTGTTTGCTTTGTCAATGATTTTGGAAAGAGAAAGCAGAATGCTGCCAATGTGCAAATCTTCCTGACTTTGCAGTCCAGGATATACTTATTCGAATATCTACATACTCCAGCAATTCCTGGAAAAGTGTGGAATGGCTCAGCAATGGGTTTAATCAAGTACTAGAACCATACATTTTCCAAAGGAAAATAGTGGGACTAAGAATATAAAATTTTTCAAAATCCTGTTAGGGCATGATTTTCTCAACATTGTGTAAAGGTTCTAGAGTCCCAAAATTAGGACCCCGGGCAAAAGGGATAGAAAGAGGCAGATCCAGAAGGTGGGTCAGATGCATTGAGTTTCATTCAGAAACATTTAGTGCATTACCTGTGAGGGAACCTGTCTTTCTTTAGTGTGCTGAAACCAGGACATTTAACAAGAGTTAAAGGAAGAAAAAAAAATAAACAACAAAAACACAAACAAACAACAACAACAACAAACTCAAAAAAACAAAACAAGAGAATCCACTATTTCAATGTCCGGTGGTTCTCATTCCTTTTTTCCACCTCATTTTCCAAAAGGATCAAATTAAAATACTTCTGTAATTTAGATCAATGAGCAAGTTAGAAATGAGATATATTTTAATAAAAGTAACTAATCAGAATAAATGCATTTGTAGATAAGGAGCAAATTCTCCATAATTTAAAGTCCTTTGCTCTAGATTGGTTCTTTCTGGAAGCAATGGTCTGGTACCCTTGCAGTTCACTGATTTCCTCTCAGACATCACAGAGTGTTATTTTTCTACCCTTCAATCAGGTTCCTGAGCTTATCACCATTCTTGTTCTGTACCTCTTACAAAGAATATAAAAATATTAAAACAACACTGAAAAAAGTCAAACTCAGAAAAATCACTCATATTTTTTTCTTAATTTTTACACAAGTTTCTTTATAAACATTTTCTTTTCAGTGGCTATTAATTGAAGGAAAGAAACAAGAAATATTTTGGAAATTAAATGGAAATTACTGTAGCAAGCATTCAGCAGCTATAGAGGTGCAGTCATGTATGGAGTTTTTCTTTCTGTCTGGTTCTTAGATTTCTGTCACAAATTTATGACTTAAGAAACAAGTAACTAACTTCTACAAGGAATTCCTATGTTGTTTCTCAAGGACATCACAAGCAATCTTCACTTCAAACACTTTTCATGAATTTTAAATTTCTGAATTTTAAATTAATATTTTTCTCTACTTCTCTCTGGGTTACAGACATAAGTCAAAATTTAGAACAGATGCTACAAAAAAGAGAAGATCTAGAATTTAAACATTATGAATATGATTTGACCACCTTGGCCAATGAGCTACCTCTGTAGCAGTGCTGACATCAATAGCAAATATTTTTCTATTTGTTTGACATCAATTGAAATCATTAGTATTGAGTCAGGATAAAAAAACAGGTACATAATTTTTTATATTTTAGGAAAAATAGTTGAATTCACAGGAATTACTGGTTTTCTATTCGATTTTTTGCATAGCAAATGTAAGGGTTTTGCAGTTTTACCAAATAATGAGGCTGTACTATGCATGGATTGCAGAATATTTTACAAAGATGATAACATCCAAGTTCTTTAAGTGGCATTCATTTTTTTCCAGGCAGTAGAACACCTCACATATGTTATTTGGACTAGCATTAAACACAGGCATGGATTCAGTATTAATGACTGCAGTTATTACATTGATATCTCTTAGCACTGAAGATTAAATGGTGTCCTTTTGGCAAGAAGAAGAGAACACAGAGCCAGCACTTCAGCAAGGTTGACAATGATTTATGGGAAGGCTGCCTTAAGTTCCACTTGCTTTCAATGCTTCTCTTCCTTGGCCATGTTTGGGTCAGACTAGAGTGTCATCTCCCCAAAATGGCAAAGCATAAGAAGAGAAAAAGGAGCATAAGAGTTCAAGTAATTTCCCAACATCCGGGAAAAATTAGCTGAGGATCAGGTCTCTCTTGGGTGCTAATAGATTTAATTGAGGTTTTCTTTATATGTTGCAGAGCACATCAGAGGCTGAAGTAGATGACTCTGCCAGATAAGGCACATTAATTTATTAATTTTTAGCCACTCATTTAGGGTACAATTTAGAGGTCTTTTCAATGTTTATCCAGTAGCATTAAGAGAAAGTTTGTAGCCAAGGGTTAGACTTCACACTCCAATGTGCAGCATGTTGGTAAATTAAAGTTTAGTAAACTAAATCCCACTACCTTTCCTATTACAGGAGTGACAGTGACAAGAGGCAAAAAAACAACCCACTAATGGGGATCTGTGAGAGTCAGCACTCATTGATCTTAGGTATCGAATGAGTAAAGAATAAGTCTGTGAGGAATGAGAATAGAGCTTAAAGCTAAACAAAGAGAAAGCCAGCGTTAAGAGTCACACAGGTTCTGACAGACTCTGCAATCCTCTGCCATAATCTTGCTTTTTTTTTAGTTCATTTAGGCTGTGTTGCTACTGGAAATGATATCAGCTGCATCAAAAGTGGTGTTGATAAAGTTCAGAGACTGCTGAATCTACTGTTTCATTTCTAGACTAGATTTTATTTAATCAAAATAAAAAGCCTGTGAATGAATTTATTTTTTTTAATCTCTCCAGGACTAGAACTTTGCAAAGGGAACCTGGCAATGCCTATTTACTTGATATGCTGTGCAGTGCATGGGAAGCACAGGCTTAGCCTGTCTTCATGCTCCAGCTCTGTCTCTTTATTGCAAACAGCTGGTAAAATTCCATCACTAGGTTGATTAGACAATTACTTTTAAGACAACACTGAACAAATGCATTCCTGTAGCTAAACCCAAGAATTGGAAACAAATATTGCCGTGCTTGACAAGTGCAGGAGTTTGTTATTGTCTATTACAGCTGACCACAAGTTTAAAATTACCGTTTCCAGTAAACATAAGGAGTATTTTATTTCATTTTAATGATTGAAAAATGCAATTTAAATAGAGAAAGGCTGCTACTGTGGCTTTGCTTGAAATGCTTCTTAAAACCACACTGTTGTATGAATATCTGGAGAAAATAAATGGTTACTGAGATAGTTCCAGCTTGATCATAAATGGTTTCAATTAGACATCATGAAGCAAATTGGAAATGTAGGATCTATGTTCAGTTGGGAAACACTATCTCGTTCACAAAGCATCCTAAAATTAACTTCTCTCTTTAACGCATTAAATTATCTCTAATTGCACATTTGACTGAAGGAGTAAGCCTCTTTTAATCAGTCATTGACATAAAGTTTATTTGCTTTGCAAACTGGTAGATTGATCAGTGCAAACATCGGTATTTGAAGCTAAACTGTGATACGTAATACTATCATCAAGATTCAGGAATTAGAATCAAACATAATACCGTTAGAATGCCTGAAATCAAGAATTACTGTTGCTGATGGCATAATTTTTAAGTGTGTTTAGTTTCTTACGGTAATACATTTTGCAATCAAAAACTAGTAAGACCAGAGGTTGATTTCAAGCATTAGTGTTCTGCTGACATTACATGGCTGTTTCTCTACTGGGATAGAAAAGCCCTCCATGGTCACTTCAACTGCATCTTCAGTATGAATTTGGGGAAGACATAACCAATGTGGCTTTTCTCAAAATCTAAGAATGTTACTCTTTATTCTGTATTAGTATGCCAAAGAGGGGTTAACTCCCTCTCTCTAAACATGACAATGCCAAGGCACTATTCAGCCTTTCCTTTCTTCTCGTGATTAATAATCCACACATGCATAAAGTACAGAGTGCACTGTCCTAATTCCTGCTTGTTGTGGTTTGAAAACAAACCAAGTAAGAGGCTCTAAGTCAGAAATAAAATTTAATGAGAAGAAAAGGAAAATAAAATAGAATAAAATAAAATAAAATAAACACAAAAAGAAAAACCAGTGACAGAGTCAGAATACAACCTGATCAGGGTGATGGAAACAGTCCAGACGAGGTGGTCTTCCTGAAACAGAAATCTTGAAGAAAGGTCTGGTAGCTCCAGTCCTCTGGGAATCCAGTGGGTGAAGGCTGCTTCTACTGTCCCAAATCCCAGCTTATATGCAGGTGAGAATGCTTGGCTCTTCCCCATGGGCGGAGCATCTCACAATGGGATGATGAGTCGTGGAAGAGAGCCTTAATGGCCCATTAAAGAGAGTCATGCAAAAGGCATTGATGGGCCATTAACTGAAGATGGTGGTAGAATACATCCTAAACTAGAACCCAGGACACTGCTCTGATCTTCTGTCCTTGGTTTTCTGCAGATTTGTTTTTATCCCTGAAAACAAGATCTTTTCCTGACAATTTCTTGGGCAAACCTTGAGGATAATCTGTGTTCTATGTTCTTGCAGTGTGCCAGCAAGGTGAATGGTGGGCTGTACACCACCACCAAAGACTATCCTGACGAAGCTGTCCATTTTGCCAGGAGTCATCCACTGATGTATCAGCCCATCAGGCCTGTTCATAAGAGACCAATACTAGTAAAAACAGATGGAAAGTACAATCTTAAACAAATAGCAGTGGACAGAGTGGAAGCTGAAGATGGGCAATATGATGTTTTGTTCATTGGCACAGGTAAATAAAACAAGAAAGAATTTTTACATTTATGAAGGTGTTTTGTTTGGGTGGGTTTCGGGGTTTTTTGGGGGTTTTGGGGGTTTTTTTGTTTTGTTTTGTTTATTTGTTTGGGGTTTTGTTGTTTGTCTTTTTTTTTGGTGGGGGGTGGTTTGTTTGGGGTTTTTTTCTCCAGGATGAAGCAAATCAATACAACATTGCCTTTTAGCAACTTTTGTTTTCCTGCCTGTGCCAGTCTTCACATTAGAGATGATGTTAGTCATTCCAGACCTGTGGTTCACTGTAATGCTTACATTATATAGGAAAGTAATGGTAGGAAAACATTTAAAGACTAGCAAGAGAAACAAGTATAGGATTACATTTTAATTTATTTTCTTTTCAAAAAAGAACATAAAAAAATTGCAGAGCAACCAGCCTTATTTTTTAAACTTCAGAACACTGTCATGTATCTGAGCTGAGACTTAGAGACCTGAGAGAAACAAAGGTGATATGATTTCCAAAAATATCAGTTCAGGTTGTTGGCTTTATTCCACAGTTTCTTTTCCCCAGTTCTGGAGACAACAAGTCTAGCTGATATCATTAAAAAAATCTGCCAGCTTCCAGATTTGGGTTACAACACAGCTCAAGGGAGGAAGGAGGAAATACCCAATTTTAAAAAACCCAAAACTGTTAGATGTTTCCTGTGAAGTTTTTTTGTCTTTCTTCTGTGCCATTTTATTAAAATATAGAGAGCTTGTTTTACAAGAATTTTTAAGCATCTTCCTAACAACCAGAATAAAGGCAAAATATAAAATATACCTGCACTAAGTCTAAGAAAGCAGAGAAAAAATAAATACACTAATGGTATTTGAAAAATAGAAGAACTTAAGAAAACAAGAGGAAATGCTGGAACTACACAAGACTTAAGTTACATCTAATCTATCTGGAAAAAACACAAGGATTCTTACATTCACGTTTAATCAATTTAACAACAGGAGTGGTATCACAAATCATTTTGACCATTTTGTCTAGGAAAGTAGGTCCAGTGAATTATTTTTACTAATGAAATTCCTCTGATAAGTACATTTTAGTCTTGAGAACATTCAAAAAAAGCATGTTCATAGAATAACAAAGTCCTATTTATATTACTGCTGTTTTCTAAGGTTTTAAACGGCCTCAGTATGGTCTTGGTAATGGACTTAACTGGCCTGTAAAACATTGTATTGTGTGTCATTATACTATTTCTATACAGCAGATTTTACAGTGAGTCCTACATCCTTCATATTTTCTCCTTGCATTTCTAATTGAGACTGTGTCAGATATTCTTGCACACAAGTGTTTTCTTCAGCCAAGTTGAATCCAAAGTGGCTTAAGCATGTGCTTTAGAGCTTTGCTGGATTGGCCCCCAACAGCTGCCCAATGTTCTCAAGCTGTCTGATCCCAGGTGACATGAAATTCCAGCAAAGGAATTTGGGTTTTAGAAACTCTGAAGTGAAACCTGCAAACACTACTCCAGCAAAGCACCCATCAAAAAACTCACTGCTTCTTTGGGCAATATAATGTTAGAAAGGATTGATATATTTTTTTAATCCCTGTCCAACACCTGCTGTGTAATGTAAGTAAGCAGCATCTTACAGCTGAGCAAGTTTCCTTAGGGTAGCAGTGCAGGTTGGAAAGGTTCATCAAAGGCAAAGTCTGAATATCAGAGCTTTCACATCTGTCAGCAGGATTTGAAGAAGGACTTATTTATGAAAATCAGAGCTCAGAATACAAATTCTTTTCACTGTTCTACTACAAAATGGTTGTCTTTGATTACATATTCTCTTTGAAAAATGGTGTATGACCCCAGTTTAATGGTTTCTCTTTTTGTTTCACCCTTTGATCTTTTGCTGAATATTTTCCCCAGTGCTTCCCTGCTTAATATGTCCCCTGTAAATCAAAGGTGGCTGAAAGTAACAGCAGAAAGGAAGTGATATTTGCCATTGTTGATGACAGATTTTCAGATTAAGGAGAACAAGGCTTTTCTATAAATAATCAGGAAGGTAAAACCAAAGTGGTGGAAGACCAGATGTTATTTGTATGTTTTATTTTACTGCAAGAGTTGCAGAGACAGGGAGGTTGATAAATGTCCAATGTGCCTTAGTCTTTTTGATTGTGCATCTTATAGTTAGATTAATCTCCCTTTTACTAACATCTTCAGCTCAACAGCAGTTCAGTGTTCCCTTAGAGAAGGGTAAGAATCATTCACAATGAAGCCCTGAAGGTTTTTGTATTTTGCCTGGGGGAATGGAGCTGCTGTCAGCAATTAAGGATATTAGTAGTTTCCTATTTAGTATAAACACTACGATCCTATAATTAAAGGTACTTTACGCTTGCTTGCCTCAATGCACAAGGCATCCACCTACTTCCATTTCTTTTTCTGAAATATGCTTGCCCTCTGTGAATCTTTTGAATCACAATGGGTTCTGACCCAATGTTTGAAAAAAACCCAATTAATTATGTATCTTACAAGTCTCTAAGTCAACTCTTATTTGCCAGGGACAAATTGTCATATATTTAATTTTCTAAGAGTAAGAATCATCATTAATAACAGTGCAATGCTAACTTTTCATATTTATAAATTTCAATCCATTATTTATTTGAAGAAATCATTTCAGGTATTTGAAGGCCATATAAACGTTTCAACCAATCATAACTTTTGCTTTTGTTTTGTTTTAAATTTGTTTCCAGATAATGGTATTGTGCTGAAAGTCATAACAATTTACAATCAAGAAACAGAATCAATGGAAGAAGTGATTCTTGAAGAGCTGCAAGTATTCAAGGTGAACTGTGCTGTATATGAAGTATATACACAAATCTTGAATTTTCTACAGAATTAAAATGTCAGAAAAAAATCTGAGCATAGTCAAATATGTAATACTTGTGTGCAAGAAATTTTCTAATTATCTAGCAATTTTATGACAGGAAACCTAAATTTTCAAATGAAGTTTTTATATGTCCCAAGAACCTTAACATGTTGAAGCAAATCACAACTACTGCCTTTCTATTTATTTGCTTGGACATTGTAGTGTGACTTTTCATTAGAAACTTATTGCATTTTGTTTAGTTTTCCCTCATGTCCAATTAAGTAATTAACAAAGTATAACTGCGCACATAAAAATGTGCCTACTACAATCTTGGAAACCTAAATGAGATCCAGATAGAGAAAGTCCACTGAGAAAGAGTGAATCAGCTAACCTGTCTCTCCATTGGGCAGACATGGGTCCTAGTGAGGCAAAACTCTGTTCTCCTAAAGAATAACCTATGACTAAAGCTCAGTGCTCAGCATGTGACAAAGGTAACATAATGAAGTTCTCACAGTGAGTATTCTCAGCCTGTCACGTTAGCCAAATAAAGCAGGAGGCTGATCTGCTTCAAACCACAGGGAAAATCTAATATCAAAAGTTAGACATTTAAACTTGGTACCTGAATTTAGGCAGTGTAACTATTGACTTTTTGTCTGGAGAAAAATCACAGAATTTGCTGTTCTTGATAAAGCTAGTTCTCAATAGAACAATGAAGGCCTAGGTATTGCTTGAAGAAATCTGAGCAGAGGGCAGAGAGGACAATGGTAAAAGAAGGAATTCTTGCTATTTTTGTCTTATCTTCAGTGAATGTTTTGTTATAAAGAACACTCCACTTATCACTCTCAAGCAGGACAAAAGACATTCAGTGGTGGCAAGAGCTAATGTCATGTTTGACAGGGAAATTGTGGTGTTCCTGTAGCTCTGATAATCCTGAATGAAGTGTCAGCTGCTTGTTTTCAAATAAACTGTTCTAAAACAATACTTCTGAAGTCACAATTTCTTCACATCTTTCTTAAAGAAAGTCAAAGTATCTAGTGAAGCTGAATGTAATAAGTAAATACCAATACTATTTTACCTGATTTATTTTCATAGCAAAAAGATGTTATTTTTTCTAAGCAAACAAATATTTCTTATTTTTTTCAGATGCCAGTTCCTATTATTTCTATGGAAATCTCTTCAAAAAGGGTAAGAATTTTACAAGTTTGATATATGATGATTGTGACTCAAATATAATGAAGCTGTAAACTGCACAGATACATAGGAAGATGTACATCATGTATAATGAGATCTGGTTAGATACATGTAATCGTTCTGTAATATAAACTTATGATTATATGCTCTGTTCTTTTATTTATGTATTTATGTTTTTCAATTCTAGTGTTAAATACCCTTGGTTCACAATACCATGCATACCAAAGCAAGTAAAAACCAATCTGTTTCATAAGTTGCTGTTGTACTAATCACAGTAGGGATTAGTTTGGTGGATATGGCAATTCACAGAAAAATTCTTTGTTGATAAATGCAGACAGAATTCAGCCCCATGGGGATATCAGTGCAAAAAGAACCTTGCTGGCTCTCCCACATACTCAGTTGCCCTGTAGGGCTGTTTGTATCTGAGTTCTTTTTGAGTTTCTGAAAGTTTCTGCTGATATAAACACCCAATTTATTATTCTTGTGGGCAGATTCTCATCCATATCCTATCATCATATCATCTCATCATGGTGCCATTATAAACATCTGAGGATAGTTGTATCTTAATGTTAAACATGTCCAAGGATGATGTTAGACATCCGGTGCAATGTAGGTGCACGTAAGCACAGTGAAACACAAGTAACAAAGAATGAAAACTGCATTATTAGGAGGTGTGACTGCACCCCGAAGGGTTATTTAAGTCTTGGTGTTTAATCAACTTGCATTGTTCCTGTAGGTAATGCAAAAAGTCAAAGTCCTGTGATGGTAATCCAAAGGAGAATTTGGGTCTAAGTATTTTGAATTATTTCCTGCCTCAATCTTTTCCCACAGACTGTAAAAGCAGCTCTGGAGACTAGATTGTCTAACACTGCACCTAAGTAATTATTTGGAGAAAGACTCAGTGTTTTTTCAGATATTTGCCTTACCTTTAACTCTCGATGAATTGTTATGGTTAAAGGGTTGTGTTGGAAGAGTAAAAAAGGAGATATAATAAAATTTGAAGTAGAATTCCTCCATGTTATTCATCTCTCAAGAGGTGTGCTAACTCTGCTAATTCAAGACATATCTGGAAAAGCTGGAGAGAACTGTAAAAAAAAGCCAGCAGAGCAGCTCAGTAGTTGAAGAAAGAACTTGTGAGAAGTAAAAGTAGCTTCAGTTTTTTCAAGAGATCAAAGAGAAGACTGAGAGACATCAGGAGAGTCATATATATATTTTACTGTGTGAAGTGACTTCCTACTGTGTGTATGAGGATTCTTGAACATTGATAGCAAAGCAATATTAGATTAAAAAACAAGATCAGCTTGTTATATGCAGATAAACTTATTCTTGAAATAGGATACACCTATTTTCTGACACCAAGAACAATTATATATTGAAATATCTGTTAGAGACAGAGTTGGCACCAAGTAATTTTGTCTTTAAAATCATCAGGAATATAACTTAGTTGAGCATACATGAAAAATTTTTGTACCTCAAACATTTTCACTGATCTCTTTTGAACTTGGAGTTACTGAGCCTGTGGAGACCTCCTTGCTACCTGTGTCTCCATACTATTATAACACTGACCAGTCTTCACCAAGTCATAGTACAATAAAATATCACATTTCAGGGCTGAGCTTTTTATCTGTAGAGACTGGAAAAGAATGTTCTTTGATGTTCAGTTGGCTAGATATCAGATGCTTCTTTTCCCTCCTGTGATTTACCAAGACTTAAAGAGGTTTTTGCCCCTGCTAAAAGATAAAAGAGAAAATCTCATCTCATATGTCTCATTGAAAGTGTTGTTAGTGTCTTCTGGGACAATCACACTGCAGCACTTTGCAGACAAAGAATTCACCTCAAAAAAGCATCCTAGGTTTTCTCTTCATTTCAACTGGCAGATTGAGTTCTTGCTGCTATCATCTGGTTTATCTCACCAGAAAAATTCTTCAGGCATTGCTGTCACCAGCCTCTCCTAGTTTATTCTCCTGGCACCTCTGGAAGTTAAATTTCTACGATCTAAAGAAATATAAGAGGCATAATAAGGAGCAAGAACAGACTATCTGCATTAGAACTTATATTTTTTGATAGACTACATAAGGTGTCAGTATTTTCCAGCTTTAAGTAATTTTAAAATACCAGATTTTGACAGCTTGGTTGAAGAGTAGGAATTATGGATTAAATTTGGACATAAAGATGAGGAGCAAAACAGAGGAATCCTTTTTCTGACTAGTCAAACTGTGGAAGTGAGCTGTGCATAAGCAGATTCTATTGCAGTGCACAATGCATATTCCTGTGTTCAGAAAATTTATATTCATCAGCAACAAGACTTTCTCAAATTTCTTTCAATTCAAGCTATTCTCTTCTGAATTTATTGTGACAGCTAGCACCTAAAGAAATAAATTGGTTATCTGTCATTTGATTTGAAAAGGACATCTGTGTGAACTCAAAAGATTCAAACAATCAATTGTAATGATGAGAGAACCCCCACTCAACCCTGGAAATAAATACTAAAGAAATAGATAGTGACCAGGTAATTTGTAAGGAAAGACTGCACAACAACACAGAAAACAATTAAACATCCATCTGTCTATCTATCTATCTATCTATCTATCTATCTATCTATCTATCTGTCTATCTATCTATCTATCTATCAATCATCTATCTCTCTATCATCTATCTTATATGTATATCTGTGATTATACAAATCACAGCACACAGCATGTGACAATATATGACCATATCCTAAGTAGCTATATCAAGAGTTAAATTTACTTGAAAACTCACATTTTAAAACTGAGCTTGCTTATAATCCTTGCATATTTGAACTTCTTTGTTTAAAGTCTTTCACGTTAAGTTGAGTTATTTTCACAGATCAGTTAGGTGATAGACAAGTGTAAAGAAGGAGGAATTGGAAAATGTTTTGATGAAGAAAAATAAATGTAAACCCTTGCCTATTCAAACACAAAGCTGAAACTTCAGCAGTGAGGAAATGCCAAAATAAATTTGTTCGTTTTATCTTCTTTCTCTTTCTCTGTTCTCAGCAGGAGAGTTCACTCTGTAATCAGATATTTTCCCACAGAGTAACTCTGCCTCCCTCAGGTCACAGGCTGGATGCACAACCAGCCAGCAACGATCAATACTACAGTATCAATAAGTGCATTGGGAAGAGAAGCTTTAGTGGGCACTGTAGCAATCCTGTCTGGTGTATTTTTTGCAGCAACAGCTCTACGTGGGATCGGAGTCAGTGATAGCTCAGGTGAAGTTCCACCAGTGTGACATGTACGGAGCAGCCTGTGCCGACTGCTGCCTGGCCCGGGATCCCTACTGCGCCTGGGACGGCATCTCCTGCTCCCGGTACTTCCCCACGGGAGTGCAGGCAAAGAGGTGAGAGCTCTGCTTCTTCTGATACCCTTTTGGCAAAGTATCTACATCAACAGCTTCTACAGCAACACAGAGTGCTGCACATCACCCCTCAGACAGGACCAAACTGTGAGATGTCAGCTGCTGATTTCTCAGCGTAACCTTAGGGGATTGCAAGGAACCAAACTCACAGGATGGCACAAACTGCAGTAGCAGGAGTAGTTTTATGACTAAAGAGAAGTCACTTCGTAATTATTTGCATTGCACTGTAAACCTTTATTTCCTTAATTTCCTTAATTTCTTTTCTCAAGTCTTTACAATATCAGAGACTGAATTTTGTAGTATTACAATAGGAAGCATATCATACTGCAATAACATATACAACAGAATTTCTAAAATAAAGCAAAGAAGAATCTTTGTTAATCGTCATGTACCTTCACCAGCCAAAATGAAACCAGAGTTTCTGCAAAAGCTAAGGTTTGGTTTTGGTGTTCTGCTGTGGGTTGAAAGGCAAGTTACTCTAGAGGTCAGTTCAAAGCACGAACCTGATCTGGGTGCTTTAAATCTTCCTTGTGGAGATTTTCTCTGTATCACCCTTCTCTTATTCATGATTCTTGATATTCACGCCTTCATTCACCGATTTCCCTGCCACCTGTTGTCCTCCCTTCCCTCTCAAACACAGGTTCTGCAATTCAGCTACACAGATCAAATATCTAGAACATGCATTTTTTTTTAATCCAGATCTTTTCACAAAAATTAGTCAGCTTTGCCACCTGGTCAGAGCAATTTCTTACCTGAATCAGCAAAATTTTAGTATTCCATAATTCAAATAATTTCTGTTGCTTTTTTTTGTAATTACTGATTTTAAAAATATATGCTTATTTATATTAGACCTACAAGGACTACAAGAATGAATTGAATAAATTCCAGAGAGAGTTTTGAAAATTGATGGAGATGCTTAAGGCCAAACCAAGTCATAGTATCCCAAATAAGTTGGTTTTTTTTAAGGAAAATCAGGAATATGGGGCTTTGTATTTATTTATTTTTCATCTGGCATATTTTATCTTCCCATGAACCTGATGCACTCAAATGCAGGCTGACTATTGTCAGGCATAACAGACATTCCCATAATTTTGTATAAAAGATAATTAATACAGTCATGTTACCTTTAGTAACATCACTTTCTGGATAAGGCACATTTGTAAGTACAAATGAGAAACACAGTCTGTGACTCAGAATAACTGAGAATCTCTTGTTTATGCTGCACTAAGGCATGGGTTAAACCAAGCAGGATAACCCACACAGCTTTTTCAAGCAGAACTGCATAGTTTTCTTGTGCCTTTTGAGAATAGACCTGAGGGGAAGAAGTGGGCTGTGGTTGACTGCTCAGAATGGTTACAATTTTCAGGCCCTGGACTGAGAAAGATGAGCAGCTATATAGTGGACCAGGGAGATTAATGTCCTACAGTATAAGTAGAAATTGATTAAAGTAGAAATTGATAAGTAGAAATATGATAAAGCACATGGCTTACTCATCTAATGATGTAAAAGTAATTTGGGAAGGAAAGGAGGGGGTTAAAAATTTCCCAGCAGCCTTTTATCTTGCTAGCAATATCACCATTTATATTGTGCAGGCTGCTTCTTGTCCAAGAAAAGATGAGAGAAACTCACTGAGGCCTGGACTCTGTTGCACATGTTTCTCACCTAAGACAATTTCCAGAGTAGCAGCCTTTAAGTTCCCTGAAAACACATTTATCCAGGGTGGAGTGATATGAGCAGCACCCCGGGCTCCTTCCTGTGCCTTACCTCCCCAAGAGATCAGCCTCTAAAAGAAGAAAATACTGCTGCTATCTCACTCCTTCTCTTGAGATAAGCACTGTAGCAGTGGAGAAGAGATTTCCACTCACTTGAATGCTCTTGAAGTCTGCAAAACTTGTTTTCCATATCAGAGTTTGGCCAACAGTCAGCAAGACTAACAATGTTGAGAGGCATGAATGGAATTTGCTTTGTTCACTTCAGGTCACAGCTGAAGCTCAGAGCATTTCAAATTTAAGACCTTACCCTAACTGTATGGTACAAGGAGAGGCAGGGAGAGGAACTAGGGACATGTGTATAGAAGTTGTTTTAGATTGCTTCCCATCAGGTACCATGTGAAGGGTACTACAGGAAAAGGCAGGTCTCAGGAGACAACCTGGAGTTTTGATACCAAGTGGCACTGACAGGTTGATAACCCTGCCATGGCTTGGTGGGACTCCAGAAAGAATTAATGCCACATCCCAGAGAATTCATGTCTTAGTCTCGCCTTGTCTCCAGATTTCTGCTCAAGCTGTACATGGCAATACAAGGAATGTGAGTGCAAGGTGCCTTGGAGAGTGGCTCTTTCTCCTGGTCCTGATATCTGTCCCTTCATTGGAGTCATGGAATTGTGCCTTACATTGCAACACCCTTGAGCTGGCCTTAATACCACTTTAAATGTCTCTCCTCAAATGTGGCCTTCATGCTGTACATTAAGGTGGACTTTTTTATCTGTAAGAGCAGCTCTGCTAGTGGGTAAGGGCTTTTCTTAGAGCCCTCTTTTTAATTCCAGTCCTACTGGTGGAGGGCTGAATTGGGGCGGGATGTACAATGTGACCTCCCAGCTTTGATCCAAATGCTATCTGCTTTAGATCCTGATGCCTCCAAGGTGCGACAAGTGTTTAGAGAAACATTAAATAGAAATCCATAAACTAAGGCATGTAATGGATTTAGACAAAAGTGAAGCAAAAATACAAAAACCCTATGCTTGGCATCTGGTACTAATTTTTTAAATTGTGAAAGTCTATGATTCCTTGTACATGTATATCCCAGATAATTAATTAAATGTAGGATTTAATTAAGGAAAAATAAAAACTGAGTCCAAAATCCCGTATCTTGATGCTGGCAGCACAGTATGCCATAATTCCCTGGTAATTACAGGTGTAAGGCTCCTGAATACTGCAAATGCCTCAGATGGCAGAAGGAATTTCTATTGCATTCAAATTTCATGAAGTGCACTTGAGAAAGTAGAGGTACAAGATTTAAATGCTTTAGTTCTCTATTTGTTCTGCAATCTGATTTAGGCAGGTTCAATTTTTATCTAAACAAGCACTAAATTCCACAAGTGAGATTCTTTGCTGTGCCAGCTCACCATCCAGGTTGCAAAAAGGTCTGAGGTAATTTAAAAATGTCTTTGAACTTGGGTAGGCAGAGTGTGATCCTTTAGCTAATTTTTGGAAGCTGACAGTCTCTCCCGTGCCTCATCGCCCTCTCTGGCTTCTTTCTCCATCCAGCAAGCACACAGTCTACTGATTTACTTATGCAAACCACAGTGGTGCCTTTTCTTCCCAAGACTTTTTGATTTTGCCTCATATATCCCTGGGAAATAATAAAGAGAAATTAAAATTGTGGTGATGATAAAAATCATGATGATGGCTGTATTACTTTCTTGCAGATAATTTTTACTAGGTTTCTGAAAGCAGAGAGTTAAGGGCTGAAATATAAATTAATAGATTTTAATTAATAGAAATTATAGATTGCAAAAGATACTTCCTACATTCAGTACATTGGCTAATCCCTGAAAATTGTTCCTTACAGTAAATTATCTCAGGAATTGTCAGATACTCTATTATACACAGAATTCTCAATAAAATAATTTCTAAGAAAAAAAAAAACCAAGCTTATGTCAGTATTTGTAAAATGAGTTTTTCTCCCAGCATCTTCCTCACTTTCAGCATCTCTCTCCCTTTTTTCCCCTCTTTAGAGAAAATAACAAGTGAAGGAACTGATAATTGTATCCTCCCCAGTCTGCACAGTTGTAACAGTAAAATTCCATCAAACAAATATTTCTTTTCCTTTAATGATTCTGACAACTGGAGAAATAACCCTGTCTTACAGAACTAGGATTTTTTTAGCTTTACAGTGATCTTTAGGAACTGATGAGTAAATAGAACATGCCTGCTACCTGCCCTGTTCCTGCTAGATAGGGCTGTTGGACCTGACAGCAGCAGGATTGTTTTGTTTGTGTTTTTTAAAGGCTAATTCGTATCCTATAGTGTTTATGCATATTTGTACAGGAAAATGTCTCTTTGAGTAATCTACACATACAGACCTGCAAAGCTGGTGACAGCATTGATCAGCACTGACACTACACATTGCAATGACAACACCCAGGGCAGAATAAGGCCTAGCTGCTACCTCAGAATCTCTGTTTTTATTTAATAGGATGCAAGCATTTTTAGCATTTCTCCACAAAAGCATAATGCAGTCTCCACTGAGTTTCCAGATTTCCCTGAAACAAAAATGGAAAATCTCTAGTTCTTCTCTGAATATCAGTGGAGGTATAAGTTATGATCTTGGTCCACCAAGAACACTGGATCAAGGGCTGACAGAACTCAGAAAATAATGACTGTCTACAGCCAGATTAAAAATTGAATGAGTAACATCCATGGACCAAATCTTTGGATGAGGTAAATCTAAATAGTTTCAGTAAATTCTGTTTGTTACAAATTAAAATTTTGTCTTTTGGGTTCACATAAAACTGGAGAATAACCTTATTTCACTAGTAAATGCAAAGAATAACGGAACTCTTTGTGTTTGTTTCTAACATAATTACTGTACACATACCTACTGTGTAAGATTTGATGCACTGCGTATTTCTTCTGTTAATCTGTTATGTATGGCATTGGCAAAGCTGTGTAGAATTATTCTTAATGCAAATATAGGAAAGGTATCATTAGAAAAAATAAATATGAGGTTGTTGGACATACGAATTTAGCAAGATACAGCATTCCAATAGGCTCTTTTACTTCCCAAGTAAACAGTCTTAATTTTATTTATCAAGACACTTAAAAAAATATACAAAAGCACAGTTCTGGGAATGTATTGTATAATCATGTTTTGCTTTGTTTTGTTTTTTCTGTAAATGCAATAAAAAATCAGACCTCAGAAGTCAGGATGATTTTTCTTTCAAAAGCACTCATATTATTTCCTGGTCAAAAACAGGGCTGACAGGTTCTGACCACAGTTATGCCCCTAGTTCACTTTCTAGGCATAGATATTCATGAATGTGTCTGTTTCCCTGTTGAGAAAAATGAACTCAGTAACTGTCTGTTGCAAAAGTGAAATAAAGTATTTCCTCCACACATCGAGATTCTCAAGTGAAAAAAACCCATGAGAGTGAAGGATAAAAGAAGTACCATTCACACTCATGGGAAAGTGTCCTAAATTAAAAAAGGAAAATTTGCTTCCTTGCTGGAGAGAGAGAACCCAAAGATAGGCTAAAGGGCCCTATGACTGAATGTTACTCAGTCAGTTTAAAGGATATTCTTTCAATATTTATACCATCAGTACAGTTATATATAAAATGGACACATAAATGTGCCTCTTCTCCAGACAGGAGTTTCTTTTTTCAGACATGACTCCCAGTAGGTTGAGTAGAGACAAAATACTGATTTATAAATCAGTACTTCTCATAGCAATGGTAAATTGATAGCAGCCAAAGTTTAAATCTTTAAGTTTATAATGAACATTAATTCACCATAAACCCAACAACATGTAAGCTAAACATTTCCTCTCAAATAATCTCACTTTTTCCCCTGCAGACGTTTCCGCAGACAAGACGTGCGGCACGGAAATGCGGCGCAGCAGTGCTTTGGCCAGCAGTTCATTGGTAATCTATTCACACACCTACAAATTGCTTGTAAAGGCCTAGAACAGCCAGCACAGAGTTTGCCAAGACCATGAACCAGACCATGATCTCACCTGATGTTTTTCACTGGCATGTTCCTGTAATGTTGTAAGAGCCATGGGGCTGAGCCCCTGACATCCAGGTCTAAGGGTGATTGTCTCCGTGGCAGGTCAAGTGCATCCCAAAATGCTCATGGGGTCCTGCAGCACTGACATTCAGACTAAAGATGTGCAGAATGCATCCCAATGGATTCCAACAGAAAAAACAAGAAAGCAGAAAAATGAGGCAGAGATAAGAAACAATGGAGCTGCATCCTGAAATGAGTATGAAATAGTCAGTACGGTTAGAATTTAAGCACAGGCATGAACAGTGCAAGACAGAATAAAAATGTGTATTTATGATCAAGTTTTCTGTTATAAAAAAAGGATAGAGTACTGTATCTAATGCTGTTATCCAAACCTTGGAAAGTGAGGATTTCAAACATGAGTATTGGGAATAGCAAAACAGAAAGAAAACAATCGCCTGGAAATCCTCTGTATTTTTCTGGATAATACACAATGCATTTATAGAAGAAGAAAGCAAAACATAAAAGGTTCTTCTATAATGATATCTAAATAAACACTATCTTAAATTTTATATATATAACCAGAGAAAGCTTCATTAAAATTGAAGTCTATTGGAGGATATTGTGCTATTTGTAAAAGTATATTCCAATATTAAGTGGTAATTCTTCCACAAGTTTGTAATACAACTGAGAAATCAAAATTATATAAAACACTGTATTTTTTTCAGGATCTAAAGCTATTTGGGCTCAAGGATCTTTCTCACTCTTAAGAAATAAGATGATTTAATTAATGAAGCAATTGGTTTTGTCCAGTGTAACAACTAGTTTATCCTCCTCCAGATGTATTTTTGGATTGAAAACCAGAATAAAATTTAGATTTAATTCATTCACCCTGTTTTTATTAGCATCCCTGGGCCCAAACTGTACATTCAGCTTACACATGTATAGCATGGATATATATAATATTGGCTAGATTATTTACAGTTTTATTCTTTAAACAGTTATATGCTGTAATTGTCCCTGTAAAATGGGGGGTTTTATTATGTTGAAACATGTTTTGAATCTTCTTGGTTCATTGAGTGAAAATGAAATTTACTGTTCGTAAGAGCCAGGCATAAGCAATTAGCAGTGTTAAAGGCTGAGATCTGTTTCTCTATAATCTTAGATGACTCACAGAACAATTTGGTCAGGTACTGTGAAAGCCTGGGATGATGGGGAAATTCACTTAGCAGGTCATGTCTTCATTAGACATTACTTTTCAGTCACTGTGTGGTTGGATCTGAACTAATCTTTGCTCTTAAAAGTAAATATATCCTGAACATGGAGTGTAACAAGTACTTGCAGTAATACATTTTTGAAACATTTATTTCCCTTCCAGGTGAAGTTCTGGAGAAGACTGAGGAACGTCTTGTTTATGGAATAGAGTACAACAGCACCCTTCTGGAGTGCACCCCTCGGACCTTACAAGCCAAAGTAATCTGGTTTGTCCAGCGAGCTCATGAAGCTAAGAAGGAAGAGGTAAATATTCTTTTAGGCTAACTTTTTTCTATAAAATAGGCTGTTGTTTGGAACGTTACATCTTCACTGAATTTCTGCCATCGGTTGCTGAGATGTATGTGGGTGTCAGGGAAAATCACTATGTTCATCTGGTCTCTTGAATTAATAGACCTGAGAAATTCATGTGGTGTTTGCATTCAGCATCTTGGATGCAGATGTTAGACATGTAGTGAAGATAATTTAAGATCTCAAAAGAAAGGAAAATCCATCACTTGATATGTTTTTGCAGGGGTGAAATGTGTATATATTATTTCCAGAATTAGTCTAGCTTAACTTCTATTAATTCTTGCTGCCTCATCCATTTATTACAGATTTTTTTGCAATTGAGTATTGGTGGAATCTCTGCCTCTTTTACATGTATTTTACCATTATGAAAGTGCTTCATAAGTGCTATCATAATTATTCCTCAATATCTCTCTGATACACATCAATGTAGCTATCACTACAGTGTAGATATGTCACTATTGGGCCTGGAAAAAAAGTCCTCATGTTTCTTATAATCCCCCTTTCACAACAGAAAGGTCAAAATAAGGTCTTGCTGGAACCTCCTCTTCTCTAGGCTGAACAATCCCAGCTCTCTCCTTCTGTGTAGAAGTGCCCCATTCCTCTCTTCATTTCTGTGACCCTCCTCCAGTCCCACTCTAACAGGTCCGTGTCTTGCCTTGTACTGAGGATCCCAGAGGTGGATGCAGAACTGTCGCAATGGGACACGAAATGAAGATGCTTTACTCTAGTCAGAAGGCAGTAGAAATCAGAAGGTTTTATTTACAATTCATTTTATAACATGCTGTGCTAAAAGGCACATTATTGGTCCATAGGGCTGACACCTCTCCCATTGGCTAAGTAACAGAAATAGCAAACAACACCTGTTGTTATGGGAAAGGAACATTGTTTACACAAGGTTTTTTTGGGAAAAAGAAAACTGTTGAAAAGTTTCCCTTGAGAAGAGCTAACTCTTCTCAAGCTCAGAAAATACTCAGTCCACACGGCACTCCAGCTGAGGGCTTACCAGAGCAGTGGAGGGAGAGAATCACCTCCCTTGACTTGTTGGCCACACTTCTTGTTATACAGTACAGGATACAGTTGGTTTTCTACAAGTGGACATGACCAGCTCTCATCCAGTTCCTCATCCCTCGTGCCTCCAAGTCCTTCTCTTCAAGGCTGCTTTTGATCTTTTCATCACTCAGTACTTCTGCTTAAATTCATCACATTACTGTTAAATGAAAAGCTGAGGATATCATTTTCCTGGCCACTTCTGCTGCTGGACTAGACAGCTCAGTGCTCCCTGCTTGCCAACATCTGTGAATGTCTCATAGGCAATAGTGTAGCCCCCAGGAGCTGTAGGAGGAGATCAAACAGCAGACACAGAAATGAGGCTTTAAGATCATATTGGTCCTGCAGTTGGAAATGCAAATACTTTTATGAATGTCTCCTCAAAAATGTACCAGTCTGTAAGACAATTCACAAGGTTCCTTATCACAGGTCAGCTGTCAAATGTCCTTTTGTTTTCCATCCAGTAGATTATTTGCATGTTTCTGACTTTTTTCCCTCTGCAATTAAAACATAGATCTGTCTGCTCCACTGTATGCTCTTCCATATTCTATTGGAATATGGAATATTCCCAGATTCTATTGTTCTCCATTTACAACTCAATCTCTTCTTTACTTCAAGTAAATTACAAAAACACTGTGAATTAAAAATTTGTAGATCTCTAATCTTCCTCTCAAAATTTAGTATTATAGTCATGAAAGTACAGTTCAGAAATAATTATGGTTGTTTAATGTAATAGCAAAGGCCTGTGCTCTATAACTGCATTTTATGGGGTTTATTTTCAGGTGAAGACCGATGATAGAATAATAAAAATGGACCTTGGCCTTCTATTCCTGAAGCTGCATCGACTGGATGCAGGGACTTATTTTTGTCAGACAGTGGAACACAGCATTGTTCACACTGTCAGGAAAATCACTCTGGAAATAGTCGAGGAAGAACGTGTAGATGAAATGTTCAGTAAAGACTATGAAGAGGAAATCCCTCACAAAATGCCATGCCCAATGCAGAGCAGTATACCTCAGGCTTCAAAGCCATGGTACAAGGAATTTCTTCAACTGATAGGTTACAGCAACTTTCAGAGGGTGGAAGAATACTGTGAAAAAGTGTGGTGTACAGATAAGAAGAGAAAAAAGCTGAAAATGTCTCCATCCAAGTGGAAATATGCCAGCCCTCAGGAGAAGAAGGCAAGGGTCAGGCCAGAGCATTACCGGTTGCCCAGGAACATAGCTGACTCTTGATGGACAAAATCCAGTTTCTGAGCAAAATTTTATTTGGACTTAAGAGGAAGAAATCAATCTTGGTTTGAGTAGATTTCACAGGTTTATATATGTAAAATATTGGGACTGAAAACAAAAATGCTATGGTAAGTTATATTGTACACTCATGATGACTGTTTAGAAGCATTTTAAACAAAATCTTCCCAATTATCTGGTTCTAAGTAAGTAAATGCAATCAGAGTTTTGCATTAGGGAGGACGTGACAATCTTCAGATTTTGAGTGCTTGAATCAGTTTCCTGTGTGGCTCGTGCTTGCGCTGTATATTGTTGCACATGATGGCATATTTAACAAATTCAAATATATAAGCATTCACAAGTGGATGAAAAGTATAACACGTATCTTTTCTTTGTTTCACAAGTTTCTCATGCTTCTGAAAGCAGCACGTCTTAAGATCTTATTCCTTTTGATTGTGACCTGTCTGAGTTCATCACTGAGAACAATGAGTTGTATTAATACAGTGTACTGTTACTTCTAGAGATAATGAAGGGAAATCCTATTTACTTCCCAACTTATTTTTTTCAGTATGAGTCATTTATGAAGTGCAGTGTGCTCCCACAGCTAAATAATATTTACTAGTAACATCAGGTAAGCCACATGCATGCTGAGAACACAGAAAGAACAAAATTTATCCATTTATCTATATAAGTTGAAATAATGGTTTAGAAAAAAAATTAGTCCATCTTGTGTCTGTACGTTGCTTGAGCGATAACACGAATTAAGGGATCGCCCTCTTGTGGCAAAAGAAAGAGAAACCCGATATTTAAATTCATTTTCTGAAGAAATATGTATGAGCAAAGAAGTATTACCGAAATCCCCAGCTAGTTTGCTCTCAGCAGACACTTTTAGTCATCATGTGCTAAAGCCAGAAATTTAGAAGGCATTGTTGGAAGTAATTTATAATGGAAAGGCAACGTTTTAAATAAGTGTTGCTTTATGTTATATAACTTTAAGAAAATCTTCCTTTAAGATACCAGACCCAGAAAATGCAGGAAACCTAGCATTTCAGTACCTGAGAAATTTTATATTACAATATGAATTGAATTTGGGATTTTTTTAATTGAAAATTTGAAATAAGAAAAGGAAGTTAAACAGAAGTTAAGCATAAATACAAGTTAAATGTAAACACACATGAATCATAAATGAGTTAACTCCTAAAATAAGAACATTATGCCAATAGGAGAAATAGCCAAACTGATCCAATTTTTTATGCCATGAAGAAAATATACAAGGGATTCATCAGCTACAAGGAGTTTCATGTTGAGCTTCCATTTCCAGTCTGGGAAGAGTGGGAATTAACAGCCTGGTATCAGAGATCTGTGGTTTGCTGTGTTACCAAATGCAGCCATCAGTGCTAACCCATTGTTTTCCCATTGAACAGGCTGTTTGTGAGAGGAGCTCAGAGCTGCTGGCAGGAGCAATGAGCTTTGCTGTGCTCCTCTGGGAGCAGAGACTGACCCGGTGTTTGGAAGGAGCACATGGCACACTGTCAGCAACCAGTGTGTGAGGAAAACAGGGTTTCACTCGGTGTAGGTATACCAGCAGATGAAACTTCATCAGCCTGTTAAGGGAATTAGTGTATCTTAGGGTTTGCACTTCCTTTAGCTACAATATCTCTCTAAGAGATGGGACCAGACGCTCTGCAGATCCTTGTATGAATTCATGCAGTTGCTAGCTTTGATCTGAGAGAGGAGACTGGATAAACTCATATTTCTGGGACAGTTATATGGAACTTAGTTGCATTTAGGATCTCCTATTTGTTTACAGCTGGATGGAAAGCACCAGCACTGAGAGTTGTGGCAGTGAACACACAAAGAACAAGCATCCCTGATCTAAACTTAATCCCCTATACAAACCTCACTAACGCCCTTGGTGAAAAACTTTAAAACACTAAAATCTTTTTCTGATGAACTACGGAGTCCCCTTCTTTTAAAGAACAATGAGAGCTATTTTTTACTTTTTGATTCATTTGCAAATACATAGTGCTAAATGTATCATTAATGAACTACTAGAAAGGAATTATAGCATCTCAGCCTCATGGAATAAATATAACTTTGTGTCTTATTCTCTGAGATTTCAGGTGGAAATCATGTAATATGGAAATCAAGATTCTTGATTTAATATGAGAGTGTATATTTTTAGCTACCCATACCTTTAGTGTTTACATGTGGAGAATTGCATTACCTCTTTATTTGTCTTTTAAAATATACATTTTTAGCTTACACTTTGCTCCTTTCATGGTTGCAATGCCTGTGAGAATTCAGAACTACAAGGTCTCGTTCAAAGAGTGCTCTGACATCTATGGAAGAAGAGAAAGAGTGATAATGTATTTTGGAAGGATATGCACAAATGTGCATTTACCACAATGTTATTTAAAATGCTTCTTTGTATATTTGGGGGCCATTGTCTGCTTCTTATCATTATGAGTTTGATGTATTTTGTATGTGCATGAAGTGGTCAAATTATAAATATAATTAAGAACCATATTTGGCTGAAATAATCTGTATTATTTCTTGTAATTTATTTTCCCCGGACATGATGATTATCTGCAGCTCACTAGTCACACATTGTTAATTACAGATGTCCTTCACCGTGCACTTTATGAACAGAGACCATAGATAAGGACAGAAAGATGGATGTATAGAGCTGCCAAATGGGAAAAGTGGCACAGGGTAATGAGTAAATAGAGTTTATCTGATGCATGAATGTATTTTGAGGGTGGAACATGGTCACTTAAGCCCAGAAGGTGCTAACTGATGGAAATTCACTGGGTAGCTGCAATTTGGATAAAGCTTTGAACTCTGCCCTGTTTTGTGAAGGAAAATCTGGAGCACTTGGATTAACACTTCCTTTGCTTTGCTCTTGTTCTTTTGTTGTCAGTGATATTACTGTCACCTTGAACAAAGTACTGTGTTCTCAGATTCTCTTGGGACATCAGGGCAGGAGAGTGTTGACCTGATGTGCAATTCCTGGCTTGTATATCTCAGAATAGGCTTTTAGGATATACACTGCTGTTCTCTAGCATGAAACAGATCTGCTTCTCTAGGCAATTGAGAAAAATAATTGCCCTGAAGGGCAATTATTCAGCTGCCTGAATAGCACAAGTTACAATCATATTTGAAGAAGTGCTTGACTCAACATAATTCATACAGTTATAGAGTTTCTCTTATTCGTTTATTTTCTCTTAAATTTTGAGGGTATGCTGGTTTTGGCTGGTGTACAATTAATTCTCTTCACAGTAGCTACTGTGAGGAAATGTTTTGGATTCCTGCTGAATACAGGGTTGATAATACAAAGATGGTTTTTTTTTGTTTGGGTTTTTTGTTTGTTTGTTTTTTTGTTTTTTTCGGTTTTGGGGGTTTTGTGGGGTTTTTTGTTTGTTTGTTTTTGTGGTTTTGTTTTTGGTTTTTTGGTGGGGGTTATTTTTTGTTCGGTTTTTTGTGGGTTTTTTTGTTGCTGAGCATGGCTTACACAGAGCCGAGGCCTTTCTTTGCTTTTCATGCAGCCACACTGGTGAGGGACCTGGGGATGTGTGAGAGGTTGGGAGGAGACACAGCTGGGAAAGGTGACTTAAACAAATATTCCAAACCATACGACATCATGGTCACTTTATAAAGTGAGTGGAAGAAGGAGTCTGGGGGGAAATTTGGAGTGCTGATGTTTGTCTTCCCAAGTCAGTGTTATGTGTGATGAGGCCTTGCTCTCCTGCAGATGGCTGAACACCTACCTGCCATGGGAAGCTGTGAATTAATTATTTGCTTTACTTTGCTGGTGTGCATGGTTTTTGCTTTCACTATTAAAAATTCTTTGTCTCAACTCAGAAGTTTTCTCCTTTTTACCATTCCAGTTCTCTCCTGTTCCTGCTGGCTGGGGAGTGAGTGACTTTCTGCACTGGGGCTTGGTTGCTGGCTGGGTCTTAACCTGGACAGGGGGAAAAAAATCAATTTTCTTCTAAATGTCATTCAGTCAGTTTCCCTCTTTAAAAAAAATAATCAACAACTTCCCCAGTAATCTCCTTATTCTACCTTGGAGCACTGAGGCTGGAGTTATTTATGCAACTTTATATCTCTGAGTCCAGACAGCACAAATGCCTCTGAAAGCTGCACTGTCCAGATAAGAGGCACTGAAAGTGAGCTTTTCTACAGCTGTAACCAAGCAGGATGCCTGCAATTCCTATCAGCCCTGGAATCCTGTTCACTTCACCAAATTACTGTTTTTAATGGAGAATTCATGTCCAGCTGACATGAGTATTTATTGTAAATGAAGCCATGATTGGCAAGTTTTCCCTTTTGGTGATATTTATTTTTTTACTCACAATGAGGGATTTTTTAATTCCTCATAATTAATTTAATTTTTTGAGGAAATTAGTTATCTGACTAGCACTATAAACAGACAAACAGAAAGATGGCAGAGCTAGCAGGGTCAAGTAAACCTCTTGTCACTATGAGTTAATCAGCTGTCTACAGTGATGGACATATTGAAGAACACATTTGCCAAACATCAACCTAATCCATTACTGTAGTTGAATTTCACAGAAGAGCTTTGCTCCTTTGAGATATGGCTCTCCTGTAATGTTGAACCAGGAAATACTTTGTTAAGGATTTGTGCACATATGTTCATAATTTGCTGAAGTGAGAGTAGCAGGAAAGAGCACAGTTGAACAAACTTGAAGCATAGAAGCCTTATCTGCCTAAATCCTAGATTTCTTGAGGTTCTTATGCCTATCTAGAAAGAGCACATGTAATTGCAGGAGGAGAAGCCTGGACCAGTGAATGGTTTGGGGCAACACAAGTCCTGTTTCAGGACACCTGTGGGCTATGGAGCCTTTGTGAACTTGTGTCAGTAGATATGTCCAATGGCAACACACAGAAATCTCCATTGAAATAAAACATCTCTTAACGTGCAATATCAGTTAATTCAATAGCAGAATTTCATGTCTTTGAATGTGGTTTTGCACATCTTTGTAAAGCTATGTTTTTTAAAAAAAAACAGTCTAGGCTTACATTTAATGTGGTCACATTTGTTACTTAAAAATATGAACTCAGAATGTCTCTAGTCAATTTGAGTTTCAGCATTTCCAACACACCTGCAGATAGCTCATGATGATTTCTCTCACTCTGAAGAATCACATTTGCCAAGTCCCCTCAACCTGGACTTCAAGCACGTCTGCTTGAAGCAAGCACATAATAATGTCAATAACCATCATTATCATCATAAACCACAACAGCTGTAATTCACTGTCTTCTCCCTTTCCCAATACCAAGAGATGAAATTTGCAGACCAGTGGGCATGATTAATGCACTGTAAGTATTTTCTGTATTTTAATTTGCTAGGTATATTAAAAGTGCTATTAATCAGAGCTTGAAGAATGCACTGTAGACCTTATAATAAAGGCAGTGGAAATATTCCACCTGTAGCTTTAACCCAAGCATACAGATCATTAGTATTTAATGTACTGCATTTTCTTTTGCTTAAATTTTTTACTTGATACAATACTACTCTTCAACCATTAAAAAAATTAACATTTGATTGTGGCTTTTACGTTTGAAATTGGCTTAGCTTTGCAATAGCCACCGGAGGGATGAAAAAACACTTTTGCATCCCTTAATCTCCTGTTTACAGGAATAGAAAAGGCCTGTGGCCAAAGCTCCCCATGTCACAGTGCAGTGTCATGCTGCAGCAGTGAAGAGTAGTGCCAGGTGAGTAGGGCAAGTTAAATCATCAGGAGGACTCCAGCTTGTGCTCCAAAAGCAGGGAGTGAGGAAATCTTTGTACTAATCAATATGTTTCTCACAGGCAGCTTTGGCTTCTGGTACTATAACACAACCTCCTCAGTCATTCCTGTTATAGAGTGTAAACCTCAGGAACAGAGTCAGAGAGAAAAATCAGAGGTTAATAAGTCTGTCAAGGAATATAAATTCTTTTTATACTGATGTCCATTCATGGTCTTGTCAGATGGAGTCCAGTGTACAGCCCATATTAATATTCAAAGCACAAGAGCAGAAGTTGTTCAAGCTTCTAACTTTTTTTTTCCTTTCGGTTGAGGGGAGAAGGGAGAAGGTATTAGATTTTGACTGTATGTTTGAGTGTTTGTATTTTTTAATTTTTTTCCATTCTAATTGTTGATGAAAAAGAAATATAAATTTTTTAAACTGTAATATATCCTTTTAAGATGTGTTTATTACAATAAGAAGATTCATCAGAATAACTCCACCATGATGTTTTCAGGGAATCAGAAAAAATATTGAAGCTGATTTTTGTCTCAAAATAAATACTCAAAAATACTAGAGCTATCGATATATATCAATATATATAAAAATACAGTAACTACTACTTCTCAACAATTTTCCCTTAGAGGACTACTAAACAAAGTCACTCGAGAGGGTGACATTGGCAGCATTCAACAAGAAAACGTGTATTGCAGAACAGTTCTGTTCAGAGGGATTTTTTTTAAATGTACTCTCGTCTTTCATAGGTCATATTTCATTAGGGACTAATTTGAAGAAACCATTATTATTATTTAGATTTGCTTAGAATCTGGGTGATGAAGTTTTAACACTTTTACACCACATTTCTGTAAAAAAGAGATATTCATTAACCTGAAATATAACTTTTAACTAATATCTGCCTTTCTATATTCTGCCTTTTAATCATTTTGGAAAAGATCAGAGATTTTATTTTTATCATCTGAAAAATGTAGTATTCTTTTTTTAATATGCACTGACCTTTTTAGAATATGTACATAAAAAAATATTTTAACCTCCAATACATAAAATTATGTCTATCTCAGCCTAGAACATTACCCCGTCTGTTCTGTGCTCTGGCTTTTTGACTGCTTTCTACAGTTTCACGACATTGTTTTCTGAATTTCATTAAATGTTGCACTTGTCACAGGGAATTTTGAGCTGGCAGATGAATATTTGGCTGTAAATTATTTATATTGGTGTGGGGTTAGTTTCTATAATGGTATAAGTACTTCTCACCACATAATTCCTGTGCCTGGATGGATTATAAAATTTGGAGTAATTCTTATTTGCAAAGAGAATATGTGCCAGAAAAGCAGAAGCATATATTTGTTCCTTAAGGAAATAAAAGGTTTTGCATCCCATGCATCCTTTTCAAAGCACCTAAAATGCACATATTGGGAAACCACGGAGGAAAAGGAGTTGCAAGAATGACCTTTCTGGAGTCTCCTGACTTTATTCTGTCTTTGATGGTGAATTATAGGGTCAATATGGACTGAAGCCCTCTCTATCCTCTTCAACAGCTGCCAGTGGAGTTAAGCTGCCAAGAGGATTCCACATCCACAGCTTGTGCCAGGGAGCACATCCCCAAAGAGAGGATTCTTGCCACTGGTGGTTTTCAGTGTGTCTCTGCGCAGCTCCGGTCTGACCCAGCCATTAGCACATGGATTGAGGAATCTTGTGGGGAACATTGCAAAAGTCATATGGCAGGAGCACAGTGTGCTGTGAGAGGAGTGGTATGTGAGGAAGCCCTTCTCATCCACAGTTCACTGCATTTGATACTTTGCAATGCAGGGGAAGGAGGTAGAGAAAAAAAATTAGCAACTTCTGTAATTTGAATTTTCCCTCTTGGAAAGTTGGATTCATAGAATTAAAATTAAGTGAATGGCATCTTTGGTCTGCAGATGCCATATGCTCCACAGAGCTTTCAGTTGCAAAGCAACTACAGAGAGGGCCATCAACATTTCAATTACACAAAGGCCACAGGAAAAGAGAATATATCAATCTATTATCTTGGTAGGAGCTGAATATGAACATGAGCTACACTTTCAAAGGCTGCAGAATAATCATGCTAGTCCCATTCTATTCGGGCCATAGAGGAAGTGGGTTTGCTTCCATTTCACTAGACATAACACTATAAAAGACTTAAAAGGAAGGAGAGATGAAAAAGAGACTGAACCCTCTTGTCTCATGTTCAGCCCATCTCCTACACAAGAATTGGTGGGTTTAAGCCTCATTAAAACAATGTATGAAATGAAGAAATTAGTCTATTTTTTTGTAGCCATAAACAAAAGCAATGCTGTGGGAAATCTCTTCTTACCTGAAACTGAACCTTTCTGTCATCAGAATAACAAAGGCTGTTCCCTCATACAAGGTCTAGGCAGGCAAAGGGACCAAGGTCTGAATAATTAAAGGCATAGTGAAGGCAGTGATTTATGCAGCACAGATGGTGTGTCTTTCTTTAATGAGTACAAGACTTTCACCTGAAATAAGTAAAACCAACTTGCTCAATTTGAAACCAGTAGCTACTTTGAAATAGAATTAAAGAAATTTCTTGTTAGTTTCTTTGGAGAAAAACTGTTTTGTATATTTCAGCAAGAGCTGGTCATTGTAAGAGATTGAAATGTTAATGACTCAAAAAACCCCACAGGGTGCTTTGCTAAGGCCGGATTTGCACCCCTGGAGGGGAGGATGTGAGTTTTGGGATGTGTAATGGCAAGACTCAGGTCTGCATAAGACAGATCGGATGAACAATCACTACCAGAGGTTACAAGCTGGAGTTCGAGGCCAATAAGAGACAGATCCTGAAAGGTGAGACGGTGCTTTTTATCATGCCAATGGCCTTCCCCTTCACAACTTCTTCAGTTGTAAACCCACACATATACACACCTTCTTCTCATGGGGATGTTCCTGAAAGGACTAGATGGATGATTGCATCCAAAGAGTTCCAGCCAATGGCTCAGTGTTCAAATTGAGATCAGTAAAAAATGGCCTCTCTCAGGGGACTGAGACTGGTGCCTTTCAATACCTTTGTTAATGACAGGCAGTGAGACTGAGTGCACCCTCAGCATGTGAGGGGACACCAAACTGAGTGGTGCAGTTAATTTATTAGAGGTCAGGGATGCCATCCAGAGGGACCTGGAGTGGGCCCATGAGAAACCCATGTAGTTCAACAAGGTTAAGTCCAAGGCTCTGCACTGGGGTCAGGGCAAACCCCAGTACCTGGACAGTCTGGGGCATGGTTAGATTGAGAGAAGTAATTTGGGATACCAGGAGAAGAAAAATTCAACAAGACATCACCATGTTGATTTGAAGCTCAGAAAGTCAACCCTGTCCTGGGCTACCTCACAAGAAGAATGGCCAGAAGGTTGAGGAAGGTCCTTTTCTACCCTGTTCCTGTGTGACCCCACCTGGAGTACTGCATCCAGCCCTGGGGTTCCCAGCATAGGAAACACCTGTTGGAGCAGATTGAGAAGATTGGCACAAAAATGAACAGAGCAATAGAGCACCTCTCTCTGTGCAGAGAGACTGAGAGAGCTGGAGTTCGGCCTGGAGAAGAAAAGGCTCTGGGGAGACAGTATTTTGGTCAATATACAAAAGGGGGTTTATAAGAACAGTGAAGAAGTAATAGGATGTGTAGCAACACAACAAGAGCTAGTGATTTTAAACTGAAAGGGGGTAAATTTAGTAAGGGGGTAAATAAAGTAAGATTTTTTTTTTTCTTCTATGAGACACTGGAACAGGTTGCCCTGAGAAGTTGTGGTTTCCCCATCAATGGAAGGACTTAACATCACTTTAGCAATGACCTTGAGCAACTTGATCTAGTGAAAACTGTCCCTGCCCCTAGTAGGGGGGTGGACTACATGGCCTTTACAGGTGCCTTCCTACATCAGACCATTCCATGGTTCTATAAATCTGATTCATAGTCCTTCTGTATGTGTAAGCCACATATACAGCTCATGCTCATTACCAAGATGATAGGAATCTGCTTCAGATGGTATGAGCTGAACCTTTTAGAGCCAAAGGTTGCCCAGGTCTGATGCAAGTACAGGCAAAAGTTGTAATTATATATTATCTGCCAGGGACTACTGAATTAACAGATAATTACTACACAAGGTAATATGCCTGTAGACAACTGCTATTTCTATTTGTACCTTGACACTTTCCCAGTCCTGCCATTTTTGTTTCTCTCATCATTTTAAAATATTTTCAACCTTCTGCGAAACTAGTATATAGTTTTGGTTTTCTGAATGAAAACCTGCATTCTGTTCCCAGAAAATTAGGATTTTATGCTAGAAGTTTTCTGCTGTGACCGTGTTCTCAAATCTCTCATTATCTGTGTGTTTTTTTCTTGCATCAGCAGTCTTCTGAGTTCTCCTAATTTCTGCAGTGAAGATTTTAGAAAATATTATTGTATTTAAAAATATCACTTAGAAGCAAACATCATGCTAGGCACTTCACAGATACAGCTACAACCTTTCTTTTCCGGGGAGAGATTCTTCTTCAGATCAGGGATTTAGCTTGAGGTTCTTGAAACCAATCTATTAGCACATTTGGCATGGTTAATATTATTAAAAGAGAAATATCAGCAGTGGATTAGATAGATTTACATGGCAATGTGTCTGGTCATGGACAAACACAAACCGTGAACCATTTTGGGAAAAAATTCATTGGGGATTTTGAAAGCTACCTAATGCCTAATATATCTTTATTAAGTTTTGCTGTACGCTAATATGTTGCACGCATATATCATTTGATATTTACATACATTTCAGGGTTAAAATAAAAACCTCCAAACGTTTAAATATCTGTAGAAATACACAGAAAAGAGATCTGGACAAATACATTCAGATAATTTGTTTACTGTATTTTTTTTCCAAATTCTCATTCCTGAAGCACAGCTCAATTCCTTTGCACATAGCTGAGATAATGGTAAAGAAGCAATTTTGCTGCTCAGCAAATCAGTAACATATGTACCACTTCTTGAAAAGAACAAATAATGACACTTTTATTACCTGTCTTTGCAGACTAGGATAGCCGTAATACATAACACACACCAACTATACGTGCCAGAAAGAGGCTGCAAACAAACAGCATAATTTATCAACTATTTCCTATTGCAAAAAGGATCTATGACCATTTTGCATATTCATTTGCATGAGAAACATTTTTTTTAAAGATAAGACGCACAAATTTGTTGGAGAGTTATTTGATTTCCAGAATTGTTTCAGTTATTTCCTTGTGTTGCCCCCCATGTATGAGTTAGGGACATATCTGAGGATTAGTAGTCATGTTAGCATATACAATGTACACACAAAATACACCTCTTAGCAAAAAGTGCTGTAGAATATACATGTTTACAAGCTAAGCCTAAAAAGTTATAATTTCTCAAAATTAAAAGTATCTAACACTTGAATGAACTGGCCTGGCTTCTCTCACTGCTGCATTGAGTGAGCACCAAAAATATCTTCATTAATAGATGGAAAAGCTCCAGCACGTGGGTAAAGAAGCCAAGAATTCAGAAAAACTTCTGACATACAGCCCCTTTAGACTCTGTTGGTACAGTTAAAACATAACAAACCTGAATAAGAATCAGAGAGAAAAGCTCTCAAATAACTTTTCTTCTTAAAAATACTTAACCCCCATATTTGTATCTCTCAGGAATAGTCAAAATTTATGAGCAATTAAACACAAAGGAACATGGACTGTAAGTAGAGGAAGACACAGAAATGAAATGTTCAGGAATAGATATAGGAATGTATATTTAAACTGCAAATTGCCACAATTTTAGGAGCAATAACAGGATACAAGTCTGCCTTTACCCCAACAGAAAATCCACAAAATGGGACACTTTATCTCCCTGCTTTCATCTCTTCTTACCAAAATGCAAGGTTCTCTGCTTTGGTTCTTACACAGCCTACTCCAAAGCCTTTTACCTCTGACAAGTGGCCTGCTAGACATCTCACCTCTGCAGTGAAATAATTTATTGTCTTACAGTTATTTACAGTCTGTTCCTAGGGCACGAATAATGGCACTTGCAGCTGAAAAACTCCAGGAACAGCTGGAATCCACAGGCAATTTCATGTTAAGTAGTGTTTACTCTCTTCTCTCACAACCAACCCAAATGTGTACATGAAGATGTGTTTTGCCGTGCATAAATGTGAAGCATGAACTGTGGGAGAGAACACAAGACCCCAGCTGGCATCCATATGAAGATGGAGAACTGTGAAATAAAGGTGTCAAAGAACAAGCCATAGCTGTGTTCCTGCTGCCTCAATCAGATCTGTGCTTGAGAGGCTCAGGATTAACAGAACACAGGATGCAGAGCTGGTGTATAAGTTAAAAAACCTGTATGAATGTACACAGGGGGATTGTGATCCTAGAGTCAATTGAATGCAAATCAGGTGCAAGATAGCGAGGTAGCCTTTTAAAGAGTGCAATATACAGACAGGCAGGGAGGCAGAAAGATAGAGTGCCCTCACATAAAGACAAATTGTTTAAATTTAACACCACCCCCCCCCCCCCAAAAAACCCAAAAAACCCCCCAGAAAACCCCAAAATAACCCCCCAAAACCCAAACAAAACAAAAAAACAAAACAGAGCAAAATAAACAAACAAACAAACAGAAACCAAAAACAAACAAGTGAAAGCTCTTCAAGAAATATGGAATCTGAACAAAAATATGTTCACTTGTCTGGCATTTAATCTTTTAAAAAAGTTTTAGAACTAAGCATCAATAAAGGTAAAAATAAATAAACAAAAGAGAATAAAGAAAAAAGAGTTTGAGATAATTAATTCCTTGCAAGGATTGTTATTAAAAAAAGGCTGTAACAGCATTAAAAAATGTAGGCAAGCAGGAAAATAAATGCTAAAAATATACAATTCAGTTAAATGTGGAAATAAAGATAAGCAGCTGGATTTAGACTGTCTATACTGGTATTTTTTCATTAAATTACTTTTCATATAATGCCACTGTGTAATTATATTTAAAAAAAATCCTGGATGATGAAAATACCCAGTTTTGAATAACACATATTGATGATGAAAAATATACTTTTATAAGACAAATATATATTTAATATGCCAGTTAGAAACTTGATAGAAAGAAAATAATCATTATGCTATCTGTTACTGTAGTCCAATAATATCAGAATGAGAGAGTGTACTGCATTTGTGAAAAAGAGAGAGGTTATGTTGGAAAATAATAGTCAAATATTCTTTGCAAGTAAATATCCTTTGCTATCACATCGTGTTGCATAGTCTTCATAGATTGAAATTCCTGCTTGAATTAGGAAAAAAAATAATAGTAGAATTATTCAAGGACCAAATTATTAAAGGAGAAATATTATATAAAAATGATTAAAAATATTATAAAAATTGTGAAGTAAAACAAGAACTGTTTAAATCTTCAGTGAACCATCCTTAACCATGGGGAACATGATGTATAAGCTCCACTTTAAATCTGCTAGTGTGTGTTGGAGTAGTGAGAGCATTTACAAGAGAACAAATGATTTTTATACCAGTAGCATCCTGGTTGAGGACAGAAGACTGAAGTGACAATAACATATCAGCCATTTCATTTTTGAGTAATGGAGGCCATAAGAGTGAAATCTGATAACTCTTGGAGGATAGTCCTTCTTTAGGGGTAGAATCCATATGCACAGGATGAAGAAAGTTTGAAAGAGATAAAATGAACTGCTGACAGGATAAAATACTTCAAAAAAATTGTTTAAAAATGTCTAAATGGATACTTAAATTAAAAATATACCACCAATCAGAAGGTGAGAAATAAAATGTTTGAGCAACACACACAAGCAAACAAACAAACCAAAACCAAAAATAAAAACAACTCAAGCCAGCTATCATGTTTAAATAGCAAAGAAAAAAAGTAGTAAGAACAAGAAGTCAACTTTCCAAAAAGAGAGGCTTTGCAAAACAAAGACACAGAAGAGGATAAAATGTCAAGTTAGACATAAAACAGCAATAAGGGAAGCGAGAAGAGAATAAAAAAATTAAAAGAAAAATATTTTAGTGAGAAACTTGCTAGAGGCATAAAAACTAATAATGAAAATTTTCAAACATATCATGAGAAGGAAACTTGCTGGAAAATTTACAAGGCTGATAGATGATACCTTAAATAACAAACAAAAAATTCAAGCAGAATAAGAAAAACAGCTAAACCAAATTAATATTATGTACTGTTCACTAAATACAGGCTTGACAGTTTCCTAAACAAGGTTCACACATGTTCATCAGAGGATGAGATGAACAACTGTCGCAAATGGAACGGAACGTAACGGAACAGAACAGAACAGAACAGAACAGAACAGAACAGAACAGAATATTTCAGTTGGAAGGTATCTACAAAAATAATCCTGCCCAGCCACCTGACCAGTTCAGGACTGTGTTATTAAGGGCATTGTCCATTGGCTCTTGAACACTGACAAGCTTGGGGCATTGACCCCTCATTGGCCACTGCTCAAAATGGCTTGTTCCAGTCTTTAATCACTCACTCTGTAAAGAAATGCTTCCAAATATCAATTTGAATTTCTTTTGATGCAGCTTTGAACGATTCCCATGTGTACTACCCCTGGATACCAGGGAGCACAGATCAATATCTCTCTTCAGCAATTTTCCAGGATTGCTTGGTGTCCCCCCAAAAATCCTGAAGAAACATGAAAATGAAACTGATGAACTGCCATTTGTTACGTATTTTACAAAAGCAATGAGGTAATCAAGCCCAATGAAACCAACCTGATTTACCAGAAGGGGTGTAGAATTCTGCATAGTCTTTGTGACAATTTTTGTTTAGTGAGCAGTATAACAAGACATGCCAAACATTATTATCTATCACTTAGGGAAAAAAAGGTGGAAGAATCTAATTAAATCTCTACACTTCACAATTTGAGTTTTCAGAATTGCCACTCCTTAAATTTACCACTGCTGTAAACAGAATGCTGGACCAAGATTTGTCATGAGAAGTAACAATGGCCATGCAAGCTGAAAGCACCTGTCAATTGCATAATTGTTAAGCTCACTTGCATCAGGTATTACTTGGAAAAAAAGGAAAAACAGGTACCAAAAACCCCATTTTGCTCTCTTATCCTCTGTAAGTTAAAAAAAAAATTAATGCTCTGAAAAAATGAAATTAATCCCTTTTTTAAACTCCAAAGTTAGCAGAAGACCAAATTTCACGTACTAGACAAAGAACAATCTTTTCCTTTCAGTAGAGTACTCCAAGCAAAGAGATGTTGGGAAGATGAAGTGAACAAAATTAAGCCTGTGCTCTTACATTTTTTACTGTAAATTGGGGGTTTTAGAACTAAGTATTTGCCCTAATATAAAAGACTATGCTCTTGAGCTAGTACACTGAAGCAGCCAGAACCATGAAAGAGGAAAGGGGAGGGGCTTGTGGGTTTGGCTTGGGTGGAGTATATTTTCTCCCTGCTAACTGCTGCAGCGCTGTGTCTTGGATTCAGACTGAGAATACTGCTGCTACCTGACATTGCTAACAGTGATGTTTTAATTGTTGCTCAGAAGCATTTCCCCCAAAGCCAGGACCTTTCAGTTTCCCAGGCTCTGCCAGTGAGCAGAGCCCCTAAGGGGTAAGCATGGCCAGGACAGCTGCCCTGAGCTGACCAAAGGGGTGTCCCACACCATGGAGCATCATGCCCAGTACAGAAACTGGGGGAGTTGGTCAGGAGCTGCCTGGGGACAGGCTGGGCATTGGTCAGTGCATGGTGAGCAATTGCATTGTGCAGCAGTTGTTTTTATCAGGCTTTATTCCTTTTCTCTCATTATTAGTATTGCAACACAGACATTATGTGTAAGTAACCTTTTCAGGAAGATTTTTCAAGGAAAATATTATAACTACAGATGAAAATATATCTATTATATGTTAAAATATTATATCTATTATATGTATAAATATATAAATATATAAATATATGTACAAATATAGTTTTATATACTGTTAAGTAAAATATTTTAATATACATATATTTGTAAAAAAGGTTCCTAAAAAATTTTTACAGTGTGTCTGAAAAAAGACATTTATTCTTATGGAGAACTCCAAAATATATATTGCCCTTATCTACTGTTAAACAAAAAGCAAACCAATGAACAGAACTGTCAGTAGTTTTAATTAATCTGTGGAAAACATACATTAGGTTGAATCTTCTGTGTGGAGGAGATTGTGATTAATGGTGATTTAATTTTCTTTTAATTTTCTTTTAATTAAAAAAACCCAATAGTGTGTACATTGAAAGTTATAAATTGTATGTAAAATATTGTGTTAGTCTATACTCCATTCCATTTTTTTTCCAAATAACTGGGGAGCTACTGAAGGAAGCTCCACCATGATCAATGCTTTGGCAGTCTTTTAAAAATTTATTTTAAATCTGCTATCAAACACTAAAAGCTAGCAAGAACCTTAGCAGCATGGTAATGAACTAGTGAAAAGCAGCAGAGTAGTGTTGCTGCCTTTGCTCAGAATTAAGGTGGAAGGATAAAAAGGAAGGATATCTATTCCAAACCTGGCTGGAGGCTCTAGGTGTGCAGTGAGCCATAGTGTGCAGCTGCTGAGGTACAGCTGTGTAGAGTCATTATTCATGAGTAGGAATGCTGAGATCCATTTGCAAGGATGTCACTTGAAATGAACACAACAGATGCCCTGAATGAAGGAAAACTCTTCCACCCCATGAGTGAGTCCATGTGGATGAGGAACTGTGGCATGCATGTTCTACAGATCATCTGACCGCCCTCTCATCATCTTTCAAGGAGCCTGTAGACCATAAAAAGATGCTGCCTTTACCATGCCTCTTCTTCCTTTGCCTCTTTACCATTCAAAGGGATGAGTATCTGAATCTCAGTCCTGGAAGTTGTCCAAATTCAAGTATCCAAATGAAGGTAGTCTTGTGGGAAGGCAGAAAGCTAAATCCATCTGTTACAGAGAGAAAAATATAAAATTGAAAGAAAATGTAGCTTGTCTGAGGCATGGAGGTACACCTTTTTGGTGTATAATGCTCTGTTCAGGGGTCTTGTCCTAGCAGATCTTTGGGTCATAGAAAAAAAGATTTCTTTTGAAATCCTCCAGTAATGCTCCAACACAGCATAAATATTCATTGTCATCTCACTCAGCAATTAGAAGGGAATCCAGCTCAGCCCGAGTTCCTGAAAGCACCAAGCTCCTTGTCAGACAGACAGAATCTATTCCCTCCATACAAACTGCAGGGAGGCATACTTAATCCTGGAATTGGAAATCACTGCACCACTGATCATTGTGACAAACTTATTTCTCAGCTCACTTATTTCTATGCCTGGATGAGCTTAACTGGGCCAGACGATTTTTGCCAAACAAGTATTTGAAGCTTCTCAGTCCAGGTCAAGGTAGACAAAAATAAAAAATAATGATGAAAAAAGACAAGTTAGGAAGCTGTGCTGACATTCCTCATTATACTAATGACCAGATTGGTTCCTTTTGCTATGAGATAGTCATTTCCCTGGGTGAGTGATGGAGAAGAAGAGCAGTCTGACATCTAGTAAAATAGGAAAAGCTATTCTGTGCCTTATCTGACCCTTGAACAAGGTGTACTTGCCAGCTCATCAACTCCTCAGTGTTTGGGACATTTTCTTATATTCATAAAAATGGAATCGATGGGAATTTCTTGACCAGTGTAACAATCCATTTACGTTTGGGGGCAAGTCTTTGTGAAATGAATCATTTCGCATTAATTATGCACCCAGATACCAGATTACCAAAAAAATGAAAAAATTTGTTCTTGGACATATGTTCAAATAATACAATGATAGTACTGCAGTAATGCATAACCAATGCAAGCAAAATATTGAATAAATTATTGAT
This sequence comes from Sylvia atricapilla, assembly GCF_009819655.1. Lineage (NCBI taxonomy): Eukaryota > Metazoa > Chordata > Aves > Passeriformes > Sylviidae > Sylvia > Sylvia atricapilla. The sequence continues at coordinate 14,807,673 of NC_089144.1, read as the reverse complement.
CATTTGGTGCTTTGAATAAGGGAAGAATTCTATTGGAGGAGCTATGATTGCTTTTTGTTTCACATTGTAAAGTGATTATACATGAAAGGATCAAATTAAAGCTACAAATATAACTACTTCTGATGTTTCTTTTCTTTGGAATTACTTGTTAAATTTTACTTTTTTAAATTAATATTTTAATTTGTTTTGCACATGATCTAATGCAACTGTCTATCTCTGCTGAGGTGCCTTTCAGAATAGATTTTAAACCACTGATTTTTCAGATTCATTTGACTGCATTTTTTTCCAGTGTGAGTTGCATTCAATTGCTAATAATAATAGTAATGAAATAATAACATCAAAAATATAATATAAATGTTAGCACAAAAGCCATGAGAATAATTCAAGGAGTCTGTGGAGAATCTAGATGAACCTAAAACAACCATCTGACAGCCAGAGATTTATTTTCCATAATTTTCTTCTATAGTTGGGGAGAGGACAAACCCTCTCTTTGATCTTGGCAAACAGATTCTCATCCTCAGAATCAAGTTCATGATGGGATAAATAGTTAAAACATAGTAAATTATAGAAGTCCTGACTTTTATATACAAATGCTAAATGTTACATTAAAAATAGCACAAATGAATATATAAAACATACGAGTGCTTGTTATTGAGAAAAATTTAATATTTTAATTTAATAATTTAATATGTGCACTGCTCATCTTAATCTCCCTTCTGATATTTTTGTGGGGAAAATTGTTGGATCAGATTTGGAAGAGAAATTAAGTATTCACCTTCTAAGTGAGTGTCAATTTGGAAAAGCTTCAAAGTATCAATTTTAGCACTTCATTGCAAGTTTTCTGATTATGTCATTAATACTTTAAAGATTCAGAGGAAAAGTCAAAGTCTTACTGAAAAAAAAAAGATTTAATGAAAAGGTTAAATATATTTAACATTTTTAGCTGTTGCTGATAATTTGGAGGTGTATTCCAGACATCATCACTATCTCAAACATGCTCTGTGACCTCTGATCATTAGCTAAGAAGTCAGCATGGAACAGTATTTAAAATTTTAGTGCAGTTATTTGTCGCCTAAATTAAATAGTATTGAACTGTGGGATCTCAGCCCTTATTTCAGGTCCCTGTTATTTCCAATACAGATTCAGGATTTAATTTTAATTTTAAAAGTTTTTCCTTTTTCCCTTTTTTTTTTCTTTTTCCTATTTTTTTTCTTGCAGCTTTGAGCATCGTGTGGAAAGGAACAGGCTGCAGGCAGCAGCAAGGGATGGGGATGGGCTGCCTTTGCTGGCAGGGCAGTGGCTTCACAAAGCAAGACCAGTCCCACTGCACCTCACTGGGGTGAGTGACACAGACTGGGCATGGCAGCTGTGCTCCAGCCCAGAGTCCAGGTGACCAGAGAAGTCCATGGCAACAAAGCAAGTCCAAGATTTGTCTGGGAACTCAGCTCTGAGGACCAGGGTCTAGCTCAGCAAATCCAAGGAATGTTTGGAGTGTAACTCAGGCAAGGACCAGGACAGGTTCTGAACTTGAACGCAGTTCCTAAGGAAAGGGCCAATAGACTTATTTTTCAAACAAGCCAGCAAGTTTACACAGCTGCTCCACACCAGAGCTGACCTCCAGCATCACTGGCCAACTTCTGGAGAGGCAGTGTCTGCACTCAGGTCCCTGACAGAGACCTTGTTATACAGCTCACTGGCTTTAATGTGACAGCATGTCACGATCTGTTATGTCCACCACAGCCACACGCCACTTTAAAATCCCTGTAAAGTAGCTGTGCAAACCATGTGAGCACAGAACAGCCCTGCAGCTGGGCATGATGAAAAGCTGATTTTTAATTCTTTTTTTTTATCCCCTGGCTGTTACCGTTTTTCTCACTCCAGCTGTGTTCAGTGGTGAGTCATCCTCAGTGTTAAAGGTGTAAGAAGCTCTCACAGAAACATAAGGAACAGACATTACACAGCTGAATTGTCAAAACTTCTGTGAGTGTCTTGGATTTTCATGAAGCAAGAATCACAAGTCTCATATTTAATGCATGAAGGGAAATAACTTAAAATTTCTTCTGAGCAAAAGCCTTAGAATAAAAGTGTCATATACTGAAGCATCATTCTCTACAGTGAGGACCTATAAAAAAAGTTCCTCCATTCATATGACAAGTGGAGTTGGTAGGACTTTGAGGTAGGACTAAGAGGAAAACACAGCTCCTCTCTGTGTTGGCATAGAGCCCTTGGAGAGCTGAAATCTGAAGCTGCTGCACTTGGCAGTGGGCAGCAGTATCCTGACTGCACACACTTCAGAGACTCACTGAAAGTGATCAGATCTAGACTAAGTTCTTTGATGCTTCTGAAATAAGAAGACATAATAAAATTCATATTTTGGAAAAGAGGAAACATAAGCCACCACACCCTTTCTGATAGTCATTTTTTGATATATGTGATTACCTTTTCTTGTTCTGTGGTATCTGAAAGTATTTGTTAGTATAGTTATGCGTTGCTGATATCATGACACAATGGGGATTACACCAAAACAGATGTCCAAAATGCTTAGCACAGTCTGATATTGCTGGAATATTTATGAGCAATGTTCTGTTTCACCACTGTAGAGGCCCATATGTAATGTTAAGTTTAACAGAAAAAATATATATGCTCCTTTGCCTAAGATTTAAAAGACCTAAGCAGTCAAGCAATACTGTTTCCTTCTCCTCAAAAGAGGCCCTTCCGAATCCAATCTTGAAAATCAAGGAGTACAAATTTCTGTAAGAGGAAACCACTTCTATTACTGGAACATCCGTATTTACAGCCCTATATTTTAAGCAGCACTATAAGAGGTAGTCTTGAAAATCTGGAGGGCAATGATCTTTCTTCTTTTTCCTCTTCAATAGCCATAAAAGTTGCTAAAGAGTAGCTTGAAACCTGTGATGCAAAATTTGTCACAGGTGATAGCCCTATGGGAAGGGCTTGGCCATTGTCCTAGGATGACTTTATGATGCTTGTATCCCAAGTCATCTGTTCTCTTTGTGGTGTATGTTGAGTTCTGTGCCTTTGAGACTGGATCTGAGAGCATTGCAGGGAAAGAAGAAGCCCGCAGTTTTGAGAAACAGCCTTCACTCCTCTGAGCTGTTTTTTCCTTTTCTCCTCAGGAAGTTGTTGCTCATCAGAGGATGGACAACTGACAGAAAGAGACCTTTCTTGCTTTTAGTTCATTTAAGTAGGCTGAAGCAAAAAAGCTTCCTGGACTAGTATTTTTTTTTTTTTCCTTTTCTCTGGACTATATAAATCTCCTCTGGACTGAAAAATCCAGGAGAGCACAGAGGGTTGGCACCTGCCGCCCAACAGGGCCTGGACCTGTGGAGAGACTGGGACAGGTGGGAGACTGAGTGAGCTGAGCTGCTCCAAGACCAAAGATTTCCTCAGATTTGCCATCTATCTTCGGGACGGAGAGAGGTTTTATGTTTTCATCTCATTCATCCATTCTGCTTGAGGGAATTTTGTATCCTAAAAAAATATATCTTTCCACTGTTCTGCGAAGAAGTTCTTTTCCCTGACTGGCTGGGATGAGGGGCCATTTGGGTTTGCCATGAAGAAAAAACCCAATTGGAGGTTTCCTCTGAAATTTGCGATAAAGACAGACACATATGTTTAGAGACTTGAAATACCCAGCTGTAGTTGCTTGTCTGCATTTCAGTAAGATTTGGAGAGCTCTGTTTGAAAAATAAATAAAAAGAGATAAGTTTCTGAAATTGCCACTCAACTTTAGAGTTGACAAGGGTTGCGTGGGAGGCTGCTTGTGCCTGCTTGGCAAAGGGAAGCCCTGGGGTTGCCGGGTTGCCCAGTGATGGGCGTGCACTTGGTGTCTGTTGGGGCCCGGGGTGCCCAGGGCCATGATGAGTTCCCCGAGCCGGGCCGGAGTGCACACACAGCGAGGGGACGGGGCTGGAGGAGGGCTGGGGCAGGAGCGCCGGCACCCGGGGCACGTCTCCTGTCCCCGCATCCAGGGCCCAGGCCCCAGCGGGAGCGCCTTGCTCGAGCCCTGGCGCTCGCGGGGCTGACGGTGCCGGCCTTGCCTCCTGCCAGCTGCCAGGGGCCCTCTCCTTCCTGCCCCCCATGGCCGGTCTCCATGCCGACCCCACTGAAGCCCTTCTGTGTGTCCTCCTGCAGACCATGCTTTCTTGTCCCTGCTCTTGGTGCTCGTGCAAAGCCTGATCCAGTGCCCATGGCCAGCTGGCGACGGGCTGGATGAGGCCACGCACCGGCGCATGCAGGAGCGTCAGGAGCTGCTGGAGCGCCAGATGGCTCAGCTGCTGCAGGAGCTGGAGCAGGGGCCCCGGAGCAGCAGGACCAGGCCTGGGGAGCCTCGCTCTCTCTTTCTCTGCAGCACTGGACATTCTGGGTGCTTGCTGGATTCCTGCTCCTCTTGAGACTGTGGTTTAGCCAGATGAGGAGGAGCCATGAAGCCAGCAACAGCAGCAAGGACCAGAGCTCCTGCAAGACCTTGGGAGACGAGAGAGGAAAAGAACAGGAAGAAGAGAGGGTGGAGTCAAAGGAAGGTGGAGCAAAGACTGCTGTGACTGTGGAGGTGGATGACAGCAGCTGGGCAAATGGCAGACAAGGCAGTCCTGTGGCTGCAAACGAGGAAGACGACTATGGCATCACTGAGGGTGATGATGATGGGAAGGTGCAGGAAAGCAGTGATGCCAGTCAACAGAGGAGCAGCGATTGGACTGGGCCGGAAGATAGCAGTGGTCGTGGGAGTGCGGTAGACCCTAGTGGTTTGTCTGTAAGTGAGGAAGAAAAGAAGGAAATGATCAAAGAGGATGACAGTGATAGAAACAAGGGTGAAGAACGGGGTGGTGTAAATGTGGAGGAAAAGAAGACCCAGACTAGAAAAGAAGACAAACAAGGTAACGTGGCTGCCAGTGAAAAAGAAGGTGGTGATGGTGGCAAGGAAGAAAGGGGCAGTGGTGGAATTGAAGACAGAGACAGGCCAGACGATGGGAACAGGCCAGGCATCCTCAGGCCAGGCATCCTTTTAGTGGATCGCATCCAGTGGCCTGTGGAGGAGCTGGAGAGAGGCTGCTCAGTGACAGCTGAGCTGATGGAGAGCTTGAGGTGTGTCCTTGTGCACAGCGTCAGCAACAGCTTCTACCCGGTGCCTCAAGAAGCCATCGGGGTGGGCAGTGCCTTTGAGGGTTGGAGTCCCCAGGAGTGGGACGAGGTGTACCGCGTGCTGCTGCCGCTGAGTCCCCTGCCAGGGCACGTCTTCTGCCTGGAGCTGAACAGTGCAGGGCAGATGGCACCCAGGAGCTTCAGGATCCATGTGGAGCGGGTGTGCACATGCCAGAGGGAGCAGCTGGGCCAGGAGCCGCTGTGCTTCCTGCACCACTCGAAGCAGGAGCTGCGGCGGGAACATCAGCGCAGCCTCCTAAAGACACTGCACCGGCTCCTACCTGGATGTGGAGAAAACCTGCCGCTGGTTCTCCCAGTTGGTGAGATCCTCGTGGCTGCATGTGCCTCAGTCAGCCTCGTGGCACTCGGAGTTTCAGCCCTGCAGCCGGTCCTGCCAATTCCAGCTGAGCGACAGCAAGGAGAGGCTGAGGGTGGAGGTGCTCCTTGGGGTGCGCCAAGGGGACTTGGACATCTTTGTGGTCAGCCAGCCCTCAGAGGCTCAGAGAGGCAGCTGCAGCATCTTTGGGAGTGGCCAGCCTGCCAAGGCCAATGTCATAGCAAGCACAGCGTGGCCTGAGACATACGCTGTGGCCGAGGCCAAATTCTTCCAGCACGTGGCCAGGCAGGTGCCCTGAGAGAGCTTGCACCTGAAATGCCTGCAGGTCTTCACCTACATCCTGAGGGGCACAGGTTTTTCCAGTTCCATCTGGAAGACCGTGCTCATGCACGTACTGACCACTGTCCCGCTGTCCCAGTGGCACAGGAAGGAATTTGCATGGCGGCTGTGGGACGTCGTGGCCTACCTGGGCTGCTGCCTGCAGCTGAAACGCCTGGAGCACTTTGTGCAAGGCAACGAGAGGCTTCCTGCAGAGATCAGCTTGCCACCGGCAATGCACAAGGTTGAGCCCCTCAACCTCTTTGAGCACCTGGCCCAAGACACAGCTGCCCACAGAGAGGCCACACAAGCCTACGGTCAGCTGCGCTTTCACCTCTGGGTGCTGCTCTCCAGACACTGAGAGGAGGTCCCTGCACAGAGCGGCGCTGGGGGGCTCACAGCCTACGGCAGCCACGTGAACACTGCCTCATCGGTGCTTCTGTCACTGGCAATCCTGCAGCTGCTTTCCTTCTCCTGCGCAAGGAAGGAAGGGAGGAAGATGCTGCAGCCCATGGATGCATGGATTCCTTGTGCAGACACATCTGGGACTTACCTTGCCCATCACCTCCCAGTTACAACAATGTTTTTGCCTAAGTGGATGAGACAGAAATTGGCTCCACCTGCACATCCACACAGAAGACAATGAAGCTGGTAGAGGTTGTGTGGAACACCTGGATGACAGAGAGCTAGCTGCCTGTTAGGGACTTAGTGTAGTTATTTAGTTAGGTGTAGCTTTAATGGTTTTTTAAGTATGTAGCTGCTAGTAGATACAGTTTACTATAGGAGAATAGGTAGTGGAAGTTTTCCTAGTGAGACTAGTTTATTAGCATTCCCTGCAGAGGTCCTTTAGTGCTGTCAGTGTAGAACAGTTTTGCAAAGTTATGCTTATTTCCTAGGGTGACTTTATAGTGCTTGTAATCCCCATTTCTCTATTCTCTTGGTGTTGTATGTTGAGTCCTGTGCCTTTGAGACTGGTTCTGAGAGCACTGCAGGAAAGGCAAAGGGCGCACTTTGTTTTCGAAAGAAAAACACTGCTCTGTGTTTTTCTTTTCTTTTCCCTTGAGACACTGTTGCTCGTCGGTTGCACGGACAGCAGCCGGAAAGAGATCTTTTTTGCTTTTAGTCTGTTTTATCTAACTGAGGCAATGAAGCTTTCTGGACATTTTTTTTTTTCCTTTTTCTCAGGGCTGTTAAAATCTGCTCTGGACTGAAAAACCCAGGAGAGCACTGAGGGTTGGCACCTGGGGCCCACCGGGGCCTGGACCTGCGGAGGAACTGGGACTGGTGGGAGACTGAGTGAGCTGAGCTGCAGCCACGGCAAGAACTTCCTCCGTTTTGCCATCTCTCTTCCGAAGGGCAAGAGGTTTTATTGTTTCATCTCATTCATTCTTTCTGCTTGTGGAGTTTGGTTTTTAAAATAGATAGTTCTTTCCACTGTTCCCTGAGGAAGTTCTTTTCCCGGACTGGCTGGGAGGAGCGGTTGTTTTGTTTGCTCTGCAGAGGAACCCCATTCAGAGGTCTCCTCCCATATTTGCCCTAAACCACAGCAGTCATGCTGATTGATTTTGCTGAAAACTTTTATCCTTCTCTTATTACTTTCTTCCATCATGAAAATCTGATAGATTTTTTAAAAATTACTTCTTTTCATGCACTCTGGTGCTGCTGACACTGGAACATTTTAAAGATTTTCAATAGTTTTCATTTTATTATAAAAGCATATTTTTGTGTTTGAGTTTTTGGGACAGTTAGGTGTATTTAAGTGTGAATTACTGTATTTTTCATTATAGAACAGGAGGATGTATTTAATAGATTATATATTCCGGTCTACTTATTCCTACATACATCTGCAAATTCTTCTGATGATGGGAAAATGTTAAGATTATTCAGCATTCCTGTAGCCTGCTGCTGGGGGAACTAAATGTATTCCTTCATTTTGGGACTGGGGAGTAAGACAAAGAGAAATTATTTTTCTTGTGCAAACTTGGACTATTTGTGCTTTCAGTTTCTTGATTGTGAAGTCAAGTATAGCATCAACATAATCAAAACCGCTTGGATATATTCTAGGAGCTGGTCTGGTCTGAGGACATACACAGAGCAGAAATTATCGCTCTTTTTATGGAGTTGGAGGAGGTTAGAGGAGCTGCTGGTTTTCAGCTCAGTAACAGCTGCAGAGCATTTCTTTCAGACTAAGACTGAGAACATCATCCTCTGCAGCAGCAGAGTGCTCCAGTTTCAGGAGGGAAAGCCACAGCATTCTAACATTGAAATTGGAGTGTGGGGCAAGGAGATATAAGCCCTGCCTTCCTTCTGTGCTATTAAGCTTCATGAATCATCGTGTCATCTAAGTGCTGGCTTTCCTCTGCAGATTTTGTAAGCTACCCAGGTTATTTTACTCCTCTGATTTAAAATTGTTTTCCGCCATTCTGTCCTCTGTACTAATAAGTTAATCATTAACTCTCTGTGAGGAGTATGAGCAATTATAAATACAATAAAAATAATGAGAATTCTATTATAAAACTACTGTGAAAAATAGACAGATGATAGTTTTAACAGTCTTCAGAAAACAAGGCGCTGTGAAATCCAGAGCAAAAGAGTAATGGTCTTAAAAAGTGAGAATCTGTCTAAAAATTTATTGAAAGCACAGTAATAAGAAAAAAACACAAACTTTTCCATATTTAAAAAAACCCAGATTTTAAAATTAAATTTATATAGCAGTTTATAGAAAGCCCCAGCCTATTACACTGGGTTATGCTGACTGTAGATCAAATAGCACCAGACTTCCTTTCTTCTGCATCAAGGTATGCTACAGTGTGTCCTAGTTCCCTGGTTGAAAGAGCCTTCAGGCATGTCAGGTAACTTCTGCTTCTACACTTTTTCATTCCTGCTCTGCACTCAAGCTGCATAGCTGGAAGCCTGCAACCACAGACTGCAGACTGGAGCTACAAAGCCAAGTTACTGTGAAGACCTAGATTTATATTGGGTAACAAAAATATCAGCAAACCCCTTTTTAGATATAGCTCTGCTGCTATTTCAGTGATGGCAAAAGATAAAACAATTCTAATTGTTGATACTAGCTGTGATTTTGCTGACAGCCAAGCAAAGGAAATCTCAGTGGTTGAAGTTGTTGCCCATTATCAGCTGAAATTCCAGGTCTGATTGGATTTCAATTCTTGCTCCTGATTCCCTCTACTTGTGGGGCAAAATAGGCTGTTTTGTGCAGCTGTCAGAGCCTAAATACATCCTGTTTCATAAATGAGAGAGTGAAAAGCATGTCAAAAAGACCAGAAAAGTAGCACAGCTGTGAAGAGATAAGTTGTTAAGCTGCTATAAGTCACACTCAGTCACACAACCATAGCCTAAGAGAAAATGGTCAGTGTGTCACCTCTTCACAACACTGCCACTGTTGGTTTTAAGAGCAGTATGAAGTGTAATGTTTGATTTCTTGTTGCTCATTCTGCTCAGCACATTGTCATGGGACATTTCAAGCTATTTTTGGCCTCCTTCTACCCATCACATTTTCAAGACAATGGGAAGACAATGTGCTGTATCTCATTCCCATTGTTACAATGAATTAATATTGTGCCATCCTCTGTTCTCCTTAATAACCTTCTTAGAGAAACAGTATAATAGGAAAATACACCAGTCAGTTAAAGCCTTCAGTGACAACTCAGCATTGTGATAAAACATGCTGCAGTACAAAAAGAAACTTGTGTATGTTCATTATGAGGAATAGGAAGATGCATAGAAAAGAATGGAGAACAAATTAACCCTTTCTGATAACTGAGGCTCATAATCCTCTGGAAGCTTCTCTGCCTCTGTTAGTCATAAGACGTGACAGTAGAGGACACAATCTCTACTGCTCCCCAGGGGATATTTTTCCCCTTTGTAGCAAAACAACCCATTAGGTAAACAGAGCTTTGTTGCCCATAGCAACAGAAAATTGCATTGCAGCTGGATAACAATGTATTTAAGCTCTGCTTATTTATTTCAAAATTAAAAGTAAAGATTAGCAGGAAAAGAGAAGAACAATTAAAATTAGGCCTTGCTCAATAAGGACCGGAAAATTAAAAGAAGGAAGAACCAGATTCATCGACCAAATGAATACTGTAGTAAAATTGTGCTGTATTTACCTGCTGCTTATTTTATTTACAGCAGTTATAGTCTGGCATTCAGTTATTTCCACACTGCCAGACAGCTTGGCACAAAGAAGCTGACTTTGTTCATATTATGGAATTACAGCATTCCAAGCCACCCACAGGGATCATTAAGTCCAGCTTCTGGCCCTGCACAGGAGAGCCCCAATATTCACACCATGTGACTGAGAGCAGTGTCCAAACACTTCTTGAACACTGTCAGGCTTGGTGCTGTGACCACTTCTCTGAGAAGTCTGTTCTTGTGCTCAACCACACTCTGGGTGAAGAACCTTTTCCTAAAATCCAACCTCAGCCTCCCCTGACACAACTTCAGGCCATTCTCTTGAGTCCTGTCACCGGTCACCAGAAAGACAAGGTCAGTGCCTGCCCCTCTGCTTCACCTTCCAGGAGCTGCAGACTGTGATGAGTTCTCCTTCAGTCTCCTCTTCTGCAGCCTGAACAAACCAAGCCACCTCAGCCTATGGCTTTGCCTTTACACCCTTCACTGTCCTCATGGCCTTCCGTGCAGAGGCTCTAACAGCTCAATGGTCTTACATTATGGTGCCTAAAACTGTCCCCAGCTCTTGAGGCTGCCCCAGTGCAGAGCAGAGTGGGACAATCCCATCCCTTGCCTGGCTGGCCATGCTGTGTTTGATGGCCCCAGGGTTGGTCCTCCTGGCTGCCAGGGCACTGCTGACTCATGTTCAACTTACCATCAACCGAGATCCACAGGGCCCTTTCCATGGCTCTGCTTTCCTTGACTTGCTTGGACTGCAAGGATATAAAAGCCCTGGGGTTCCTTTGTTTGGAGTCCCTCCTTGGAGCACCAGCCTGAGTTGTTTTTTGTGTTACAGCACTGTTAATAAACTTCTTTATTGAAAAAATCATCTGAGACTCTCTTCTGGGAGCCCTGGGGTTGAACCAGCAAGGAAATTGTTCTGTGTGAGTGGGGTGTGTGGGGAGCCAAGCAGGGACCAGTCAGGTCACTGAAGCCAATGCTGTGAAGTGACTTCAGTCCCAAGAGTGGCAGTCTCTGTCCTTAGGAGTGTGACTGCTGGGGAGTCTCATGAAACGGGGAAGTTTCCTTAATGAAACCTTTTGGATTAGAGAAGTTTTGTATTTGAAACCCATCTTCCAAGTTGGTTTGTAGCACACATCTTGCTTTTTAGGAAGGGTGGATATAGGATTTGGGTGCCTTGCAGATTTAATGAGGTGCAAGAATAAAAAGAGGTAAGACTGTAAGTTTTCTAACTGTGCTTTTACTTCCTTTAGAAAAGGCTTTGGAAAGCTTTCCTTTTATCCTTGTATCTTAATGGGTCCTTTCTTTTCTTACAGTCCTTGGCTTTTAATTTTTTTTTTTTTTCAAAGAAAGCAATAGATAGCATTGGTTAAAATATGACTACAAAGAAAACACTACATTGAAGCAGAATAATGATAGATTTTATCTAAAGTAGTGAATTTGGGATACTTTGCAATCATCTAGTTTTCTTCAGTTTTCATTACAACTGAGTTACAAGGGTGGGGAAGAAGCTTTGTAGTTTTTAAAAAAAGCTACAGACCGGGCTACATTGATGGTAGGTAGCGACACAAATTGAGATGTATCAATGTTGGTATGGGGAGAGAGTCTCCAATAATTCATAAGTCATGAGGGAATTAGAGTCCATTTCTCATACTCAGTTAGCAGTAAGAACAGTCTTGAGAACCTTTTCAGTCTGCTTCTAAAAATAAATGAAAATAAATCCCAGCAAATTACTTATAGAATACCTCTTAATTTGTTTGGTTTGTGAGAAAAGCAGAGGCCTTCTGATAAGTGTTCCAAGGAGCACAAGGATAAGTGTTCCATGCACCATATATTTTAAAACTCCCATTTTAAAATATATGATCATGGAATCAAGTTGTTTTAAATTGTAACTCTTTAACATATCTTTGAAAATTAAGATTTGGATCATAAAACTGAAGCAATGTGAAAATGTGGGATTCAAAGACATTTTTCAGAAAGCATGAAGAAAACATAGGTAAAAAATATTTAAATGTTTCTGTATTTCAAACAAGTAATTATTTTAAGGACAAATCCATGATTTCTCAGTACTTCATAATATTCAAATGCCTGATTTAATTTTCCTTGATCTCATATTATAATGTAACTTTAAGAACCACATCTCTGAAATAAATGTTATTAATTAAAAATGTGCTTTCTGTGTATATTCTGGAATAATAGCTAAAAAATTGGTGTTTCATTGCAGTATTTGTCAATGCGGAACCATGTCAATGTGCTTGGCATAGGAGAAATGGAGAGTGAAATTACCTAGGAACCGATTACTTTTTAACTAAGAAATGCAGAAATCCCACTTAGTGAAAAAAATAACCCTCCCCTCAAAGCTACTGTTGCCTCTAAACTGACCCCAGGGTGACTTTGGTCATGATCCCACTGTTGTGGTGGTTTGACTCTGGCTTGATGCCAAGTGCCCACCAAAGCCATTCTGTCACTGCCTTCCTCAGCAGGACCAAAAACTTGACAAAAGGCTTGTGGCTTAAGGTAAGGGGAGAGAAAGATCACCCAGCAGTTATGATCACAGTCAAAACAGACTTGACATGGGGAGACGAATTGAATTTATTATTTATCAAATTGGAACTGGAAAATAAGAAATTAAAAACAAACAAACAAATAAACCACAATTTAAAAACACCTTACACCTCCCTCACCCTTCTTCCCAGGCTTAACTTCACTCCCAATTTCTCTGCTTTGTTCTCCCCAGCAGTGCAGGGGGAATGGGAGTTGTGGTCAGCTCATCATGTGTTGTCTCTGCCGCTCCTTCCTCTGCAGGGAAGGTCTGCCCACACCCTTCCCCTGTTCCACCATGGGGTCCCTCCCACAGGGGACAGTCCTCCACCAACTTCTCCAACATTACTCCTTCCCATGAGCTGCAGTTCTTCACAAACTGCTCCAAGCTGAGCTCTCTGTGGGGTCACAAGTCCTGCCAGCAAACCTATTCCAGTGTGAGTTTCTCTCTGTGTAGGTTCACAGGTCCAGCTGGGAGCCTGAGCCAGACTGGCAAATTTTCCACAGGGTCACAGCCTCCTCCTTTGGGCATCCTGCTCCAACACGAGGTCCTCCACGGCCTGCTCCACCACCACTACATCAGATGTGGGCTATCCCTTTGGTCAGCCTGGTTCAGCTGTCCTGGCTGTGTCCACTCCCAAGATCTTGTCCACCCCAGGGGCTCTGGAGAGGGGAGAATGTTGAGGGATGGTGCTGATGCTGTACCCACCCTGCACAGCAGTAGCTCAACATTGGTGTTACCAACACTTTTCTGCCTAGCAATGCAAAGCACAGCAGTAGGAGAGATGCTGTGGGGAAAATTAACTCCGTCCCAGCCTGATCCAACACTATTAAATACTATGACCTAACTATCAAAAGAATCTGAAAAGCTTTTATATCACATAGATATTAAAGAAAGCTGTTCTGAAATATAAAGGAACTCCAATCCTATGTTTCTGATCACTTCCCTGGTTTTTAATGCCATCTAACTAATGCAGTCTATTTCATACATTTTATTTTCTCCCCCAAGTTTTTCCTGACTCATCATCATTTTTTTTCCTCTAAGTACTCTATTTATAGACCTTAACAAACCACAGAAACACCTTTTTTTCATGTATTTAAATGTTTCTATTCCTTAAACACCAAATGTTTTGTTATACATAGGATCTGATGCCTTCAAATCTGCTTGTGAGTCCTTTCATATTAAGCATCACCTACAGAATATTTTATAGTCAAACCATTCCTCATATAAAATGCAGGCTACTTGCTCTTCTCTATACATAACAGACTTAACCCCAGGGAAGTGAGGAAACAGCTCTTTTGAATTAGTGGCCACTATCTCAGTCACAAGCAATTTACCTGCTAAAAGTCAGAATCAGGATTGACACACAGACATTTCTGATTGCAGGCCTTGCATCTACTTCTGATCCAGACTGTTAAATAAAGTTTAGCTAAATAGAAACTGATAGGTTGATTTTGTCCCAACATTCTTCATTCCACACTATTCCATATATTTAGTTATACTTTTATTTCCAAGTTATGCACTGCAATCCAGCTATATTCTTTCTTCATTTTCTGGAATAGTGTATTTCACTTGGTTGTGACTTATTTGTGAAAGACTGCATTCAAGTAGGATTAGAATTCAGAACATTTCTCTAAATGATTTTCTACAAGACTTTGTTCACAGGCAAAAACTTTCCTCCATTCAAGTAGTAGTGCCAGATCAAAATCAATACAGATAAACACTCATGATTTTTCTGAACTTGGCAGAGGTAGGAACTGGTTTGGAGCCACTATGTACAAATTATAAACAAAGATTTTAACCAGAGATCAAGAAATAGCTGCAGTGATTCCAGTGTGATTCTTTAAAATCAGTAATCTTTCCTCTCCACTAAAGACAAATAGTATGGGCCAGAAAAACAAAACCACAAAAAAAAAAGCCCCAACCCCCCCCCCCAAAAAAAAACCCCAACAAAAACACAAACAAAATCCAACCAACCAAACCAAACCAAACCAAACCAACAACACCAACCCAAAAACAAAAACAAAAACAAAAACAAAAACAAACAAACAAACAAAACCACAAACAAACCATAAAAGTTGAAGTGTGTGGGAGTAGCAGAGAGAGATTGTGCAAAAGAAGTAGGATCCATTCCCAAATCATTAAATGGTGACAACTGTATATAACAACGACTAATATTTAGCTTACAATCTTTTTGAAGTGGATTTTTCTCTCTTTGTTCTCTGTAATAATCATAATCTTTTTGCTGCAGTTATCAATGTCATTTTTACCTAAAGAGTTGATAGCTGGTGTGACTAATAAAGACACAGCACAGCTAAGAGTCAAGAATGATCAGGCTTGCAAAACAAAAGTGAGCTGCAGAGCTGGAAGTGATTGATTGTAATGTCTGGGAAACACAAAGGACTTATTATTTAGTATGTAGAGGCAGTCACATCTGAAATCTGGTAGAAATCTGGTGAGGTGTGAGTGTAGACATTAACCTTGGTGGTGGGCTAGAACACTGTATTTCAAACACAATTTTGTGTCATTTGGATGACTGAGAGCAAACACAAGCTTTGCTGGGTGTACTTAGATGCATTTTTACCCAAATTTGAGATTTCATATTTTACAGGGTTGCTCCTGGGTTAACTGGATTTTTTTGTATAAAATACAGATAGTCTTGAATTTTGAAGTGAAAAACAGCACCAGAAAATGGACATAAGTTACCCTTGATCACCCTATAATTATAGAATTGACAATAAAATAATCATAAAATGACTAAATATCAAATTGTGATGATTTTAACTATTGAGTCCAATATGCTCTTTGAACCCAGTTATTTGAAATCAAATCTCATTAAGCTGGTGGTTCTTCCTTCAATAATTTTAGTTAACCTTGAAGCACACCCATGGGTATTACTGTGACAATTTCCTTTCACGTTGTCAAAGTTATGGCAGAGACTTCCAAACACAGGTGAGGTATTAGGATCCAGTATGTGCTGTTTAGTCTAACTCCATGGTCAGAGGTTTATGGCAAATTTTCCTTCCAGCAACAATACAAGCAGTTGGTGACATGCTCAAATAAACCCATTGCAAGCACATAATTTTTTAAATTAACTACCTTCTGATAGTAGGAGGTCAGTCCCATGTTTCTAACTGCTAAATAAGTCACATTAATTTCACTGCCTGCTTATTTAAAGTTGAAGAAGACCTTTTTTAATCCTTCAGGTTTTGCAACTGCACAAAGCTATTCAGTATTTCTTGATCAGCTCAGATGAGAAAAACCAAAGACAAACACACAAGAGTCAAAAAATGAACCACAGAGAAAACATGAAAAGCTACTGTCCATTTAAAATATCTGTGTTTCCAGGTTCTCCTGTGAATTGTTAATTAACTTTTGCTTCTTTCACTATAGCTAAATGTGAGATTTTCTCTTTCCTTAATGACTTTTTTTCTCTGTATTTTGTATATTTGCACATGAACATGATTAAGAAGAAAGATGCTTTTATGTCTTCAACATATTTAATAAATGGTATTGTTTAGCCTGAATAAAAGAGGAGGCAGAGGAACCTTGATGCTCTCTACAGCTCTCTGAAAGGAGATTGTAGCCATGTGGAGGCCAGCCTTGCTCCCAAGCAATAGAATAAAAGGAAATGGCCTTGAGTTGCATCAGGTTGGGGTTTAGACTGAACATAAGAAAAAAAATTTCTTCACCAAATAGGTTGTCAAGCATTGGTTCAGGCTGGCCAAGGTTACTCTCTGTGGAATATCTAAAAGATGTGCAGTAGATGTGGCACATGGGGACATGGTTTAGTGGTGGACTTGGCAGTGCTGGGTTATGGTTGGACTCAATGATCTTAGAGGTCTGTTCCAACCTAAACAATTCTATGACTCGATGCCTGTCAGAAAGGCAAGGCATATAAAATAAGTGTGCTGTGACAATCCTGTAAATAACTACCTGATCAGTGGATGCCAAACGCAGGTGGAAGTGTTGGATCTTGCAACCAGACAAATCTTTGGCTGTCCTAACTCCAAAGTAAACATTAAGTTTATAATGCATATGGGTAGGCTCAGGACACTTATGCTTGTCACCTCTTGTTGGAACTGCTGTTAATGTTAATTTATAACTCTCTGTGGTGCACCTATTATGTATTGTCCTGTTTTCAGTCCCTGTCTGGCTACACAGGCAGCCTACAGGGGTCTGAGCTCTGCAACATCTGGTGTCTGGAAAGAGACGGAGCCTGATGACCTGAGCAGAGGGTAGCTCTGAAACATCATTGCATACAGGCTTGGGTAAACTTGTGTTTGCACATGTGCTGTTCTGTTGCCTTATAAATTCATGGCATTTGTGCGTGATAGTATTAAAAATTATCTTGAAAAGAAAAGGTTAAGTTTGGGAAAATAAGTTGAAAATCCAACATGTGCTACACAATTATAGCAAAATGAAGAAACAGAATTATTACCAAGCTATGAATTTAGAATAATTAGAGATGATGGTCAGGATTTTTTTTTTTTTTTTTATTTCAATGGAGCAAGGCACTCTCCTCCATTGCTAATAAGCTGTTCCTATAGTAGTAGGAAGCAATAACTGGGATATGAATGTCAGTTAAGTAAAGAGATACAATGTAAAGGAAAATTTTCCAAGTTCCCCCATCTCATTAGTACTAATTCTAAGCAAGTTCTTTAAATACAGGTCAACTCTTAATAGATTGACCCTCCCCTACATTCTACCTGGTTGTTTATTTCCAATCCAGTGTACCTCTGGTAGGTACAACATCCAGGTTAAACACACACCTCAAGTTCTTCCCAGCGTGTTTTGCTCCCCCGTGGCACTGCCCTCATGTCACATTATTGTGATTCATTACATACACAGGCAACTGCTACACTGAGAGTGACTCAGCAGCAATAGGGAGATTATTCCCTTTTCTGCATGTCTGCAAGATGGGTGTCTGTGGAATAACAGCAAAGAGAAAGATATATTGTTTGTGTCACTAGAGGGATGGGAGTTGGAACTCAAATGTATAGTCAAGTGTTTCTGCACACACGTGCATTCAGTTTTTATATTTCAATGAGACAAAACTGCTCCATGTTGAGACTGTCAGTGTGTGAGTGTCTGTGTCTGTGTGAGGTGTAAATGCTTTGCCCAGACCACGGGGTTATTTAAAGGGATTTCTGTTTCCATCATGAAAACCACAGACCCTGCAAGTGCTAAAGTCAAGGCCCTGACACCATCTTTATTGCTATATGGTCTTCTGTCCATGAGACTAGAAAAGTATTATAGGGAGAGAAAAAAATGGGCCTCTAATCTGTTAGTCTGCTACCAATTTTCCATGAGGCTTTGGGCATTTCTGTCTTCTTTCATAATTTGTTTAATTAGCTCTTCAGGACACCACTTTCCCTTTCTGTACAGGGGATAGTCTAAATGGGGTCCTGCTCTCAGCTTCAGCCTTTAAGTCCTGCCATAGAACGAAGACCTGTAATAAATACATTTACTGGCCTCTCCATTAAGATGCCTTTTATGAAATCTATTTGGTGGAATTGTTTCACAATTACCACAGAGTGAAACCCCAGAGCTTTTAGAAATGGAAACCAGCTAACATACAAGTGTGTTCATCTGAATTTATTTAGAACAAAAAAGCACTTTGACTGCCTTCACATATTTCTCTATACTGTTCTCACTTATTAATTTTTTTCAGTGCAGATAACAGGTACAATTAAAAGTTGTTTTAGTATCTAAAATCAAAACACCAATCTAGAATTGAACTGAGAACTATGGAAAGAAATATTGAAAAAACCAAACAGACTCAGATATAAAATAATCTTATTTGTTTGCCTTTGTGGAGTTTTGTGGAGGAGGGAAAAGCAGGGGTTTTGTTCCTGAAGTAACAAAAAATGTATGAAACCAGAAAAAGAATCACACTCTAATGTTGGGTGTAGTGAAGGCACTGGTACATAATTCATCACTCCACTAATGCATTTTGGCAGAGGATTATTTCACATGCATGGCAGGATGTGTCAGACCCTTTGATTTAGGATCTTCTCTAACAGACTCCATTTTCAAAGAAGTGCAAGAAGGTTCTTCTTCCTCCCCCATAAGCACTGTTAAATTCAGATTGAGAAATCTGACTTAGATTATACTTACAGTTCCTGACACATAAAAGCAATCTGATTCAGAATTCATGCTTGTATCTTCCTGAAGATGGTGAGGTTTGGGATGACAAATATCACCACCTCCCAAATAGTGACTCAGGACTCAACTTTATTGGAGACTTCTGTATAAGGTGATGGACTGGGATAGATGAAAAGTTGCATGGAAAACTCTCTATATAGCTTAAAAAAAAAAAAAAAAAAAAAAAGATTGCAAAAGCAAATAAATGTTAAGGTCCATTAGCCTGCACCTTCTAATTGATGTAGCTGTTTATGTACTTGAACAGTCTCTAAAATATGTTAGTTTGACCTCATTTTCTCTTACCTGAGATCATCAACTACTTCATAGTTCATATATTAAAAGTTTTTATTATTCTCATCTTTCAACAATGTGATGTTTTTGAAATGTATATAACATATATAAGGCCTGTAACAATGATAAAAAGTAAAAATATATGTGGGAAAGGTAATGTAATCGTAGGCTTTTCCAGGGACTCACAACAGCAGTTTTTCTTTATGTTTTGGATTGTTCGAGAGACTGAAGTGTCTGCAGTGAAAGAAAGTGGTTCGTGTTGAGCCTCCAGCAATATTCTAAGTGATTGACTACATCCAAGGAATATCAGGTCCACATCAAGCAAATTGTATCCACAAGATATAATTTAACTAAGGTTTTTGAACCTCAAAGGTACATTTGAGAAAATCTGACAAACCTGCTCCTTAATATTCTTAGTGAGAAATCACAGCATGGATTTTTACATATTTTGGCATTATACATATTATTCTCATATTGGAAGATTTGTATAGTAACAGTTTTTTCTAAAAGAAATAAAATTCCCTGTAAGATTATCTAAGAAAAAAACCAACCAAAAACAAACAAACAAACAACCCAACCAAAAACAAAACAAACAAAAAAACCCCTCCAAAACACCCAAAACAAAACAAAAAAACAACCATTTGGGTTTACAATGAATGTCATTTACTGTGTCTCCTGAATTGCACTATTCATATGAACTTTGAAGGATTTTCAGTGTTTTGACTATATTTATGGATTGAGTTGTGCATGCAACTGTTCTATTCCCTACAGAGCAATCACCTGACCAAAAATCAAACTCCATGTGCCAAAGTAGTCTAAATACACATAAAAAAAAAAACCCAAAAAACAAAAAAAACACGGTGATGCTAGGCTTTGTGATATTTCAACTCTCATACTTAATCCATATCAGGAAAACTGTAAAAGATAACATAGTCTTTGCAGTTTATCACTAGTTAGTGATCAGATTGATTTAAAAAATATTGTCCATGAGAAGACCCTCTGTACCCTCTTGACTACAGGCTACATTAGACAGCATATTTCCATATAACAGCTCATTTCCTTAAACTCCAGCACAGTTGGTGGTGAACTCTGCCATGGAGAAGGGAACCGCCCCATGCCTCTCCCTCCCATTCATGTGAGTTTTATGCATGTGACACCCCCTCCAACCCTGTAACTCCCATGCAAGCACTAGATGTTCACTCCTTCCTGTGGCTCCCTTTTATCTAGATGGAAATGGTTTGGCTCCTCCTCTTCTGGGAGGTGCTGGGAGGCTTTGCAGGGATAAAAACAATGCCCCACCCACGTCTTAGTGATTGCTTGTTACCTGGAGCCTGTTGTTCTTTTCGTCCTGGAGTTAGAGCAGGTAAGGAAATAACGCCTTACCATGTGGCAGTCCTGTTGTGTTGTTCCTTCTGCTGCCTCTCTTGTTTCCTGTAATGGCCCTTTTTGGGAGGAGCTCTGTCTTCAGAGCTTCTGTCTTCTGCCTCCAGTACATTTTGAAGCAGGTTCTTAGTTCCTGTCTGATTAGAGGCACAAGTAACAAAGGGAGGGTCATGGACAGCTGTTATCTATTCTGCAGATGGGTCTATATATATCCAGCTATACATAAATAAGGCTATACATTTCTGAGCTGGTATAAATAACAATAACAAATCTTCCAAATTAATTTCTGAATCAAATCTAAGTATAATTCCACGTGGCCTCAAGTGTCTTAGCTGATAATTTCTTCTTAATTAGAAGAAACATTCCTCTTAGGTGGAGCTGAATGATCTAATTATCTTAATACTAAAGTAACTGTTGGGTTGGGTTTTTTTGTTTTGTTTTGTTTTTGGGTTTTTTTGTGTGTTTGGGTTTTGGGGGGGGTTGTGTTTTGTTTTTTTTTTTTTTTTGGTTGGTTGGGTATTTTTGTTTGTGGTTTTTTTTTGTTTTGTTTTGTTTTGTTTTTTTTTGCTGTTGTTGTGGGGGAAACTGTATCAGGGAAAGGCCTGGTTGAAGGCATTAATATTTTTCTTCAGTGCCTGCATGAAGAGAAAGATAAAATTATATGCATATTTTGCATAAAGCTATGCCTGGTAGCTTTAAATTAGACCCAGGTTTCCCTCAAATCTTTTGCACCTCATTTGATTTCCTTGGGGAAAAGTTTTTTATTTAGATTTTTTTCACATAAATTGCATAAATTTAGGTACCCAGACTATGTTAAACAATTAATTAGTAGGATGTTTAAGGAGTGAAAGGAGCATTTTTTTGAAAGAGAAATATGTCTCAAAAATAGTCTTGTTTTCTCTAAGCAAACAGTACATTCTTTATTAATACCATGCCATTTATGTTTGTCATTTATCTCATGTATCCAAAAATCATTAAATTTTACCTCTAGATTATTATTTATCTTTTAGTATTGAATACTCTATAAACATTTGTAAACCTGAATTTGCTCCTTGACTTTTTTTCTTTTATATTTTTTTTTATTGCACCACTGCTTCCCTGAATGAATGTGCTTAAGGCAGATTGGTAGTGTGAGCATAATACCTAAACCCAGCTAGAAGGACAACTAATTTCCTGACTCTGGATGCCCCCTAAGGTGTCCACACCTTTTACTAAATGTGCAGTGTTTTATAGAGGGCAGGAGGAAATGGAAGAACAAAAGTGATGAAAATTATCAGCAAGTTCATTATCAGAAAGAAACATAGATAAGTAGAGCCTCAATAACACCACTACTCCTCTGACTGTCCTTCAGTTAATGGATCTCATAAAAGAATTCTGTCTCCTGCTGCCTGCTGGACTGTCCCGTTCCTCTTCTTGACTCTACCTTGTGTTATTTAAAAGGGTATTAGATATCCAGAGCAAATAGTTAAAAGCCCTGAAAATTGTTTTCTGATTTATAGTTGACTAATAAGGAAATTTTCTCTAAATTTAATTTGTATCCAAGTCAAATGTGGATCAAATGCCTCTTATTTCCCTAATTTCAAAAATTACTAAAGATTGAAGTGCATGGAAATTGTACTAATTATTGTCTTACTAATATAGTATTTTCTGATTCTTCTCTTTGCAGTAAATGGTTAAGGAACAAATTAATTTGTATTTCCCAGGAAAATTCTGGTTGCTGTAAGTATTCTATAAATTAATTGTCATCATGGTTGGAAAGAGGAATATAAATTTGCTTCTAAGAAATTTTAAAAAATATCCTAAAAATAGCAGATTATTACTTTAATCACCAATCCAATTAAACAAAAAAATATTAATAAAAGAAGAGGTATTTAAGCTACCTTCTTAATGACAGAATTTTTGATATCTAAGGAACATTTTGATAACCACCCTGCTCTGCTTCTTATCCCAGAAGTGTGTTTGAAAGAAAGCAAGATCAGCATCCTCAAAAGTCACCTGGAACAGCTCTTCCTCCTGACTCTCAATTCAAGTGTCTGAGCAATCTGTACATCTCTCCAGATGTTTCTGCGGGCTGAAGGTTAGGGAATCTCACCTGTAGGGCTTTCCCTCGTGCGGCAGGAGGAGCGGCCCGGGGCTCACTAGATGGTGCTCGGCACAGGCGGTGGCACCGCCCGGCGCTCCCGGCTGCCGCCTCTGTCCCGCAGGATGCAGCGGAGCATCCCTGCTCGGCAGCGGCTGGCATCCAAATGGTGGGGGAAAGAGCTTTGGGAAAGGGTCTCGTGAAAAAGAACCGATGCTTTGCATTTGTCAAATCACGCCTGCAGTTTAAAGCAGCTTTTCTCTCTGATAATAAATAACTTGTTGCGGTTCCATCACTATTCCCCTTTTTATCTTACTGTAACACTGTCTTTTGCAGTTCCATTTTCTTCACTTATGTGTTAATTACCTCACTATTATTTATTTTCAGTTCTTCTTCGAGTGACAAACCCATCATCTCGTTAACAGGTTGTTTTCCTCAGTTTTGGTTTCAGTGTGCAGTTTTACCCTGCCAGCTTTCCTCGGGGCCCCGTCTCCTGTTTCTCACTTCCAGCCCATCAATACCTGCAGATGAGGCATCTGCAAGCCTGATTTATGCTGAGCTGGATCCTGCCCCAGCCAGAGATGGTGAAGTGTCCCACACCCATACTGCCATGGCCCATCAGAGGGTCCCTGCCTGGGGGAAATAGTAAAGGTAGGAAGAATTTCGGAAGCTGTGAAAGCAGGCATAGGCATAGATGAAGGCTTTGGATTAAGACCTTGGAAAAGATCTGCCCTCTCTGAGCCATCCATGGCCCCTTAGGTGTGTGTCTGTCCCTGCAGGTGGCATTTTTCTGGTTGTCCCTGAGCCTGATTCACTGGTTTGGGAGACGGCTGGAGCCATCCTGCAGCCACACCAGCCCTGTCTTGAGGCTGCTCTACGGTGCAACCAGCAGCACCAGAGTCCATTCCACCCCCCAGCATGCCCACAGCACCTCAACCCCACCCCAACAACTCTTTTCTGGCTGAGCTTTTGGATGCGGAAAACATACATTCAAGTAGCTCCTTGAAGAAATGCAGTGGTGTCAGTCAGCCCAAGCACCTCACGTTATTCTGATGAGACTGTCTAAATCATAGAGAAAGTGTTGGGGTTTACTTTACAAAGCACACAGTGCCACGTGTTTTCAAGCAGAACCGTATTTCTGCCTCTTAACTGATGAAAAGAGTACTACAGATACTGTCTGCTGGATAACAGGTAAATATTGTAATGTTAGTAGTTATTACTCTCTACTTCCACAGGTCTTTAATTTGATGGTTTGTAGGACAACAGAGAGCAGCTCCATACTGAAGGTGACCTGGTGGGGACAGGCAGGTGAGCACAGACTGGTACACAGAATCATATTTGTAACTTTTAACTTCATGGTTCTTAACAAACATGACTCCTATGATGACTTCCTCCTAAGTCTGAATAAACAACAAAAAAAAAAGAATGGGAAGCCTGATTTAAAAATAGGATCCTGATATGCATAGAATTTTCCTTTAGTGGGAGACTTACAAGGCCTCAGGAAATATCCAGATGCATGACTTCTTCTAACAGATGACAAAGCCTTTGATGTCCCTTATTACTTGGAACTAATTCTGAGATTGTAAGTATGTGTTTAAGTATGCAAGATGCATCCTACCCCACACAGCTAAAAAATAAATAACTGCCACCATACTCTTAGAGTTTGTTTTAGATCTTGTATCCAAGTCTTCAATTCTAGTTTGCCTATTTATTTCATAGTAGTTGCACTGATATAATGCATCAGTCTCTCAACAGGGTGTGTGTGCTAATTCCTACCAAAGTGACACTAAAGCTACAAACTACCTATTTCTGTACTCTCATTGTCTGAAATTTCTTCTACTTTATAAAATATACCACAGGACTAAAAATAAATTTAATTCAAAGGAAAAAAAAGGCACAGACAATACAGATAATTTTTTATTCATTTGAAACAGAAGGTAGATTTAGGCAGGTAGAACATGTGCACTACATAGGAAAATGTTGCCAATTTCAGCACTATAGTCTTCTTAATGACTTCCACTTCATGAATTATATAGAAAGTCTTGGCACACACACACACACAGAAAACCCAAAAAACCCTACATTTTGAAGTGTTTTTACTCAGCTAAATGAACCTGACTGTCATAGAAAATGTTCCATTTTTGGGGCTGGTAGATGCTGTCCGTACAGCTGGTAGGGTTGTCTGTACCTTTTAGCATTAAACAAATTGGCTTTGAGTAAAATTACTTTGAGAAAGGATGGTTATAAGAAATTGTTCTGTATTTGTGCTCAGAAATTTACAGTAGACCTCCCATGGTCAGACTGAGATTTTGTTAGTCAAATGATTTCTTCAATGGTGCTAGAAAAAATCATATCAGAAATTCTGTCATAAAAGGAATGTAAAATCTGAGATACTGATTGGCATGAAAGGCTGCTAATGCTGTAGGGCACAGTACCCCTTGATGTAATTGCTCTCATTTCTTACTAAATAATCATTAACCAATCTGAGGCAGCACTGATTTAGAGTGGATTCTGGTAAAATATGAAGTTCCCTTACAAGGTCTGCCTGTCAGAAATAGTGAGAAATAAGTTTTTGTCAGATTTTTCCAATTATTCAATATGAGTTTAAGTTTAAAAATATGTAAATTGAGACTTAACGTATAAATAAATCTCTAACTTGGTTAAAATCATTGAATCAGGGCAAGGGCAATTTTGGTATGTGACACTCTTGCTGGTATTAGCTAATAGAAATAAATTCTCAGCAATACAGATTAGGATCCTGGTTTAGATCAATGTTTAGTTTTTAAAAATAATGATTAGCTACAAAAACTGCATAACCTGACCATAACATTGTTGATTATCACAATGGTTGGTATTTCATGTTAGACTTGTGTATCAGTGAAGCCACTTTGGATTTCTAGCTGCTGCATGGCCACACCACATGGGTATTTTTGCCTAGTAATATACCAGAGTAATGTAATTTCTGCACTGGGTAAATAAAGAAACAATAATCTGATATCAAGATGAGTTTTTAGCCTTTGGCTTGCAGCAGAAGTGGATTATTGGTTAACACAACCTAGAAGAGGACACCTTTGCAGTCCACAGTTTTAAAAAGTGTAAGTTCTGATGATGCTTGTGGGTTTTTTAATGAGATTTCCCTAATTTAGGAGCTGTAGCTTCAGTTTGGAGAAACTTTTGAAGTTAAATTAAAGCAGCTTACTATATATGCAGTTTTTATTTTAAATAATAGAGGCAAAAAAATCTACTCTCAAACAAGTGGAGTATATAGCTTAATCTAAAGAGATATCAGGAAATAATAACTATTATCTGTAGAATGAAGGAATGCTCAACAACAAAGTCCTTTAAGCCCTGTAGAGATGAAGTAAACTTCTTAAAAACACATTAATTTTGGATTTTCAATGGAAAATGGAACAAAATAAAATACCTAGGGGCATAAATAAAAATATAATAAGCACTGTATCTTTTATATAGGAAGACACCAAAGAGAATATACAATACTTTGGTCAGCTGTCTCCAGAATGAATTAATCCAGCATTCAAAGATAACAATAAAGTAGCAGTTCTTTGAGGCACATATGAGAAGGGCAAGAGGCAATACTCATGCTACAGCAGGCGTGTGTTCCAGAAAATTATGAAGCTGATGGTTTTTTTTTTAATGAGCAGTCAGAAATTGGAACAGTTCCTCTATAAAATTTCATAATTTTCATCCATGGAGTACACTAAAATCACTGGATAAAGCGAATTTCAACAATTTCTAATTTTGAACTTAGCTGTGCTATTAGTTGGGCTAGTACAGATGACCTCCAAAGTTTTATTACAGCTTAAATTCATCTGTAATTCTGTGATCTTTCTTTAATAAGGTAATTGGTTTTCTATACTTATCAAATGTGATTGATTTAATTTTCCTGGACATATCAGCCTTAAAGGGATTGACATCAGAAGTTCTTTAAATGTTGTATTTGAAGTATAATTTGGTTTATACATGTGACATTCCAGGGCAAAGTGGAAAAGAAGTGTCTGTACAGCTTTCCTAGGCTCATAGTAATGAGTGGCCTCATTCAACTGTGGAAGATTAGGAAGAATTATTTTGAGCTAAACATAGATGGCATCATCTTTGCATTATCAGCATTTTTTCCTTCTCTAAGAGAGACATAATATGCATCAAGATCTCCTGCAGTTTCTGGCTTGATCTTTATTTTGTTGATTTGAGAGGCACCCCATGCATTTGAGTATTTTTCTTAATGGTTTTCTTTTTGTGCTGTCAGATTTATTGGCTCCTTCACAACTTGTATTATTTTAGGTTTTTATGATAATGCAGATTCCAGCTTTTGCTGTTTGTTTATTTGTTTGGTTTTTTTCTTCACTCTTTTTGTTTACAAAGATGGAGCCTCCTTATGTTTTGTCTGTAGTGCTGTCTCCATCTGATATCATCTCCACAGCGTCAGGAATAAATCTACAAGTGTAGTTTTTTAGCCATCAATATCTTGAATGTTTGATCATTGCAAACAGTTTAGCTTTGATGAATCCTTACCACAGTACACTTATTTAGGTGCTTTTATGTTTTTCTAAGATGATTTTATAAAAAGACACTTTTATCATTTGCTTATTTGTAATCAGGTAACTTGCTTCTAAGTTTTTAATCAAACAGTATTTCAGCATATTTTATGTCAGTTTTCAGAGTGCTGATCCATTATGTAGTTGTACCAAGTAGAGATGTGACTTTTTAGGTTTTTTGAAATGTCATTTCAATTCTTTTAACATCATTTCACACAAAACCATAGAAGGTGAATGCCATAAATTTAAGCAACATGGTTACAACCATAGTCTTTTGGAAATTACTTAAACTCATAATAGTCAACCTGTAAGTCATGTCACTGCTGTGGTGAATATGTCACATCTCAGACTTGTAGGTTCAGAGGTTCATATCAGGGTTACACAATTACTTTCTTTAATGATGTTATTGATGGAGAACATTCAAACAGGGTTGAAAAATAGAGACATACCATGCCATTATTTCCAGTATTACTACCAGTATTATTTTCAAACATATGTCAACAGCAAAGTGGTAAACTACTTTTTATTCTGCTTTTTCAACTACTTTATAGGCATTGTCTCTCTTTTTGATAATATTATATGCTGATGATTTGCCTCAACATTTGTGGGCCAGAAGAATTAATCCTTTTTGCAGGGGCATACTTGCTGAAAGAAACATAGCTCGCAGTTTGATGTTATCTGGCTACCTTTGAGCCAGTAACCCAGAGCCCTTTAGAACTGGCTAAGAAAAACAAACATCCAGGGCATGATTCATCTCACCTATTTTAGAAATCTACTTCAGGAGATGAGATGAATCATGTTCCTGAGAACATTTGTGCTTTCCATTGAAGGTAGAGAGGGATTAAACACCTAACTCATGGGAAGACCTAATGATGTTGCTGTGGGTTATTGAGTTTGGTCTGATGTATCTTGATGTTAGCCCCTTGATTTTAGACCTGAAAATAACAGTTTTATTTTATTGTTCCTATTGTTGTTATTTTTTTAGTTATTATCAATATTATCATCATCATTGCTATTATTGTTTTTACTGGATTTATATTCAGGGCAAGATATTACTTAAAATACAGATGCTCAGAATTGTCATTTCAGTGATATATCCATGTATTTACCTGCCTATAAACTCTAAAATGAGGTATCATTCTCAACCTGTTTTTTGTTTAGCAAAATCAAATATCTCATGGTGTGCTGAAGTCACAATGTTCAAGCACCCATCCTAGTTGCACATTTTTATATATTTGGTTCTGGGTTTTTTGATGCAACTTGAAAGGAGAATTTGAAGGTGACTCAGCTTTTGTGAATTTTCAGTGTAATTTCTAGGCTGACTGTGTACATTTCAGTAAGTTTCTTTTTGCTGTAGCATATATTTGAAGCACTATCTAGGTAAAATGAACAGTAGGGGACTCCTGAAGACAATTTGCAACAGTGTGAATTTTACATTTAATATACTATGATAAATGTTAATTTTATCTTTATCTTTAACAATATTTTATTATTGAGCCCTCGTTGACAGAACTGTTTTCAAGTAATGCTATTCTGTGACTTTGAGTTGTATTGAAATAGAAATGTATTAGCTTTCTGCATTCAGCATAACCTTGAGTATCTTTCCTCTCAGAAATTACTCCTTTCAGGGAATAAAGGATTCTCATAAGAATATTTTTAGTCATGATTATTACTTCAAGGCATATTTGCATGGATGTAAAGTCTTATACAAACAATACAGTACTCAGGATCTATGAAAGATAATGTTTATAGCTAATAGTTGATATAGCTAATAAATATATAATAGAGTTCATAAATCTTTGAAGTCTTCTTTCAGGTCATATAAAAATTGTTTTCCAGTTCAAATGAAGAACTAAAAGAGTATAGAAGTATATTTTATTAATTTCAGAATGAAGCTATGTGAAGAGAATAGATATTGCCTGGTAATGATACTGCCGCTCTAGATAGCTAAGCATGGCTACAGGTTGTGAGAAGCAGTGTGGGACTACAGGACCTTGTTCTCTGAGACTGCCCAACTTAAGTCTCCATTTTCTTCTGTTTGCTTCAGAAAAGGGTACCTGCCACAGTAACATAAAAATAAAACAATGCAAGATTAGGTCTCCTTTCTGTGAAGAAACAGGGTAAAACCTTTTAATAATTTCATAGAAGTCTTTGTTTGTTTACCCACCAGAGTAGGAGGCATTTCCTATTCAGCTCAGGTTGATAGAGACCTGAGTGGCAGCTTAGCTTAAAGGTCAAAATTATTTCATACGGCGTGCAAGAATTTCTGTCTTTTGTTTAAATATCATTTAACAATTATCTTTTAAATAGAAGAACAGTTAAGCAATTTGAGATCACTGTCACAGGCTATTGTTATCATTAGGTAAAAACATTTTTCCTCTAAAACATTTGTTGCACAGTAAGTAGATGCTTTTGTGTTTAATTTAGAAATCAAAAAGCTTCATTGGCTTGGGAGGCACAAAACAACAAACTAGATGATCATATTGATCCTTCAATTTCTTAAATATATTTATCTGCGTCTAATGAATAGAATAATATAAGAATAATTCAACAAAAATAAATAGAATAGTTTATCAGAAATAGTTAGAAACATTCTGATGGGGGCCTTCTGCAAGTGAAAAATCTGACTTGAGATCAAGTTTAGTTAGATACTTCTGTAAATTCCCTCTGTCATCAAAACAATTGGGTAATTTATGTTTTGACAATAAAAATATTAAATAAAACAGTAAAAGACCATGCTAAAAAGCATTTCCTCCTACCTGTAGGGATATAAATATAAAATTCTTTTATTTCTAACCTGTTTTGCTTTACTGGATTTAGGTGCTGACAGCATTAATATTTGAATTTTAGGTGCCTCAAGCCTACTTGGAAACATGTTTCAGATCTAACAGGCTGCAATTCTCTTATTTATATGGTTCAACATTTTGTTGACAAGAAAAAAAGCTCTTTGACAAATATTTGAACAAAATATGACTGTATACAATTTTCAGTGGACTATACAGATAGCCTGGGTCCATGTACAGTGCTACATTTGTTAGATTTACCTGTTTATTTTGGGGGAAGTCTAGGCTTTCTCACATAGTGCTCCTATGAACTATGTGGCTTCACTCTCAAAGGAGAAGAAAATAAAGTCTGAAATTTTGCAGGAGCCAGAGCTACAGAAACTCTGGTGCTGCTTTATGAAAATGTTATAAAATGGCTTCTGGTGAAGGTAACGATGAAGCTAAGCTTGGTGTTAGACATTTCACTTGGGACTCTCTTGCAGTCTTCAAGAACAAGGTAAGTGACAGTGGAGAAAAGGATGTGCTGGATAAAAGATGTGTGTTGAGAGAACAAACATTCTCACCTAGTGTTTTGATTCTGTGAACACAGACTTTGTAGTTTGGGTTTTCTTTAGAGGAAATTTCACCGTTTTCCTGTTTTGGGGCATGTTTTCTAGGGTAGTAAAACAAACATAAGCATTTGGGCTGTGTGTTAATGTTTGTCACAAACCTTCAGTACTATGAGACGATGTGACAGCAAAGCAGAGCACTGTAAATTAATCTGAGGTGTATTCTCTACTTCTTTTCTGCCATCTCTCTGAACCTAAGGCAAACAGATGGCTGAGGATTTCTCTGAAAGATTAAGTGCTTTGATATGAACATCTCTCAAGATGTAATTTACATGCTACTTGAAACCTGACTTTTTTACATTGATTGGTTTTTTCTTCCCAAAAATATAAAAGCATAAAGGAACAAAAGCCATAAAACATAACAATAACATTTACATCACAAGATGCTTGATATTACTCTGACATTGAGTTTATTTACTTATTACTCAAGAACTCATTATAGCTCCTCTTAGTATATTTTTTCATCAATTCAAAGAAATAATATAATATTACCTTAATTTTTAATGCACCTAACTATGTTTATATGGGTTATAAAAGCATCAGGCATAGTAGTAGGCTTTTGATAGATTATATTCTTCATGGCTACCTTCCAGCTGCTCAGAGCTGCTGATTCCAGCAATAATGTAAGTTCTTGACTACCATGACCATGTATTTTTCTCAGTATAGCTGCAGATACAAGGGGTGACAAAAGTTGTATAGTCTCTCCTGCAACATTACCAGAGAGCAGTCTTCCCTCCCAAAACACAAAGTGAAGACAGAGACTGGTGGCTGGGTTTTTTTCTGTGCAAAAGGGATGCTGAGATATTTCCATTCCTTTTCTAGATGATAGATTGAATTAATAAGGTGGTATTTGATAATGTAAAAGCCTTTCCAAAGATTGGTTTACTTGTCCAAATGCAACTCTGAATATGCTGAATCTAAAATTTGGCTTATTATGTTGATTTTGATGGCATAAATCCGTATTTAAGTGACTAAAATATGCATGATTTAACCCCTTTGAAGTTGTTCCTGAGGTGGGATGTCCAGTAAAAACTCAAAATCACAGAACTGGTCTGTACTTTGTTCAGTAATGCTGTTCACTCGGTAATGCTTGTGACAAGTGTACCTGTCATACTGTATCATCTTTTGTCTCTCCTTCACTAAAACATTTATTCTCTCCTGGATAAATTACTGCTAAAAACAAGCATTTACTTAGGATCTTCCTGGGAGGCTGAACTTATTACAGAAAAACCATCATGGAATAACATTTCACAGTTAGGATATTCAACAAACCTCCAGTGACATTCTCTGTCTTTTATTTTTTAACAGTCCACATTTCCTCTGCTTTGGAATAAGATAAACATCAGGATAAAATATCTACATTGAAAAGTGGCTAATACTCTGTGGATTGTTCTGATTTATGTGGTAGCAAAATGTTTCACCTATCAAGATTGTATTGCTGGCATGTGCAACCTGTGATCCAGTATAATCTCAAATCTTGGTCTGTTGCCTGCCTGGTCATTCTTCACCCTCAGTTTCAGTACCTGAACGGGCTTGCTCAAATAAGTAAACTGCATTATTTACCTACAGAAGTCTATAACTATCAAGATATTTTTTAAACTTTTCAATGTAATAAAGTTAGACTTAAATATTTTCCTGCAGTATATTCATAGTTTTCCTAAGACCAAAGTAATCTAAATTATAATAAGAAAACAATGAAATCTGACAAGTTTTTTCCATAATCTCAAGACAGTTTCCCATGCAGTATAGTTTGATACGTTTTTCATTATTTGCCAAAGAATTACATATAACTGTTCTTCAGCCATGGCTATCTGTCAGTTATAGCACTTTTATTTGTGTTGTTTTTCTTCCTACTTTATGAGATTTAATGGATTCAAAATTCTTCCCCAGGTTGCGAAGTCTAGTACTGTAATAGACGGCAATTACACTGGTCTGATATGTGCTAGATTCTACTTATTCTTTTTTCATTATTTCCCAGATAATTTAAATACTTGGATTATCACTCCAGTGTTTTTCTGATTAGCAAAAAGAAGATTCAAGAACTAGAGTAATACTAAAGAAGGTAAAAAATTGGAGTGACTTGCAGAAGATTTACTGAATAAACTTGACTGTAGAGAAATTCAGAGGAACTCAAAATGACTGTTCAGCCATTCAAATTTTCCAAGTAGACAGGCTGAAGCTGAAGCATTTGCATGTGGAAAAGATTTTCCTCAGAGAGTTGTTAGTGGCAGAAAAAGGTTTGATTCTGGTTTCATTTACACCAGTGCTTTAGTGAAGTAAATAGAGAAAAGCATATAAAAATGGGGCCTATGCTGTCGTTATCAAGCATGACCAAATTATCTTTTGTCTTGTACATCTGCACATAAGCTCCTATTGAAAATAACTGTAAAATAACATCAGGAAGGTCTGTGTTTTCATAAAATTATTTATTGGTGATCTCCTGGATTTACATTTTGCACGGATTTTTTTTTCATAAATTACCTTTTTAATAAGTATATATTATTCTTCATGGGTACAGATGATTGTACTTAGAATGTTTTGGAGAAGGGGTGAGAGATCTTGTTGGGGTGGAGAAGCTGTAGACAAAATATTGCTTTGTCATTAATTTTGATAATCATGTTTTCCCAAATGCCCACAATGATTTTATCTTGTGAAAATTCAGTTGAGAAATGAACTTTCCTGTCGAAGCAGGGTAGCTTTTAATAATGAGATTATTCTCCCTGTTCTTTGGCTATGCTAAGCCAAAACAATGCATTCAACTTTGATTCTAAGCCATTATTGTCAAAACAATGTCATCACCAGGAGAGAGAGAGAGACAGGACAGAATCATACACAGAATCACCAGGTTGGAAGAGACCTCCAAGATCATTGAGTCCAACCCAGCACTAACACCTCAACTAAACCATGGCACCAAGTGTCACATCCAGTCTTTCCTTAAACACATCCAGGGATGGGGACTCCACCATCTCCCTGAGCAGACTATTCCAGTACTTCATCACCCTTTCTCTAAAAAACTTTTTCCTAATATCCAACCTATATTTCCTTTAGTGCAGCTTAAGGCTGTGTCTTCTTATTCTGTCAGTTGCTGTCTGGAGAAAGAGACCAACCCCACCTGAGCACAGCCACCTTTCAGGAAGATGTAGAGAGTGATAAGGTCACCTCTGAGTCTCCTTTTCTCCAGGCTAAACACCCCCAGCTCCCTCAGTCATTCCTCAGAGTTTGTGTTCTAAGCCCCTCACCAGCTTTGTTGCCTCCTCTGGACACACTCAAGCATCTCAATGTCCTTCCCAAACTGAGGAAATGTAGTTTGGAAATTAACATTTAGGTGAAAATATCTTGCTACAGTAATTCCTTCAGGCTTCTCTTGGCTGTCCCAATTTCATCCTATTGGAAAAATGATGTATCATCACCTTGGCAAAGATTTAAGATGCTGTGTTCCCAAAAATGAATGTAGCATTTGCATTCAGTTTTCCTGTTGCTCTTGGCTTGCTTTTTTAAAAATTTTAAATCTTTTTATTTACTTCTGATAGCTCCATTCCTTATTCCTCATCACAAGCAGTAATGAATGTATTCATGTCTTCTTTTCCATAAACAAAGAATTGTGTATCAACATTATCTGTGCATAAATGGTTCAGAGGTGCTGAAATTCATGCCAGATGCTTCAGTGACTCAGTACCAAATGGTGAAATGTCTGAAAGCTTAACAAGATACTCATTTTTCTGCTGGAAATGTCTTTTTACGAAGGCCTTTTTTGTTAAGAGACATCATTGATCACAGTTTCTCAATATGCAGAATCAACAAGCTGAGCAGTCAACTCACAAAATTTTCTTCTGCTGCTTGTATTAAGCCATGATTTTATAACAGTCAATTTTTGAGAGAAATTTAAATAAGATACCATTCAGAAAAAGATTCTTAAGAAAATTGTGTTAATATATTGTTTGTTGGGGAGTTTTCAGCTTTAAAACCAAATGTTAGTTTGGACTCTGTAATTTTTTTTATTCCTTACAGTTTGATTAAAAACAAAATCAGTTTTCATTTGGAAAGAGAAAAGGATGTGAAAGCAGTTAAACAATGAGTCAAAAGGCATTTAGACATCTTTCAGTCTGGTCAGATGAAGTGCTTCAACCTCATACCTGTGCCGCCTCTGACTCATTTTTATTTCACTTTCTACTAGATGGTGACTTATTTCAACCAAATTAATTCAGTAAATAAAGAAGAATTGTGAATTGTAAAATTAATAACCATTCTTTTCCCTGTTTCTTCTGATTTATCCTCTGATGTATGAAACACTCATATTTTGAATGGACTCGTTCTGAGACACAACATTGAATATCACATTGAAGATTATTTTTATCATCCAACATACTGATTGTTTAAGCTGTTTTAGTGTCCCTTAGGACACCTGGGTGGTTGAGGGTGACTTCTACTTAATCACTAGGGGTGAGCTGCAAGCTGTCTTGATTTTAATGCATTTTCATTTTTAGTGTTTTTTGACATATGAAACTGGTCACTAAAGCAAAAAATGTAGTGAGTTGAGAACATAAAGATTTTCTTTTTAATTATTGATGAAATTAAATGCCATAAGGACATGGAAATTTCCTCTTTAACACGTGGATACCCACAGAAGTTACTGTGCATTCTACATTAAAAAAGAACTTATAATTTGTAATTTTTAATCCATTTATTCTGTAGATAGTATTTTCAGCTGCCTTGCTAAAAGGAGGGAGCAAAGTAGGTAGAATCCCATTTCTAAGCAGTACCACTTAGCTGTCAGGCACTACCACAATGATGGATCATTCAGAATATAAATGTCATGAGGAACTGTGGATCAAACAAAAGTTTTCCATGTATTGACATATTTTCTTGTAAAATTTAATGAAAATGTAATTTTCTGAATTAACAGCTTGATATAAAAGTCATTAAAATAGACAGAAGCACATCCATTCATTTAACAAGTCTTTAGAGAAAGCATTTAGGTAGCCTTTAATGCTTTTCAATCCAGCCTGATAAGTATTCTCTTTGTTATACACGTGATGTGAAATCATGGAAAAGTTAAATGTTGATTCCAAGGCCACAAAAATGGGACTCTAGAAAATCCAAAAACTTAAATATTAATGGTTATCCATCTGTCCTTTGTATTTAAGTTAATTTTTATCTAAGTAAATGAATTTTTAAGGATAAAATTTTAAAATATGCAATATATATTAAAATATATCTTGGTCTTTATATCATAAAAACTACCATTTGAACACTTTTTATTTACAACAAAGAACCTATGTGGTTCTAGAGAGACTACAGTCAAAAATTGTTATATAATATGCATCAAAGTGAAAAGAAATCTGTGTAGGAAATATTTATATATCAATAAAAATATGTGTACAGTGGCCCTTGCTATTAATCAAAATAATATTTTCTTAGTTTTTTTCTTAGTTTTCTCTGAGATACTGTGGAGATAATAGGAACATTTTCAGTGGTATTTTGACCAAATTGCTTAGGGTAACTGTTAAACCACAGAGGCGTGCAAGTAACATTATAGCTACAGAAAAATTAGCATCCAAAATCAACCACAAAAAGAAGAGAGAGAGAAGAGAAAGTTAATATGGAAGCCAAGCACCATAATGCAGTGACAAAAAAAATTGTTCAAAACTGATGAAAAACAACACAGGAACATTAAAAATAATGAACTAGGACTATTTAGCAAGGGGTCATCTAGGCTACCAGTTGTAATGGACTTAGAAGAAAATTATACATTAACTTACACAGGAATTAAATGCATAAATCATTTATCTGCTTCTTAAAATGTTCTGAATGTGACCATGTAAATTATCAGTGCAGTACTAGCTACTATTGTAATACTATTAAATCTTGGACAAGGTGATACTGGAGTTTGGGAAGAAAAAAAATCCTTCTGCCAGCACAGCTTCCATTGTGGAGCTTTCCTTCAATCCAGTGAGAACATGAACACTCCTTAAGGCAAGGGAGGAAGAAAAGACCTCTTCTCATTCCTCATCATTGCTCAAGCCAATCTTCATGGGCACAGGCATTGCAGGTGCCTGAGGAAGGAAGAGGGTCAGGAATCACCATATGGAGTTGGCCTCAGGGGGCCAGAATACTAATCCTGTCAATCACAGAATTAGCGAATCATTGAATGGTTTGGGAGTGACTTTAGGATCATCTCGTTCCAACTCCCTTTCCATGCGCAGGGAGTGACTTTCCAGTAAACCCAATTGCTCCAAGAACCATCCAATCTAACTTTAAACACTTCGAGGGATGGGGCATTTATAAATTTGGCTGGAAAAGTTCTCTTGTTTTCTTTTCCAGAGATAACATCATGCAGTTTACACTTACTGTTTAAAAACACTTAAAGCCTTGACCCAGCTACCATTTGGAACGACATGTTCCCTCTCAAGGCTGAAGGCATATCCCATGTAAACATGAAATATGGAAGGGTTGAAATACGAGTGTGAGAATAGTCCATGAGGATTAACCAAAGATCAAAATACAAATGCTTTAAGGGAAACTATAGAAACACTGGAAAGGAGGGGAGGAGGTTAAAAAAAAGTGGCAGAAATTAATCACTCTCAAGAAAATTGGAAGTAGTTTGAGACATATGCTTGGTTTTATTTTGTACTAATTAAAGCTTTAATCTCAAGCTTGGCATGGACCATGTCGAGGTACATTGCCACAGCTACAGTCAAAGTAATATCTGTGGAATTTAGAAGTCAATTTATAAGTATGCTTGTAAGTCAAGAGAATTTGATTTTAAAATGAGTAGTACTCACACTTCATAGCTATGTAGCTATACATTTAAGCACTTCTTGCACTGCCCTCCTTACTTCCAGCATCTGTAGGGAAAATCCAGCTTCTCTGTAAATTATACTGGTTTTGAAAGACCAAAATATAATCTGTTTGATTTTTCACTCCATTTAGGTGCCCAAGAAAATATATTTGACTTTTCCAAAAAACGCTTACTGTAGAGCTGAGCTTTCAAAAGGAGGTCCAGAAAGTCCCAAGAATCTCAGACAGAAGCATAAATCAATACATTTAGTACAATTTAACTAAGCTACTGCCACCAATTTATGTTGAGAATCCCTTTGTCAGTGCCTTGAGAAGAAACAGCCAAAAACTCATTGCCAAAGAACTGTCTGAAGAGGCATGAGATGGCAAAAAATTCTCCACTCAGTTTACTCATGTCTGTCACCATCTTCGTACAGTTCAATGTGTCCACATTACAGAAACATAAAAGAATGTATATTTCTGAATTAAATTTTACAGAAAAAATATTTTCAAAATTTCTTTACACTGAACTTTAAATCTTCATGTCAGGTTTTATTTTGAAGGTTTTCTATCCTAAGAAAACAACTTCTTCAAAGTCCAGAGGATATTGTAGAGCAGAAAAACTGGGTTTAAAATCTGAGGTTAGTTCCAAAAGCTGAACAGAAGTTCTTAAATGTACCAAATTAAATCCTGGATTTTTTTTTGCTGCTAAAACTTTTCACAATTTCTCTTCAGTTTCTATAATAGTAAGAAGAGATCCTGGGTCCAGAGAGTCAAAAAGGACTCTAGTTTTAAATAGCATTGTTCAGAAGGGAGAAAAAGGAATTGGGGTGATGGTAGATCTTTAACACTCATCCCATGTCAGTATTTGCAAGCAAACTGAATTTGTATTATCATA
The DNA here is from genome assembly GCF_009819655.1 of Sylvia atricapilla. NCBI lineage: Eukaryota > Metazoa > Chordata > Aves > Passeriformes > Sylviidae > Sylvia > Sylvia atricapilla. Next base: position 14,769,641 of record NC_089144.1, on the reverse strand, counting down.
TTATTATGCATTTCTATTGTGACTGTTGGAGGGTTTCTTTTTTTGTGTGGGGTGTGTGTTTCTGTGGGGATTTTTTGTTGTGGTGGTGGTGGTAGTGGAGCAGGTGGTTGGTGGGTTTTTTGTTTGTTTGGGGGGCCTTTTGTGATTTTGTTTTAATTTTTTTCCCTCACTGTCTTTTTTAATTCTACCCTTTCTATCCATCTCTGTATTTTTAACCTTATTTCCATTCTTTGTCATCACTTATATTTATTACTTCTGTCAGCCCAAAGGTAGTTTACACTTCAGTGCTAAGAATTATTAGCAGAAAATTATCAGCTAATACTTCTGGAAGAGGGATAAAATGTGTCCCTGAGGGCTGAGACATCTTTTGAATTGTTCACCTGCATCTTAAGTCTAGAAGTGATAATTTTGTTTAACATTGCTTGATAGAGTCCTGTACAAGTGCAAGCTCACCATGAGCAAAGCTTGGACTGTGGCCCCAGAGCTTTCCTTGCTGCAGTCACTTATTGCAGCAGTTCACATGCCCTGCTTTGCAGAGATGAGGTGCTGGATGACTGGGGAAGGACTGACCCATGGCAGTGTTTCCTCAGCTTCCTTGCTACACAAACAGCAAAATAAGGAAAGTGTTATTAAACTGATTGGCTGCTTTTTCTTATTTTCTATTTAGGCTGCAATCCCAGAAGACTAGCTGGCTGTCATTTAAAAATGACATTTGATTTCCTGCTGAAGTGAATCCAGACTCTCTCTGATAAATGGTCAAATAATGAATATAATAGAAAATTTTCATATCAGTTTTGCAGAGACATTCCTGGGCCCCTAAAGGTCCTGATCATTTTTGGAATGCTGCATATTTAGCTCTATTCTTTCCCTTGTCTTGCATACACAGGTCTTCACTATATCTAGTAACTCACCCATTATATTTTTTGGATTTACAGGAAATCTGCTACTATGAATGTCATAATAATCTTGGACCTGTTTTTAAGATGTTCTCCATCACCATCTTTCCAAGGCTTGTGTACAGAGATTTTTTTTGCAGTGGATGTATTCAGCATGGAAGAAGGAAATCATCTTGCCTCACTATTGCATCTGTTGTTCTCTTTAGCAATTTAATTCTGGATATCACGAGTAAGAGCTTCCTGTGCAGTGACTGTACTACACTGTGTTGGCCAGGTTATCTGTGAATTTAAAAAATGGCCTTCATTTAATATTTTCCTATGAACCAAGAGAAGTAAAGTACTATGGTTTGACTTGATCAGAGATATACAAAAGAGCAATATAAATTTGATCTAAAAAGTCAGACAGTGCCAACCAACAAACTATGTGAAGAGGAAAAGAACTTTCCCTGTAAAAAATACCCACAAAAATGCACACAAACAAGACCCTACCTGATAATCTTTGTGATGTAAATACATAGATAGTCTTCAATTATAATACATTGGCAGGACTGGATATGGTAGTCTTCCTACCTGAAACTTGAAATTCAAAAATTATGAAATAACATGATTTTTTTTTTGAATTTCAGACCTTCAAAGCCCTGAGGTATATTTTTTTTCTCGTATTGTGGACGAAAACTCACTGAACTTCAGAACAGAGATCAAAAGATATGTTCCTTTCCTCTTCAGTCTGGCCAGAATTTCTCTCTGCATTTGTGAATAAAACAAAAAGTTACAGTTTTTATCAAATTGTTTTCCTATTTATATTTCTGATGCCTTATGGTAAAAATTCCCTACAGATATAGTGTGATGGCCAGTTCATTCTGCCCTGAAACCACTCTAAATAGCCTGGAAAGAATTGAGGGAGGCTGGAGAGTGGAATATTATGCATGAGAAGCCCAGCAGCTGGTCATAGCTGTGCTGGGCAGAAGCAGAGCTGCTCAGGGAGATCTGTCTCATGCCATTCATTCTAACAAAGAAAATCACTGTCTCAGGTATCAAAAAAGTTCGGGAAACATTGCCTGTACTACCTGGATTAATTAATAAGTTCTACTAACAGGTATTAAAGCATAGAGCCCTGATTTTTTAAAAAAATTGGGGGGGGGGGCAGTCAAGGATCTCTTCTCTTTTAAAAGAAAGTTCTGTGTGTTATTTTTTTGTTACTCTTGTGAGAATGTCTGAGCATGCAAATCTTTCAGATACCACATAGAAAACTTGATGTCTTTTCAGAAAGTCTTCCTGAACTCTTCTTATCCAGAGCTGGAAGGTGTGGGTCAACAAATTTTGACATCTGCATTCAGGTACTAGTCCTTAGAGATCTGAAGACTTTTGAATAATTAAGTTCCAACTCTTCATCTCCTCCAGTGGGAAACTACCATGAAAAAAAACATTTCTAATTAAATATGAGTTGGAAAGAAAAGACAACAATTGAACCATATACTCAGTAAAAAAATACCCAGTCAGGCCTTTGCCACTTCACAGCAAACTTGAGATTCTGTAGTTCCAAATTATCTTGGCTTGCTTACAAAATTGAACTAAGTATTCACTGGTACGAACACGTACATCTTCCTGTGAATACTTACAGCATTGCAGAAAACCTGGAGAATCTGGTGCAAGTAAAGGAATATTTCTTCAAAATAATATGATTTAAAATACTTTAAACAAAATTTGAAAGTGCATAATTTTCAAAAAGTGCTGAGTAAATGCAGAAGGTTGATTGCATATGACTATATGAATAAAGCCAAGTAAGAATTTTAAAACTGGTACAAAAATACATCAGAATGCCCAAAAGCTGTAATACCTCAATCTAAACCACAAGGAGTTTGCAAAAGAATTCTCAATCCTAATTAAAGCTAGTAATAACTTACATAAGATAATATTTTGTTTGCATCTAGCTTTTTATAAATTTATTATTTTTCCTGATTCTTGAATCAGTTACCAAACAATCTTTAATTGTCCATGCCTCTGGTTCCAATAGTTCCAAAGTTCAGTAAATTTTTCAGAACACAGGTTTACACATTAACCCATCAGCTAAGGCTTAATTAAATAAATATATCATTAAATAATAATTCACCATCTTTAAGAGTATTTTTAATGGGAACAGCTATCACAATTGCCCATAGCTGGGAGGACACATCAGATGAAGATTGGTAGCAATACCAGGATTTTTTCTTTGTGCTCTTATGCTCTGATGTCTGTTTTGTCATGTAGATGAAAATTACTGAAAACAAAATCTGAAATCAGAACGCTTATGAGCAGTCAGAAAAAGGAGCTGAAAACTGCAAAGCTCATTTATTTTCTTAGTTATGCAAGTCTCATTTTCTGTGAAGCTCTTATATTCTACTGATGGGCAATTTAGAGAATCCTTAGATCATTTGTCGTCACTAATTGGGAGCATTTAATTTATTTGGGCAGATAAGAAATGTGAATGTGGGAACTGCATACTTTTAAGACAGGCAAGAGCCAAGACTAAGAAGAGGGAGAAAAAAGAGACCTAAATTTCCCCATGCCAGCCTGAGACTTTGGTCTGTCAATTAATCTCTTTGTTTTAATTTGTTTTAAATCAGGAATAATTATATTTATGTAATCTAGAAGGATTCTGAGATTCTAAATTTAGTGGTGCTCTTAAAGCCTTTGAGAGGCTTCACTGGTAGATGTTCTAAATTAGCACTATGTACTTACAAATATCCTCTAATTTTCTTAAAGGTTGATAATTCCTGGCAGTATTATCTCAGTATTTTCAAGGGAGAAATTACTAATTAATTTTCTAATATTGTAGAAGCACATTAAAATTATTAACTCCTACTTAGCACAAATTATTTAATGCTAAAGTTTTGCAATGCTGTGTATTGATACATTTGTCATATTATGAATATCTAATTTAAGTTTAAAAAGAATTGTGTGTGAAATAACATAGAGCATTATATAGAAAATAGGGAAATTTGACTCTACTGTTCATGAGATTATAGGAACCAGGTGACAGATGATGTTTTCTCTTTTCCCATCACAACTCCCAGATGTTCCTTCCAGGAAAAAAAAAAAAAAACCAAAACAAAATTACAAAAAAGCCCCAAACCAACAAAAACAAACATATAAACCCCCAAACAAGCAAACAAACAAGGCCAACCAAACTAAACTTAAAGAAAAAAACAATCCAACAAAAACAACTAAAAAAAAGCACTATAGTTATAGCCCAAACCTGAACAGTAAAGCAACTTCACTGTTCTGAAAACCTCCTGCAGCAATGATTGAACAGTTCCTGCCACATGTGGTTTACTGCATACTCACTTTTCCTCCTTATTTAGACTCTACAAATCAGCTTTGTTTTGTAGCCTTTTCATCTTCTCACAGTGTCTCATTTCTTTGGCTTTTTTTCAGCTGACTGGTAGTCTCTCCTAAATAAAACCCCTCACAACTATCCAGTAATGGATAATTGGTACATAAAGGAACTGCAGATTTTTTTTTTATTCCATTCTTAGCTTTCCATATCTTCTATCTTTTCCTATCCTTTTTTACCTTGAAAATTAACATAATTAGTTGTAGTTTCTATGGTGAGCTTACCAGAGATTGCAAATGTCATAAAATGAAAGGTGGAGTGACTGCTTTTTCAATAATGCAGATTCAAAATGTAGCAAATGCTCCTGAAAAGACCAGGGCTAGCTGGAAAACCATTTAATCTAGGAGGATACTCTGAGCAAAGAACCAATGAGGCTTGTAAATGGAGAGATTTAGGAAAGATGAACAAATGTGTCTGCACTTGTGTGGTATAGCAACACCTCCTCAGATGAGGTGTAAAAACATGGGAGAGAAAGGGAAAACAGATTTGGAACAGAGAGGCCGCCCAGACTTCTCACAGGCAGTCTCATCAGAGGAGGTGGGGAGGTCCTCTTACCCTTGAAACATGAAGTGTGTTCCTGAAAGGCATTGCCTGGGAGTAGGGTGAACCTAGGTAATTATCTCGGCTTCTACAAGAAGAACTTCAAGAAATCCTAAATAGCATCTAAACCAAGATGCTAGGATTAAATTACAGGGGATATTTTATACTATTACACTTTTCTTCTGTAACACCCTGTCCAGCTGGGCAAGGGCAATAAAGAAGTTGACATAACTTTGCTAAAATAAAAGCTCTTATTTTCATTTTAAGCTTGACTAGCATATAAAGCTGATTTAGGCAATAATGCCCTTTTATATACTTCTTATTTCTCCTAAAGAAAAATGTCTAAATAATTGTATGTTAGCAAATCAGTCATTGCAATGTCTAAATTCGAGCAGTTCTAAAATCTCAAGCCTTGTGCATTTCTCATTCATCTGTACAAATCAGGCTGGTGCCTGACCCCCATAGAGTATGAAGCCTGCTCCTTTATTTCTGAGTGGTTGTGCCAAGAAATAGATAGTAAAAGGACAACCTATGATTTGAGGAGAGCACATTTGCTTTTCAGAGTAATAAATTACTGGCGATGATTTCAGGAGAGAGCAGAAAGGTCCATGGAGTCCTCTCCAAATAGTTGAAAAATATCTCCTGAGCTTATATCAATTTCCTTCCCTTGTCAATGATCTGTATGTAAACCAGTTTCTTTGGCACTTGTGTACATAAAGTTTATTCTGAACAATCATATAGCGAAAAAAATGAAATTACCATCACAATTAGCAAGAAAAGGTCATTTGACTTCCACATAGTTGAATTCTGCTTATTTATTTTTTAAATGTCAACTGCATCTTGTTTCCAAAGAATTACACTATTCAATAAATAAATTATCTCCATTGCAGTCTCATCTAATTAATAAAATGAAATCCTCACAGAGAAGGAACAGAAAAATATCCATCTGAGAATGGGCTTTCCTCTTCCTGGAGAAGACAAAAGTTGTCATATTTGACTTCAGGTGTTTTATTTCCAGAAAGGAGTTCAGAACCTTTAATAGCTAAGTTATTTAAAAAAAAAAATTGTTTTGCTTTTGGGTTGTTTATGTTATGGGCTTTTCTTAGTAAAGATTTTGCAGACACTTTTTGAATAGTGCAGTTTTCCAAGAAGAAATGTTGCACCTTTTGTTTGAAGCCCACCGAAGAACAATAAAAACTACCTACAAGCTATTTTTCAGATTGTGTGAAAACAGTTTTGTTTTTCAAAAAAGCACGCTTTTTTATGTGACAGAAATAGAGAAAAAAGAAATCTGCAAATTTTTCACAATACTTCAGTAGAAACTTCAAATATTCAAATGTTGGTGTGGTGCAAAAAAAAAGTCAAGTGTTTGGGTTTTTATAATTAGTGTTGTCTATTATTATTTGATCTTGATTCCCATGCTTTTCAATATTTCATTTGAAGTTCCATACCTTGGGAGAAATTTGTTGGATCAAATTCTTAGCTTGTTCATGGGAACTAAGGTTTTAAATAAAATATTGCTTGTAAAGAGATCCATAATGCTATTAGGTCTCAATAGCTTATCTAGTTCTTTGCCCTTCAGGTTGTGGAGAAAATCCAAGATCATAATTCTTACACATTTGTATCAGATGGTCAGATGAGAAATAAAAAGAATTCAGTCTAGAAGATACCTGAAAGTTAATAAGTTCATGAGTTCTCTTTTTATTTTTTTTTTTTTAATGAGTCTTATGACTTATTGTGCCTGGATTGTGATTTTTGGAGTGTCTGGCTTTGACAGCACAGTTAAATATAGCATGTTAGTTCATTTTCTTCAATTTTCTTTCTAAAACTTAGCTGTCAAAATCTTTCTACCTATACATTCAGGTTCCCATTTAACTATCTGACCCCTTTTCAAAAAAAAAAAAAAAATCAACATTTTAGCACAATGCTGTAACTTAATTGTTCTAAATGTTTTGTTTTGTTATAATACTGTAATAGTGTTCAATACTCTTTGAAAAACAGTATTTTTTATTTTTCTGTGTTGCTTTCATAAATTTTTATGCTCTTCTTATAATGTTAATTAAATATCTACTAACACATTTTGTACTTCAGTATCCCATTTTTGCTGAAATTATTGAGTGAAGAAGATAAAACACACCTAGCATGTGTTTTAAAGTCAAAAGTATAGAGATCTGCTAAGATGATAAGGAACAGAGAAGGCTACTTATGAGCACTGATAAATATTTGTAGAGAAAAAAATGTGTAGTATTAATATCATTTAGAGAGGATAGCACAGTTTAGACAGACAAAACAGATTTTTTTAATTCACATTTTATTATCTGATCCAGTAAGGATTCATCTTAATTGTAAACGTTAAAAAAGCCCAAGGGGAAATAAACAATCTCTGCTGCTGAATTGAAGTTACAAATTCAGCCAAGCATAGTGGAGAGTGAGATTCAACTACCTCTTCCTCTGCATGTGAAAGGGCTTTCTATTCTCTGTAATCTTTCTCTGTTTATTAATATAATATTTGATTTTGAAGCTCTTCATTTCAGTGCTGGCAGTATAAGTATCCTATTCTTTCTTCTAGCAGAGGAAATGGAGTTTGTCCCTTACTCTGATCAGAGAGACCTAGTCACACCTTCACCCTTAATGGATCTCATGTGTAATCTACCCAACACAGAGCCCGGGTGCATGAACAGAATCAATCTTGAAGCTCAGCAAGGGGAAGGGCCAAGTTCTGCACCTGGGGAGGGGCAACCACATTAGGCCCTGCTCCTTGCTGGGACCAAGCAGAGGGGACACAGCTTTGAAGAAAATGGATCAGGGGCTCCTGGTGGACATCTAGTTGAACATAAACCAGCATACACTCCCGCAGAAAGTGTCTAATGAAGCATTGCTCCAGGCTGAGAGAGGTGATCCTGCCCCTTTATTGATTGCTCTGAGGTCAAAGCTGAAGTCCTGTGTCCCATTCTGGCCTCCCCAGTACTAGAGACACAGGGACATATTGGGCAGAGCTCAGTGAAGGGTCACAAATATGGTTAAGAGCATTACTTCTATGAAAAAAGCTGAGTGAGATAGAAATGTTCAGAACAAAAGGCTCAGGGGGGTCTTACTAAGATAAAGAAATGCCCAAAGGGAGAGTACAAGGAAGATGGAGTCAGACTCCTTTTGCTGGAGCCCAGTGACAGGACAAGAGGCAGTGGGCACAAAGAGAGTTGCTGAAGGCTCTGTCTGAACATCAGGAAACAATTTTTTTACTAGAAGGATGACTGAAGTTTGGAGCAAGTTGCCTTGAGTTGTGAAGTTTAATATCCTGGAGATGTTAATTAATTATATGCTCCTGGTCAGCTCTAGTTGACCTTGTGACAGCAGAGATTGGACTAAATGATGCCAGAGGTCACTTCCAACCTTATCAGACTGTGCTTCTCTGAATTACTGTTTATTGTTACAACATTTCCAAAATTTCTTTTTCAACTGGGTCTTGGCTTGGGAATTATGCTCCACTGAATTTGAACAGAACTTATAAAAAGAATGATGAAAATCAACTTTCAATGCCTCAGTATCCAAACTAAGATTGAAATAACATTAAAATGTCTTTACAGTTGGCTTTGATTACAGCTAGGTCCAATTCTATTTGAGTAAAATAAATATCTGGCAATTTTTTTTTCTTTAAAATGCTGATTTTCCTGAATAGTTGTCTGCAATCCCTCCATTAATGTACTTTTTGAAAACAGGTCACTTATTAGAACACTTATATGCATGATCAAAGGTAAGTTTTTTTGTTACTTTTTCTTAAAATAAATATCAGTGTCCAGTATCTCTAATGTTCTGTTGATTTATGGTCCTCAGAACAATTTTGCTGTCTTGCCAATAATTCATTCCTAGTATGTGTTTTAGGGGAAAGTGTTTTAAAACATAACCTTTAAGATTAAAAGCATCAATTAAATGAAGTAAGTGTGCTATAATTACAACAGAGATACATGCATAGGTCTCAGAGAAGATTAACTTAAAAGCTAACTGTGAACACTTAAATGTCAGTTTAATTATTAATGCAAAATGTACTGTTTGTCACAGATGATTAAGTACACCTCCTAGATAGTTGTTATTCCTGTGCAAATTGGAAGGTGCTGCATATTTTGCTGTTTGATTTCTTCCTGATTATGTATGTAGTCTACTCCAGTGAAAGGTTTCTCTAAAGCTGGCTGGTCAGTCTTCCTGCAATTTAATGTGTGGCACACCTACTTGGAGTGTCATAACATAAACAGATGTTCCTCCAGTTCAAGCAGAAATTCAAGCTATGAATATTCCCATGGAAATGTATCAACCTTAAAATGTTGCATATTCAGGTAAAAAAAAGTTGATGTTTATGCTTCGTAAGCATTAGATCTCAGCATTTGAACATAAACATATTAATATTAGGTCTGTATTTGTTGTGCATGGCAAGGTTATGGTAGACAGGAGTTACAGAGGTGGCTTTTGTAAGAAGCTGCCAGTAGCTTCCCCCACATTCGACAGAGCCAGAGACCGCAGCTCCAGGTCAGACCTGCTGCTGGCAAGGCTGAGTCCATCTGTGATGACGGTAGTGAGGAAAGGTAACAGTGCAGGAGGAATTGCAGCTGGAGAGAGCAGTGAGAGCACGTGGGAAGCAGCCCTGCAGGCACAAGAGCCAGCAGAAGGAGGGGCAGGAGGTGCTGCAGCACCAGAGAGGTTCCCCTGCAGCCCCTGGGGAGGACTGTGGTGGGACAGCTGTGCCTCCTTCCTGGAGAACCCCACATCAGAGCAGGTGGGGGGCCAAGGAGGATGGGTCCTTGCGGGAAGACCACACTGGAGGCAAGCTCCTGGCAGGACCTGTGGACCCCTGAAGAAAGCAGCCCGTGCTGGGGCAGTTTTGCTGGTGAGGCTTGTGACTTGAAGGACTGCACATCATTTGCTCCTGTGTCAACACTGCCCTGTAGATTCTTGCCTTCAGTGTGCCCGTTTTTCTGATGCAAGGGCATACAATCATATCCCTTTTCCAGCCTCCATTTTACCAGGGTTTAAAGAACTGCACTCATTTAATACCAGCTCCTAAAACAAGCTTTGTGGTACTCTTTATTGAATTTTTTTATCTGTTTTACTTCAAGTTATTTTCTCTCGAACTAGAATTACCATACTTGATATAACCAGTACTGTAGATGGGACTAAGACCTGAAGGTCTTTCATAGTGACATTAAAATTTTTCTTTACTGAAAATACAAAGCCTGAAACAGTTTCAAATTGTCTTTACTGATTTTCAGAACTTTATCACATCAATGATTTCTAGTCATCCTGTAACTGATACATTTACCCATGTACTTTTCCTCTCCTGTTTCAGACTCACCCTCTGCATTGTGGCATCAATTCCTGTTGTTTAGCCTTAAGTTCACAAGCTATTGAATTTCACTTCATTTCTATTATTACTATCCTCAAGGTCATCCAATTTTTCTTATGTGGAAGAGAATTTTCAATTCTTTTCTGAACAGATGATGACTCCAATTCTTTTTAATCAGACAATCTCATTAACCCACTCTTCCACTTTGTGCCAAGGACATCAGATAGCATATTAAAAAGATTAACCTCATGACCAGTTCTCAAAAAGATCTACTTGTAAGCCTTCCCCAGCTTGTTCTGCTCTTTACTGTGCTTTTCTACACTTCTTGCTTTTCAGTTCTTTACAAATATCTCAGTCTTATCCAATTTTCACCAGTGTGGAACTATCTCAGATATTTCGCAGATGCCCAGGTAGGTAAGATGCACCTAGCCTCTAAGGAAAATGAAGATTAAGTCTCTTATCAGTAGAAAATTAATGTTAATCTAGACCAGTAAACTCATTCATTCTCATATACTTTTACATCAATGTATCAAGATAAACGCCTTTTTTTTTTTTTTTCTTTTTTTTTTTTTTTTTTTTTTTTTTTTTTTTTCTTTTTTCAGTATGAACATTTATAGGAGCAAAAAGGTTCTGGAATGGTAAAGCAATTTGATAGATGGAAGGCAAACTTGGAGTGCTACCTTGTTTTCTCCCTTCTTGACAGTGAAATGTGCAGGAGACATGCAAAAGGAAATGCATGTGAGGTTTTGTGTATGTGGAGGTAAAAACTAATGACCAGCAAGAAAGTACTTCTGTCAGTAGCCTAAAATATGACAACCATAATATCTTCCTGTGTCCTTTACACTGGTGGTCATCTTCTCTTTTTAATCCCAGGTTTAATGAAAAATCTTTGATACATTCCCACCATTTCCCCTTTCCACACTCCTCTTTTTTTCCCCTGCTCTCTAGGGGCTAGCCTGAGAAACAAGCTGAAGTCACTAGTAGTTAGGCATCTAACTTGCTACATCTTAGAAAATGTAATTCTTACCTACTGACATGTACAGACACTCATATAGTGTAAAAGATGTGGCCCCTGGTAATTTATGGATAAAAGAAATACCAAGTCATAGCCAACTAAACACATGAAAAGGGTCATTCCTTTGATTCTCTGTTTCAATACACTTTACCCATTCTTCCCCATGTGCTTGACTGGAAAAGAAAGGAAAAAGGAAAAAGCAAACGAGACAAACCGCAAACCTTTCTCAAAAATCATGTCTTGTTCTGCTGAGGTGTAAGCTTGAAGTTTAGCTTAGCTCTGGCCTTTTATGAACCTTCTTCTGCTTCTTACTAGAAGCAATAAAACATTATCATTGCAAACTTTTATTCTGCAATAATGTATACATGGTAACTAGACTTGAAAGGCACATTGCAGACCAAAAAGCAAAGGCAATGTTTTCAACCCAAGGGCAAACCATTTCAACCACGGTCATGTAATTTGCTGATTTTGACTTCTGCTCTTGGCATACTACATAATTTTTTCTGTACAAAGTCTCATAATACACTTTGCATCTCTTTCTGGAGACCCGGCCTTTTCCTCCCTCCCTCCCTACTTTGTATTCTCAAAATTATTAAAAATAATTTTTAAACTAACCTCTCAACAATAAGAACTGTGTTGGATGTCATTCTTGTTCTATGAATTTCCATAAAGCGTAGCAACACATGTAGGAAGAAGTCAGCTCCTATATTAGATATTTTAACGAGGTATTAATTGTGGTTTGGGCTGTGAGTCGTATAAAATACACTTCAATTGATGTAAAAAAAATTGTTTTTTTCACTGATGTTGACATCTGCATGCTTATGCACTTTTCTCTAAATACTTGAGACATTTGTCTGCCTGTGCATAAGCGACAGTAGCATTGAGAGAATCTTCTCAAGAAACTTTGCATAGCTGTCCATTTACCGTATGCAATGCCTTGACCCTGTAAAACTAAAAAAGGAAATAGGTATTTGAATAGTTTTGTTGCTGTGAAAACTGCACAAACTCTCTATTTAATGCAGCCACTGTGACCTCTGTCAGCAGTTGGCACTTCAGTGCCCTGCAGTGGAACACAGCTCAAGGGAAAAAAGCATGGCAATATCAGAGAAGGAGAAGCCCTGGCACAAGGTGACTGTAATCTCAGTAATTTCTTTAGATAATGAAAATTGAAAGGGGTTGTTTGTCCTGCACTGTAAAGGACAAGGTAAATAATTAATTACAGCTGTAAAGTACCTGCAAGAAAAACTGTATTACGGTTAAAAAAAAAAAAAAAAGTCCTTTATGAATTTTTCCTTCTCTCTGCATTTTACACTTGTATCATTAGATTATTGAAGTTAAATACTTGTGACCTTTGAGTGGAGTTTCAAAAAGGCAACTTAAATGTGCTTTTAAAATACTTTTTTCTCCTCCTGATGCTCCCTGAAGACTTCATTTTCCCTCTTCCACACTAACAGTGTTTATTATATAGCAGATTGATAAAAAAGCAGTACATTTGGTGTCCTTTTTAGAAAGCTGTGTAACTATAAGCAATGTTTCCAGTAATTATAGTTCAGTTGCAGGAAAGGTTGAAAAACATGGCAAAGTGTATACAGAAAGGGATGGAACAACAATCAAGCAGACAAAAATATCTTCTGAATACAGTGAACTTTTGAGACCCAGTCAAATCTATAGCCTTTTCTAAAGGATAGAGCTCTAAGGGACTATTTTTTAACATTTTTCATTATTTCTCTCATCAGTGTTATGGAACTGAACCTGCTGTTCTCACAGATGACCACACAGCCCTAGAAATAGCATTACTTTTCTTGTCAATTATAACTACAAGACAATTAACAGTAATGAGTTTGGGAACGTTCTATCTCCGCAGCTGAAGAAAGTAATATATTTTCTCCAGAACTGGCAAGAAAAATCTCTGAATCCCGTCTAGGAATATTCACTGTATTTTACCACAGTTTGGGACAAATAAAACCTTTAATTTCTTGCTTCTAATAGTACAGTAAAATTAGAAGAACCATGCAAGAAATGGAGCCAATCCTGACTGAAATTAACTCAGGGTATGCTTTTATAGAAGGCATATTGAATTTGACAGTCACAAGTAAAATAAGTTGCCCAAAGTATTAGGAACAAGGTAATAAACTGCATTTACAGAAAAATTTTCCACTATTAGAAAACTTCCATCAAAGCTATATTACAATAAGTCATAAATATGTTCTTACTTTTGGAAAGAGAGAATGGAATCTTTTAAAAGAGGTTGTTAATTAGAAGTTAAAATGTTTGGAGTAAGGAAAAGCATTTGCTCTAACAGCATAAGCAGTTGTTTTGGCTTGCTTCTGTTTATGCCTCTGGAAATGTCTAGCAAGCTTGCAGGCAATGGAAGGAAACATGATTTATAATAGATATAAAAGGCAAAGTTCCACCTTCAAGCTTGAGGGCAGGAAATAGGATTGTGGCTGAGCATAAATGTGCTCTGCAATTCGAGCTTCATTTCTTCTGGTGCAGTCCCATGGCATCAATGTGTTGTAATCTATGGTGGACGTTACCCCATGACTAATTCCTGCAAATTGTGTGATTTCATTTAGGGCTCAGGTTATAAGGTTGCTGAACAGATCCCTATGTGCTTCAGAGGAAAAAAAAAAATAGTTTCTTCTGGCCCAGAATTATCTGATATTTTATCACTCTATAAATTACAGTCCTTCCCCAGACTGAGTGCATGGGGTAGTCTGTGGTTGCTGAGCTCCGTACCAGGGCTCGCAAATCATGATCGTGTTCAGACAGTGCAAGTCTTGATGCAAGACTAAAGGGAGTCAGTGGGATCTTTCACTGATCAATGATTTGCACTTGTAGACTTCTGTCCAATCCAAAAGCCACCTGCTGATGTGTCTCTTCGGGGAAGATGTCAATCCAATTAACTGTTAAGAGATTCAGAGCACAAGAAATGAATGTGTTTAATCAGCCTTATTTTGCTAGCACATACAGTGTCTGTTTTCTATTTTTGCCATTAATTAGGAAGCATTTGGTGATACAGGGTATGCACCATTCAAATATGTAGCAATGTCTGTTGGCATTTTTCTGATATTTAGGTTCAAGTATTGAGACATATTATAAGACTACAGATGGATGTTTAAAGATAAATACTAATGTCTTTATAATTCTGAATTATTTGTACAAGTCTTGTTTATAGGCTGAATGGATGCTTGAAATACAGAAATAACCAATTAGAAATGTATGCAATACAATGCCTTTTTTCTAAAAGTTCTTCAAAATTTAGATTATTCCCATGTATATTATGCTGATCTAATTACATACTTCCTACCCTAAATAAGCAGAAGGAAGATTAAAATGAGGAGGCAATAGAAAACATATTGCATACTCACGAGTTAAGGATAAAAAAAGACTAATTTCAACAGGATAATAATTTTATTTTCTAGCTTTTATAGCTTCAATGGATGTATTCTAGCAGCTCTTCATCAATAAAGAGCAAAAATGGAAAATTGGTATTTAGGTTAAAAAAATATGACACTTAAAGACATTAAGGTGGTTGAAGTGCGAAATTTTATTTCACGTGTTCTGATTATCAAAATTCTGTAATGTTTCAACTAGCCTTATTGCTTCATATGTTGGCAAGGAGATACTACACTTTAAATGTTAAGCTATATTTTCAACTGAGGTATCTTTAGAAGAGATTATCAATGAATACTATTTTTTTTTAATATGCTAATTGGAACATCACAGAGAGGCAGAATTGGTCAGTAGTGATATTCAGTGGAAAGAGACCCTGGCTTTTATGAATAGAACTAAGGGAAAAATAGCTTCTGTTCCTCAGAGATCTGCAAAAGAGACCTTATATCTGTTTTCTGCAGTTTTCTGCAGAAGTAATAGAACAATTTTATCACAGCTAACCTTAAAACACTAAAGGTCATTCTAGAAGGCTCTTTTTGCTCAACAACCTCCTTCTTTTCAGGAAAACCAAACCAAAAAACACTTCATTGCAAAATCACTCCAGCACAGAAGAGTAGGAAAATGTCATCTGAGGAAACATACACAAGATGGAAATGAAGGTGGTTACTGAGGTTTTCTTTAGTTCAAGTGGAAGGATAATATCACTGTTTCTTGTGGAGGTGAAACAATATTCACCTTGGTTTGGAACAGATTTTTTAAACATTGAGACAGAAAAGTATTAGTTACCTCTAACCACGTATTCTCCCTCCACCTTTATCCAGACACATTGCTTTTGAATTTCTGATCGTATTTCCATCAGTAACAGAAAACTTGTATTCAGATACCAGATACCTGACAGACCTTCCTGTTTGCTTTCATCATTGATATTAGAGCAGAAATGTATAATTTTATATATATATATATATATATTCACAAGTTATAATTTATATAATTATAATATGAACAGCCTGGTAACCCCATAGGTCCTTCAGAAAAAAGCACCCACTATGGGAGCAGTAATGACAGCGCCAGCTGAATTCTTGTCAGGAGCATATTCTGGTGTAGGTCCTTCCTTCAGGGAATATTCACTGGCTCCATTGTTGAGTCCTCCATGGGCTGCAGTGTGGATATCTGCTCTGGCATTATTAACTCCCTAGTATGGAGTGCCCTTTTTCCCTGACTCCTCATCTGTTTGTACTTCTGCTGTTCATCCCACACAGGTGTGTATGACATTGAAAAGAAACTAAGCAATTCCTTAAAAAATATTATTTATAGTTATATTTATAGTTATTATAGTTATAGTTATATTTTTAAAGGAAAATATAGTTATGTAAGTTGTGGGGTAAGAAACTAGCCTTTCAGAACTGATGGAAATAGTCTAAAAAAGTGATGATACAGCACAAAATATGATGCACTCTGTCACAGTAAGCTTCATAGTAACAGAATTCAACATTTTTTGTTTAGTCCTGCTTTCTTCCATATTTTAATGATCAGATATGTTAATTTTGAAGTCAAAGTTTTTGAAAAACATTAAAAAGGCTATATGGTGATTCTGAAATATTTTGCCAACACAAAATCTTCAGAAGTTTGAAGATACTGGATATTTTGTGTCGCACAATTAACATTTCTGAATGGCATCTTTCATGTACAATAGAGGCACATAGAATTTAAAACTTTAAACAAAAATTCTGAGCTGAAGACAAATATGATTTTTCAGTTCTTAATTTCTTGATTAATTTGGGAGTTTCTTTTCCCATTTTTCTTAGGCGTCTCTTACAGCCATTACAGTGAAAAGAGAGACTTGAAGAAAATTGCAAAGTGTGACAGACTCGATCTCTACCACAGCAAATCAGAAACTGTCAAGGTGGCAGTTCCCTCATGCTGAACTCTACTATCGATCCAGACCTCAGTCAAGGAAAATGCAGGAAACCCCCATACACAAACTCCAGTGACAGGCAATCAGCAGATCCTGAAAACCAATTCAAAGTTACTAGTTTCAACATAAACCTCAGAAACTGGCCAGCAGACTGTTGAGGTGAAAACATGTCACCTGAAGTTTCAGCTTTTCAATTCACAGCTGATAGCTTCAGTCAGGGGAGACAACTAATCAATTACCTGGCATGAATAATGATGGACTATCAGGAACTTTCTTCAGACTATTACTCAACTGCTGAACTTCGTTAAAACATGACATCGATAATGGATGCAGTGTCATGGTTTGGAAGAACTGTTGCTTGCAGTCAGCAAGGGCATTTCCCTTGCTCAGTATACATAAATTTTATCATAATTTGTTTTGCATGTGACTGTGGGGTACACAGGTCACTACAGGAGTTCAAGCAAACCAAAAGTAGAAGTTCAACATCATAATATGTAGTCCAACATTGTAGTGGTCTACGATAAGCTTCAACCACATAATTATGAGATCAGGAAAAATACTACTAATTTTTATAGGAATTTTCACAATATATCAATGGATAGATTTTAATATATCAGTGGATAGTTTACTTACACATGTCTGCACTGCAAGTTTTTATTTTCTACAGGTATACACATGTATGGGTGTATTGAGGCATAGTATAAAGCAGCGTGAGACTTTAAAGGTATTTCAGCAATAGGATAGCTATGTCTAAAGGATTAGGGACTGGTCATGTGGTCAGTTTTGTGTCACAGTGGAAACAGAAGATACCTCATTTGAATCTTATCTTGGGGACTTTCATTCCAGTACTGTCTGTTTTTCTGTTTATAGGAGCTTCCTAAGACCCCTCTGGAACAGGTCATGTCTGTTATGGATGTGCATGAGGGCAGCTGGTACAAGTAAACAAACAGCTGTCACCTTAATTTTCATTCCACTTAAAACATGACATAGCAGATGCACAGATGAAACTACACATGTGAAGAGACACTGAATGAGCCCACCCAAATGTTAAAGTTACAGTAAAGAAAAAAAAAAAAAATCTGAGCTCTTCATATACATTCACAGAATCAGCAAAGTAATCTTAATCTATAATCCTTGTGTGATGTAATGTGCTTTGGTCTACTGGCAGAAATCATGCTGGGTCAGCTCATTCGAGTTACGCTTTGGGTTTGCTCTTTTCAATTCTACTAACTGAGAATTAAGGGGAAAAAATGAAGGGGGTAAGAAATATTAAAAAAGTGAATATCAGAAATCTTTACTCCTTTGACACATTTAATTTGCAGAAATTAGCAAGTAATTTGGGGAAGTTATTGTGAAGAAACCAAACAGATATTACTAGTTGTATAGTCATTAAAATGTTAACTTTAAAAAAAAATACAGCACTGATAAAAAAGGGTCTGCACAAATATGTTGCTAACTAAGTGAGAAATCCCACCTTGTCCATTAGTTTGCTTGAGGAATGGTGGTTACCAGTTATAGGACTACAGCTCAGACAGGAAAAGTAAGTCTAAACTGGCAGCTGTACAGACTTGGGTTTGTGTGTGTGAGAGCAGGGCACATGGAAAACGGGTTTTGGATCAGGACTGGCTAGGCTTTGCATCTTTTTTTGTTCGCTGCTGCCTATAATTTCATTAATTATATTAGTGACAGTTTTCTAAATTAAAAAGGACTATTTGAAAAAAAAAAAAAAAAAAAGCACAATGAAGTAAGGTATAACACTGACACATTCCTGCCTTGAAAGTAATGGGTTTCTAAATAAAAATACCTTGGATAAACTAAATCTTATATAAGAAGACGGTTATGTTATAAAACAGTATGTGAAATTGAATTACTCTCCTGCTATGAGTTGGAATCACTGATTTTGCAGTCTGTGTTCAGTATTAAGGGCTACACCAAATACTCAGCTGTGCCAGGGAGGATATGAAGAGATTAGAGAGACTAATATATCACAGACTAACCTCTTTGCTCTGGACATTCGCAGGGACACAGGCAATTCTCATTCTGCTGCTTTCTGGAGCCACTAGATATCAAAACAAACAAAAGAGAAATCAAGATTATAAGGAAAGCTGAAGTTCAAGGTAAGCAACTCTTTCATTAGTTACAGTTTTCTGTATTGAGCTGATTTTCTACGCTGAATTTTGAATTTGAGTACCAGCTATAGTTTTTTAGAAAAACAAAAAGAACATCACTGGTTTAATAATTACTCACAGCAACTAAGTCATTTTTTGTTTTATATCTCCTTAGTGGAATCCTGAATGATAATATATCCTGAATGATAGCCCTGTTGATCTCAGCTTTTTTTGAATTGTGGGAATAAAGGTACTTCCAGCTAAGTGGTAAAAGTTAGAGTATTATTAGGAGTAATTTATTCCTTGAAAAATATCAAAAAAGTCTCTGTTAATACATAAAAATTACATGCTAGAAAACAGATAAGCCACACAAATAATTTCTACTTTCATAGAATCATATAATATGTTAAAGGGAAATATAGTCTTATATAACATAATCTTTCATCATAATTATTTATAAAATAGGTTAATAGTAGATAAAAAGTTCTAATTAAACAGCACTTGCATGGCTTTCTCCCTTGTCCCAAGGGGAGAGATAATCTAGTTTATTTTTTTAGAATTTTAGAAACTCACTAAACTGCTAGGGTTATGCTAAAATTTGTGATTCTTGTGTGGATTACCCTTTTCTGGCTGTGTTCTCAGTCAGTGGTATCAGGAGTCCTGTGAGGAACTTTAGGACATCATGAATACAACCTACAAACTGTTAAACAGCAACTCCACTCTGTGGAGAGAGGGGTGTTTCCTGGAGGTGTTCAGAACAGCAAAATAATTGTATTTCTAATGTCTAGTTGAGGAAAGGAAAAGAGAAAGAAGGAAGAATTATGGAAGATGGGAGTAAAAGATGAAGAAAAATAACGAATTCAACTATTGCAGTCTTAGCTGTTGTGTAATACTCTGTGTAAGCCTACAGAAGAGGGAACAACCAAATTAGTCATATTGCTAAATGCTACCTTTTGCATTGCTAAGCTTTCACATGCATGCAAAAAAATGGTCCTTAAAATAGTTTCAAGTGTTATTTTGATCTTTTTGGAAAGCATTTTGAGCCTCATTGCTGAAGATATTTATTAATTCTAGAAATTTCTAGGTCTTAAATATAGATGAAGAGGTACTCCACTTGCCATTTGTTAATTTTTAAAGTAGTAAATGTGAGTCAAAAATACAGCATTGACAAAAATTTATTAAAGGCATGAAATTTTTTACTACTTATAATTTACAGAAAACATTTAAATGTAGATCTAAAATAATTCTCAAATACAGATCAATAGAAGCCACATGACAACAAGAGGAGTTTAAATTGAGCAGGACTTTGAAACTCTTATTTTAATATTGCACATAAGGCTGTTCATGCTATAAGAGAAATTTTACACCTATGTCTACAGAGTTTTGTCCAAAAATACTGATTTTTAGCAACTAGGCTTTTGCATTTATTTTTTTATTATTATTTTTATGAGGATAAATAATTTCTCAAATTATGTCCTAGGCAATTTAGGGCAAAAATTCAACAAATAAGGCAAGGTGGTAGTACTCTGGTATTTGTATGATACTCACGGCAGCAAAAAAAGCATTTATACCATTTGAAAAATTCAGCATTTCACAGATCTAACAAAGGCAGGTAAGTGAGTCAGGAATTTCTGGTGAGGAGTTAGGAAGGGACTTAACTGGGAAGGGATTTGAAAAAACAAAATTTAAAAATGGAGCTAGTTCCTAGGGAGGAACTGAGCCAATGTTATGGAAAGATAAGGATACAGAAATAGCTGTAAGTTCAAATCTGAGACTGTTGGCAAGTATTGAAACTTGGCCTTTTAAGAACTTTGATTTGTTATTCTTTAATTGCTTCTGGAAGGAGATATCTTCAATGAATGGGAATTTTGGCTGCATTGTAGATTTCCTTAATTTAATTTTATTTTATGGAATTTTAGGTCCAGGGAGCATAGTCAATAGCAAACATTGCTGTACTAGAACTTGTCTATGAAATTTTGGGTTGTAAATTATATTGGGAGAGAGTTATCTCTTTAACAAAGAGGAAAACATTTGAATTTATAGAAATCTTATTCCATATTTTGCTGCAGAACATAAATAAGTGAAAGGCCTAAAAAGCATTCAGATCCATACTTTAAAAAGATGAATCTTAGATTTCAAAGTCACTTTTCTAGGTCAACAGAAAGAATATAAAGGAGAAAAGAGAAGATCCATTTATTTGTCATAGAGCTGTAGATGCATATTTCCTCTTAATCTTTGCATAAATCCATTCATTTAATGATTTTTTTTTCTTCTTCTCTACAGTCAAAACTATCAAAGACACTGTGGTAATGGGAAAAGTTGAGAACTCAGGTCATACCCTATACCACTCCCATCAGAACCCATGGGGAGTGCTCAGCTGCTCTTTGATTTTCTTTGTGTACCTTCTGAGTTAGAGCCAATTATTTTTACTTTTATTTTTGTAAATGTAGAACAGGTGTTAAGGGAATTATAGATAGACAAAATGATGACTTAAAGATACTTCAGGGCAGGGGAAGAGGAAAGATGAGATGAAAGAAGGTAGAGGATTCATGTGGGAGGGAATATTTGCTTGTTTTAGCTGAAATTGTAGATTCATCTGTCTTCATATCCGCAGAATTTCTTTGTGTGAATAAGTCCAAAGGACTTCAGGATCTGTTAAGAAACTTCATTAAATCTGCTACAACTCTGAGTGTCTCTCTGCTATATAAATGAACTCTGTTAAAGGGGAAATTCTCTTTCAGCTGGTGAGAGTTAATCTTAGATATTAAAATCAATGGATGCAATAGAAAAAAAAAAAAAAAAAACAAGCCCAAATGGGTGAGATTAATTTTAAGATGAATGAGTTTGTATTTGTAATTGAAAACTCTTTATGAGTTATTTTTTTCAGCTAGTTACTTCAGTTTATTTAACAGTAAAGATGGTAAAAGAAATGAGCTGGGTATTTACATTCATAATTGCTGCTGTTCTACAATCTCTAAGTTGTATTTTTGTGCTTTGGGAAACCCTGTAGCTGAATTAGATCACAGGTGTATCTGTAACTTTGATGCTATATTATTGCAAACCAGCAAGTTTTTAGCAGTATTCTATTGAATTAGAGAAATGCAGTGGAGTCTCCACCCTTAGATGTGTTCAAAAGCTGTCTGTACACATTCCTGGGCAACCAGCTGTACGTGGCCCTGCATGAGTTGAGGACTTGAATGGGATTCTCCAGAAGTTCCTTCCAACATCTGCCAATCTGCTATTCTGTGACCATGCAAACATTCCACCAAATCTGTAAAAACCAACTTCTTCAGGCCTACAGGAGGCTTGACTATTTTTCAGAAATAGCTTTTGAAACAGTTCTCATAGTCCTCTTCCTCAATGCCTCAAGCTGTTACACTTTTCTCTGAGGCTTAGTAACTGTTCTGGATCTTAACTGCAGGTGTTATTTGCACTGGATTTGTCAGCCAGGGGCTTGTACTGTGAAGGGAGAGAGCACTTAGGAAAGGCTTATAAGCTTTACCTTTCCAGTATACACTAAAACTGAGATTCAGCTGAAGACATGGGGACATCTAAATTTCAAGAAAGCTGGCTCTGTGGCTTCCCACAAAGCTGTCTAACTTTATGAGGTATGCACTGTTCCCTTAAGTTATATGCCCACAGGTAGGTATGTAATGCCATTTAATGTGCTTTATAGTAGGGTTGGCAGATATGACTGAGAATTTATAAAATAAATTATAAATCTTATAAAAGATCTCTTTCTCTCTGCACTGGCAGCTGAAGCCTGAAGTAGCATATAACATGTTTATATAATTGCATTCCATCTGTTATTCACCTGATCCCCCCTTAATGTTTTATAGACTGGCTCTCATCCTACTGCAATGGGAGTCTGAACACTCAGCTCAGAGATTGTAGAGATTGTTTCTGGGTACTTAAATGGAGGCATCCTTTTAACTTAGTTAAATCCTGCTCCAGAATCCAATTGCTTAGCATGAAAATGATGGTAAGGTCTCTGAAAATCTGAATACTTATTTCCAGAGTGCAAAAGTTGTTAAGAGCAGCAGACCTTGGAAGCCAGGGGAGTTTTCCTGCCACGCCACTTGAGATAAAATTCCTGTGGTTCCCTGTTTGAAGTCCACCCAGTAGTCAGGCCAACCATGTGTTATCAGTACACACATATGCACACTCAATTCTTCCCTGAGTAAAGACTTAGTGAGCAGATGAAGCTGTGAACTGCAAATCACAGAAAATCATGAGATACTTTTTTGCACCTCAAGACTAGAGTATGTGAGCTTTTAAATTTTTAAAACCATTAATTACCACTGTTAGAGTAAGATGTGTCACTGTTCCCATACAGTAGATAAGAAAGCCTCCTACACAATGGTATACAGTTAATCACTAGAAGTGATTAACTTCTAGTGGCTACCCTCAGGTATAAAAAAATCTCTTTAATAACAGGAAGTCTTGGTTTCTTAAGCTGTGGATCATCTTTAGGTTTAGCAACTTGTTGAGGAAAAAGAGACCACTACATTGCCTGATGATACAAGACACTGAAACATGCCTAATTATTAAAAAAAAGTGGCATTAAGAAAGTGGCATTGTAAGAGTTCAAGAAGTCTACTGAATATAGTAAACTTGGGGATTTTGGACTATACTGAGTTTCACTGTTTATTTAATTATAGAAAAACTTTAGCATATAGGCAATTTTTTTTTTTTTTTTTTTTTTGGCAAAGGCACTAGATGTTTAATAAGAGAAGATTCCCTTCTGAAATGGAGATTACACTATGTGGAATTGTACTTCTGCAGAAGTTTTAGGAGGCTAATGAAAGATGCACATGGCAGTGATCAATATCACATAATCAATGGTAATTTATGTTTTCCAATACTGGATACTATGAAGTATGTCCTGTATGGTATTAGAACTATGATAAATGAGAGAAAGATATTATGCATTTCTGGGTGCTCATCCACATGGGCACCAATGACACTGCCAGGGAAGAACCCAAGGCTAGCAAGGGTGACTAGAAGGCTCTGGGGACAATGGTGAAAATCATGGGAGTCCAGGTTTTATTCTCTACCCTCCTGGTGAAGAGGAAAAGCTTGGGTAGGAGTAGATGTGCATTTAATCCCAGGTATGTCTGACATTTAATGGGAACCCTCATGTGTGCCTGGTGTGCTGAGATGGATGGAAAGAATGTCTTCAAGAAAGACACAGGTAAAGAGAAAGGGAATTGCTGCTGATGTAAAGGAGCAGCTCTTCTGTGATATAGACAACAGTGTAGTTGAGAGCTTGCATGTCAGGGTCAGAGGAGAGGCCAGTAAACAAGACATTGAGACATGAGTATGTTACAGACACTCTGTGAGTGAAGAAGTTGACAGTCTTCCTTATACAGTTGACTAAAATCTTTGTGTTACAGACTCAGATTCTCCCAGAGTATTTAAGCCTTCCTGACACCTGCCAAAAGGGCAGTACAGCAGGACACATCCCCAGAAAATTCTGGAGGTTGTCATGTACAACTCCATAATACAAATGCTGTGTGTGACAAGCAGAGGTGATGTTTTCCTGGACACTCATGGCCTCTGAAGTGCTTGCTGGGGATGTGACAGTCAATAACAGGCTTGGTCAGTGACCAGGAAACTACAGAGCTCAAGATCCTGGAAGGGATTCTTGAGTAAGACAAGAAACAGAACTCAGACCTTGAATTTCAAAAATGTAGACTTCAGCTTAGTCAGGGAACTGGGAAGTAAAATCTGGTGGGAAGCAATATTGAAGGGCAAAGGAGCTCATGAAAGTTAGTAGATCTTTAGGATCAATCTCCTTGAACCAAAGCAATGATCCATCCTAGTACTCACAAAAATTAGTATATATATCAGGAGTCTATCTTGGTTAAACAAGGACCTGGCTGGGGTCCAGTGCAAAAAGAACATTTATAAAAGTGAGAGCAGGATAAGGAGGAATTTAGAAACGTTGCTTGGATAGGTACAGATGGTGTTAGGTAGGTCAAACAGTGGAAAATTATAAAGTCAGTGATCTGAGTAATCTCAATATATACAAATCCACAGGACTATAATGGATGCATCTGTGAGTACTCAGAGATTTGGCCAATGTCATATGAGGTAAGTCTTAGGTGTCCTTGAAAGGTTGTGGAGACTGGAGGGGTTCCCTGATGACTGGGGAAAGGAAAATGTTACAACCATCTTCAGAAAGAGCCAAAAATTATACCAGTAATCAAAGTGTATGTTTGTTTTCCTTCCTGGAAAAATCCTGGAGTGAGCACTGTTGTAAACCATTCTTAGACAAATGAAGAGGAAGGTGGTGAATGGAAATATCCAATATTGATGTAAACACATAGGTAATGCTTTGGCCAATTGGGTTGCACTTATCCTGTTTAATAAGATTATTAGTGATCTGGAAGAGAAGGACCCTCAAGTTTTCCCAAGATTTCTCCTTCCAAGAGGAGGTCAATGTGCTCTGTGGTAGGGCTGGCATCCAAGGAGATGTAGACAGGCTGAACGAACGAGCAGACATAAACCCATTGAAATTCAGGAGGGATTTGTGCAAAGACCTTCACTTTAGATGGTCAACAGTATATTGGGCTGTATTGTAGCCAAGAAATTGAAGGAACTGATTATTCCTTTGTACTCAGCATTTGTAATATTGCATCTGGAGTGTGGTGGCCAGGTTTTGGTTTCTCTGCATAAGAAAGAGATTGACAAACTGGAATAAATCCAGTGAAGGGTTGCCCAGACTGTTAGGAAATTGGAATAACTGTCCTCTGAGGAGAGGCTGAGAGAAAGGTTTGTTCAGCTTTATGTAGAGAAGGCTCATGATGAATTCTATCACCATCTTTGAGTTCCTAGTGGGAGGAGACAGATAAAATAGAGCCTTACTCCACCCCAAGGTGTACAGTGAAAGGATTAGAGGCAATTGAGGCAAGTTGCAAAAATAAGAAATTCTGATCAGAGTTAAGGTTGCCCAGAGAGAGTTAAATCTGTGTCCTTGGAAATACTAAATTTGACTGAAAGTTGCTCTGAGCAACCTAATGTATGGTGGCCTTGTTCTGAGAAACTGGTTGGTCTGGGTGACCACCAAAGGTTACTTCTTACCTATTCTAAAATTGGTTTTGGACTAAAATGGAAACTGAGGCCTCTGGGATATATGACTGATTTTGTGCCATTATGAGCGAGGAGCTATTTCTACAGTCAAGAGTATAAAACCTCTAAGTACATATCTGAAGAGAAGGGTAAACTTTCTTACTCCTGAATAGATATACTTTCTGGGATAAAGACTGTTGTTTACCTTTTCTGAAATGAGCAGTATTCAGAGCCCATTCAAAGGACTATAGATCAAAGATAATTTTTTTACATTTTTCTCTTTAATTCTATCACAGAGACAGTTGGTAGCTCATGGCAGAAAACCTAGTTATTGTATTTAACATGGTCTATAATGTGTCAACACATGGAAAGCAATGGGCAGTACCCACTGGAACTGTGTGTTCTGCAGTCTTGTTATCATTCAACTTGTGGCCTCCTACAGAAGAACACAGGTGCTTAACTTTAATCTCTTATCCTTGGAAATGGTAACCTTGGCCAATATATTAGGGGTTTTAGTTAAAATCCACATAATACAAGAGAGTGACTTTTGATAACCCTAACAAATTTTAATATCCACTCCCCTCTACCCACTACCCACCCCGATTCATTCAGAAGGAAAAAATTATGTAACATTATGTTTAAAATGAACCTGTTCTCTGTGGCATAGCCAGGACCTGAACATATAACCTAAATATTTTCTTCACTAGCAAGACTTACCTCTGTTTAGGCTATGAAGTTTTTCCTACTGTGTTCTTGGCATGAAGGAGATAACTGCTAGGGGAGTTAGAATTTTCAACACTCTTATATTACCAGTTAAAGTCCTAAAAGAAAGATCCTGAGAGTCTCACTTTTTTGCTTACTAGCACAAATCCAATTGTTTATTTTAATGTGATTTATCAGAACTTGCTACTAATGACAGCTCAAATCTTTCCCTATGTTCTTCCTTGGGTTTGCTCTTGAACTGCAATAATTACACATAGGACTCTTTCACCATACAAGCAAATAAAAAATGAACTCTTTGTGGTGGTATCTGTACCAATATTAGCTGGACTCAACTGCTGCAGCTGAATAAACTCATATTAAAGAAAGCAACAGGAGAACAACAGGACAGAACAACAATACTGCTGTTGCATATTGTTTAGGACAGAGCCTTTGACATTAGTGGCTATTTTGTCCCAGGCTTTACTTTAAGATGAAAATCACTATTTGTGTAGTAAAAATACTGATCACAAATAATGTTTAACATTGTGACTAATCTATACTATGCTCATATTGTGAACATATCAGCATTCCTGTGCTGTGCTCAGTTGGCAGACCTTGTTCTGTTGAAGTAAGAAAATGTGCTTGTGAGATTGCTGGGAAAACATAGCCAAGTGTCCATGCACTGGTTATTCAGCAGGGTAAAGTGCATGTACTAATCCTGTTTCACTTAGACTGACGATAATGAGGCTAAATATCTGGAGAGGCTTCTCAGAAGTGATTTGTTTATTCTTAAAAATGATGTTATAACTTTAATGCTATTATATCAGAGTGCATGGTATCTCAAAACCCCAGACATTCAAGCACTTTGGAATATTGCAAATAATTCTGCCCAGGATGTTTTATAATACCTGTGAGTTTTTATGCAGTATTCAGTTTTGGTTTAGGTGGGTTGTTTTCCCTTACATATGTGAGTTTTGAAGAATTTTTGAAACAGGGTAGATCACTATTCCACAGGTTTCTAAACCTGCATTTATTTACAAAGTAAATGAAAAAGAATTCTACTCAGAAGGACTTATATATATTTAAATAAAAGAGCATAACCACACAATGCTTTGCAAGGTACCTTGTTATCATCATTTACTGGTTGTTTTGGTGACTAAAAATTCAGGTGAGACTGGAAAGTAGTCATGGTCTCAAAGAACATTTGCTGTGCAGTATTTAGCCAAACTTTGTTGGTATGTAGATGAGTGCTGTTTTGACACAAAATTAGAACTTGTGAGACAAGCCTTGCTGGTGAGAGCTGTCATTATAAGGCATTGCTCATTCTGTATAGCAGATGGACTCAACTGCTGGATGCATCTCAGACACCTCTTTTAAACTCCACAACCTCCGTGTCTCTGAAATGAGGTAGATAAATGTGATGGAAGCACTATGACATTTAGCTAAGTATTTGTACAAGTTAGAATATAAAATTATTAACGTGTAGAGTTTTACAAATATGATTATGTAAATTCTAGCTTCTCTTCTAGCTTCCTCTATCTTCTTTTGTGGTGCTGATCAGCACAGTCTCTGGTAATCTCTAACAATGAACACAACTCTACCCTCTTCACTTTTGTCTGGGCTCTGTGCCAGGCATATTATTAAGATATAAAAGTTTCTCCCATTTTGCTAGTTCATGCCAAGGTGTTACTGACCTCTTCCTTTCTTCTGATGATCTCAGCATTACTTCTCCAACTTCCATGCACTAAATGGCTTTTTCTCAATGAAAATGTAAAGAGCACATCTATACTAAGTAGCCTGCTGATGAGAAAATTGGATGTCTTCAATGTTGCTAATCAATAAATTAACTTCATGCACTCATTTTAGGCCTGCAGATACACTCTTAACTGAGATTCCTTTGCCCCAGATCAGATTCAGCACCAGCAAAAGATGAACTAGTGTCCTTGTGCTGCTTCTGCATACTCAGCTCTAACTTGGACTGTCTCCTTTGGAGATTTGATGAATCTAGTTTGCATACTAAACTGGTCAGGCCCTGATGAAAGTACTGCATTACTTCATAAATGTGAAGATAAACACTTTAAATATAAAGCACAGTGTTTATTCTGAATGGAGTTACATCATGTCAAATATATATTGCCTTAGTTTTGCAGGGATAAAGATGCCATGTACGGCCTCAATGTAAAATATATAAATGTTTGTGATTGTGCTGGTCTGTTTTGGATTCAAACAGATACAATGAAGATTCTGCAAAAACTGTGAACAGGTCCTCAAAGGGTAGCTTGATTTGCCGGTATTCATGATTATCCTTTTTGTATTACCTAGTATCAAAGAAAAGTCAACTTTCTTCTGTATCTCTGCCTCTAAATTTGCAGAAAGAACTCTAATTTGCATGCACTTTAAAAAAGACTGTTTTATCTCTGAAAGGGTTTTAATCATATTTTTCTGTGCTAGAGATTAAGCAATTTTTTTTTTTTTAATAAGACTTTTTATCCTGGCACCAGTGAGCTGTTTCTTGCAAGTTAGATATTACAATTTTTGAGAAATGGGCTGATTCATTTGATAACTTTTCTTTCTTTGCTACAACAAAATCTTATGAGTCATTAGTTTGTGAATTTCATTGGTTTGTGAGCTTCATTGGTAACACTAAAATGAGAGAGTTCTTGTCACTTTTGGACAGACTGTAAAGTACATAGGGAAGATGATGTGGAAGTGGAAGTGATAGGATGTAGGGAAAACAGGCCTGCAGCAGGACTTCAGGAACAGATAACTATTGATTTTATGCTGCTTCATAAGAAGCTGTAAATGTCATAGAACAGTTTCCACAAAAAATCCCTAAGATATTTGAAATCACATGATTTTTAAGGTGAAATCCTTGGCTTCAGTAAAGCAAATAATGAGCTTCCCACTGAAGGTTATTTCTCATCCTTTGCCTCTTTTTCAGCTCATCTTATTTCTTTAGACCTTAATGTCTCTGCCTGCCATTTTCTATCTCAGGACAGAAAAAATTTATATAGTTTTAAACAATAAGCAATAAGCATCAGCAGAATTCTTGCTTCTCCACTTTTAATTGTTTTATTGAATGAATTTACTGTGTTTTGATCTTGCTTGTTTTGTCAGCGTCTGTACTTAACATATGCCATCTGATTTTAAACACAAGACAACTCCTTGGTCTGAGTCAGAAGAAATAGTCACTTATTTGGCTTTGAATTAAGACATATAGGGAGGTTGTTTGCTTAGAAAACTTTAATTTGGGAACATTATAAACTTTTGGACTACCCAGCTGAAAGACAGAAATACCACCCTCCATAAAATATTCAATATTTGACAGTATTATGAGTACTCACATTACTATGTATCAGAAAACCAAATATTTTCACTGATTAAATCCCTCTTTCCCCATCTTTTTTTTTTTTTTGTACTTGTCTTCTTCCGTGCAGCAGCACTTTGTACATCTATCTATAATAACATACATGACCTTTCCTTGTGCAAAATTATGAACTTTGTCTTTCCTTCACACGTCAAGGGAATCCATCTTCCTTCAGGTGTGACTGCACTGTGTTGCCTCTTCCACATCTAGAGACCTTTCTGATGTCTTTACCTAGAACACCATGTGAAGTGGCAGCCACTCACACTCATGTCCTGCTACTCCACTAAGACAGTTTTCCCTCTGTGCTTTATCACGTTCTCTGCTGAGCTGCTCTTTTGATGTGTAACTTGTAGCTTCAAGAGAAAAGTAGAAAGCCCCCAACTGCTACTAGTTTTATCACTTACTGTGATCCAGTTCTGGAAAAAATGATCTCTGATTGCTACACTACAAGAGCACTATAAATATTTGTACAGCATCCTTATGTAGGTCATTTTGGGAGCTCATCTGCATACAGCTGTGTCTGAAGCAAAGTACTAATAGAGCTAAAGGAGACAAGGAAGAGTACCAAATGCTGGCACATCCTCCTTGCAAAAACAAATTATATTTGTGAAGAGCTAGTTGCTTAACAAACACATTTGAATATGCAAAATGCACCCACAATTTAGTAAGATCTCTAGGAATGATTTGGTAAAAACTTGGTTCTGATCAATGAGGCAGGAAAACTAGTGGCAAAGACATAGAAAGGCCAAGGCACTTAGAGGCTTTTATGGATTGGATTTGTCCTGTAGTATCCCAACTTTCTGAGTTAAAGCATGAGCTGTAGTAGAGAGACAGAGATGTAGCTGTAGTAGAGAGTACTTAAACCAGTTGGATATGTAGAAACTTATGGCACAGCAATGGATCAAAAAGTGATGAGGGACCTGATGGTACAGCAAAGCCAGTCATCCTCAGAAAGTCACTGGGAAAGTTTCCTAATGACCAAAAACATAGGGAGAAAAAAAAAAAAGAAGGCACTGTATGCATCTTCAAGAAGGAGAGATCCACAGCAGAACTACCAGGCAGTTTGACAAGTGTAGCCAGTATCTTTCCTGGGAAAGTTACAGAGCAAGTCCTCTTAGAAGCTATGTCCAAGCAGATAAAATGCAGGAAAGCTATTGAAAACCGACAGCATATGTTTAACCCCAGGCAAATCACTCCATCAGGCTTTCAGCATGATCAATTATATAATCATCCTTATAGCCAAATTAGGGAGACCTGTACAGTGGATGAAAAATAGACTGAGTGTCGGGCTCAAACCAGCTGTGGTTATATGCATCACGTCCAACTGCTGGCGTGTTACTATTTGTGTCTTTCTGACTAATGGATGCAACGTCTCTGCTGCTGATGTGAGCAATGGAATACACCCTCCGCAAATCTCAGCTCGGAGAACAGATAGATACACTAAAGGGCAGGGCCACTCTGCTCCATCCAGGTGGGAGGATGGGCTGACAGGAACGTGTTGAAGAATGGCAAGTGAGAGTCCTGTATCTGGGAAGGAGTAACTCCGTGCACCAGGATAGATTGTCCCAAAAGCAGCTTTGCAGCAAGCATCCAAGTGAAACACATTCCAGCAGTATGTGGTTGTGATGAAGAATGCCAGGGGTAGACTGTCCTCTGCTACCTCAAAGTGTGGCCAGAAGGTTGAGAAAGTGATTCTTCTCAA
This sequence comes from Sylvia atricapilla, assembly GCF_009819655.1. NCBI lineage: Eukaryota > Metazoa > Chordata > Aves > Passeriformes > Sylviidae > Sylvia > Sylvia atricapilla. The sequence continues at coordinate 14,738,221 of NC_089144.1, read as the reverse complement.
TATATTCAGTAGTTGTGAAACTGCTTAGGAGTACAGTGTCCAGTCTGGGGCTGCCTGGTCCTGGAATGACACTGATATGGTGGAAACAGTCATCACGATGGCAGTCCGGTACTGAAACAGACCCAGAGAAGCTGCAAAATCTTCATCTGCAGGGAGATTCAAAACTGCTGTTCAGGGCACGGAGCAATCCGACCTCATTGACTCTACTCTGAAGGGGCTGCTTGGGCGGGGGCGGGCGGGGCGTGTGGGGGGTGTCCACCAGACGAGTTTTCCAGTCCCTCTTCTTGCTTTGAGCGAGCGAGGTTTCTTTAAGCTTTATCTGCTGCCGAGCGCGTCCCTGGGTGCAGGAGGCCGGGGAGCGGGAGGCAGCGCCGGCAGTGCCAGCTCCGCGCTCGGGCCCTCAGGCCGCGGCGGGGGCGCGGGCGGCGGCGCCTTTAAAGGCCGGGGCGCGGGGCGGGCCCGCAGCGGGGGGAGCCGCCCGCCCGGAGCATGCGCTGCGCGGGGCGGCGGAGCGGGGCGGGCGGCAGCGCCGCACTCCCCCGGCAGCCGCGGCGGCAGCCAGCGAGCCCCAGCCCGGCCCCGGCGCCGCCGCCGCCGCTCGGGGCCGTGGTGGCGGCCGCCGAGCCCTGAGCGCCCGCGGGGGAGCGGGGCTGCGAGCCGCCCCCCAGCCCGGTCTGCGCCCGACGGGAGAGGCGGCGAGCCGCGGCGGCCATGGGCAACGAGGCGAGCCTGGAAGGAGGCGAAGGGCTGGGCGCCTTCCCCGAAGGGGCGGCGGCAGCCGGGGATGGCGGCGGCTCCGCGGCCCCCTTGCAGAGCCTGGTCCCGGCCGGGGTGGAGGCGGACCTGAGCCAGCTGAGCGAGGAGGAGAGGAGGCAGATCGCCGCTGTCATGTCAAGGGCGCAGGGGCTGCCCAGAGGGAACCTCGCCGGCGCGGAGCCGCCTCCCATGCAAAGGCATGCACGGAAAATCTCCCCTCTCCCGCTCCTCCCTTCCCCCTTATCCGTCTCCTCGCGGTGGGGCGGGGGGCGAGTCGCAATACGATCTGGGCCCGCTGCACCCGGCGTTCCATTTTGCTGGCAGAGAGGGAGGGAAGGGGTGGCTGCACGGGCGCGGGCACCAGGACGGAGCCTGCACCCTCTGGCTTTTCCACTACAGCGGTCTCTGATGATAACGCCGGTCCCCGTTTCCGTGGGCTGCGCCCTCCTTTCCTCCCTTGCACTGATCTGGGGCACGGGCAGTTTCTGTGTCGGGGCGGGGAGAGATGTGCAGACACCGTTCTGGTTTTCTGTGTGCTTTACGGGGCTGGATGCCCCAGAGCTCCGGTGGTAGCCAGGGAAGCTCTTCCCGAGGCGGATGGGTTCTGCAAGCGTCTGGAGAGAGAGAATCTTGTTGAATCTTCCAAAGCTTTTGGGCACAATACATTTGCTGGCCGTTACTCTGCCAATTCTGAACCTCTACAACTATCATTTGGCTTCATTAAATAGTCATGGATTGAGGAGGTCTGTTTCAGCCTATTTTTTAAATCTTATTTTTCGTCTTTTTTTTTTTTTTTCTTTACCTTTTTTTTTTTTCTTTATTAGTTGGAAAGAGAGAGGCCAAATGGATGGATTAAATTGATTAAATTGATTTCCACGGTATTCAGTGTTCTGGAGAGTCATGACTATACCTCATTGTGCTTCTCCGAAGGCTGGGGTGATTTCCTTGCCCGTTCTTTCCCTGCCCCTCAGCAGAATTCACGGCCCGACGTGCAACAAGCCCGGCTCCCCGCCCGGCTCCTCGGCACCCTGTCCGTGGTGCTGAACCTCCGGCCTGTCGCTGTCCCCGGTCCTGAGCCCCCGGCGCTGCCCGGCCCCGTGTCGCTGTCCTCGGTCCTGATCCCTCTCCAGCCCCGGCCCGTCATCCGAGGCCGGCGCCTCTGTTGCTCTCCGGCTCTGGGCATGGGTGTGTTGTTTGTCTTGAAGGAGGAAGCTGAAAGGAGCCTCCTTGTCTGTTTCACGGTGCACTGACCTCACCCCACATAAATGCATATTCAGTTTATATAATATCAGGTTTATATAAGTGAATTCTAGAAGAGAGGCAAGGAGGGTGGGACTAAATTAATTCTTGGGCAAATTACTGAAGTCACTGAGATTATACCTGAGATGATGGTCTCTATTTTTTAAAACTGGAAATCAAATCTTCGTATTTCATGTCTTTCTGAATTATTGATCAGGCATTAGCACTGTGTGTAAAATAATTTTTTCCATTAAATTCAGGTCTCTGCACAGTTTCTATAGATGTTAATGAGGAAAAGAAATATTCTTTAGTTCTGTGAAACTAGGCTCAAAATTCCCTTTTGTATAACTGTCTTTGAACAAAGACACAAGTACTTTGAAACTTATTTTTTACTGGAATATTATAATGAAAAAAAATAAAGATAAATGTTCTTAGAAGTCTTTAGAATAGGCTGAACTCATTTCAATGTGAATATCTCTATAAATGGCTGCTTTCCTACAAACATATTTATATCAGAAGCTATACTGATCTTGTTCACATACCATACTTCTACCCTCTATTTAAAGTAAAGGGACTCTAAATTTGTGAATTGCAGCCTTTTACCTTGCGTCAGAACGTCAGCTTTGACTATTATAGCAGTTCCCATCATCGTATTTTTGTGCCTATCCCACTGTAATGGAGTTACTACTTGTCTTGTCTCTTGGTTTGTGTCTTTATTTCCTCTTCTTGCTGTTTGCTTTCTTTGTTGTTGAGAGCTACCTAGAATGTTAGCAGTAATTATCAAGAACCTGATCCAAACAAAACCCTTGGAGTAAGACTCTTCTAAGAATTATGGATCACACTCTTCTACACTAAAACTCGAATAAGTTTTTTTGGGGTTTTTTTGTTTTTTTGTTTTTTTTTTTTTTTTTTTTTTTTTTTGTTTGTTTGTTTGGTTTTTTTTTTGTTTTTTGTTTTGTTTTTTTTGTTGTAGTTGTTCCAGTCCAGATGTTCAGTGAAAGAGTATGATCAAAAGAGAAATGCTGGCTTTCAGTCCATATAGCTTTACATTTTGGCAGTGTCCTTATTGTAGTGACTGTTAGTTTTGAACATATTAAATGGATTTTTCGTTTGTGATTTCCATTATAACATTAGAGTCTAATAATTATTTCCTATTCTAAATCCTCTCACTTCTGCTCCCAAAATACCCCTAAAGTGTACAAATTCCTTATGATTGATAGTATCCAGAGGTAACAATTTCTGCAAATACAGGATTGATGGTATCCTGAGATAACAATTTCTGCAAATACAGACCTCTTAATAGCAAGTAATACATGTGCCAGGTAACACAGTTGCACATTTACCATCTTTAAATGAATGCTGTACATTCTAGAACTTCTGCAGGGCTTTGAGGTTTTAAGCCTTGTGAATTTTAATGTAAATGTTTAGATCTAGAGTACCTAAAGTGAGCTGTCTTATACCTGAATATGTCCCTACTATTTTTTTTTAAATGCAAGGTTCATTCTCAAGGTTCCAGTGAGATGTTTAGGATCTGTGGAAATCTTTCTATCCCATTTCAATTATCTGCCTTCAGAAAATCCATGGCTGGAAGATTTATCTGAAACAAACACAGTCAATTTGTAAGCAAATTCCATTTGTTATAGCTTCATCAAATGACTCTGTAACTGTGCCAGTGTTCACTTCCTGAGGAATTATTCTATATCTGAAAGGATTAGATGGCCAACTGAATATATGGCCATCTAATACAGCTGCTTGGGTTTGTTTTCCCCCCTCCTCCTCAGTTCAATAAGCTCATCACAATAGATATCAATAAAAAAATTTTGCCACATTTCGATAAGAAATCCTAAGAAGTCTTGCTGAGTGTTGCACTTTGGAAGTATATTGATGGTGTATTTTCAGGAAGAAATATATATAAATTTTAAAAAGTTAGCCACTTATGCATAGGTTCATATATACCTTGTCTGTAAATATGAAAAGATCTAACTACCTTTGAGCTGCATTGTTACTGCATTTGTCTTTGAAACTATTAGTACTGTTGAACAGGGAAAAGACGTGCCTTCTTAACAGGTGTTTGTAGTTATGGAATTGAAGAACTAGACCAATAGTCCTTTTTTTCTGGTTTGGTTTGTTTGTTTGTTTTTGTTTGTTTTTTTTTTTTGTTTAATCTCTGCTTGCTCCAAAGTAAGCTTTGATTTGGCTGTAATATGTAAATGAATAGAGAATGACTTCCATGAATCAAGACCAAAGTGAGAGGAAACACAGCACCACAAAGAAAAGCATTATGTGAGGAAGAACTAAATTATTTTTTATGTTGGGTCTGGTTTGAAGGCTTTAAAAGAATTGTGGGTTTTTCATGATTTAAAAGATTTGAAAGTTAGAAAATTCTTGTCAAATAAATACGAGATTTAATTTGAGGATTCTGATTCTCCAGTTCAATTAAGATTTTTCAATATCAGTCAGTAGTTAGTTGTAAAATGCCTGTAGGAAAGATGACTTCATCTCTCAGGTACCTCAAACTAAATGGAGCAAGTCTTGGCTTTTGTCAGAAGTAACATTTCTCAAGAAGCTTGTCTTTTCAAGGCTTTTTCTTCCACTAGTTAACCACGTTCTGTCTCCATTGCTTAGAAACATTTTTATGTACAAGGGCAAGACAAGTCAGGTCTTCAGAGTATTCCAGTAGCCTTGAAGAAGATCACCTGATTTTATTTCCTAGATTCATGGGTTTTAATCTCATTTCAGAGCCTGATATCTGGTCAGGTGGAAATTTATAGAACACATTATTTGATAAAAATGCAAGCTGGAGCAGAATTCTACTCCAATCCACATTATTTTTTCTTGCTAATTTCCAAGTGTTTTTTTTTTTTTGTTTTTTTTTTTTTTTTTTTTTTTTTTTTAATGGTGGGGGTTTTTTTGCTTGGCTTTTTGTTTGGGATTTCCTCCTCCCCTCTTCTATTCTACCTTCACATGGTAATGTTTGAGCATGGGCACAGTACCCTATTTCTGGACCTGAATTTCAATAGGACTGTTGATTCTTCCCCTCCCCTCTTTTCACTCTTATCATTGTTGAATGAAGGCTTCCGAGAGTTTGAACATTTACAAACATGAATGCTAGAAGTGTACCAGGCTGCTGCTAATAGAGTAGGTGAAATGTTTTCATATGGTAAGCACTGCCTCTTCAGATAAACCTAGAGTGCATATCTAAATAATGAGAAACAGAACTGCAGGTAGATCTACCTAGTTGCTAATCAGAGTATAAAATTGCTCTTTTAATAAGAAAAAAATGCCCAATATTTTAGAGAATTAGATTATCACTGGGCTTTTCTGAACTGTCCTCCTTATGAATTAATCAATGTTCCCTGATGCCAGTGGAAAAACACCTGCTCACTTCACTGGGTTGCACATTAAGGTCATAAACTTCCAAATATTGCAGTCAATACATACAGAAGAATGGGAAAATATAAATGGATTTGTGAAAGGCAGGAAACAGTTTGTCCTTAACAAGTATTACTTGAGGAAATTGTAATTAACGGGAAAAGTCAGATACAAGATTATGAGAAATCCCATGTTGTGAGAATTACACACAGAGAAATGTCTACCACTTAGCTTTGTCCTTTCTTCTTGCCATTGTTAGCCATTTAATAGAAACTAAATGTTCATCAGAAATACTGCTAAACACATGCTGACATTAATAATGTAAAATACATTTTTTTAATATGGCTACTGTAGATGGTTCTGCAGACATCCAGAAAAAAAAAAACTCTTAAAATTGTGCATTTATCTATTTATTAGTCAAGAAATGCAGTTAAATATAATATATTTTTTTTTTTAAATTTACTCATGAATACTCAAGAAGAAATGTCCTATCTGGAAAACTAAGATCACATCTGACTGGTTCTCTCAAAGTGAAAAGTGAAAATTTTATATTTGCAACATTTCTGTGACATTAAAGAGAACACTATATCTTCTAGCAGAAATTTGGTGATAGCACTGAATATAATATTTTATTATATCCCTGAGCATTAGCAGCAAATGCAATATTATTTCCCCTGCTACAGCCAAGTCAAGCAACAAGTAAAATACTGTGCCACATATGAAGCCATGGTCTTGATTTGGGTTCCCACATTCTTAGTTTCATTTCCTCCTGTATGAACACATAGCAAAATATTGTTGCATGGATTTTTCCCAATTCTCTAATGTAATGTGGTGGGTTTTTTTTTAACACTGGTCAGTGTGATTTGTTGAGATGATACTAAGAAGGAGTATGGTAGCTGTTTGCAAAGAACTAAAAAGAAGTTGAGGGCTAACTGTGAACAGAAATATGTTTTATTTGATGGACAACTCTTCTGATTTGTGAATGGATGGGTACTTTACAAAGAAGCATATAATCCTTAACATACATGAATTTTAGGAGTTTAAATCCCTGATGGATATTGAATTGTAAATATATCCAAATTTTGTACAAGTATCCAGAATACAAGTACATAAGAATTTTGCATTGTGGATTTTCTTTTTGTAGGGTTGTACTTTGATCTGTTAATTTTGACACCTCTGTTTCTTTTAGTCTTCTGTCTCCCTGTTTTTATATCTTGAGGAGTAGGGTTGAGAATTAATAATTTGGATGTAGGGATAGTAGGAAATTCTAGCTTTGATGTCTTCAGAATTTTGGAAAAAAAGGTGTCTGGTTAAATGTTGTTGTATCAGATTATTTTCTAAAGAATAAAACAATCTATGACTGAATACTTGTATAAGCCTTTAAAGAATAGTGATTTTTTAAATACTTTTTACATGTACCTTGTTAGAAGCCTTGGTCTTGAAAACACTTAAGCACTGAGAAACTTCACAGCATTACCAGTGCACTTCCAGGGTTGCTGATACATCTTATTATATCTATATTTTTCTCATATTATGCATTATCTAAATTTTATCGTATTTTGTCTCTGCAGACATCCTGAACCTGATACAAGCCGCCATCCCAGACAACCAGGTAAGCCTCCAGATCCAGGACCACCAGGTTTAAGTAAAAGCAGAACAGTAGATGTGCTGAAGACAGAACAACGGGCACCTGGACGGAGCCCTTCTACTCTTAGTCTACGGGAATCAAAGTCCAGGACTGATTTTAAAGAAGATCAGAAGCCAAGTATGATGCCCAGTTTTCTCTCAGAAGCCAATCCATTGAGTGCAGTCACTTCAGTTGTGAACAAATTCAATCCTTTCGATTTGATATCGGATTCAGATACAACTCATGAAGAAGCCGGTAGGAAACAAAAAGTTACCCCAAAAGAGCAAGGGAAACCAGAGGAGCAGAGGAGCCCTGCGAAACATCCAACTCAGCCACAGTCTCCAAAGCCAGCTGTTCAACAACAAGGACCTGTCAGATCTACTGTCCAACGAACTGAGTCTTCCAAGCCAGTGCCAGGCCCTGGGCAACCAGCAGATGCTAAACAAGAGCAAGCGAAACAACCACCCCAGCCGAGAGGACCACAAAAATCCCAGCCACAACCATCAGAACCAACCAAACCTGTTCAACAACAAACTTCTGCAAAGCCTTCATCAGGCCCAACAAAACCATCCCCACAGCAACCAGACAGCACGAAAACGACCTCCCAAACCTCACCTCCCACAAAACCATCATCACAGCAGCCAGGACCTGCGAAACAACCATCCCAACAGCCTGCACGGCAAGGAGCTCCTGTAAAGCCATCTTCCCAGCAGGCAGGGCCTCCGAAACAGCCTTCTCAGCAACCTGGACCTGAAAAGCCATCTGCTCAGCAGACAGGACCTGCAAAACAACCACCTCAGCCTGGATCTGGGAAGCCACCTCCGCAGCAAACAGGGCCTGTAAAACAAGTGCCACCCCAGGCAGGGCCTACAAAACCACCTGCTCAGACTGTGGGGCCCACAAAGGCCCCAGCACAACAGGCAGGACCTACAAAACCACCCGGTCAGCAACCAGGGCCCGAAAAACCCACACAGCAAAAGCAAGCTGGTGCGAGTCAACCCCCTGAGTCTGCCCCAAAGAAAACCTTCTGCCCTCTTTGTACAACCACCGAGCTGCTGCTGCACACTCCCGAAAAGGCCAACTACAACACGTGCACCGAGTGTCACACTGTAGTCTGCAGCCTGTGTGGATTCAATCCCAATCCTCATATCACAGAGGTGAGTAATTTTCAAACTGATGTTCACTACCAGAGGAAAGAATTCAGTTTACCTTTGTTATGTTGAGACATCAGATGTACTACAGTACATCATCATGTTAATTTAACAAGTTCAGTAAAAACAAAGCTATCTCAGAAAACTGCTTATGAGTAAAACAGAGTGAAACTGGAGAAAAAAAAAGAAGGTAATGGTTCTTTGCTAACATAGATTTATGAAGAGAAACCCTAGTGTGACTTTTGTCTCATTTTGATCGTTTTTAATCACCTACTGTCTCTATTTGTAATCTGACCACAGTAGTCATGTGCAAATATATTTATAGATAAATAATTTTTCTACTATAAGAACTAACTAAGCGAAAAAAAACATCAGTCTTCATAGCCCTAGTGTGTGGCTTAGGAAAGGATGTGGAGTAGATTTGCTTTACAACTGTGTCAGTGTTCAGTTGTGTTAGTTGAAAGCCTGAGTCATGAGTTTGACTTGGTGGTATGTGGGTTATTTCATTCTTGTGGGATATTAAGATCTCTGTGGACTATTTCTAACCTTGACTGCCATTCTTGCTGTAATTCTATAAGATAAAAATGGAATAGAAAGCAATATTAGGACTTCAAATGAATTTGTTTTAACCTGATATTTGCGGTAGCTTGATGTATTGCTTATACGTATCTTTTATTGCTCTGCATGGGAATAAGGCTTCATGTGACTCTTTGATCAGCTTCTTGTTCATCCTGATATGCTACTTTTAAATTTGCAAACTAATTGGAGTTTGTTTTCAGTACCAACACTTTTATCAATTTATGGAAATTCAAGCAGCGTAGATCTGGCACCAAAGGATAACTAATGACAATCAGAAGTGATATTTGGAAAACTTTTTTTCTTTTGCTTTTGCTTGCTTTGGTATTAATTTAGCTGATATGAGATGCATACAGGAAGAAGTACAGATTACTACTGTATTTTGAAAATGATAAATGCTAACTCTACATTTAAAATTGAATCAAAGAATTTCTGAAGCTGGAAAGATGCTCTGAATATGGTGCAGTCTAAACTTTTGCTCAAGGTAGTGTCACCTAAATCTGGTTTAGCCGGCGTTGAATGCCTTTAAGGATTGAGGCCTGACAAGCCTTTCTGGGCAACCTGTGTACTCAGTACCACAATGATTCAAGGACATTGCTAGCTGCTGGTTTTCTTTCCAGCACACATTTATTTGTGGCTACCTGGTAACAAACAGAAGACTTTTTGCATCCAGAAATATGATCTGTTGATTTTTTTTTTTTGTTAAAATTGAGAATTTAAGCCTGGAAGACTAATTGCAGTAACCACTGGCAGCACTTTGCTTGGTTTAGGAGTGTAGTGTCTTCCTTGAGTTTAGTGAAATTGAGAATTGAGATAGCTGCCATTGAAGCCTGGACTGGAAAAGGAGTGACTTGAACATCTGTGTGCAGAAACTTCAGAGTATCTGCAACTAACCAGGTGTGTGTGTATTTCAGAGTCTACAGGAGGAAAGGTAATTTTTGGACTGTTAGTGTAAAACAAGAGATATAGCAGGCAAGGAATGTGATGTATCAATATTGAAGTCAATGTTGAAATTTTATTGCAAACCTTTGCCTTGGAATTCTGCCAGTGTTTTTAGGCTAAATGTCTTAAAATTAGTTGTGAGTGCTGAGTTGTTCATGACTGTAGTGTGCTCCTGGAATCTCTTGAGGCCCAAGTTTGTCTTCCTTTACAAGCTTCAGATTTCCTATGGAGTTGGTCAACAACTTTGGTGTGTTCAAATGAAACAGGTTTTGAGAGAGAGTGTATGTAAGAAGATTTCCAAGTATTTGGAAATTCTGTGAATAACTACTAGTTTTTGAAGTGGGTACTCTGCAAGTGTGAAACTCAGGACTTTCAGACAATAAATACAGCTGCATTTAAGACTAACTGATTACATACATATGTAAAAGTGGATTTGAATTTCATATTACACATCGAAATAAAGACAGGATATGCATTTATTTCCTGATGAAATCTTTTCAGTAAATGAAGGTATTGGACATCTAATTTGTTCAGCTATTATTTCCAATCTCCTGACTCCCACTCAAGCTTTTCTCATTTGCTCAGTTTTGCACCACCAGCTGTCTTGCTGAAACTTCATTGTGGGTGTCCTGCTCCAGTCTGCCATTAAAATCTGACAAAAATCTTATCTGACTTTATTACTGAACATTGGGATCAAAGTTAATAGAACCTGCTCTGGCATCTACAAAAAATTCACTTATTTCAGTTGCCAAGCTTCTCACTTGAGTAGTTATCAATTTTTCCTTCTACTTCCCGTTTCCTTTAAGTATTTAGCTTATTAACAAAAGTTTCTGATTCCTTTTTTACAACACTTTACTCATGTCTTCCCATCTATCAGGAAGATCATGGTTTGTGACTTGGCTGTCAGTTTTCTTGCTTAGGGTGGATTTTTTTTTTCTTTTGGCTTCTTGTATTTTTACTTCTCCTGAAGTATTATTGGTCAAAAATCTGTGACTTATCCATGCACTTACTGACTTTACTGTTGTACTTTAGCTTTTCTTGTTGGTTTGTTTTGTTTTGTTTGTTTTTTTTTTTTTTTTTTTTTTTTTTTTTTTTTTTTTTTTGCCATATTTCATGATTCTGGAATACTGCATTGTGTTTTTCCCATGTAATTTATTTCTACTGCTTGCTTTTATTGCTTATGTTGAACATATTACTTATGGGGAAACAATAATTTCAAGTTGGATATGGGAAGTGGAAGGCATTTATTCAGGAAAAAAATTGACTTTTGTTTTCTAAAATTTTCCCTTTGTGCATTTGCTGGAATTACTTCCTTAAGACAGTCTCCTTACAAGTTTCTTACAAGGTAGCTCAGTCTCCAAAACTAATCAAGTAGATAATTTTTGCAGTTTAGATCTTTCTACACTTCTGTGTTCTATTTTTCTAGCAGATCCTGAAAAGAATTTAACAAGCTTTAAAAACTGGCTTAGGAACTAGATTGCATACATTGTAAAACCATTATAAAATGCAGATAAAAAAATTAAACTAATTTTATTCATTTAAACCTCTATTTAAATTCAGTAGTACATGCACTCTGTCTGTTTTAACTCACTAGAGACAACTCTGTAACTAAGAGCAGAAAGTGATACCTGTATTGCCACAAGGTCAGACCCCTTGAACTGTTTCTCTGAACCATCTGACATTGCCGTCCTCTTGGGGAAGAAGGAGAGTTGGTGCCTTGCCTTTGTACAGCAGTCTGGAGAGAAAACACACCATACATAAGTGCTCAGTAACATATGTCTCTCTAATCTGTCTAGGTATTCATGCTCCACTCATCACCATGGCACATGACTGCCTAGCAACAGTTGCATAAAGTAATGGAAAAAATTATATAAGCAGGTTTGAGGACTGGTAATCTATTCCATTTTTCTTTCACGTACATCAGAACCTTGTAGGAAGTGTACCTTTTATTATGTGGTGACTTATTTTTCTAATTTTTTTACCATTTTTTTTTCCCAAACCCACTCCCATTGGACTGAAGATTCAGTCCATTAGAACATTTGAATAGGAGTAGGTTTTCTGAGAATGAACAAAGACATCTTGAGGAAAAAAGACAAAAAACATGAACTGCTGTAGTTAAATCTAAATGATAATTGCATATGCTTGATAGCTGGACTAAATTTTCATTCCCTTTGAACTAGTTATTGAAAGATACATGCAGCACAGACTGAGCAAGGCTTTAAAGGGTAATAACAAAGTCATGACATTCTTTATGGTGGTCATCTATAAAGGTGATGATCAAGTAGACTTTAAAGCTGTTAGTGTTGGACCCTTGGCTGTGTGTGGGCTGTGCTGGAGCTCATCTGTGATGTGTGCATATGTACGTATGTGGATGCCTGTCTTCAAGTTAGTTTTTGAGGAGAGGTTATTCTACATGAATTTTATCTACATTAGATTGTATTTCATCCATTGTTTTGATGTTCTTTTAAGAGACAATTTAATTTGAAATTAATCTTGAGTTCAGGTATAATTTTATACATAGATATCTAGTGATAATTGTATATTCAAACAATGTGAGTCCTATTGATATAGGATTTGTTTACTTGCTGAAAGTTCTTCTGGGGGGAGATAAAGGGAATTCAGAAAAATATTTTATTGTTGCTGATTTTTTTTCAAACAATGTGTCTGTACCAAAGCTGACTTAATCCTAATGGAGAAAAAAAGAGGAGGGACAAAAATTCCAAGAGGAGGGATAAGAAACCGCAAACAGTTGACTATCTCAAAGTGAAGTGTATGGTTTTTGATCATGTGGAACTTTTTACTGGATTGCCCACTTGTTTTTCAATTTAGCATAAAAAAATTAACTCAGTCTGAAATATTTTCGTTTTTTTATTGTTATTGTAAATTTTTGTGGGGGAGGAGATGTCTATTTTTTAATATTTTTTGGTAGGGCTAGAAATTTTTCATATGAATTATACTACGTATTATTGTCTTGATTTTATTTTCTTTCTTTCTGCCTCTCTTTTTATTTACAATTATATCACAACATTCAATTTAAACATATGATATGTTAGTTCAAATCTTCATAATTATTTTTGGTATTTTTATTTGTTTTTATTAAAATCCTGCAGCTCTAAATCTCCTAAACATACTATGGCATGAAGTTGGATCAGTAACTAAACAGAATTTAAACAGTCAGAAAGGCATTAATTTTCTTTTGTCATTTTCATTATTATTAGGTTGTATAGAAAAAACAATATGTAATAATTTAAAATAAGAAAGATGACTATCATTCTTATGGTGAATCCAGGTGAATTTTGCTTAAACTTACAGTAAAACTAATAGAAATTACTCTATTAAATCTTTGTTGATTACATGACAGTAAAGGAAGTTGCTGATTGAAGTAAACCCTGTGATTTGCAGTCTAGACCCTGCTGTGTTGTAGTAGTACATGGGAACCAGAATTCAACTTGGACTGGAGATGATATATAAACATATATAAACATATCATCACTGTGGGTAGTGACATGCAACAGATCTTAAAAAACTTAAATATCGGGGAAAATAGCTTTGAAGCTGTACACCCTATATGAACTTGGCAGGGGGGAATATAAGGGTTATATAAGTAAAACAGAAAAAATTAGAAAAAAACCCCAAGGACTTAAATGTGATCATCAGCTGTTATAATCATCATAGGTTGTATAGAAATGAGTTTAAAAACAAACAAACAAACAAACAAAAAACTCCAAGAAAACCCAAGACTCTTTTCAAAGTATTAATTTTTCGTAGTATTAATTCAAATACCAGCTTTATACTGTGCTGAAGTAAAGTGGGAAGAGTTCTGTGAAACTGATGGACTTTAGTCTGGGTTCAAATTGATCGGAGAGTAAATGCAAACAAGACTTGTTTAGCTGTCATTTAAAAGCCATAAAAGTGTGAAATATTTGCTTTAGTACAAAGAGTACTTGGGGTGTTCCAGTGTTACTATCACTGCAATTTTTATGCAAATGGGGATTATTCACAATTTTTGTGATGAAATGAAGTTAGTATAGTTCTTGTAGATCTACCCCTAGCCACAAATACCACACAGACATTTGGGAAAATTGTAGAGATCCTCAAGTAGAAGAGTTGTGGAAGTATAGGATACTGTTTCTCTCCATGGAATATTCATAAACAAACTCCCCCACTGTTTCTTTCTTAGAGGAAGGCTGTGTTCCTAGAATTCTGCTTTACTTTAAAGATTAGATGTAGAAATATCAGTAATGCCCTCTGGTGTTTTCCCTTTTTTTTTTTTTTTTTTTTTTTTTTTTTTAAGGGGCAGAATATAGAGGCAAAACCCCTTTGCATGGGGAATACTGTCCCAATAATTTAATTGAGCAATATTCTACAATATGTTGGAGTGTTTTCTCATTATTCCAGAAAGCTGGCCCATCCACTTTTTAACACAAGTAAATAATAAATTAATCTGCATAGCTAAAGATGTCAACTGCAGTCAGCCATCTGCGCCAGTATTGCTGTTGCTCAGCAACTGTAATTTACTACTATGTGAGGCCATGTGATGTGGGATGGAGTTTGCTGGGCAGTCACTGGCCCAGCCCTGCTCTCACCAGACAGCTTAATCCTTTTCATGATTCGCTCAGTGCAGCTCTGATGAACTTTGTTAACCTTTTCTCTGCCATCCTCTTGGTTTGCAGTTGGATATTTTGTCAATCATTCACGTGTTTCTGGCATACTAAATCTCAGTGCAGCTGATCAAAGCAATGAGCATTAGTTGCATTACTGCATGATGCAGTGCACTGAGCTGTGTTTAAAAGTCTTTTTCTGTACTATGTGCATGAGGCAGCTTAATCATATCCTTGGCTATAAAAAGCAAGTTTTTAGATATCCTGAGATACTGACATTAAAAAAAATCAGAAGATTATGTTTGATGTTTTGCTTTATGATTCTAATTATGTAAGTCATACAATAATAGTTCTCCAAACATTCATAATTCATATTTAAACTATAGATTTTTGTATTGGTAATTTAAGCAGAGTAGTGGAGTATGTTTTCAGATTGTGATAACTGCATAATATAACTCATTCAGTAGTGTTTAGTAGCTTTTGAACAGCTAAGTAACATTTAAAAATAGTTTTTCAATATTCTATTTAAAAAATCTGCACCAGCATTGGTTTAGCACCAAGCTACAGAGCTTGTAAACACTGCTGTGGTTTGTGGAATGACCATACTGCTGACTAGAATCTAGTGCTGTATTTGTGAGCATCTTGAGTCAGTGTTCCCTGGCAAACTCATCATACACCTGAAAGGAAGGTAAATATGTGTTTTGCAGTGATGATGTATTTGCCTGAAATGAGGATCAGTTGCATACTGTGTACAATTGTTAAATGTTTGGCTCGGTGTGATTACTTTGAACCGTTGAGAACTTATTCATGGAAGAATGGTGTAGAAGAAAAATCTTTGTCTCTAGTATTGCACAATCTTATTTATAAGACATTTTAACTTGTATGTTGATGCACCAATTTAATTTGGTTTGTGATAGTTGCGTTTTTCTGTTCATAACGGGATTTTCCAATTTAGCTTCTTGTCTCAGAGTATTCTACCACACTGCATGAAGCTGCATAAAATCATGTGCTTGAGCACTTTATTTTTCATGTTTCTCTCATCATCTTGGCAAAAATGTCTGCTAAGAGCCAAATCTGGATTCATCACTGCTCTTTGAAATTGTCAGGGACCGAATAAGTAACTGTGTTTTCAAACTAGAAACTGATTTTGTCAGTAAAGCTTTGGAGCTGAGCACTGTCAGCAAAGTCCATTTACATATCTGTGGTAATGTAAAGGGATGTTAATATTTTATGTATATTTTAAGTTCCTTTTTATAGCAGCAAATGACTGTTCTAAATGAGACTGAGACCCATTCACTTGGCGTGCAGCTCTGCTCTGCAAGAGGACTGTTAGTGTGGCTTCTGAGAGCCACATTGGTATTGTGTGCCAGTAATTTTTATATGAAATATGTTCAATCTGCAAGTCAAAATTTGTTTCTTATGTACTTCTGGAATCATAGAATCAAGATAGATTCTCTTCCTCCCCTACATCATCTGAAGGGATAGAAATTAAGCTTGCCAGGCAATGCACTTGCTGGCAGCTTTCCTGCTGCTTTTGGTTGGTATGTGTTGTTAGAAGAAATCTCAATCATTTTTGAAGAAAGGAATAGACACTGGATTGCCTTCAACTGTGTTGTCTTTGTTTGGAATATGGAGAAGGACTGAACTAGAGTTGCTATTTGTTGTTGGTGTCAGTTATTAGCTTGCCTTCCTTTATGCATTCATGATCTATGGAGTGTAGTGTTATAATTTTCTTCAAAGTAATTCTCCATGGATGTTGTTAATAAAATACCAAATAAATTCATTTGGTGCTTCAAACCAGAAGAGTTGATGCTATGGTCGATGAGTACATAACATACATTTTAATTACTTTTTTGTTGTTCTAAGGGCATATAGTTTCTACAACAATTAGAAAGCAAAGTAGCAATTTCCTTTCCTCAGGAGTTGAAATCTGAACAAAAATGCTGCATTAAATCTGTCAAGTTTACTGTCCTAGTTATGGCACTTATTGGTATGGCTCTCAGAATGAAGAAAATCACTTACAGATTCCTTCTAGAAATAAGACCCAGCTCCCACCTCTATATACTGGTGTAAAAACCAGACAACTTGGGTTTCTCAGCATCAAAGAGCAATCTTCTTCATAGACAGGAACTGCTAAAGCTCACAAGTTCCTCTGGAAACTTTTGCTTTTTAATCCCATATAAAGATATTAGAAATGTGAAGAAGGAAACCAGGAGGTCACAGAACTGCTGCTCAGGAACAGCTTTAAGGATAGAGAAACATTTGTATTTTAGGTACCTGCAGCACCAGTAAGTTTTACTTCATCAGTAATAACGTGGAAGAGCATCTGTATTTAATGGAAGTCTGTTCCTATTAAAATTTATGGAAAATCCCTGTAATAATGGTAGAACAACCAGGCAAGTGTTTGATAGAAAACTGTATCACATAGCATATTTCATTTTGAACTCCTGCTGTTCCAATCACAGGACTACAGTTTGTGCAGTTTTGTATTTGTTTGAAGATGTGTGTAGCCTATAATGACTTGAGCATTTTGGCACTTAATTCCTCCCACTAAAATGCATGGGAGGAATTTTATGTTTAAACCAGAACGATTTAAAAACTAATACAGTGAAGTGAAACTTTGTGCATTTGACATTTTAAAGTTCAGCTGTGTGCAGCAAATTCGGTTTTGGTTTTGGAGGCTTCAGTTTCATACCAAGAATGCGCATATGTGTAAATATGTATATATTTTTTAAAAAAATAATAAGAAGGGAAAATTAGTGGTTTAGGGTAAAGGTTTTGTCTTCTGCACAAGGTTGTTTTGAAATCTGTAGCATAGAAGTAGTGTTTGTTTGGACTCCAAGTAGGTAACAGAATCAGATTGGACAAGCTGCAGGTTGAAGACAAACCTAAATGCTTATAAATGCAATTGGAACCTGGACACCTTAAATGTAAGAATTATTCAAACCTACTCATTTTATAGCCCCACCAACTGTACGGCTACTATGTTTGAGGCCTTAAAAGTGTCATAGTGATTTAAATTTAGATTTCCTGGAAGCTGAATGAGAGCAGGTAGGCAGCTGTTGTTGCCATGGTGTCAAAGGAAGCAGAAGCAATGAATCCCTACAGAAAGTGCATTTCTCAAATATCTGTAAGAATCCTTTGAATAAGGGGAAAAAGGCATTCCTTGCTTAGGATCTTGTCTTTCTCCACTGCAGAGCAGAGACTACATGCCTAATACGAGAAATCTTAGCTACTTTGCCAAAGCCAGACAAGTGTGACAGCCTGGTGTTTTATTACACTTAAGCCCTAGAAAACCCTTAAGGATTCATCCATGAATGGTATTAGCATGTATCTAATTAAATTATGTTACTAATATCTAAAATCAGGTAAGGGAAGTGATCATTAAGCAAACAAAATGGGAGTTGAGCTAAATGTAATCCTTGCTCAAGTCCTCTATACGTCTGAACTTAATTCCTTTCATAATTAAAAGCAGAGTTTAAACATGTATTCCAGGATTTCTTCAGATGTTTTCACCTTTTAACAGTCATCTGCTATATGGTTTGCAAGTAGAACAGAAAAGTCTTCAAACAATCTAAAAACATTGCACTGAAAATGGAAGATAAGGACAACCTTATTATGAACGGAAATTTGCAGCTGAGGCCAAAATTTGTCATCGCTTTGTGAAGCTGTTAGTAATAGTGAACTTACATTCCAGAGTGTGTGTTCACACCATATTTATGAGAATAATTGAAATAACTCTGTTTTAGGGAGCTGCATCCAACTCTTAAGTTTTGCTGCTGTAAAAATACAAGGCTGGCAAGGCACACCAGAGTAATGAAATCATTGTCTCAGTCCATGACATCAGAGCTCTTGTCTTCCTATGAGCTCCGATATTACTCAGACAAAATCTTTTCTCTGCATGAAGTGCCTCTAGACTTGTTCCATGGTGTCTAGTAGAGATTTCATAGCATCACAGAATCATTTATGTTGTAAAAGATCTCTAAGACCATCGAGGCCTGAGTGAGAAACACCATCCAGGAATCTTCACCTTTAAGGGGAAAAAAGACTTAGGTTGTGTATTCTCCTACTTGTGGTGTGTGCAAATGCTGTAGCTGGCACCCTGCATTCCACACAAAGACTAAAGAACAGGAGAAGAGCTACAGGTGACCTCCTTAAATATCTGCTTGCAGCTGGAGGCCCATGGGACTCTGTACCATATTGAATGGCATTTTTGCTGCCTATAATGTTTCTGCTAGTGATGGAAAGTGTGGAAAGTAGCACGTGACCACACGTTTTAGGCAATTTGATCCTTTCTCAGATGGTGAAGCTGGAGTTTTCTGCCTTATCAGAAATATGGTTTCCCTCTCATGTAATACTTCTTGGGAATGATAAAAAAAATGCTTTAAAGTTGTGAGGTACTATAATTGATGAGAAACATGAGTACATACATTATTTGCATTATTCCTTCTCCTTGTGAAAAGAGGGGCCATGCAGAGGTACAGTAATTACCCTAGAAACTTCTAATAACAAAGGGCTTTTGGGAAACCTAATTATGGCTCTTGAAATACCCTCAGGGCTCAGGCAAAGCTCCTCACTGATTCTGGATGAACACTTGCCCCCTGAAATTTGTGGTAATTCATACATTTGTGTTATACATGATGCCCATTTACACACCTCTGTGGCTAATTCACTGGATACATATGTACTGCCAATACCTGTGCTCTGTAATTTAAACCATTACCAAAAGCATAAGCTGTATTAAGAGCTTGATAGATGTATGCTTAAAGATAATTATGCATTTTCTGTATTTTAATTCTGATTATTGTTTTCTATCAGCAGACTTGATGTGTTAAACTATTTTACCAGTATTTGTCATTATTCTGGCAAATCATTGCTGTAAATGAATCACTAGGTCCCATGAAATTCCAATGCATTTTTTTAATTCTGCTGGGTTTTTATCCTCCAATATTCAGCAGTGTGTAAACTGAATGTGAAGCTATTAGAATCATGGGCTCAGTGATAGCTTGACTCACAGCAATGTGGAGAAGAATGAAAAGAATCAGCTGTGCATGTTAATTGCGAAATATTATTAGTGATATTTTTCCCTTTTTACACAGAAATTTAAAATACTGGAGCAAGTCCTATATTAGAATAACTTATTATTATGTTTATTTTATTAATTTTGCCTTATCTTAATTATAATTGCCTCTTTTGGGTTTTTTTTTTTTTTTTCAGATCAGTGAATGGCTCTGTTTGAACTGCCAGGTGCAAAGAACATTAAGAGGTGACCTAGCAGCAGGTCATGGTCCTGGGCCACAGCCACCTGCACCCAAACAGAAGACACCCATTCCACCTTCAACAGCTAAACCATCTCCCCAGCCACAGCCTGTTCAAAAGAAAGATGTGACTCCAAAACCTGATCCTTCACAGTTAGCAGATTCGAAAAAACCTCCGCCACAAAAAAAGCAAACACCCTTGCCTGGGTCTCCTCCTGTAAAATCAAAACAGCCCCGTGCAGAGCCCACTGAGATCTCCCAGCAAACAGATGCCACTCCAAAATCTGATCAGGTCAAGCCAACACAGGCTGAAGATAAGCAAAAACAACCCAGTGTACAGAAGCCTACAGCAGACACTGTATCTACCTCTGTAGCACCAGAGCAGAAGCAGGATTTGGCAGGCCCCAGACCACCAACTCAGCAGAAAGTGACAGATTCCCCGAAGCCTGAGCTTGCAAAGCCATCCCAGGACACACAACCAGCCGGCGATAAACCGGATTCCAAACCTGTTCCACAAGTGTCCCGGCAGAAGTCAGATCCCAAGCTTGCCTCTCAGCCTGGGGCCAGAGCAGATGCTAAAGCTCAAAAGCCTGTTGAGCCAACGCAAACAAAAGATGATCCTAAAAAGTTACCAACGAAACCGGCCCCAAAGCCTGACACCAAACCAGCTCCCAAGGGCCCACAGGCAGGGGCAGGAGCCAAGGCAGTGGCAGCACAGCCGGCGCCTCAGCCCCAGCCGCCTCAGAAAACTCCAGAGCAGTCAAGGCGCTTCAGCCTTAACCTGGGAGGCATCACTGACACCCCTAAACCTCAGCCTACAACACCACAAGAAACTGTTACTGGGAAACTCTTTGGATTTGGAGCTTCATTCTTCAGCCAGGCCTCAAATTTGATTTCCACAGCGGGTCAGACAGGGTCTCAGACATCGGGCCCCCCTCCTCCTGCTGCTGCAGTAAAGCAGCCCCAGCCTCCAGCACAGCCTCCAGCTCCTCAAGCAGCCCCCAAAGAGGCTCAGCCTCCTCCCAAAGCTGTTCCTGTAAAGAAAGAAGCCAAGCCTCTTACAACTGAAAAAACAGAGCCCTCAAAAGTGGATAGTGTTTTAACTAAAGCGTCTGATTCAGAAAAGAAACCTGGTTTGGCTAAAGATAGCAAGCCTCAAGCTGCTGAAGCTAAGAAACCTGATGGGCTGTCAGAACCAGAGAAAGCTAGCCAACCTGAAATGTCTTGTCCCCTTTGTAAAACTGGACTAAATATTGGTTCTAAGGATCCCCCCAACTTTAATACCTGTACCGAGTGCAAGAAAGTTGTGTGCAATCTCTGTGGATTTAACCCAATGCCGCACATAGCTGAGGTAAGGCAATGGAGTCTGTGTTAACCCTCTATTCCTACCTACAGGCTCTCTGTGGAGACAGAAGTAGCTGGGTTTTAGCTATTGAATGGTTAAATTTTCTCGAGCATTTCATCATCTGAAATCTTTTGAAATTAAGTATCTGTGTTGTATGAAACTTAGTCACTTGTCAGATAGTACTTCTGATGAATTTTTGACATATTGAGGAGGTCTGGTACAGGCAGTTGCTAGGGCTTTGCGACCTTAAGCAGATATGGTTATTTACTCCTTTGGAACTGATGCTGCTATGACACAGCAAACTAATGTACTTTCAGTCTGTTATAAGCTTTTTCTCATACTTCAGTTTTGTCTCCTAATGTGTGCTTCTTTAACCAGTGCCTCTGATTCAGAAACCTATTGAATGAAGAAATGTGTTAATGCTTAGTTATTGCCCTTCCCTCCTGTTTAATACATCCCTAAATTTATTCCATTAATCTCATTCTGGCTCTGGAGCCTTTGCATATGCTGATGCATTCATTAGGAAGGTTGAAGTTTTGAGTGATACCTATGTGGTGAAAGATGTAATCTTTTGACAAGAACAATACAAGGCTCACAGAGTTACTTCATTCATTAAAGACTGTCACTTTGAAAGTGCTTTTTCTGTGATTGCCTGAGACAGCTAGTCATATTTAAAAGAATTACACAACTTACTTTCAACAGTTTCCTCATATTGCATGTTTTTATCTGCTTCTTTTCTCGATGTAATTTTTTTTACAAGGGGATTGGAAACTTTATACTACCTTAAGGGAAAGGTGGAAGCACATCTGATTTGCCCTATGAATTTGGCAAGTTTAATTCAACAGAAGCAGACTACCTAGAAATACTTGTGAGCAGTTGAAATGTTTAAGTTGGCCTGTGCCACACATGAGGACTGTGGTAATTAGTGTTCTGCCTTTGAAATCTGAATGAATAAATGACAAATGACTGCCAGGGTTAAAAGATATCACATCTCTGTCTTAAGGTGAGAATAAACGTGGGAAGAAATAGCATATTGCAGGGAAAATATTAATTATGATGCTTGTATATGGCTTTCTTTGTGTATTATTTTTCTGGAATATATTATCATTTGAGGTCTTTTTCCTAATACAGTAAGCACATTTTATCCAACACATGAATATGTTGTCGAATGTGTTTGTGGTCATTTAGGTCAGAAAAAAAGATCTGAAAATGCAATAAGATTGATCAGTGATTGAAAATTTGGATTCAATTGGGATTCAATCAAATTCAATTTGATTTTTAACATTGTTTATGCACTGAATACCATCAAACACACATGCTTCATCATTGTCCCACTCTGGGTATACACACACACTTCTAGGGATTTAATTGTGAAAAATACTTACGGCTTTCTCCAGGGGCACTCTAGTATGCATACAGAGAGTACCATGGAAACAAGATGTATCCGTTCTGGTGACACATTGTTCAAATGACAGCTACACAAGTCCTGGTGCATGACTTGTTTTCTTCAGTTCTTAGTTGTGATGGTGTGGGACTGCCTTGTGGTGTGCAGACATGTTACCTTGATTTCTTCTGGTTGAGATGATGAGGCTGCTACTCTGCTTCTGTTTTTCCATCATAGTTTTTTTTAGAAGATTCCCTCTGCTTCTGCTCTTTAGCATATTCAAGGTTTGAAATATGAATGATTTTCTGTAGTCTGACTTCCTCACGCCTTTCTTTATTTCTCTTTTGGCTCCTGCTTGCACATTCTTTTTCCTTGTACTACACATTTCCACCTCTGTCCACATTTTCTGTCTTGCCTTCTTTTTTCCACTCAGTTTTGCTAGAAAGTGGCAATGTACTTTTCCTTCACAACAGGAGGTGGTTTGCTTGGCTGAGAGCATCCTGACTTTCCTTTTCATAAAGATTGGACAGACAGAACAGAGAACTCATAGCTTCATCTCCCAGATTTGCCATGTGAAAAATGTGTTTATGGTCAGATTGCAATTCTGTCCCTGGATGCACAGTATACAGGATATATACTTTCCCGTGACAGGAACATGATGGTGAGCAAATAGTTTTGCTCACTTACAATCTCTTTTCATGTACCAGATTCTTCTGATGTGTTCAGTACTCTCATGGAGGTTTTATTTACTTGTCTCTTTCTTTAAAGGTTAGGAAGGAGAAATAAAAATGCTTTTTAAAGCTGGTCTTTCTGGTGGTTTTCTACCTAATTATTTTTTCCTATACTGTGCATTCAGATAAAAAATGTAATTTTTTATGCCTTCTTGGCCACAGAAATGATTTTGGATGAACAAACCTATTGCATCTTAAACATAATCTTCGTTTTTCTTTGGACCTGCGGCTGTATCACAGTTATTCTGACAGTTGCTCATGTGTTGTCTACATTTTGTTCCCTCAGTAATGGTTGAAAATGAGTGAAACTTTATTGACTAAGTGATGGCTGAGCCCTTGTTGCCAACAAAGCTTGTATTAGGCTACATGGTAAGGATCAGTCCAATGGAGCAGGGAAGCCAGTGTTTCCTTTTCAAATTCAGAGGAGCATCTAAACCACATGGGCACTTGTACTTTAAGATCTCTCAGCAGGGTGTTTTTTCCAGCCAGTGTGCTGCTGTACTGCAGACACAGCTGAGAGTACTTTTAAGGGAAGAAAGCGCTTTCTTACAGTGGCAGTTGTTTGTTCTTGCCTATATGTGACAGAAATAACTTTCAAAAAAGTCTCTGAGCTGCTGCAGTCCGTCCTCTAACAACCCCTCTACTGCAGAACATATAACTAGACTCTTACCTAGTCAAAATCAACAATATCCTATTTACTTCAGCGAACTTGTTTTGATTTGTGCAAGCAGAGAATTAGGCTAGAATACTTTTTCTTCAAATGAGCTGATTGTTCTTTTTCTCCCTGATTTGTTGATACAACAGTCAAACAGTTATTTACTTAAATGGTAATTTATCCATGATGCAAACAGCCACAAATGATTAAATAAATGACACTTGATAGATTTCAGAGACCCACAGGACCATGGGAGCCCTAGTGCATTAGCAGACTCCTTATTCTGCCATTTGCTCAATGGGGAGGAGAACTGTTTACCAGCTCTGTAATTAGCTTTCCAGCTCAGGTAGTTGGAAGCAGCTCTATTTTTAGTAACAAAGCACAAGATCACAACTGCTGAAGCCAGAAATGAAATGTGTGGCAACGACCATTTTGTGCATTTAAAACTCAGTGATCTGTTCAGAATATTGAGCGGGAGTGGAGATGGTTGTCTATAATGTAATTATGTTGAGGTCAGAAATGTAGAACATGTGATAAATTAATGCAGCATTTAAATGTTTAAAAAAGACGGTTTAAAAGCTAAACTAAGGAA
Organism: Sylvia atricapilla; assembly: GCF_009819655.1. Classification (NCBI taxonomy): domain Eukaryota; kingdom Metazoa; phylum Chordata; class Aves; order Passeriformes; family Sylviidae; genus Sylvia; species Sylvia atricapilla. The sequence goes on along the minus strand of NC_089144.1, from coordinate 14,713,992 downwards.
AAATAAGATAATCCAGATTTTTAGATTTTATATGAGAAGTATGAAGGATAACATCTTAGTAGAATCACGTTATGAACAGAAAGAGATGAAAATGTGAAGTGTGTATATGTGACTGTGCTAATGGATTTGATCATATAGAACTGCCAGGAGACAACAGAAGCACTTTTTAGTCTACTGATAGCTATAACATTACCTGGAAAAGCACTGGGAAGTAAAGAATGCTCAAGTGTGAAATAAATTACTGGGGCTACAGAAAGGAAAGTAACATTTTGAGTCATGGAGAAGGACAGGGAGAACTGAGAAGGGCAGAAGAGGCATCACATCTCTGACTTGGGAAGGACTTGCTTGAAAAAGATGTAATCTGTTAGAAATGTGGTTAGAATACATAATATAAACTATTTTAGAGTGGTATTTCTTAATATGTTTATTGCATGTAGTCTGTATGAAATTGTTTTGCATTGGTGGATATGATGACAGGAATCTATAAAGCTTGATGATTTATGTCCAATTAATTTTCTTATATATATATATATATATTAAATAAATAGATACGTAACTTGCCAAATGTACTTACATGTTTTTCTGATAACTCATTTTAACACTCCTATTTATTAGACGCAACTAAATAAATAATTTTTCTTGTCCCCATAGATCATGGAGAGTAGGAAAAGCAAAAATACTTTTTTTTTTTTTTTTAATTAAGCACAGTGTTTTCATTAAACTCCATATTATAACCAGGCAAAAAATTGGTAACTTGTTCTTCCAGTATGAACTTCTAGAATTAGCAATAAATAGCATTTTGGAACTGATAAAAGCCTCTCTGGGGATGTGGTAACATGGTGTAATATACCTGGATACATCTTAGATTTTTCTGCCTCCTCCCAAAATCCTGCAGAAAGGGTACTGGCATGGGTGAGTGAGCACCCAGTGTAAATAATTCTGCTAGATTCTGTTTTTTCAATACTTCACTGATACATGAAATGGAGTGAGAGCCTGAGCTAGTATCCCCTTATACTCAAGCTTCAAAAGTAGGCTTTAAAAAATAATTTAAAACCCCCCACCAAACCTGATCTGAGGGAATCAAACCCAGCTATTGAATGCCCAGATATGCCTTGGACTTTTTTAAACAACTGTGCAGCAACATTATAAAGTAATAATGCATGTATTATTCTAATGAGAATCCCTAAAATAGTGTACTGCACCATCTGAGGTGACACTCATTGCCTATCTTTAATTAATTAACAGCTCTGTACTGTCATGTATTTCCTACTTGAAAAAGCTCAGACCACTCTGCAAAGTGGCAGGTTTAGCTCCCGTAAGAAGCTCCTATCTTCTCTCTTATGTTTGGTGATGAGTTGTTTTGGAAACAGATGGTGTCTGGGAAACACAGTGAAGTAGAATTTGCACTAAAGAGACAAAGAGAAAAACAATCAGTCCTTTCAGTTGCATAATTTATCTTCCCTGCTTCTTCCCTCTCCCTTTAAAGAGCCTTTTAAAATTTTGATTGTAAGAAAGCGAATGCTATTACTGTTTAATAAAGTAACTAAATAATACAGAACATAATAGGCTAACACAATGTACTCCCTAACATTTATGGAAATTTTATCCATTAAGTGATAATTCTTTATAATTGAGAAAATATTAAAACTACTGCTAATTATTGCTTTGAAGGATAAAATCTGGCATTGAAAAACAGAGTGCATGTTAGATGATTAAAAATCCTACTATATTTTTTGACTGTCAGAATGAAATTAATCTCACTCCAAATTAGGTATCTTACTTTTCTGTTAAGTGTATTCAATATGCATGACAGACAAAAATATTAAAGTGGAAATATTTTTCATAACAGAATGACTCACCTCTTCCATTTTTCCTATAAAGCACATATATTGTGTTTACACAGACTAGAAGATCTAATATGGAATGACTCTTCAATGGATGATTTAGTCAAAATTGAACACAGAGAAATATTTCTTAAAAATTTGATGCCTGAATTAACTTTTTAAATAAGGTTGAAGAGCTTAAGCTTTGTCAACGAAGTTAGATTTCTCTGTTTCCTGTTTGCAAAAGTATTTAAATGCTTAAAGATAGACAGATACTTGTAAGGATGTTAGAAGCTAATGTCCTTCTATGATGCCTCAGCCAAACTTCCTCCAAAAATCCCAACTTTGACCTGATGATTTTGCAGAGCCCTGAACTTCTGTCTTCTGCACGTGGCTTGAGCTGTTCCTTTTCAGCAGTGTTTAGCTTCTGTTTAAACCCCTTTGAAGTCCAGACATGGAAAAACTTGTGGGGTGTCTGATTTTGGTGTGTCTGAGGATTGCTCAACCAGGGGCAGTGCTGCTTGGCATTAAGCATACCAGCTCCAGGTACTTTAATAATTCATAACAATAATAAAGCCTGCTCATGGTCAAGTGTGATGTGGTGGTGGTTTGCCAAGTTTATTTGTTCTTCAGTGGTATTATGTGCAGAATACAGATCTGCAAATAGACATGTGATTTCAGGACACTCATCCTCACCTCAGGCCTGTTGCTGCCATGGTACAGCCAAGCTTCTTGTCTCCCAATTTCCTTCAAGACCTCACGAGTCTGCACCCAAGTTTCAACAAAGTCAACCACTGCATTCAGATAACCTATCCAGTAGATGTCCTGTGATGGTTTTGTTTGAATTCCCCATCACTGTAGAGGGAAATGAAACATTGTTACTTTCTCACAACTTTCTCTGAATAGGTGTCCTTACTTTCAGTAGGGCTGCTTGGTCCAGGAGCAAATTATACGCTAATGCTGTTTAATTTTTTTGGCAGTCAGGTTTTGATGGTTATTTCTGAATGTGATCTTGGGAGGATATTTGAAAGCAAGGCATCTTAGATCTCTGGGGTCATTAGTCAAGGCATGAATTACAAGATTGCATTCTTGTTGATTTTCCTTTCAGTATTTATGACCATAAAATTAGGTTTTGTTTTTTTTTCCCCCTGAAATTAAATTCAAGGAGTGAAGACTGGCCTCATTGCTCAAAGTAATAATGTGACCTTTAGAAGAACTATTACCATGATTAATTGCCTGCTATTTGTTTCCTTTATTCTAGTTTCTAAAAGTTTCCAAATTACCTCTCTGAAAAAAGAACTCCATTGAAACCAACAATAAGATATAGACATAAAGCTGTGTAAGGCCAGATGGCTTTTATTAATGTTGGTAATGGCCACTGATGGTGTGAAATCCAAAGGGATGTCTGCAGCAGCACTGCTGCTGGCACACACAGCTCCTGTCTATCTGGCTCTTTTTTGTCCACTTGGAATTCATTTGCAATGTGTTCTTTACTTATATATATTATTCCATCTTACATGCCTTTGCATTTTTGAAAGATAAAACGCTCAGGTGAGCGATTAATGCAGAGCTTTCAGTGTTGATTTTTGTGTGTGCTTTATTTTTCTCCTGTGCAGATAGTTTATAGACTAGTGTATTAGAGACAGTCAAGCTGGAGTCACAAATCTAAAACAGATTATCAGGAAAATTACTGACCTGGCCTTGAGCCAGGTGATTTTCTTCTCTGTTACTTCATTAGAAATTTGGTTGGTGTCCCATTATTGAATGAGGAAGAAGTCTTTTGAAAGCTAAGGTGGTAGTAACTTCAATTTGAATCTTGAGTTTTGAATTTGAAGTTTGACTTTTTCTACTCAACTTTATAATAGTAATTTAAAGATAATTTATTTATTGAGATTAAGGTATTTCATGTTTTTCTTTTCCGTTACAGTGTAATACATTTTTGTTCATGCTTTATTGAGAAACAAAAATGCTTACTTTAGAGAATTTAAATATTGCTGTGAGTTTTAGTTAATGTCAATATAAAACCCAGTGATCCACTTCCAGACTTTCTTAAGCAAACAGACAAAATCTACTGTATGTTAAGTGCCTTAATTTTTGGGTTTTTTTGGTGCTCAGGTAAGATATTGCATGCTGTCTGATCACATTAATGATATGTGGGAACACTGTCATAAGTTGGGTGACCATAAAAATATTCAGTTTTTCCATAAGAACCTTCACATAGTTTTGGTGTTGGATAGATTCTCTAATAGAAGGGAGCTTCAAATGAAATTTTTTTAATATTCCAGGAATATGAAGAGCTGATGCTCTTCCAAGGAACAAATGCTATAATAGCATGTTGAAAAATATCTGAGGATTTCATATATCTGAAACCAGGATACTTTTCCCTAAATATTTGCCACTGTGATTGATTGTAGTAGGACCGATAGATACTGTAGTATTTAATAAAATTCTAAGAAGATAGTATACTGTCAATTTAAATATTTGCATACATTTTGTGATCTCATTTCTTGAAGAACAAGGCTATTTATGTCAAAGAAGTTAAGTTCCAATTCCTTCATATGCTAAAAATTTTGTGTCATGTTTCTGCTGACCAAAAGCCAAATGTTGTCTCACCACAACAGCATATTAGTAAAGAAAGGTCAACATTTCACGCAAAGAAATTCTATAAAATTCCTTGTTTGCCACTACTGTGGGGTGATTTTAAACTTAATGGGATAGAATGAATGTAATCAAAGTAATTGCAACTAATTTTAACTGTTTGCAAAAAGTGTGGCTAGCTGTTAAAATAAAAAATCAGATGTAAAGGGAAAGATGAAATGAACAAGAGGGGGCATTTACCTATTTCTGTTTGCATTCTACATTAATATTTCTCCCTGAGTAAAGAAAAGATTGTCATTTAAAGAAACAGAGGTCAGTATTACTTTTAGTTTTGCTGAAATGCATATAGTTCAGTGGACCAGAATGAGAACAAATGTGACTTTAGATTTAATGTTATTTATCTATTAAACTGATTTCTGCAGTATTACTAAGAGTAAGGATGGAGGCTGAGGGGAACCTAAGCCATTATACAGTAGTGGAAAGGAGATTAGATTCATGCCAGTAAGCTGCTGGAGATGCTGTCTAGGCAGCATTTGAAACAGGAGGTCATAGACTGATGTTGAAAAGGGGGATTAGCTGCTGCTGAACTGTTCTGGTTGAATTTTGTACAAAATGCTGTTGAATGGGGGGGAAAAGGAAATATATATATATTTGCATCACTAGAAAAAAAAGAAAAAAAAAAGTAGGAGTCAGTTGGCTGTATCAGACCAGAACACTCACTGAGAAGAATGATGAGGTGTATTAGTTTTCCATCTGTGTTTTGGAGGTTAATGAAATTACTCAGACAGTGAGGTAACTTAGGCTTCTAAGGACAAGACTGAAAGACCATCTGGTGATCTTCTGTTTTTAGTATTTCTAGGTTAGTAAATTTCTTTGTTGTTGTTGGGTTTTTTCTTTGTTTTTCTTCTTTTTTTCCTTAGCAAACAGCCTTCACACTGGAAATGGTCCAACTGTCACATACAGAGATTAGAAATTGAGCATATGAAATCTTGTCCTTATGTGTACTATTATAATGCATGCATTTACCTTTTCAGTTACTTTTTGTAGTTACCTTAATAATTGTGCTTAAGACTTCAAATTTTGGAAGGATTTCTGACTACTTTCCTGACATACCAAAGGAGTATATTGTGATTTTTTTTTTGTCTGGTTTTGCAATGGCATTCTCATAATTGCTGAAGATGATGACATTACTCTGATCCTCATTATTATTTGTCAATACAAATATCTGATTTTTTTGAAGAGCCACTTCTGTAATTGATCTTAAATTTTTTATCTTCCCTTTTATATGAGAAGAAAAAGATGTATTTCTTTCTGATTGCTGATAAGCTATTAGTGAATGTCTTCAGGATATTAGTTAGCAACTATAGTTTTGTACATTTAGAGCATGATATGAGCTTCTTTACTGTCTAGATAAGCTATCAGATATGCCTGTTCCTCACCCTCCCTCAAACAAACACACCAACTCTGAAATGTCTACATAAATGTTATTCACCCACAGCTATTCAATGGGAATTTTCACTGAAACGTTGAACTCTGACGTAGTACAAGAGAATGAGCCTGGGCACATACCAAATTTCAGATGCTCTCTTCTTGCTTTTGAATTACAGTAGGAAAAAGACTGCATTGTTTAAAATACCTGTTATTTCTTAAATATTTTTATTTTGAAATATGCATTTTGTAAATTTTTATTTTTGAAATATGCATAAGTATTTTGTTTGCTCAGAACTCAATCTGACACTGAAAATTGGCTAAATTTGGTGTTTCGTAAGAGAATTTTCTATTTTTCTTTTAAAGTCAGAGGTGGACATTGGATTAAAGTTTCAGCACTATCTCTAAAAATATTTTGATATTTGTAAAGTTTAACTATAGAAAGAGAAAAACTCAGAATAAAACCAAACTGTGCTGAGCTTTTTTTTTTTAAGCACAATTTATTTTCTACTTAATCCAGCTCAAGGTTGATGCCATGGTATGGCATTTGTAGGACTGAGAAAGTGTAGGCTTTGTTCTCAGTACAGAGCAAGTTACACAGGACTGCCTCTTTCATGGGCTTCTGTACATGCACCTTTGTGCTGGCCTACAATGCACTCCTGTTTTTTTTTCCTAGCAGTTGTAGCCAAGAACTCTTGTATTGTGCTGTGCAGTGAATTTTTCAAGTCAGGTGCCCAGTATATCTGGGACTCACACTGTTGTGCCAGACACCTAAAGAGGAAGAGCACTGTCGTTTTTCTTCTATATCACCTGTCAGCTGAAGGATCTCCTGATCAAAACATGATCTCTCACTTGATTTGGCATAATTTTAAATACTGTAGCTGTGCTGTTTCTTCTCCAGACCTGTAAGAATTGTGTTACTGCTCTGTCACCCTTCAAATGACAAATCTGGTCAATGCTTTTGCATGAGGTGCAATAATGCACATTGTAGCTAAATGAAACTTATGTTTGAAACCATAATGTTTTACAATTAGTTAATTAGAGACTTGAGTAAAATTCATACTCATCCCTCCCCTTGCTTTTTCCTCTATGCTATTGGTAACTGGAATCAAGAAAGGTTTAGCTTTAATATGGTGATTTGGCCTGTTCCAGGTGTTGGTCTAAGGTATAATACACTTTCCCCAATGAGTTCCTTAAGCACACTGAGTTTGGTCCTTGTTGTCTTTCCAGCCTAAACTAAAGATATATTTGATGCTGTAAGGATAGGTATGCCTTAGATACCCGTAAAGGGGAAGGTGAAGCTCCCTCCACCTACAAGTCAGAGTGGATCATCCAGTCCAAATCCTTGCCCAAAGCAGGGTCAGTTGAAGCAGGTTTCTTGGGGCCAGTTAGGATTTGATTGGTTCCAGACTTGGAAACTCCACAACCTCTTTAGATAACCATTGGCCACCTGCCTTTTTTTTCTTTTTAAGTATGTTCTTAAGTTAATATTTATTTGAAAGAATTTAATTCAAATCAGCTTAAATGAGTAAATTAAATAGTTAATATTTTAATTTATGTTAATTTGAATTTTTTTCTGTTCATTGGGTACCATTGAGGAGACTGTCTTTATCTTTTTTTTCTCTCTTCCCTCACCTATTTGCAGACATTGAGGCAATCTTCCTGAGCCTTCTCTTCAGCTCTTTTTTTCCCCATTTTCAGCTCTCTTAGCTTCTCTTTCTATGACTGATATTCCAGACCCTTAATCATCTTCATGGCCCTTTACTGGACTGGCTACAGTATTTCCATGTCTCTATTTAACTGGGAAGCCAAGAAGTAGACAAAGAACTCTCCCACCAGTGCAGAATACAGGGGGATCGTCACCTCCCTAGACCTGCTAGCTGTGCTCCTAACTAAGAGAATCCAGGATGTTCCAAATATTTAAGCATGGCTTTTGCTCAGTGCCTCCCTTTATTTTCATACCATGCTCAAGGGCACAGAATACACGTGTGGTGTCTTTCAGCACCATGGCAGCAGGGTGAAGTGAAGCACTTCACTGTAAACACAATTTATACATTAGTGAAAGTTATGGGGTCCAGAGGAAGGAATCAATCCATGATCAGTCCATGCTAACAAATACTAACTTTAAACTGGCCATTAGTCACTGTACATCAATGAACTTCACACAGACAGTGGTTCTGTAAAGTGAAATTTTTGGATTACTGTGATATATGTACAAAATATGTCCTAGCAGATCTTCTCCATGGCAGGTGTATATTGACTTCTCCAAGTTATATTAACATGTCCAACAGTAAAAGGTATAGATGCTGTTTTGGAGGAAAGAAATGGTTAGGACAGAATACAAGATGAAATTTCATAGAATGTTCCAAGAGTTGAACTTTGAACCAGATCTGTATGCTTGGAATGGTTATATTTGAATCAGTTTAGATAAATGTCACTTTCTAGTTTCTCTTCTTTCTAAATCAACAAATCAACAACTTGTATTTCAAGTTGTTGTTTTCTTCTATTAACTATGGCTCTCCTTTATCTTGTCATCTTTTACATTAATGACTGTCATTTTTTAAGTGTCTCCTTTTGCTCTAAGGAGTGAAGGAGAAAAGAAATACAGGGTTAATATGGTAACTTCAATATTTAGTAAATGGTTTTCCAGGTGCAGAACTTCTGTTGTTGCATCTTGAATCAGTATATGCATTTTTTTTAACTGTAAGGCTTTAAAAATACTCTGTAATTTATAGAGCTTTGAAGCATACTGCAATGAAAATTTGTTCAGTAATGATCTATTTTCTGAACCTCTATGTGAAAACAGTTAATCCCTATGTTCCAACAGGATTTCTGAGGTGTTTCATGCTCTCCAAATTTTGTTTGGATGACTTGTCCATATAGAATTAATAATTCTCTACAAGCACATAACCTATATTTCTTGATCTTAACTTGCTATTCAAAAATGAGTAGTCATTTTCACTTTAGATCCAGGGATATGATATCAAAAATGATGTGTTATCACTAGAATAAAATTTTATTAGAGCAGATATTATAAATTCATGATTAGTAGCAAACAGATATTGATATATTATAATTATACAGGATTCAGTGAAATGTTTGGGTCTTCATCAGCATGCAGGATATAATTTTCAGAGCATGTCAAGGAAAATTTACTCTAATTTTGTTTCCGAGTCTGAAGCTATGATAATGATTGCATTTCTTGGATGGCTTTTTCCTCTCAGTTTGCTTTATTCCAATTCACATATTCTGTCCTTATTACTTAGATTAATTCTGTGTGCATTGCAGGGTATTAATATTCCTTTTAATTAGTTTCCTGTTGCTTGCACAGATTGTATAAAAAGTGTCTTTGTAGTCTGTGAGAAACCACTGAAGAATGTATTGAAAAGCATTTAGTTCCTTTCAGTACTAAAGTTTGTATATCTGTAGTGGAAAACAGGAGAAATCAAGGTGTCTTTGCAAAGGCAATTCTGTTTCCTCTGCACAGGTTCCTCACTTTATAGATTGGAATCCTATTTATGCCACTCAGGGAAAGGAATGCCAGTAGACTGACACTGTTTTAAGAAGGTCATACTAAGGTCATACTTTGAATTTTTAAGTACAAAATATGGACTTGCTGATAAACTAGGGTCAGGTACTAGTTAGAAACTAGTCATTCTCCTAGCACACCTTCTAAGACCTTTCACATTTATGAATGTGCCTTATGTGTACAAGTTCCGTCCACATAAAAATATTTATTCCTGCTGACAGGTCTCATCTGCTGTTTCCTTGGCATCACTTATTTCTCTGCACTTGACTTCAAGTCTGTTGTACTAAATCTGTCTGAGAAGAGATACATCTTGAATTCTGTATTTGTGAGACTAGCACTGCTATAGTATCATTCTCTTCTCACAACCCTTTATTTTCAGCCATTTAAAGCAGTCGTTCTTATTGCCTGTTTTTCACTTGCGAGTGAAGTTAAGCGTGTGAATGTCATATTTAACTACTAAAAAGTAAGATCCATTTTTAAAACATTAGGAGAAATGAAACAAGGCAAGTGGAAAGAAGGTGCTGACAGAAAGACAGTGATTTGCAGGTTAGTGCAATAAAAACTAATAAGTCCAGTTAACAGAAGTATATTTCCTTGCAGTTATATTCCTTATATCACCTGAATGTACCAAACCAGAAGCCAGTGCTTCAGCATGGAAGAATATGGCAGATGGAATGTTTTCTATGCAAGTATTAAAAAAGAAGGACTCTGTCATGATTTAGTTTTGGGCTTCAGTCCCTATGCTGCCTATTATTAGCATCGTAAAACATAATGGAAGTATTTAGAGATTCAAATGCATAGATTCATGCTGGATTTCACTTCCTTATGTATCTGCAGATGGTGTGTATATTTTTGCATATTGGATTTTATGGTGGTTAGAATACATTTGATGTGGTAAATGTAGGGGAGTGCAAAGATTCATTGCAAGTGATTCATTCAAAGGCTTATATGTATCTTTTGTAAGCTGTTTGGTTTCCAATGAAGACTGAATCATTATCTTAGTTTATCACTACTTCTTTTTAACTTTGATGAAACTTCTTGCTTTGTTCAGTCAAAAAAGGCTGGGAGTCTGATCTATTAAATACTTGGCTTGATATTGAAGTGTTTATCTATACATGATCAGAATAAAATCAAGTAAGACCTTGCAGTGCATAGAAAAGAAATACAGGAGATCCATTTTTCTAAAGATTTTGATTCAGGCCCCATATGAGCACTCCAGTGTAATTCTAAGTGAGGCAAGTGAAAGCAGTGTATGTTTGAATTATGCACAACCTGCACATATAAAGACAGAAAGTCATGGAGATTCAGTCACAGGAATGGATTTCAATGATCAATTACAAATTGATCAATTCAATAAATCACTTGTTTGTTTGTTTGTTTTTCCCTGGGCCCGGTGGGGTTTAAAAGCTATGAAGTTCCCAAACTCAGTTCTTCAGGACAGGCTTTCCTCACACTATCCAGTTTTTAAAATTTCTTCACACAGGAAGCTACCAAAAGGGAAAGATGAGTCTGTAAGTACTATATGGACAGTGCTCACCAGGAGAATTGTCTTAACTTTTGCAGTAGCTTTAATTCTTCATCACAGGTGGAAAATTTATGGAACCAACAGCTTGCAAACAAGACAGAAGTGTTTCATTTTTATGGAGTGTGAATGAATGGAAAGTGAAGGCACAGCACAAAAAATTTCTTCTCCATTTGTTGTTTCATGAGAAGGAGATGCCCTTTGCCGAGGCTGGAGTTCTACAGCATGGACTCTTGTGACAAGTTGTCTGTCGGCATAGTCCTGTCAAACTGACTGAAGTAATGTGGAAAGTGAGATAAGGGAAGGAGTTACAAGACAGTGATGCCTTTTAGAAGAAAGGAGTCTCAAAATCAATCAAATAGGTAGCATAAATGTCATCTTTCTTGATTTATTTCTCAAGAGTTGATGGAAATTACTCATTTCAGAGACATTGGCATTGCTCAATCAGCATCGTATAACAACTGTTCAAATCAATAGAAGTGTGTTTTTTGGTTTTAGCAAATAGTGTTGTCTGACAGGATGTGACTGAAATAAGTCAGCCTTAAGAACTAAGAGAAGTAGAACTAAATACCGGTTTCAGTGCTTGCTTTCTCTCTGTGGGGATATATTTTCATTGTGGCATTTAGGATTTTAGAGCTTCATCTTCTAAACTGATTAGCTAAGTGAGAAACTTCGGCTCTCATTAGTACTTATTTCCAGATATGTTTAAAGCTATGCCACTAGAACCCTAAACATTAGTTCACCAGGCTTAGCAGGATTTTCAGGAAGTATCAGAAACTTACAGTTCAAACCTTAGTCTTGCAAGTAAAAAGCTTTCACATGACTAATCTGATCTACTTCAGCTTTCTGGTTCTGAGTAAGGTGCTGCTGTGTCCCACTCCTTTGAAGGAGTGACTTACTCTATAAGGAGCTCCATTTATTTGGTTGAACTTTTCAAAAGGAAAGCTTATTAAGAAAATAGGTGACAAATTTCATTCTTCCTGAGTAAAGACCATTATGATATATGAAAGCTTTTAAGAAGGTGACTAATGTGGTACAATCACCTTAAGTGATGCATGCTGGTTTTTCATGGTACTGCTTTGTTTCTATGTGAGTAGATCTAGAAGTTTTGAAAATATGTAATTGGTTTGTGATTAAAAACTTTAGTCACATCCCTGTAATTGCTACAGTGAAATCCAGAAAATGTATCCTAGGCAGTTCTATATGATTCCTCAGTACTTTTAAAGCCTTGTCTTATGCTTTTTGAAATGGGCAATTATTTTATTTGAGGAGAGGGGAAGTTGTTTTTTATGACAACAGAGCATGTTTCATATAAGCAAATATATTAAAAGTGTTTTTAGTCTATGCATATTATTGCAAGGAGGACAAAAATAGTAGAATTTGGAAGAGAAATTTGGAGGAATGGCATCTTGAAGCAGTACTACATTTAAAAAGCACATTGAAGGCATAAATTTTGAAGTTGCAGTTTGAAAAGCACCCATCTCTCCATAAATTACTGAACCTGAGTAGATCAATAAGATGACCAAGAGTCTGAGTCAGTGCAAATATATACTTATCATTTATGCTTCCATTTGCATTAGTAGTGATGCTGCTGAATCTTTTGTTGTCAATTCTGTCAGCAGCCAACATGAACAGGGTAAATAAGGGTGTTGAGGGTAAATAAGTGTTGAGGGTGACAGCAAGACCTCATTGATGAGCTGTGCACTGCACCAACATCTGAACAGGGCAAGCAGAACAGGTGGGACATGGGATGTTAGACAACTAACACAAACATTTAAATTACAGACAAAGAATGACTGAAGGTACATCAATAGGTTATCTGATCCAACCTCCTGTCCAAACTAGGGTCCACAAACCCTATTAGGTTGCTCAGGACTTTGGCATTCTAGTTTTGAAAACCTTCATGAACCAAGGCTACATAAAATATGTGGACAACTTGTTTCAATCCTTCAAAGCCTTCAGGGTGAAAAAAGTTCTCCATATATCCATAGTTTAAACCTTGGTGTCAAGTTTCTTGTCCTCTTGGGCATCACTGTGAAGTGCCTGACTCAATTGTCTTCTCAATGGTCTCCTCCTTAGGTTTCTGTTGGTTTCCTGAAGTGGACTTCTGCATGCTGAACAGGTCTCTTTCCCTCATCTTCTCCTTACAAGGGAGTTTGTCTAGCCTCTGACCATCTCTGTTGCCTTTTACTGAGCTTTCTGCATTTTTTCACTCTTTTTTTGGTACTGGGAGAATGATACAGGATGCAGTGTGTTAGATGAAGTCTAATGACTAATGGGCTCACTTACATCATTACTGGCTATGAGCCTTTTAAAGCAGCCCAAGGTGCTCAGATTTTCTTTGTAGCAATGTGCCATGTCCACCATGTTTAGCACTAAGCCCATGTTTTTATTTTCCTGACCTTTCCTTGCATGTTTAGCTTAGAAACTATCCTTGTTGCCCTTGATGTCCCTTGCCAGTTTCAATCCTAGCTAAGCTTTGCTTTTCCTAGACAGATGGCTGTGCAGTGTTTCTAAATTCCTTCTTTGTAGCCTAATTAGAATGCTAGTTCTGGAGTAGAAGCAGGGTTCAGAGGTCCAGGCATTCTGTCCCACATGTGTAGCTGGTTGCTCAAATGATATAATCTTATTGCAAACGCTGTATGCAGGAATATTTTGGAAGACAACTAGCAAGTGCAAAGAACTACAGAAATATGCACTTTACAGTGCTGTTTGTTATTCAGTGTTTAAATATATTAATGCAAACCCTTTTTGACAGTCTCCTGGTCCAGGCATAGATTGTGCCTGTTATGGCAGTTTATATTTCTGATAGCCATAAGAAACCATCTCAGCTTCTTAGAAATGATAAACCTATTGCCACTGTGAGTCAAATTTACTTGAAAATTAATGCAGTTGTCCATCTGAACTTTATGATAATGTCTTATTCTTCTGCTTGGCACCATTGTATCTGTCACGTTTAATAAGGATATATTCATCTTCAACTTTATTTCACATAAGAATTGCCAGACTTAGCATATCAACACATCACATTGGATCATTGCAATGAGATTGGGTTGGTTTACCACAGCAAAGAGTTTGTCCTTCAGTATTAAAAATGGTATGAGTTTTGTTTATCACTCCTCATAACAATACTTATTTTCCTAATATAATATATGATTAAAATTCTGACAGATATTCCCAGGTTGCCTGAGAGAGGTGTTACTGCCTGTTACTATTTTAAATGACTGCTATTTGCATTTGTTCTTTCATTATCTCTAATAGATGATGACATAGCATAGTGGGGGGAAAAATTATCTTATACCAATGTTGTGAAAGAGACAGTTTTAATGTGGTAAACAGAAAATTATCTTGACAAGCCAAAGAGACTTTCTAGCTCATTTTTAGGAAAGGAAAAAAAATCTTATTTAAATCCTAATACATTGATGTTTAATGAAGATTTAGTTGTTGTGTAAGGTGAAGAAGGAAGCATTTATGTGTTACTGGTCTGCAGGAATAGTTTGAATAGAAGTTTCTATTTCTGTGTGGATTGAATGTATATTTTTATTTTGAGATTTAAATCCCAGATTGGACTCAGTCTTGGGGGTTGGATTGTGTGTAACAGCCAGAAGTTGTGACATCCATGGTGTGTTCTGTAAAAATCTGTGACCAGTCCAGCTCCACTTGGCTGAAGCTACTGACTCAGAGCTGGAATGAAATGTTTGATTAGGCTCAAAAGCTGAGTGTTTTCCCCTGCACCAGAGCACAGCCAAGCACCATAATGCCACTTTTGCTACAGCTCAGCTGGAGGAAGGGCAGGAGCTAAAGGCATACTTCCCACCAAGTCTGGTCCCAGGATTAGATTTTCAAATTGCCTTTGCAACTGTTGACCAACCTTCATTTATAAAAGGTAAGAGCACTTGGGATACTTATGAGCACAGACACTGAGAAGTTAGTCAGCAGGTATGACAAGATACCCCAAGTCTGTGTCCGCCCAGTGAGTTTCTGTGTTACGTCATCAGATAATTTTGCCTTATGCAAGAAGAGAGTTATTAGAAATATCATAAAAAAGATATGCAACATTTTCATGTAAACCTCTGAGCTGTTAAAATCTGACAGCAGATAACTGCCCATCATTTTCTGTCATTTAAATCAGTAGGAATCTGAAGCAGCTGCAGTGACACAGTAAAATTTCCCTCATATGCACAAGTGTATCTGAGGATGGAATTCAACTTTAAATCATTAGACTAAGGCAAGCCATCTTTTTGATCCAAATGGATGTCTGCAGCCATAGTTGCTCAAAACATTAGCTGTAGGTGGACTTGAGGTGGGTTTTTTGAACTCTTTATTCTAAAACTGACCATCTATGGGCAATGTTTTTCATTTTTTCTTTCCAGTTGTTGACTTGACTGTTTGGTCTGCCAGCTCTGTTTGCTTTCATTTTGCTCAGAACAATCCTAGATGTGGTTTTTAAATGATACTGAAACATAAATGATGACAACAACTTTTTAAATAGGAATTATTAAACTCTAGAAAGTCTCAATCTACTTGTATATCAGTATACAGAATATTTGCTGCCCAATGCCTCACGTTCAGTAGAGAGAACAGTTTTGATTGTTTCCATACATCCTGCTCTGACCCATCTATGAATGTGAATCATCAGAAATTATTAGGCATCTGTCTTTGGGAGATTACTACCTCTATTTTGGAGAGCCAAGACGTCTGTAGATTTTCAGAAAGGTTAATTTTTTAATTTCATTATGTGTGTTTATCTAAAATGATTATGCAGATCAGCTTTGGGTTTTTATTCCCATTGTTGGATACTATAATGCTTTTACATAAAAAAGTGCTGTTCAATAAATTGCTTGCTGGCAAAGGAAAAGCTTGATCATATGGTCAAAGAGAGGAGTTTAGATTAGCTAAACATTACCGTGTTGTAAACATGAATTCTAGCATACTCTCTGGGATGGGAAGTAGTGGGCATATGAATCCTAGATTAGGTAAAATTCTGGTGTGCTTTAATGCCATAGTGATGGACTGAAAGGCCAAGAAGTCTTTGGCAATTCATTCTAGTTTTACACAAAACATATTTTTGTGACTGTGCTTCAAAAATAGGCTGATATGTTGGAAGGGCTCCCAAGAAGCTTTAATAATTACTGTATATGTAAACAAGAACAGACCTTCAGAAACAGAGAAAAAGATCTTTTCTGTCTGTTTTCATGAGGAAGATTTAAAGATCAGCTTTTATAAGATTCTGTGAGTATCTTTTTGAACATAAATAGCACAGAGTTCATGAGGTAGACAATGCTCATGGCAAAGTGAACATACTCAATTTTAGACAATCAGAAGAGGTGCAGGATTGAAAACAACTGGCTACTGTAATAAAGTACTGAGAACTGGTGATAATATAGTATTTATCAGTTGTATATGAGGAATTACTATCAGAAGTGCCATGAAAATCAAGTAAAAAATAGATGCACTTTATGTATGTCTTCATTTACTTCCATTTTTTTATCTGATCATCACATAGTCAAAAACAAAAAAAAAGATTCCTATTAAAATCTGTTTTGTTTAAGATTTAGTCTACCTTCAAAGTGATCTGGGAAATGAAGAAAAAGTAACTTTGAAAAACAGAAGTGAAGGTTTCTGCAGCTGACCACTGACCATTTTCAAAGCTATATATGGCACTCATCCAACTACCATATTAGCTGAAACATCTTGGAAAACAGAAGAAGTTTTCATTGAATCAGCAAATCAAGAATTACTTGGAAAAACCCATTTCTTAATATTTCCTCTTCCAAAGGTTGCAAAGTCTTGTTGCCTTTTTTTCTGACAAAATACGACAAGACTCGGCTATAGAAGGAAATCTGCACTCCAGTTGTTAGGGTCAAATAAAATGAATCACTTGCAGAGGAGGTCTTTAGTCAGATCACTAAATCTGAACCCTTCTGTCTTTTTTGTTTTAGAGTTCACCTGTAGAGCAAGATGTACGCTTTGTGGTTGTCACTGCTTCTTCTTTTTAGATGGTTGTGGAGACATTACAAAGGTTTTTTTCTCTGGTCTTCTGCTTTCACTTTTTATGTTGTTTTTCTAATGTGGAGAAGGAAAAGGTATCTTCAGGTCTATTACTTTCTCCTTTAATTTAGCTAATGTTGAGATTACAGCTGGATGAAAGCATTCCTATGCTAATAGCTACATTTATTGCACTTTTATGCATTAGCAATGGTAAATAATTGCCCCAAGTCAACATCTGTTCTCATTTGTCTAGTTTCATTTATGTTAATGTATAAACTGAGCTTTTGATAATCACTTTAAAACTTCTGTGTGTTGTACTGCTGGTTTTGGTTGCTAAATTATGTGTCTAGCTAAGGATCTTTAACTTCTGATCAGCAACAAACCCAAGTGTCAGAAGAAAGTTCTTGAAATAACTCTTCCTCTGCTCTGTCTATGCTATGTCTGTCACTGCACTGTATTCCAGCATAGGATATATTCAGTCTGTTTTATCACATTTCTTGTAGCTACTGTGACATACTGTCAGCTCTTGGTTTCATGCTAGCCATTTTCCAATTTTTATGGATATATTAATTTTTTGCTTTTTTAAATTGAAACCACTAGCTCTACAAAGGGATATTCTTTCATACAAGCACTTGGTTTTGCCTGCATATCCAAATGGGGCTAAACTGAGTATCTCAGGGACTGGTCAGGTGTAGTTGTAATTTATTCCCTGCTTGCTATTCTGCCAATGTGTCTTAACTCTAGGAAAGTTCAGTGTGGGAGTGGATACTATTCTCATTTCTTTTATTTGCTGAGGAGGCTCCTAAATCATATCAACTGCCTGTGATATAGCCTTTGACTATTTTCCTGGCTCTAGGAATGGAGTTTTACCTCAGATTACCAAATAGCCTTTGTAAAACCTCTCTTTTTTTCTGATACTTCTGATGTGTGATGGGATGGGACAGTAACAATTTTTGCCTTGTTTTACCAATGAAGTTATAAAAACAATCTCTTTTATTGAAATTGAATTTCAAGGAAATATGATCTTTAAGTTCTACCATCTTGTTAGCCAATGTGGCAAATGGGGCAACTGTGGCTTTGATCCAAGAAAAACACTATGAAATTATATCCTTGACAGATGCTTCAGCATAGTCAGAGTGACTAATGTTCGTTTAAACTTAGCCTTATGCCAACACAGCTCCACTAATGATTATATCATTGTGAATATGAAGCAAGACTTACGTTTGGAGGGAACTGAACCCACTTAAATGCATTTTGTATATTTTCCATGCAGCTGAAGTTCTGACAAGTGGACTATTAGCTGTTGTACTCAGAGGAACAGTGTGGCTTATGGCAGTTTAGAGATCCTGACGGTCTTGTCTGTGTTTGCTTCCCTGTCTTCCTTCCCCTTGCTTTAATCATCTGAAACACATTGACCAAAGCCTATCTTCTGTGTGCATGAAGCATCTAGAAAAATAGGAAGATAGCATATCTCTCAGAAAAGTAGTCTTCACATGATTTTTTTCAATGTAAGCTTATTTTGGGATGTTTCAGTTTTTGCTTCATTCTCACTTCAAATGTGGCAAGTGTTAATAACACCTTAAAAATAGTGTTCTATAATTTGTCCCAGTTTCTTTTATTCTGTTTTTTTCTCTTCATGAACTTTTTCATGTTCTTTACCATTTGACTGGTCTTGTTGTTAAATGTAATAGCATCTTAATTCTTACTCTACCTGAATTTTTCTGTGCTCTGTTTCTGTGAATCAAATTGCATTGCTCTTCTGGGTTGCATGTAGGGAGAACTGATTATTTCTGCTGCTGCCAGCCTTTACACCCAACTTTGTACACTTTTAGCTAAGAAGTAGTGTGAACTTAAATGTAATTGGTTTTGCACTATCCTATTTATAGTTATTAACCTGTAGCAGATGGGTAAATTCCCCACCTGTTCTTACTGCTGTATCCAGATGTTTCAGTGATAATTATAATTTATCAATATGAGTACATCACAGAGAAACACAAAAGTATAAAAGCCATTTTGGTTTGGGTTAAGAGAAGAGTAAAAGAAATCAAAGATGCCCTGAAGTTCCACATCAGGGCCTTTTCCACTTGCAATCTCTCTTCATATGATCTGTGATACTGAAATCAAGACACAGATTTGGCTTCTATTACCAGTTTCTGCAGGTTTCTGTTGTGAGAGTAAGCCAGCAGTGCTGAGAGCTTTAAGTGTCTGAACAAGGTCAGTGCTTTTCCCCTCTATTTCCCACTTCCTACATTATTGTGGTTTCTTGCAGCTTATGGAAGTGATGATGTGATACCTGGTTCATCTGCATATCCCATCTCTACTTTCTCCATCTACATTTCCCACTAATCTTGAGTTTTGATATTGGAAGCATCAAAGAGATCACTCTGGAAGAATTTTCCTTTGTACTATTCAAATATATGAGCCTTACGTGTGGAAATAAAACTTCTGTGAGCCTGTCAAGGGTCTGGGATAGTGCCTTATTCTCCTGCCTATTGTCCTTTGCCTCTAGCTGAGAACACAGTAAATACTGTGTGTTTTTTTCTTTGTGCTAACAACAGTATCTCACCATTGCTGGATTAAATACATCCTTCTATAAATCACCAAGTTTAGAAACACCAAATAGGTGAAATATTATGTCTTGGTTTGGAAGATTGTGAAGAAGCTTGCAATTAGAGCTTCAATTTATTGTTTTACCTGGAATCGTAGTTATTAATGTCCATAAAATCCATCCAGATGTATTCAGCAATTCTAGGTTGCTTTCCTGAGTTGTTATACATAACCTTAATACATAAATTTAATGTAATTTTGAAATAAGTAATGCATGCTCTACTATGGGCCTGAAGGACATAGGTGTAAAAGTTCTTTGCATTATGAAATTTTAGATAGGAAAACTGTGTGGTCGAAGAAAGCTTCAGTGTTAGTTTACTTCTGTTTGTCTGTTTCCCTAAGGTCAGGTTATAAATTTTTTCATCAGATTTATCCTTTCATAATAGAAAATAATCTGCCTTATTTTCCTGGAGGTAAAGTGTTACAGGAGAAGCTCCCTATCTGGCATAGTAGTAAACCCTGATTTAAAATGCATATCTAATAGCAACTGTCCAAAATTCAGGCATTGCCTGACTCCCACTGAGCCTCCCTTCACTATGAGCACAATTGTGAATTTCTCATGGAACTGTCAATGGCATTTAAATAACTAATGCCACCTGGGACTGATTTTCGGGATTGACACAGATTGGTTATGGTATACTTATGTATACATGTGCATAATGGAGGGAGCAGTATTCTTCCTAAAGTTTTTGATTTGTATGCATTTATGGCTCAAAAACCCTCAGGAAAGGAACATTGATAGACCTAGTCTTTTTGTTCCATATAGACTACAATGTGCAGTGTTTCAATTTAAAAAATGGGAGAACAGTTGAGACCAAATGAGCAATGGAACTCAATTCTTTGATACTTAAAGTTACAAAATCCTATTTCTAGCCTATTTTGATGACAGAAATTTTGTTTTGAACTTGTGCATATGATATCTGTATCTGAGACTATCATTCCTGGGGACATCCAGCAAAGCAATCTCAGTTCCAAGCAAAATCAGTGTAGTTTGAACCAACTCTGATGTTTAGCAGCCAGTCAGAGTAGGGTAATGAGAATGAACCCCAAATCTTGAAAATGTCCTTTATCCCATGCCTCCCTTCTTTCTTGCTCAACTTCACTTCAGAATTGTCTGCCTGCTCTGCCTAGTGACACAGAGGCAAGTGGAATGGGAGTTGTGCTCAGTTCATCACATACGGTCTCTGTCACTACATTCTCGTCATGGGGAGAACTTCTCTCACCCTTCTCCTGCTCCAGCATGGGGGCCCTCCCACAGAAGAAGTCCTCCCTAAGCTACTCCCACATGGGTCCCACAAATTCTCACTTCTTTCTCTGGCTGCAGAGGCTCTGGCACAATAATTTTTTCCATTCTTAAAGATGCTGTCCCAGAGGCTCTACCACTGTTACTGATGGTCTCAGCCTTGGCCATCTTGGAACTGGCTGGCTTTGGTTCTGCCAGACATGGGGGAAGCTTCTAGTAAATCCTTACAGAAGCCACTCCTATTGCTCCCACTGTCCAGCAAGACCTTGCCATGCAAACCTAGTACATGCTGTTAGTGCTGCTGAGAACCTCCATTATTTCATTTAATATCTTAACAATTCCTGACGCTAACCAGAGTTTGAAGAATGTAACGATCTCCTAGAGACTCTTACCAGCTTTGGTAGGGATGATATACAAATGGATATGCCATCTTGGACTGAAAATTAATTTGCACACCTCAGGCCTCTGGTATCTAATTCTTTCAGCATGCAACCAAGTCTTTCCTAATAGATGAATAGTGTGAGAGAGCCTGAAGTGTGCTGAGATGGGACAGAGACAGTGCAAATGGTGGTTAACAGAAACAGTAAAGTGGGAGAGAATCTGGAATAAAAAGCAGCAGAAAGGAAAAAGGTGATGTGATTTTTTTTTTTTTTTTTTTTTTTTTGTGTACGTCAGGGAGTAAAAAAACCAAGGGAAACTGAGATAATGGTTGGAGAATTCCTTGGGATTTCTTGATCATATGTGCTAGTAAAGAGCTTGTAGCTGTGCTTGCAGTTTGTATCTTACTGTGCACATTGCTTTTGCAATGAACAGAAAAGAAATATTGATATTTTGTGCATGTAAAAATATTCTTTAAAGCTTAATAGTGTCTTGTGCTAGTATATTAGCTAGATTATCTTTTTGAAATTTACTGACTACCAGGGTGGGCATGTCTCTAAGTACAGCAGCTATCATATTAGCTTTATATTTTCAATAGAACATATTGTTTATATTTGCCATAAGTAATAATAAGTTTTCAAGTGCTAGGCTTTCTTGCCATTAATATCTCAAACTGTTATCTGCAGCTTTGTAACAGCTTTGGCATCAACATTTTGGTTTCTCCCCTTTAAGCTACACGCTGGTGGGGAGAGATCAGTCATTCAGATGCCCTTACTAATTTTCAGCTTTATCTTCTGAGTATTTTAAAATTAATTTGAAGCCTGGTAATGTTTATTTATTTTATTTTGCACCATCTTCTGGGATATTCTGGAACAGATTTAGAAATTGGTGATTTGCTTATCTTGACTTGCACCTTGCAAACACTGCCCTTCTCCTTTTGAATAGTTTTGATATTTAAGCTCCCAATTTTGGGTGATGTAGTTTTCATTTGACATGAAAAGAACAGATTTGTCCTTGCACGTGCTGTGAACTTCTTTTTACTTTGCATTCTCCATTTTGCTAAGTCCTTCTGCAATGCCTGGCAGGCTTTCCAAGATGTGATTACAAGGGAAGTAAAGTAGTGTTTGATTTGGGTATTTCGCAATATCAAATTTTGTTTGACTATATATTTTGTATTTGCAAGCGTGAACAAAGCAGTATAAATGAGCACAATAGTATGCAGTTTTATATGCCTTAAAACCTACTAGATGGTCTCCGTTTTTTTGTTTGTTTGTTTGTTTTAATTACATGTAGGCAATTAGATGGTGAATTACCAAAAAAACATTTCTCACTGGATTATAATTATCTTCAGGAGTTAATTTTGACTGTGTAAGTTTAATGTTTCTGACTTGACATTTAATAACGTGATATGGACATTTATAAATAGGTGGATTTTAAATGATCAACCATGGAGGGACTGATTATTGAGTAATATTATCTGCTATTGGCATTACTGAGTACGGTGATTTATACTGCCTAGAGATTTTTTTTTTTGCAAGAAAATAGCAAAGGTGTCATGCTGCTATATTTTTCTTTCCTTGATTTCTCTCAATCTGAACCATACAACTGGAGATAAAAGTTTTTCTATTAAATTAATAAAAGAGGTGTTATGATTTTAAACTTGAAGCATTTATCAAGTAAATAATGATTAGCACTTGCATAATGAATAAGGAAAGTGAGATGCTTGGCATCAAACTAGAATTTTAGCTGGTAGACTAAGTTTTGTAAGCTTGGAAATCAGCAGTTCTCAAGGTATTGAAATAACTAATATATAATGACTTGAAATCCCAGTAATACGTTATATTCCAGTTTTACTTAAATATTATTTTTATCCAAGCTATTTTGTGCCATAACCTGCTGTTTTATTCATAAACATATTTCTGTAATTTTTTTCTTATAATTGATTCCTTTTGCACAGTCTGTTCCCAGAAAAAAAAGTTATACATTTGACAGGATTTGGATTTGGATTTGTTGAGATGTTTTAGGTTGAAGAGGTACTGCTTCTTACTTAATCCCAAAGAGAAGTAAAACATCTCAGAATGTTAATGACATGACTTTTCTCCATGAACTGGTGGCATATGAGATCATGGATCTATGAGATAATACTCTGTGATTCCATGATTGTTATGGTTCTTGGTACTGGTCATCAGATTTAGTCTAAGTCTAATAAATTACTGAAGGAAATGTATGATATGGGCCAGTCCAGTCTCCTTGATAGCATGAGGGGATATTTTGCAGTTGTTGCAGAATACTTTGGGATGAGGCAGTTGTGAGCAATTCCAGCAATGTTGCCATTGGAATTAAGATAAGTTGTCATTTTCTATTAAATACATTGCTGTAAAAGTTAATGCCAAACAACATACTGACTGTGCTTCTAAACTGGAATAGCAACAAAGGTAATGCAAGTTGAATTAAGGAAATAGTTATGTGCTTTTTGTTGAGTTTTCACACTGAGCCTAATGGGCTACCTGTGTAGTTTAGAGGCTTCCTCAAAACCATGCATTGCTTGTTGAATACATTTCTGTCAGCACTTGAAAATGAAGGAGAAAGGTTTCCTACTTTTTGATTAGTTTATTTAATTAGTGAACATTTGGTAAACCTGTTCCACTAAAATATGTTAAATCAATCTATCCTTTTGGTTGAGGATCAATAGTTTTTGTAATTGCTTTTCATGGTCTCAAAAGAAAACCAACCCCACAAACACAAAGAATGCACCCCAATACAGAAGATTAGGTGTAAGAGTATATGTGAAATAGTGTTTGTTTGTTTGTTTTTAATTTTCTGTCTTTTTAAGGACTAAAACTCCAAAACAGAGAAAACAACACTAACTGAATGTTTCTGTAGACACCTACCTCTTGCAAAGAAGTAACAGTTCCAGTGGTAAAAATTTGCTCTATGGATAACTTCCTTGTATGTTATAAGAGCTACTTTATTTATAGAATGACTTGGTAGATGACAGTTGTTGAAATATTGGTTTTAATTAATCAAGTAGTTTGATAAATAAATCAGCCTTGATTGAAAAAGAAACTTCAAAAAATATCAAACCCTTAAACTGTTATCATTAGCATAAAATTGTTATAGATAGGTGAAATTAAATTATATTAACAGCTTAACTCTTTAAAGTTAAAACAAATTAGCCCTTTAAAAAGACTTAAGGAGGTTGTATAGAATGCTGCATGTTTTCTTGTGATAAGTAAATATTCGCTGAGCTTCATCATGATGTCTAAAGCTGTTGCAGTTGCACTTATGTAATCACTTCTTCCTCTCTTTTCCTTACCACTCCCAGCTCTAGAAATATTTTCTGACTCAGAAAAACTTGTTTTGTCTCTCAGGACAGTAACTGCCATGGCTGTGAGTTGGGCTCTTTAAGACTGAGGAAAGGGGAAAATACTAGACAGAAGCTGATCAGTATCTTTTCAGCTATTCAATTTATGAACTACTAATGAGGCTGTTTAATTCTGTATCTGACAATGAGTATGATAACACTGAAAGTAGATTAGGACCCCGTTCTAAGAGAAGATTCTTCAGCAATTTAAAAAGGAAGATCAAATCAATATCTTCATCACAATTATGTACAAACGGAGTTTAGGGAGAGTGTCGCTCCACCCAGCAAAAGCTGTAGTAGTACCAACCAGCAGAACTACTGCATTGCCTGGCATCCAGGAGTTATTTCTAGCTACATTTCTGAAAGAATTAGTTAATTTCATTTTTACTGGCCTGTAGGCATAGCTATTCATTTTGACCTGATAATTCTGAGGTGAATTTGTTTTAAAGTCAGGAAAGAAAATACTCTGAAATTAAAGTGTTTGAAGTTGAAATTACTATATAAAGAAATACATGTTACTCACAACAGCATACAGGATGCTGAATGCAGACTAAGGTTCTAATGTGGTAACACAGAGTTTTGTATTTATTTGTTTTATTTATTTTGTATTACTTTTTCTTCAGTGTATAGGTACTGAGTTGAGAAAGATCTAGCAGCAGATGTATCCTCCCTTCAACCAATAATCTCTTATACAGAAGATGAAAAAAATGTAGAAAAAAATACAACTATCAAGCAAAATTGCTTGAAATACTGTTAGCAATGAGTTTATAGTGATGCATTATGTTACTGTAAGTATGCTTTAATAGATGTTTGTGCTTATTGAGGAAGATGTGATAGGAATGCATGTTGAAGAAGAGGAAAGATGGAAAAACCTATGTTAAATTTGTGAAATAAGGATAAAATTAATTGCTTAATTTTAGTTAAAATATAACTATCATGTTAAACAAGATAACTGAGTTGTCATATTTTATCACATAA
Organism: Sylvia atricapilla; assembly: GCF_009819655.1. Taxonomy (NCBI): domain Eukaryota; kingdom Metazoa; phylum Chordata; class Aves; order Passeriformes; family Sylviidae; genus Sylvia; species Sylvia atricapilla. The sequence goes on along the minus strand of NC_089144.1, from coordinate 14,688,531 downwards.
TGTAATGAAACTTCAGTACAAATCTGATATAAATAGCTGATAAGCCCTTCTTTAGTACAATTTAGCATATTCAGACCTCTGTCTTGACAGCAAATGAACACAAAGGCAGATGTTTGTATTAGAATAGTTATCTAGAAGTTCAGGTGTAGTAGTAAAGAGAATTTCACTGGTGTAGATCATTACACATGGCTTTAGATTCTCTGAATAGCCTAATCTGTTCTTTGTGAAGAGGGTTTGTTAGTGCCATTGTGGTGAAAATGCTAAAATAAACTTTGGTACTTTTTTTCCTCAATTTTTTTGTTGTTGCAGTTTTTTTGCTCTTGTTTTTTTTTCAGAACAAGCCATTATTTTCTCTTTGTGTTTCAAAAGCTACGTTTAACCAGATGGATTTTTCTTAAAAAGAATTGCAATGCAAGTTTGATCTGAAAATTCCTTAGTTTTATTCAGCCTGACTACTGAAACACTGCTTTACTGATTGGAGTTATTCACGTAAGGGAAAGAAAAAAAGGACTCTTTCATGTCATTTGAGAGTTTGGGACATGAAAGGATTTTAAGTAATTTGAGTTCTTACCCAGAGAATATTGGCATTTTTGAAAGATTGTTATCACATTCAATTCAATGTGACTTTGCATATTTTCTTTTGTAATTCCCCACGGCATTGATAATAGTGTGTTGTAGCCTTTATAGTAGTACATCAGATCATAACACAAAACTTTGAAGGTTTTGTTAAGGCATTCTTGAAAATTCTTTTTGGTTGTCAGTATGGTTGATGAAATATCTAGTGAACTGGCAGGTGGTTACATAAAGAGTGGTAAAATCTCTTAGGGTGAATGTAACAGTATATCTAATGTGACACACAGAAGAAGAAGCTGTGTTTTAACAAAAATGATGTTCCAGAGTTCAATTTAAAGTTGTTTTTTTCTTGATTTAGATTTATTGCAAGTGAAAGATTATCCCAAGCAGTCACTTTCTCTCCTCTCTTTTGATGAACAAGAAGAGGCACTGGATAAAACAAAGCTTTTGATTTAGTGATATTCTTGGCTTTCAAAACTGTGAAGCCACAGTTAATTTTTTAGGATCAAGGGAAAATATTTGGGACTTAGTCCCATTCAAAAAGAATGTATAACACAGGGACCACACCATAATGTAGCACATAATGGATAGCTCGACTCTGCTCTGCTGCCCTTTCAGTAAATCCATGCTTGAGAGTAGTTGTTGCTAGCAGGGAGTTACTCATCCTAATTGTCCATCATCAGAAAAGAGATCAAAGTGCCAAGACCTGCGTGTCAGTTGGAAAAGGGGGAAAAGCAAATAGCTTCAGGGTGTGCCAACTCATTCTGAGGTTTTCTGTTAGCTTGCACAAGGTGTACCTCTTTTCCATTACACATGGATGCAATGAAGATGAAACGAATTAAGAGTTGCTTAACCATAATTACACCCACTTAGAAATCACTTCTGCTTTTGCATTTGTGCCACAGTTCCAATCCATTAGTGAATGTGCTTAATAATAATTTACCAAGTGTTACTACAAACAAAGAACTCCTGCTGAAGGAAAGCAAATGGCTGAGTTAGAAAATTGACTTCTTCTTTTTAAATTAATAAATAAATAAAAAAAAATAGGACCACAAGCTAATTGACAGAAGAGAGCTTGGATCCTAGCTAAATACTAACCAGCACAAGTGTCTTGTCAAATGAAGAGATACTTCAAGAAAATATGTACCTTGGCTTTCAACCCTTATGGTAGGACGGTTAATTCGTGTGTGTGTGCTGTCTAAAGACACAGAGTAAGGAAATCTGCAGTTGGCAGGAAATCTTCACTTTTCTTTTTATTCTTCCCCTCCCCCTCTCCCCTCAATCTTCTCTCTTCCTGGTATAGTAAATCATGCTGGCCTGCCCTTTACAACATATGCTCTGGTTTGGAGAACACCAAAGTCCAGCTTACACGTTTGTCTGTCCTGGGAGATTTACAAGCTTCTCTCTCCAGAGACTATGTAAACAATCAGATTCTTCTGGAGTTTCAGGTTGCTGAGTTTTCATGAATGTGAATTTTGATTTGGACACTATACATTGGGATGGGTAGGATTTAAACACTTAGGTGAACTTCTATATCTAGATCAGATACCTAATAAAGCTATCACATGACTGGCCTGCTAGTATTTTTATTTTGAAAATACATATTTCTTCAGAGAAATTGCTTCATTCTTAGCAGGCCAGGGGAAAGTCATTGCTAATTATTTGCTGCCAGTGTTGAATTATTTAGAATTTATTTATCACATTGTTGCCGTAAGTATTGTATAGATCAGTATATTTATGATAGTATAATGTGCACAACAACTGATATTTAGGATGAACAGGTCAGATGTGTATTATCTGTGTTGTTACATGTGTTTACACATATAAATTGTAAGTATTTCCCTCATTAATATTATTCCAATGTGACAATCAATATCAGAGGCTGAAGAAATGTTGTTACACATTTACTTTATCACAGCTTGCTGCAGTAGTACTTGAGTAAAAGAAATACTTTCCATAGCCTGGAGGTGTGGTCCTGGGCAGGTAATTTAAGATTTAAATATGAATTTGACATGAAGAGTAGAAAAATGAGACAAAATCATGCATCTCTGCTTGTCTGAGTGTCAGTGGAGCCATGTTGTGATTGGACTCTGACTCCAGAAATTGTTTTTCTCCACTCGAGGATATGTAGACCCATGCAGTCACTTAACTTCGTGGTTTGAGAGTTTCTGTTAGTGTGTGTTTGAATCCACTTGTACATACAACAGAACTGAATCTGGGTCACCCATATCAAGTGTGCAAGTGTTTTAACCAGCAGTTATTACGTAAAACTGGAGACTACAGATTTTTTTTTTCCTCTCTTGTGGTCTTATATAAGAAAGCAGAAAATGCCACTGCAATTTGCACTGAGTCTTCCAACTTTCCTCTGAAAGGCACACTGGCTCAAGCCCTTCATGGGTTTAAATAGAGAAGTGACTACTTTCTGCTTCCTTGCTTGGCTTCAATACAGATTAGCTGTGCAGATTTATATGCCAGTGCTGTTATAACCAAGACTCATGGTGCCCGGGTACTGCTCCCTAAAACAGGGGAGTATGGCTTGGCCTTCAGTAGTAATGTTTGCAACATCTGTTGTGGACTCAGACGTATTTAGACAGCTTGATATAAAGTCACTGCTGTCCAGGCTGGGAGTTTCTAAGATGTATGGCTAAGTTTATATAATTCTCAAATGATAGCTGTGCAGGTGGGTTTTACTGTTCTTTTGCTTTTGAGAAATAAGAAGTTGGGGCACAAAAGATTTAAAGTTAGGGTACAAGCTACCGTATAAACAGATAAATGTAGAAAAACTGTGTTAAACTGAATTAGTGCTCTTTACCTAAATTTTGATAGTAGTTAAATTTAATCTCTGTTTAATTTCATTTAAAGAATATCAGTTAAAGCATTTTTCCTTCTATCGATGTTAATGTCTTAGATCATCAGTTGGCATCAATCCACAGTTTTCTTGGAGCTGCATCCATTACATCAAAGGAGGATCTCTTTTTCCCTTTATGTTCAAAACCTATGCTCAGCCAAGATGAAGTTTCCCTGCTGTGTTCTCATTCCTCGTCTGCCTGTGCCCAAACTGGTTGTGCATTTAAAAAACAGTTGGGGAAACACTGTAGTGAGGTTCTCTTCTTGTCTGAGGAAAATCCATGAAGACAAAAGAATTAACTGCAGTGTGCTGCTCCTGTGTGTGCATGCATATATATGTATATATATATATACACACATATATAAACTCATGTACATGCACATACATGCAATATATACCACATATAATGTAATGTTTCATTTTACATAAAGTGGCAATGTATACATAGTATGTATACATTCATAGTGTGTTTTGTGTGCTAGTGAAAAAAAAACTAAAGAACAAATAAACGTGCAATCTTCCTGGAGGCAGCAAACCCATTTTCCATAATATACTATGATTTGTCCCATTGGAAGATGGAATAAAAAGAAAAGTGGAGATGTTAAATCAGAGAAGAAAGCCGAATCAGCGACATTCTTAATAAACTGGTAGGATGTAATCCTGAAAACTGCTGCTTTATAGTTAATTCTCAGAAATGGGAATTATGAATGAAATTTAATTTTAGATATTCATTCATCTTTCCAATTAATGTTGCAATAGAGCATGTGAATGTAACTTGAAAGTAGTAAATATCAAATTAAGAACAGTTCACAAATGTCACCTGAGGTCACAGAAGTGTTCTCTGGGTGTTTATGTATATGTGTATATATGCAACATGCATATCTATATGCATGCAACAATGTATGTATGTATTTGTGGTTTTTCTACTGGGTATTCCTGGAAAAAAACCTTCAGAAAAATCAAATTAATTATTACAAATGAGGAAATTGTGTGCACAGGAACAAGCCATGTGCACACACAGACACAACACCAGGTTCTGCATGCTCCCATGTAATCCAAGGGATTATTTTTTTCCCATGTTTTTATTTGAATCCTGACCTTGTTCTACATTGGGAAACAACACTGGCTTCCCTCTTGACAGCAGTAAATCAGTCAAAGAAAAGAGCATTTGGAAAGCACCAGCATATAGAAGGTCATACAGTATCACCAGCGTTTATGGTTTTGGTATTAGTTCTGTCAGCAGGAGGTTAATATATTGGAAATGTCTTGTCCTTATCCGCATCTCAGAGTCATCAAAGTAATCTGTTTCCTATCCAGTGAAATTCCTCAGGACGGCATCTCATAGCCCTTTTGCATGCCAGCACTGTGCCTGTATGAGCAGAGGCAGCTGGAAGTGATTAGAATAGACTGACATGTGAAATCACGGGGGAGGGGATTCATCTCGCTGAAGAAGAGGAATCAATGCTCTGTTCTGTAGGGGAAGAGGAGTTTAAGTACAAAAATGAGCAGATTTTCAAACGGGCACATGAGAATTGAGCTACATGATTGCACTGATCCCATTTAATGTTGCAAATCACATCCTACCCTCAGTAGATTATAAACAGACTGATAATCACAGATGATAGTTTCATAAGAGCATCGGAACTGCCAAGCAGGAGTGAGGCAGTGTTGCTTTATCCTAGTTGTCCCTACTAGCTCTCCCAAAATACAAACTGATATCAGGTAAAGAAAAAGAAAATTAATAAATATGTATCTGTAAGTGTTACATTTGTAAGGTGAAAGCAGACATTTCCCAGACATGGAAATTTGATGATTTCATTTTAAATGTGCACATTATTAGGGATGGGTCAATTGAAAATCTTCCCCTCTTGAAAGGGAAAGAATGTGCGTTTTATCATAAGCAATATCCTTTAAAAAACCCAAACTTGTAGTATATGATAATTTTTTTTTCCTCCAGCCGAACATTTGTATTTTATATTTTGCTTTTATCATGTGGTCTTGTTACTTGAGCCTCTCTCTGTAGTTTCAATACTAGTGTGATACATATAACCCTTAGGTCTGCTGAGGTACCTTGCCTACTGTGTTCATCATATTTGCATCAGTGTGATATTGTAACTTTGTAGATTTTTGGTGCAACAGCAAATTATTAGTCTAAGAATTTACTGTTCTACACATAGAGAAACACACACTGAAGAGAAAGATATACATTTGGGTATGTCTAGGTAGAGCTTTTCCTCTACTTTCATAAACTAGGTGATTTTTTGCTTTCTAAATACTGAAAATTTAAATGAGACAAGTAATTATTAAATTGTGAGAATAGTCACACTTTTTTTTCATTTCTCTGAAGATTTGTGAGTTTTATATTGATTTGGATCTTCATAATCATGGAAACTGTGGATTAGATTCAGAGATGTTGTAGTTTGTCACGCATCTGAGGTGCTTTTCCTGGTTTTAAAATTAGGTAATGTTCTGGCAGTGGTGCCTTCATAGGAGATAGGCAGTGCTGTCGATGCCCTAAAGTATCGTGCTTGTCTGCCATCTAGAGCTGTTGACAAGTTGCCTTTTGAATGTCATTTCTCTGCGTGACATTCTGGCAGTCACATCCACCTGCAGGTGTCCTTCCTCTTGGTTGCTTATCTCAAACAAACCCAGTGTCAAAATTGTGTACAGTGACTATTCTGGAGGGAAACAGAGCCTTTTTTGTTCTGCAACAGCAGTGAGAAAATGCCATTTAATGTAACAGCTATGAATTACAGGATATTATAAACTAGATGGATAATGTTAGAGATGAGGATGGTAACTCCACTAGCTACAGGTTCCTTGAATTAAACTTTGATCTGGTTGTCCTATCTGTACTGTGCTATCAGAACTAAAACATATCCATTTCAGATCAGGGGAGGTACCTGCATGTTTCCCATATTTAGCTTCTTGTATACTCAAAGAAATGTATATAGTCATCTGTCCAAGTGGTAGAATTATTTATTAGAATTTAGAGTTACTGTAGTAAGGTTTGATAATTTATTAAACAGGCAAAAATTAAGTAGTGCACATAAAACAGAGCCTGCAAGGTAAGCCTGGCATATAAGGCATTACAAGAGGAACCTTTACCCTTGGGGACAGCAGCCATTTGGTAACTGACTTAATACCACGTCAAACTCTGGTCACTCTTACTGTCTGATGCTCAGATTAGTCTTTTCTGCTTCTAGTCATTAAAAAGTTAAGCATGATGCTGAATTTATGCATTTAGGCTCTCTGTGTGAATTTAAGGGAGAGACGTCATTTGCAGAAAATTAATCCATCTGCAAAAAATGTCAGCTTTTGTCCATGGAAATCAATTCCCCTGTTGACTTCAGTAATAAGTGTAGCAACTGACGTGTTATAAAGCAAAAAATGCTTATATGTTTAGAGGCAGGAGGGTAGAAGGTTTCGTGAGCTTGTAACAGCTGTTCCAGCCAACAAGGCAGCCAAAGACAGAGCAGAGCCCTTTGATGAATATTTTGAGCACATCATCTCTCAGTCACTGGATGAACCTCTAGTAAAAATAAAAATGAATTGAAAATGAAATAATAACCGAAATTTTTTCTGAGTGGCAAAAAGGTGGCATTTTGACTCACTATTTCTTGATGAGAATAGATTTTTCTGTCATCTGTTACAAACAGGGTGACAGAATTTGCTTGTCAGAATACTGCCCAGTCTTCACTGAGACAAACAAAAAGACCCTAGGAGTCTCCTAGCAGTCAGCTGGAAAAGTGTAGCAACATCGGCTTTTTTGCTCTTGTGTCTCCTACTCTACCAAGAGTAGGCATCAGGTGACTTTGCTAGAAATCCCAAGCACATGTTCATAGGCTTTTTATCTAACTTTTGAGAATAATTTTAAACAAGCATTTTAAATATTTGATTTTATCTATGTGTATCTGCACACACACATGAGGAGGAGGAAAATTAGAGTGAAGTAACTCCGAAAACTGTGGAGTTGGAAGCATGAAAATTATTTTTCAAGCAATAGTCTTTATTTTAAAGGTAGGAAATTTGTTTTCTACTTATTGATCCTATGAATACTTGTGGGAGTGAAAATTCTGTGTAGTGTTTTTCATAGTTCTCAAGACATTAGTAATTAATTCCCTGAGGAATTGGCTAAGGCAATGTCTGGCTGTTTTGTTTATGATTTCAGAATAAGACATAGTCACCCATTCTGTATAAAATACTCTTCGTTTTGGTTTTTAGCAGATGTACAGTGGGATTATGTGAACATAGGGGTGATGGTATTGAGCCACTCCAAGGTACACAGAGGAAAAAGTTCTGTTTCCACCAGCAACAGCTGCCAAAGGACGAGTGCGAACAGAGGAAATGTATTTTTTCTTTTCCCTTGATACTCTCATAGCTGCTACTTCTGTAGGCAGTGGTTCCTTAATAACACATATGTAGATAGTCTCTGCCAGCTTCCCTTGAGTCCAGATTGAAGTTCTCTTTCAAAAATTCCCCTGAGGTTTCTCTGGCCTTTGCTTTTGTACCTGCTTTCTGTCCACATTGCCAGTCTTCATGGTCTGGTTCTTCTCTTCATCTATTCCATTTACTTTTACCATGTGGCTTCTTTTGTTTTGTATTTTGTAAAGGACTGCTTTCAGGCCTTTCAGCTATACTGTTCATTTTATAGTCAGAACTTTCCTAAAATCAAACTTTTTTCCGATTTTTTTTTTTTTTTACATTTGAAGGGGTACTGTAAGTCACAAATTACTGTTATGAAATGCTTTTTTTCCAACAGAACTGGTCATGTCAATGGGACTTTTGTTTATTTTTGAAATTGAAATAGGAAAAGAATATATTGGAAGAATGTTGCAAGCTGCAAAACACTTAAAATTGGATATGTAGGGCTTTAGATGACACATGGAATCTTCATTTAAACTTTCCTTCCTTCTCAAGTAAAGGATGTTTAATTATGTAGCAATTTTGGGAGGGGGTTTAAATTTTTTTTCCACACCACAAGACTAGTTAGAATATTTTTCTTTTTAATTTTGGAGATTTGACCCAGTTCATTATTTACTGTATATAGAAAAAATTATGGAGTGAACAAAGCTATGAAATTTTTCTTGCAGCATGACATAAAGATTAAAGCAAAATCCTCTGCTAGGCTGACTAGAGAAACATCAGACCTTCAGTATTCAGTATATTTACTCTAAGATGTCACTTCAGAGCTCCCAAATGGGTAAAGGGCTATTAAGTCACGTTTTTGTCTCATAGGTTTAGATCCCATTCTTCAGGAGCCTTCAATTGTCTCTGATTCCTTCAGTTGACAAGATCAGCTCAAAATGTTTTATGTGAGGAAAAAAATGGTCTAGGACAGTTATCTCTTATGCTGTGCTGTGATTAACTGTGCCCTCACCTGGGTTGTGCAGCGGAGCTCATCCACAGAGGAGCTTCTGTCCTTGCCAATAAAAATCTTGTACCCTCTAAAGTGCAGTGGTGAACTTTGCAGTATGAACACACACTGATCCCCTGTTTTGCCTTGGAATCATTTGAGGGTGACCCACATCAGACCTTCACCAAAAACGGGTCAAACAACCTCACAAGGTGCACAAGTGCAGGCCATGGACTTACTCTGGACCAGGTTTAATTTAGGCAATGGTCACCATTTGTGGTGGTGTCTGTGAGGAGTCCCTGGGTATATCCATTCTGAGGTGATTTTGTGTTAGTTATTAGCAGGTATTCTGAGAGGGGTGGCCTGTAACAATTACACTGCCCCTATGAAGGGAAGCCATGTCCCAGTTCTGGGGTGCATGTTCAGTGCAAGGGTTATGCTGCAGGGTATGGTTCATATAAATTTTTCATGGTGAAGTGTGACCTTTATTTTCTTGCCAGGCATCTCATGACTTTAATACAACAACCTGTGACAGATTGTTTGAACTGAAGAGCCCCGGAGCCCTGCTGTAGGTGAAAAGTGGATGCTCTTTACTTACAGTGAAGCATGTCAAACAAGGGAACAAAGACAGATCTTTAAAAAAAGCCCAAAAACAAATAGTTTTAATTTAAATCTTTAATTTTAAATCTTTTTTTTAATCAAACAACAAAACAAAGCCAATAAAATAAACAAAGCACCCTATGAATAAAAATAGGCAGCAGATCAGGGGTATAGAGTTAGGAACCCGTTCTGTTTGTATCACCATGAATAGTTTGGTGGTTGTCTGGGTGGTTGCAGCCTGAGTGATGTGGTGGTCAGTGACTCACTGCCTGGCTGGGCACGTACACTCACAGCACAGAAAGCCAACCCCCTCCTGAGCCACCAGCAGGTGAGGAAAGGGATGCTGCCCCTCTACTCTGCTCTTATGAGAACCCACCTTGGCTACTGCATCCAGCTCTGGGGTCTGCAGGACAGAAAAGACATGGACTTGTTGGAGCAAGTCCAGAGGAGGGCCACAAAAATGATCAGAGGGATGGAGCAGATCTCCAGTGAAGAGAGGATGAGAGAGTTGGGGTTGTTCAGCCTGGAGAAGAGAAAGCTCTTGCACGTGACTCTTATAAGGTGGCTTTTCAGTACCTAAAGAGGGGAAGGGGCATAAGGAATATGGGCACAAACTTGTTAATAGGGTCTGTTGTGATAGGAGACGGTAATGGTTCTGAGCTAAAAAAGGGTTTTAAACTAAAGAGTAATGGATTTAAAATAAATCTACCCTCTTTTAAACTTACAGAGCATAGCTTTAGACTAGGTATAAGGAAGTAAATTTTTACAATGGGGGCAGTGAGAGGCTGGAACAGATAGTCCAGAAAAGGACCTCCATCTCTGGATCCATTTAGGGTCAGGTTGAATGGGCACTGAGAAATGTTCAAGGTTCAACCCTGCTCAATACAGAGAGGGTTGGATGGGATGACCTTCAACGGTCCCTTAAAACATAACCCATTCTGTGGTTCTGTGTAAAGGTACCTGATTTTAGTTCTGAATTCGTGCACATAATAAATGAATCCAGCAACTTTGCACTACCCGTGCTACATTTGCTGTCTTAGGCTATGTCACCTCTGCTGATGCTTTCTCTTTGCTTTCTAAAAGGTGAAAACAAAGGTGTAAAACAGCTGTCTGCTTTCTGCTAAATAGTAAATACTTGATACTGACTCAGCTTGACTGATTTAATTATTGAAAGGGTATCTTCATTCTTTGTGTCTGCTCACCTGTTACGTGGTTGTATGCAAGAAGCATTGTGGGCAGCTCTCAGAGGAAATCTGTACAGGTCACCTCACAAATTAACACATCCTATTTTGTCAAATATAATGCTATAATTAGCTGCTTCTACACTTTGTGTTCTTTGCACTCTCTGTTTATTTTCCTTAACAATTAGTCAGTGTTGTGAAAGCTTTAAAAGCAATGTAGTTGTAGCTGACTAAAACAGAATTAGAATAGGGCATGATGCATGTTTTCCTCTGGGAAAGAGGATGAAGCCAGTTGAATGTAATTTTAGTAGTGGTAAAGCAGATCCATAACTCTGATTTCTAACTGAATACATAAAGAAATCAGATTCTTAGCAGTTCAAGGAATTAAATGCTTTGGTTAAGTGCCCAGAATACAGGTATGAAATTACAGGTGTGCAGTTACAGAATACAGGTATAAAATGGTGGTTAGATGTGGTGAAAAGGTTTCACTGCTGCCAAGGAGAGTTGATGAAGTGGGTTGATGATTGGGAGTTTGCAGGGATGAGGCTGATGAGAAAGAGATGTAGCACTTCAGAAGTTGGAGAGGACTACAGAGGAGAGGGTTTGTTGTTCTGGTAGGAATAGAGAGCTACAACCTCAGTATTGCATTTGATTCGAGTTCTGCATGTTAAGAGGAATTGAAGGGTCCTGGTTGTCTCATTACATCTTCTGACACTAAAGTTCTGGCTCAGATTATGGGTTTTGCTGTAAATTATGCCTGGTAATTATGTTCCAGAGGGATGTAATGGCTGTTAGTTATAGTATGCTGTGTTTTGGCTGTCATGTCAGTACATTCTGAAGTACATCAACACACTGCCTGTTTTTGACTTGACAATAGGAGTGTAGAAATTCACTATGTCATCTTAATTAACAGAACATGTTTCCAGAGGATGATCCCACCTATTATTATTGTGGAATCAAGTCTCTTTTCATCTGCTATTTTTTTTTTTTTTCTATTTTACACCCAGATCTCAGGAATCCATTTTGAAGTGTTTAATAGCAAATTTTTTAGTAGCTTTGACAGTGTCCTTGAAAAATTAGTTTTTCTGTAAAGAAGGGAAAGTACTTATGTTGTGCTGTTCTGTGACACAGCAGAGACCTTTTACATCATGGCAAAATGTGGCTCTGGTTGAGAGAAAGCATTTAGTGTGTCAATGTGTGTATCTGTTGATGGACACAGCTCTCAAGGTAATAAAAGAAATTGTCTTGCCTTGTGTGGGGAGAGCTGCATACCTCACCTCTCTTCATAGTACCACAGGTTGCAAGGGACCGTTGCCTGAACAGTTCTCACAAAGTTGTTTGCTTACAATCACATAAAGGAGTTTTACTCAATACTTTTCTAGCATGTAGAGATAGAAATAGTTGGTCATAGATTCTGCTAGCCACTTTAAAAAAAGGTACCTGAGATTTACCAACAACTTGCCAACAATTACTGCATGACAGCCAAACCCCTGGAATTTTCCTGTGCTGTAGGAGCAATATATTCCTAATCACTAGACCACAAAGAACATAGGAACAGGAACATGTACAAATAGATACCAGCTGTTCTGTCTCATTTCCTGAGCTGTCCAGAGATAAGGCACCTCCAGACTTGAAGCCAAGTATTCATCTCAAGTGCTGCTCCAAGCCTGAGAAAGTTTGACCTCTTTCCCTGCTGGGACACACCGAGATAATGACATGGCTCTGTACATCTGAACCAAAGCCTGTCTCATGCTCATCACCCAGGCAGCACAAGCCTAAATCTGTTAGCCCCTTGTCATGCTATCTCAGATACTGCTATGTTTATTTAGACCTAATATATGTTACTCTTGTTTTTTGGCTGCTTGTAGTGAACTGTTCCTGCTTTCTAAAGGCTAGAATTAGGTGTTTGACTGTAGGATTTTAGGAAAACCTAGCTTGATCTGCTGCCTTCTTTAAGCAGCTTTATCTTTTACCATGGGCTGCTGTGAATCTTACTCCTAAGATCCTGCTGTTATTTGCATGCAGTCCTGTGTAGAAGTAGCCTTGATTCTGCTCCACGAAACTCCATTTTTAAAAAGACGTTTTCAGTGATTAACAGTTCTTTGTTATTAATATCTTCCATTCAGTAAAATAGATAACTTGTTTTGAACATTGCTATCACTTTTCCTCTAGTGATAAACACTTCCACTTGTGCTGTAAGTGAATAATGATTTTTTTGAAAGTGTGATTAAAGCATTCCCTTCTTCTCAATCACATTTTATTTTATATGATAAACTTGATTCAATGAACAGCTGTCTGGCCCACACAACAGTAATGAATATTTGTTTTTATGACTTTTTCTCAGTAAAGGCAGAAACAATACCTCTTACAAAGTATGTATGTGAGTGCATCAGGTTGGAAAGCACTTTAAGAAATTTTTGTCCACCCTACTACTTAGAGCAGGATCAGTTCTCAGGTCAGATCAGGTTATTTATGGCTTTATCAAGCCTTGTCTGGAAAACTGCCAAGGCCTGCACAACCTTTGGATCCAGCTGATTGCCTCTTAAAAAGAGAAATATCAGAGATTAAAAAAAAGGAATGAAAATAAATTTTAAAAAGGAGTGGCTTGATAAAGCAGATGATGTAAATCAGATGTCTTTTCATGCATTTCTTTATGATCATTTAAGTTCTTGACTATTTGAGTGTTTACTTCCCATCCAGTGTTTCGAGTACACTAATTGGCACAGCTTATATTCTAAGGAGATGTTAGGAAGCATTGGAGGTAAAACTGCATCGGGTTAAATTAATTGCCCGTTTCCTGGCCTTGAGAATCTGAAAAATCAGTGAAAACTTCCATTGTGTGCTTGCCTGATGAGAGGGTGAAGTGGAATGTAACCACCTGCCGATGTTATTTTGTGCAGTTAGACTTGGTCTCATCTCAGCTTTTCTCTTACACCAGTCTTTATCAAGGCATTCTTATATAACCTCTGTCTGCTCAAGTGCTGTCCGAAGAAAATGTGAAAATTTACAGTTCTCTTATTCTGAATAAAGAGTGTGAGATGCTTGGAAGTCATATCAATAAGCCATATACACCCTTCAGAGGAGCACTTTCCTGTTGTGCCGCACTATTATCTATGCACCAGTTCCACAGTCTGGCTCTGAGTTCTGAGGAAGTGTTAATGAGCTTGAGTTGTAAGAGAGCAATTGTCTGCTCTTCACAGGAAAGGAAATGGAGTCTTTGATCATAATTGCAAATATAAATTGCCCATCCTAAAAGCTAATGTGTCAGGAACCTTGTTTTAATTTATTTTGGAGCAGCAGAGATACTGCTTTGAGACATGATCAAGGACAAAAATCTCTGCAGTTTATTTGCTTATCTTAGTATGAAAGACTATATTACTGTGTGTGAATTAAACAGAGAGATCATAATGAAAATGATGCTCAGCTATCTCCATAAAATGTAGTAGTTAATAGATGATCTGTACATTCCTCCCTTCCTTCCTTTCTTCCTTTCTTTCTTTATTCCTTCCTTCCTTCCTTCCTTCCTTCCTTCCTTCCTTCCTTCCTACCAACAGGGTTATGTTCTTGTGATCTATTTCCTATATAACCACTGGGAAAAATTTCTATTTTCAAGGGTCATCTATTGCTGGAACTGGTCTGGCAAAACAGTGATTTGACAGTATAGTGCTTGCTTTATAAAGTAATTAATGAATTCTGTCATTATTCAGCTTTTCTTGCTGGCATTAGCTTTTTGTGCATTTTTGATATTTCTGGTATAGATATTTTAGGGGTATATGGAAAGGGAACATTTTATATCTTTCAAGTCAGATGTGCTTCTTGGTCTTGTAATTCCTTTTTGCAATTTACCAGATGGCATCAGATTTATACTCATGTTGAGACTTTATATTATGCTGAAGCATATAAGATTGATTAAATCCTTTGATATTCAGTTCAGAATGATGTTTTAGTTAAGTTTTTTGTTCAGAGCATTGCAAATAACCTGCTAAAATGTCCTCAGAGGTATGACTGCCATGGGAAGGACCTGACAATAATTGCAAGTTTCTCTTTCACTGTATTTTTATGCATTCAAGCATGCAAAATATGGCCCTAAATCATCTTCATTTTATTAATTTTAGATAAAAATTCTAGCTGGGAATTTTTGACTTTTTTTTTTGGTAGCAGGAGTAAAGGAAGCAAGATCAATTCCTGGAGCAGGTGTCATATGAATGTGATTAGTTTAACTAAGAGATTTGCCATACTAACTGGTCAGCTTCTCCATATAAACAGTTCCATTTTTCCATATCACTGTCAGTGGTGAGAGAGAGGCAGAGTCTGCTTTACTGTCTCTGATTAGTATCAGTCTTGGAAAAGCCATGGTTACAGGATTTAGGAGCAGTAGAAGCATCCTCGTCTATGAGAAATTTAGGAGCATGTCTAGGAAACGAGATAGCAGGAAAAAAGTCTACAGGAGAGTGACTTTTGTAAATGCTTTTGTATATGACTCTTTTCAGTATATATGCTTTTGTATATAACACATTTAGTACCTTCCATAATTCTAGTCACAAAAGCAGATTTAGTTATTATTCAAGCTTTATGTAGACACTTTTTTCCCAAATCACACCTAGCTCTTCAAACACTTCAATGAAATGGGATTAAAAACAGGAATTGATAATTTGCAAATTGTAAATTTATCCTTATGGAAGATTAAACAATTCAAGAGAATCAAGTACAAGTGCTAAGTTATAGTAGGAGTTATTGATTTGTGGGGGAAAACTGTATGAGGGTAGATATAGTTAAACTATATCTATTGCAAAAACGTAGTCCCTAAAGATGCCATGGCTGAAAAAAGAAATGGCCCTTAAAATGGAGATGATTAAGCCATGACAAAATACTGGATTTCAAATTCTTTTTTTATGGGTAGTTCCACTGAAATTACTCACCAGTGTACCTTCTCAGCAGCTGTAAATAGAGAGAAGTGTCTTGGCCAGAGTGAAACAAAATTGTGTATGACTTCTTGTGAGGATATTTGCTCTAAAATTTTGAATGTAGAAGTTTTGAGTTTGGTGATGCTTATAACAACTTTGGAAGCCACTTTGAAAAGTAAATAGTTCCACAGCAATATAAATTCTGTTTAATAAACTAAAAACATTTCTGAATTAGTTTATATATTAAGCAGTTGAATCCTACTTGGACTATTAAATCTTTAATATGTCAATTTAATGCTAGTTTTTCAAGCTGGTGTTAAAATTAACAAAATCAAAGTCTTTCAAACTTCTAGAGTTCTGTTAGCACTATTTTCTGGAAAGTTAGTCCTCTTGCACCTTGTCTAGTCACTGTGAAGTGAAAAATTGACTTCTGCTTGGGCCTGTTCACTTGCTCTCTGTTTAATCACTTGCACCTGTATGACAAGAATGCAAAGTAGATGCCAAGAGCTGCCAAATCAATGGATTTTTCCAATTTCCAATTCAATGCTTCCAGTTTTTTTACATAGCCTAAAGCAGTAAAGAGTCTGGTCTATTAAATTTTGTTCACTGCTTCTATTTTTCTCAGCATCTTTTACTTGTGAGTTCTTGTGTCTGCTTGCTGAAAACACTGGTTCCTCCACAGACTGTCTTGTTTTATATGCATATTTTGGTCTTGCATGGGGCATTCATTTATCTTTCATCATTCAGGAGCTATCAGAATACTTACCTGATTACAGTTTTCAATATTTAATTATAGATATTTGCAAGAGAAGAGATTCACAAAAACATTATCTTTAAGGTTGTAATTTTTGGGCTAATCTCTCATCCTTGCATCAAGAAAAAGGATTTGCTACAAGAGAATCTCTTAAATTCTGAATATGTTGTAATCCACTGAGAAAATCAAATGTCTGGACCAATGATACTTTCAGGCTCTTAGAATTACTGTGAGTGATCTGCAATATGTGAAATTTGAAGTGTTGCGGGTTTTTTGTTTGCTTTGCTTTCCTTCTTTTTTTTTTTTTTTTTTTTTTTTTTTTTTTTTTTTTTTTTAGTTATAAGAAATATTTTAATAAAATAGATCAGGGAATCTGGAACAGTTCTTTGTATAACTGATATGTAAGGACCCAGTTGGTCTTGCAATCATAAACAAGCCATCATAAATCTTTCTAAAATACAAAACCCAAAAATTACTGTTTAGGAGATTTTAATTCTCTGCTTATCTGCTTAATATAAATTTATATCAGAAATATCTGCTTCAGAAACACACATCCTAGATAAGACTTTACTGACTTTTTTTATAAGACTGTTGTTTTTTTCACCTGTATGGATTCAGAAATATATATGTTAAATATGTCACAATAGAACTGACCACTTAAAATCATTGGATAAATTGTATTGAGGGGAACCTCAGATTTCCACCTAGTCCAATCTCTTGCTTAAAGCAAGGTCAGCCTTGAAATCAGACCAGGCTATTAAAGGCTTTATCCAGTCAGTCTGGAACACCTTCAAACATACACAACTACTCTGGGCAATCTGTGTCACTCTCTGGCAGTCTTGGGGAAAAAGTTTCTCCCTACATCCATTCTGAACCTCCTCCATTTCAACTTATGCACCTCACTGTCTCACCAGGCCTTGCTGTGAGGAGCCTGGAAGCAGCTTCCCAATAATCTCACTGTAGGTGTTGGGATTTGCTGTTTGCTTCCCCAGGAGCAGCCTCTGCTCCAGGGGGAACAAGCCCTGTCCCTCAGCTGCTTCTCACTGGTCAGAACTGATTTGCTTGTAGACCCTACTGAAAGGAAGGCAGAAGATTCTAAAGTGTATATTAGTAAATGCATAGGTAATGAAATCATCAGATTACATGAATAGAAATGAGTGGGGTCTCGGTTCAGTGTAGAAAAAGAAGGGCTGTTAGCGACTGAGGTACAGTAGAATTCAGGTTCGGCTTCCCATGCAGAATCACAGAAACAGAACCATTTAGGCTGGAAAAGGCCTCTGAGCTCACTGAAACCAACTGTTACCTCATCCCTGCCAAGATCTCCACTAACCTGTGTCCCCCAGCTGCCACATCTACTTTCTTTTAAGTAATTATCAAGAATAGTAACCCAGCCACTTTCCTGAGCAACCTGTTCCAGTGCTTGGCAACACTTTTGCTGAAGAAATTGTTTGTAATATCCAGTACCCCTGGTGTAACTTGAGGCCATTTCGTCTTGTCCTGCCACTTCTTACAGGGAGGTAAAATCAACCCCCACCTTACTACAACCTCTTTTCTGGTTGTTGTGCTACCTGTAGAGGAGGTTTGGTTCATAAACTTCAGTAAAAATTTGCAAAATTTTCCATACGATATCCCCACCAAAGCACAAATCTCTAGCCTTTAAAAACCTATTGGTATAATAAAGAAAGATGTGTTTATATGATTGGAGTATTTTGAAGAAAAGTTAATAGTTTTATGAAATTTCAGTAAAAAATTTAAACTGTATTTTGGCCTTCTTATTTTGATAAAAGTGCTGTCAACTCTAGCTTATTAATTTTCTATTTTTTAAAATGTTTTGAAAATATTTTCAGAAGGGATATTGCATAGTCTTGAATTTTCTGATTTTGTTTGGTTTTTGCCTTAGATTCCTTCATATCTTTTTTTTTTTTTTTAAATAATAGCAAATCCTCTGCTCAGAGATCCTCCAGAAGATTCTCTTCAGAACTAATTATATCTGTCTTTAAAATCTCCTGGTTTCTACTGCCCAAAAGTAGTTTTTTTACTGAAAGATAATAGTCTAAGCAAAATGCTCCATTTCTTTTTACTGCATAACAGTAACACGATGTGACATTTCTGCATTGTATTATTATCAAGCTCTGAAAACTTACTAAATCATGTTCCAAGTGATCAATGGATTTATCCTCTGCAAACTAAAGCGCTCATCATTCATGACACTCCTTCTTTGTTCTGGTGCAATAGAGGACAGTTCTAATGCATCTTGTCAGGTCCTCATTTTCTTTATTTCTTTGAACAAGAAATTTACTTTTCTGTAAGAAATTGGATAAGTAGGCATTAGGTAACAGCCAGATAGGTTTGGGTTTTGTTTTGTTTTTTTTTTTCTCAGAAATAAAGATAATCTTTTTTGCGGCAGAGTACAGTCAACCATAGCCATTCCATTTGTTCAGTGAGTTTCTTCAATACAACTCCTTCATTTTGGGGATTACCTGGAACTGAAAATAGAAGTAATGATATTTCCATCATGGGGAATGGAGAAAACAATCAGATGTTGGACTTGGTCCATGCTGTAAATAGTTCAAGCCAGTGTATTTCTGTATCAGTTCTTAACATGAACAACAATGGTAAAATGATTGCCGCACTCACTTGCTTAAAAACACTTTCAACTTTACTCACAGACTGGAATTTAGGACAGATGATGATGGAAAGAGGCGAAATTTTGATTCCTCTCTGTGATCCATGGATAACCCTGTCCTTTTGGATGTAGAAAAGTAACTTCAGAAATGTTTGGTGTAATAGTTAGCTCCAGACAAGCAATCTAATGCTCAAGTATTAATGTATGGCAGTTTATGTGTTATAAATTATGGAAGAGGTACTCCCCACTTTTTTAAAACCTGAACATAAAAATGCGCTTGATTTTTTTTTCATAATTTAACAACACAGAACTTCCTTAACCCTAATGAGACATGAGCATGTTGTAGAAAAAGAATCCATCCTGCTACAAAAGCCAAATGAAATAAAATATAAAATGAAAAATATATAAAACCAGAAACAGAATTGCTTTGTCTAATTCTGGAACAAAGCATTTAATGTCAACAAAGAACTGGTTTATAGGGATTTATATTACAAAGTGTATAAGTAGGCAGCATACCTTGAGAATCATAAGTTTGTATTATTTTGTTTGCAGTCTTATGGTTTCAGGATTTGGGTTTTTTTATACAATGAAGTGAAATAAAAACATTTCCCAGTGTTGATATAAAACACAAATATATGGGAATTTCTGTTGTTCACTTGAAATTATGAGGTATCCTTCAGACTTGAGAATACACTGTATAAAAGATGAAGGGAAGAAAAAGCTCACAGTTACATTTAAAACAGCTCATAATACATAATACTATAAGTCGCCACAAAATAATAAAAAAACCCCAAAAAACAAACAAATGAAGAAAAGCCAACAAAAAACCCAAACAACACTTTTTTTACCATATTGTTCTTTCTACATTATTTCCTTTGTTTCTCCCTCTCAAGCTTTGTTCCCCTGTCATTAGTGCTGAGATATTTAACTTGAAGTGCACTTTTTCTGGATTTTTCAAGGCTAGCAGAAAAGCTCATGTCCTAAAAATAATTCTTTCCTGTGCACCATTTGCAATTAGAAACTAATTTTTCATTTTAATATTGCCATAGGTAGTGTCTTTCATAAATGTACACATATTTTTCAAATTAAGTGGAATTCTGGTAAACTGAGCCGCTTTGTTTAGTGACTGTTTCTGCAGGGGACGTTTGCAGTCGATGGAGAGCTGTTCAGTGCACTCCGTGGGGAATTTAACAAGCTGTGCTTCCTCAAGGAGACGCCTGTACTTGGTGAGATGGATAGTGCTTCACATTTTATTGACTGTATGGAGCAGAGGCTTGGTTCAGTTGCCTGTACAGTGACACCCAGTATTAGATGTCTCTGGGTGTTTTCCCTGCCTTCTGGCTGACAATCCATGAACGTGCCTTGGAGAATGTCTGTTGGCACTGGTTTAACACTGATGGTCCTCTGCTGATACCTGTTTTAGGCCTCTAAGATCTAGGTCTTAATTCACTGTAGTAGAAATCTAAATAGCAGTCTGAGATTCAGACACCTGCTGTGTTCTGTCTGCAGTTAGATGAGATAAATGCAGTTTTCGTAATTCTTTGCATATATCAATCTGGTTTTGTTCAGCAGCAAAGCAGAATGCACACAAAATAGTGGTTTTGTTTATTTCTGTTAGCTCAGGTCCTGCAAAGAAAGAACTAAAGTGCAAACCATGAGAGATAAACTATATTTTATGTAAGTTTGAATAAAACTAGTAGCACTTGAACTGCTAGAATATGTATTTTTTTTTTATTTACAGATGGGAATGCAATTAGCCTTGCTTTAACATTTAATTTATGTGTGATATAGGGATTGCAATCCACATACAATAAAGGTGCACAATATCAGTCATACCTCAGCATTTCATCATTTGGGATTTGTGTGTGGAATGCTGAAAGCAGAAAACACTTCCTACATAGATTATGAAGCCGAATTTGCAATATCCATTGTTTGAGAAATGATGTTCACTGAACACCTGGAGTTACAGAGACAACTTCTCCGTTGTTGATGACTTGGAGAACCAAAACCAACCAAAACCACAGGTGGGCAGATGGCAGATCCTGGGGCTCCTCTATGGCCCACCTTGTTGGCCCTGCTGTGCAGATGCCTTTGAGGATTAGGGAGGGATTTCTAGAATAGAAATGCCACAAATTTAGTTCACATGCATAATGAGCAAAGTTTTACATCCACAGAGTGTTATTTCCATTTTAATGATAATCTTAGTACCCTGTATTCAGTATTCTGTTACTAATTCTGTGTTAATATTGTTATGTTTGGTTAATTCCTTTTTCTAAATGGAATTATTTGACAGCTAAATCAGTACATTTACTTATTGTAAATAAATATCAATTATATATTTATATTTATTATTTATGGTTGGAATGTATTTTTAGACTGAAGTTAGCTCTTTTTTTTTTCTTGTACCTCATTCTATTTTAGAAATTAGAATTCAACCATTAGAGTTAAGTCAACCATTCTAGACATTTCAAAATGTGATAATAAATCTTAATAAATCCTAGTCAGAGTGCTGACAAAGTAGCATATTTTATTAATGAATACATATATATTCAAACCTGCAAAATATTTCATAATAATTAATCATTAATTATGCAGTAAAGGCTCTCAGAATTTCTAAAAGACAAAAATATGTTTTATATTTACCTTCTTTGTTTTTAGAAAATATGAAATCAATGAATACTTTTCCTGTCTGAAGGAGATGACTTGGAGTAAAGTCCAAGAGATCTCATGGTTATTTAAAGATCCCGTGCTTAAGTCATCCCCAGTGGTGAGAAATTGACTGAAGTGTTTATGATAAAGTATCTTTTCAGCAAACTGGAAGTTAATAATTTAATGTTTAGAGGATGAGGCTGATTTCAGTTATCATAACTGTAGATTCATCATAAATAATCCATCTCATGTTAACTGTCTTTGAAAAATATGTACATATATCTGTGTGGCAAGTTACATCAGGTTGCTTTTTTATTATTATTCTCATATAAAATCATTGGCATATTAATTATGTCTAATGATAGCAAATGTCTGAGTATATTAGCAATTTCTCACACCTTGTGATGTTATTACTCAAGTATGCTTCAAAATCTGGATAAATATATAATTTTGAAAAGCATAAGATGTTGTTCCATGAACTTGTAAATGTTCAAGTCTAATCACAAAACACTTTCAAAAGACTTTCACTCCTCCCAGTTCATAATTTAGAATAAATATAAGGAGAACTCGTCCTAGCACTTAATGAGGCCTTGTTATACTCTTGAAGATAGTATGAAGGGGAGGGATGGTTTTAGGCATGACAAAAGTAGACAGTAGCTTAAAGTATAAAAAATGTTGGTGGTATGCGAGAGAGAAGATTTCTACTCCAAGAGAAGTGTCTGAAGTGCTAAGCCTGGCCCAGAGGCAGGCACATCACATCACTTACAAATTGATTCAGCAGCTGGGCTGAGGAAGTCCCTTAGCTCAGTCACAGACAGAAGGGTCTTGCTGCTGGAGTGTCCAGCCCTGTTTTGTCCTCAGTATTTAGAAGTAAAAACTGTGAACAAAATGTGGGGTGGGGGGATTGGGGGGTCCAGAGAGGGTTGCTCAGTTTTGGCACCCAAAAACCTACAGGGGAAGATGACAGACCAGGAAACAGCTCTGCTGTGACAGTGCACTGGAGAGTTAACCTTTGTCCTGCGATCCAGGGAAGTCTTGTCTCTTCAGGAGTGGCTCTAAACGCACCACACGCTCATGAAAAGTCAACTAGGACTGCTTTGGAGTATAAACAGTGATATTATATATATAAAATCTTAAGATGTGGAGTATTGGATGTATTCTTTAAATAGTGATTAAAAGTTGTTTATTTCTTGGGGGAAGGATGAGGAGCCAATTACCCTTTTATAATGGAACTGCAGGGAAGACAAATGGAATATGAGCTTGTCTCAGAAATGTAATAGAAAAAAAAACCCAAATCCATTACATATATTACTATTTTGAAATAGCACAGGTTCCTATGTTTAATCTTTTGCTGTCAAAGCCAAGATAATTTCCAAGCTTTCCTTGAGGATTATTAATTGTTAATTTAAATGCAAAGCTTTTTACCATTTAATTTTGTACGTAAAAATCAACAGCAACAGGAGATGTTGGCTGCAGGTTCCAACTCCTACAGATGTATTTCAAGGGGGTGTCAGTCTCCTTTTCCCCACCCTTCTCCTGGAAGCACAATTTTAGTTTACCCTTGATGAAATATTTTACTGGGTGATTACACCCAGAATATTAAAGAAATTTGATGGGAAAGAGTTTAATTCACCTTTTGAAGATACTCAGCAGTTCATTTAGGGATGCAGGATCTGTTCACAAGTCAGTGTTGATCTGATGCTTACTTGTGATTCACAAACATCTGACACCATGTATGCACTCAGTGAATATATGTCTTCTGATTTTGAGTATTTCATTCAAATATCATAGTGATTTAAATAATAAACCACTCTACAGCAATCATGACATCCTGAAATAACAATTCATGCTAAATTAAGCAAAGTGGCAACAGCTGACAAATGTCTCTTTTAGGAAGACTGGAGTTGTGTTGTTCTTTTAGTGCTGATATTCAGTTTGTTTCTCTTTCTTCAAAGTGCAGTTAATATTTTTAAGATACAAGTGTGGTCAATTATATCACTTCCTGTCATATTTAGTGAAAATATCTACAAGACTTTTTTTTTTTTTTTTCTGGTAATAACAACCTAGTTAACTAATTAATTGTTCCAAAACCCTTTAATTTTATAAGATCCTTGTGTATCTGTTACAATATTAACATTTACCTGAGCTATTCTGTGATTCCTAATGATAAAATATCCAGGACCTCTGGAGCACGGTCATTTTATAAACTCCAGTTAGTTTTCAAAAAATGAACAAAACCCTGACTTAGTGATTTAGTTTACAAAGAATTACTTTTCTATTCTATTTTTAAATTTGTATTTCTTTCAGCCTGTTACTTTAAGGGTAAAAAACTGATTTTGTGAAATCAGTGAACCATTTTATCATTATTTTGCTCTTAATGGACCATTTTTGATGAGAGTAGATGGTAGTTGTAGGTATCTCCAGAGAGACATGTACTCCTCTACTTACAGAATTAGAATAAAATTAATTGGCGACTATAGTGCATCAAAATACTGCACAAATTGCTGTCTTTGAAAAGACTGGAGAGGGCAAAGGAATAGCAGTCTAAAAATTCTGTGATTTTTTTTGTATCCAAGAGCAATTCTATGTGCATTACTGAGTACTTATCTATAGTGTAGAAAAGTCTTAGTAAGACATTTGTAACACACTCGAAAATATCATTCTTATCTACTCTCCATGAAGAGAGAAATCTGGTAATGCATTATTATATGCTAAAAATATATGCTATAAAAGAAATTGTTTCTACACTCTCTTTCATCAATGATCTCAATAGGAGAAAAGGAAGACATTAGATATATGCCCAAATTTAAAGATTTAAGTCAGAGAGGATTGTTATTAAGACACAGAACTAAACCTCTAACACTGTTTAGAGAACCAGTTTCCTCTGGTTTTTTTTTTTTTTTCTTTTCGTTTTTGTTTTTTTGGTGGATTTTTGTGTTTTTTTTTTTTTTTTTTTTTTTTTTTTTTTTTTTTTTTTTTTTTTTTTTTTTTAGGGGGGTTTGGTTTGGGTTTTTTTTTGTCAAGCTCAGAATAGTAATGAGGGAAATAAATTTTAAGTACAACAGTAATTAAAATGGTCTGCACACTTTTCCACCCCATTTGTCTAGTTGAATGAATAAAGGAAGATTTGATAGAGCTCTGGTTTATTTTTTTTAAATATCTGATTTATTTCCTTGACATAGACAAAGCTTCCCTGATAGAACTTCCTGACTGTCTTCTCCAAATTTGTAATGAACAAATTGTGAGGAGGAGCAGCATAGCATAAATGGATCTTGTTTCCAGAACTGGTATGCACATATGGAGACAAGTGCACTTAATAAATGGAGGTTATATTTTAAATAGAAAAAAAGGAGGAGGCAGGTCAGCAGGTCAGAATGTTTGCTGCTGTAGCTGTGAAAACATGAATTTCCCGTTACTGATAAAAGGCTGAAGGTGCTGGAGTGAGTTGGCAGTGCAGGGTGTCAGCACGTGTGGGTTTGTCTTGGCACGGTTTCAGGTTGCTTTAAATGAGGCCAAGTGCCTTTTGCCTCCCTTTTGTGTGAGCAGAAGCTCTGTGAACACCGTGAATAAGGGAAAGGTCTGTCTGATCTGGGGCAGCACTGCCGTGCAAGTAACAGCCCCTGGTGTCAGCTGAGGCCAGGGAGGGAAATGATCAGACTTCAGCAGGGAACCAGAGAGAAGGAGGCAGAGTGTGATAAGAAGACATATAAATAGAGCTCCAAGTATACCACAGGATAGAAAAGGAAGAAACTCCCACAACTGTGAACATCATACTCTCAAGGATCCCAGGTTGTTCACAACATGTTCCACTTATCCCTCTTTCTGTTTGAGGGAGATTGTAGGTCTTGACACTAGGAAAAAAGAGGAATATTGAATAAACAAATATGTCAAATGAAATTAGTAGATCCTACAAGAGTTTGGTATAGCAATGTTTAAGGGGTTTTGTTGTGTTAATCAGATAATTTGGATGATGTGACTGTTTGAACTAGCAGTAAATTCATAGATCTTTATATATAGTGTCTTTCCATTTATCCATATTAAGATTTTGAGTAAAATGCTGTGTTCCATTTTTACGACTTTGAGCAAAGGGCAGGGTACAGTGATGTGGTAAATAGTTGCAGAGAAATCATCCGAGATAAGCCCAGTAAACCACTAACAAAGGCAGACTGAAATACCTCGAGAAATCAGAGGTTTCCTCCTATATATGACTGTGGCTGGTACATTCTGCTGGATTTGGAGACAGTAGGCTCAGGAGAGTCTAGAATCAGGTTTCTAATCCTCTGCTAAGTGCTTTAATCCCTTTGATGTGCAAAATACCACTGCATCTACCACTGCTTCCTCCTCTGGGAGGTGAATGGTTATCCACCAGCCGCAGGCACTGCAGTGCTCCGGATGGTGAACAGAGGACTGGCTGCCCAAGGACAAGCTTCTGAAAATTCCGTATCACAAAGAATAACCACAGAGGGAACTTCCAGGCAACCAGTTATAATATGAAGAAAGTCTAAGCCCTGCCAGAGGTGGCCACTGGGTAAGATGTGGGTTGAATTGCTTTCTATGCTGCTCTGCCACTGTCTTTTTAGTGGTTGGATTGTCCACACTCAGTTCTGTGGGTTAGGAATTGTGCTGTGAAGCCAGTTGAACTGGTCCATTTGGTGGTGTTGCTGGGGTTTATGATCATGGTGCTCATAGTTCTGTTCCTCCCTGGATTAAAGAAAAGCTGTGCCTGCTAGATCACTGTGAGAAGCTTGTTGATTCACATCAGAAGAGATAACTAAAATCTTAAAACTGTAATGATGTTAAAGACAAGGAAATATTTTTATTCATATTGTAGCACCTGTAGTGTGGAACAATGGAACCAGAAATACTTTTAAAAGGAAGCAATAAACATTCAGTTCCACTGAAATGCGGGAAAATACTCAACATGAAGTTGAGTATTTTCAGGAGCTGTGAAATGGTTACAAAATTCCCATGACAACATGAGAAAAGCACTAGCTCTCAAATAGTAAAATCTTCAGAGCAACTTAAGTTAATTGCCCTGGCTAAACAAGATCTTTTAAAACAGCAAAAGCTTCTTTTTAAGCAGAACTCTGAATGAAAATACATTTACTAATTGTCACAAGCCTATGAGTAAGCTGATTTACCAGGCCCAAATTGGCACCTTGAAAACTGAGGCAAGAAATGTAATCCTGTAGTGTGTCTAGCAGGAGTGAACACATCAGGGCATGGCTACAGCACAGGAAAGGGCAATGCACTGGGTATCCCTAAATGATCACCTATCACAGAGTGCCATGGCAAACAACAGTATTGGATAATACCTGGCATGACTGATCCTAACCCTAAGGATAGTTCACGTGATGCTTGCTCAGATATCAGTTTGCAGGTTGCTTCATAAGGAGTCAGCTGCTGTTTGTTTTTATGACATAGTTATGACCTTAACCACAAACCCTGCTGTTGTAGCCATCTGAAAAGTTGTGCCATTTGACAACAGGTGGAAGTGTTCATAATTACAGAATCATAGAATAGTGTGGGCTGGAAAGGACCTTTAAAGGTCATCTGGTCTGCTATAAGGGGTCTCTGGAGCCTCTCTTCTCCAGGCTGAGCAACACCGACTCTCTCAGCCTTTCTTCAGAGAAGAGCTGCTCCAATCCTTTGATCATTTTTGCAGGCCTACACTGGACTGGCTGCAGTGGGTCCATATATATCCTGTGCTGAAGGTTTCAGAGTTGTTTTACAGGTATGATATCACAAGAGCAGAGAGGCAGGATCACCTCTCTTGACCAACCGGCCAAGGTTCCTGTGATACAGCCTAAGATACAGTTGGATGTTGTCACACCTTACTGGCTCATATCCAGCCTTTCATCCACCAGCACCTCCAAGTTCCTTCTCAGCAGGGCTGCTCTAAATCCCTTCATCCCCAAGCCTGTATTTATATCAGAGATTTGCTCTGACCTATGTGCAGGAACTTACACTTGACCTGGTTGAACATCATGAGGTTCACATGGGCACACTCCTTGAACTTTCTAGGTCCCACTGGATGACATCCCATCCTTCCTGTGTGTCAGCTGCATCACTTAGGTTGGTAGTTTTGGGAAATGGATTGAGGGTGCACTCGATCCCTCTTGTCATTGACAAAGACATTAAAGAACACTGATCCCAGTAGAGGCCCCTGAGGGACACCATTTGTCACTGGGACATTCAGCCACTACAGTCTGGATGCAACCATCCCACAAATTCCTCATCCACCAAAGAATCCACCCATCAAATTCATCTCTCTTCCATTTAGAAATGATGTTATGGGGGACTATGTCGAAGTCCCTACAGAAATCCAGGTGATATAGGAATTGTTCTGTTGCTTCATGGATGCCATTAGGCCGCATTAAGTATTTTGCTGTCTGCAAAATTTCTGTCTAATAGAGAGTCTGTATAAAGTGCAAATCTGTTGATTCAGAATGGTCTTACAAGGTTAGATGTGCAAATTATGGAATGAGTTCACATTCACTGAGAAAAATGAAGCCACAGAACACAAATAAATGCCAGCACTGCTGAAGGAAAGTTATTTTTAAGGTGTGATTGTTCAGCTTCAGATCTTTTTTTTTCCTACCTGTTACTGAGAGAGAAACCAATAAGTATAATATAGCAAAACTTTTTAGACTTACTAGATTTCTCTAACATTTCTCAGTTGTTTCTGAAGCATTCATATGTTAAGGATATTGCAATGATTTGTGCCTGCAGCCCAGCATCTACTGAGAAGAGAGCTTAGATGGCAACACTGTTTACATGAGCTGTCAGTTTTGTATTGCAGAGTTTTATGATGTGGTGTTTACGCACTCTACTCCCATAGAGAGATTTACATGCTGCAGCCCTCTCCCCTCTATTTTTAAGACTTACCAAAGGTTAGTAATAATTTCGAGGATGCCTATCAGAGATACTTTCAGTCCTTTTTTCTCTAATTATTATTATATGTATTTATTTTAAACTTAGTAATGAAGGAAGGAAAAATCTTTCTGAAACTGAAAATTTGTCCACATTTTGTGGTTGAGCCTTGTCCAAAGTAAATATTATGAAAACTGTGAGGAAAAAGTGATTTATTTTCCAAATACACTTTTCTCCAAAGATGAGGAGTATATTCAGTACTTGCAGGTTTCCAGTGCAGAACTTTGATCAGTTTTGTACCACAGGGACATGTCTCATTGGCATTGTATCCTGAGCATCACAGGATTAAGGGTGGTTCATTGTAGGTGCCTGCTTTCTCACATACCCCTGCATCACCACATGATATAGAGCTTGAATACAGTATCTAGAGCACCAATTTTCAAGATATTAAGACTACTTGACTTTAGGCATCTAGCACAGGAAGATTCAGAGAATCAAAAGTACGCTCTTTCTCTGTGTCACACTGTAGAGTTGCTAATACCTTTCCTTTTCCTTCACAAGGAAGTGTGAAGAGTAACTTCTTAGCTGTTAAAATGAGGCTAATAATATGTATCACCTCTGGGGAAAAAAAATATGACTTGGGCTAAGTGGAAAGTCCTTCAGTTTAAGATTAAGAATGAGGAG
Organism: Sylvia atricapilla; assembly: GCF_009819655.1. Taxonomy (NCBI): domain Eukaryota; kingdom Metazoa; phylum Chordata; class Aves; order Passeriformes; family Sylviidae; genus Sylvia; species Sylvia atricapilla. Next base: position 14,659,483 of record NC_089144.1, on the reverse strand, counting down.
AATAAGAAGATAAACTGCTTTATGCAAATTTTAGAGTGCCTCTCCAGAGACATTTTTCAAATTCTTTTCCTCACCAGTCAACATCACTAAGTAAAACAGTAGCTCAGGTCTGTGGGTGAGGTGGATGCCATGGTAACAATACCAGGTGAGTAAGGCTTTTAATGAACATTTTCATAGAATCTGGATCATGGACTCTGTGAGGGGAGTTTAAATCACAATTTTTACTTGAGTCCTTCAGAATTATAGGGTATGTGTAGAGCAATACCCAATTGGTGTAAATTAGTAAATTGTCTGTCATGCTATCTCTCCGTCTCTATTTTTGTTTTAATTTTATGTTTGCACTTGTGGTTTGGTTTGGTCAGGAGGCAAGTTTGGTTAGTTGATAGTGAGTGTGACACTTTATCCTGTCCTGACAGATTCTGTATCACCATCCTGCTCTTGATACAGGAAACACAGCGTAGCATTAACGTCATGGACATTCTAAAGCATGGACAAATGAGGTTAGTGCAATGGCAGACGCTGCAGCTTTTCAAGACAAAGCACTGGGAAGATTTTAGTGCATTGCTTACTGGAGGCAAAAGGCAGATACTCAGCAGGATTTGTTTGGCTCAGGACACTGCCTTAGCAGCACAATAAACTTCTGAGGTACAAAGGGTGCACATACATGCACATGACCTGCTTTCCTTTGGTTTGCCTTTCTCTCCCTCCTGTTTGATTCTGCAAACGTGAGGAAATTTTTTAGCAAGATGCACAAGCATCTGTTTAGCTATGCAGCTTTTTTCCTCTTAGTTAGCATCTCTGAGATTCTGTAATTACACTTCTGGGTAAAATAGGCTGTCATGATAACTTATGCATAGGATGCTATATTTAAAATAGTGGGCTTTATTTTTCTTGCATTTACACACAAAGCAGAGGTAGGGCCTGATGGAAGATAGTAAATTAAAGGGAATTTGATCTTCTTCTGAGAGAAATAGTTGAAGTTCATCAACTCAGTAAAAAGCTATTTTTTAAATAAAAAACAGCAAGGGAAGACTCCTGCTTCTAGTAGAATATGGAGACTGAATATTTCCATTCTTATTCTATAAGATTTGTACTTCATTTTAGGCTAGCAAGTCTTTTGTTCAGGTTTTGCTACTGACCTTTAAACTGATATATTAACAATAGGGAGGAATACAGGATTGGCAGATGCTGTGGTGCCAATGTGAATTACTCATTTATAGCAGCTTGAGAGTAAGATTGATGATCTTGTGAGCATGTTAAAGAGCATAACCCAGAAGATTAATCTAGTGAAAAATATCCCAGAGTAAAACAATTGCTAAGAGAAAGCAAAAGATAATCTAGAAAACAATGTCTTGTAGCATCTTTATGTTTTTCTTTGCAACGTTGTCTGGAAAAGATTGTTTGCTCTAATCTGAATGCCTGGTTTGCAAAATACTTATCAGGCTGATTCTAGCATGAAAATTTGATTTCTGCTGGAATGAAAGATTTAAGGGATAAGAATTAAAGTTTATAGTATTTTCACAAAGCAGGTTGTAGATCAGTTGTCTGTTGTGGTTTAACCCCAACTAGCAACTCAGTCCCACATAACTGCTTGCTCACTCCCCCACCAACAGGATTCAGGAGAGAGAGTCTGAAGAGCACAAGTGGGAAAATTTATGGGTTGAGATAAAACCAGTTAAATAAATGAAGCAAAAGCTGCACACGCAAGCAAAGCAAAACAAGGAATTCTTTTTCAAGTACTCCATGATTTTCTCTGAACCACCTCATCTGGCTGTTCATATTTCTTACCTTATGCAACAAAAATTTGGTACAATTGCACTTCCTCAGATTCCTGATAATATAGAAAGCAAATCTTGTTTCTAATTAGATATTAATTAATAAATAAATTAATAAATAATTTAGTTATAAATTCATAAATTTAGATATAAATTTAAGGAGCAACACAAAGAATGTATCATTAATTTCTGTCAGATGCCAATCTATATATTTATATAGTCACATTTTAAATACATAACTAAAGGCAAAACCTGCCTAATTCTATTGCAATTAGCTTATCCTATATGATCTTGTTTTGTTATTCCCTATGTAGGAATTTGCTTGGAAATACCCAGAATAGTAATATAGGCAATATTTGTAAACTTGCCATTGGCTAAACTACAGGAAGGGGAAATTGTTTTATATCATCAAATTCACTGGCAAATTTTCAGGCAGTGGTTCTAGTGCAAGACTAGGATGAGAATCTGCTGGTGAGGAGCCTCAGTCACCAACCAGGGAAGCTTAGGCAGCTGCACAACTGTAACCACACAGCTTCATTATGAAGGTTACCACTTCTTGACTGGGATTTAAAATCTGGTTTGTAGCATTGATTCCAATGTGCTGTTTCTCAATAACTGTGTTATAGCCTGTAGTTATCACTTGGACACTGATCAAGAAAAAGTCGTCACTTGGGTTCCAAGGTGAAAGTATTTCATGCCCAGAGGTTTGTTGTAGTGGAATGTCATTTGTATGAAAGCCACACAATCTTTTATGTGCTTGCAACAACAGTGAATCATTTGAAGACTCTGTGACATGTGAGATAAACTATAATTCAATTTTCACCAAACATTCTTTTCTTAATGCAACTTAAAAGATAGAGGGCTTGCTTTTTATTTCTTCTCAAACTATAAAATGTTATTTCCTGCATTTGAAATCTAGTGGGAGTCCCTATGAAAAGGGATTTTTTTATATATTCAGTTGTTCTTCCACCAGTGTGCTCACACTAAAACTAAAATTAAGATTAAAGAAGATAACCTGCTAAGATTTTTTTCTCCTTTAAAATGTCTAATTTATGCTTCTGAAAATTATTATCTAATAACTTTTTCTGTATTTAGACATTACTGATTTCTTAGTTATCAAAAATATATTAAGAGAAAGAAACATGGAGGTTATTTCTGGAACACTCAGTGATAGGTATAGGGTCAAACTAAATTACAGGATTTGCATGTTGATATCAATACTCATACACAATATTTAAAACTCATTGTATAGCATGTATTAAAACTTTTCAGACATGAATTTCATGGTAGTGTTTTTGCTTCACATTGAAGAACCCATGTGGAGATGTTCTCCCATAACTGGTCAGTATTTTTCTCTGTGTTTTCCTGAGAACTGTTTTGGAGAAAAATACGTTTTCCATAGGAAAACATAGTCCTGTCAAACTTAAACTGATAGTTTAACTGAAATTTCAGACAGGCAAGATCAAGAAAAATTATTAGGGTTTCCTTCACAAAGGAGGTGTAAGAGAGTATGATCAGGTAAAGTAATAATGCTTCATTTGGAGTGTTAGCAGTAAAGGGTACGATGAAGATGGATAAAAACAAAACCAAAATAAACCGAAATTATTTCGTTCTGGAGGGACAGATGAATATCCAAGTACTTCTCTGCAAATTACCTACTGGTAGAATTTCAGACAAGTCCATTTCTAGATTGTCCATCTTTAGTTAATTTCAAATAATTGTTTTGACCTTCTTTAATATTCAAATCAAGAGGATTTTTTAAACTCTTCTGAAAAACAAAAGCTTTTGTTTAGCTGTTGAATAGTTGATAGTTTGTCTTAGCATCAGTTTATAGAATTATGGAATTTTTCTGAGGTATTTACATTTAGATGTTTTCAGGTAGTCTTTGAATATTTATCATCAAAATCAAAGTCTAATTGATGTATAGATGAAAACTTTGTCTTTAGAGAGTGAAACTTAACTGCAGATCTCTAGGCAACTGCTATCACCTCTTGTTTCAATTATGTTCTTCACAATTATTTTCCTTTAGTAGATTTATAAACTTTGCCAAACATATAAAGCATTTATTGTAGTACATAATATATTTAAATATAACAAATGTATGCTAGGAAGTGGAAATAAGTAGATATCTAATGTCAATGTTTTCTTCACGTTTATATGCAAGTCATGTTCTCCATTCTCCTTGCATTCCTTATTGCCATGCATGTGCCCAAGTTCTCCATACACAATGTTGTATTTAGATACTATTACATTATTTCCATTAATTGGCACCTGTCAACCTGTATCTTGCTCAGTTGCCTTTCTAATTTTTTGGTTTTTTAATTCTTTCATTGTATCTAGTCAAGGAATTAAGGTAAATTGAGTCACCTGCTCTGCACCTAATTGGCTCTTCTCCTTAATCGTCATAGCTGGTTTGAACAAACAAGCAGAACTAACCCTGCTTTAGGCACTGTATTTAAATCTCCTTTACCTGATTGGCTGTATTTTTTTTCTCAGAAATTGCAAAGATATATTACATGAGCACTTGCTATTTATGAATTCAGCCAGTGGTTAGAATATAGGAAGGAAGTATGCCCAAGATTATGGAAAAGCTAGTGAGAACTGAATCTCCTGGGAAGCAAAATCCATGGCATTGCCATTCTGCTTAGCCCAATGTGTTGCTTTTACAACCAGATTATCATGAAATAATCTGGTTAGAACTAATGCCTGCCAATAATATACCGGTTTTCCAAAACCAACATCAGAGAAATTAAACTGAAACAAAGAAGTAAGGGAAGAGACAAATGTAAAAGAAGTTTGGATTATGTAAAACAGAACTATGAACCTGAAAAATAAGCCATAAAGAAAACTGTATTGGAACTGTAGCTGTGCCTATGAAATTTGAGAAAATTATGACTTGGAGAACTTATCCAGTTCTTCCTAAATAAGATTCTTCAGCTGAAACTGGGTATGTCTCCTTTTAGCTTTTCCTAAGTGCTGTGGAATTTCTGATTAAAATTCTTAAGTGTACAGTTGGTTGTACAAGGGAGTTTAAATCTTGGCAAACTAAGTTCTTGGAGCCTTTCTATTTACATGTAATTATTTGAAGATCTTATAAGGGATTTAGTTAGAAACAGAACATTATTCATAAGTGGCCTGATGAAAGAGTGTCAAATAGTGACAAAATAACCTGCAAATTTGTAGGTGCTGCCTCATGGTCATATCATACATATGTGATAGTTTTCATCAGTGAAATTCAATCAACTCTGGCAAGTGTATTTAATCTCAGGTTTAAGATTTGTTTTGTTCTTGCTCCTTAGTTTTTCTCTGCATTTCATGGCTTTATAGCTTTCTACTCATGGTGTTTCATGTCCTGCTTTCAACAAAACACAGAACATGTGAAATAGAATTTCTGGACCTATGTACTCACTTTGTAGCTAACCACACCCATTTCCCATTGCCATTAAATCTTCAGTGAAGATGAGGGATCATTAGGGATCAATATTGTTACTGCAATATTGCACATGTTGCTTCACAAACAACTGATTTCTCCAGAAACGTTTGTCATGTGTGTATATCCGTCAGATCACTCAGACAGAAAGATCTAGCAAGTGTAGGCTGGAGTAGAATGAGCTGTAAAATTCATTAAAAGGAATTAAAACTTGCTGGTGGCAAATTCATACAACTTCCCTATGTTTGCAAGCTTCCAAGATTAAAAGTGAAACATAGAAATAAATGCTCGTTATTTGGAACCATTATGCAAGTTATTTGGAACCATTATGCAAGTTATTTGGCACTCCCTTCAAATGGTCTATCTACCTCCATCTCTCTGGGCTTTTGTCCCTTTTTTTCCTGGATGTCCTCTATTTCTTTCCTTGTCTTCATCTTTCATTCATCTTTCTTTCCACTCCTGAGTTTCCTTCTATTATTCCTTGCTCATGATATACTTCAGAATTGTCAGGAGGAGGGCCAAACCCAAGCATTCTTAGAGGAAAGCTGTTGGGACCAATGTAACATGTAAATTCAGTTTGATATGTAAAATCCAATGAAGAAATCATACAGCCTGGCAGAGAAGAAAAAAAGACACCATAAAAAATGTAATTACACAAAAAAATGGAATTGAGACCTTCACACTTCACCTCATTTTCCCTCCAATTTGCTTATTATTTTGCGAAAATGTAACTGTGGTATTACTCTCTGTTTTGTCCCATTTAAGAAATGTCAAAGCACTAAGTGATTTCCTTAAGGAAAATATTTTTATACTCTCTAACTAACCATTTTATGACATAACGGAAGTAAATTATTTGATATACATACAGTTCTCCATTTTATAATACTGAATTTATGTGATTTGCTGAAGTAAAAACTTTAACTTTTACACAGTAAAATGTTCTACACAGTCTTCCTTATAAAGTGAAAATCAAGCTATTTTAAAATGAAAAATACTGAATCAATTTTACAAAACTTGATTATTTGATTTCTGTGAACTAGGTGAAATTTTAACAGTCTCATTCTTGAAATAAATTTTAAAAAATAAAAATTAAGAAAAAATACTATTTCTATGAGGAGTAATCAGAAACTATTTTTAAAAAAGCACAACCAAATAAGCCAAAAGATTCTTTTGGCAAGATATTCCCGATGTTTTTTACTTTCAGAAAATAGGATAATGATACATTAATATTTAGTGTCTTTTACTACTACCTTGACATCTTCTGGTGAAAGAGAAATGAAACTTTTTTTTTTTTAGGAAATCTCTTTTTCTCTGCTCTATTAGGTTGTACCCCTAAAGACTTTGGTTCAATCATATCTACCATTTTATCTCATTTGAAGTTTTGTTTCAAAACTAAAATCGTCATCTTTCTTCCTGTACATTTTTAAGTACCTGACATAGCGTGAGATAGTGTGAGGACTGTGTTGGTGGTTCTCTGGCAGAAAAGTGAAGGTATATGTTCTGTCTCTTATGTTGTGATATAGTGTGAGCTTTTCTGGGCTAGAGAGTCATTCTCTAGTCCCATGAATATGTAAGTGGAAGATCTTCAGACAGCATGGATTAATAAAGCAGTGTTTCATCTGTTAGGGCTGTGCTCTCAATAATTCCGCTGCAAGCAAAAGTATCTCCATTGAATCTGAGAGATGTAGAAGAGTGGTAAAAAGTATAAGAGAAGGCCCAGGCCCTAGGATTGTGTGTTCAATCAAATTAGTTGAGCAGGTGGTGTTCAGAGAGGCATGCAGAAAACAAAAGTCTCCAGGGAAATGAAATTAAAAACTCTTAAACCAATGCAAAAATAACAAACAATTGTATAGTTTTCTTTTAAGTCAGGAGAAGCCATGGAGGCTAAAGATTCTTAAGAAATTTAAAAATAATTTTAAAAAGAACAAAAAGTTGTTAAGGAAAGTGTCACACATAAGCATGATAAAGAAATAAAAAATATAGAAGAAAAATATAAAGAAATATAAAAGAATATAAAATATAAATATATAGAAATATATAGAAAATATAAAGATATCTCTCTCTCTCTCTCTAGATATATAGATATATAGATATAGATATAGATATAAGAAAAATATAGTGGATAAGGAATGTGGAAAACAAAAAGAAAGACCCCTGGAAAGGCCAGTAGTGTAAAAGATCAAAGGAAAGTAAAAAAAGTGAGAAAATATCTATCTGAAGAGTTTCTTTTTCTCTCGTTTTCCTCTGCACTTCCATCACCTTAGGCACGGTGTCCTGGCATTGCAGAGCATCAGGCCATGATGACTACCAGTTTTTATTAGTAAGGTATGCACATGTGTATCCAAAGGAGTTCCTTCAAGGCCTAAATTTGAATTGCTTGGTGCTTTTTTTATTGTGATTAAATGGAGAAACTGTCACCAAATTATCCTAGATAGGATACCCCCCCCATAGCTATCAAGGTGATGAACCTTTCAGAACAACAGTGTGAAAGCCTGAATTGCCATTTTGTGAATAAATTCTCATTTTAGCTTTCAAGACATTTTAGGTCAGCAAGTGCTTATCCCTTGGGGGAAGAGAAGTTTTATGGGCAAATCCCAAAATTGTCAAAGGTAATTTATTGAATTTTATATCAGATATAGGGATTCAGAGGCATTTTGTTGCACATATAATGACAACTTCCTAAACAAATCTTATAATTTCCTTTCATTCCAAAGAAGAATCAGAGAAAGTCACACTAGCTCCCTGGAGCAGCACACTATAGTTTTAATTGACTGTCCACTGAAGACTTGAGAATATTTTTGCTAATTTGGAGATATTTCAAAACCTAATGAAAATATTATCTCATACTTCATGTAGCCATGTTTTGCTTTTAATTTTGCCAATGAAGATGAAAAATTTTCATAAAAATTAAGAAAATGAGGTACAATTTCATGAACATACATATGCTGTCTTCAGTCAGATAGCTCTATGCCACCAAAACCAATAGGGTTGTCCACACAGTGCTTTCAGTGTGAAACTAGACAGAGGAGTATTTTAATTGTCTGTTGCTATGTTAATGTCTCAAAGAGAACTCAATTATTCCAGTGGTTCTCTTGTTCTTAGTAATTATCCTTTTCTCTCATGGTCTATTCTACAGATTGCCTATGATGCCTCTGTTTAAAGATGTCTAGCTAGAGGGTACAAAATAATAATGATGGTTTTTAGCTTGTAGTATATCACTGAAATAAATATTTGCAGGTGGATGTTGCCATCATTACTTGTTGAAGCTTAATGAAGAGAGTTTAAAATGAACGTCATTATTGAAATCTGCTTTGAAATCACTTTGTAATTTTTCACGGCATGTTGGAAAGGTTTATTGTTTTGACTTGAAGATTGAAGAAAATCACAATCTATTTCTATTTGGATTTATGGAAATTAGAATAACATGCAGTTCACATTTAACACATAAGAATATGTTGCTGTGTGAAAATTGTGAGGCCTGCCAGTTTAATAAGCCAGCTTATGTAAACAAAGATGTTACTTTTTATTGTGTTGCAGCAAGAGTCTGTGATACAAGAGTAGATAAGGCAATATAAACTACTTCCAAACATTCACTTCCCTGATTTTCATCAAAATTTTAGGAAAAAAAATCACAAAATGCTTATGAAGCTGTATTCCTGGTCCTTCCAAAACAGGATGAATGTTGTTTTGATGCATAAGTTTCAATGTCTCTTCCCCCTTTTTGTGATTGGTTTTTTGTTTGTTTTTGTCTGTTTGGTTTTGGTTTTTGTTCCCAAATACATACATGTATATTATTCCTGAAACATTAGTTTTATTCTTAGAATAACTTTCACTTCTCAGATCAAAAAGTGGCATCTTTTTATTCTTTCCTGATGATGCAACCACTCTAGTCCAGCTTCTCAGGTACTAAGCCATTGCTGTACTACTGTTAGTAGTATTGTATTTTGAACCCAATTTTTGTGAAGTCTTATACCCTTCTGTGAAAGTTTGGCAGCATTCAACTTTTAGATCTATTCAGATCTCATTCTGAATAGTTGATTTTTCAGTGTCTCCCTCACGGTTTGAACAGTTCTTCCATTCAGAAGTAAAATTTGTGGGATGAAGACTCTGATTTTCCCTGGGATGAAGACTCTTCCTTCTTTTATTATGAATTAGTATATGGCCATATTTTGCAAAGATGTACACATCTTTTAATTATGCACTTTAAGAATCTGATTGCTTTTAATGGTGCTAAGCTAAATATGTAAAGCAGTGCAAATAGTGTATCTTTCCAGTCAAAAATTTGCAAATAGAAAAACAGAAAGGATATAAGCCTTATTTTTTTTTAAATTGCTTTAATGATGTTAGAGCCTTGTGTATGGAATTGTCATTGACTGCACTAGGCGTCTATCAAATACAAATAATTTTAAAGCCTCTGTGCTTTCTTGCAGAAATAAAACTTTCTCCTTTTTTATCATTGAAAATGGCTCGTATAGGGAGATAAAGAATAGTAATAAGTATGGATAGTAGAAAAGCCATTATTTCATTTCAGCATCAAAAATATTTTTTAGAATGGTGTAAGTTTTATTTTTCACAAAAATTTTTTAAAGGTTGCTGTGGTCTATAAAAATCTTGTGCAGATTAAATTTTAATGTGAAAACTTGTTTCTGTGGTGTTACTAGTGTCAGTAGAAATAAAAAGGTTAAACTCTTCACCTTCTATATCACCGATTATCCCTGTTTGACTGGGATTTTCCTTTCCACTGTGAATTCTCATGTTATAAGCTCCTGTTTTACAGATGGACTGCTGTAAACTGATTATCAGGTTTGGTACCTTTAATCAACTTTCACATGCCAGCATAAATCAGAACTTTTTGGTAGTCTGGTGTATTATTTCATTAAGGAAGTGTAATATTCACTCACCCTGAGGCAGCCATCTAAAATCAGTTGAATTAATCACACCTCTCCAGGGACTGTAGGAGCATATAGGAATATTAATGAAACCAGAATTTGGTCTATATTGACATTAGCATTAGGAAGAGACAGTTCATTGTTCTTATTATTAATAACGAACTGCAATTTATCTTAAATAAAATTTCATAACTGTAAGCCAAAATGAAAAATCTAAGAGAGTTCAAAATGCTAATTGTGATTCAGTAGCTTTGTTTCAATAATCTCCTGAATTGAAATGTATGATAGTTTAGTATTATATTTTATAGTAATATTAGTATAAATTTCTCTTGTGACAAAGGAAAATCTGTTTTGAAATTCAGTTGCATGTAAGTGGGATGTCATGGTTTTACTGAAGACTAATTTTGGAATTCATTTCCCCACATCAGTGCTAGTAGATGTCAGACAATCGAAATTCTGCACAAGGTAAAAATTCAATGCCATGTATGCTTTGTTCACAAACCCTGCTATAAGTATACTTGAAGAGCCAATAAAACCATGCAAGGTGAAATGCTTCCATGAGAAAATTCTTGTGTGTGCTATGCTTAAGGATATTTTGGTAATCTGTAAAGGACAGAGATGATGGATAGCCACAATGTCTCATTTGTTTCTTTCCTGTGATATAATAGTTATTTCTATGATTACTTATATACTGCCTGAAAATGACCTTGCACTTTTTAAAATCCATGAGTGGAAACCAGGGAAGTATTGTCCACTGTAATTAAATTCTTGCTTCCTATTGTACCACCTTTTCTAGCAACCACATATGCAACCACACTTACATATGTGGTGTGAGCCATACAAGACACCATTGCACTCCAGGGCAGAAGATGAAGAAGCAAATACTCAGTGTCATATTGTACAACATTATATAAAGCATTCATATGCTATAAAAATAAAGTGAAATTAATCCATTGCAGCTTGTCATATGCTATAAAAATAAAGTGAAATTAATCTATTGTAACCTGATTCAGGAATTACTTTCATAATCTGGAAAGAGCAATGAGATTTTACAATTACAGACTGCTTTCTCATGTTAACAAAGAAACTAAAGAGTTACTTCAAAAACTGAAAAAACCTGTGTTTACCTTTATTATAAAACCATAAATGAGTGAATTTTCGTCAATAACTGTTCTTCTTGTCTATGAATAGGAACCACAATTGTTTATTCCAATGCTTATGTTTCTAAAGTCAGAAAAGCCAAAACTCTTACTGGAACTTTTTGGAGTGTAGGTGTCTGGATTTCATGTATCAAACATTTCTTTTCCTTATATTTACTAATGGTAGCTTGAAAAAATGTGGTAGATGCTAATGAAGTAAACAGAAGCCAATATCTGTATGACTGTAAATCTGAATGTCTCAGGCCAGACATTCATGACTCCCTAGGACATGGCTGCTATGAATTTAGCCTTGATTCCTGAATTGAAGAAGGCAGAAAACAACATAAGACCTGTTAGTCATATACCTGGTGAAACTCAAAACCTTTTTGTTCCACAAGTGATATTTGTTCTACCTTGTTATAATTGCTTCTCAGTGATTGCTAAACTACATTAAAGTGGGTGCAGGGTACTTGCAAGGGTTTTTTTAGTATTGTTATTGATTTTTTAAGAATTATTTTCAAGAAAATTATTTTCTAAGCTTCCTTAGAACATTCTTGCAGTTAGAGTCTCACACTGCTAGTGCAGGGAATGAGTTAGTAGGTGGTCCTTGCTAATACCACTTCTCAGCCTCAAGGAAAGCCCCACACCATGTTTAGTCTGAGTATGAACTACTGCAGCTCCTAAAGCTGTTTTTATCTGAATGCTGTTCAGGTTTCCTTCTTTGCCTTTAAAAAAACCTACATATTTGTTTCTCATTTCAGTGCCTGCATATGACCATAGGATTCTCTTGTAGGTTGCATCTGGTGTGGTCACTCCATGAAAGTACAAAAATAAATTAAAAGATCAAATAAATTCAATGTCCAAGTTCAAGAGTATAGAAGTAGCTCCCTGATTTCAGTTCACAAATGTTGCTTGATAAATTTTTAAAACAGTCTTGTTTGTGTGCTAGCTTTTCTAGAAGATTAAATATTAAGAGAATGCGAGTCCTCTTATCCTGGTGCCTCCATTTTCTTTTCTGTGGGTAGTGAGGTCTCCAAAATGAAAGCTGTAGGCTGAAAGGGCTTCCACACCACTTCTTCTGGGGTTAAAAGAGGAGTGTTGCCATTTTGTCCAATTTGTCAACACCTGAGTTTGCTGCACCTTCCCAAATTACAAATATACACTATCAAATATTTATGAAACTGTGGCAGATACAAATGCCTGAGATATCAGCTGAGATCCTCTTTTCATCTATTTTCACTTCTCTTTCCATTTTCTTCACAACATCATGTATTACTCTTCCAAAAATATACTGATCAAAAAGGACTGGTTTTTCTCCCATCTCTGCTATGTATATGCTGGCTGCATTTGCAAAAGTTTTGTATCTCCTGGGCATTTTCTTGGTTTATTTTCATTTTGACAATGTATGCAACTATGTGTTTTCTTTTTGCTGTGCTACTGCTTTGAACTCTCTCTGCCTTACTGCCGCAGGTTTTTTGTTTTGTATTCCTTTAGTATTTTGGATACCGTCTCATGCAATTCTTTTGTCATTTGTTATAAGGCTCATTTTATTAGACAATTTCTTTTGCTTGGAAAATTTTAGTATGCTTTTTCAAGCGTTGATTCTAAGACTTCTGACTCCTCTTTTTATTCTTACTGATCCAAATAATAACCTCCTTTTTTTATTAGGAATTTATCTAGCCTTTTCAAATTCCAAGACTGCATTTTTTTAACTCAGATGAGATTCCATGTGTGGTATCATATGCCACATCAGTTGCAAATTCTTCTATAGCCTTCTTTGTTTCTCAGAACCAGAAGTTATAGGACATCAAGGGTAGCACTGGTTCATGCCTGAGATGTTTTGGTTTTCTGAAATTCTTTTCCCAGGGAATTTTCTGTAAAGAGATATGTTTTTGTAACTGTAAAGTCTGTTTACATTCTTTCCCTAGGAGGAACTCCTTCTTGATATCCCTCTGGTCTGACCAGTGTGATTGAAGAGGTTGGACTTTGTTTCACCAATAGAATTGGTCTGTGTAGAATAGTATATAAGGGAGATGCATCCCAAAAATAAAGGAGTCATTTTCAGCCTTATGAAATTTGAGTCTTTGTGTCATTGTGGTGTACGACAGCCTCAATCAAGCCCTCCTGATGTTCTCCCTTTTGCTGAGCTCAGGCACTCCTCATAATGATTCATCTCTACATCCTTCACCATCTTTATTCTCCTCCTTTGGACACCCTCTAATAGCTGAATGTCTCTTTTATATTGTGGTGCCCAAAACTGCCCCCAACACTTGAGGTGAGGCCACCCCAGTGCCAGGCAGTGGTGTGCATGATGCACTCAGGACAGGGCTGGCTCTCCCAGCTGCCAGGGCACTGCTGGCTCATGTTCAGCTTGCCAGGACCTCCAGATCCCTTTCAGCAACTGCTCTCCAGCCTCTCGTTTCCCAGCCTAGACACACAACCAGGATTGCCCCATTGCAGCTGCAGAATCAGGCTCTTATCAAACCTCATATGGTTGGTGATTGCCCATCCCTCTATTTGTTGAGGTGTCCTTTCAGGTCCTCTCTGCTTTGGAGGGAGTCAACAGCTCCTCCTTTTCTCTCTATCCTCTGCAAACTTAGTATGCATTCCAGTCCCGCATCCAAGTTTTTAATTAGGATGTTGAAGAGCACAGGACAGAGCCCTATGGAGCCCTATTACTGCTAGATCCCCAGTCTGATGTCCCCCTATTCACTATAATTCTTTATGACTGACTCGTGAACCAGTTGCTCACCCATCCCATGATGCGCTTATTCAGCTCTGTGCTGGAATTTTTTTCCAGAAAGATACTGTAAGAGACAGTACTGAAAGCTTTCCTGCAATCCTAAAAGATTAAATCAACTGGCTCCTCTTGTTGACTATTATAAATTTATTTATTTATTTATTAGGAATTTATCTAGCCTTTTCAAATTGCAAGACTGAATTTTTTAACTTAGGTAAGATTCCATGTGTGGTATCATATGCCACATTAGTTGCAAATTCTTCTTTGGCATTCTTTGTTTCTCAGAACCAGCAGTTCTGGGACATCAAGCTCTGCTGAGGATGACTGCTTCACAGAATATCCTGTGATTGGAGTTGGAAGGGGCACACTAGGACCATGAAATCCCAACTCAAGGGGGGTTGCCTTGTCATAAAAGGAAATCTGATTTGACAAGCAGGACTTTCCCCTCACGAACTTGTGCTGTCTGTGACCAGTGCAACTAAACCTAGTGTTTTGGTCAAATCTGTGTTACTGTTGTCTTCCAAATTCCCTAGGTTTTCGTGCTGGGGCAAACTTTTAGCAGCAAAATCCTTCCAGTGTTCTTTGACACCTTCCTTGTGAGTATACCAGTGGTGGAGTAGAATCCCACTGCTGATTTGGGTGCTTCCAGAAAATCTGCCTGATGCTGTGGCCTCTAATGTGTCTCTACTGAAGCCTGTTGGCTGGCCTTGCATGGCACAAGTTGCATCTCTACAGCTAAAATTGTTCACACTCCTGCAGGAAGGAGCCTTGTAGTGATGAGTGTTTGTCTAATACTGTCCCCCAGACTGACTAATTTTTTACAGAGGTAATATCAAACCCAGGGTGCATGCTAACAGCAAAGCAGGATGGGGACACATGGGCCTGAGTCTGTTCCATGACCCTGCTAGTTTTACAGGGCTAGAAGCAGTGTCAATAATATTAGTCAGTAAATTATATATATGTAGGAAATCTAACTGTTAAAAGATTCAGTTCTTCAGGAGAAAGAGCTGATTTGCTCTCAGGAGCTGAAATAACAGAGTTGCCTCACTTTATAGCAAGCACTTAGGCGTTCCCCAGGACAGAGGGAATCCCACCTTCAAATACCTTTTAAGCTTTATTCGAAGCAAAGATACGAGCTTTGATCTCCTATCTCTGAACCTTTAGGCTTGCCAAGTCAGTCTGTCTATATCTGTAGTTCAATAAATATTTAATTATTGAAAAGTGGAATAGTGCTTACAGAACACATCATGGTGTCTAGTTGGGTCTTCCAGCTGAAAAGTGAGTCTAATTTTAATACCTGACTTTTTTGCTAATTTATCTGAAAGTCTAATTCACTCAAAAGTAATGGTTTATATTATTTGAGTGAAAATAGAGGGTTATGAACACCGTGTGCCAGGGTAAACTGGAGGTATCTAGCCTTCCGATTTGACTTGTTTATACAGAATTAAAAAATAAATGCTTCTGACATGTTTCTCTTTTCTTCATTGCTTTGGAACATTATGTGCCTTTGGCAGTTTGCAGTTCTGGTCTAAGTACTGTCATTGCTTTTGCAACTTTAATCTTTTAAGATAATTTAATTTCAGCTGACTTTTTAGATTTTTCACTAAGACATCATTTAATTAGCGTGAGTGTGAACTGGACTTTCCGTGCAATTGAGTGATTTATAATTAGCATTCTCATTTTTTGTTGAACTGCAATAGTACTCTACATTCTTTTTAATCAGTTTTGTTTGTGGTATTTCTTTTCTTCTGTTCTTTCCAACTTGTTCTCGTTTGTGTTCTTCTGGTAAAATGCAGTAATTATACCCCTAAGAATAACCACCTCTGCCCTGTTAATTACAATTAAGGGAATACATCCATTATTATATTTAGATTTCTGGGTAATTTAAGACAAGAAAAAACAATGTGGTTTTTAGAAGCTTATATTATTGTTGTCTCATCCTCTCTTTTATTAGACTGCTTATGTCTGCAGAATTCAAGAATCAGATGAAAACTAGAAATAACCAGTTTATAACCTCCTATTCAATCTTCATGCTTTTAGATGGGAGAACCTTTCTAAAAAAAGTTTCTGTAGTTTCATTTTTCCAACCATATTTTAATTTGTCCTCTATGCATCACTCTATTCTGTGCAATAATGGAGCGATGACCTGCTCTTCTGTTTTCCTGGAACTATCTTGGGAATTCACATAGTGAATATTCTACCTTCAGCTGTGCATGGCTAGAAATAAATCTCTGTGCACATGGGGACAAAAACCAAACTATCACCACAAAAAACCCTTCATATTCCTTTTAAGCTAAAGAAGATCTCTTAAGATTCCTGTTCAGCTAAGAAGATGCAGAGCTAGTTTTCATCTTTTGTCAGAAAGTGCTGCATATTTCTCTTGCTTACATTTCTTTGTTTATTAGGATAAAAGAAAAATTAGATAATTAAGGGAAGTACAGGCCTTAAATTTTTCTTTTCTGGATGATCTTTTGCCTCCAGCAATGGATTAGGGCTGCTTTGAGAGGTGAGGGAGTTGGTGTTGTTTCTCCTTCTTGCTGTGAGCCTTCACCTTTCCCAACACTAGGCCAGGAGGAGCAAGATGTACAATAGCTCAGTGGCAGCAACACTCATCTCTTTTCCCCTGAGAGTTTGAGAGAGTTTTCTTCCTTCTGATTCCTTCTCTTTTCTCCATGATGCATAATGGCAGATGGACCAAGGAGTGCAGGAACTGCCCTTCTCTGCTCAGCTGGAGAACAGTTTTGCTGTTGTTGGGTGTTACCCTTCTCAAAAGCTAGAGGAAGGACAAACAACTAGCCAAGAGAAGCAAAAAAACGAAGGCAAGGAAAAGTAATGGAGCACCCTGGAGGAGAGATTTGACAGGAAGATGAAACACAGTAGTATTCGCTGTGAAGGCGTTTTCCTTATCTACACAGATGGCGTTCCTGCCATCATGCTAAATGCAATGAAGAGTGTTTAATGCTTGCTACTCAGATGCTTAGCTTCAAAACTAATGTCCTATTTACTGACTTTTAAACTATGCCTTGCAGATGAATGGAGAAACACGTTGAAGCGTTTTGGAGACCTTTATTCTTATGGTTGGGTTATTGAGACCCTAATGAGTGGACCAGTTCCCCTGGTTACAATTAATCGACTAAGGAATGGACTGCTGTTTTCCTACAGCACCGATGTCACTATTACTTATTTCAAATATAAACAGTATGTTCTATTGAAAATATAAAGCTAACAGGATAGCTGCTGTACTTAGAGACATGCTCAAACATATCTGACAGCTGACTGTTCTCAAGTTTAGCCTCATGTAATTTTTCCTCTGTTTCTTTCTGCGAAAAAAACTCACACAGTATCAGTTGGTACTCAGAGATCAATGAATCTCATCTTGATGTTCCCTTCACCCCGAGAAGTGATGCTCATTTAATAGCAAATATGGTTTTATTTTACTGTTTACTCCCTGACAATCCAATGAGATATCCACCCTTCTCATAATTGTGTCCTGTAGATCATAAATGTGTCAGTGAATCATGGGATATGTTTTTAACTCACTAACAAGAAAATTTTGTTTTGAATGAGAATTTAGACAGATGTGGAACAACCCCTTTATGAAAAGAAAATTCAACACCTAACACATTTTACTAAATAAATTATAATTGGAATGGCCTGCTGTGAAAAAAAAATTCTTATGAGATCTGATGGGATGAGGTTTGCACCTCAGTATCAAGCTCTTTAAACATACAGATTTTGATTTGCTCTCTGTATTTTTAGTGTAAAGGGGAAAAAGAACTTTAATTTACTACTAGCTTTCAATGGAGGATCAGAAATGACAGTCATTAAACACATTTGAGACAACAACATTTTTGGGGGATCCTAAAGATATCTTGCAGGTTCTGAGAGGCATCAGGGAAATCTGGCTTTGGAGGTCAAGAAACTGACTGTGATCTTCTTATTTGTATTATTCATATGATTTCTAATCCCAGTTTAATGTTGAGAAATCAGGAATGTAAATAAGAGAAGTATTAGGGTTTTTTTTTAATATTAGTTCTTGATATTCAGAAGTTTTAATTCAACTTCTGCTTTTGTTCATTGATAATTGGAGTTGGGGACTCTCATGAGGTAGTTTTTTGATTCTCATTATCAAGTGGATTGGACAGGATAGGAGATACCGAAATGAAGAAAAAAACCAGATACATCCTGCTATTACCAATTTTCTAAATAGGGAATGACAAAGGAATTGGCCAGCTGAACATGCTGGCCTGATCCAGGCCTGGCTACATTGCTTCCTTGTCAGCTGGGTTCCCCCGATCAGTGTTGTACAGATTTGTTGCACAGTTTTAACTTCTCTGCCTGCTGTTGGGAGCCATATTTAGCAACTCTGTCATTACTGTGCAACCAGCAAACAACTTTGGGTATTTTTCCAAAGGATTCCCTCCATTTTGCCGTAAATGAAAGCAAAGAAATCCAAATTTTCTTTCTGCTTTTCTTTGTCCCTCATCTTTTCACTTGCATTTTGAGCTTCTTTATGGCTGGAAAAGTCAGAGATAAATTAATTATATGTAAATATTGTGTTACAGTTATGTTCAGTAAAACAGAGATAATCTCCACTTCATTTAGCAACTCACTTTATAGTCTCCTAGAAAAAGAGAGGGGGGAAAGAAAAATCTTGTCTCTCTTACAGACCTCAGTAAGGGCTTAATAGCAAGTACTGTAGTGAAGTCTAATACTAATAAGATTGATTGTAGTACAGCATATCTGCTAGATTACTGAGCTATGGCTTGTCAAATAAATATAGAAAAATTTGTGATAGCTACGTTTTAATGGAGTTTATTCCTTTCTAATTTGCAAAATCTAGTCATTCGTAAGAAGTTCCCTTGACATTGGTGTCAAGTGGCTTCATTCTATGCTATTGGATAAATTAATTTTATTTATGTAAAAACTCTACACGGTGCTGGTGAACACAGTATCTGAGTGTCTTGGAAGCAGTCTGAGTTGGTTTCACAGTGCATTATCACAGTGGGGAAGTGTGAGTGATCTGGTTTTGCTGAGCAGAAAGCTTCTGTACATGGATCCTTCAAGCTTTGAGTGATCTGGTGCCTGTATGTTCCTCATCTGGCCACAGGACAGGAGTGAAAGTTGACTCATGTCTCTACTATTGAGGCACCAGCACACCCAGACTCAGTCCAGACACTTGTGGTGCACGTCCTCAGATGCCACATCCTTAGTGTTTGACTCTAGAGGGGGGTGGGAAATGTGCATTTTTATGGGACATTTCTTTTGCTACAGTGGACCACCACTACCAGTTTCATGCTCTTTGTGCATGGGAGATGAGCCACAGTTGATCCACAAGTATGAGAGGACACCAAGAGGGCTCAGGAGCAGACACCAGGCTCTGGGCTCAGGGTGATGGGGTCTCAGCATAGCAGTGTAGGATAGGAGCTACATGCATATTGTTACTGTGGGAAACCTGGCAAGCCTGCACCTAAAATCACAGCCTTTTGTCTTCTGTGGTAGAAGTCCTCACTACTTCATTGAGGTGAAGAACAAATTAAGAGTCAGTTCTTCAGCTACACTTATACACGTGATTTGGGTATCTCCAGAGAGTGATGAGACCTGCTTGCAAAATGATACACTGCCTTAAAACTGAACTGTTTCACCCAAAAAAGTTAAGTGGTCACATCCATACCTGGCCCAGGCAAATTCCCACAGTGTGCTCATTGGATATTGCTTGGTGCTATTTACATGATAAGAAACCAGGGCTAGTGTTCCCTCTAACATTTAAATGACATCAAGTGTTGAATTTTTGCACTTGAGGGCACTTCTAGCTCTCTTTAATTTAAAATGGTCAAAACCTCTGGAGCTTTGATAAAGCATCTAAATTGTTTAGAAAGTTTGTGCAGAAGCTGATATTTGCCCAGATGTCCATGATCCAAGATAACTTCACCTCTGTGACAGAAATGGTATTAATCCTCTTTATTGCTGTCTTGATTAACTGTCACATCTAAAGTTGATCCCAGCCTTAGGAAATATTACTTTTTGGCCAGGTGGGGAGATGTGGAATGTAAAGATAGATTTGACAGTAAGGGTGCCTTTTAGTTTTTCAGTGGTAAAAAAAAAAAAAAAAAAAAAAAAAAAAAAAAAAAAAAAAAAAAAAAAAAAACAAACACCTAAAATTAAAAAAAAAGAAAAAAAGAAAAAAGAAACAAAGATATAAATCTTTACTCTGGTGATTCTCATTTTGGTTGGATCTGAGCTATTCTGTTGCTGCTGAATGAGCCATGCATTTAAACCAGCAGAACTGCAAAGTCGGTTGTTGAGCTGAATCAAACAAGAGATTTATGCAGACTTGTTGTGCTTCAGAATAAAGTCTGTAGAAAGCCTATTGAGGAAATGCAGTCTTGCAAATGCTTTCTGCTGTCGCTTTTGATGTTCCCAAATACAGAAGATGTCAGCTTGAAAGAAGAAATGTTCTTGGTAGGGAGTGATGTTGACTATATGAGAAATGGATTTATATTATGGCACTCTATTCCCCTTGGAACGTTAATACAAGGAAGTGCAAGCTGTTTTATTAAATCATGGATTCCAGCATAGAATCTGTCAGCTCTGCCAAGATGTTCTACTTTTAGCACTGCGAAGTTGCTTGTCACGCTCCCACATCTCACCTGCAAATTGTGTGTGAGAAACAATGAAAAGTAGTTCACCAGTGGCTTTGTGTGTTACGTGTAAACCTCCATCCACTTATATCAGCAAGACCTTTTAAAAATAAGTTTAAGTTTAATGCAAAACCTGCTGTATTTGATGAGGCTAGCTGATACAATGTGTTTTGGTTAATCCTGTAATCTAAGAAAATTAATTTGCTGCTTATTCATGACAAATATTTTTTGCAAAGAATTGGGAAGGGTGGGCAGGTGGTATGGGAAACACCAGAACACCTAACAATACATGATCTTCCTCTTGACACATGCATTTTCTCAGTCATAAATAGCCTGACATTCTCCTATGAATGCTTCACAGTTGGAAATTCTGGTCCTTGTCAAGGGAGGCACGCACTATGTATGCTTTGGGTCACTTAAAATTCCACAAGCAGAGAAAGAGTCCAGGTCTAAAAATCTCAAGATATAAGTCATAAAAAGTACTTGAGTGACATAAGGACCTGCTGTTTCATGTTATAGCCAACTTTTATATAATGTATTCCTCAGCTTTTCAGTGTTCCCACGGCTGTTACTTACACCATTGGGTTTTTTTAAGACTTCCATGTGCTAAACTTAAATCTGCACAGAAATATGAAGCAAATTTTGTAGAGAACATGACTGAGTTCTCTGTTTTTCTCTCAGTGCTTTGTGAATTCAGATATTCTTTCTTTAATCTTTCTTTAACCTCTTTAGTCCTTTCTTTATGCCCAAATTACTGACATGGTGGACTGAATCAGTCATGTAATGTGGAATCTCCAGTCAATTATCATTTCCCATCTAGCAAAAGAGACAGGCACCTCTGAGCAGTAAAGTACAACAGCAGAAGAACTGTATCTTCCTGTCACTCAGCAGCAGTGATCCCTTAACCATCTCTACAGGAGGATGCTGTAAGGCTGGATCTTCTGGGAGCATCCTGTCTTTAGGGGCATGCGTTTGGCCTTCTCCCTTTTATCTGGACTCCACATGCTTTTCAATCCACCAGCTGGAAACCATCTGCCTGAGCTGATCCCACTGCCTTAGTATCATTTTCTTAGAGATAACTCACTCTTGCAGAGTTTTGAAGGATCCACATGGTACACTGGGCACTGAATTGGATAGCAGTGAGAAGCTTTGTGCACTGAAGAAAGGTGCTTGACATTAACCCAGTTTCACATTTATTTCTCTTACCTGACTTGTCTGAAGTTATTTTTTATTTACACTGTTGCAAGGGACCAATTTCTTTTTGCAGAATGGTTTTCTTATTAATGTGTTCCATTTTTGGCATTGCAGGTTGTCTTGAGAGAAGTTATTTTATAAGTCAATATCTCATATTCAATATCCTTCTAGAAGTCCCAAAGCTATCTTCATCCTGCCAAAAATTAATTCCTGTAAGTAATTAATTTTTTGTGAGTGCTTCCCTTAAATTCCCCTTATTCACCTATATTTGAAAAAATTCTGACATTTATTGCAGAAGAGACTGCTAGACTCAGTTGGGGTTTTGTTTTTGGGTTTTTTGTATGTTAGACACCTTCTCACACAGAATCTCAGAGTTGCTGAGGTTTCAAGGGTTCTCTGGAGGTCATCTTGTCCAATACTTCTGCTGAAGCATGATCACTAGAGCAGGTTGCTCTGGGCCATGCCCATAAAGGTTTTGAATAGCTCCAAGGAGTGAGACTCTACAACTTTTCTGGGCAACCTGTGCCAGTGTTCAAGAACACTCACAGTGAAAAGATTTTTGCTTGTAATTAAATGGAAATTCCTGCAGTTAAATTTGTGGCCATTGCCTCTTGTCCATTATGCTCTTTGGACTAATCCTGGAATAGCAACAGGCATCCATTTACTTTGCAGAATTCATTTACTTTGTAGAAGTCATAAATGCACAATTATACAGGCAATAAATGTTTTTGTGCTGTATGAATTACTGTCCACATTTTGACTGTGTAGTATCTGCAGCTGAAGGATGTGGTGTTTATGGAGCTAGGGCTGATTTTACTCACCTAAAAAGAAGTGCCACTAAGGTCTGATTATTTATTTCTCAGCACTTGAGTACTTCTTTGTCTGTCTCTTAAACTCCCAGAATTACTTTAAAGCTCCATCTTAGTATAGCAGTGTTTTTGAAGTAGTTGTATTTAAATTTATTTGCATTTTCCTACAAACCATTTTCAGAAGATAGAGCTGAGTTGTCATAAGAAGCTAACAAGGCAGCCAAGTGAGACAGTGCCAAATTGCAATGTGTATTAGACATAAACTGAAGAAACTGAGGTTTCATATGCTTAAAGTGGGCATGAAAATGATTACTAAAAGTAGAGTGGAGGTGAAATAATTTTAGGGGCGAGGCAGAAAGGCAGTCCATTTCTTAATGAACATTTTCAATATAGTTTTGGCACAAAAATTTCTGATCCACAGTTCTGTATCCACAATGTTCCAGTCAGTTGCTAAAATAGGAAAACAATCAAATTAAACCATGTCAGAAAACTGATAAGCTTTTAGAATTTTAGTGAAGTGCCACAGATGATAATACAAAGAATTACTCACCGACTGTGTGAACATAATGTACATTATAATATACCTTGTATTGGAGCACCAAGATAAAACTAGAATTACCAACATGTGAATAATTAATTTGAAACTACTTCTAAGTTCTTGTGGTATGTTATGAAAGCATGATGGTAGTAGATTTGAAACGATTCTGGTCTGCAGTTGTTGTGAGCTATGTTTTAGTTCAAATTCTGATTAGCAAGAAAGTATGCAACTGAGATTGGAGAACACTTAGAGGTTTTAATAGTAAAATGTAATGTCATTCTTTTTCACTGAGAAAAATAGATTACAAAACTTGTTTCTGTAATTTTTGACTAAAATATTTAATTTAAAAATTCATTTCAAACATTTTTATATCTCTTTTGCTACAATGTGTGATTTAATGTTTATTTCTATGAAAATTTACTTTCCTATATATAAAATATGGCTGAAACCCCTTGCTTCCTTGTGGGTATGTTTTGTCTTTGTGCTTTGTGCATATACATTAAAATATAAATTTTGTTCATGTAATAGATTTTATGGTCTTCTAGACCTTATGATATTATATAATTTTTAACAGCATATCAGTCACCTGTAAAATGCCTGTTTCCTCTAAGTAGCTGACAATCTGTACTAAACAATTACATGAAAAATTAATGTGACTAAATGCTACTAAGGAAGTAGGGAACAAGCAGTCACAAACACCTTTTAGAATACATATGACCTGTATGTGAAAAGTCTTCTCTCCATATTTTCCCAGTAACTGCTATGATCCAATAGAGCAAGGTGTTTGATCACTGATACATGGTAAATTGTAATCCTCAGGCAGTTTTTAAAAATCACCTCTATTTTTCAGATATGGTGACTGCAGAAAAACATGTCTTTGTTTTTTCGGCTTTTGTTTTATTTTGTTGTTTTATTTTTATCCCATGGTTACTTAAATTGCTGATCTTCACGTTTTACTAGCTAGTTAATGCTTGCAAAGCAATTTGAAAATGAAAAGGACTAAATTTGTCATTGTTAGGCAAGAATTGAGAAGAAAATTTAATTATGTTTTTTGACTTCTGTTCTGTGTAAGACATTTCCCAGGCAAAAATGAAAGTTGCTGTTCAGCCTTCCATCGACCTTCATGCATTTAGCATTTTCTCATTTTTTCAGTTATTTCTCCCAGCTGAGGTCTTGCTTCAGGAAAGATCAGTACTTAACTCAGTCAGAGGATCCTGGATAGTAACCTTTTTCATTGGACTGCTGCACCAAAAGCAGAATTTTTTTATTCCACTTTTGCCAGTAATTTATGCCGTGTTCTTTGCTAGGTCAGTTAACCCAGATCAGTGCCCATCATATTTGAAATCTGAGCAGTGGTCACTGATGTTCTTCATCATGAATTGCTGATCTAAGATGGATGTTCTATAAAACCGTATGGTTTATTATGTTCATGGATTCATGGGTACATACCATTTTTCATTTTTATTCACCTTGCAACTAGTAATATTAATAAAGAAGAAATAAACTTCCAACTGTCCCAAGAGAGCATTCTTCCAACTGACTACCCTGAAACATTTGTTTCAGAGAGGTTTTTATTTTGAAAGCTTTTCTTTCTTTTATTGGTCTAATGTGCTGATTCTCATTAGGCATTAAAATGCAATGCTTTGCTGATTTTTGTTTGTTTCTGTGTATGGTTGTTTTCTTATTTTTTTTTTTTTTTTAATTTATACTGTCTGACTCCCTATATATTGTGAAAACATCAAGAAGCAAGCCAATTTCTGCAGAGCCAAAGAACCAGTTGGGTGCATCATTTGCCTGTTGTGATCTTACCAGAGTGGTGCATAGGATGAGATCCAGTTCAATGTCCAGATTCAGATGTGCAATGTTAGATGTCAGCTTAGAATGTTCATCTGAAAATAGATCTGTTTCACACACACGTGGGAAAGATCTTTAAGTTCGTGATATAGCCAAAGTTCTAGTTAACACAGGTCAGAAAACTTTGGAAAACTCTTTACCCCATTTTAGGATAGATACCTATCATCCTATAAAAACTGATTTTCCTTCCTGACTGTATTGATGAGGATCTCCCAGCAAAAACTTTGTGTGATTTTTGAAGCTCTTTAGAGATACAAATTATCTGCTGATAATTGGGCTGGCAGATGTGACTCAGTGTTGCAGAAAACCTTCAGCCATCTGTGTCAGCTGTGCTAGTCCAGACAGTAAGAACTCCTTAGCAACTTATTCCTTCTCTAAATCTCCGGTACTTCCATTTCTTAGACTAGGGAAAACTTGGGGTATATGATAGTCCTGTACACCTGAATGGGTTTGACTGTCCTACAAGTCTTACTGTTGGGAACCATGACCTGTAAATACACAGGCACAAGTCAGACTCTCCAAATATATAAATTATTTAAAGAGAAAGGGTGCAGCATATGAAAATGTGTATTAACACATTTTCATATGTACAAGTGGTCTTACTCTGAACTCATTTGCTTAAATAATCCAGAGCTTTTTGTTTTCCTTTATCTCCCCCAGAACTGGTGTCTCTTCTAGCAATGATAGACATGGGTGGTCAGGGAAACTTCTGTACAACTGACACATGCACAGTACTGCTCACTATCAGCTGTCTAATGGTCATTAGAAGTGTTTACCAGCATTCCATGGAAATTTAGTCTCATTTTAGTCTCACACAACCTTCATGTGGCAAAGAAAGTAAAAGAAAAGCAAAGTGGTAGTGAATATTTTATCTGTGAGATATTCAAAGCTTCACCACAATATATTGGTAACTTCTAAGTTCTCCAAGTGTGGGAGACAATTAATTTCTCTTCTTCTGCATCCTAGAGGACATAAACATTTTCTGAACATAATTGTAATTTTTCTAGACAAAAAAGAGGTAACTATCTTCTCTCTACTCCCAATGTCTTGTTGTTTTATTGTTCTGTATAGAATATTAAAAAGTCTATGAGTGCTATGGTGCACACTGGTGATAAGTTTTAATGTGTGAACATGTAACATTTTTTCCCTGATGTGTCCTCCTGTCTCTACAGAAGTATGCCTGTAAATGTGCCTATTCTGCCTACTCATGAAACAAACCAGATATGAACAGCAGGAAAATAAATGGTCATATGCTTATCTATGATTCATAATATGGAACAATATGATCTTAGCACCATCCTTCTCAGAAAATGTCAGTAAGCCAAATTATGAGTAAACAGATATAAACAAACCACATTGGTCAGATCTTCAAGTCTCAAGCAGGCAGGAGCTGTGCTGTAGCTTGTGCATTTTTGTGCAGAACAGTGGCAGGTAGTGAATCCCTCCACCCAGCTGATCTGGTCCGTAAAGGATGAAGCACTGCACAACTCCTCTTCTCTGAACCAAAGCTTCAAGTCTGCACCTTGAGACATTGTTGACAGAGAGGTCTTTGTTCTGTATCTTTTCCTTTTGCATTGTTTGCACTGTGTTTAAATTCAACAGGCAGATAGGAGGTGATTGACAGAATGCGTTTAGTGATTAAAGCATTAATGTAAAAAATCTGAGAGCCATTGATACACACAACACAGCTTTGATCATTCCCACTGCTGAAAAAAAAATGTTCTGAAATCTGCTTCAGCTTTTTCTATACATCAGCCAAAATTATTTGCCAACTGCACATGAGGAGTAAACCCAGAATAAAATCAGAACATTGATAATTTCAGTTCATCCAAAATATAAAAGCTGTTGGACAGATGGATCCCGATTTTTTTACTCTCTCGTGTTCCTTTATTGTTATCATGAGATAAAGAGATTCTGTTATTCACAGACCAGCAGTTTGTATTTATATCACTTTAAACTTGGATTCCAAAATGTGTATATTATTTCATATCTTTTTTAGTTATTTAAGAAATATGTTTTTGTTTCTCTGCAGTAGTTTTTATCAATTCAAAGCAAAAGCATTCCTAAAATCCATATTAATGCTTGGTTTTCTCTTGAATTGGACCCTGTTTATCTGTATCTACTCATGATCTTGTTCATAGATACTCTTGGTTTTGCCTTTCCCTCACAGAGGTCTGGAAGTTCTTAGAGTAATCATCTCTCTATTTCATTATGGGGAATTTAAGCAGATTTGACAAATCTGTTCCCTTCATAAACTTTTGAAAAATCATGAAACAGATGAAGCTTTACAAATATTCAGCAAGATCCTTCACTGAAAAGGGACCCTTGATCTATAAGTCTTTGTCCAGGCTCCATCACCCAAGAGAAAATTATCCTCAAGCAAAGTCTCGTGAGCCAGGAATGGCACAGGGAAGTTGCTACTTTATAAACTATTTATTCTGATTGCAGTTTATGAAAACATCATGTTGCATTCCAATTAGTTGCTACCTGTGAGTTCCTGCAGTGTTCATAAGCACATAAACACAAAATGTAAATGTGTTTTCTTCTTCCCGTTTGTTTTCCTTAATCATTTTCTGGCAATAATGTATTTGTGCAATATAACTCAAGCCCTCTGCTTTAATACATGCTGCTCTCATGTATTTTTCTACTACTTATCCAAAGGGGAAATAAAATTTATTCCAGCTTCTGTTTCTGAAAGTATTTAAGGGATTGAATGAATGTGTTTTAATGAGATTAGGATAGATAAAATATATTCATGATACCTAGGTAACTTACATGTCATTTTCCAAAACCTAGAAACTTAAAGGCTCAGATTCATGTAGTTCACCTTTTCCCTCCCCACAGGAAAACATGATGAATTAGTGAAAAAGAACATAATTTATTTATGCTTATTAGATTCTGAAAAAATCCTCTTCTTTCATTAGATGCATCAAGAATAAGCAGAAAAACCTTGATTTTTATAGGAATGAGTGTTGTTTTGGGCATGAGGTATACACCATTTCAACAGGTAGTTATAAAAAAAGAACATAAACAGCCTTGATACCAATTTAACATTTATTAATCTCCTCTCTGCTCTGCATTTTACTCAAAGCTATATGCTGTTCTATGTCTTATATGTGACAAAATGGTACATAAAGTATTGAACATAGAGAAATAGATGCACTACATGGAAAAGTAATTTAAGTACATAGTACAAGAGCAACACTGAAAACTGATTAATCAATTTTGTGTGATGCCACAGTTATTTTACTGTGTTGACATTCTTAGGAAGGAGAGGAGGACCTTAGATTTCCTGGGTACTTTTCGTAGTGAGGTATGCTGGGATGGATAAGGGAAGTTAATAGGGGTACTATTTGTATCAAAGAATAAACGTATTGTAAAACCTGAAACTCACACAATCATTACTATGAACTAGAGAAAGTAGAGACAATGATGACTTGATCCCTGAATCCTGTCTCATTTTGGTATTCAGGTTATTAGCACTTTCCTTTTATTCTCACCTTTCATTCAACCTTCTCAACAAAGTTTCTAACAGTTTACAGATTACCTCTGTATTATTCTCTGCCCTTGGAATGTATTTCCCATAAGGTACATGGAGTGGCATTTTCAGGAGAAGCTGTGGTAAGCACTGGCATTATGAAGGGAGGTCATCCCATGGGACCAGCTCCTCGAGGTTAGGAAGGAGGCATCTGAATTAATTAGCATTCATCCTAGAGACTGCATTAGTTCAAGTGTGAGAACTTGGTGGGAAGTTAAACTAAAAAAAAAAAAAGCTGTTGGCATAACAGAATAAAAATAAAAATAATAAAAAAATAATTTTGCGTGAAGAATTACATTTATATCAATTTCCACAATATGGGATAAAGGGATGGAATATAATTGCAAGCATCACAAAACTGAGTTTTTTATGTTAAAGTCTTGCTAAGTCAGGCAGGCTCTGACTGAAAAAGTAATATGAAATGAAGTGCACTTAAGTGGCCATAAACAAGTAAACTTGGATTTTTTTTTCTTCCTAATTAAAACAGTTTAAAACTTCCTTGCACAAAACTGAGATTTTTAAAGGACAGTAATTAACTGTTTTTTTGTTGTTTTGTTTTGTTTTGTTTTACTAGCTCTGCTTGTTGCTACATTTCTATTTTATAAGACTTCCAAAAATAGAAACTTCAGGATTTTCTTATTGATAAAAAACATGAGTAAAAATTTTTTCATGGGAGTGAGGGGAAAAGGCTATAATATTTTATTCTGTCTATGGGCTTGGGTATATTCCTGAAAAGTTGAAATTTGTTCTGTAGCTAGGAAAAGGATTTTGAAATAATTTCAGATTTGAAAATCAGTACTCTGTCCTCTGATTTAGCTATGAGTTTTATTTTTACATTCATATGCACTGAAATCTATTAGTTGAATAGACACTGAGGCCAGTGAACTGAACCATACTGAATGCTTGGAATTTAATTATCTTAAATGCCTTATGCTTAGATGCAGTAGTTTGGCACAAATTTGATTATATAAATAGTAAATAGTTCAGTTAAAGCACTGTTAATAACAGAATAATGGAATACATTAGGTTTTGAAATAATTTAGCCAGTGACTGAAAAAAACAAAGACTGTTTTTTAGTAATACAGAACTTCAGACAAAAGTTAAAAACCCCAAAACAAAGAAAAAATGTGTAAACTTAGGACAGTTCTAGAACCAAATGCATGTATCACGTTGGTTTGAGGTTATCAGTAGAATCACAAAGTGCCTGTGCTAATGGAGAGACTCCTGTTAACATGCCTACTGCAAAATCACTTTTCGTCAGGTGAATCATGATATAAATGGAAAGAAATTGATACTTTTAAAGATATATTTGTTAAGTCCTCTATTGTAAGTGCCTTTTTCCACAGATAAAAATGGTGACCTAGAAATGCCTGGTTTTCTCCACTGTCTCTGAAGGAGACCGGACATAATCAAATCCCTTTCTGTTAAACATCTTTTTGAATGCTGAACTGCTAAGCAAAGGAAGGAGTTTACATTTGATGACAGTTATTTAGAGTCATTTAAGTGGCATTTGTTCTCTCTTGCTCATTCCTGTCCCATATCCACTCTTTGAATTGTACTGTCCAACTATTTGTGTGTCCATGAGATAAGAAAGTTCCCTCAATCCGAATAAAAGTTAAGCCTGAGAAATATTTGATTTTCTGCCATATTAATGCCTTAGTCAAGTTCACATCTGTTTTCAGAAAATTTTGAGTAAATGGATGAGAAGGCAGAAGCATTTTTGTGCTGGTATTTTTACCAGAGAAATACAGGTGAAACCAGGGACCATGGTCAAGAGGCTTATAATGATGCATTCTTTTGGGAAGGAGTGGGGAAAAAAGAGCATCAGCCTTCATCATGTGACATGGAATTGTAGACCCTTTGCAATGAAACTATTTTAGGTTACATTGGTTTATAAAGGCTTAAAAGTTCTTTCATTGGCATGTATTGAGCAATCTGTGGCACATGAATTATCTTTGTTGCTTGTACAGTGTGGCAAACAGAGGCTTAATCACATTATTAAAAAATTTAAAAAGAAAAAAGGAGAGAGAGAAAAAAAACCCACCTAAAACACACACAGTAATACAAACACACTAATTTTCAGTATGAATAAGCCTGGAGTAGGTTAGAGACAATTAGGAAAATATGAATATTTCCATTTAGTGGGTGATGGTGAAACATCTGATGAGAGTACTTAAAGATCCATCCAAAACATTTTTTGACCTATACATGACTATTGTGAGACTCTATGGAGGACAGGAAAAATCCCACAGGACTGAAGAAGCAGCAGCATAATTCATAGCCTGGGAAGGATACTTTCAGTGGATCCCAGTATTTTCCCTACTGATGTTGATAGAGAAGGTACAGATATGAAACTGAAGATGGAGTAAGGCTAAGAAGAGTTGCAAATATTGTGAAGAGCATAGTTAGAATTCCTAACAGACATAAAAATGTGCTGTCTAAAACCAGCAAGATAAATCTAGTAAAGGCAAGAACATAACTATACTTTTAGTAGGATGAAATATCACAAATACTTGGCAAAAAAACCCTGCATCAGTAAGGCAGAATAGTATCTGAGGCGATAATGTACATGAGTTCCATGTAAATTAACATTGTGATATGATTTCACAGGAGACAAATCTCTTTCCTAGATTAACAGACACTTTATAAGAAGGCTGTTATTTCATCTGTATTCACTGCTATTAAGATCTCAGCTGGAATTTTGTGTCCCTCTTTTGAGCAAATCTGCTTTAAAAATAGTAGAGACCCGTGAAAGATAGTGCAGTTGCGAATAACAAGATTGGCTTATGGGAAAAAAAATAAAAGTTAGGCTTCGTTGCTCAAAAATACAGAAGATTTAGGGAGATAACAAGAGCTGTCATCCAAACTCTGGAAGACCATTCTGAAGAAATCCATCTATTACTATAGGAAAGGACAGTAAGACAAATTTTCTGTATTTAGGAAAAAATTTCACCTGTTTGCAAAGGTATTCAAATAGTGGGAAAATAGGGTTTGGAAGACTATCTAACTTCCTTAACTAATTATTTTAGCAATCTTTTTCAAGGAAAATTTTTTAAGCATAAGGGTTGGATTAGGCTCAAAGTGTTTTGCATCCTGACGTAAAGGGTGGTTGTGGGGGATGCTGTTTCTGTGAAGCATGATTTGAATTTAAAGATTTAGCTCTGAGTCCATGACAGAACTATGAGTTTGAATTAGAGCTAGTATGTGAATACTGCTTAAAATTAAGAGAGAGTTTGTAGCAGAGAGGGAAAATAAAATTTTGAGTGGGATCAGCTGAAGGCAATGGCTGAATATTGTCAGCATTAGATGACAAAGTGCAGGGTGTTTAGAATAAAAATTGTAGGAATAGCAGAACCAGTGCAAAATGTTAAATTCAGGGGCTTCAAAACTGCTGAAAAACACTTCTCTTGTAAAGATTATGAGTGGATCCACTATAGATTACACATCTGTCTGCAAATTTTGAGCCAAAATATGAAAAGATGCAAGCACTGAATAATAACATTTTAATGCATTTTAGCTGAATACATCTGATAAATGCACTGAAATAACATTTAACTTGAGATAATAAATTTTACAGGAAATTATTTGAAATAAACAGGAAACCACAAAGCATCACAATTTCAGAATATGAACAGTTAGTTTGCAATCCAGTCAAGTATCTTGATTTAGACTGTAATAGAAACCCAACTAATTTATTTGTTCCCAGCTCCCCTGTCATGTTACATACTGTAGAATGAAAGACAAACAGATTTATGCAGGTGAGGGAAAATAGTAAAAGTGACATTCAGGTCTTTCTCACTTTCTTCTTTAAAATGAAATAAGAAAATCTCAGACCTTACTAACTTCTGAACACTGGGACAATTTCAGCTCTGATAAAGCCACACGTGACTCAAAAGAATTGAGAGGGCTTCCTATTGTGGAAACCACTCGGGGTAATTCTGTGTGAAAGCTAATAGTTCAAGAAGTGCTTCTCTAAGATTACATTTGCTTAGCTGCAAAGGCAAATTGTCCTCATGCTGTTGTGATTCAAGAAATATATACAAGCATATGTAATGTTATCCCTAATTTGGTTTGAAATTTGTGGAGCTATGTGTTGGTGCTGATGCATGTATATGTAAATATATATATGTGTATTTCTATGTCTATACATAGATTTACTGATTTCTTATACACAATGATTTTTGTTGTCGTTTTTATTGATAGAACCTGGAAAAAAAAACAGCAGAAACGATGACCTTTTCTTTTTTCCTTTCTGTTGGCATGCAGTAACACATATGTGGCTGTTCTGCCATATTAGGTAATGCTCATACATATGGAAAACATGAGGAACAGTGCTGATTGCAAGGAATTTTGCCTTGTGCTCTAAGCACAAAAAAAGCGGTGCGTGTGTGTCAGGGTATATTCTTCTACCTTTTCTTGATCTTAAGTTAAGCAGAAGTAAATTTATTGCAGAGGTCCAGATGAAGTCACAAGGGAATTTTTACCTCTTCCATTTACCTCTGACATATATACCATATGTATTTTTCTAGCCCTTTCTAAATAGGTTTTAAAATGTTTCCTTGAGAGTGTATAGCATTTGTATGCAGTGAAACTGAAGCAGTAGCTATAGAAAAGAACATCTGGCCCTCTTCAGAAGCAGTATTTTTCTCAAAATTGTATGTAATATCCAATAATGATTTCTGTCTAGTGAAAGACTAAGTGAACACTGATTAGGAGCTGTGTGTATTTTAGATTAATTATGTCTTGTGGGCAGTGTAGCATATTGCTTCAGTATCCTAAAGGCTAAATTTAAGGATACAGAAATTGCCTCTTACAAGCAAATCAAAGTCACAGGAGCAAAGTAATCTTAATCCCATCTGCTGTCAGGAAAGAGCCAACAAAAATTTAGAGGTCTCCCTGATGACTTGCCATTGGTGCTAGATTACCAGTTGGTCTTCATGATCTTAAAAGGTCTTTCCCATTGTGAATTACTCAATTATTTTACTATTCTATAGTTTCTTGCTTTATTAAAATTGTCAGCTGTAACCAAGTGGTTTGTAGGCAGTGTGACCACAGATTCTACTGAGTTTCTTCAAACTTAGCTTTTCAAGTTAGTAAGATGATCTGATACTCTGTGTTGCTGGATTTATTATTTCTTTTCCTTCATCATTCCCTGTTTTAATGTGTGGGTTCTTTTTTCCCCTAATATGGAAAAAAGAATATATGATCTATTCCAATGATCTGCAGTCTGATAGCTATTTTATTTAATTTATCCAATTTTCTCCTTCTTTTTTTTTTTCCATGCATTGAAAGTACTGCTTCCTGAAAAATTATCACAGGAACATTGAACTTCGTGTCTATATCCATTCTGGTGGGAACATTACAGGCAATGAATATTGAATAGCTAAGAAATAGCTTGTAAATATATGAAAACATCAATAGAAATTATCTAGTACCATCACAGATAATGAAAGTTATTTCCTCTTTCCTTCAGCTAAGGATTAGCATGTATTCACATTTAATGGCAGTCTTTGTTTTAAAATGAAGTAGGGAGTTCTTCTGGAAACAATCCAAATCACTCCTTTTCCCCCAAATTTGGCACTTCTTCCCTCCCCTTCCCTCCACTTCTTCCCTGTGTTTGCAACATGCCTGATTTAAATCAGAAGTAATACTTGCTGCATTCCTGAGGCATCTAGTACAAGATTTCAGAGGTTATGGATATGTTTATTATACTGCTGGAAATTAATTAGAGGAACCTTTGCTAACACTTGGGTTTATTTATAGCCTAGCTTTGATTTTTAAAGTATCTCAACCATTTGGCCCCACCTGGCTGAGAAGCATCTGTGAAAGGATGATTGAAGTTAGAGCTTGACACATGCACTTCGTTCCTAGAGCAGGTTGTGTGGCCCTGAAACGGGATTGTGATGACCCTGTGGGGCTGGTTCCTCACAAATTGGAAGTCAGGAGGTGAATGTGTGATGAAGAGTATTAGCTAGTGTCCTTGCTCTGAAGCTTGACATGGGCAGTGTGTGAAACAGCAGACTCTTGTGATCTTAAGGGCCCATGGGAGCCCTTAAGCTTTTTTGGCCTTTTGGTACTGACCAGTGTGAAGGGGTGATGTGAGCAGAAGGACACAGCAAACAGAAGGACTCAGCTTCAGCTGCATAAATAATCTACATTCAATTCACACAGATGGGAGCCCAAACCTACAAACTCTCTCTTGGCCCAGGAAATGCCTTTCTTTATGTCCAAGCAGTGACATGTTTAGGAAGAAGAGAGAGAGTGCAACCTGGGTCAGCCCATTTTTTCTGAAAGATGAAATTTTTCAAAAAATTTCAAAACTGAATGAAATTTAGATAATCTTCTATCTCTCATGATCTGTGACAGTGACAATGTAGTCAATGAGTGATCAAGTGTTTAGATCATATGAATCAAAGTTTTTAAGTTGTTTCCTACTGATGACATAACCTATGCCTGCCCTGTTCCTCAGGGCTGTGAAAGGATCCTTAAGAAGCAAATAAATTTGGTTGTAATGCATCAATCTCATCTGTGTTCCATAATCTACAGAATGTAAAAATAAGTTAATTAGGAGGGAGACATTAACCATGACTAAGATATCTCTCTGACCTCTGTTCTGTGGCATATTGCAGAACACCTAAAGGTGTTTGCTGGGCTGCTTGCCTTTGAAGGTCTCAAAAACTGCCTGAATCTAAATACAGAGATTAGTAATTTTCTGTGTTCTCAGAGCATCATTTGGGAACCTTCAGGACACAGGCACTAGCTTTCTGAAGCTGTCATCAGGTGAATGGAAGAAAGCATTTACTGAGCCATTATCAGAATTAAACATCCAGGGAAGAATCCTGGAGTTAGGAAAGGGAAACAATGCCATCATTTGAAAAAGTTTTTTCTTGTTGGCATTAGATCAACATATTGTACTCAAAACAAATGTGCTTGGGTTTGAGTTTTCTACTCTATGCTGTAATCACTAGAAAAAAAGGAGCATTTCAAGACTTTGTTGATTTTACCAATATATTGATTTATTTAAGTAACAGAATTAAGTAACCTTTCCATAAACAGTCCTGCATTATAAGAAACTCCAAAGTCACCATTTCTGCATGTGTTTCACTGCACTCACAGCTCTCTTGGGACCCATAGCCCTGTATGCCACACAACCTTGTTGCTGTCCTTCCCTGCAAAATCACCCTTTGTACATACCCTGATGTGAGGACTGGATCTCACAGCAGTCTTTCAGCTAACAGATGGGCTTGTAACGCTTGGTGGGGGCTGTTATCCTGCAGACACAGACCAAATACCTGAAGAAGGCAAACTGCTGCCCATGGCAGACACACTTGGTGAATCTGTATTCTCTAAAACTTTCCACAGAGTAAAGGTATTTCTGTTAAATCAACCTGAGTTTGCCAAGTAGGGCTGTGGGTTTGATTCCTGAATGGGATCACTTAAGAGCTTCACTCAATGATCTTTATGGTCCCTTCCAACTCAGAATATTCTGTGATTCTTTGAAATGCCCTGAAAAGCAAAGGCATTCTTCATTTTCACACAGGTACTCCCTCGGTCCTAGTCTCCCTTCTTTTTCAATCTGTAGTAAATATGTAGCTTTTCTAGAAAGTTGCAAGGCTTGATAACTGGTTTGTCACCTGATGTTGAGTGTCCATGTCGCTAAAATGATGTGTTAACATATCACATAGTGGTATGTGGTAGTTCTCCTTATGGACTCTGAATTATAGTATTCTTAAGTAATATAGCTTAATGTGGTGACTAGTTTTATATGGGACAATATAATAGACACAGAATTTTATTTAGGTTGGAAAAGACCCTTAAGATCAATTCAGCTGTTAACACATGCATCATCAACATTATGTTCTTCTTCAAGTTAAATCAGTCTAACCCATGGAAAAGCACCAAAAATGTAATGCTAATATTATTTTGAAAACAACTTATTTCCATGTATAGATAATAAATACCATATATATATTCTATTTCTTTTATATATATATTATCCTACATAGAGAAGCAAGCTTTAGGTCATAGAAGGTATTAGAGTCTCATTTAAATTAATTCTCTCATTAAAGTACTAAGACACAGGAACTATATAAAGCTTGGGGTTTTGATAGTAGTTTTTGTTTGTTTCTTTGTTTGTTTTGTTGTAGTTTTTTTCTTTTCTTTTCTCAAAGTACTAGAAGACAGGAACTTTTTTTCAGTTTTGCAGGAAGGCATTTTTGACTTGACACTAAAATATGTTATTTGGTTTTACCATGTCATGTGTCATATCTTTATTGTTACAAGAATTGGTGAGCCTGTGCTGTAGCTTAAAAGATTTCTGGAAGGCAAGTTTGTTTAATAAATGTCCTGTATGCTTTTTGAGAACATTACTTGGTACAAGAGCTTTCATAACTCTTTTGCTTTTCCTTCCTCTGTCCTATGCCACTCCATTTTATATTGTTATAGAGCTCTGGTTAAGGTTTATTAGAGACTGAATTTCAGCTGCACTGTATGCTGAGGTGCACACAAATTTAATTTCTGTGACTCTTATTTTGAGGGCAGAGTTCGTTCTGTTTGTTCATATACTGCTGTCAGACTGATAACTATGGAAGGAGACCAGCTTCCTGGTCTCCTTCATATAATGAAATAGTGATCTGCAGTTGGCAGGAGAAAAGCAAGTGCTTTCCCTGTGCAGAGATAACTCACAGCTGCCTGCCCTCTGAGCAGACACTGCTGAAGAGATTTTTTTGCATGGCTTCTTTTTGGCTTAATTGATTGATCTTTGTCTGGATACAGTTCTATTTGATTTAATGCTGAAACCTTGGATTCAAGAGTCAGAAAATTTCCTGTAGCAGTTTCCTGTAACCAGGCTGTGAAAATCTGAGTAGAAAACCCCTTACCTATTGACAATCCAGCCAGTTGTGTCTCTCAAGAGCTATTAGAGGCTTCCTCCTGCTAGTCTGAAAAGCTTTTACATAATGGGGTGGAAAACCACTTTGTCAAAGGGCACAAATACCTCTTCAGAGAATTCTGAAAATAGCAACCTTCCTTCCTCATCTGCAGCACAGTAGGGGCCAGCTCAGCAATTACTATGATGACTAAAGTGCTGATAAAACAGCACTAGTCGCCCTAAGGAATCTTGTAAATAAAGATCTCCAAGGCTGTCCCAATCTTGTGTGGGGTAGCTACAGCAACAGTCTCAGATCTGCCAGCAGAATGCAACACCCTCAAGTCAGATAAGACTGAAAACATGCTTTATATTTACTGTAAAGCCTATTTTCCTACAGTGTTCCTACTTAGAAAGGGCAGAATGTGTGTACTTTGAAATGTTAACTGAGGCGAGAGATGAATTGCCATTGGCAAACCATTCTGACCATAGACTTTTATTTCAGTCACTTGAGTCATTCCTGGATAGGTTTTCCAAGTCTCAGTAAATATACTGGATGCTGGTACATGCTCCTATTGCTGCCTACACTTTTACCCATCTGTTATCATGGCACAATTCCTACTTAGAAGTTGGTCAGACCATTACACTAGATAAGAGGTGCCAAGGGAGTGTGGGTTTAGACATTTACAAAAGCTCTTCTGCAGGCTATCTCTGCTCTGAGATAGGATTGCCACATTGATGCCACATGCTTCCTCACCTCACGACATCTGTTTATGCTGAAATGCCAAAAAATCCTCCATGTAAGTATAAAATGGACCTTTCTGTTGCTTATATATGTTGAAAAAATTATTGCAACAGATATGTTTCATGAGTTCACATTCTTTTCCAAATACAGAATCACTTTGCTGTTGTTTTTAAAACAGTTTTATGATTCATAATACCAGCCAGTAAGTTTATTGGTTCAAGGAAGTTTGTACTGGTCCTAAGTCACCTAGGCTCAGTAGCTGTCTTAGTTATCAAGCTCCTTGAGGTACATATGTCTTAATTAAGTCTTGATCATCAGCATGCAGTTGTTTGATTAGAATTTCATCACAGAACAGAGTTTTTGATGCATTATACCATATTTCTCATACTTGATTTTAGTTTTTCTCTTGGCCAATTCCTTTACTTGACCAGTTTATTCAAACTGATTGCTTGATAAAGGATTAAGTTATTTTAAAGTAGGTTCTAAAATATGCTCAAACACATGATCAGACATGAGTTGAATTGTAGCAGCTTGACAAACCAAAGATCAGCTGAGCTGTGGTACCTATATATCCATGTGCTTGAGTACCCTGATTTATGAGTGCACCCTCAGTAAATTCACAGATGACACCAAGATGGGTGGGGATGCTGACATGCTGGAGGGTATGAAGGCTCTGGAGGGATCTGGAAAAGCTGGGTCAATGGGTTAGCATCAGTGATATTGAGGTTTAACAAGGTGATGGGCCAGATCATGATTTTGGGTGACAAGAAGTCCATGCAATATTCCAAGCTTGGGGGTGAGTGACAAGAAAGTGGCCTGGTGGAAAAAGATTTGGGGATGCTGGTAGAGAGCCACCTGAACACAAGCCAGGTGTGCCCAGGTGGCCAAGAAGGCCAAAAGCATCCTGACTGTATCAGCAATAGTATGGACAGCAGGACCAGGGCAGTCATTGTCCCTCTGTACTCAGCACTGGTGAGGTCACACCAGTGCTGAGATCTTGGGGTCACTTCTGGGCCCCTCACTACAAGAAAGACATTGAGGTGCTGGAGAGAGTTCAGAGAATGGAACAGAACTGGGGAATGGTCTGGAGCAAAAGCCTAATGAGGAATCTGGAGGTTTTTAACCTGGAGAAAAGGAGGCTCAAGAGGAACCTTGCCACTCTCTACAGCTCCTTGAAAGAAGGTTTAGTGAAATGGGGGGTTGGTATCTTCTCCCAAGTGAGAAGTGATAAAATGACAAGAAACAGCCTCAAGTTGCACTAGGGAAGGTTTAGATTGGGTATCAGGAAAAATTTCTTCACCAAAAGAGATGTCATACATTGGAACAGGCTGTCCAGGGATGTGTTGGAGTCACCATCCCTGGAGGTATTTAAAAGACTTTTAGATATGACATTTGAAGACATAATTTAGTGGTAGACTTGACAGTGCTGGTTTAGCAGTTGGATTACATGACCTTAAAGGTATTTTTCAACTTGAGCATTTCTATGATTCTTTACTGAATATCTGCTGTTAGATGACTGCAAAGAAATTAGTATGACATTTTAATGAGTTAGCTTGTGTCATCATAACAGCATTGACTGATGATAAGGCAACTTTGTTACAAATGTGACTAAATAAATGACTGTAACACGTTTTAAAATTCAGAATGGGAATGAACATTCAGTCGTGTTGTGGCTACATTGGAAGCTAAGTTCAGCAAGCAAGCAACTTGCAGCAAGCTAAATTCAGCCACTCCATTGCTTATAATATTCTCAGCTTTTCTTACCTTTGTATTAAAATGCATTTGACTAAACATTGGTAGAAGTAGTGTAATCACAAGGAACTATTGTGTTTTAATTTGTACTGCAGTGGGCTGAAACTGCACATGCTGGTAGTTACATGAGCTTATCTAATGAGAGCTTCTTCATTAAGCACCGCATCATGATTGTGTTCACTGATGTGTGTGAATCCTTGTATATAAACACTTATAAGAGTTTCCTTCTATCATTTAGAATGTTTCTAACAAGTTTTTCACTACTACTTCATAAACAGAAGTTGAAGTAGAAATGTAACTACTTTTTACACCAAAGAATAATAAAACCTGTGAGATTGCATTTTAGATCTTATTTTCTATTCACCTATTTTCTGTCAGTGTTTTTAGGATCACTGCTAGGATCTGTTTGTTCTTATTTTGAATTTTATTTGGACCTTTTAACTCAGCATTATTAAGATTTTCATTTAATATCTATCTTAAAAAAGAATTTGAAGTCACAGATCATACTATAATATAGGTACATTTTTAATACAAAGTTCAGTGAAGAAATGGCAAGGATTATGGATCACATTCTGAGTACTTCTGTTTCTGGTGCTCACTGAGGCTGGGTGGGATTCAGATAAAGATTACTATCTCTAAATGTAGTTGACTGCGAGTAGGTATCCATCCTCCCATTGGAGTAAGTGAAGTTCCAGTCAAACCACATGATGGAGTGTAGAGAGGGAATTGTGTATCCTAGAGAGGACCGTTAAGAGCACACTTTAATGTGAGCTTCTCACAATGTGAACTCAGAACTCTAGACTAGGATTGAGGTGACTAAACTTAAGTACCTTAATACCATTTCAAGCATGTTAGAGTATCATTCTTTGCTTGCTTGTTTGCAATACAGAAGGCACAGGTCTTCTGTGGATACTGGCTCATATCTTCCAGCTCCTTTTTTGTGTTTGGGAGTATTGATGCGTATTTTTAAGTAAAAATACTTCTCAGTAGAAGATGGTGTCTTGCACTTCTACATATATGATTCTTTCACATTCTTGCAATACAAAAAATTACATTATTATTATTTAATTTGAAGTATTTTCCCCAAAAAGAATCACTCAAACCAGTTTTTGAACACACACACACACACAAAACGAAAAAAAAACCCAAACAAACAAACAAAACCCACAAAAAACCCTATTTCTTTATATGTACATATACGTTTCCCATCCCTGTGCAGAAGTTTGTCGGTTGATCTCTGAGCACTGCAAAAATATTCCTTGAGTGTCCTGTTGGTTGACAGTTTCTGTCAGCGTTAAGTAATCATTTCTTTGCACATTGGCTTTCACTTCAGACACATGAGATTAATCAGTGGCTTTCATAACACCCTTCTGGAATTGGAAGTTCTTAGTGCACTTATCTTTTCCTCTCACTGTTTTCTTCTTCCTTCTTTCTGTGCATATTACTGGGAGAGAGACTGTCTGAAGACTTTAAGGAAAATGTTGCTGAATTAAATTAAATGCTTAAATAAACATCAAATAAGTTCTCTAGAGTGGAAGTGAGTTAATATTTTCTAAATGCTGGCTAAGCAAGAAAGTAGGATTACAGTTGGGTAGTAATTATAAAAATTATTTCATGGGAACAAAAAGATTTCAAATTTTAGACATGACAAAAACATTGGAGAAAGATTAATTTGAAATTGGGCAAGAAGCCTTTACTACCTTAATCTCTAGACTTTTGCAAAATATTCCCAGGTTAAATATTCCAGAATGCTTTAGAAAAGACAGTTTGATATTTAATCTCTACCTGATTCAAGTAAAGGTTTACTCTGCAAATTTCCACAAAGTCTGGGGTAGATTATTTTTTTTATCTTTTAGGATTATAATTTTCATATATAATTAACATTGTAAAAATGAGTTTAAAAATTCTATTTACATTGAAAAATATAAGTAGGTCTTTGATGGCTAAGTCTGCATTAGTATGCAATCATTTCTTGATCATCTAGAACAAGT
Organism: Sylvia atricapilla; assembly: GCF_009819655.1. Taxonomy (NCBI): domain Eukaryota; kingdom Metazoa; phylum Chordata; class Aves; order Passeriformes; family Sylviidae; genus Sylvia; species Sylvia atricapilla. The sequence continues at coordinate 14,617,582 of NC_089144.1, read as the reverse complement.
GGTGACAGAATTACCTATTAAAAATGTATCACAAAGACTGTCTCTTTCAGACCTTAGGAGCTAGAAACATGTTAATCATATTCCTTTTTTTACCCATTTGGAATACTGTTCATGTCAATGAGTAAACATTTTATGGTATAGCACTTAAATGATTCATGTGGGAACATGCACAGAGTGGCTCAAGCCCTGGGCAGTGATTCCAGTCCTGCTGTACCTCAAAGAAACCTTAGATTTAATTTACTTCCTGCAGAAGTGAATAAGAGACTTCTGTAGTCTTAAGTGATTTCCTCTGACCCTATCTCAACAGCAAGAAATATATGTGAATGACTCTTTCAGGCTTCCTTAAAAGCTTATCAGCAGATGGCTAAAACAATGAAATCTTGCTCCTGACAGTCACTTTCTATAGGGGTAAAAAAACCCCAAAACTTTAACTTGTCTGAGCAATAACAAAGGAGATACTGAACCTTAATCTCTCCCTAGAATCCAGTTATTTCTTTGGAGTGTTTCCTGTTGTTGCTAACTGTTCTGTTCCTGTCAGTTTCTGGGAAATTGCATTTTGTGGCATGTCAGATGTAAAGAACTCTCTCAGTAAGACACTATGCACTGTACAAACTGTTTTCAAAGATACTTAATCACATGTTCTATTCATCCTGACACACCTTTGATTATGACTGCTGTGAGTGTTACTGGATTCTGCAGGTTTTGTGCTATAAGAATATACTAGTTTAGCTCTGATTTGTAATGGGAATTGTACATTCACACTGTTGTCAGCAGACATATTAACGAAGTTAAAAAATCAAATGTTTTCAGCATTTATTGTTCTATTTAGAAAAAGCAGTGAAATACTCTAAAAGGTATACCCTACAAGGGAACAGGATAATGTAGAATAATAGTTTTTGGTCATTTTTTTTATAGTTTTAAACTTTTTTTTTTTTAAGTATGACTTTTAACCATAGTTATATCTCTTGTAAAGCCACATAAAATACAAGCTGATGTCTGTGTGTCTCTGAGTATACTTGTAAAGTTGATTTGAATTCTACCTTCAGTCAGAATCAATTCTGTTAAAAAATACGTTTGACTCTCTGCTCTTCAGCAACCTCTGAACTTCTCAGTGAACTTCACTTCAATGAGCCATGGCTAACCTGACAAAACAGCATGTTGTCAAGAAGGTTGCTATCCTAGAAGAGTGAATAAAAATAAAATAAAATAAAATTTCCATCTAGGGAAATGGTCAATGCTACAGAAATGTTCTGGGGTTGAAGGCTTGTGGACTTGCAATAATATATGAATGCTTCTGAAAAAGGGTTCTAAAATATTATTTGCCTTAACTTTTCAAGATAACTTGAGATAGTAAAATGAATCAATGGAAAATGGAAAAATAAATCTAAAATAATATCTGTAGTTGGAAATTAAGAAACTTTTCCCTTACTTGTTCGGCTCCACATTCTTCCCCTGCTTTTAGGCTCTCATGTACAGTACTTGACACTGTCACGTGTTTAATCACTGTTTATTGGATTTTTCACTGTTTATAGTCAACAGAGTTTCCAAATTACATGTACGTATTACTGAAGACTTCCTCTACCTCTTTTATGTTTATTCAGACAGGCAGCCAAGGTTATCATCTTTACTTTTCTTCACTGTGTGTTAGTTTTGGTTGTGGTGTTTGTTTGTTTGTTGGGCGGGGGTAAGGGCAGATTGGCTGATTGGTATGGGTTGTTCTGCGTTTTTTTCCTGAACAGCAGAATTTCTAATAGAAACTCTGATTGTACAAGTTAAGTCTAGAATTTCTTCTATACTATGATACGTTAGAGAGCTAAACTAAGCAACTAAGCAACAAGGTTTGTCTTTTACATTTGGTACTTCTCATAATGTTCTTATATTCCTGAATGTGGTTTAAATTTACATATGCTAGAGACAGATTAAGTCCACAAAATCTGAATCCTGATTTCAAATAGTGGTTATTACAGTGAGAGCCAGTTGCAACATTCTGATCCTTTTAAGTACAGTTGTTTAAAATAATGAACTTAATAAAGCTCACTATTAAGATTTTCACTTACAGCTCTTGCATGAAAATGGAGTCAGAGAATCATGGAAAAGCTCTCACAGGCAGAAAATTAGATTGTAATTCATTGCAAAAAGTTCTTCATAAGAGTAAATTGCTGAATTAAACAGGACTGAAAAACATGGAAGTATAAGAATTTACAATTAACTACCAGTTTTCAAATTGTACTAATGACCAAACTAGACTCTCTTAAGAGCTGATATGTAATGCAAATAGTGCTGTGATGTTTTAGAGGTTATCATTAATTTGTATCAAATTATATATGAGTGAATTCATTCGTAGTGTTCATTCAGAATTAAACTCTATTCTTAGTTAGAAGGAAGAATCTGTCTGTTTTCATTTTCAGCTACAATGCTTAAGCTGGTCAGATAGAACAATTTCCTTTAGTCTCTTTTAAAACATAGATTTCTCCTGAATACACTGAAATACATAATGGAATAGTGCAAAACAAAAAGTATTACTGCTGTATTGAAATTATGTTCTTGCCCAACACAATGAATATAATGACACCATAAGCAATATAAACTATTAGTAAAGTAATCATGGGTTGTGAAACAAATTATAGACTGAAACTGCTTGTACTGTTGGCCATCATGTTTCCTGGAATGTTTTTAGCACACAATAAGTTATAATAATACAAGTCAGTTGACAGTCACAATTTGCATAACAGCTTGCAAAATGCTACCGCAGCCAGTCTGGATGGAGTCGTTCTGGTTTGGGCTAAATTGTTTTTAGGGGAAAAGGCCGGGGAAGACTTACAGACAGGAGCTCTGCTGTGCCACTTGAACTCAGCTTTAGAGAACAAACATAGACCCATTTGTTTTAAGATGTGGCCATGAGGCCCTACCCATTAGGGAAACTGATGCCCAAAACAGCACAGCTCGTACCTTGAGAGGAAATGCTGTAATGGCTAAGCAGGGTACAGATTTAACATCTAGTTTGTTCTCTTAAAATCTTTTAGGCCTGTGTTGTATTAAATTTTAAGACAGATAAATGAAACAATGGTTTGTGTTTGTGAGAAGCATGCTTCGTTTATACCCTGTAAAGTTAGTTGTATCTAGCTCGGGTATATTGTCAGGTATTTCAGGTCAGGTAAGATTAATGTCCCATTGACATCCATTCTCCTATCTCAGATGGTGTTTGTACACTTGCAGAGGGGGATATAGATTTACAGTTCTGTGCTTCTTCGTTCTTTTTTGTATTTTCCAGAGGAGAGGCTGAGCAGCCTTCAAAAGTTGTCCTTCTAGCACTTTCAAATTATTTTCCTTCATTGTCTTTTTCATTAAGTACTGAAGTGTGATCTGACAAATTACCTATTTATAAAATTGAATTGATTCCAATTAAGATTATGATGAGTCCAAGTATTAATTTAGAATATTTAATTTTTCTGTCAAGGTTATGTGGTGAATATTATAGACTACACACCTAGAAACTTTAAATTTGTAGGTAAACAAACATACATACCCCCACACAAAACGTGTCAAATATTCTCTTTAGCCACTGTGGGCTGAACAGATATGATTAACTTTAGTTGAAGTCTTCTATATTCAAGGAATAGTTAATCCTTCTGTAGTTCAAATAATCTATTTTTTTTTATAGGTTCTGGCACAGGAAACATTTGTTCACCTTAAAAATATTTTATATCATAATTTTAATTCATCTCTTTAGGATGAACTTCACCAGACTTACCTTAAATCACAACAAATCTGTAACAATTGGAAGTGCTTTATGGGAAACACATAATCTCAAGTTGCCGGTTGAGATTTATTGGCTATTTTCTTTTTTTCCAATGGCAATTATTGATGTGCATTGAAGCACATTACCAGTTTTTGAATGTTACAACAGTCGCCACTGCGCATCTCTTCTAGATGTGTATTGCATAAGTCAACAAATGCTCTTTGTCACATGAGGACTGGTGCAGAGAGTGTTTATCATCCAGAAATCTTTTGGGGGGAGGAAGTAATAATTGTATTCCAACATTTTTAGAAAGCTAACCGGAGTTTGTGCAAGTTCTGTCTAAACCCCTGATCTTTAGAATGACCACGTTGTCCTTATGTAGAATTTTGAAAAGGCCTTAGAAGGAGTCCAATTCATAGATGAGAAATTATTTATGGCTTTTTTTTTCCTACCCCTTTTCTGGAATACCATAGAAAGCAGGAGTTTATAACATTTATCATCAAACTTTTGGGACATTTCCTTTTCTACAAATATAAAATTTAATTTCCTCAAAATTAATGTAAGCAGACAGCAAAAGGAAATACAGACACTAAACCAAAGACCAATTGCTGGGCTCATGTCTGGTTCACACACTGTCTAAAATAAATCATAACTTCTCCAAACACACTTTGACTATTCCACAGAATGCTACAATGGTCCTTTTTTTATGAGCATTGTGAGTTAAAGTCCGAGCAGGACTCTGACATCCTGAAAGGAGCAAACTGTCTTAATGCAGCTTGTCATCATCTGTGTAAAATAGGACAAAGAATGGTGGAGTCTGAAAAAGGAATCATATTTTAGAAAACATTAGACAGGTCTGTAGTAACTAATCTTATAGTAAGTAGCCTAGATCAGTCAGAAAAGCTAAAGAAAATATTTAGAGATAAATATTTATTTGCACCCCACATGTGATACTAGATTCACTGACGGTTTTTTGCATCTGAACTCTGTTGATGATCCTCATGTTTACTTATATCTGACATGACATTTGCATAAATTGGCAAAGGTCTCAGTTTTAGTGAGGACACTTGTAAATCTTATCAAATAAATGTGAGATTAAAATCAGATACTGCTTACCTATCTAATGGATCTGTAGTCAGAGTGATAAACTGTCAGCCTTGAATGCTGGTACAGTTTATTCTTGTAAAAATGATTGTAAAAGAAATAGAAAATGGCAAATTCATAATGCCTTCTTGTCACATAGATTTTAATGCAAACAAAAAATATCACAAACTAATTTGTTTTTTTGTGAAAATCATCAAGCTGTAATGGGAACTGGAAGCAGCACAAAATATGTACCACTTCTCTGAGCTTCCTAAAATGTGATCTTTCTCTTGCCCTCAGATGGCATTTTCCAGGTTCTTCTAGTCTGCTCTTTCTGCAGTGGCTTTTCTTTATTCCCTTAGCTCTTTCGAAGTGGCTCATTAAAATATGTGCAGACTATAAAAATGTAATGTGGTCTTGCAGTTTTTTCACAAGACATTTTAGGAATATTTTATGCTTTTCATCATTGACAAAAAAAAAAAAAAAAGAAAAAAAAAGTAAGATTATGACACTTTCCAGCTAAGCATGGAGAGTTGAAACCAAGTAGAATCAATCTGGGTCAGCTTGAGGAGAGTTGTGGGTGGTTTGGGGTTTGGGGCAGCAAATATAAACTGCATTCACATTATTGAGTGGGATTCAAGAAAAGTAGCTTGAGTCATAAATGCTGCATTAAGTTTAATACGAATTTTAATAATTTCTAGACCTTCATTTATATCTTTTGTCTACTTATAGTCTTTTTATTAAGACTGAGTATGACATTTTCTTACCTCCAAAAATTCTGGAAGCTTGGTGAGTTAATTTCCTGATTGGTGGTGCAAAATACTCTATCAAGCATATATGTTCTGGACAGTCCCTTTGATAAAAAGGTTTCCTTTACTGACATATCGATTAAAACAGATTCATATCAAAAACAGGCTCCTTAAATTTTGATTCGGGCTCCCATGATTCCATGATAATTTTTCATACCTTGCTTTTGCAGATGGAATCCTTTTACAATAGACCAACAATGACATGTTTTTCAAATCAAATTAGCAAAAATGTGACTTCCTAGAGAGTTCATCAGGTTTTAGAGAAGACGTTCTAAAGGCAGATTAGCCACTCCTGCAGAGAAACATTTTTATTTCAGTGTGTTTTACCGTACTTAGTGCTGTTACATAACACAAAGTGGTTACCAAACCATGATAAATAGAGCAGCACTCATTTCCTCTTTTTTAAATAATCGGGTTTTTTCTGAGAAGGATCATTATGAACAGAATGAGAGTAAAAAGCATCTTTTGTAAACTTTTAGCCACCCGAGTCCTCTGGGTTTTGCTGTGCTTCTTCCTCCAGCAGCTGCGTTTCCTTTACATGATGTCTCTTTGTGAGCATTCATCCTGTCAGGCGTTGCACTGTGCTACAGTCTGTTTTTCATAACTTTTGTAATCATTGACTTCTGCTGTTTTTTTCAGTTTCTGCTAAGCTCTTAAACCATTTCCTTCTTTTATTTGTGTGTCTGCTTATTAAATTAGTTCTTGTGGTTTGTTGATTTAATTCAGGGAGTGGTTTTACGTAAAATCAGGCAAAACCAGGCTTACTTCTTCTCTGTCTTCATGTGTTCAGCACAGTTAATTCTGCAATTTCCTAGATAAACTTTTGTCATAAAATGTTCAATTTTGTTGCAGATATGGCTTTGTTTTCCTACTCCCATGATCAACATTGTCAATTAAATTCATTAATGATTATTGACGGCAATACTGTTCCCATAATTCATTTCTAAGGAATGTTTTGGCAATGTTATGCACCATCTACAAATTAGTTCTGTAAGATGCAATGTCCCATGAAGAATTTATTGGGCAAATACTCTATTAGAAAGAGAGAACTGAAAAGAGCTGGTACTATCTGAGTGAGCTACACACTTATTATACTACATTATAGTTGTAATGTACATTTTTAACTATGATGGAGAAACAGCTAATGAAGCAGTAAAGGGTAATGTTTTTTCTAAGTGCCAATGTAGCCTAATCAGGGAGAGTGAAGCAAAATCTTAATAAATGAATGAAGCAAAGTAAAATGAATCTGTCAAATTGATTGTAGATGTAAATGCTCAATCAGTATGATCTCTTACAAAAACTTAAAATGGTGAATTTCATTAATCTAGGTAGGCATTTTGGGTATGATTTCACTTCCCAAACATCACTATGGAATGACCAGTCAGCTGAATTAGTGTTTGAACTTTTTTTTTTTCAGATACCAGCATAATATAAACACTTTTCTGTTCCAAAAAATTTTTAATTGTCTTACACAATTATAAATTTATATGACATCATATCTGAAAACACAGCAGTAGAAACTATTTTTTCTTTTTTTCAGAAAAAAGGCTACTTAATTGTTTTTCCAGAATAATTAAAATGATTGCATCCAAGTTCCATCCTTAAAGAAAAAATATTACTTCTAAAATACTGGGTTTATATTAAGTACAGATGATTGCATGACATAATTTTCACTGCTTTGATGTACAGAAGAATTCACTTCTGCACACTGGAAACTGCTTCCATATCTGCCCTTGAAGACAGATGCGAACTTTCCACTTCATTGCCTAGAGATATTTTTTAAAGAGAACTTCATAAATGGTTCATTTTACAAGCCAACTGCATATTATTCTGGTGTCAAAAGCTTGGGAATTGATTACATGGCCTATAATAAAGATATGATAATTTCTGTTGTGTTTTAGGATGCAATTTGAATTCTCTGTGCCATACATCTGGAGTTATGATCTCTGTAATACACTCTCCATGCTTTTCTATCTTCAGCTCTCCATAACCATGTTGACAAAGGCTCTTGCTTTCTGAGATTATTTAAAATTTCTATCAAATCATAGTAGAACTGATTTTTTTTTCTTTTACTCAGACAGATGCATATTTTACTAAAAGTTTGTTTTGTTTTTTAATTGCCTTAAATGATATATATGATTTAAAAAAATAGAATGAAAATGTGAATTCCTAATTTAAGGTAGTTTCATACAACTGTGAGTAACTTTCTATTCTACAGATATCTTTCTTTAGAAGAAAAACCCCCAATTATCACCTGGTTTTATAAATTATGAAATAAGGTGAGAATCTAGTAGCTAAATTGTTCAGCTGCCACAAAACCAAGAACTAAAAAATATATTTTGGACAGTTTTACCAAAAGGCTGTTGTGGTTTTGGTTAATTTGGGTGGGTTTGGTTGGTTGGTTTGTTGGTTTAGTTTTCTTCATTTTTGGGGGTTTTTTGGTGGAAATTCTGATAATTTTAGGAAAATAAGGAGATTTAGAGATCACCAACAAAACCTATCCCAGTGTTTTGTGATCTTTTTTTTTTTCCTTGAAAAATGCTCTATCATTAGTTTTAGACTATTCCTTATAGTGGTATCCTGAGGTGAGTGGAAATCTTGTAAGGAACAGAAAACTGTGGGTCTGTCTCTGAAGAAGAATAAAAGAACAATAAAAGTGGTTTTAACATTTTTGCTTAGGAGTGTTACACAGAGAAGTGGAGGTAGTACTGGGTGAGACACTTAATTCACTTCAATTGTCAGGATTCCATTGGCCCTGTGTGGGCTTTCGTAGCCTAGAGAACAAAGATAAGGAGGAAGTTTTGGGGCTTGGAGTGGGCTTTTTGGGAGATTTTTTTAAATATATTTTATGATTTTTGACTTTTTTACTTTTCACTTTACATCAAACCACTGAGAGCCATTGACTTCTTTGTCATTTTTATCTCCGGATGTTTGTTCTTGACTTATAAGAGAATATACAATTAAATTAATTAGAAGCTGACATTAGTATCACTCATTCTAGAGGACTAAGGATTAGATCATGTTATTTATGATGTAAACAGGTTCTTTAAAAGACTGTTTCAAGAATTGAGCAAATGCTTAAAAATTAATTAAGACTTGAAAATTGACTTTTAATGAGAAAATAAGATCAGTCTATTTTGAATAACAGCAACACATTTGACAACATAAAATTTCAAATGAATGTTGCTCTTATTTTTTATTTACTATTTATGTTAAGGAGGTTTTTTTTGCCATTTTGATATTTTTAATAAGGGATGAAAATATAGAATTCAGTCCAAGGCTTGGAGAATCAAACTTTTTGTTTGTTTTGGTGCCAGATTTTAATATTTTGGGTTTAGAAGTAAAGTAAGAGAACTGTGTGCTTCTGAAATGACAGAGTAAAAAGAGCAGTTGTCTTTATTACCCAACAACACTTTAGATTAAAAGTATTTTAAAATATTTCTAAAACTCTTGGACAATTTTCAGTTTATCTAAGAGTTTTACTAAGGACTCTTTAGCATCAAATACCCTTCTAAAACACAGTTCAAGACAGGCCATACTTTCAAGATAAAAGTTAAGCTTCCTTGCTGTTTCTGCTGTCATTGTAAGAATGATAGAAGTATTAACCACTAGAATCAGGTTTGTTAAACTTGACAAAAGGTATAAACTATTAAGTATGAATACATTATGTGTAGTAATGAGAATAAGAATAAGAATAAGAATAAGAATAAGAATAAGAATAAGAATAAGAATACAATCAATGCAAATATAAAATGTGTTATTTCACAGTAGAGCCATATTTATATTTTTAGCATTATTTATATTTTTAGCATTATTGTTGTAGGGTGTTATATAGTTTAAACCAAAAGCTATTTTCATGACAAATTGATACTTCTTGCCAAAAGAGACTGTGAGTATAGCAGCCATTTACACTTCAGCTATATAGTGTGATAAAGTGCTGATCTTGTATTACATGCATCTTGGTCTTGCATTACTTTCTTTAGAGATTATACTTTTAAATTTTTAATACGATTCTTTAAAAATATAATTAAAAGTATAAATATAATTAATATTTTCTCTAGCTTTTGTTTTTGTATTTTTATGCCAGCTAGGAGCCCACACATAAAAAATGTAATGGATAGAGAAATTATTGGAACAATCATCTTTGAAGCTGAAAAAGTTCTCCCCACAAATTGGGTTATCTTTTTAAGAAATGCTGAAAGGTTGAGAATAGAAAACTCTTTGTGAAGCGAAAAGGATTTTGGCATTAAAGAATCAAATCTGTTGAAAATAATGGCCCCTTTGGACATAAAACTCTATGGATATAAGTTTGTGTGGATTCCTGTGTGCTGCATACATCTGTATGTGTGTGGATATCTATGTATCATTCATGCATAGATGAGTGTAAAATTTTGGATTTTCCCTTTCCATGAAATATTTTTGAAGATGTATGGAGAGATCCTCTGTCTTCTCATCAAGGAAAAATTCTGAATCAGCTAAACTAGATACGTAATTGTGTAATTAGTATTCGACCTGAGCTGACTGGTTGATTTGAGAGGATTATTTTTCTTTCTGAAGATGGCAAAAAAGTGGAAGGGCAACTAAGGAATGCAAGGAAGTAATTTTGGAGACGCTTCATTTTTCACTCTCTGTGTAGGGTTTTTTTTCCCCCACTTTGTACTACTGTGTGTATTTTGAGACACGTGAAAAACTTAATTTTAGAAGGATAAAAAAAATAATTTTAAAGCATAATGTGTCTATTACTTGCATTGCAAGTCCATTGGGAAATGGAGTGCTCCTACTATAGTTCGGTGTTTTGGGGCCTTGCCCCTACTTCCAAAGAGCTATGATAGATTTATTGACACTAATGAGACAGAAAAATAAAGTCCCCAGATTTTTTCATAGGGTTTTTTGGGGGGTTTTGTGGCGGGTTTTTTGTTTGTTTGCTTTGTTTGTTTTTTTGTGTGGTATTTTTTTGTTTGGTTGGGGGGTTTTTGTTGTTGTTGGTTTTTGAGGTTTCTGGAGGGGTTTTTTGGCAGTTTTTTTTGGTTGTTGGTTTGGTTTGGGTTTTTTTCCCCCAGCAGTTAAGAACTGTCTTTTCCTCTTACATTTAATATTTATCTTGAGACTTAGCAGTACTTCTGTTTCAAGCAGATTTACATGGATTTAGATTATTTGGTATTTTTTTGCACAATTTTATGGTGTCTCTTGAAAGTAAACTCAAGCTTATTATGTGTAATTGGTGGAGTATATAGGATTTATTTGCACATTAAACACCAAGAAAACATCTGCTTTAAGTCATCCTGTAGCATCACAGTATGTTGTACTTTTAAACAGATTGCACTCATGTTTCTGTACAAAATATAGAGAAGAATTTTTAATGAATATTGGGCTGAACTTTCCCACGAAAAGTATTTTATTTTTAATTTGTCTTGCACATATTTTCTGAACTACAGGAGAGCACAGCACGCTCACCTTTTTTGAGTTACAGATTTTAACAGGACTTTTTTGCTCACTAAATGGCATATTCCTTTTTAAGACAATCTTTCCAATATTTTCTCTTGTATGGTGGCACAAAGGCAAAATTGTAGGCAGGAAAGTGCAAGGTCAAAACAATGAGGATTATTGTCACTTAAAACGTGTCACCACAGTCTCCTGAGAGCTGATCAGCAGCAACCTCACAGAGGATGAAGCCAAGAGACTAAAAACCTTGGTTTATTTCCCTTTTGCACCTGCACCTCATCTCTCCACTTGCCTTTCCTTAGACTTTGTGCTGCCTTGCCCCAAGGCTTGGGAATTTGCCTCTTATCAGTGAAAATGGCCACACCTGATAATAAAGTGTTATTCTGCCTGTGTTTGCAAAACCAGGCAGTGGCTATTTCTGTGCTCTGGTGTTCTGCCATCTCTGCACACTGCCCATGGCAGGGAGGTTGGTATGGTTTTCACCTCCTCTTTTGGGGTGTTTAGGGGAAATTCGTCTATTGGGAAGAGCTCAAGAAAGTTCTGGAAGGCTTGTGTGCTTCTCAGCCTGTACCATATCACACAAAGCCATGGTCATTCTGCACAGATGTCATATCGATTTCCTTTGTTTACTTCTTTTATCTCTTTACTGCCATGGCAGCTGCCAGTGTATCAGAAAATGGTCGTATGCAAACTTCTTACTATATCTGTAGCTAATAATTAATTTAATTTTTCCAAAGCCAGGTAAGCGATCTTCCTTCCCCTACTGCTGGACCTCTTTTCATTGAGAATAGTGTGTTTCCTTGACCATGAATTATCACCCATTTTTTTGTCTCCTTGTTTCGTTGCCTGTAATTTGTCATTTTCAGGCACCCAAAGGATTCAAACATCTTCCACATGACACTGAAAGCAAACATTATACATAAAGCATTGCTAATAAACTGAAATTATAAAGCCATGTAAAATAAAAATAACTGACAAAACAGATATGTATACTGTGATTCTGATTAAAAAGATTCAGACAAAAGAGATGAACTCAAAATGGAAAAGAGTCAGTGGAACTGTCTTTAGGTAGTTGGAGCTTTTGAATAGCAGACCATTTATTTAAGTATCAGATTACAGATTTAGGTCTTTTTTTCAGGCTGCTATTTTAAGAAAGGTTTATCTTTGGACTATAGTGTAGGCTTTGAGCGAATCTCACATTCATCCTCGAAGTGAGGTCTGTGTGGAGCACAGTTTGCTGCAGGCTCTCTCCCTAATCAGGAATAGATCCAATAGTTAGACCACCAACACTGTTCATATGTGGAGAGGACATCCCATAGCCTGCTGAGTGCATCTGAGTAGCCAGGGTCATAACTTTAGGTCCTCAATTAAGTATTTAAAATTTAGGTTAGATGAGACTGAGTGGAGCTAGGAGTTAAAAAAAATAAAATCACCTTTTATTCTTTAAGTATTTACATCTCTGCTGATAGCATTTCACTTGAAGCATACAGATCCCTCTTCATTAAAGAATTAATGCATTAATAGGTAAAATGGGGACAAAAGACACTCATTTCAATCTGTCTTAGCAGAGATTTTTGGTTTTTCAAGGCATATTTTTGGATGAACTACACTTGTTACTTTCAGGATTATCTGATTTGCAAGAGCAAACAAAATCCAAAATGACTATTCAGAGCAATGATGTACATCAGTTGTCTCTGCATTTCTATTGGGGATGCCCAAAATAAAAAGTTTTGACGAAGAATGGTTCAGGTGTTCGTATGTACGATCCATTAAGGTTCAGATAGAAAGATTGCATTTGTTGTTTATAATGAAATACGTATTGTGGGATGTAATGAAAATAACAGTTCTCCTTTTTTGCTACAGAACCTAGTTCCATAGCTAAGATCTAGTTTTGGAACAAAAACAATTTTCTCTGGACTGTCTGTAAAAGGTCAGCATTGAACACAGAATTGAATAGACCACAAACTCTTCAGGGGATGGTGTTTGCTGTTTTAGTGCCATCTGTGACACTAGACATTTTGTCAGTTCACAACAAATAATAGCAGTGGTGGGATGGGAATACTCACGTATTCTGCTGACCAATTTGTGGTTCAGCTGCTGGGAAGAACAGAAAACAGTTATTCTTTGAGGCTGTTGTAATAAAGGGTACAAAGGAGCATAGTGAGGCTTCTCAACAACTACATACAGCCAAGAAGGATTACAATAGCCTAACACTTTTAAAGCTGACTAAACTGGCTTACAAAATAACTCTTTTAATATAACTGGGTTTTTACCATAAAATTATGACTTCAGTTACTAACAAAATCTTGAATTTCTTTGGTCTATAGGATCTTCAGAAACCTTTAAGAACTACAATCCTATCAAAGCAAGTTCAGAATAGCATTAATAGAGGTCACATGCTGCTATTCATTAATGCACAACAGCGTGGTCGTTTATCACATGTGCATGCCAACAGAAATGTTTCAGTCATCTAATTGGGAATTTCCTTAAAAGAACCTGAAAGAGAATGTCACTGCAGCATTTTTATGACTCTTATTGTCAGATATACACTGAAATATGTTTATGAATGTAACTATTATCTTCTCATCCTGCCAGTAAATTCTCTATCTGCAGTGTCTTTTGTGAGTGAAACAAGATACCAAAATAATACAGGAACCACTCTGAGATGGACTTTGTAGATTAGAAGACCACTTAATAAGAAAATTGTATAGTCATTGATGTGTAAGGACAGAAAGCTGATTTTCACGTGTACTTCATTGTAAAAATCAATATTCCAAAATATCTTAAAGGTTTAATAAACAAAAGGTTGGCCTTCCACTTTATTGTTTTTTCTTCCTTTGGGAATTTTTGTTTCGTTTGGTTTGGTTTGTTTTTTTGCCATGGTGACAGAAGAAGGGGTCACCAGGAGTACTGAAGTGCTCAACAGGAATTTCTCTGCATAAGACTAAAGAGGAAGGATCATGCCTTTGTTTTGGGCAACAGCCCCCCTGCAGCTAAACCTGCCAATACAAAGGAAGACTTTTAGTCATCTTGTTATAATGATGCATGAAAACAGCAACAACATATTACAGTGCAGTTAGATGCAGAGTTAAAACAAATGCAATGATGTTGCCCCTCCTCAATTAAAAAACGCAGTTATTTTTCCACAGTTTTGGCTCTTTTGCATCTGTGGTGGTGCATATATGCACTAGGGATACATTTTTGTGCATTGACAGCATAATTCTAAGCCTCTAAGGGATTTCAGCAAAATAACTAAGGGAAATTAAATTATACAGAGACACTATACACATAAAAATCCCATTATCTATTAAATTTAATGGCTAAAATAAAAAATTCTATACAACAGAGCAGCTGCTGAAAAAAACACAAAGCTTGAGCTTTTTCTGAGGGTGTTAAGATGCATCTTGGAGTAAGGTATGGGTATGCACATTTCAGAATTGTCATCACTTGAAGAAATGAGTTATCTTCGTGTTTTTATGCTCTGTATTTCATCTGTACATAACTGAGTGAAATATTCAGCAGTCTCAATACCATTAAATTAAGAAGCAGATAATTCCTGACACATGGGAGAAACACCAATTCCTCTACATTTCTGGTAGTCTGCTGCAGTATATGCAACTCTTCTCTTTTATTAGTTGGTGTGGAGGAAAAAGAGTTTATTGAAAATAACTTATTTCATAGTTGTGATGGCTTATAAGTAAACATATCAATTAGTAACAATAACGACAGGCTGAGATAACTTAGTCTTCCTCAGTCACGTACTGAAACTCTTTATCTGAGAAAAAGAAAAGATGGTGTTTTGTTTTGCATTGTTCAGGTAACAATCTCATCTTGACAAATTTCTCATCTTGTTGACAAACGTCTTTATTTAGCAGGGATTTTTAAAGTTGCTTTTTCTAATGTGATGCTTTAAATTAATCCGAACCAGTTTTTGGAGATCTCTATGATCTCTCTTTGGTGCCTAAAAGACATCTTGATGTTTAAAGTCAACTAAATTCTGTGAATTTATTTAATGCTAATGCTACAATGCATTCTGCTCATGATTACTATTACAGAAATGCATTTTTTAAAACTGGTGGGATTTCATGAATCACTGAGTGATTTTGTTGGCAATCACATCATCTATTGAAATGAACTGTGGTTCTCTATACCACACTCCTATTGTATCATACTCCAAACTTCAAATCACTTCTGGCCAGGAAGGTGTTCTAATTTTAAAGCTAAATTTGTCCATGGACAGTTAATATCCATTTGGTTTGCAGCCAATATACCTTTCCTCCCATATAAGTCATATTTGTGGGATTCATTTCTCTAGGTAAAATTAGCCACGTTTTTCTAACCTCTTCTCCAAAAATGAGCCATCTGACTAAGCATTTGTTTGCACATCATTTCTCCACTTGGGGTGGAATCCAAAAATAAGTTTAAGTTCCTAAGTGACATTTTAGACAAAATTTATGTGCAAATTCAGGAGAATGAGCCTGGAAAATTGTCTGTGACCTCCATAGACACTATATCTGTGAAAATCTCTCTGCATTTTTTTCTAATTCTGGATGGCATAGAGGCTCCACTGTGAACCCTGTCTCTGCCAAACTGGCTTCATTTAGACAGTTACTTCCTGCCTGCCTAACACTGGATTGAGAAAATGTGAGGTTTTAGTATTTAATTTTTGTATTTTTCTTCTGCCAGACCTACAGTCTAATTTTGTGGTCATGCTCTGAATATTTATGTTTCTCTATCAGTTTATGCAGCATAGGTGGTAACTTTTTTATATGTAGGTCTGGCAATTTAAATAGTCCTTCTAGAGGTAGGAGATCTAAGTCCTAAGTTGGTGTGGGATTTGAATTTGTAGATCACACATCCCGAAGAAGTGCTGAAGCCTGCATTCCCATTTGAGATGGAAATGTAGCCTTCCCTCTCTGTATTTTGTCCAGTCAATGTCTACCCCAGGCAGAGTGACACAGCAAGGAGGATGTACAGACTTGAGGAGTACAGAGAATTTTGTGGGTGAATACACATAGAGTTGATAGTATTAACATACCACCTCAGTGAGGCCTCTGGATAGTATCTGCTGGCCAGACAATCACCAGTCAGGTCAGCAAGCAAAAACTTCTCCACCTCCTTGGAATATACCAGCCAACCTTTGCACTTGCTAGGTTGTTACCATCCACTCCTCTGTCTTTTCCTTTTGGCTTTGTACCTCTTCATGTCAGAAGATTGTTTCCTGAATTTTTCTCTCTGTGACACTATGTGGTTTTGCTCTTTTATTTTTTACATCACCGGGCTTTCTCTAAAATACGGTCTTAGCAGCCTTTTTCTCAATAAAACTGAGCTGAGGATTCTCAGCTGTCCTGTACCAGGCCTTGAATCAGACACTTGAAACTCTGAGCTGAGCCTTCCGAGAGTTCTTTCACTCCTTTTGTTTGCAGAAAGGGTGTTCTGTAACAAACGGGGCAGAGCTCTTGCTTGATGACTGAAAAACAGTCATTCACAATGAACGTTAGATGTATGCCCTTTTCATAATGACATTTGTGTATTACAAAACTGAGTGAGGAGAACATTGTGACAGAGCTACTTTGTTCTGTCCAGCAATATTGGATTGTAAGGGTTCCTGAAAACATAGGCAAAGAGCTGTGGATTCAGGCTATTAAAACACTTGTATCACTTGTAGTGCCAATCATAATGTCTATGGCAAATTCAGGAAGCAAAGGGTGTGAAAAATTAAAAGATTAGAAAAAAGATGATTTATCTAGTGAAGACTGCTAAAAGAAGATGATGTCCATTTCCCAAATCCTAATAAATTTGGGTTGACAGGCTAACTGAAGAGATAGCCTTAGAGAAAAGCTTGCATTCAGGGCATGAGGTTAACTGAGGAAAAGACAAGCCTAAGACTGAAGCATATGACTTCATGGTACAAAATTTGATTTTACAGAGAACCATTCTGACAGGGAATCAGGAGCTAGAGGCCTGGTGCTATAAAATGTTTTTTGTAGGCTCTTTTGTGACCAAATATCTGCCTGATAATTAAAAAACGTGTGAAATACATAGCTTTGGGAGTAGTATATGCAATGCTTATACAGCGACTCTGAAAAATAAAGTGGTAAATAAATGCACATATAGAAAAAGTCCAAGAGGACAGTGGCAAGCTTCATTAAATCACTGGATATCTGGAAAATTCCAGTTTATTTCCCTACTAGCATGTTCATCATTATGGAAGAGGCAAGACTAGGAGTTCCATGTTTGGACAAAATTTAGTGCATTTTTCCAATCCGCTAATCATCAAATTCCTTTCCTCATGTTAATTGTCGTTATTTTCTTTTTTAAGAGTTCTACCATGTGCTCAGCACAAAGCACAGTCCTTGAGTTGCAGAAATTTACTCCAGGGAAAACGCACTAAATAGGGACAGCAAGCAGTGGAAACAGTGACTGGGTAACTGTTTTGGGTTTTAAACACTTAATACTGTTACTAAAGTAGCTACAGGTTTTATAGGCATTCAAAGAACCGAGTCTGTGAAGGATTTAAATGAGGGAAAGGGAAGTGACGAATCTGAGGAGCAAATGTATGAGCAGTGAGTAGGCTGCAGCTGAGAGGTACTAGATGGAATCTGCATAATCAGCAGAGCTAGGAGAAGAGCCAAGCGTAGATGTACCGCCAAATGCAGAAAGAAAGGAAACAAACATAGAGACCCCAGAACATGGATATAAGGAAATAAAAATAAAATAAGACAAACAAATGGTACTACGAAAGGAACATATGAATTTAAAGTATAAATTAGGATGTTCACAAAGAACATCTTGATAGCAGTAATTTTTTGAACCATGGATTCTTTCATGGCAGAAGCCACTTCATTGTGTTTTTATGTAATTTAAGATGGCAAAGGCTAGATTCTGAGAAGCTTAATACATTTAAATATTGTGTTATTATCATGCCCTGTGCTGACTGAAGCTATATTAGCACAAATAATAATGGCATTATTTCTGCTTACACTGGGAAGTGAGAATTTTTCTGGCTGGAGAGATAAAGCAAAATCTGCCCTCTCTTTGTGGGTTTAAAATCTTTTCAGCTCTCCAATAAATTTTAAAAAATAACTATGATCATTATTTTGCCAACTTTTTTTATATTTATCTTCACAAACTTTATGAGAAAACAATCAACCCTATTATAAAATGGGATTTTTTTTTTTTTCAGGAGTCTCTTTATGCTAAGTGTTATCTAGTATATTGAGTCCATTGCAATCTTCAAATAATAATATCATGATTTTCTGTGGGGGGAATTTGTTTCCTGGAGCACTGCTTCTATTTTCAGTTTATAAAAGCCACCACTGTTTTCTCAGTACTGTTTTCTAGGAAAAGAGGGGAAATTATGGTAAGAATTCCTGATAACGCTATCTGAAATAAATATTTTCAAGAAAAATTAGTTATATTTTGCACATTCATGAAAAAAAAAATCTTAATTAGTGCTTCCCAAACAAGTGATATGTAGTTGGAACACTTTGAATCCTGAGGAGGAGGAGAATAGATCCTGGAGGATTATGTTTAAATGCTTTCTTCAACAGAAAAAATAAGCCAAAATGATAGTCTGAGCCACATTCAGTTTGAAATTGCAAAGGATATATTAAGTGTAAGGGGAGATGGCTGATTCAGCTGATAAACTGCATGTATTGGAACAATATTATTGTGTACTATTATTAAGTATTTTTTGTCAATTATTAGGATGCTTACTAGTTTGGTCATTTCTGCAAAACTAGAATAATAAATACACAAGACGATTGTTTGATGACCAGAACGATAATGTGTACACTCTTGCTTTGCTTGTGTCTGAAACAAATTTTTTTTGAGAATTTATACATTAAATTGCCTCTTTCTAGTTTCATTTCCATAAAAGTAGTCCAAATGAGCTGTTCTTACTTAAGAATTTTGCCATATTATCTATGTTTCTTGTGATTTATGTATCACTTATAAAAATAGCTGATCAGCTATTTTTAAATGTAGATTTTATTGTACAGTATCCACCACTTATCCGCCAGTGAAGCTCATTTTGCACTAGTGATGTAAATCTTCAGTAGCTACTCTATTATCCAAAAGAGTGTTTTTTCTTTCCTTTCTGTGCTCAAAATTGTCTTCTGCTATTTTAAAGGAACTATAAACTAAATCCCACTGGAAACAGTGTGATTGCTCCTCTCATGTAGTAGCTAGGCAACTGGAAACAAGATCTTTTGTACAGATAGAAGCACTTGTCCTTTTTTTTCTGATTTTCTGGGAAGAAGTGTAAAAAGAGCCAGTGTGCAGCAGGGATTTAGCAGTAAAGTGAGCAAAGAGGTGATCTTCCTGTTGAGTTACAGCCATAATAAATTTATACAGATACCTATACAAAACTTCAAGAGGGGATTTCCTGAAAGAAACACAAAGAGCCATGAGTGCCAGTCCTTTTTCTCAGGCTTGTAAAATTATAGGGACCTATTGATAGATTATGGGGGCTTTAGAAAGAAATGTATGTTAGAAATATGTAAGCAAACTTTGCACAAATAGGTCATCCTACTTTGGAAAAAATGTTGCTGTTAGTTTTTGCAGTGCCTTTTGTTCATTTTGGCTTTCTGGAACCTGATATGCTCCATTTCTGGAATGGTGCTGTGGAATTTCCTGCAAGAGCAGGAAAGAAAAGAAATAACTTACCAGTATGCATGGCATTCAGATTGAAAGAATTCAACTGGGCCAGCTGAAAACACTGTATGATTTAATTGTTAATTTTTCAAATAAGTAACTTCATGTTTGTTGTGTCACAGGTACAGGAATGGCTGTGCTTAAACTGTCAGACCCAAAGGGCAATGTCAGGACAACTTGGAGATATGGGCAAGGTGCCACTTCCCAAACCAGGCCCTGCACAACCAACATCCAAAACACCTGCTTCTCCTCAAAAAAAGCCTGTGCCTGCTGTCTCACATTCCCCTCAGAAGACTTCCACACCACCTACTCCAGCAGCAGCAAAGCCAAAAGAAGAACCAGGCATTCAGAAGGAAGCTCCAAAGCTTCCACAGGGGAGATTGGAAAAAACATTGTCAGCTGAGAAAATCCAGCAAGGAATTCAAAAGGAAGATGCAAAACCTAGGCAGGGAAAACTTGTCAAGACACCCTCAGCTGATAAAATCCAGCATGCTTCTCAGAAGGAGGACCCAAGGATTCAGCAAACTAAACTGACAAAGACAGCCTCCTATGACAGAGTTTTGCATGAAGTTCAGAAGGAGGATGCAAAACTTCAAGAAGCGAAGCTGGCAAAAACATCCTCAGCTGATAAAATTTTGCATGGAGTTCAGAAAGAAGACATAAAACTTCAAGAGGCAAAATTGGCAAAGATGCCCTCAGCTGACAAAATTTTACAGGGAATTCAGAAAGAAGATCCAAAACTCCAACAGATGAGAATGGCAAAGGCACTGTCAGCTGACAAAATCCAACCTGCAGCTCAGCGGGAAGATACAAAACTTCAGGAGATAAAATTGCCAAAGGCAGCTTCAGTTGATAAAATCCAAACTGGAGTTCAGAAAGATATAAAACTTCAACATGAAAAAATTAAGAAAACTTTATCAGTGGATAAAATCCAAGAAGAAGGTCAAAAAGAGGAAGCAAAACTTCAGCGAGGGAAACTGTCAAAGACACCTTCAGCAGATAAAATTCCTGCAACAACTTCAGACCAAAAGAAACCCCTTAGCACGTTGGAAGAAGATAAAGAAACTGTGCTCCCAGAAAAGAGCACATCCCATGCAGAAGACAAAAAGGAAGAAATTACAGCTGAGATTAAAGACCGTGTTGCTGTACAGAAAGCAGAAGTTGAAGCACCTTATGAGGGACTGCAGGCTAAGGAGCAAGAAGATGTTAAGAAAGAGGATTTGACAACTGAGATTCCACAAGAGGTTTTGAAAGCTGAAAAAGCTAAGGAAAAAGGAATTCCTGTTCAAACAGCACCTTTGCCAGGAACCGACCACGTGGAAGCAGTGCGAGAAAAAATAGTAAGTGTTTTTCACCCTCTCACTTCCCTTTCTCCAACTTAGAAGCTGATCTTTACAGACCCTCACCTTCCTGCTTTACTTTTATACTCTTTACAAAATGATTCTAAGTGATAAAATAAATGACTGTCATTGAGTTAAAGTTTCACCAGTTAGTCCTATGCTCTACACACACATTTCAAGATTACTTGCCTGGTTTTAAGTCTCAAGCAGTTAATAATTTTAAACTAAGGCACAACTCCCGTTTAATAATTTTTTCTAGTATTTCAGATTTATTTGCCTTGATCTCTAGACCAGACTTCAAAGATTAATTGTTGAAATTGGAGTGTTTTCCTAGTTCTCAATTCCAAAAGGGAATAATCAGAGAGTAAGGTGTACAGTGCTTTGCAATACCAAAATATCATATAAATTTCAGGAACACTTTGTGATGCCTGAACATGGTAAATGAAAGTATGCAATCTTTGCAGGTTTTTGCTATTTAATTGAGTTATACAGACAAGTACATTCAGGTAGGGTTCTTGTGGGCTCTCAAGTCAGAGGAATGAGTGAGTTTATGATAGCATGTACTAGAGGTCTGTATTCAAGTCACTTTATCAGCTGAAGAGAATAATACATACAGTTTGTTGAGAAATGAAAAATTAGGGAGCTTTGTATCAGCACTGCAAATTAGGTGCTGATTATTATGTTATGAAAGTAGTATGTTATGAAAGTGGGAGTAGGCTTAAGGAAAGTGTTTAACATTTGTCAGAAATATGTTTTCAATTAATCCCTGTCGAAAAGGTCAAGGGTTTGGTTGATTTTTGTTTTATGTATTTCCTGGTGGTAATGAAGATATTTGGATAGAAAAATATTCTAATTCAGAAATTTTGTCTTGGAAAATATTATTTTTATAAACCAAGTCTCCTGTCTGAAATAAACATCCTATCACATGTTCTGTTTACTACTCTTGATCATGTCAAGAGTTATGGTCTACGATTGTACTGAGGGAATCCCTGGATTATGCTTAGAGTAACATAGCCAGAAATCCTACCTTTTGGATCAGAAAGGACATCTGGGAAAATGCTGTTTCAAATTGTTTAGCACTAAAAATAAAAAAGATGTGTCACCTAGCTTGTGCTTAGTAAAATTAACTCTGATTTATTTTTAATTTTTCTTTATTGAAGTACTTCAGTGTTCTCTGTGCTGTTGATCAGACATTGCTAGATACAGCTCTTCCCAAGACAGCATGTGATAAAAGGGAAAAAGGTGATCCCAATTTGGATATCACACATTACTTCCATTTCACTAGGTAAAAGACAACATGTAGATATGAAAGAATAAAATTTACATGTATTTCAGGGTAGAATCATGTGGAGGATTTCAGCTTTTTTCAGTTAGGGATGCAAGGGAAAACTTTTCTGCACTTGACCAACTGCTGTCATTTTATATTAAATTCTGTGAAACTGGTGGTTGCTAACTCTTCTTCTAGCTTTCCAATAAAAGGTAAGCAGTTATTGCTAACCTATTAAAAAAAAAAAAAAAAGGCAGCAATACTCCAATAAGTCTCTGAAGACATGAAAAGGCTAAAGTTCTGATTCAGTACAAACTGAATAACCCATGGAAAATCATAGCATCATAGTTTATATTGGAAAAGACCTTAAAAATGATCTCATTCCAATCCCTCTGCCATGGGCAAGGACACCTTCCTCTAGATCTGGTGCCTCAAAGCCCCATCTGACCTGGCTTTGTGCACTTCCCAGGATGGAAAATCCACCTCTTCCCTGGGCAATCTGTGCCAATGATTCAACACCTTCATAATAAAGAATTTCTTCTTAATATCTAATCTAAACTTGCCCTCATTAAGTGTGAAGCCACACTTTATCCTGTGCTTTATCCTGTCCATGCTCTTGTAAATATTCTCCCTCCATCCTTTTTGTAGACTTCCTTCAGTTTTAGGAGAAATCACAGATATCAATTGAATTTAGAGATATGGTATAATTTTAAAAAGTTACTTTAATATTAAAATATTTAAAAAATAATTGAGTCTCAAGGTGTGATTTAAGGAATCATAAAGCCATTATTTTTTTCTTCAAAGCATTTTTTTAGTATGGTTTTGAACTATCTTCAGGTTGTGGTCTTTTTTGGGGCTTTTTTTTGTGGTGTTTTTTTTTTGTTTTGTTTTGTTTTGTTTTTTTAATAATAAACTGACTGAGAGGTCCTTTTCCTGAGAAACTGTCTTGTAATATTGACTATTGCCATGTGCAATAGCAGCTGTTCTAACAGGGTTGCTTAGAAATCTTGGAGGTTTAACACATGCAGTTTGTTAGTATCTAATTGCCATCTTGGAACACACAAATTTACACAGAGGTAGTTCAGCATATCCATAGGAACCCATTGTCCTGTTGTCAGTAGGAACACACTTGTAATGTATTAAATATATGATATATTTACTCTTATCACTACCTTCTTGTGATTACTGAGGAATGATCACGTACTTCAGTTGAGTAACTGGGAAAAAATTAATATTTTGTTCATTGGTATCATTAGTCTAACACATGGCACAAAACACAGCCCAGAGAGATAGAAAAAGGATGATAAGACTTTTCTGTAAGCAAATTTTCTGGATACAAATAAAATGTTTAATTTTGAAAATACAAAATTGAAATGCACATTACAGAGTTTAGTCAACCGTTGTTTCTTTTCCACTTTGTGAAACCATTTTTTATAGTGTAGATATATTTATTTCTTCTATTAAAAAACTAAATTTTTAAAATTGAGTTCCTTTGCAAAATAAAACTTCTGCAACACAGTATAATCTTCCTAGCTATAAATTCTTTTTTTTTTTATGTCTTTTTTTTTTCCTTTTAGCTATATTTTTCTTTTAATAAGTTTCTGGTTTGATTTGGTAACTGATAGAACTTTTTCAGAGAATCATAGAATAATTATGGTTTTAGAAGTCCTCTAAGATCATGAGGCTCAATCATTACCTCAATACTACCACCTTCACCACTAAAATATGTCCATGTGTGTCATATCCAGATGTTTTTTTGAACCCTAAGCTGTATATTTTCAAATAAGAATAGCAACAGTGAAGAAGAGCATGAATGAGTAATAATTATAAAGCTAAAACTTTTAATACAAAATAGTTGTATAATGGATTGACTCTGGCATCACATAAATGTCACTGGAATAGCACAAATACAATTGACATTAGCTAAATTTTAACATTAGTTAAAGTTGCATTTGCTGTTTTTGAAGTCTTTTCCAGACTGCAGCTTTTATAAGCCTACTTCTTCCTCATTTCTTAGGAAGTTTCTCTCATTAATGTCTGTATTAGAGCTAAATTTGTCCAGTATTAAAAATACATGGTAGGCAACCTCAGAGGAAATGCCATCCAAATACTCAGAAAAAGCAAGTAATTCAACATGTATCAAAGTACTTCCTAATTTACAAGGGGAAAATGACTGGGGTTTTAAAAATTTATTTATTTAAATGCATTTTTTCCTTCTCAAAGAGTTGTGGAACATATGATTATTTTCAACATTGTTTCTGCAATATTTTGTTATTAATCTAAAAATCTTATGTTTATGATATATTTGCAAGTTTAAAAATGATGTTGTCTTTTTGGATGTGACAGGCAACACTGCAGAAAATAAGTTACCAGTCCTTTAAGAATAAATGTAACTAGTTACAATATCCTAATCTCAAGACTACATGAAATAGGGAAAAAAAGCCCAGAGGCTTTTGTTTTAAGTTACATACATATTGATCTCAAAACATGATACCAAGGATAATTTTTGCATGTACCATGGTGCAGGCAGTGATACAAACAAAAATGTTTTCAAATATATTCATATTTTGGTAACCTTAAAAAGAAAGTTAGCTTTTACTCATCCCTTTCATTTCTAGTGAGAAATGAAGTCTGTCCTTACTGTAGATCTTTTTCTTCTCCTTACTGTAGAAACAGTAGACTTTCTCATATCCAGTTTCCTGTGATTCATAGCAGTCATTTATGTCATACATCGAGGTTCAACACCAGGGTGGGCAACAGCAATGTTCATTTCCATCTCTTCTGGTTTGGTTACAGTAGGTGTTAGAATTAGACTCAGCTGCAAGAAGAATGACTGAAGCTGTTCCATGACCAGTTGTTCTCTACCTTTTTCTGTGCTTAACTGTTCAGTTGATGGCTTCTGTCTCTGCTTTACAACTCATGGTATCACATCATCTTGGAGAACCAAGATCTGAGAGGTTCACTTTCACTAGATGGATGCATTCTGTCCATAAAACTCCTGGGAAACCTTCTGAGCTTGAGCAATTCTTGCATTTTTTTAGCAGCTCATCTAAATTGTTCATAGCGAGTTTTGTTGGGTATGTCTTCATGAGTATGAATATACTGGTCATAAATGAAAAAAATAACAATCAAATGTCATAGGTGAAATTTTAGTGAGGAGTGTGCTATTTATAGAGGGAAAAATCACTTGGTTTTAATGATATATGTCTTTTTTAAACACAGCAAAATAAATTTCCCTTAAAAAGTTTCTTCTTTATTAAAGGGAAAAAAATGTGAATATAAACCACAGAACCGGAAATATTTAATTATGCTTCATTGCTGATTTTTTGTAGAGACCATACATTATTCTGTCCTTAAGGGCAGGAGAATATCCAAGAGTAGATTTTCCCAGAGTATTGAAAGCTGTAGGCTTCAAATGGTGATGCCTTTCTAAAATTAAGTACTGCAGGTTTCTCCATGTTTATATATTAATCACAGCCTTATCATTCAAGAAGTCTGTAGAAAAGTTTGTTTTCACACTGGATTTTTATTTGCAATGGATTTTGCTGTGACATTAGTTATTTGAATTTTCAATATTAGTTATAATATTGGTAAGAACAAATGTACTTTATAGTCAAAGCAGTACCTGATTTTGCTAACCGTATAATAAACCACTCCAGTGAATGATGATTAATTAATAAAATAATGATTAGTATATTACTGTAATAGTAATGGAAATACTTTAAACAAATATAAATATTAGTATTTGAATAGTAGGATTATGTTCAAAGTGATATGTCTAAAAGCAAGAATACGTAAATAAATTAAATCTTAACCTGACGGGTTTTAAAAAGTAATACGGCTGACTATAAAAATATTTGGGTTTTGATATTCTGACCCTAAATATAACTGTAGTGTGAATAAACTTTGAAAATACTTTTAGTTGATAGCAACTTAACATGAGTGTAATTGTAATTTTAAAATATAATTAGCATTCATTATAATTTTTCTAGTATATTTATTCCACAGTATTTTTAACTACTTTTTAAATACTTTAAATACTTGAAGCTGATAAATGAAACCTTTAAATAAATTATTTGTTCTGCTTCAGAAATCACTTACTTAGATTAGCAAAGCTGGTAAATACTACCTCCTTCTATTATTGAGAGCCCTAACAAAAATAAAGATCACAACATATTAAAATCATGAGACTTTAGGATGCTTGTTCTCAAATTGCCAGTGGATGTGTGGGCACTTTCTACAGCCCAGTGTAGAGCTAAGGTGACCTGTATTTTGGAGAGTGAACTGTGATTTAGCTGATCAATGAGGTACTTTCACTAAGTACAGAGCATCTCACAGCTGCGAGAAGCAGGAGTAAAACTGGTGCAGAAATACTTGCTGTAGGATATTTTTAGGTATTTTTGTTATTTATAGAAGATAGAAATGCTTGTCAGTCAGAATGACGTGGAAGGATCTGGAAGGTAGGATGACTAAGGGTGTTTAATTAGGGATAAGAAGGAAAACGTTGGCTCTGATGCTCAGTCAGGAATGCCTGCCTTGTTTGCTTCCTTTAATCAATGGCTGACCACCATGCTTTTCTCCTTGCAATTGCACTGCCCTACCAGCAGCTTACTCTGCACTAACAGTTTACCAAGAAACCCTTTTTTATAAGGTACTCAAAAAATATTTGTACAGTGCCCATCTAGAAGGGGACATTCCAATACTTCATTAAATCATGCTTCAGTTCTCTGTGTATCGTATCAATCAACAAAATTAAACCATGAGTGCAAAATTTGAGAAGATTGACATATTTCTAGACAATTATAAAATTTTAAATGTTCTAAGAAAGGACTCCAGAAATTCTGCAAACATTTTTCAAGCTATATTATTTTGTATCAAAAACCGTGTAGTCAGCTTTGAAACACAGTAAATAAAATCTTCAAATAAACCAGCCCCAGGGCAACTTGTCCCATGCATGTGTGATCAAGTGGCAGGTTATCATTACTAAGTGTTCTTTAAACAATTAAATTGTGTATTAAAAAATAGAAGTTCATCTTGAAACTAGTAAAATAAGTTGCCAGTGTGGACAGCCATGCAAAGTCTAGTAAGAGTCAATGCAAAAAATCAAAATTTGAGGAACTTTTTTATATTATTCTAATAGCTTTGAATAACAAAATTAGTGTTCAGTATTCATCTGAGGCATGAAGTCATCCTTTAGAAAAAAAATCCATGTTTTTAATTGCCAGGAAACATTAAGAATTTTATATAAATATATACACACGCGTTATGTATTTATTTTTTTAGGAAAAAGAGGATGACAAATCAGACACATCAAGCTCTCAGCAACAGAAAAGTCCACAAGGTCTGAGTGACACCGGGTATTCTTCTGATGGGATATCAAGTTCACTTGGTGAAATCCCAAGTCATATCCCCACTGATGAAAAGGATTTAATCAAAGAATCTAATAAAAAAGACACTATTTCACAAGAAAGTCCACCAAGCCCCTCAGATCTAGCTAAATTGGAAAGTACTGTACTCTCAATTTTAGAAGCTCAGGCAAGCACTCTTTCTGATGAAAAATCTGCAAAAAGCAAAGAGCTTTCTGAAACATATGGTGAACAGACAAAGGATCAACTTAAAGCAAAGCCTTTGCCCGTCCGTCCAGAATCTTACAGTTTAGATGAGGAAGACATAAAAGCTATAAAAGAAAGTGAAGGAATCATTGTAGAAGAGGGCAAAGGAGCTGCTTCCTCCCAGGCAGACTACAAGGAAGAACATGAAGGAGAGGACATATCAGCAAGAAGACAACAACGCTATGACTCTGTGGAAGACAGCAGTGAGAGTGAAAACTCACCTGTCCCAAGGAGAAAAAGAAGAACTAGTGTTGGTTCTTCAAGCAGTGATGAGTACAAACGAGATGACAGTCAGGGATCAGGTGATGAGGAAGACTTCATTAGGAAACAGATCATAGAGATGAGTGCTGATGAAGATGCTTCAGGTTCTGAAGATGATGAATTCATTAGAAATCAACTCAAAGAGATCAGTGCAGCTGAAAGCCAAAAGAAAGAAGAAGTGAAAAGCAAAGCCAAAGGAACAGTTGGAAAACACAGAAGAATGGCACGGAAAAGTAGTGCAGGCTATGATGAGGATGCAGGAAGAAGACATTCATGGCACGATGACGATGATGAGACTTTTGATGAAAGCCCAGAGCCAAAATATAGGGAAAGTAAAAGTCAAGACAGTGAAGAACTTGCAGTGTCTGGAGGAGGAGGCCTTCGACGTTTCAAAACAATAGAACTAAATAGTACAATAACAAACAAGTATTCTGAAGTATCTGAACAACAGAAAGGTATTTTATATTTTGATGAAGAGCCTGAGCTAGAGATGGAGAGTCTTACAGATTCACCAGATGATAGATCTAGAGGAGAAGGATCTTCTAGTTTACATGCTTCTAGTTTCACACCAGGTACATCTCCTACTTCAGTGTCATCACTTGACGAAGACAGTGACAGTAGTCCTAGTCACAAAAAACTGGGAGGAGAGAGCAAACAGCAGCGCAAAGCAAGGCATCGGACACATGGTCCTCTTCTTCCCACTATTGAAGATTCTTCAGAAGAAGAAGAATTACGGGAAGAGGAAGAACTGCTAAAGGAGCAAGAGAAACAACGTGAATTAGAACAGCAACAAAGAAAAAGTTCTAGCAAAAAATCTAAAAAGGACAAGGATGAACTCAGAGCCCAGAGAAGAAGGGAACGTCCAAAGACTCCACCAAGTAACCTTTCCCCCATTGAAGATGCATCTCCAACAGAAGAATTACGACAAGCTGCAGAAATGGAAGAGCTGCACAGATCTTCTTGTTCTGAGTATTCGCCTAGCATTGAGTCAGAACCTGAAGGTTTTGAAATCAGCCCAGAAAAAATAATAGAAGTGCAAAAAGTTTACAAATTGCCTACTGCCGTCTCTCTCTATTCACCAACAGATGAACAACCAACTGCACTCCCTAAAGAAGAGAGTGGTCAAAAGACATTGAAAAGTGCTGAAGAGGTATATGAGGAGATGATGCATAAGTCCAAATCATTTCAAATGTCAAATGAAAAAGATGAAGTATTTGAAAAAGAATCTTTATATGGTGGAATGCTAATAGA
This sequence comes from Sylvia atricapilla, assembly GCF_009819655.1. Taxonomy (NCBI): domain Eukaryota; kingdom Metazoa; phylum Chordata; class Aves; order Passeriformes; family Sylviidae; genus Sylvia; species Sylvia atricapilla. Next base: position 14,588,120 of record NC_089144.1, on the reverse strand, counting down.
GGATTATATTTATGAATCTTTAGTAGAGGATACTTACAATGGAACTATTGATACTAATCTTGTTATGAGACAAGATGAGAGCAGTGAATATATGCAACAGAGAGGAAAAGAGAAAAAAGCAAGAGCTTCAGAACAGGTCTATGATGAACCACAGAAAATTAGTGATCTAGAGAAGGACTACTATAGTGTTGAGACTTTACATACTATTGTGCCTCAAGAAGATATTGTTTCTAGTTCTTACATTATCCCAGAAAGTCATGAAATAGTTGTTTTAGACAGCACAGTAACTTCCACCATTGAGGAAAAGCATTTGTTAGATGCAGAAGCTGCTTATGAAGAGCTTATGAAAAGACAGAAAACACAGCTAACCCCAGGGTCTAGTCCAACACAACCAGCTTCAGATTTCATTCCCACATCTGATACAAAGGTATCTGGTGGTGGAGAAATAGTGGATAGTACATCTTTAACATCAAGCACTACTTCAGCAATCTCAGATGTATCACCTGTCAGTAGCACAACACTTTCTATTCCAGATGTTAAAATAACACAGCATTTTACAGCAGAGGAAATTGAAGATGAATACTTAACAGATTATGCCAGAGAAATTCAAGAAATAATTTCACATGAAACATCAATATTGACATACTCTGAGACATCAGAAGGTGCTGCATCAGTTTTACCTTCTGATACAGCTTCCTTAACATCATCTACATCTTCAGTTTGTACCACAGATAGTTCCTCACCTATAGATAGTGCAGCCACAGGTTTTGTAGGTCCAGCAGATAGTGTAAGTAAACCAGCAGATTCTGAAGGTGTCAGCATAGTAACACAGGTTCCCTTAACATCTGCAAAAGAGTACTCTGAAGTGAGCATGCCTTATGAATCTATTATCGGAGCCACTAAAAAACCATCTCTTGAATCAAATGCAGAGAGTGTGGAGCAAACTGCTGTTTGTTTGCCTGAAACTGTACCTTTAGTAGTGTCAACTACTACAAAATCCAAGGAATATGCAGCTGATACCATTACCTTTGATACCTCCAAAGCAGAGAAAGAAGCAGCTAGAAAAATTAAAAGTACAGTAGAGGCTGGCAGTGTCAAAATTCATCACGAAGAGCCACACAAAGAATTGGGTGTTGATATGACAAGGATTGATTTGACTAATGCTGCATCTGAGCAACCACCAGATTATATACGTATAGCACCAGTACCAGTTACAGAGCCTGCATCAGAAACACCTTCTGTACTCACTCACAGTGTTGTAAGTAAGACCAGCATGGTCTCTGTGCCTTCCTCAGCTCCTGCTGTTTCAGCCAAAGTATTCTCTCTTTTTAGAAGCTCTTCTTTGGATTCTCCTGCCCATCCTTCTCCACCCCCACCTCCTCCTCCTCCACCACCTCCTCCACCACCATTACCACCACCACCTATTTTACCCAAGCCAGCCATTTATCCCAAAAAGAAGTCACAGGTTAAGGCTCCAGCAGCAACAGTTCCCACAGTACCTCCAGTACCACAGGTACCTCCAGTACCACAGGTACCTCCAGTCACAAGTGTTCCAACACTAGAGTCCACAGCTGTATTAAAGGATCATGTGGTACCTATCACAAAAACATACACCCCAACGCCACCTCCTGTACCACCCAAACCATCTTCCATTCCAGCAGGGCTTGTTTTCAGCCACAGGCCCCCTGAAGTAACTAAACCTCCAATTGCTCCTAAACCAGCAGTTCCTCCACTCCCCATAGCTGTTCATAAGCCAGCAGAAACACAGCCCAAACCAGTAAGCTTGTCATTGACTTCAAGTATGACTCTGAATTTGGTATCTACGGCTGAATACAAAATACCATCTCCCACTTCCCCTTTGTCTCCACACTCTAACAAGTCTTCACCAAGGCTGGCAAAACCCTCACAGGAAACCTATGTTGTCATCACATTGCCATCTGAGCCTGGAACTCCCACTGAAGCTATAACTAGCCAGGCTGTTACCAGCTGGCCTTTAGAAGCACCTTCTAAAGAACAGATTCCCCAACCTATGCAACCAGTTTTTACTACATCCATGAAAACTGTGGATATTCAAAGTATGGCAGGCCAGAGTATGTATTTTTCAGACGCACTCCAAGCTATTCCTGTGACAACACAATCAACTTTTGAAAAAATACCTAGTTCAAAATCAGTAGTAACAACAGACATAACCAAGACCACAGTGTCTGTGGTTAAGGGTCCAGTGCCTGGTTATGGTTTAGGTAGTGTTGCTATTACGATTCCTCCAGAACCACTACATATTGTAGACCAACCCAGATACAGAGAGAATGGAAGGTTCCATCCTTTGGGAGATGTCATAGATCTTCGCACTTTAACTAAGATGGACGTTGAAATGAGAGACAGCTGTATGGATCTCTCTGCTGTTTCCATGGATGTAAGAAGGCAAATGCCAGCAAGTGACACAAGTGGACGGCCAGTAAGTACTGTCCAGCCATCCATAATAAATCTTAGCACTGCATGTGTTGCTGATACTTCTCTGCCTGTAGTCACTGAGACAGTGACTGTAATGACCTGCACGGCCACCGTGAGCTACACCACCAGCACAGACAGCCTTGTGGATCTGGGACATGCTATGACAACACCGCTTCAGCTAACAACATCAAAACATTTTGAGCCTGCATACAGAGTAACAGGCAGCCAGGCCTTCTCTGTAGGTAGAGATGAAGTGCCAATAAATTTATCACTAGGTACTTCAACACAGGCAGTGACATGGGCTACTACAAAGCCTGTTACTGTACCACCTGTTGGTGTTACAAATGGTTGGACTGATCTCTCCACTTCTCAGGAGCCAGTGGAGAGTGGAGCAGTTGACCTAAGCACTACAAAATCCCACAGAACAGTGGTAACGATGGATGAAACAGCTTCAGGTATCATAACAACAGTAATAGAAGATGATGAAAAGCCTGTAGATCTGACTGCAGGGAGAAGAGCTGTCTGCTGTGATATGGTTTATAAATTGCCATTTGGTAGGAGCTGTACAGCACAGCAGCCTTCTACTACACTTCCTGAAGATCGCTTTGGCTACAGAGATGACCATTACCAGTATGATCGTTCAGGGTCGTATGGCTACCGAGGAATTGGAGGTATGAAACCATCTATGTCTGACACAAATTTATCAGAAGCTGGACTATTTGCATACAGAAGCAAGAATAGCTTTGATTATCGAGTTGGGGCAACTGATACAGCAGTAGATCTTACTTCTGGAAGAGTAACTACAGGTCAGTATGACACAGCGGCAGATCTTTCTTTGAAATATAATTTTGATGTTCCTCACCTCATTTCAGGATAATTTTTTTTATTGTTTTCCCCCTCCTTCTGTTGTTTTGTTTTCTTTTGGACAGTGTGACAAATTATTCCGGATTACACGTGCTTTTCATTTCTTCATTTTACGTATTTGTTTGCACAGAGGTGCCTGCATGTGCCTGCATGTTCAGAAATGCTGTTTCCTTCACATCTAAAGTAGATCATTAACCTGAAGATTTGCATGCAGTTTCCCCTTCCCATTTATTTCATCAAGATGGGATGACTTTCAGAATCCGCAAAGCAGCGTTCTTTTGTGGGACTGGACTGTAACTTTGCCCTGTAATTTCAGGTGAGGTTATGGATTACTCAAGCAAGACTACAGGTCCATATGCAGAGACTCGGCAGATTTCTGGCCTCGGGCTCAGTACACCACAGTATTCCCAAGCAAGAATGGTGTCATCTGTGGGTTCCCAGCTTGGTGTTGGAAGTGTTTTAAGATCATCCAATGGTGTTGTTTATTCTTCAGTAGCAACTCCAATCCCATCCACATTTGCCATCACCACACAACCAGGTTCTATTTTCAGTACAAGTGTCAGAGATTTGCCTACTCTCCAGACAATTGACTCAGTGCCCTCTATATCAACTTTGCAACAGACTCAGCCACTCCCAAGATCATATAGTTTCTTGACAACTGTGGCAGCTGAAAAAGATAAGGCAATTACTGCCATTGGTATGGAGACGGGGTTACCCCCTCATTCTATAGAAACCATTACCACGGAGCCAACCAGCTTGATACCTGCTTTAACTACAGGATCTGAAGTTTATACAGATGTAATTGATGATGAGGTTGCCCTTCTCATTGCCCCTGAAGAGGGCAAACAGCAGCAGCTTGATTTGGAGCGGGAACTTCTTGAGCTTGAGAAAATTAAGCAGCAGCGCTTTGCGGAAGAACTGGAATGGGAGCGTCAGGAAATTCAAAGATTTAGGGAACAAGAAAAGTTTATGGTGCAAAAAAAGCTTGAGGAGTTGCAATCCATGAAACATCATCTCTTATTTCAGCAGGAGGAGGAACGACAAGCTCAGTTTATGATGAGACAAGAGACATTAGCCCAGCAACAGTTGCAGCTTGAACAATTCCAACAACTTCAACAACAGCTCCACCAACAGTTAGAGGAGCAAAAACTTCGTCAAATATATCAGTATGGTTATGACCCTTCAGGCACTGGCTCACCACAAACTACCACAGATCAAACACTTTTGGAAGGACAGTATGCAAGCACAGAAAATGGCCAATTTTGGCCTACTGATGACACAACCACTACGGCTTCAGGAGTGCTAGGTATTGAAATTCCACAAAGTCAAGCATGGTATACAGTTCAGTCTGATGGCATTACCCAATACATACCCAGACCTGGTATCCTAAGCTCAGTTTCAGAAATGTCTCTTAAGGATATTGATCTTAGAGAGGAGAAGCAATTGAAAAAGAGAAGTTCTATGCCAAAATTGCGTGGTCCCTATGAGGAGTTTGAGGAGACCCTGGAAGAAGAGCCCCGGTGTTTCAAAAAAATAGTGGACAGTGGAGTGCAAACTGATGATGAAGATGGAGCAGAAAGAGGTTACACCAACAGGAGACGGAGAAGTAAGAAGAGTGTTGATACAAGTGTTCAGACAGATGATGAAGATCAAGATGAATGGGATCTTTCCAGCAGATCCAGAAGGAAGCCTCGTGTAGGGAAATTCAGCGAGACCACCACTGAGGCAGACAAAGCTAAACCATTCTCCAAGGTATCTAGTATTGCAGTTCAGACAGTGGCAGAGATTTCTGTGCAAACAGAACCTGTAGGAACAATAAGAACACCTTCAATCAGGGCCCGATGGGATGCTAAGGTTGAAATCATAAAGCATATCTCAGCTCCAGAAAAGACATATAAAGGAGAAAGTCTGGGATGTCAAACAGAGACAGCATCAGACACCCAAAGTCCCCAATATCTGTCAGCTTCATCTCCTCAGAAAGATAAAAAACGTCCAACACCTTTAGAGATAGGATACTCATCTCACCTTCGTCCAGACTCCACATTACAGGTAGTCCCTTCCCCTCCCAAATCTCCCAAAGTCCTCTATTCACCCATTTCACCTGTTTCACCAAGCAAAGTTATAGAGTCAGCATTTGTACCTTATGAAAAACCCATGACTGATGACATCAGCCCTCAGAAGATGCTGCATGCTGACATGGCCAAGGTTCCTCCATCAAGCCCAAAGGCAGCAAAGATGATGCAACGCTCTATGTCTGATCCTAAACCCCTGAGCCCCACAGCAGAAGACAGTTCCAGAGCTCAGTTTCAGTACACTGAGGGTTTTATGGTAAGAAGTATTTGCTTACTTTTTTTTTTTTTTTTTAATAATATGCAATGCTACAGCTGTCAGTAGAGCATGAGGACAGACACACTCGTTTCCAACACTTGTATATGTAGGGGTTTTTTGCACACCTTGCTGAAAAGTCCAGAGGAATATCTGCTGTCAAGAGCCGTGGTTATTTCCTTCACTGCCTTGCCAGGAAACAGAGAAGCTCATATTACAGTCCTACTAATATTCAGGATGTAACACAACAAGTTCATTTTCAGAATTTGGATGGCACTTTGTGTTTTATATGGCAATTCATTGCCAGTATAGGGGTTACTGACAATTCTTCAGAAAATTGAAATCAATCTCTTTCTAATCATACAACATCCAGCTCTTGTGGCACAGTCTGTAGTGCATTTACCTTAAAATTACTGCATGTGCCTATCTGAGAGGCAGATAACACCAGCTTTATAATTGCTTTAGTTAGCTGTCCTTTTTGACCCTCATGAGCTTTCTTAGCCATGTGTGATTCTGTGGATAATCTTCTGTCCCAGTGTGTACATCTTTTATCTTTCCCAGACCAAGAGGTCTCATATGCAAAATCCATTTTTAATCTGTTTGTTTTGGATAAGGAGGATTATCAGGAAGTTATGCAAGTTTTGAGGGCTGTTTCTTATAGGGTTTGGAGAAGGCTGACATCAGTAGGATCAAATTTTTCATTTCTTCAGTATTTCTTTTCCTTGAGAAGTAAGATTTCATATTTGGGAATGAAATTGATATTTGTGAATAAGAGGATTAATTCTAGGTGAAAAAAAAAAAAAAGTACCTTTATAATATGGTATGTTCTTAGCTGTTCTTTTATCTGAGACCATTCCTTTCAGTCAGTTGATGTGTCAGTATCTTTTCAGAACTCTGGAAGACTTGCCATTCAGCAATATTTATGTTTTATATTCAGTTATCTGTGAATACAAGTGATTAGTACAGACTGGATAGGATAAAGAGGATTTGTTCTCTCTAATAATTTGTAGTGGCTTTCAAATGCAACGTTGTCTGATTATTACCCTCCAAGGCTCCCACTGTAAATAATTCCTGTAGCTTCATGTATTTGTGCAGTATAAATGCTTCTCGTGCTGTTACTGCTTGGAAAGCAGTACTTGGAAGTTTGAAGGGAAAGCCATAGTTATGGCACTGGCACTCCATATAAACATCATTCACTAATAAACAATAAGCACAGTGGAGGAAACTAACACAAGCACTGAAGTTTCGTGTAGAGGATTTGGAACAGCATCTTGAAGAATGTTGCTCATGGATTGTAAGAACATGTTGGGTTCTACTTAATATTGAAGAGTAGGTATAATATTGAAAAATATTACACAGTTGTAAAAGTATAGTAAAACAATTTATGCGAATAAATTACTTATTTCACAGATCTATATATTTGATACAAATTGTATCCTTCTATGATGGATGATGAATTCTATAAACAAGTCATTGTTTAAGGGTCTTTACAATAGAGTTTGAACACATACATTATTCTTTAATGAGACATGAAACATACACCATTGTTTCTTTTTGTATCATATTCTCTACTGTATTGCCTTGAACCCAAACAGCAATGAGCTATATGATGTTCACTAGTGTGCAGATATCAGTCAGCAAATAGCCCATGTCTCAAAGTAGTTGCAGCCTAAATTAAGGAGTAGGATATTTTATGGAAGGTAGGATGCAAGTATACAAGCGCAAGGAAATTAAAAAGAATTCCATGAATATAAAGTGGACTGCACTTTCTTGGCCATGCAGCAAAGGTTCAGGAAACTGCTCTGCAAACTTCCCGTGGTCATCGTGGCTGATTTCAGCTTTGATGCTATGTTAAGCATTAAACTTGTTATCATCTCAAGGTAGAGTTTTGCTCATTATGCGTCTGAGGTTCAGTTAGCTTATGCTGAGATCAAGTACATGAAGTTTAAAGGAGGAAAAGGCACATGGCCAACAAGAAGGAAAATATTTACAGTGATTCTTGAAGAATGTAATGGACTGACTTCATCAGCATCTGGAAATAGAGGCATAAATTTCTTTTGCAGTTTCTATTTCAGTTCTCAATTAGTCAGTCCAGTTATGTTAAGAAGGAGAGTTCTACAGGACAAGATCTAAGTTATCTAGTTTCCACAAGACTTACAGTATTCCTTCCAGCATGTCCATTTGTTTATACCATGGGTTTAGGGCTGTATCATCTTGAAGCAATGGAAAGACTGAACAGTGATTTCTTTTGTACATTTTATCACAGTCAAAATTCTGTGAAAACATAAACACAGTGTCATTGTTAGCAAAGTGTAAACTTTGTTGACATTTTTTCAAGTGTACATCTTTGTTGTTAGAGCTACATGATGTTGTTATACTCAAGTTTAAATATAGGATCACTTTTGGACTATCGTTCTAAGTGTGAAACTGCCTTATTTTAAAATAATTTTGGCACAAGAACTAATTTTTATTCATTTGTTGTATATACAGTGCCTGCAACAGCTAAAGTCTTTGTTAATTCTCTGTGTGCACTTTTCTGCCTCCTGACTGTAGAGTTCCTAATTTCCTAGTTAAAAAAATTGAAAGGTAGAAAGGGGACAGTTATGTCATTCAAAAGAGTGAAGTTCAGTACAGGAAAACCTACAAAACACCTCATGCTGAAAAAGAGAATTTACTAGAGCTGAACATAAAAGAATAAAATGGAGATGAAAGATTGATCTTTCACTACCTTAAGGAAATGGAATGTGTATATGAACATTTTTTGCATGGATGAATATCCCATCTCTTTTTTAATAGTTCATGAATCAGGGTTATGTCTTTGTCTGCATTCATAAACATTGCAGGTGGAAAGGGTCTTCATGTATTCATGTATATGATTCACAGGCGCTTTTTCATGACAATTGAGCAAAAAAAAGTTGATCCTTACCCAACTGATGGAACTACAAGAGTAAGAATAAAACTGATCTTTTCATAAGATTTACAATGAAATGATAACTTGTCCTTCAGACAGTGCCCTTTCTCAGTCATGCACTTCTTCCGATAGAAAATGGTTTCTTTACATTTCAGGAAAAGATATTATGGAGACTATGACTAAGATGATTAAATTATCTCTCTATGTCTTAGAACTGTTGCTTTAAATATAATTTTCTTCTTTAATGGATCTTGCAAAGGAAATTATTGTGAAGTTTTATCTGATCTAGTAGAGGTGAAAGGCTGAAAAGTAACCTGATAGCTAATCATATAATTAAAAAAATCCAGGTAACATTACTTTCAGTGGTGCCACATTTAATTTTCCGATAACAAGCTGTGTGGTTACATTACAATTCCAGTTGCTTGTCTGTCGTAGTCATTGTCTCTATGTGAACACTAGAGAGAATATAGATAGTGGCTTCCTATTCATCCAAAGAAAAAGCATTACTTGCTACTATGTCCCCTTTTGTAGTTCTTATGTGCTGTCCATTAGTGACACATATTAGTAATCAAATATAGCTGAGTCAAGAAGAAATTAAGAATTGTATCTTGTCAGCAACAAAAAAGTTGTGAAAGCCACCCATTGGAATTGACATTTTGCAAATGAGAGACCTAATTTTGCTGTTTTGTGAGCTTTGTGTCTCTTGTGCTCCCTGCAGCAGTGAGCTCCCCAGCACTGATTTTATTAGACTGTCGAGTAGTCCAGCATGGTAGGGTTCAATAGAGTCAAGAGCCATTGGGGTGATTTCCATGAGAGCACCAGGAAATCTCAACAGAGTCTGGAAGTAAAGATTGCAATTCATCCATTCAGCAGCAGCAAAAAAACCCAAACCAAACCAAACCAACAAAAAAAAAATTGTGAGTACCTGTCTAATGTAATAAAGAAACACTTTTACACCAGCAAGCCACAGAATCAAGTCCCATGCCAGTCACAGTCATCTTTGGCACTTGTACAGATTGCATATGTGTAATCAAAGGTGGGAGTTGTCTTCCTTTTGCCTTTGGATGCAAAATGTCTTTTCAGCTAAACTGAGGCAAATTGCAGAAGATCTTGCACATGACCTGTCACACGCATAAATCATCTGCAGCTAAGCAATGCCTAGACTCAGCAGAAGTGTTTGTATTTGTGAATCTAATGCAAAGACACATCTGTCAACAGCCTGTCAGCTTTAGGGTAGAAACTGTACATTTAAGTTTTAACACTTAGAGTAAATCCTATCAATATGTTTATTAAGGGAGATTTTTCTTGACATTTTTGTCTGGTGTGATTTACCATACTTGTAAGGCAAAAATAAATCATCTTCATAATGTAGTAAAAAAGAAAAGAAAGTAATTATTTCAAGCAAAATACACTCAAAATGTGTCTTTATCTACATAAGAAATGCAAGATTTCTTCTATTGCTATATTAAGAGCAGAATTATACTGATTTTAAGAGTGGAATTTCTTTTAGGTGGCTTTATTAACACATTAATATATATCATCTTCTGTGGTATTCTGAAGTTTTCAACTTTAAAACTAGAGGGTTAAGACTTCATAATTTCACAGAATCACAGTTGAAGGGGCTTTAAAATTCATCTAGTTCCAACCTCCCCTGCCACCAGGGATACCTTTCAGTATACCACGTTGCTCCAGTCTCCATCCCACCTGGCCTTAAATATTTCCAGGAAGATGGAGCATCCACAACTGACCTTTGCAGTGTCAGACATGCTGTACATCTGAGCACTGAAGAGGGAAAACAAGGTAGTTGTTCCCAGTAGAATTAAGACCTTCAATCTATCATATCCATGATGTTTTGCTTGTTTATTCAGGACTAAGCTGATCACCAAACTTGTAGTTCAACAAGGAGTGTTCTCCCTGGATAATGAATAAAGAGAAAAAGGTAGGGATAATTAGCCTGGTTGAAGTTGGATATTTCTGTTTGCTTAGGTTCCTCAGAAGCAGGGAGCAGGTTCATTTCTTAATGTCATGCCAGAATGTCAGGTAACATAATTCTTCTACTGTTGAGGCACCTGACATAGAAGTGTCTCTTGGTTTCTTGTTATTTGAGCTTAATTCCAGCTAAAAGGAGTTGGTACTTTGTTTTATTTTTTTTTTTAATACTGTAAAATATTCAGAAGTTAATTTTGGTCTGAGACATAGATGGTCACATCATTGTACTGCAAAAAGCTTAATTCAGTGACTTTTATTTTCCATTTTAGATCTTTGATTCAGCCCAGAAAAAGGGAATAACATTTTGATTTCTGTAAAAACTATACTTCCATATAAAGGGGAAATTACCTTTTCCAGAAAAAGACGCTATTTGGGTTTCAGTACAGATGGATGTTAAGTGAGGAATCATCTTTGGAAGTATCTAAATTTAAAGTGCGAAGGTTTTCTTAGCTTTGATTCTAAGTGACATCGCTGGGCTGTGATTTAATGAAAATTCTCCAGACACTGGTGGCAACTTCATTTTGACCATGCATAAACCAGTCCTAAGGAATGATCTGGGTGAAGTCTGATTTGCATAATTCACATGACCTTCATGCATTTTGTGAACTGCACATGCAGGAATGTCTGACAGTTTGTTGATATACTTAGCACCAGGCTAAGTCACTAGGCCTGAATAATGCTGGTTCATTGCTTATGGATGGGAAGTCTTATCTTGAGACTGACTTCAGGCCAGCAATCCAGAGAAGGTGTAGATGTTCCCCACCAATTTCATTTTGTGCTTGAATATTGTCACATGCTTTTTTTGTGTGTGCTTCAAACAAATTCATTGGGAGCTGTGTTACAAAGACAGTCTCTCACATTTAGAAACAATTCTCAACAATCATATCCCCATGTGAATAATAAAATAGGACTTACCTATCTTTTCCTTTAATCATGTGGTTTTAGCTAGATTTAAGATTATTCTTTTCTACCAGTGGTCTGAATTATTTACAATTTAGAGTCCTATTAACATGTCAAGCTACTATTTCCTGTGACATATTTGAAATCCTTTGGAATAACATTTATGTGACTTAAGTGAAGCATCTTTTTTCCATGTCAGGTCTTCTGAAGAGACAGAATATCCCACATTTGGGCAACATGTCATATTGACATTATTTTCTAAAGCACATTTAACTGAGTCAGTCTTTTCTGCCTGATACTTTTGTATTCGTTGGTTTCACACCTTCTCTATTCAACCAAGGGACATTCAGCCATAATAAAAAAATATTATAGTGTTCACTCTTTTTCCTTAATAATCTTTTATAAAGCATGAGATTTATGGCAAAGTTGACAAAAGAGCCTTAGTTTTATATCAGTTGGTGTCACTGTTAGGGACATGAAAGAACGAAGCAGGCAGCAGAAATGTCAGCAGGAAAGCTCTGAACTTTATTTTTCTGACTTCATTTTATATACACTTTGATAAGCAGGCCAAAGGTTGGCTACACAGGTAGCCACCTCTTTGACCTTGTTGGTGAACATCGCCATCAATCATTTTTCCCCTCCCAGAGGAGAAATATGTAAACAAACCAGATAAATTCTAAAAATATACATAGTTTTCTTGAAGCTGCGTGAGAACAAAATGCAAACAGTGAAAAGCAGGCAAACATGAGGCAGCAACTTGGGCCTTTTCCCACCTGCTTTCAGCTTATCCATGTTCCTGTTAAGCCAACTCTTATATAGACATTATGAGAACCATCCCTGGCCATAAACCCCATCCCTCAGTCATTTATCTTCCATAAAGACAAAGAAAACAGAGGTGCAATAGTATCTTTATGTTCATTTCTGGTTGACTTGGTTACCATGGTTATCTATTTTAAGAATATTTGGAATATTTGGTGTGGAAATAGGCAAATATTATGTTCGTTGTTTTAAAGTAATAAATACTGGGTAAAAATTTGTACAGTGGAACCAAGAAGGCATAGAAGAAAGACAGATGGGCATGTACCCATGAGCAAATTTTGACCTACTTCAGCTCTGTTTTGCTTCAGATCTTCATCTCCTCTCAAGCCACAGATTACTATAGTTAGCATGAATTAGAAGGTAAAAGTTCTACCAATGGAATTGTCTGACTGAAATAAAAAAGAGGATTTCTTTCATATGTTCTCCTGATAATTCTGGCTTCCTGCATTTCGTTCTGTCTACAGTTTTATGAGCATCTTTGACTGAAGCTCTGAAAGCTGTACTGGTAAAAATAAATGTACATTTTCCAAAAAGAGCAGAAGAACAATGCCTATAAAATTATTGCTAGAAAAAAAATGCTGTCTGGGATTTATCAGCAAGTTGTTTGGTGCAGTAAAAGCTGAACAATAGATCAAATTAGCTGATGCAAATTATCTGCTGTACTGCGTTTTTTTTCCAAAAGGAGCCAGTCATTGGTTTGGGCTGGTTTTCCCTACTGGGATTTGAGCCTGTTTGAGTTACACTTAGGACAGAGCTTCCTACTGAAGAAGAAGGCTAATTTGTTTATAATAATTCCTAACTTTTTTTTTAGCAAAAATAAAATTTTCAAATCTCTGCATTATTTTCTTTAGGAAAAATATTAAAAATATTTTCTGAGCTAGATATACCCCATATAATCACCCCCAAAAATGAAAATAATGAAAGCATGATATGAAGGTAGCCCAGTAATCTTTGAACTAGATGGTTTTTTGTATTCGTAATACTCTTCACAGCATTATTAGCTTCATAAATTGTACACCATGTCTCTGGATTAGCTTCTTATCTGTAGAAATACTGACTAGACCAGATCCTCTTGTTCTATCAGTGTTTTAAAATGCAATGTGTGCTGATGGCATCTAACTTTTTGTTTGTTTGCTTGTTTCTTAGTTTTTAAATTAATAAGGCTTGCCTATTAGTTAGTTAGAACTAACTTAACTTTGGTTCTGATCCTAAAAATCTTTCCAAACAGGCATTGCTTTTCTAGACAGTGATTTCATATTAAAAATAATTTGTTAAGATAGACATATGGTTTTGCATATTATTGCTGCAAGATCAAATTTCATTATTAAATAATAATAAAAATAGTCCCTTCTCTGCACTTCTTTACATTCTTAATCCAACACAACATTATTGCTAAGCTAATTTTTTTCAATGGTGATTTTTAAATGGAAGTTTTCTTTCCATCTGCCAGCTGGAAGTGAATATCTTAGGTCAATATAGTCACTGTAAAACAGCAAAGCAGTTTTAAGTAACAAACAGGGGCTTGTCCTAGGCTTTACTCTTTAATAATTTAATTCCAATTTGAAGTATGAAGAAATTACTCATATAGCATTTTTGGATTGATATAGGAAACACAATTTCTTTGGAAAGCAGAATTGCAAATCAGAGCAATGTTCCAAATTTCCATAATGTTACAGACACTACAGGTACAGAAGAAAACAAAACAAAATGGGAATACTGATGATTAGGCAATAGCAGTAGTGAAAATGGTTTGGTGAAGTAACCAGTGTTCAGACATAATATGACTTAAAAATATCAAGTGCTTGCATGAGAGGTAGTGTTGTTCTTGGGAAGTACTGACAAGCGCTGCCTGTATAGGACAAGTATTGCAGTTGTTCCACCCTGCTCAGTGGCTGGTGAAACTTCAGCTTTATTAATAAATGCACTTTAGCTCAGTACCCCTGAAGAGTTAGAGGATGAGATGTTTTGAAGTTGAGCATAAGAGAAAGAGTTAAAGATTCAGACAAATGTTGGTTAGGTGTCTGAAGGATCTGACTGTGTTGATCTAGGAAGAAGACCTAAGTTGGACAAGAGTCTTTCACTGTGTTAAACATTATTTTAAATAGGACCAATATTAACCACTCTTCACATTCAGTAGAGGCACAGGATGGATTATGTCAATCTATCGCCTGGGGTATTTAGTAGATGTGAGCTTTATGACTGCAATAGCACAGATGCCTTATAACTGATATATTTTAGTGAAACTGTGCTACATCTAAATATTGGGAATAAAATCAAGGGATAGATAGCCTACATGACTGATTTCCTTTCCAAGCCAAGGATATCTTGAGCACTCTGAGTAATAGAATTATGTTTAAAAATTAAATCTAAAATTAGAAACTACTTTCTTTAGTATTCATTGCTCTTCTTACACAGTGTCATGCACTTTTTTGCTGTTAATTTGTGTCAATACAGCACAGAGTGGCTAGTAAACAAACCACTCAGATATATGTGGCCCTTTCTATAACATGAGTGACTGCAGTGATGCAGTCTTCATTTAAAAAATGGGAAGCTGAGAGAAGCATAATCAAATAGCCTAAATGTCCTGTTTTGTTCCTTCCATTCCTTAGATGAAGTGGCATTTATCCCCTGATTTACTTTTCTCTTTCAATTTCTCTTCTGAATCCTGGAAGTCTCTTGTCTTCCTTGGCTGACACAATAGAGCCTACCTAGCTAAGGTATGAAAGATTGGAAATAACATGTTTAACATTAGCTATTGGTGGTAAAAAATCCCACCTGATCTGGTCGCTATATTCCTGTTATATTCTGCAGGCAGAAGTATTCCAAAGAAACAGTAGTTAATTCACTTATTTTATGGTTTTACTTTAGAATAAATTAGTCCAAAATTTTTTTCAAGTGACTAAAGTAGGCTCTAGATGACTGAGACTGCTTTTGGTCCCATGGTCACTCAAAAAGCCTGTCTTCTGAGTCTTCTATGTTCTTATTTCCTGTTTTTGCTCTCAAAAACTGTGCATCTCTTTATTATATACTAGTTTCCTTTAATCATTATAACGTCATTATAAAAAGTCTTTCCACTATTTTCTGATCTCTCCAGCATGCTTTTAAGATGAATGGCTGCTGACAGATTGGCATCATAGTGCAGACAAATTTCTATTTACAGGACAAGGTTGACTCTGCTGATGCTAATTCAGAATTTCAGAAGCCATCCTGTCAACATCTCAAAGCTCACTTGGAGAGAGCAAGGTTTCATTTGTGCTTATCTTCTCAGTTCAATTTCTCAAAATAATTTTCAGTTTTGTTACCAAGAAGGAGCTGGTAAAAAAAGTCATTTACCTTCTGCAATGTTCAGCTCAGGGAGTGGAGTCCATAATGGCATGGTAAGTGCTTGCAGTGCTACAATTAAAATTAAGATATGAGAGAGGATTTAACCATAGCCAGGTTGGTTAATGCTGCACTGCCTAAGTCAACTCTTTAGAAACTCCAAACACAGGAAGTCTGTGACAAGATATGGCTTAGGCATCTCTCTGAAATTTTGATGCAGAGTCTGAAATTTCTCCCTTGGTGTGAGACTGCAGAGGAAGCCTGCCTTTTGGCTCTCCTTCAGAACTTCATGCATTTTGTTGATCATGAATATGGGTCTTAGTTCAATTTCTGTTCACATTCTCCATCTGTCAGTATCTTCCCACTAATCTCCTTGCTAAACCCTACTTCTGTTTCCCAGCTGGTCTTTCTTTGACACTCTCTCTCATCCAGTCTAAGTGGTTCCTATCAAAATACAGCGTTGATTATCTCACCTTACTCACTTTGCAAGCTGTTTGCTGATGCCAAATCCAGCTCAAGCGTGGAGTGGGCTGGTGCTCTTACACTGCCAGGCAAGGCTTTTCCCTGGGGCATTATGGCCAAGCAGGCTAAATGGGCCAGCCATTAACTAAGAGTGAAGGCAGGGTTTCAAATTTAATAACTACTATGGAGGAACATCTGAAGGAGGATTATATGCTTAGGATTTCTTTAGTGTGTGTGTGGGATGAGAAGTTTAACAGGTTTGATTTCTCTAAATCTGGATAAGTCCTTGATTTAGACAGTCAGCAGTTGCCAGAGGTGAAAAGATCGTCAGGAAGGGTGATGGATGGAGTGAATCAAAATGAGAGTTACCCACCTAAAATTTAAGTTTAATGTATGGAAGATTATTTCAAGACTGAGTGTTTGTTTTTCCGCTGCTGAGTAGCATTATTAAGACAAAATTGCATAAGACTCAGGAGGTCATAAGGTAGTTTGGAGGTAATATTTACTTCATTAGTTTCTGGAACACATTTTCTGTGCCTCAGTCATAGCTGGTTTTTTTGCATATACAATGCAAGGGGGCA
This sequence comes from Sylvia atricapilla, assembly GCF_009819655.1. NCBI lineage: Eukaryota > Metazoa > Chordata > Aves > Passeriformes > Sylviidae > Sylvia > Sylvia atricapilla. The sequence continues at coordinate 14,571,497 of NC_089144.1, read as the reverse complement.
ACTGAAATAAAATTATGCTTCTTATTTGAGTTGATGTTAGAAGCAATTACTGTCTTCTTTTCAGAAATTTTATTGTCTGGGTTAATCACTTATATCATATTGATTTAAGCTCCTTTTATGATTATTAAGTTATAAGCAACAGCAGAAATATGGTCTTCTAGGAGGAATGGGCTGGAATAAGTGAGTTTGTCCTTTGCCCATTTGGTCTCATTCATATATATATATATATATATATATATAGTAGTATAAAGAATTTTATTGTAATGCTTTCTGATATTTCTTTAGGCAGTAGAAAATGATTCTTGTTACAGTGGTAGTATAGTCTCCTCTGAGTCCTTATCTTCTTATAGCCTGTAAGCAAATAAGCAGTGCTTCTCTGAGGAGTGATGACCTAGGGAGGGGAACACATTTTATCTCTTTTTTTCCTGTTTTTTCATCATTTGGACCAAAAACTTATGATGAAAAAACAAGAAGTTTGACAATGTTAGGGAAGTAGCATTTTTACCATATGTGTACACACAGCCAAACACACAGATACACATACATACATGTCAAAAAGCAAATGCCTTTTCAGAAGAGTATTTTTATCTCAGACACTCTGCAGTTATGGAACATCAAAGCTTTAACTTAATTAAAATAAATACTGAAGTTCCTAATCTTCCAATCTTTAAACAGCATTGTAGCAGTAAATCCATCAAGATGTTGGTGTCTGTATAATATTTTGAAAACATTTCCTATTTAAACTCCTCAGTCATTACAGATCACCAAAAAATCAGGTGGGAAAGGTGCTGTGAAGGTCATACCTATGCTGACCTCAAAGCTAGGCTAATTTCTAAGTTAGATCAGATGTTTACGGGATTCAGCCAAGCTGAATTTTGAGTTTCTCCAAGGATGGAGAGATACTGTCCCTCTATGCATTCTGTTCAGAGAATTCACTGCTCTCATGTTGAAGAGTGCTTCACTTCCCTTGTGCAACTTGTGCCTTTTGTCCTTCATTGTGCCTCCCTTAGAAGAGTCTGACTGTCTTCTCAGTACTGCTCCATTTTAGAGCTGAAGACACCAATTAGGTGTTTTTTTCAAGCTTAGTTCCCTTAACCTCTCTTCTTTGGACAGACACTTTCCCTCAAGCCTTGACCATCTTACTGGGCCTACATTGGGATCTCCAAATGACACTTGTAATGCTTTGTGTGGATATAGAACAGAGTAGGAAGAGTTGGGAGACTCTCCCATCTGGATCTTTCTCTCAGTTAACACTGTTGTTCTCATTATATCGAATGCAGAAACACTTGAACTGCTGTGCTGCTTCACTTTAGAAACAAATTACATTTCCTAAAGCACTTCCTATGCAGCTTTATAATGAAATACACTGTACAGTTCAGGAAACACTAGTCTATGCCCCAGATTAAGCTCTCAAACCCTGTCATTAGGTTAGAATGATTTGGGAAAATGCTGGGTTTGGAGTTTTGGGTTGTTTTTTTCCACTAGAACTTCCTCCATTTTTTCTAGATTTTTTAAATACACTCAAGTTTTAAGAAATCATCATTTCATTTAAAAAAACTGGTATTTTGGGGGGTGCCTGTAGTTCACAGGTGATATATACATTCTAAGATATGAATATCTCAATGTGGGTCATCACTATACATAAAAATTTTTTATGAATGTATTTTAGATTTTTAACTCATTGATTAGAAAATGTCTCTTTTCTTCCCATGTTATGGGTAACAAGACTTGAAAAAAAATTTCTCAAAATCCAGTGATAGTGTTCTGAAAAAAATCTCTTTGAAATAATTCTTTAGAAAATGTGGCAAAAAATATTTCCTTGTTTTATACAAATATAATAAGAAGTTAAAATTGAAGGATAAGTGATGTAGCACTGCCAAAACACTTATGAGTTACATCAGAATCCCAAATTCTAGTTGGAACTCATTAATGCAATTTTATTTTGGAATTTCTTAAAACATGACTTTTACTATCTATGTTAATGTTGTAATATTTTGCTCTATTTGGGAAGATTACAAAAACGTTTACAACGTTGCTGCTGAGCTATTTTTGATCTATTATGATGAATCTACTATGATGTTCAGATTGGAGTAGTTACACTGAATTTTGAAACCATAGAGGCTTGTGCTTGTGTTGTAGAATTACTAATCTGATGGCTCATATAAAATTCTCTGAAGTTAATGATACACTGTTAATTCAGTCAGCTGTGGATCATGCCTTGAGGAAATTAAATTAGGGTGTTTTTTTTCTTTGAATTGGCAATTCCACTATTTCAAATATGAGGAAATGTTTGCACTTTCTTTAAAACAAAATTTCTCACTTCTGATTATTATAAGAAATGCAAGCCAAAAATTGACAGAATATGGGGAGCAGAGGGGAAGGCTATTCATTTAAATGATTGAAATATTACTGCTGGAAATTTTATAGTAGAAAATAACGTTCAAATCTGAATTTTATATTGAAGAAGTTCAAAGTTTGCACGGGAAGAAAGGAAGGAGTTTGGTATGGTAGAGAAAAAAAATACAGTGATAGTTTTTCAGCTGCCTATGGAGAGAAAAAAAAAAAAAAAAAAGGACATGGTGATTTTCAAGCTGAAAAATTAGTAAAAATTAGGTAGTGATTCTCTTGAAACATATTTTTTCCTACCCCATTAAAAAAAAATCAAACCAGTACCACACCAAAACCCAAACCAGAAAACCAGGGGTTGTTTTTCATTCTACTACCCATTCCTGCTGGAAATATTTTAAAAACAACAACGAAAAAATGTTTTTTATTGATGGAGAAGAATTTTCTGTCTGACTTGTTCTGGAAGTATGAAATATAGTCAATAAAGTAAATGGTGGACTGGGGAAAGTGACAGACAGTGCTAATCAGCTCCATTTGCTTCAAAGCCCAGAAGGATTTTGATATGTAGAAAAGCATTTACTGTTTGCATTGAGCTGGAGATATCAATAGAGTAGCTGAGACTCTGCAAGTCTCATTTTTGCATCAAATTTTTGATTTTGTTTTTATTTTAGGAATTTTTGGTGTGTATCTTAACCATGTTGATGTGTTATAGTACACAGACAAATTAGTAATAAATTAAGAAATAAGATTAATCAAAAAAGGTGTCCTGCACACAAAAAATAGAAATTTGAAATAAAGTATGTTTTAACTTCATTGTCTTAAATGACAATGTAGTTAAATGTAATGGGGAGAAACATGGAAATGTTTTCAAATATTTCTGTGTATTTCTGATCCTTCTTTCTGAATTTTTTTGTCACCAATTGTGAGTTTTCTGCTGAAAGTATAGGATTCCCAATAATTAATATTAAACTTCGAAGCATTTTTTTAAAAAGCAAGTTACAAATACTTTTCTTGCAGTTCAGAATATTCAACATTTAAACACAGTTTGGAAATCTAGTGGACAACTGAGAATTAGCAAATTTAAATTTGTGCTTTATAATTTCTCCTGAGCTGGTTATACAGAAGGAAGAATAGACTTAAGAGCAAGTCAAAGCTTTTCTAGTGTTTTAGTTTTTCCACATGCAGTTCAACAACTGGAGATCAGTTTCATGATGATAGAGTCTGCAACACAATTTCAGATCAAAATCATCTAATTCAGCCTTTCCTCCATGACATTGACCAAGACATATATTTCCAGTAAAAAATGAGATCATCAACTGATACAAAGTGATTTCATGTTTTCCAGAAAGAGACCAGAGTGGATAAGGAAAAATGTTTCATCGTGAATTCAGTTCTTAGTGTTTATGTGTAAAATGATGTTCAAACAACGCAGTGAGGAATTGCACACTAACACACAGAGCTCCTAGATGATGCACTGTGAGGTAAATGCCATCAGTGCCTTGCCATCGAGATAATCTTCATCACTGTTCAACAGCCTGGATCCTGGCTGCTATAAGTACAGCAAGGTGCTGGAGTGATTGTGGTGCTTTCTGAAGAGGAATCTAAAAATTAAATTATTTCCTATTTCCTGATGAAATAGAAACAGCTGGTTCTGAAAGTTTTATGAGTTCTGTAATGTTTATAGAAAGGCTCTTTTGTTTATAGTCTTAGCAAAGATCTATGAACATAAACACTGTCATCTGAAAATGAAGTAAAAACATATAGATACTTGATTTGATGACTTAAAAATTTTATAGCAGCAATGTCCATCATGGAGAATGACTTGATGTTCACTATCCTAGCCTTTCCAAGGCTCAAAAATCAGTGCATGATTGATGCTAAACAATATCTTTTTGTCAATCTTAGCTCAGAGGCAAATAAATAGATGGCTAATATATCTGAGACCCTCTAAACTTTACCATTTTTTTTCAGGATCAAAATATTTCAGCTAAGAGATGTTGCTTTTGCTTAAATGATATACAATACTAAAAAATTTAATAACACCAAATTAATGCAATTTTTTTTTAAATTTGGAAAATATTAAATAGATTTTTTTTAATATCTCATTTAGATCTAGGTGCTTTTAAACTGCTAATAATCTTACGATACCCAGAAAATCAGATTTTACTCAAAATGAGATAAACTGAAACAAAATGTCTGCACCCATTGATTCTGTATAGGTGAACTAATGACCAAAACTATTTTTCTACATTAGACATTGCCTAACATCCAGTTATTTCATGTTTCAAGTAGGCATTGCTCATCTCTACAGTGCTATTAAACATGCCATTATGGTCTGCTACTGGAGGGTGGCTTTCAGAATTAAGCTATTTACAGTTTGTGCTTCTTGTCTTTCCATCCTAGCTAAAGTTCTGAGTGGCAGCATTGTGCAGTGAATGTTTAGAAGAACCATTTTCATGGTTAGCCATTTATTTCTTGTTTTCTAACTAAATACTATCTAATAAGTGTTGTTGTCATGTTTATCCTGATACTGTACAGCCCTCACTTGTTCTTGTTTTGTATAACACTGTTTCCTTAAGCTTTCCTTGTGCTGGATCTGTGTCTCCAGAAACATTTTCTTCTGACATCCTCACCAGCTAAAAACCATTAATCATTTCTGCCTTTTTCAGTCTTTGAGAGCACATGTCTGAGAAATCACACTCACACACAACAGTTCTGCTCTCAACCCATAAATACTGTCATTTCTTATCTGTAAGGGGATGTATCATCACTCTGTGCCTCGGGCTGCCATAGGTCCCAGTTAGAATCGAACTATTTGAGATTCCAGAACAATCAATTCACTTTCTGTTGACATCTCTGCACCCAAAAACTACTGAATGACATGACTGCAAAGCCTTATACTATGTGAAGATAAGATGTCACTGATATATTCAGTAGCCATTAGATTTCAATGGTTTGGACTAACTTTTTAGCTCTTCTCTTCCACTAGTCTTGAATGTGCATTTGGATGATTACATACATTTCAGGGTTTTGTTAATTTTCTTTTTTTTGTAAACTCTGGGTTTGCTAGAAATTTTAAAACAGTGAATAAAACACATAGAAAAGAAGAAAGTAGGGAACCAACCCAAATCTGTCATTTTGTGAACATCTTTTAATGATTTTTTCCTGTGTTTCTTTAATAAGAAGCATTCTATTCCATGTTTATAGTGATTGGTATAGTCCATATGCACATAATCAAGCAGAGCAATTTTTCACCTGGATTGTTTTTTTGGCCTATGGTAGCAGTGGACAAAAAATTATTTGGAACAAGAATGATAGGAGATCTGAAATAGAGGGGAAAGAAAAGAGCTTTTCTCCCCTTGTATATGCAGTGAGGATGTATTCTAGATTCCAGGCCAACCACAAGAATTTTCTTTTTTTTTTCGTGTATTGAAGTATTGCTGCTGCATTAAATTCTTTGTCCTTTTTTTTCTTTTTTTTCTTTTTTTTTTTTTTTTTTGTTACATATGTGGGTTTAGAAACTGCAAATGGCACATCTTCCACAATAACTTCTGATTTTTCTCCTGCCTTATCTTTATTTTTAGCTTCATTAGTGTTTAAAAGTAGTCTTTGCCAAGTTTCTGTCTTCCTGTCCTGCTTGTCACAATAATCAGAAATGGGAAGAGGAAGGTCATGATTCTAAAATAGTATAATTGCTATTAAAATAGTAGGAAGAAAATTCATTAAAGGTTACTGCTTTCTTCTTCCTCAGACCTACACAGTTGCATTAAATATCACATTGCATCCAAGGTTGTCATCTGATGCAATTTATCCAGGAGTGGAATGCTTCCTCCTCTGAAAATGAATATAGATTACAGTGCTAGCAATAGAAAATATATTTAATAATTAGTAAAATAATCAAATATAAATATTATTTCCATGTATGCCTTTAAAGAAGAGATATTCTAAAAATTCAGTTTTGTTTAGTTGAGCTAATCAAGACCAAGCTGAGTGCCTTGTCTGGATTTCTTTGGTAAAGAGATGGAGTTGATATCCAACCTAGTTTGATGAAGCATTTACCACTTCTCTTTCCCAGCTCCATGGATAAAATCTGATGCAGTATTCACAGACAGAAGAATACATGTAAAACTAAACAAACAAACAAAAAAAATCAAACAAAAAGTGAACTCTGAAAAAATGGTTTCATATCTTTCAAAACACTGTTTTTTGGGAAAAAAAATGTTTGACTTTGGTATCTGTTTAAACAGATAACATAGTGGAAGCTGTTTTTCTTCCATGAGAAGATGCTCTATTTTGTTTCAGTATAACAGATTTCAGTATGTGTTTAATCAAGTGTTAATGCTTTCTTTAAAAATTGGCTTTTTGAAGGTTAGAAGTGGGTTGGGAGGAGAGGTTATTTGGTTTTGTTTAATTTGTGTCACTTGGAAGTGGATTCATATCAAACTGGAAATGCCATTTTAAATGAGAGTAAGAATAGGAATATGGAGTTTTGTGTGGTCTGGCTAGTACATGTTCTCACTGTAGAAAAAGTGTAATGGAAAATCCGGACATACTGTGAGTAGTTTTCACACCTCCTAAGTTTAGCCATCTGTGGCAGATGATCTACTCTGTGTTTGTTGTCAGGTTCAACTACATTTCTTTAAAAGGTGTGAGAATTAAGCCTGCCCTGGGCTCAACTGAGCATATTTTAGGGGGAATTTTTATGCTTCAGAGAATGAGAGATGGAGGGAGAGAGGAAAGAAAAGTTTCAGGCACTAGGAAGTTTAGGATAGACACTGAAAAACTGTAGAGAAGAGAGAGAAAACTACTAGCAACATGAACTGAAGGAGAAATCAACTTGTCCAGCTGAGGCAGAGAGGCTTATGCAGAGTCTACTACAAGATCTGAAAGCTGTGAGTTCTTGGAATGGATTGAAGCCTGGAAGACAAGTGTCAGCAATCAAGGAGAGTTTCCCAAACTTCTTTCAGTTTCTATTCCATTCTAGCAATGTATAATGTTGGGACCATGCTATATAGTACCAGAGCTGAGTAAGAAATAGGCTTTCCACCAACAGAATGTGTTGTATTGGTGATTTTAAGGCACTTTTGGAAAGAGGAGGGGAAATTTGATGCAGACCATCCTGCAGGTGCACAGCAGTATTGATGAAGCCAGGGCTGAGCAGAAAAGACAAAAAGAAGTCCTGGCTGTGATGGCTGTAGAATGGCCTGAATGAGGCAGGTGAGCACTTGGTGAGTTTGTCTAATCTGTGCCTTACAGCAGCAGCTACATGGCCATTGTTCCCCAGCATGAACCACATTTTAGAGAAAGTGGTTAATCAGGGCTCTGCTCACTCTGCCACCTTTAATCTTAGACCGGGTAAGTGAAGCATTGTGAGTACAGAACAAAGTAAATATTGCCTGAATGATCGAACTGAGCCAAACCCAGAACCTTTGATTGCTGAGGAGAGGTGTAATTTCTGAAGAATTGAAGAGGTGGTGAGATTCCTGCAAAAAATGAAAAGATCTGCTTCAAGCAGATATTGTGTGAGGAGCGTGAGGAGCCAAAAGCAGGAATTGAAAGTGTTCTAGTTTTGGGGAGTGGGAATGTCCTGTCTTGAGACATTTACAGGTGGCATCTGTGTTACATGTGGCTGTTTCCATGGCTGTCAAGAGAAACAGGTGTGATTAAGGAGTGAGCTGAAGAAAAATTGCACTGTCTTTCAGTTCAGTAGTCTGGAGGACTAGCTCAGATTAACTCTGCACATGATGCCTGTGCTTGGGCAGATGAATCCTCACTCTTGTGAACAAACAAGGGCTGTGACACAGCATGTGGTGTCTCGTCATCTGCCATCCTGTGGAGGAAGTCTGTAGTGAAGAAGAGGCAGAAAAAGCCAAGATTTTCTCACACCTTCTTTTTTTTTTTTTTTTTTTTTTTTTTTTTTTTTTTTTTTCCTGTGAAACAAGATTGATATATCCCTTCTTTCAAAGATACAGGGGTGTTTAGTGTCAATTGTTTCAGGATTTTGTAGAGTTTTTGTTTTGGTGGTTTTTTGTTTTTTTGGTTTTTTTTTTTTTTTTGTCGCCAAAAGTTTTCAAAATCATCCAATATCTGTTGAAAACAGATGGTGCTAATTCAGCATATGCATATCATACTGATAAGTATAAACTGTTCTAAATTTTCCTCACAACTATTTTCTAGCCAGGACTCTCAGTTAGATTGCAAAGGAAAAGAAATTAAAGTATATTCTCATTTTCTGGGAAAATATTCTTTATAATTCTGTAAAATTTTCCATAGATGAGATCTGCATTTTGAATAAAATGTATTATTCTGACTGAGGGTATGACACATAATGATCTGTGTGTTACATGGTGAGAAATAGTGTACTATTAGTACAGATTACTATTAGTAATAGATTAGTATAGATTACTATTAGCATAGATTACTATTAGTGTATGAGGCCATGTTAAGGTTGCTTCATTACATGCAGAAACATTTATTCTGAGGATTGTGTTATTTGAAAATAAAAGTTGACTGATGGCTTTCTCTACTGCCACAAGTGGCTTTGCAATCAATAGATTCCAAAGCTAACAGTCTGACATTTTGGTAGAGTATCCTTTAATGTAGCTTGTTTAAATTACCAGTGGCAGAATCACATTGCCTCCTTATTGAAACACAATACTGAGATACAGTTCTTTGTTATTAGTTAGTTAAATCCAAAAATGAGTTGTGTTGGAGACAGGGTTCATCACGTGCAAGCAATATCTGTATCTTAGTCTATCACAGGCATCAAACTGTCCCTCCCCATCATAGAACTTTTGATATCTTTTGAAACAGATAAAGCAGAGAAGTTCTGAGAATTTTCAGTTCTGTATTTATGAAAATTTCTTTTTAAACTGTCAGTGAAACGACAGAGGGGAGAAAAAGAAGTGATTACTGATTAAGAAACACTAATTATGTTGTAGTCTAATATACAATGTTATAGCATAGTACATAGTCACTATTAATCTACGGGATTTGTCTTAATCTTGTTAAGCACCTACCTCAGAGGAATTCTAGTTTTGCCTTTTTTTCCTCCATATGGTGAATCTTTCTCTTGTTCAGGTTATTGTTATTCAATACAGAGACTCCTACATAGAGTCTTTGTCCTCTGTTTTGTCACTTATATCATAATCTTCTGGGTTGTCAAAGTAAAATATGTTTAACAATTCTCTTAGAAACTTTCCTGACTCATGTTAAAGACAGTGTATATAAAAATGCATTATTTTATTAATTTTTTATTTTAAACAAGAAAAGGATATCTTTAAAGTAATTAGTAAATTAAGAATAATTTTAATTCACAGACAAAGAGACTGGTTATAAATTCTTTATCAGGCTTTGGCCCTGGAGTAGGACTGTAATACTATAACATTCAGAGTATGAGCTAAAGTTGATAGTGAAAACATAGTATTGCAACAAGGATAGAACAGTATTTTCTTTTTGTGAAGTCTCTCAAAAGTTTTTAGTATACTGATATATAATTAAAATACTTGAGAATATTTAACGTATGTTAGTACAAAGCATATAAAGACAAGAATTTAGGAAGCATCAGTAGGTATTGCATACATAGCAGCTGTATATTTCCAGCAATGTTTTCAAGCCTTTCATAGCAACGTAGGAAATCTGTATTTGTCATTCAAAAAAGAAATTCTGACCATGTTCCTCTGGTTTGAGGACAGGATTTCCCCCTTCTCCTCTCCTTTCCCCTTTTCCCTTCCTTTTTGTTATATTTCCTGCTCTTCTTTCTCAGAGATTGAAAAATGTGAATATATTGAGTCCATTTGGTAAAGAGATTTTAATGCAGAAGCAGTACTCAACTCTGACAATTTGACTCTTTCTATTGGCTTCACAGATGCCCATTATTTTAATCAATCTGCCAGAGATTTTTCCCCATTGCAAAGTAACTGAGATACCTGTAATTCTGTATACACTTAATATAATTGAACAGTGAATCTCTCACATAAACTGCTATCCTAGGACACCTTGAAAAGACAAGTAATATGGTTGCAAAGACAAATAACAAAGGATAGCAGAGGAGGGGGGGAAAGAAATTAGGAATAAAAAAGAAAATAATGAGTTCTGAAGGTAACGTTACCGTGAGTTAACCAGAAAAGTTTCCCTTTTGCTTAAGGCTTAAGCTATGAGAGAAAAAGAATTACAAAAAGTGGTGAATTGTACTTAGGCAATTGGCAAAAAGGACTGTCTTCAGTGAGCAGAAGAAGCAAATAGTATAGGTATGATCTGTAGATGTAAGGGAATTAAAGTGTAAGCTTGTGAATAATGTGCATGTTGTTTAAAATACTTTTAATGTACATACATGGAACGTTGTTCCAATTACACTATTTAAATACAAGTTTCGAAACAACGTATTTCATTTTTTCTTACAAACTGATTTTTCAATGATGTATTACTGCTGATTCAAACTGCTACTTCTAATTTTTAGAAATTGAGAAGGGGCTTGCCCCATTACCCTTTATAGGCAAATTTGTCAGTCCTGTTCCAAATGAATCACAAATCAGTCTGTGTAAAGCTGTCTTCTGTGCAAACAACTAGGAACACCTATTACGTCTGCTCTCATAAAGTAGATGAAATGTAGATCTAGATCCCTTTGAAAATCACAGTGTAAGGGCTGCAGCTGTCTGTAGTTTGCATATCAAATTTCCTTTGAATTTCTCTCTTCTCCCCTCAAGATCAAAAGAAGCATATGGGCTTTTATGTGTTTAACTGAGAATAGAAGTTGATATCTCACATCACGTCAGCTGTTAGGAAGTGCACTGTGCTGTCCCCGTTGCATTTGAAGTGAAAATGGCATTTTCAAACAATTTCACAGAGAAAATGAAAGGAGTAAGGGGATGGAAAGTATGAAAGTGTTTATCTGAAGAATAAATGACTCTGACTGACTTGAAGAAAAGAAAAAAACCCAAAAAATTATTATTGTTTTGGAAAAGACTATTTATAAAAGTTGTATATTCGTGTTAACAGAAAAGAAATTTGTCTTTAGAGGACTCCAAAGGAGTAAAAAAAAATTTAAAAAAAACCAAACCAAAAACAAAACAAACAAACAAACAAAACCCCCCCAAAAAACACACCACAATCTAGAGAACATCAGATTGACTGGCATCTCTATGCTGCTGGGTAGTGATTTAGAACCTAGTTTTCTGCCTGACTGCTCAGTCCCTAGAGCAAAATACTTGCAGAAAAGAAAAAGACAAGAATTATATTGAGGGAAAGCTCTGGTATATTAATTGTGAAGCAGGGTATTTCACTCCCAAATACAAGGCCAAATTCAGCTCATCAAATTAATGTTCCACTACCCTTGCCAGCAATGGCACACCAGCCAAGGCAATACTGGTTGTATGATAGTTTTACTATTGGTTAGAATTTGTTCAGAGCATGTATTACTTCATTCTCAGCACTGCTGATGATACCAGCTTTTATTAAATATATGTTTCTTTCTATGTATTTTCTTTACCACATACACGTCATCTGCTTCCTTTAACCTGATTGCTTCATTGGAGAACCACCTTCTGTGCTTCTTCATGCTATAGAAATGCTCCTATGTCAGCCATAGCCAGTGGAGAGAAGCTTCTCAATATTCTTTCTCTAATGTTTATTAAGAGGGGTTAACAAAGGTGGACCCTTCTCATCAGCAGTTATCACATAATAGATATTAAGTCCAGAAGTGTCCATAAAAACTCACATGGGAAACTTTCTTTGCACAGGACAAGTTGCAAAACATTGTTCAGGACCTCTGCACCTATAAGAAGATGTAGTTAAGGACTCCATACTTAAAATTAAGTAATTTAATACTAGTGTATTATGTTACTATCTTTAGGAGTTGGGTCTCATTTGCAAGACACTTTAAAGATACTGTTAAATTACCAAGAAGTCCTTAATGAGCCGTAACAGATTTTCATGGATTCTTTGTAGTAAATTAGATGTTTGAAATATTGAATTGCCGAAATTTCTGATTCCTTTGATACATTTCTAAAAATGAAGAGCTGTAATACTCAATAACACATTCCAACCCTTTATAAGTAGAACAGCTGTCTTAGAATTGCAATTTTAAATGTACATATTGGGCTTTGGAGGGGTTGCATTTGGGAAGGTTTTTGTAACATGAAAAATCCAATATGTGAGAGCTGGAAAGTGAGCTGCAGCACAGGCTTCACTTAAAAATCTGCATTGGTCCCAACCCTAGGTGATTTTTATTTCTGAATGGGAGAGTAATTTCTATCCCTCCACTACCTAACATCTTATCTGGTGAAAACAGTTTATTCCCAGTAATTTCATTAGCACATCAGCATTCATCTCTCCACTGATGCTAGTCATAAGTTTTCTGAGTGAGTTTATTGACTGCGTGGTCCTTGTCTGAAGACAAAAAATATTATTTGCATTGTTTTTCTGGTAGCAGAACAAACAGAATACAGCCAACTTTCTGCTGATATTTCAAGTCTGTTGCAAATTAGTGTCAAATGTTTCGGGGAACCTAGCCCTGAAAAGTGAGGTTTTATTCTTCTGCAGTATAGAGCAGGATTTTCATCATGCTGAGTCTTCCGGGGGTTGTGGGAGGAGTAACCTCATGTATAATCCACTTTGCTTTTCACAGCACCACAGGCTGTAGTACTCTGACATCACTGTGTCTATTATATAGAGAGTCTGGTAAGGATAAACTAATAAGATGCTGTCATCACAATTTTAATTGACTTCTGCAAATGCATATGTGTATACAATATGTATACATTATTTTCAGGATTTTTCCTTGCTTGTATAAAAAAATATGTATGTAAGTACAGATCTGTTTTGTCAGCACTAAAGAAGAGCGAAGAAGAAGTTGGTGTTGTGATCATAGAAAATTTTAAAAGGGCAATGAATAATAAGGATTACAGTTTTACTAGGAAAATTCAAAACATGCAAGAAATATGCAAGAGTTGTATGCTCAAGTGTGAAAGCTGAGCTTCTGAGCAAATGAATATCCAAACATTGCTACCTGAATGGAGAGCAGCATATCATGTTCAAAAACTCATTTGGAAGAGAACAAGAAAGGTTGCTTAGCTAGAATCAAACACAGTGTTTAGAAGTAGAAAGTTATCACAGGTATCCTGAGCCATTCGGTTCCTCAAAGTAAGCTATCTCTTTAAAACAGATAGAAAGCAGCAGAACACATTAGTATTTCTTAGTAGTTGAATGATTCTTGTAGTGGGTCAGAGTCTTGCTGGCTTCGTCAACAATGACATCAAATTAAAGATACAAAAATAGGTAGAAAAAGGTATTTTTAGAAATATTCGCAAGGGACAGGGATGGTCATTGCAAAGGAGTTATTCCAAAGTCACCACACAATTTAACAGAGTTCACAAGCTATTGTCAAGATGACCTCTATAAGCTCAGACTCAGACAATAACTCACATCAAGACTAATATGTATTGGCAAGGCAGAAAAGCAAGATTTTGCTAAATCTGTTTGCATGCAACCTTCAGCTCAGTCTTTTGACTTGTTTACTGTGATGTTATCTTGTCACTGAACTGCAAGACTAAGAAGACATCCTCCTATGTTTATTTCAAAACTCTGTTAGGCTTAAGGAGTGGTGGTGGAAGGAGAAGGCAGTTTGTTCCTCAGTTCTTTAGCTTGTAGTACTGGGGAGAAGGTCTCCTATTGTAGCATTATTTCAAGCACAAGCTTACGCCTTATTTCAACAAGGTCAGCTTTGCCTCAGAAGCAGATCTGATTACCATTAGGTCCACCCTGAAGGGATATCCCAGACTAGTGAAAAATTATATTTTTATATAATAAAAATTATTATAAATAAAGTCAGCAATAAAGTAATAACATTTATGTAAGCATCATGGTAAAACAAAGTACAGAATAATTTACTTCTACTGTTTGGAAGTTGCACTCTACATTTAGTGATTTGCTTGACAAAGAAATATTTTTAAAAATTAGTGAGGTTGCAAATAGCTAGAAGTAAACTGATTAGAATTAAGATGGAAAACATGGTAAAATATAATAGAAAACTTAATCGTTTATTCAGTCAGAGAGCTTGCTAAGGTCACCTGTCTGACATCTAACTTAACCTTTATCCAGTGATTGTAAGGTCTAAGAATGCCTGCTTGTATTTGATAAGTTTATGTGGCTCCACAGTGGTCTCATTAAGGTTTCTGCCCCATCTTTCCTTTGGATACTTCAAATGTAAAATGAACATAACATTATGAATGTGAGACAATGACCAAAAATACAGAGATGTGTCTAGACAACACAATTGTTTCTTTCCACTCCCAGTTCATTTTGAAAAAGAGATTAGAATTTGGCAAAGATCAGCCCTAGCTTGCCTTTTTTTTTTCCCCCATGCTATTTAACAAATTCAAAAGAAATGCAAAAAATAATAGCAGCCACTTTTAAGCTGTCTGTTAAAATACTGCAGTTGAGCTTCCCTTCAATCTACTAAGACAGTTCCCAGGGAGCATGCTAACATAGGTGATGATGGAAATATTCAGGAACAAGAAACACACACACATTTTATCACAGTACTAGTGTTCTTTTTCTTGTCCAAGTATCAATCTCAAGTAAAAGTAATTAAGTCTTCCTTTTGTGAAAACAGCAGCTAAAAACCAGAGATTATCAATATTGTTTTAAAAGCAAGTGGTACATCTTCCTATAGTATCTATTAGTCTATGTTTCTTCATATACAGAAAGATCTAAAAACAAAATATTTTTTTTGTTAAAATGCATAGTAGTCTGACACTGAGATTTATGCATCAGCAACTTAACTATTATCTGAAAATATTAATTCCATAAAGTATTATAGACCTTTTAATGACTGTTTTATTAATGGCACTTCCCAATGCCAGTGACCATCTGTGACTGCTTCACCATCTGTGATTCCTATTTCAGTTCAGGAGGGGGAAATAACAGTGGTATTACACTGATTTTACAATATAAAACATTAGCCAACTAGACCTACTGTAGATGATTAATTTGTCTTTGCTTATAAGTGCACCCTGAGCAAGATAAAATTAACTCCTTTGATTTGTTGGCACAACATGGGTCTGTGAAATGGCCACAGGAAGCTGAAAAGATTAAATTGCTTTTACTGAAAACGGAAACATGCAAAAGTAGATGGAATTTAGATGAAGAGAATAAAAGAGCTTAAATGGATCTTGAAAAGGTGGTGAATGTTTCCTTAAAGATCCATGGCAAACTATGTGTTGATTATTATAATTTTTAAAAGCTAGATTAGAGGACCAGCAAAAGGGAATTGTCAGTATTTCTTAAAAACTTGTACAGTTTTTTTGATGCTATATTAAAATAAACTGAAAAAATACTGATTTATAAACTCCTACGTAAAATTAATACTATTTATATCTTGTCTGAATTAAGTAGCATTTATTTAAAAAAGAATGCTTTTTTTAATTAAAAGCAGTTAATGCCTACAGAAATGCTGGTCCTTGCCTCCAGAGGCAGGAGAGTCAATTTGATCAATATTGGTTTTATTCTCCCCTTATTAAACTGGGCTAATATGTTTCCATATGTTGCTATTAGCCTGTCCTCATTCTGTGATGGCTGAGCTGATTTTTCTTTTGTTTCAGTGTATGTGTGTAGATCAACCTCTTTTTCTAAGGCAAAATTTGCAAGAAGCTATTAGGGAGATGAGATACAATTTCAAAATCATTCAGGTCCCACTTCTTAATCTGTACACATTGCATGAGAGCCTAAACTTCAAAACTAAAAAAAAAAAAAAATAAATAAAAAAAAATTCAAAAGCATTAGTACTTTAGGATGCAAATTGAATTGCATCTAACCAGTTGCATTGTCTAATTTCCTGGCTGATGATGAGAGATTGGCACCTCAAAAAAATTACTTATCAGCCCAAGGTAGATAGTTCTACATCAAGGTGAATCACTCTTCTATCATTAACTGTAGGGGAGTCTGGACATCTGGACAGAATTAAATTTTTAGAATTTTGTACTGTGTAAGTTTTTTTGTTTTTTTTAAGTTTAAACTGAAGATTTCTAACTGTAACAATTTATTTATGAAAGTCTTCAGGGAACTGAAGAAAGCTTATACCAGTTTTGTAATGGACAAGAAAATCCCCTGAACATATACATATATAGCAGCAGATATGAGGCAAAAATTACAAGATCATGTAAGAACTACCTGTCTTGTCACTAGAAATTCTGCTTTGTTTTCTGGATTTCAGTACAAAATATAGTTTGTGGGTATACATTCAGTGTCTGGCTCAGAGTCATCTGTTCAACCATACAGGTTCTATATAAGTTTAAATATGAATGTGTATACAAGTACATTTATAATTACAAAGATTTTTTAATCAAATTAAATATTATATAAAAGGGAGGTGTATATGTATATATATGTTCCCCTCACGTACATATGCATTGAGTATGTTTATGTATAAGCATGCATAAAATAAAAGAAAAAACACCCCACCTTTTAAATTACCATTGATTCGATTTTAAGAATATAAGATAGATTTTTTAGTCTTAGGCTAAACAAAGTCCTACTGAGTGTCACCCCTATTTTTGCATTTGATTGCTCATCTTTAGCAGACTGATAGCCATTTTCCTTTCTATTTTCTTCTTCCTATTCACAGGTACAAAATTTTCTCTGTCTTAAGGAAAGTATATGGTTAAGTTAAAAATCCATACCCTGAAAAAAAATTAAATAACTTGTGATTAATTTCCCTCCAGAATAGTGATCCTGAATATTTCTTCTA
Organism: Sylvia atricapilla; assembly: GCF_009819655.1. Classification (NCBI taxonomy): domain Eukaryota; kingdom Metazoa; phylum Chordata; class Aves; order Passeriformes; family Sylviidae; genus Sylvia; species Sylvia atricapilla. The sequence goes on along the minus strand of NC_089144.1, from coordinate 14,554,408 downwards.
TTGCAGTCCAAAGGTTCTTCAAGCATGACTCCATCCAGCACTCAAAAGAAGGTGAAGAGGACTCTGCCCAATCCACCTCCAGAGGAAGCAACAGCAGGAACTCAGTCTCCATATACTTCTGTGGGATCAGTTTCACGGAGAAGGATTTGTAGGACCACCACTATGGCCAGAGCCAAAATTCTTCAGGATATAGACAGGGAATTGGATCTGGTCGAACGTGAATCAGCAAAACTTAGGAAGAAGCAAGCAGAGCTAGATGAGGAGGAAAAAGAAATAGATGCCAAGTTGAGATACTTGGAAATGGGCATTAATAGGAGGAAAGAAGCCCTGCTAAAAGAAAGAGAAAAGAGAGAGCGTGCCTATCTCCAAGGAGTAGCAGAAGAACGTGATTATATGTCAGACAGTGAAGTTAATAATACCAGGTCAACCAGAATAGAAACTCAGCATGGCTTGGAAAGACCACGTACCGCACCCCAGACAGAATTTAACCAGTTTATGCCACCACAAACCCAGCCAGAAACACAGTTTGCCCCTGCTACAAGCCCATATGCTCAATATCAGTATTCATCTCCTGCCCTGCCAACTCAAGCACCAACTCAGTTCACACAGCAGTCACATTACCAACAACAGCAGCCTTTGTATCACCAGCAGGTTTCACCCTATCAGACCCAGACAGCATTCCAAACAGGAGCTACCATGTCCTATACCCCACAGGCTCAACCTCCACCATCTCAACAGCCATCATACCAACTCCCATCACAGATGATGGTGATACAGCCAAAGCCAAGACAGACCACATTATATTTGGAGCCTAAGATAACAACAAACTATGATGTAATTCGCAATCAGCCTCTCATGATAGCACCAGTTTCAACTGACAGTAGTTATGCAGTTTCCCAGCTGGGCAGTAAATACTCTACCTTGGACTTAAGGATAGGACTAGATGAGAGAAACAGCATAGCAAGCAGCCCTATATCAAGTATCTCTGCAGATTCATTCTATGCAGATATAGACCACCACCACACATCCCGAAATTATGTGCTGATTGATGATATAGGAGAACTTACTAAAGGAACAGGAGCTCTTGGTTCCAGTTTTAGCCTCCATGATAAAGATCTGACCAAAACAGATCGACTGCTTCGCACAACTGAGGCCAGGAGAGCACAAGAAGTGTCAGATTTCCTAGCACCACTGCAGACTTCCTCTAGGTTACATTCCTATGTTAAAGCTGATGAAGACCCAATGGAGGACCCTTATGAGCTCAAACTTCTGAAACACCAGATAAAGCAAGAGTTCCGTAGAGGTGCAGAAAGTCTTGATCATCTGGCTGGCCTGTCACAGTATTACCATGGAGAGGGCAGCTACAGGCATTTTCCAAAATCTGAGAAATACAGCATAGGTAGGCTTACTCTTGAGAAACAGGCTGCTAAGCAGCTGCCAGCAGCCCTCCTTTACCAGAAGCAGTCAAAACACAAGAAAGCCTTGATAGACCCCAAACTAACAAAGTTTTCACCTATCCAAGAAAGCAGAGACCTTGAGCCTGACTATTCGAGCTATATGACTTCTAGCACATCAACACTTGGGGGAATTACTACTAGGGCAAGGCTTCTTCAGGATGATATCACATATGGCCTTAGAAAAAACATCAGTGACCAACAGAAGTACATGGGGCCACCACTGACGTCATCCATTGGAGCAGGCCTTGGGACTGCGCTAGGTCCAACAATGAGATCCGCACTACAGGATGAAGCAGACAAGTCTTATAGCAGTGGTAGTAGGTCTAGGCCCTCATCTAGGCCCTCCTCAGTGTATGGGCTCGATTTGTCATTGAAAAGGGATTCTTCCAGTTCTTCTTTAAGACTGAAAGCCCAAGAAACTGAACCTTTAGATGTTTCCTTTAGCCATGCAGCACCTTCTGGAAGAACTAAACCCACCAGTCTACCTATTAGCCAAAGCAGGGGAAGGATCCCAATAGTAGCTCAGAACTCAGAGGAGGAGAGCCCACTAAGTCCTGTTGGACAGCCAATGGGAATGGCAAGAGCAGCAGCTGGACCCTTGCCACCAATATCCGCAGATACCAGGGACCAGTTTGGATCGAGCCATTCTTTACCTGAGGTCCAGCAGCATATGAGGGAGGAGTCACGGACTCGAGGCTATGATCGAGATATAGCCTTCATCATGGATGACTTCCAGCATGCCATGTCAGACAGTGAAGGTAAATTAGGCCTCAGACTGGTATCTTACTATCACAACGCAAATCCTCATTTCTATGCATGTGTCTGATTTTTGTTACACTTCAAAGACTTGTTCTTTTTCTGTTCCTTGGTGCATCTTCTGTGTATCTACATTTTTGGGGGTTGATTTGTTTTGTCTTATTTGATATTTTTTTTAATTTTACTCTAACAGTTTCTGGACGGTGTTAAGCTATAGCATGCTACTATATTGTTGTTGATTTGCTTTCCTTTTGGTTTGCTTGTGCATTTTCCTTTTCACTTGTTTATGTCTGCTTTTCAATGATACTGTGTAGAACATTCCATGTACAATACAGACTCTGCCATCAGTCTTTATGTGCAGCTCTCTCCAGTGACTGTGAATCATTGAACTTATTTGAAATAGTTTTTGTTGGGATTTGGAAATAATCTCCCAAATCTCTAAAAAACTCCAGTAATTTTATGTGCATGAAATTTCATGATAGATATCAAAAAGTTATAATTCCATCTCCCGATGCACCAATTTAAATCTGTGTTTATAGAGAAATAGTCTGTTCATTAAGTACATATTATATGTTAGAACCACATAGAGCTGAACGTGATAGCAAAATAACATTCTACATATGGTTTGTTGAAAGCATCCTGTCATGTGGACTTCTGTGCATTCAGAATTGTGATTATGTAAGATAATTTGTCATTTGAATGGTGCAAGACAATCTCATCCTTCAATAAACTTACATAAAGTATTTTACTTCTGTTGATGAGTTATGCAGTGTAGCTGGTTTTATATGCATCCCGTACACATCTGCCAAATAAGCACAAGAGTTTATCTCACTTAAGTTCATGAAAGGAACCTTTCTGATGTATTATAAATAGTGCAATTAAAAATGCTTCTTCTGAATAAGTACAGCAGAATGTTAAAGCTGATGTTGAATACTTAATAATTGCAAATTATGTATCAGTTTTGAGTCAGTTCAGACTTAATATATTCTAAATTGTTTAAAAATCATAAAGATAGTTTGAAGGCAAATGAAATGAATATGTTCAAAATTGTATGCACTCCCTTAACTTTTTCTTATGTGTATTTACTGCACAATAAAGGAGACTTTGCATGCGCTCTATTGTCTGTAAATGGCAATGATTGTCTCAAGAGACACATTTGCATGATTATGAAGTAGTATGGTTTATTTTATCATTTTTACTAACCTCCGTTCATTATTGCATTATTGGTTTTTTACACATGCTGAATCTTTCATAAACATTAGAAAAAATTATCTATTTGCCTTTCTCATACTTCATACTAAGGGCTTTGTTCTGTTAAGTTTCTCTTCATATTTCTTAGATATTTATAACCCCCTCATGAACTCTGTGTTTCAGGAGAGACTCAGGGTCATCAGCTTTTTCGATATTTATCAGAAGTTTAACTGTTTTTACTGTCCTTCAGTTCTTACCACACAGAGTCCTATAATTAAATCTGAAAGCAGTTTAGAGGACCTCCCTGAGTTGCAGCTCGTATCATTCTTCCTAAAGAAGCAGATGCTATCTTGTCTCCTCTCAGCTTGTGACTTTTACAGGTCATTCTGCAGTCACATTGTGAAAGATACAGGACACTTTTACTCCTGAAAGCTAAGGAGATCCAGCCTGGACCAAAAAAATCTAATTTGATGCTATTCTACCTCATATGAATAGGTCATAGGGAATTATAGATCTGCCCTACAGTGCATTATATTTCTCATATATATTTGTGTGAGACATGCATGTAACACTTCAAGTTGAACTCACATCAGTTTTAAATCAGTCTCTGATTAGTTAGACCCTTTCAATAGTATTCTAATTCAATTCACATATTCTGCATTAGATTGATATGTCACTCAGGGCATCCCCTTTCAGTAGTCTTTTTCAAATTTCTATCAAATTTGGCTTCACAAAATGGCCTGTTCCTTGGGAAACCAAAACACTTCATGACATTATTTTTAAATATGCAGTCTAATAGCAAGTAACCTACATGGAAAATAATTAATATAATTTGGATGTAAGGTAAAAAGTGTTCAAAAGAAGCAATTAAATTTCTTCAGAAAGATATGGCCTTCTTTTTAAGGCCATACACTCTTCTCTGTAATAATCTGATGCCCTGATAGTGGGCAGCTATTCTGGCATGTTTCATCCAACTTTTAGCACAATTTGCTTTGCAGCTGCTCTTTATTTTAAGCAACTGCTCCATGGTCTTGATGAGATTTCATTGAAATAAATCAGTCCTAAGCACGGGCTTTGGAAAATTCTTCTTGTGCTACAACTTCATTTATCATCTTAAGAGACTTTTAAGAATTAGTTTCTGTTAAAATGTCAAATTTAAATTGTTTTCTTTGGTTCAAATTCAGAGACATATTTAACTTTCTATTCATTTTTACAAGTGACATCCCATAACAAATACTAGAAAAGAATGCAAATGTGACTTTGAGTCCAAACCTTCTGTTTTATACTAAGTACGTACTGTAACAAATCCTAAAACCATGCTTCAGGACATAAAGTAGTGCTTACACTGGGATTCCAAACTTCAAACAGGTTAAAAAAAGTAGCCTTAGTGTTGAAAAAGCACAATGTCCAGAGCTGCTCATTGAAAATAAACAGCATTTTGAGATCTTGAAAGACTTGGAATTTTCTCAGGGTTCCCAGTACCATGAAAACTGTGATCCAGCAGATAGATCTCTGTCAAACCCACTGCTGTCACTTTCCACACATTATTAAGTATGTTGAAGATACTAATTTTCAAAAACACTGAAGCTAGTACTCAATTTTATGAATATAAATAGCCCTTGCTGTTCAGAAGGTATAAAATTTATGTTTGCTTACCTCAAGTTTTTTGGGTTTTTTCCTCTCTTATATCCTAATTTGGCAATTCTTCAACAGAGCTTAGAAGTTTAAAATTGAGATGTCAAGATATCAAGATATCAACACAGCAAATTCCTTGTAATTTTTCATCTTTGGGATTTAGAGTGATCACTGTTACTTCTCTGGATCCTGTGGCATAGGGTTCAATCTCTCCTGGTTAATCTGTGTGGGTAGAACCATATGTTAGCCTTAGAATAAAAGGATGACTTCTCTAAGACTGTCAGTGGTTCATCTTGGCTGTTGTCAGGTTTCCAGCTGTAACAAATCCCAAGCCAAAACCAGTGGGGTGTGTATGTACATGTGAGTGTGGTGTGTGTGTCTGTATACACATACATTTATAAGTTCTTAAATTTCAATAAAGTATGCTCATTCATCACAGTTTGATTTAAAAAAAAAGGAAAAAAAAAAAAAAAAGGCTGCTCTGAACTGCAGTATGGAACTCTAAGCTTTCAAGAGAAGTAATCCAGGAAAAGTTATTTTAACTGAGGCAGGAGAAAAAAAAAAAAAAAATCATTCTTTCATCTGCTCAGATTATGGCACAGATTGTGATAGCCAGCATTAGAATCTGGAGTCAGAAATATAGATAAGGTTCTTCATGCAATCATCAGAAAGAAGTTCTGTTAGGATGAGTTATGGATGAGCCTGCTTTGTGCAGGTACTGGTCAACTGGCATAAATGTATAAAGAATTAAATATTTGCGTGCTAGATCATACTGGTTTGTTGATAGCAGTTAATCAATAACTAATCAATAGCAAGATAAGCATCAACCTCTAATAATGTTTCTGGTAATTCATATATGCTTACCTAAATAATATTAAATAAACCATTTCATGTTAGATTAAGTTTGCACAGTCATGAAAGAAGAGATCTAATACCTGAATCAAGAATAAAATTTTTCTGAAGGCTTAATATAATAGAGAATGTTGGTTTTACCACATACAACTTATTCTTTTCAAAAAAATCATTCATATATAGTATTCCTCATTTTGAAAAAATTTAAGACAATAGTAGTGATAAACCACCTTACTTTTTTTCCTATTAAATTAACATTTTTGTGAAATAATTTCTTAAACCAAATAGATAATGTTTACTTTCACAACTAAATAGGAAAGATTATTAACACTACCATTTTTCCTTTTAAATTCTTTTCTGTCATGAGCATTCACTCTTGTTACTATAGGAAAAACTGATCTTATTTAAGGTTTGAAATTCCTTGTGGTTTTGCTGAAACAAATATTATCTTCTTTTGATTTCCAAATTTATCTTGCTTAATAAAGCATAAAATTCAAATTTGCCTTACATTCTACATTGCATTACCTGAACAATGTATTGGTTTACACTGAAGAAAACAGGACATGATTCTGATCCCAATGGAGTCATACCTGTGTGAGTTGATCCAGTAGTCAGTAAGCATAAATATATGCATTTGCAAAATTGATTTCAGTGAAATGACATTATCTGATCCCCAAAAGATACCTAATACAACATTTAATGTTGCAAACAGAGTATTAGTCTTGTAGAATTTTTTGCAGAATGATCATTAAAGATCCATACACAAAGGTTCATACTGCAAAATCGGGGGATGGAATTAAAAATGAGAACACCTGTAATATTTCTGCTTAGAATTTCAGTTCATAGGTTGGTTTTCTATCTTATTTGATTTGGTTTGGTATCGATTTCATAGAGAAGTCTTAATTTTCTTATATGTAGGTCTAGATTATTTTCAAAATATCTTGAACAATATTCACTTCAGAAATTTGGGAATTAGTGGGATTTGTATTTTGAGGGTTGGTTATTTTGGATTTTGATTTGGATTTTCTGAATTTGTTTGGTTTTGTTGTTTTGTCTTTTTTTTTTTTTTCTTTTTTTTTTTTCTTTTTTTTTTTTTTTTTTTTTGGTTGGTCTGCTGAAAAATAACTAATATGCCTAATTTTTTATCAACAAACATTTTAGAGATATGTGATTTTAGAGATATGTGAAATCCGCAGTGCATTTCTTATCTGCCAGAAGGAGGAAGTGGCTATAGCACTTAGATTTCTTCTGAATTTAATATCCATAGTTCTGACATAAACAGAATCTTCTCCCTTTGCTGCCTCACAGCTAAATAATACTCAAGTTCAATGTCTCAAGTCTCACCTCTAACTTTGCTTTAGCTGCATGGCCAATTAGTAACCACTCTGCATGTTTGCTATGCACAATGCACATTCTTGCCCTTTGCCCAGCACTGGACCAGAGCATTTGACCTGTCCTTGGTTTTCAAAGCCTATCATCTCCGTCGGGAAGAAACAGATTGGTTTGACAAGCCCCGAGAGCCTCGTTTGGAGAATGGACACATCCTTGACAGAAGGCTGCCTGAGAAGTTGTCACACTCTCGACCACTAAGTCAACACCAAGATCAAGTAAGCTGTCAAATAAGATGTGTCTCTAGTTTTATAGATGACTGATAATTTAATCATGCTGTCCAATGGGTCCCATAGGAAACTACAGGATTACTCAAAATCCAGCTGCATTCAGCTGAAGTGCTGTTGAACCTGTATTCATCATCAACATTTGATAATGAAATTATATTCACTTTCCTCCACAATTCAGTATTAATTCTTGCAGGTTGTCTTGACTTTTGAAATATAACTGAAAATATCTATACCTTTAGTATTCCTATTGGTGAAAAAAAGACAAAAAAGAGAAAACAATCTAATTTTCCTTTACCAACTTTATCACATTTAAATTAAAGTCCCTTATTTTAGTAGTTGAAGGGAAATAATTTCTTTATCCTGTTGACATTTTTTTTCACTTTCAAATGGTAAGTATAATCCAAACAGTCTGTGATTAATTATTGAATAAATCAGCAGGACTTTATAAATCTAATACTTAGAATATTTCATTTATTAGGGAGAGGTAGAAGAATACCATAGTCTGCTTTTCAGGCTTGCCAACATTGAAATCTAGATTATCTTAGTGTACCATCACATTTTCACTTTTTATCTATAAAGTTTATGTATTTCCAGTCTCTAAGGTTTCAGCTGCTTATATCAGTTGTCATTTTTATTGATTGATCTAGATTATATCCTGATATATTATTATGTTTTGATTTAGATTCCATTTTTACATGAGATCCAATGTAAGCAATGAGTGTATTTTCTCAAGACAAGAGAAAATAACTTCAAATTGCACCAGGGGAGGTTGAGATTAGATATTGGGAAAAATGTCTTCATGGAAGGGCTGGTCAAGCATTGGAACAGGCTGCCCAGGGAAATGATGGAGTCATCATCCATGGAAGTGTTCAAGAAAAATGTGGAAATGGCACTTGAGGACATGGTTTGTAGTGAACATGGTGGTGGTACTGGGCTGACAGTTGGACTTGATGTCTTTTCCAACTTTAACAATTCTGTGATTCTGAGAGAAGATATTGTATGGCCCCTTTGTGATACTTAACAGCTTATATTGCTCACGTTAATTCCTCAGAAAACATACAAAACAGGAATATCCCACTGTCATGCAGCCTTTAAAAGTTTTATGCTGGTGAGCATTTTCACTGACATTTGACAATCAAATGTAGGTTTTATGAAGCAATGGTGTAGATTTTACAAAGCAAGTGTTAAAATGTCTAAAAATACAAGCTGTCTTTTTTTTTTTTCTCCCCTCCTTTCCTTTCCTTAGCATATAATGAGATTTAAAAACCCTGGGTTGTACTGAGCCTACTCATTTCTTGTTGAGGAAAAGGGCTTTACACAATATAATTCTTATAGCAATCTATTCAAATAGATCTATGATTCTATTAATCAACTTAATTGAATGATAAAGGATGCTTTTGAGTCTTAACAGCTCTTAATATCACTGGCAACAGTTTAAAAAACTGTCTATCTGAGTACTTTAATCCCCATGAGAAACATTCATTATTCTAAGCATACAAAATTGTATTTTACCACTGCAGCTTTCTGAAGTAGAATTGAAAATTTTCCTTGAAAATCAGGTTTGTCCACAAGGATTACTGCTAACCTTGAGCTCTGTGATATGGAGGTGGTCAGTAAGATACGTTTAACTTCTAGGGCTTCAGAGCTTTTGTCCTGGGAAACAGTTCCAAAGCAAAGTCTTAGTCACAGAGATCTGATCTTTGTGTTTTCTCTCTCAAATAAATAGTTTTGCATTAGGACTGGTTGAAAAATTTTCTTAAAAAATTTTGCAGAATTTTTTTTTCAAAATTTTGTTCGAAATTTTTCAGCAGGAAGGTTAAAGGGCCTAAAAGTTCTTGTTTTCCTGGATATTTCCAGGAAAAAAATATGTGGGGTTTTTTTCTCCCTTAAGCTATTGTGATATCCCCATGCTTATATGGAAATAGAAATACAGAATTAAAATCTAGCCAAAGGCATTTTTTAAGGTTTTGTGAAATATGGGATGTAAATTGGAGAGTAAACATGTTCTAAATAATTCTGTCTGGTGCCAGTTAAAGCCTCAGCAGAAGAGGCTTTACAACAGTTCCTTCTTCTTCTGTTTCCATCCAGGTTAGATACTGTCAGTCACACACCAGTACAAAATAGTATCAATGACTCTGCAGAAGGGAGAAATGCCAGATCTCACCAACTCCACATCACCTACCTAATCAAAATGTTACTCAGAGCTTGTCTTCTGTGAATATTTGTTTAAGATAACTTAAATATATTTTCAGACGCATCCAGAAATCAAATTGCTTTGTGACAAGATAAAAAGGGCCAGAGATATTTTAATAAAAGATTCATTGCTGAAACATTGCTGAGTTGTGGAATACTTAGCAATAGAAGAAAGTAGATCATTATCAATATCTCTTCTTTTTTATCATTAGTATTATATTTTCAAGGGATAAAGGCAAATAAATCATAGCAAACCAAACAATGAGAGTAGTGAGGCAAAGTAACCACTCCCAAAGGACTTTTTCAGCCCTGTGTGTAACAAAAGGGTTACTGAGTTCATTGTGCCATGCTGTCTGTCTCCTGTATCCACACCTCAGTCCTGCACAGGAACCTGGAGTGTCCAAGTCTAATATACTCGAGAGACAAAAATGGCAAGTCATTCTCCATCCAGAACCGTCTGAACATATCCACCTTTATCCAGAGCTTCCTTTGCTGCAGGTGATTTCCTGAAATCAGTTAGGAGGGAAGTTTCCTGGTTAGCACAGGAACTGATCCATTACAACTCCCTTAATATCCCTTACTGAGCTCAAACCAGACACAGAAAGAATAATTTGCATCAATAGCACTAATCTGCTTGTAATGGATCAATTCCTGTTTCCAAAAACTCTTATTGGCTTTAAATTTGCTATTTTTAGGATCTTCTGTGTTAAAAAATTGAAATGTTTTAATGACCACTCCAATATGTGTATTCCAGAAGATTTTGATTCACACATATGAAATACCAATTTTCCTACTAGATGAAATCAGAAATGCTTGATTACATCCCACAGAGCCTGTACAACTGAAGGTAATAAATAAAGCAAAACCCTGAGCTTTTGAAGCAAGAGTGCAGTGGAGTGACAACCCTGAACCTCCAGGTTTCCATGGCTTTCTTATAACCTAGCAGATTAAGCTCCCGTACTGTATTATAAATATTAAAATACATTTGTTTCTATAGCAACTTCTGTGGTGCTATTTAGCATTCTGGAATCACGTTAAATTGCAGTTCAGTTGAATATCTTATTAGCCATTTCCCAATGTATTGATTCTGGACTGCTTCCCTGAGGAGGGTAAAACCTTATCAATACATAATCTATTGTAGAATTCCCACTGGCTGCTGTCAACCTCAACAGTTTGCTTAGTCACTGCCAGTTCACTGGCAACTTCTTTAAACCTCCAGACATCAAGGGTTTTATTATTTTCCGTGAAAATTATTTGTATATCCTGAACTAAACAGGGAAACCTCCCAAATCATACAAATGATTTGGGAAAGAACAGTAGGAGGAGGTGCCAGGACAGTAAAATTTCGTGACAAGGGCTTGGACTATGAGAGTGTTTTAAGAGGCAATAAGTAGTTTTTGAGTGAGGGGTTTTAAATACTTCCAGTCATCATAGGTGGATCTTTTTAAGCGCTAAACTAATAATAAAGTCCTAAACTCATCGTAATACCAGTATATTACCATCAGTTCACTTAGGCAACAGCTTTCTAATCACAAAAAGAAGGCAAGGGTCCTAGATGTGAAACCTTTTAAATGCAATCCTCTATTTCTAAACAACCTAAAAATATATATGCTTTTCTCTTCATTCATGGGTCACAACCATTCTCTTGAAATTTAAGTCAAGACGTTTTAGGTGCACTTGGATATTTAGAAATTATGAAAAAATGGGTCATAAGGTGAGCACTGGGGCTAAGATGAAAGAATACTGTTTATCACAGGGACATGGAAGGCTACCTGCAAACATCTGTTCCACATTTTTGTAGTCCATCTACTTATTTTTGGTTGTTTTCCAGCTAGCAAGGAGAATTTATTTTAAATTGTAGTAAACTGTTTTCTGTTAGAGACTTGGATGGGGGAAGGGTGTACTTTTGTGATTGAGATTCTCTAGAAATATGATGAGAAATGGGACATTTCCAACTTTAGTGTAATTGTTAAAATATTTAATCTAAAGAATGAATCGTTAGCCACCCCCTCACTGTAATTCATGAAGGAATTTAGCTGGTAGTGTCACATTTCTTAGTCACTCAGAAATGTTTTTCTCTCTGCGTGACAGAATGAATTCTGGAGCAAAGATCAGTGTTGAATTTACCTAACTGCAGAAGAAAATGCTACTTAGTTTGCAATTTATTAATGAGCAGGAATATTGTATTTGTAAAATTTTTATTCAGTGCATCTTTTGCAAATTATCTCCATCACTGGGGATCTATCAGCAGAAAGATCTTTCCACCTTGAGGAATTCTAGAGAGCTCAACATTTGTGTGCTCTGCACAGAGGGAATTTAGAAGTTCAAAAGGGCAGAATTTCTGGAGAAGTTCTTGGTACCAGCTTTTGCACAGGCCTTGTGTGCTCACGCAAGTACCTGTGGTATTCAGAAATTAGGATGGATACCACCTAACCCACCACCTGGAGCATCCACCATCTTCTCCCTGGACACCTACCTCAGGTAAAGTTTCCCTTGAAAATGGTGTTTCCCAGAGGACAACAACCAGCTGTAGCTACTGAGAGTCATCTTATCAGGCCCTGTCTAACACCAATGGAAAGGGAGATGCAGCAACATTTGAAACCAGGAATAAGTATGACTTTGGTGATCCAATCCAAAGATCAGTTAATATGTTATAGGTGTGGCTATGGCCTAGAGTATTAAAACACAATTAATGAATTTTATTTCTTAATCTTAAATGTGGCACTGGAGATTATTTTCTTCTTGATTATTCTCTTCAAGTTATAATATTCCCTTTTATGAGGCTTCCGTAGTATTTGTTTATCAGATGAAACACTTAAAGACAACAGGAAATGAAATGCATTTTTAAGCTCATCTTCTGTAGCAGTCCTAGAAACCCTCAGCACAATTATTTCCCATTCATTCAATTTTTGGAGGGCCTTTGAGCTGACTAATAACATGAAACACATGACCAGAGCTTACATTTCCTGTGGAAGAAGGTGATAGGTCAGTGCTGAACTACAAATCAAGTGTACTGAATGCTCCCAAAGTGTTGAGGAAGGATCTTCACGACAGGGCAGATGGCAGAAATCTCTGGGGTTTGTAGCAGATAAATGGGATCAAGTCAACTTTTGCCCTGTGACCTAAGTCTGGGCCTGTGGACTTGTTCTCCACTACATTTTCTGCACTCCTCCTGCAGCTGTGCAGGGGAAGGATGGTCCCTCTGCACCAGGGAAAACTGAGGGAACAGTCAGCTAGAGGGGATTCCTGGCATATATTCAGCTGAAGGGAAACCAACCTTAGTGGATGTAAGAAGATGTGAACAATTGGAAACACAAAATAATTTGTGTCCTACAGGTTTTGGTATATTCTAGTGAATTTTCAGATAAATTTCAGAATTATGTGTGTATTAGGTTTTCAAATATTCTGGTAAACTTCTGATAAATATGCTCACTAATGATTAAAGCAAAACATCAAGAACAATGCAACTGTTCTTGGTATTATCTATTTACAGCAACCACTATTTTTTTCTTATTTGTTCTGCCACTTTCATAAATGTAAGGGCCTGAAAGTAAAAGCCTAATAGCATGTTCCATTTAAGTACTGATTCCCACCAACAATAAAAGAATAATATACTACCCTGGATGCTAATAAAATTCAATGCTTTTATTCAGACCTATATGAATCACAAAGATCTATTTTTCTCATAAAATTCTGGAAGTAACGAGAAAGTAATAGGCTAAAGAAGGAGACAGTCTATGTTTTCTGATGTATTTGTTAGCAGTCATGTACAATATGGCATTGAATATTCTTGAATTGTTATTTATTAAAAAATAAAAAAGAAGGAGCACATAAAATAATATAAATTGAAGTTTAAGGACTGCAGCATTCCTCAGCTAAATTGAATTCCTTCCACCAAAATGGATCCCAGCTAAGGATCTATTCAAATGTGTTCATGCACTTCTTGTAAACAGGAATATTTCACATTTTTTTATTTAATTTAATATAAAATTAGATGCTTTCTTTCAGATTTTTTACAATTTTATGTAAGCTACCTGTGACAAATGCATCACTTTCATTGTTATATAAAACTTGCTGAATTTCTGACAGTGTCGTTAAAAACAAAACACTCTCTCTATCCATTAATGAATGTGGAAGCCTCATGGAATTTTCTACACTTTTGGTAGTACTAGACTCTATATTCTGACAAAATCCCATGATAAATTCAAATGTCTGCCTGATCTCATGTTCTGATTTATTCTGGAGTTCTTGTCCACTACCAAATCCCTTTTATGTCTGACATTAATTACACTCAATATTACTCTCACTGTGTTATGGGAGGATTTGACTTTTCTAGAAGCAACATCATTCACTGGATAAGTAACTGAATCATGATAACAGATGTATAAACTCTTCTGCTTACTGGGGGATTGAGTTAAGCAAGTACTTCAACTTCTCTCTTTCCCTTCCCATCATTTATGTGTGCTATCCATTAACTTCATAAACTCTCCAGGGCAGAACTATGTTTGAAGTGCTTGACTCAGGAGGAGCTTAATCCCTTTAAATGCTACTTAAATATAAATAATAGTAATAAACTTTTGTCAGCTGCTGATAACACTCAAGCTGCTGCATTGCCATGCTGTACAATACTGTCCTCTTGTCTCCTTGAGGCTGCTCCCTGAGCTCCCATCCTGGAGCAGGCTCAGTCATGCTCCCTCCTCTTGGCCCGGGTGAATTCCCCAGGCTTGGAACCGACATGCAGAGGCAGAGAAGTGATGGGTTCAGCTTTGCTATCAAAAGACCAAAACTGCAGGCAAGGGAGGGCTGTGATGGCTGTGGAGGGAGGGTTCCAACCAATCCCCTGCAGAGGCATTTTGGTGTGGGCTTGGGGCAGTCATCCCTGGAGAGTGGGTCCATCCCTACAGCTTGGCCCCTCCTATGCCCAAGCCATGGGGCAGGTGGGATCATTTCAACAGGCAAACTGGCTCTTTAGAGTCTGTTGTAGGATGCATTGCTTTCAGCTTTGATGTGGTCTAGGATCAGCCCAGGTAAATTATGTGCATTTTCATACAGAATGCAGTCCTGAGAGTTTTAGTTTGGGTCTTTCAGATGGCTTTTGGAGTTTGAAGACAAGAGCTACATTAGACCATGTGGTTTTGCTGAAACTAAGGCAGTAACTCATGGATGGTAATGCATTAAACTAACGTTTTGTTTACGTGTCTAAGAAAATAATTTTATAAAAAAATACAGGAATAATGTTTTGTTTCTTTCTTATGTTAAAAATTGCTTGAATGAAGGATTAAGCTTAGAAGAAGCTACAGAAGGGAGTGACCACCATCTAGTCACTCAGAAAAATCAGAACTAGAGCCATATTTGAAATTAATCTGGAGTTATTGAAGCAAATATTCGTTGCCTCACAGAAGGAATTTGTAGTCTGACAAATGTCTTCAAACTTGGGAGAATTTTTGAATTGAGAAGTTGCAATATTTCCCTGGATGAAATAAGTTTGTTTGCTTGTTCCTGTTTCAACTGTCTGAAATTATTGATGCAATTATTGTTGGTTTATCTTTTTATGACATGCATATTTGTGTTCCTCAGATAAATGGGAAGCCTCTGCAGTACATTTTCCCTCATACCAGGCTTAAACTACTGAGAGACCCAAAGGATCACACAGTTTCAGGTAAAAAAAACCTCTACCAGACATGATAATTAATTTGATCAGCATGAATTATGCAAAGGATTTTCAGTATTAAAAATAGTTCCTGTGTCTGTGCAGCCCGAAATTCAGTGGTCATTTTAAATCTTGCTCATTGGCTATAACGAAAAGCAGCAGTGCATAAAAAAGGTCATGACATCTGTTCAAGATATATAAACTATACAGATATTAAAAACAGAGAAAAATCTGTTGTGTTATCCATATGAAGAGTCTGTTTTGCTGTTGCTTTTTATGTAACTATATTCTCTCCGTGAGTCCTTATGAAATAAGCTTGTGTAGGTGTTCAGCATGTAGAACTGAGAATTTTCTACTTTCTGTTCTGGAGCTCTATCTCACTCCCCTCATAAGAGGAGGCTAGCAAAACAATCAGATCCCATTTTTCTGTGATATCTTCACATGGAGACATTTATCACAGGACTTCAGATTTATTTTTTTTTCCCTAACACTGACACAAATGTTCATGTAAGTAAGAGTCTGCTTGCCAAGGAGATGAAAGTGGTAGAGGTGATATTCCTTCACCTCCCAGGCTGAGAGCTGGAATGCAGTGTGATATTTTCACCTGTCAAACTGTAAAAGGCTGCCAGTTATAGGACCTGGCACAGTCTGTCTGGCTGAGCTTCTGGAATTGCAACCTTTCTCACATCTAATACTGATATGCAACTCAAAGTTATTTCGATACACTGTATTTGTTCTTTCAGAGGTAGATGTTTTAGCAGTTTTGTTGTGAAACCATAAGACTTTCTTTTAACTTGCTTTAAAAATTCTGATAGTGTGTGTCAAACTCTCTTTCTGCACAGAAGTAATTACTGACTGCCAACCCTGGTGTTCCCTCGAGCATTAAGTAGAAAGTGGCATGAACTTACTTGAATTGCTAAATATTGTTTTCACAGGATTTCTGGCAGTAGAGCCTTGATAATTTCCATCCTCGGTACCCACCTCATATTTAGGGTGTTAAATGAATGTTCCGTATGCATTATGAGGTATTTTCTTGTTAGTCAGCGTAACACCCACCGATGATTTCAGGCTGCAGAAGGACCCTCCACCCACACAGCCCAGTGTGAAAGGAGCTGCCAGCCCTGCTGTGTGTCAGCCTGTGCTGCTCCAGGCCCTCCCAGCCCACAGGAACTCCTTGGCATCCTTGCAGGGATCTTTGCCCTGCGGGCTGATGAGTAATGCTGTGATCCAAACTGCTCTCTTACTCAAAAACAAGAGGAATTACAACCACACAACTGTAAAGCTCGTGATTTAGTGTTGCTGAAGCCTGCTCTCCTATGTAAAATTACTTACTCTTATGCAGTGGGAAATTCTCGACTAAGTCTCATGCTGGCAATCACAGCAACACACTGTGCCTCAGGGAAAACACCTTGTGAGCAGTGCTAGGCAAGCCCAAGGTGTAGATATTGACATCTCATTTACTATTGACCTGCACAAATGAGGTCACACAGGATGAAAAATTTACTCAGGGTCCTGCTAAGGTTATACAGCTCACACTGGGATTGCTCCCTGCTATAGGTATATAATATTGTGCTTAAACTCTAATTGGAGAAAGCAAGCTTGGTTCTGTCTACAAGCTGCAGTCATACTTCTGTGGTTCAGTCCAGATGCATGCTTGGAAACCTGTGCAGGTATATTTCTGCATGATGCATACAGAGATTTCCCTACAAATGTTTAAAGGCCTAAATGCAAATTGTACAGAAAAGATCCAAAGGTAGAATAGGGTGGCTCTGAAAAAGAAGAATTAGTTATAGTTTTCATCTTTATGAATCTTTGAAGTACCATAACTCCTTGATTATGCACCTCCCTTCCTTCCCTTCTCTCAAGTGTCTGAATGATTTAAGTACATGAAAACTCTCTTCGAATGAGCAGAGTGTTATGATTTGCCTTTAGTTTTTTAAATAACCTCTACCAGAGACAAGCCCATGGTTTAAAAAAAATAAAATTATTAAACATTATCTGCAAGCTAATAGTAAACATCTGTGCTTATTAACCAGACAATGACTATTAACCAGAGGAAGACATAGAAGTCTGTTGTGCAGCAAAAGTTACTTAAAATATTGGTAAATTTGAATATGTATACTTTTATACCATCAGTTATCATCATTTTTGGATATTCATCTAGATTCCATGTCTGATTTCTTCCCCGGCTGGTTTCTTCATTTGTTTTTATTTGTTCCCTTTGTCTCTTTTTGCTCTTGCTTTCTCCCTGCCCTTTTTTCTTATCAGAAGTACCCAAATGAAGTGTCGACTCATTCTGTGTGCATTTATACTTATTGCATAAACATGGGAAGGTTAAAAACCACAATCCTCAGTACAGCTCACATGAGGAGTCAGATCTTTCCAAGACAATAGTCACTGCTGAAACCACCCTTTCAGTAGCAACTTCAGCTGAACTTTTGTGTTGCTGCATTCTTACAAGCCAGTTGGCTTGTGGTCCTGGGTGACCACAGCAGCATGTGCACCATCCGTTATCTCCAATTTCCTCACAGTATGTACAAAATATCCTCTGTCTTGGCTGTGTACAAAAGCCTCTCCCATTTCTCCACATTTCCCTCAGAAATGTGATCATTCCTGCACGTACTTATGTTTTAAATGATCTATGTGCAGTTTGGTCAGTTCTGGAGCAGGAGCTTCCTGGAGAGATGCCTGAGAGTGACAGATTCTCCTCAGGTGATTAATGAGCACACCTTCAGTGTACAATTAGTGTATCTCAACTGGAGTGTGCACAGCGGGAGTTACGTAGGGAAATGTCCTAAACTGCACAAAATTCCCACTTGGAGAATTCCTGTAACTGTTAACCAGCTGCTTTGCTGGGAAACTGGCCAGTGCTTCAGCCCATTATCTCATCTCACTGGATAACTGGCCCCGTTGGGCCAACCTGGGCACTGTTGATTCAGTGTGCTGGGTCAGCCCAGTTAACCAACTCTACCACAGCAGTTATAACTGTAGGACCAGATTTCATCCTAATATCACCATTATAGGTTGAATTGCACAGGTCTCATACTCTTAACACAGTAGAAGTTACTGCCTGATTATGAATCCAAAAATTTGTCACATTCTGAATATCAATAATAAGACTAGTCCCAAATATTTTTTAAATTCAGGCTTTTCCCCTACATATTATATGCACATGTATTTGCTTTATTTGCTTTCTTGATTTATGAAAACTGACTGAGGTACAGATGCCTTTGATGCCTCTTACATAACCTGGCATAATTTTGCAACCCTGAAGCATATAATGTGAATTTTGGCATGTGAAGGAGGTGTTTGAGGATTAAGGAACTGAGCCAAAATTGTCGTGGCAAGAGAATAGTAGCGCTGAATGAAAAATAAATATATACTTGCTTACTGGCCACTCTCTTGGAGATTCTTGTTTTTTCTTGTATGCCATAATCTAGAGCATACAGATCTACTTTTTGAGATATGCAATGTACCCTCCTCAGACAATGCTGAGAGGTGTGAAGGAATTCCCAAGAATTTACTCTGCAAAGACTGATTAATAATTTGCAAAAAACCAAAAAAAACCCAACCCAAACAAAAACAAACAAACAAACAAACAAACAAACAAAACCCAAACAAACAACAAAAAAAAAGTAGGCCATGATTGGCATCATGGTTATGCTAAGGTGCCAAAGCAATGATGGCAGCAATCAGTGAATGATAATATAGCAGTGTTTAATGCTCCAAGAACTCACTGTTTGTTTTCACTGAAAGTCCCTTGTTCCTTTTGGATCCTTTAGCAGAGCAGCATGAGTGCTGTTTTATACTGCCAGAATTTTATTTTCTGTTTTTTTATCATGCCATCATTATATTCGAAAAAGAGAATTAAGGATATGGCAACTGAAGGTAATGAAAGCACTGGCAATACCTTTGGAAATGTTGCAAAGATAATTTACATTGTGTTACTCCTGATTAGGAAACTGTTTAGGCACACTCCGGGGGAAAATCCAACAAGGCAGACACATCTCAGTAGGTCTAGAAGTACAATGACTGCAATCAGTCAAAGGTAATTTTTGCTCCTTTACCTCACTTAGGCTGAGTCAGAAGTAATTCTTCCTTTTTGAAAGGAGGCATGTTCTGTGTTTCCAGGAAAAAAAAACGTACCTTTGAGCAGCCAGACTGTCTGTGTTGGGGAATATCCTCCTTAATTTGGGGTTGAGGAGGAAAGGCAGAGAAATTATTCAGAAAAATCTGCTAACTTCAGAGTAGAGCAAAGAAATTAATTAGATGGTGGGCAGAAGACTGCATCCCTAATCTCCACCTCAGCAGTGATGTCAGTGAAACTGCAAGTAGAATTACAGGGTAGCTGTAATGCTGTACACACGTCAGACATGCCTCAGTCTCTGTAAGGATTGCTAATTCCTGCAAACAACACTACACATCTACAGTGTGCCAGCTCATGCAGTGCTTATCCAGAAGGAGAGGAAGGGAATTCAAGGAGTTTTCCTATATCAAGACTTTCTTCTATAGTGAGTCTCTAAATAAGCAACCCTATATATTTAACATTCTTTCACCTGCAAGTTCAGCAACTTTAGTTCTTACAGTAAAATACTAAAGTGCAATGAATATGTGATTAAATAAATTAACATAAGTTAAATATAGTCACAGTCTATGTGACTATATAGTCACATAGTATATCTAATAGTCACAGTCTATGTTCAATGTGAGAAGTCAGAGTGAGAACTACAACCCACCTCCTCTCCCCATACTCTTAGAGGATTACTTATCCTGCTTCTTTTATTTTTTATTGTGAAAAGCTGAGATAATACTTTGCACAAAAAAATAGCAAATACCCTCCTCTAACATTGCCTTGTCACTGGGGAAGAACTTAATCCCTAATTAATGGCTATCATTCCCTCAAACACTCCTTATCAGAGACATGGCACAGAAGGTAAAATCCATGAACAGAAAGGGACTGAGCTGTTACAGTCAGCCTACATCAGAAATTTTCCTAGGAAGTCACATGGTAGTGAATGAGGACAGGACTGGAAATAAAAGGAATGAGAGATGTCTGGTCTTGTCTTAATATCAATTTGAGAAAGAATTCAGTGCCATTAAACTTTTCCAAATAAAAATAAACAAACAAATTCTTTCGTATGTTAGAAACGCTGTAAAGATACAGACTCTATGTTCCATATTTATGTCTCTAGTCTCCAAATTATTTTAAATTGAAAAGCACTAGTGTGCGTATTTAAAGTGCTTTCCATGAAATCTTTTTGGCAGCCCAGTTATTTATGCATTTTTCAGTATATTAACACTTGTTGAGGATCTTGAGTGGAGGTAATTGAGAGGGCAATGTGTCTGCTGGCTATAAAGGTTCCAATTGCTTTCATAGCTGTCGTGCAGAAAAGGCTGCATAAACAGATCACTGCAATACCGAATGCTAGAGTTCAGTCAAGCCCCCAGATTTCCATGGAGGTTCAGCTGTCAGTCAGTGGCATTTATTCAGCCATTGATGTTTATCAGTAAACAGAGATGAAACTTAGTGCCTACAAGGGATTTTATAGATTTAAAGCTGCAGTCTACCATAGATGGCACCATAGATTCTGATGTGACAGCTCCTCCAAAAAGAGGAGACCTTTATCTTGTTTTCAAGTAGATGTGATAAATGCTTCAAGAAGCTAATTCATAAAACACTTTATGATCCTTCACTGGTATGATAACCAGTATGAAGATCAGCATGAAGCAGATTTGCAGCTGATATAAATCAATGCTGTAATATTAAAACAACTGCAATATATCTGAATTTCCTCACCTCATGATTTGACTTCTTGTGTATTTTGTGTCTTAATTGCCAATGGCTAAGAAGTGCAATAGCTGAGTAGATATAGTCATGTTTCTAGGAAAAAAACTTCATTTAAGCTAATTTTTTTAGAAGCATCAAAACAATTCTCCTGAGGATGCTTTTGAAAATGTTGTACCTGCGTAGACAACCAACCTCTGATATGGATCATGATGTTATGTATTCCAAAGGATTGCATAAGAATAACAATGCAAATAAATTTTAGGCTGGATTTTATTATACACATTATTTTTCCTGCCATCTTTAGGTTCCCAAGTTAACTTGTTTTTGTTTGCTTTCTCATTTTTCCTTTCTATCTGTTCTACAGACTTTAGAGATTGCTTTATCACAACTACATCTGAGTAAATAGCTTGCATTTCTTCATGGTACTTTTTAACTCTGACCTCTCCAAGAGAAGTCATTGATGTCTTTATTGTGTTTGAGCCTTCTGTTCCATACAGACAATGGAGCAGCGTGTAAAATTGTTCTGGCAGATAAGGGCCTAGCAGCACCCTAGCATATGTCTGGTCTAGATAAGGCTGGAGGAGGAATGAAGAGATAATGTCTTGTAAAGGAACACAGGAGGAAGATATGTTCTGTCTTCATTCACAGCCAAATAGTGTTGAAAGGCTTCATATTGTTTGATTTGGTGGATATGTTCTCATTGCTCTAACATGGTACATTGGCACATTACAAAGTCTTTCATGCCTAATGTCTCATTTGCATGCTTTCTTCTCTTGCATTTGCTATGATTGGACCTTGACCAAAAAATGATCACCCGGGTGCTTCCTTGCCATAATTCACCATTATGGTTTTGTTCTGGTTTTGGGGATTTTTTATATTATCAGAAAGTGATGAAAAACATATTTGGACTAGTCTGTGCATTGGCTCCTGGATCTGAAACACAACACTTAATCTCTGTTTTGAGATTTAAGCATATCTCCCATTTCAACTTGCTCAGAGACAGGTGTTGTAGCCGTGCAATTTGAAGATTAAGCCATTTCAGTTTCTCCCATTTGACTTCTGTATAGTTTTACTTCAAAGCGCACAATATCTGAAGGTGCTAAAATGACCATGAGTTTACTGAAATAGTGACTTTCAACTACCATCTTGAGGAGTATACTTTAAGGGTCTTAGAAATCAAAGTCAATAGCACTTTTTAAAATACCATTCTTAAAGTTTAGTCACTTAAAAGTCTATTAAAAATTCACATAGCTCTATTTCTAACTGTGACAAAAGTCAGATTGCTGCTGACACTCAGAGTTTCCTACGCCAATTCACACAAACATGTGATTGCTGAAAATCTGTTGTACATTCTAATTGCTTCTTTACTTTCCTTGCTCATATAATTAGACAGACAAATGGTTTCATACTTTCAAAAATTAGCCCAGAGGAAATATTTGCTTGAGTTAACACATGAACAATGTTTGCACAGAGCTTCTGGGTCATGTGCCAGCATTCTCCTGCATGTGTTGAAGTTGTTGCTACTTCACAGGACCTATATGATGATTAAACATAATCAGTCCTTGCATTTGCTGCTGGAATGCTATTTACTTTCATGAGAGAAAACATCCCTGGAAAATTAATTGTCACTTTTGTGTAAAATCAGGACCATCAACACCAGGAAAACCCTGCTCAGCCTTTACTAGTTCAGATTTTGCTGGTTTTTTTTGGTTTTTTTTTTTCCTTTCTTTTATTTTCTTTAACCTTTAACTTATGTGAAGGGTTATCAGCATTTGTTTGAAAAGGCAAGTCTAATAATTGATTGGATGGTGAAATGGTTCCAGGAAATCTAGACTGTTTATACTCTAATGGCCATAGTGGAGCTGCTCAGCAAAGCAGTGAAAAAATGGTAAGATTTCATGATCTTCCCTCTGACCTGAGAGCAACAGCAACAGATTTGCAACAGTCTGATCTTTATTATCTCCATAAGGAACAAAAAAGACTAAATTGTAATTGCAGAGCTCAGGTTATAGCCAGCATATTCCAGCAAAGTAAATTACGGTCTTTCTGCCATGTTGCTACTGTGACACAATAAAATATACAAGGAGATAGGATTTCATACTGTCTGAGACAGAGTGAGCTACAGAAGTTCAGAATAAATATATCTAAAGGGACAGACAGTACTTCATGGTGAAAATAAGAAAAAAAAAAAAAAAGTGGTGATTTTTGAAAATGCATTTGCAGTAATGCTTGCCAGGTCACCAGGGACAGAATTTATTAGTGTCAGGTTGTTGGTTACTGATCATATATAAGTGTGTGTGTGTGTCTACATTCAAGGAACCAGTTTATGAACAGTCTGGAAGGATATGAAATGTCCTTTTGAAAGTCACAGAGTTGATAATTTGCCAAAAAGCAAAAAAGGCTATTAAATATTTTTCCTCCAAATACAGATTTTTCACAAAAATAACCCTTGTAGTTATTAAGCACTTTAAGTCTTTGCTAGCATAGAATGGAATGGAATGGAACAAAATAGAGCACAATACAATACAAAATACAGTATTTCAGTCAGAAGGTACCTACAAAAACCTTATAGTCTAGCTACTGATCAATTCAGGGTCAAAGAAAAATAAAACCATGTAGCTGAGGGCGTTGTTCAAAAGCCTCTTAAACCCTGACAGGCATGGAGCATTGACCACCTCTCACAGAAGCCTGTTCCAGTCGTTAGTCACCATCTCAATCTAAACCTCTCCTGGTACAGCTTTGAACTATTCCCACAAGGTCTGGTACTGGATACCAGGGAATAAAGCTCAGTGCTTCCCTCTCCATTTCCCCTCCTCAGGAAGCTATAGAGAGCAATGTCTCTCACAGCCTTCCCTGCAAACTTTACAAACTCAAGGACCCTAGACTCCTCACAGAGCATTCCTTTCACCAGCCATGTTGCCCTCTTTCAGACACATTCAAGGACCTTGACAGTCCTCCTCAAATCATGAGGCCCAGACCTGTGCATGGTACTCAAGGTGAGGCTGAAGCATGGCTGGACACAGCCATGGGACAGTCAGCTCTTTTGATTGTCTGGTGATGCCTTTTGATGCCACCCAGGAGAGGATTTGTCTCCTTGGCTGACCCTGCAGACTCACTTTGAGCTGCTGCTGAGCAGCACCCAGGATCCTCTCTGATTTACAGCCATTGCTCTCCCCACTTACACGTGTGCCCAGTGTCATAGGCCCAGGATCCAGCATTTCCACCTGCTGAATTTCAGCCCATTAATCACAGACCAATGCTCCAATCTATCTAGATGCCTCTGAAAGGCCTCTCGTTCATCAAGGCAGTCAACATCGCCTCCCAGTTTTTGTCATGAACATGCTAGTGGTGCATTCAACTCCTGCATCCAGACTTCTGACACACATATTGAACAAACCTGGCCCTAGAATTGATCCCTGAGGAGCAGTGCTGGTGTCCAGTCCCCAGCCAGATGGTCATTCCATTCACTACAGTCCTTTCAGCTCTGCTCTTCAGCCAGTTCTTCACCAAGAAGAATGTGAACCCACTCATCCCACAGCTGGACAGCTTATCCATAAGGATGCTGTGAGAGCCAGCATCAAAAGGCATAACAAAATCCAGAAGAACTACATCCAGCACCTTCCCATCATCCACTGGGCAGGTGACCAAAAGCTTCAAACTCTGATTGTTCATATGTTCAGCTGTATAAATCAGTGGTTTACAAGCCAACTGTAGTGATTTAGTGTTCTTTTTGGTTTGTTCATTTATTAAAGTATAAAGGCAATTTAGTTGCGCGCTCAGCCTTGTCAAAGTTAGCATTATATATTTATTATATATTTCGTTATATATATATATATTTGTTTGGGTGGGGTAGGGTTTTGGGCTTGTTTTTTAGTTTAGCATGCTCCATCCTAAAGCTTTAGTTAAGATTAGATGGGAGAGTAGGATCACAGCCTTGGAAGATCAGTAGAAACATTTTTAATTAATTGCCAGGCTTCTCGCTTTGAAGCATCCTAAAAAGGATTGGATATCTAGGTGTAAATGTCCCTTTGAATAGATGTTTTCCTGAAGATATTTTCCATGGAAATCAATGCTCAGAATTCAGAAAGGTGCCTTCTGTTATTCAAATCACAGTGATTTGCTTTCTGATGGTTTACTGGTCCTGTGTCTTCTAAAGAAAACAGAAACTCATTAATCTGAAAATCTAAATGAGAAAGATGAATGAATGGTTATAGTAAAATAGCCTGAGAGATGGAAATTAAGACTCAAAATTAAAAAACATATAAAAAGAACAACGAAAAGAGAAAAAATATCTAAGAAAGCATATGGTGGGTATTTTTAAACTATCTGAATTCAAGTTTATCAACTGGGCAATGTCATTTCAAACAGAAGTAGTAAGCTCAACATTTTCAATACATAAAATATAAATAGGCTTGAAATCCCATCTTTACATGAGAAAATACAGCAAGACGCAAGCAATATTTCTTTGTCAGCCAGAACAGAGCACTTACAGCTCAGTGGATGAAAAGTAGCTCATTCATTCTGACTACCAGGAATGAAAATGAAGGTTTTGTAATTAACCTTAATTTAAATTTAAATTGGAATTTAAATATTTTTCTAGTAGTGTTTTTGCAACAAACACACACAAACACACACTCACGAACTCCCGTGATTATTCCTTTTCAATCATACCTCTACTTTATACATAGTCAGTCATACATCTGACTGTAAAACCTGCAAACATAAAACTACAAGCCCTTTCAGAGTATCTGGGAATAAAATATCATCATATATTAGCGTGGAAAGTACTTTCTTTAATTAGCAGTAATATGGACAAAAGCCTCCAAAAACTAAACAAATATATCAGCCAAGATTTTCAGTTCCCTAGTGTGGGTATCCATGTGAATGCCTCTGAAAACAACTGTACACTCATTTATATGACAGACTACTCTGCCATTCTGTCACAAATAAGCTATGAGAGGTAGAAATACTAATACTGTGTATCATGATAAAATCCTTATTCCAAGGAGCTCCTGCTCTCTGTGATGAAAAGCAGCCAATCCAGCAGACAAATTGAAAATTCTATGTGTTGACTGTGTGAGTTAAGATGCTGTATCCTTCTGTGTGTTGTATACAAAGAATAGTTGTTTCTTGGATTTGCTGAACTTGATAGTTCCCAGTTTTGAGCTTCAGATCTATAAACATATTAATGACTCTTTCCATAGTGCTTAATCAGAAGTTCTCTGTGCAGAGCAGCCCACATGAATTTCTAAGTCCTCAGGATGGACTTATGTTTAAATATTTTTATATGTGTATGCATTCACTTTATGCAATTAAGTACTTATTTTTTGAAAAAAATACTGTCTAATTTTTTTAAAAGACATTTAGGCTCATCCTTAGAATGGTGATTGTGCTTTCCCTACCAACTTAGGAAAAATAAATATTACCTACCAGTGCAAAATTTCAAATTTGCACTGAAATAAGGTAATTAACTTAAAATATTAATGAAATTTGTTCCAATTAAACTGAAAAATCACTCTCCTCAAAGAAAAAAAATTGGAAAATGTCTAATTTTGAGGAAAGCTGAGTCAAAATGTGTATAGATTTTGCTGAACTGGGGTAGAAAACCTAGTGGAAACTTTTTTGGTCAGAAACACAATGTGGCAATCCTTGCATTGAAAGAAACTCACGGCTGACTTATGAAACACTAATAGCATTATGAGGAAAAGCCTTAATCTAAAAAGATAAAGCTTTGCAAAGAGGTGGCTTGGTGACCTTTCTACAGCTGGTTAGTCTAATCACTCAGCAAGTTTGTCTTATTTAATTTTAAATTGAAAAATAAATATTTAGCCATTATGTTTTTATTTATGTTATTATTTACTTAATTAAAGTAGGTAAATAAGCCTTCTAATTCCCAGACCAAGTGTTAATCATCACATATGGAGCTTTCTTTAAAGAAAAAATATGTTTAACTAGTAGAGGAAGTTTTCTTATTTTTGTTTATTTTTAAAGCAAAATAACATGAAAAATTGGCAATGCATAAGCTTATTTTTTTACTTTATATTTTAAGCTTTTGTTTTCACTCTCATTATTTTTTTCATAAGGGAAGTTAGTGATCTGCTTCTCTCCAGCTAAAATAATGAGTGATGAAAATGTTTTTATCTCTGTACTTTTTTAAAAAGAAAGAAAATACGTGTTTTAATCTGATGCTTTGCATAGAGTTTTGTATGTTTTTCCCACCATTAATTTCCATATCCTTTGATGTAAAAGATGTCAATTAAAAAAAAAACTAAGAAAAATAATAGCATTTGCAAAGTATAGGTTCACGTAAATGTACATGCTTTGCTGCTTGAAAGAGCAAGCTAAAGGATCCCTGTCAATGTCTCAATATCTCTCACATAATTATGTGATTCTAAAAGCTCATATATTATAATTTCTCAGCTAAATTGGATGCATGCTGTAGGCATATGATAAAGCTACCCTTTAAATCCACACTTCACATGAATTTTTAGCAATTTAATTGCATTTATTATTACTGTAAATAGATTGTCAGAAGATAAGATTAGCTTCAGTGTAATTTTTAGTGACTCGATTGTTTGTGTTATGACAGTCATGAAGTAGCTGCTCAAGAAGATCTTCCCAAAGTTAAGCTTTTAGAAGAGCATCAGATGAGACTGCAGTTAACCCTGATCTTCCAACCACAGACAGAAGTTATTTGGGACATTTTCAGTAACCTCTGATGACTCGTTCTCTTCCTTTCTTTCCAGTGAATTATTCATTGCTTCATTTCTGTTCAAAGTTTTCACTTTCTTTTGATCACAGGCAATGGACTGGGAATCCGAGTTGTAGGTGGGAAAGAAATTCCAGGAAGCAGTGGGGAAATTGGAGCTTACATTGCCAAGATCTTGCCCGGGGGCAATGCGGAGCAGACGGGGAAGCTTATAGAAGGTAAGAAAAATGAATTATTAAAAAATGGAGCCATGGGACTGTTGGGAGCTTGTTAGAATTATTTATAACACACATTTGCTCTTGCACAACAGATGCAATTTTGTGTAAGGAATGAGAGCTAAACATCCATGATGCTTAAAGCACTAAAGGCCTGATAAAAAAGTGATTTTATGACTTTTATGGCCAGAGAGTTGCCATGACGAGCATTATTATGGCATGTCTTCAGTAATATATGTCAACATGCTGTCTGCATGGTCACATATCATCAGCATATATCATGAACATGGTTTTTGAAGACCTTTAATCTGTCTTGATCGTCTAAATTGATTTTGAAATTACCTGTATTTCTTAGTTGCACAGGTAAAACAGATCCAGTTCTCTCCCAGACAGATGCACTATTTTTTTTTTTCTTAGTTCTCTAAAGTCATATCTAATATTAATTTCCAATTTAAGGTAATCATCCATCCTGCTCCAACAGGTAACAGAGGAAAAGTGGAATACACTTAGACTTCTGTTTCAAGAACTGAAAGCATCTTCCTCCTTTAATTTGGTTTAAGACTGCATTAAAATTCACATCATCCTTTAGGCTGCCAAAGCTAGGTGGAATCAATTTGACTTCATTATCAATACATTCTCTAGTATTATTGCAATTTGATCATTCTGTCTAATAATTTATTTCTGTGATGACATGAATGCCACCATCTTTTTATAACTTCCTCTTTTTATAGCTATTTTCTAATTCACTTTTACATATCTGAATGCACAGGATGTGTCAGTCTATCCATGGACAAAAATAGAGTACATTTATTTCTAATTCATTCAATCTCTTTTTTTTTTCCCTTAAAAAACCCCTGTACACAGGGAAAAAAAAAAAAAAACAAAAAAATCCTCAAAAGATAGGTAGGAAGAAGAGTTCTTCCAGGCAGAATTCAATTCATGTAAGTTTTCTGAATGGTAAACAAACAAAAAAGTTATTATTAAATCAAAAGCACTTTTCAGGCAGAAAAACTGAGTAAATTGATTAAAGAATGTTTTTACAAAGATTAGTTTGATTATTTTGTGGATATTACAAAACAGTGTCACCTGCTTTCACCCCACAGCTTTTTACATCCTTGGTGTTTTCTTTGCCAATATTTTAATGATATACAACAACAACAAAACAGGCACACTCAATGTCAATAAAATTAACCAGAAAATTAATTTTTTTTTTTCCTATAGAGTTGATTCTGATATTCATTTTTCATGGATAGTATCTCAGTCATCAAATGATAGAATGGTGTTATTTTTTGTGCATGAATGATGAAAGAATTGACCTTAATTTTGTGTGTTTTGAAGCAAGTATTTGTTTTGGCTCCCTCCATACAAATAAATAGGTCTTTCATAACTGTGCTAGATCACGCATGCATTGTTTCAGTACCAAGCAAGTAAAGAGGAAAATGTGGTTATTCAACATTTCCCCAAGACTGGACATTTCAAGAAAGAGCAGCTACAGATTGGAATTATCTCTGCTCTTTTGCTTTATTTTGCCAGGAATTTTTCTGGAAATTGAAGTTTAAAACAGTTCCTTGCTCACCATATAGGTTTATTTCAGCAGTGATCAAGAACATCTTGGATTTACAGTAACTACAGGGGAAACCTGACATAGAAATTTACTTTTTAATCTGTTCACATAATATATTTTGAAGGCTTATTCCTATTTTAGAGAAAGATGAATATGACAGTAAAATATTTGTTCTTTTGTTTCATTCTTCCATCGTATGTTCAGTCATGTTTCTGATCCGACCTTTTAAAAAGTATCCCAGACTTGGATAAATTGGCATAAATCAACTCCATCAAAATCCCTATATTTCATCTGCAGAATTTTTCCATGCAATGTCTCAGAATATGTTTCAGTATTGATGTGTTAAATGTTCTCTCAGAGAAAAAAAATGCTTCCTGCAGAATACACTTTGACTATGACATACAAGACAAACATTTCCTCTCACAGTCATTTACCTTTTGGTCTTGCCTTGACATCTAGTTTAATTTTTATGTTATTTTAAATGGCTATCAGAGATCAACAAAAAATATTTTCTACTTCACCACGAGTTGTAGTTGGCTTAGTGGAAACATGGCTGGTGGCCATTTAACCTCTACCCTTCAGAAGTAGCTAAAATCTACTGAGATCTTCAATCATTCTCATATTGATCTGTGTAAATCCCACCAGATTGCTAATCTTACCAACATGGCTGATACTGCTATCTCTGAAAATAGAGGCTGGCCTTCTTTCCTTTTTCGGGTTATTTGCTGTTTCTCACACCGCAGAGAGAAAACATAAAGAAAACTTTATATGTCATTATCTGTAAATGCAACTAATTTTTTTTTTCTTTTTTGCTATAATCATGAGTCACTTTTCCTGATGAAATGCTGTGTGACTACAAATTAGAGTACAAACCGAGTCATCGAGTAAATGTATACTAATGTCATTACAAGTTAATATCTTGACTCATTAGCCTTTCTAAGAACTTGAACTACTTTGAAAAATCCCATCAACTTAATTAATTCCTCTAATTCTAAAAACACTGGGTCAGGTCTGAAAATCCTACCAATGGCATAAGAAACAAGGATGGATTTATTGTGGTTATGAAGGAAGACAAACTCCTACTTGCTCTCTGTATGACTGCATATAAAGAAATGACACAGACATAGCATTTCTATCCTTAGGGAATAACATAAAATTTTAGCCTATTTAAAAAGCTTTGGAGGAGTCTTAGTGCTGAAAAATTTATTTATAGTTCTGACTGGCAAATACCACTCTTCTCGGTTCTCTCACCTTGAATTGCTTTCAAATGTCAAAAATATCTCTGATTCATCACTCATTGGCGTAACAAAAAGTGGAGGTGGAAGGCTCATTCCACCAAGCTCATCAAGTGCAAGGACTGTGTCAATTTGATAGATGTGTCTGTGCTCCCCCTCACGTTGACAGAAACAGTTGAGCTATATTCCACCTGGTGGATCTACTGAGTGAGTGGCTTTTCAGCCAGCATTTTTCAGAAACAGAGGAACATAGAGTAAAGACCAGAAATAAAGTGTTTATGTGTGTTACCTACTCTTACAAATTTGCTGGATGCCTTCAGCAATCCAGTTTTCTTATTGGACCCTTCCAATAGGATAAGTGGACAGCCTGGGATCTGATGAATAACAAGTCTCTTTATTCCAAGTTTTCCATCAGCCAAACAAGCTGTGTTGCAGTGATTAGGTCATCTGACGTTCACTGAGATGAAGATATTCCCTGACTTCCCAGTCTCCTAGAAATTCTGGTAAACTAGTATGGTAAAGAAACTAATGGTGAACTTGATTTGGGGTGATCTTACTGCCTTTGTTTATACCTCACTCAGCAACCCCTGACACTAGCCTGACTTCTGTTAACCAGCCCTGAGCCCTTATGTGTGCATGTCTATTTTTAATATGTATGGATCATTTAAATTCTATCTTCCCAAGCTTAAAAACAGGGAAATCATATATAGTGAAGACAAAACCTCTTACAAAAAATACTGAAATAGAACTGCCTGAAAGAAAAACTACCTGATAGACATGCAGATACTGAGGGATAATGAAATCTGTTAAAGCTGTTAAGTAGGTCAGAGCTGACAAACTGCACTACTTTTGGAGAGTTCCATCTTGGATATGATCTTAGTTAATGGTGCCCTCCCCTCAGTCCAATCCTTTAGCACTTGTTTTGATCTAGATTAATAATTACTCTTCTCAGGATGCAGATGAAAACACTGTGAGGGTCCTCTCAGAGCCACCTGCCTTCAAGAGTAGGTAAAAGCACATCCAATGTCCTCAGCATCAAAGTCTAAGTATTGACAATAAGTTCTTAAATGTACTAAGTAGCTTTTAGACTTTGATTAACCTTCTGAGAAAGAGATGGTCAGCTTTTCTAAATTCATTGATTGCCTTTGATTGTGCTGAAAGTTTCCCAGGCCACATGACAGGTTCCCCTCAGGAAACTATTTTAAATGAGTGGGTCTTTGGCAATGCCAGAGATCTCTTTCATCTTTAGAGAACTGCAGTCTCAGAACTTTAAGATGCCTTCAGGAAATGAAATCGAGGTGTCCCTATTTCTTCTTATCCCTATTTATTCATTTTTTTCCCCCTTGCATATAAAGTCTTACATATTCTTATACTTTCAATTGTGACATTTCTATTCTGTAAGAAGACTTTTAATACAGCGCTCACTCTCTCTAATTCCATAATATGGGGTAAAATAACACTAGAATTCCTCAGGCTGAGACTTAGAGCCGTCCTTTGGACTTTCATAGGAGGGCACAGCTTATGACCTCTTGTATCCACAGACCATAGCCACAGTGTCAACAAGAATACTTTCTCACAAATCTGGACCCAGTAGAGAGAAAGTGTTCACTGCTTTTCACCAGCAGCTTCCCACACCAAACTGACATATGAGATGAACAAGGTTCATCTCATACCAAACAACATGCTGTTGCTGGCAAAAGAGGGCCACATCTAGACCACTGGGAAGTGATTTCCACCCAAAGCAAAATATGATAGGGGGAAGGAGAAAAGAGCTATTTGGATCACCTCTATCAGGGAGCAGCCTAGCTCCCCACCTTCAGTTCACAGAAGGAGGAGGCAGACCCAGGAACCCCTGTCAGAAGCCTGCCTTAACAAGAATGGTCCACATTTCCCACCCGTGGTGTGGACTTCGGCTTCTGACCTAGTTCACGTCAAGCATCAGGCTTCATAATGGAAGAATGTATTTTGAGAGATTCTTCAAAGGCAGAGAAGAAAAAGTCAGGGACTGTTATCTATATGTGCCCAAGTATGGGCATAGCTCTTCATTATTTCCAGAACAGGTAGTTAATCAAAAGGAAAATTATGATAAAGGCATAAGGACTTATATATGATGATAAAGAGAGCAGCTTCACTGTTAGGTGAAAATCTACTACAAAATAGCAATCAGTTGACCACCCAGAAACGAGAGTGAAATATAAGAGCCCTTGGTAGCAATTTTGAATCTGGGGAAGGCTGCAAATGAAAGTTGAAAGACACCCAATGTGTTTATGGTGTTTAAGTAATCCCTCATGCATGAAGTCTGCATTAAATGGAGAAAAAGAGTATTTATACTATCTTAAGTTCTTCCTCTGAGGAGAATGTAAATAAGGCTAATGAAAAAATAGAGAGGAGATGGCCAATGTGGGGAGATCATTAACTGTACTTTGGTTGTCTAGTGTCAATAAGATTAATCTGGCCATAATCAATATTGGGTAGAGGCTATTGGAATATTAGAGTCATTGTTTAAAGATTTTCCTGAGTTCTGGGCAATGACATCTTCAAATACAGGTAGCTTTCTCACTCCTCCAGTAAAAGCTGCCAGCTAGGTAGCTTCCAGAATCTGTTTCACTTAGCCATGCCCTGTAGTAAATATGTCCCTTCATGTGTTTTCAGATCATAAATTTTCAATCATAGCTTTTTAAGTCCTTGTCATCCTAAAGCAGGCTATTTACTGGCACTGGAAACACACGATTTCTCTCAAGTCCTCTCAGAAGGACAGCGGGATGCAACTGGATTACTGACCAGTCCATGAAAGGATTATAAATAAAATGTTAACAGTTTTTCTACAGGTCGTTTGATATACTTCTGGGCTACTTTGAATAACACCAAGTGCTGAAAAACAAGGCCAGACTGCTTCAGAAGGTCTTTTGCAAAGGCAGTACAGGTGTAATGTACCAAAATTGTCTCTTGTCATATCGTAGATGTGCTTTGCATGTTGCTTGGAAAATGCAGTGTGACTGGAATGGTCATGGGCACCTAAATAGTTGGAAAACCAGAACAGAAGCAGTAAGTCATTATCCTTCTCTCTACTCTTGTCACACTTATCCCTTAGTTATAGATGGGCACAATTGAAGCTCTGGCTGATCTTTTATCAGTCACTGACTGGTCATTTATTGGTGGGAAGTGCAATAGGCACCAGGTCTTCCTGAGTTTTAAAATACTGTAGTGAGCACTGCTTGCTCTTTAGATGGCTAAAATTGGAAACATTGATTGGGGCATCACAGTGAAAAGAGTTTTTCCAGTCCCCAAGAAGCAAAGATAGTGAAGAGCCAGCATCCTTTCTTGCTTCCCTCTGATAATTGCACATCTGGCAGAAAGTAGATAGCAAGATGAAGCTAGAAAATGATGAAACGAAATTAAAAGGAACACAAGAAGGGAAAGAAAATTTCTCAAAAAACCTCTGTAGATCAAGTCTTAAATGAGCAGTAATAATATTTTCATCCAGCACTTCCATTTTTCAGTTTTGCTGTTTTAATTTATTACTAGATTGGAAAAAATGTATTAACTTTACCCTGTTCTCTGAGTGTTATTCTTTGTGATTTATTTTGCTGTCCATGCTTATTCTGCTGGGTCAGAAAAGAGAACTTGCACTCAACAAATCCCCTGGGCTACAGGCTCCGGTATCTCTGTCCCAGCAGAATATGGCTTTTTCATATATAATGTGCACAAAATAACAGGCAACACCATTGTTCAGTTGTAAGCTTTGCCCTAAAGCTCTTTAGAAAGGACTTTATCTAAAAAAAAACCCTAAAAAAGACCCTTCAGCTGTAAATCTTAACTTACATAGTTGTACTCCTCTCATACATGTATTTTGTTCTGCCTTGTATTTCTTTTTCATAGGTAACAATCCAAAGTATAGGATTATTCTTGTTAAGCATGGCAATGGATATCCAAAATACAAAAAAATGCCTTTAAATATATTTTAAATTAATTTTTAAAAGGAAATTAGGTTAGTTGAAAGGACACCCTGCTGAAGTGTATTGCTTAACATGTTGGAATTAACCGAATATCTGCTAGAATGAAAAAAGGAAAGGCAGAAATCTTTGCCAAGCTGGTTTAGCCATTCCCTATGCTCTCCAACTGACAGTGGTTTCAATTCCATTCTTAATAGGGCAGGAGTTGAGTTGTCCTAAGAGTTCAGTTTGACCTTTTGCTAAGAATTGAGAAAGAAATCAGAATTATTGGAAGGAATGAGAATTGTTTCAAAACTTGTGTGGCACTTAGAGAAAGAAGTGGAAGTAGAAACAATTGCAGTATAAAAACTGACTTGGAAATTTATTGAGAGCTGGTTACTGTAACACTGTGCACAACTTAATTTACTAAATCTCTTTTGTGGTGGTTGAAACACACTTAGAAAATAGCACTTTTCCCTGCATCAGAAAATGTAGAACATACAGTTTAAGGAGTTTTAGTTTAATCTTATGGTGTCAGAAGGATATACTTGGGGTTTTACAATGATACTTGATTAGAAAACTTCTTGTTTTATACTTAATACTTTAAATATTAATTTCACTGAGGCAAACCAGGTATTATGAGTTTGTAAAGTTTCTGCCCAGAATGTAATTGCTGTATATTTAATTTTTCTGTAACAAAAATCAGTGCTTAAAAGAGATGTTGGAGAGTAATTTGCACCTAGGAATTAGTTGAGCAGCTGTAAAGACTGAGTTCTAGGATCTTTTTAAAAATTTAACCTAAAAAAGAAGGGAAAACTTAAGGGGTACTTATAAATTTTTTAAAGCTATGGGAAAGAAGCATTAAATGTAAACATATTCTGACCAGTAACAATATGGCCCCTTGCATAATGCCAGCTACCAATTTTTCACTCCTGCATTTAGTCTTGTTATATACCACATAATCTACTATAGTTTATACCTTCTTTGTGGTCAACAATTCTGAAAATAACTTGAACAATTAATTATTGATGAAAATCAATTTTGCTAGAAAAGGCATATTGTGCAAATTGCACGAGGAACTTGGATTCTTAATAACAAATAAACTTAATAACAAAGAAATAATCAAATTATCAAAACATTCCTATAGGTAGAGAGGTTTTTAAGTCTGATTTATGGAAACAAGAAAAATAATCTGGATACTTCAATCAGAGGGAAGAGGCAAATACAGTCACTAGATATTTCAGAGGTAATGAAGTGAAGAACCATCACAAAGGCCATGGGAACATTTGTCAGATGGTTTACAATACAAATTGTGGAAGATCACTGGTAAATGTCACTGGTGTCATAACTAGCTTTCAATAGCACTCCACTAAGATCACACTAGAAACTGCTACTAGCTATTGTAACTGCTACTAGCTATTACCTGGAGCTGGACAATTAGTAATTTTCAGATGCACAGCTTTTGTCAGCATTTATTTTTCAGGACCTTGGTGAAGGTTCCTGTTAGAAAGAATATCCAGGTACTTCTTTGAAAGAACCTTGCATGCTTTCAGAGAATGTGCCTGAAGTCTTTTTTCTCTGAGCACAGCAGGTACAGCAGCAGACAGTGCTGTCACCAGGCTGCCCACAAAGCTTTCTTGGCTCCTGCTGGCACTGTGCAACTTTCTGCTGTCCTCTGGGATCACACACATCACAGGTGCTTTGTGGTTCTTCTCTGACATTGACTGATACCACCCATCCACGTGGTCCCAGTCTTCCTGTCTTACTCTTCAGTAGCTACTCTGCTTCTGCTATATTCTGACACTGAGTACTTTTAAGGCTCATTTGTTGCCATAGAAGAGTTTAACTCCTTCTTTCATTATTAAAATCAAGTGGGTGTGTTTTTCTCAGAAGATCCAGGTGTGTTTCCTGTGTCAGTACTCCCACTATAAACTGGCAAGAGCTGGCAAGAGGTCTGTGACTTGTCTGGTTTGGGCAATGCTGGAGAGAAGATGGGTTTAGTTACTGAATCTAAGATATTCATGGACAAAGCTACATCTTCAGTCAAATTCCTTGAAGCGTGTTCTATCCCAAAAACCTAATTAGATCATATGTAAGGTCTGACTGGGAAAATCTTGTATGGGAATATTCAGATTTCTTTGGGAAAAAATAAACAGGTGATTGTATAATTTGACAGTAAACAGAAAAATGTTAATTAAAAGTGATTAATCTTTACCCAGGTTTATAATTCTGATTTTTGAGGATTACCATGTAAAATTAGGCAAATATGACTTTATATTTCTATACGAAATGCCTGAGAAAAAGCTACATTAACTGTACTTCTACTGTAAAAATGCAACTAAAAATTCAGCTGCAATTGATGATATTGAAATTCAAATTATCTAATTTATTAATGACTAAAGCTTGAAAACATTTAATCAAGCAGACATGGAGTCTTAAATCCTTATTTTTGCTCCATATTACAGCAAAATAAAAACTTTTTGGAACAAAGAACTCTATTAAAGAATCAAAACTTCTGGTGAATCCTTTAAGCCTTGGTAAAAGTAACTTATTTGAGACCTTTCTGAACTGTTTCTAATTAAATAATAATAATTTGTTGAATTAAATATTGCTTGAAAAATTAGGAAGATGCGTTGTGGGGTTTTTTTTATGTTCAGACCCTACATGTTTGAGCCAAAACTCCATGGGATCTGTATTATTTCTCCTTGATTGTAATGGAGACATTCAGATACAAAATAGACATAGAACAGTTTGATATCTCTCTAAATACAACAATAAGTGGAATTCTGTTAAGATCTTTGCATTTTATGGTCCATTTGAAAACTTACGAAATTATCTTCTAGGTACATTAATATGTTCTAGGAAACTTTTCAAACTGTTTTTAGGTACTTAAATATTATCACTTCTGAAAAAAACTGAATGAGTCGTGATTTGAGTGGTAGTGAGGGATCTAATTGATTAGAAAATGCAAGGATTTGCAGACAGTTACATTCAATTCAGTAAGATTACAATAATTTTATAGTATAGCTATTTCCTCTGCATATTGGTGTTCAGATTTCATGAATGATATGTAGTAGAATGAGCATTTTTAGGTCAGCATGTGCTGACATTTCCTTTTACAGAATCAAACTAGAATGTAGAATGTAAAACACTTGAAGGCAAAGAAGTTTCAGCCAGCCAACCTTGGTGTCTGGCAGACATGGGCAGGTAGCAGCTATGTTCTCCAGGGTCTGAGCTCTGTTTAGGTCTCTGAAGGGACAGCGCATCTGGGAAGTGATTCACACTGCATTTGTGAATGTAAAATATTTCCAATTCATCATGTAAATGGTGTAGCCGATCCTGACTGCTTTGATGTGAAAATGCAGTGGTTCAGTACCTGCAAAGGGAACAAGAAATCTCAGTTCTGGGCCTTCCCCAACACAGATGGTGTCGAGGTGCTCAGATACTTCTGCTCCTATGGAGAACTGTGTCTGAAATGATGCTTACGATTGAGTTTCATTAGAAACAAGTGTTAGGGGCCATTTTGTTTTTACTTGGATCTTGCTTTCTGATTTTCAGCTGGTCCATCTTCCAAATTATAAGACCTAAGTTATTATTTAGTTATTATTAGTGTGGTAATTCACGTACTTTCTGCAAAAACTTTAGGTTTTTGTCTTAAAAAATGCAGAAGTGCAACACAGTTACTTTCTCTTGATCTCAGGTGCATTTTCTCCTGGCATTATTGCATGTGTTCCTGTTATTCCCCAAAACATTTTCTGGCTATGAAACAGGAGCTTTCTTAAGAATTATTTCCAATGAAACCATAAAATGCTCCAGTCATAGCACTGTGATCCTTATTCCAACTGATTTTTCATTTTTTGGTGTATTACACTGACATTAACAAAAGGGATTGTTCATTAGTGTATTGCTATGTCACAAGCCTTTTATGTCTACTAAGTATCTCATTCCTATGTTTATAAGATGTTAATCTTTTGGCACTGCCAGTCCATAATAAAATGTGTAGAAGAATTCTGTACTTTCATTCAGATCTTAAATTGGATTTTTTGAGTAATAGTAAGGCATCACATGGAAAAATTGGGTGAAAAGTGTCTGCCTTCTGATACTATGGAAGAAAAGAAACAAGTTATTTGCAATTTCAGTGAAGTTTGTACAAAGATACAGAATAATGGGGCTGCAGCTCTATGTCTACTTCTGAATGCCAAGAAGAATTCCACTGAAGATCCACTCACCTATGTAATATTAAGTATATACCTATCAAGTTTGACTGTAGTGATCTTGCCCTGGAGACTCATTGCTGGCAAACCAAAAGGGCATGCTAATAACCAAGAAGTATGTTGGTTTTTTAAATCTTAAAAAAAGTCCATTAGGCCTTAAAGATGATACAGATAATTTGATGATAGAGAACAATCATCCTGTAGTAGTGAGTGCTTGTACTAGAGTGGTTCCATAGTTTTTGGAAGAGTAAAGGATTTTCTGTTAACTAGATTTGTTTTTCTTTCCTTTTCATAAATTTACTGCTAAGAGACCAATAACGACAAGTAGAGACACAGTGATACACATCTATAAAAAAGAAACTCAAATTAAAGAAACAGGAAAAAGATTTGAAATCTTTTACCTTGCTCAATTTTTTGCTCCCTTCCCATTCCAACACAGGAGGAAGCATGTCTGAAACAGCCTTTAAAGACACTCAGACAAGCAGGGGTGATTTTGATATTGCCCACAAGCTCTCTTCTATGAGGGTTCAACTTTCAGAGGCAATTCCTCTTTCTGAGCACTTACCAGAGCCAGAACACTGTTAACAACTGCTGTATTGCACAGCAGCACCCAAGTTGCTTTAACCCAGACCTGTATACTTGTATACTGCTCATGTGCAGTCAGACTGCATTACAAATGCACAATAAAGATGGGACAGGCCTGTGCTGGAAGACTAGGCTGCACATTAGGGCAGGCAAAAGGTGTAAAAGAGCAGGAAGGAGGAAAAAAGGGCATTAGGATGATCTGCTTAAGAGTAAAGGTGCAAACAGAGAAAAGCAGTGTGGTGAAAAACAAACTCCCATGTTCATCATTTACATTCATGATATATGTTCAATATTAGAATCTATTTTCATGGGGAAGATGAGTGCCATTTACCTGCCCATGTGCAATGACAGGGCCATTTGGTGGTGTTGACCAGTCACCCCAAGGAACAGGTTTCATTATTTCTTAGTTACTAGATAACGTGCTGAAGAGCACCACATGAAATTAACCTTTAAGATGACAGTAAAAGGAAATGAGTCATTCCATTCATCAGGGTGTGAGCTCTACACCTGCTAAATGAGTTCTGTTATAGTGTGAGTGAAGTGGAATCAATCCATATAATTCATACATTTGCTGCTCATACAGACAGTTTTGGAACTGCTAAGTAGAAATAGGCATTGACTTGTGTCTAGCTAAAGCAAAGTTATGTATTAAATTAACTTTTCAGATGGGTCTGAAGTAACTGAATGGAAAGAACTGAGAGTTTCTGACTGTGTGAAAGAAAGGATAAAAGGAATCAAAATTCTAGGAAAATGCTTTTATGGCTGATGCTAATGGGGAAGTAGGAACAGTTTTAGTCTTAGACAGTACTAAAGAAAAAAATATAAATCTTTCATCATCTTATTCACGGACCACTGTAGTATTCTTAGAAGTATCAGCCTATCTCAGTGATACTAATACCTCTGCAATTCACACAGTAGAAGCTGACTGATTAGTTGCAAAGCAGGGGCTTTCTTCTGATTAAATATCTGTAGAGAACATGAGACAAGAAAAACACTTCCCACTGTTTTGGAAGGAGTGAAGATCCAAAGCAGGAGCTGAAAATACCTTCAAGCATGACGGTGATCCTTGTTGAATATGATGCAGGCAGACTGATAGATATGATAAAACCTGCTTTACAGCAGATGAGCATGAAGCACACACTGCTCTATCTGGATGAATACCCTTCAGTGGTGCACAGGGATGGACTGCAATGCTGCCTCAGATGTTCTGTCTCTGAATGGAAACAAGCTAGGAGAGCACCTGGCAGCTACAGCAGATAAACACTTCTCTGTTGCCTACACTTACCCTAGATATGGAAAAATTTGGTGCCACCTAATGGACAACCCCCAGCTCCCGAATTCTGAATGTTTTACAGGAATGCTTTTGAAAGGCATCTAAAAAGGGATTTACCTGTATTTGTTAATGATTCACACAAAGAATTTCTCATTCAGTATCCTTAATCATGTATGTTTGGATGCAATATGCATTGTTTAAAGGTGAAGACTTAATAAGCCCCATGGGTAATACTAAGATTTCTGTATTTGATTGCTTTAAATTTATGAACTGGGGTCATCTCACAGTGTCCTCAATTGCATCAATATAACAACACATAAAACTAAATTACTGAACCTAAGTGTTCTGATCTGTTTGTAGGTGAAAATTAGCTAGCTATTCTGTCAGTCACATAAATTATTCTAGACCATCCTTAAGCAAGTTTACTGCTACAGCTCCATGGACATAGCTATCTCTTCAAGTAGAAATCATGACTATGTCAACAAAACATTTAGCCCAAGGGGTTTATATCAGCATGTGTGCACTTGCAGAGTATATTAGCAAAAAGGAGTTGGATTATGGACTATTACAATGACTGCTGCAATACGTAGTACTGCAAACAATTGCTATTGCTGAAAAAGCTGTTAGTGATGTCCTGATTGCATGTCATGTTCTTCAGGAAGCAAAACAGGTAAGAAAACATAAGAGTGTATCTCTTTGATCAGATGAGCCACTGATACAATAAATTAAACACATCTATCTCTGATATTTGTATAAATGTATTATGTTCATACATGTTTCAAGGTGCAATATCTTCTCTTGCTTGTGTGAGCCTGCCTTCCCATTAGCATCATCCCTAACTGGAGCCTGAGCATTAGTATTAGAATTGCAATTTGAAAACTATGTTTCATTCTCAGCTGTAACTGAATTCAGTGGTACAAGTAAAATCATTGTCAGTTTGATGAATTCCAATTTGTTAAACTACATTCTTTGAAGAGATGAATCTCTGAATGAAACCAATTTTCCATCTGCAGTTTACATTTATAGATTTTCAGGATGCATTATAGGTTTGGGTATTTTCATTTGCTGGTGAAGAGAGATACAGTAGAATTAGGAGTGTTCCTGAAGGCCTCCAAGCAAAGGACAAAGAAGGAAAAAAAATGGAAATTGTATTTCTATTGCTTCCATTCAATGGAATGAACTGGGGAAAAGGGAATGGACTTTTATTATTATTTTTAAAATTTATTATATGTGTTTCAAGGTCAGTTTGGATGGGACTTTGAGCAACCTGACCTAGTGGAAGGTATCCCTGCCCTTGGCAGGGGGTTGGGAACTATCTTAACAGTCCCTTCCAACCCAAACTATTCTATGATATTATGATTCAATAATTCAATACAGTATGTATCATCATCTGTTTAAAAAATCAAATTAGATGAATCTGTTTTGTTACTTTTAGAGAAAGTAATTATTAGTTTTGGTGAAGATAAAGAAATGCCTTTGAAATTGGATGAGTTCATGGGCAATTTAGCAATCCCTTAGATACTTTTCACCAAAGAAGAATTGCGCAGAGACTTTAATCTCTAAAGGATACAATATCATTTGTGACTCATTCTTTTCTTGTATTTAGTATGTTTGGGGGATTTTTAGTTTCAGATGGAATCTTTTATTTCTTGCCTATATTTTTGCCTTACTTTTACCTGTTATTGTATAACTGGTTTACAATATTTCACATATGCATTTGCTCAGCTTTGAGTGGAGAGTCCTTTAACTTAATTTTTTTTGTAGAATAAAGAAAATATGTAATTTCTATTCTTTTAAACACAGCAGCTATTTTTCCTTCTTTTGCCTGGGATAGAATATTTAGTGGTTTGATGTAAAAAAGCAGGGATGACTGTTTCATTCTCGAACACTGTTTGACATTAATGTTTGACACCTGGGAATAAGATTCAGACATGTTTGATAGCTTTGATGAAAGAAAAGATGTCTTAAATGATTAAGCTGTGAAGTGATCAAACTCCTTTGTCATTGTTGACCCACAATATATATTCGAGTTTGAGTCTACAGGTGAGATGTCAGTTTAACATTTATATTTGGAGTTTAAAAAATAATGCCTGATATCTCACTTGGGCATATATTTGAAGGAGAATAAGCCATTACAATACCCATATTAGCTACCAGCCCTGTTCTCCTTTCCGTGGTCATCAGCTGCAAGCAGGGTCTTGCAGGGCATTCTTGTGTTTGTTATCATGTTTAGGGTAACAGGGACTACTCCCATGAGGAAACTGCTTTCCCTGGAGTGGCAGAAATCTCATTTCTATAGCTATAGCTATCAGTCAAGGAATGTGGTATCATAAGTTTGTTTTGCTTGTCTTTCGGGTGCTTACACAGTGAATTTAGTACATTAATTGTGATTGTAAGAAACACATAAATACACAGGGACTCGCTGCTAAGAGATCACTTGTTTTAGTGTAGATAATGAGAAATAGCAGCTGCTGCTAATCAGTATGTGTGTGAGTATTCATAGAGGTTGATTAGGTATACAGCTGCCAGATAATCACCATCCGATCTTGCGTGTTCAGAATAGCTTCAGTAATTGTGCATTCAAATTCCTTTTAAAAAAACCCTACAGAGCATGACAAAGCTATGGGTGTAATCCTGCCCCATTTATTTGCAATGCTTTTTTGTTATGCATTAATTTTACATTTATTACAATGAACCTGTTTGTAAGAATAATACTGCTTCTTTGATCAAGTAGATCAAATTTGTATAAAGAGATGTTAATAAAAAATATTCAGTTGACAGTAACAAGTATGCTGAAGATGTGTAAACATCAACGGAATTTCATTCTAAGGCAGTGAGGGGAATATTAATGATTTAAAATTATTCAATTTGAAATTAAATTTAAATATTTTATATTATTATTTTAAAGACAATTTTAGTTGTATAGCATGGACCATTCTCACTGAGGTGTATGACAGTCATTGCAGGGCCTCACTTTCCTTTCTCTAATTCATGTTGCAGTTGTATAAGTGTGGTCTTACCCTGTTAGGCAGCTATGCCCCATGCTGCCCTTCTCTCAGTCCCCTGCAGTGAGGTGGGAAGAGAGACTCTATCACATCAAAACCCAGTACAGCCAGTTGAACTGCACTCTTAAGTATGACCATGCACAGGTTTTCATATCTACACTGATTAGATCTCTCTGATTCTATCCATTTAATCTGCTCCCAAACCACATTCAGCAAAATCAGATTTTTTTTTACTCTTAGTT
The DNA here is from genome assembly GCF_009819655.1 of Sylvia atricapilla. NCBI lineage: Eukaryota > Metazoa > Chordata > Aves > Passeriformes > Sylviidae > Sylvia > Sylvia atricapilla. The sequence continues at coordinate 14,510,293 of NC_089144.1, read as the reverse complement.
CCTAACTTGGATTGTGGAAGACAATGCTTGAGCTTCTAGGAAAGGCTACTTTGGGATCTCCAATCCTGGCTGAGCTGAGCAGCCTTAGCATCATGAGGGAATTTTTTTGCTCTGAACCCAGCACTGAAATTGGGCTATCATTATTGCTGCTAATCAGATGTTCCTAAAAATGAGTTTTATGCCTAGATTTATCACTAATCTTGGAAGAACAAGCAATTATTGAAAACTGAAATCCTGAAGTTTTTCAACTTTCTGTTAAAATGAAAGTTCTAACAGGCAATTATTAGTGTCTCTCATTTTTTCTGGCACATATGGAACCTGTACTTCTTAAAGCTGAATAATCTAACATTTATCACTAAATTCCTTTATTACTGGGTTATAGGGATACAGAAGTTGGAGAGTTAATACCCTGCCCTTAATATTTCAGAAGTACTACCTCCTACAACTCTATTGTTAGTAAGGTTTCTGATACACTTAGCTTTACTGATAGCACTTGTCACTAGGACATCTCAAAGTTAATGTACAATAACTATTTCTTTCCACTGTGCCTTTTAACACATAAAGAAACTGAGGCACAAAGAGACTAATTGGTGTGCTTGTGCTACTCATCTGGCTGGTTGTAGCAGAAGCAGCTAACAGGTTGTAGCAGACTAACAGCTCAGTCTCTGATGGTGCCGCATTAGTTCCCTTCACCTGAAGTTCACTATCTTTTAGTTTCTTCTTCTCCTTGATAAAGTACAGCTGTCAGTCTGCTAAACTGAGAAAAAAAAAAAAAAAAGTCCTTTCCATTTTCTAGGACAGATTTATCACTTTAGATGACAAAGGAGGGAATCAATACACCTATTTTTAGGTGTCTGAAAAGTAAATATCTTACCTCACCTTGTATTATGGGCTCTTTTTCTAACCATAAGTGAAGAAGGATATCTGAGGGATGTGATTTATCTCATTCCAAATAGGTGCCAGTTAAGATGAGCCGTCCTAAGAGGAACCTGCCTCTCTTCATTCATTAGCTACCCAAAATTCCTAGACAGCTACTGAGGCAAGACATGTACCTATTTACAGCCAAAAATTGGTACCTTGACTCTAAGCCCAAAAGAAGGTAAAACCAAAACTGCTGTATGCATATGTGTATGACAATTTATTCCCTGCAGACATACACACTGCTTTTCATGCTCTTTTCTTTATTGTTCTAAGTATGTGCAAAACTAGATGAAGAATAAAAGCAAAAGATAATTCTATGCATTTTCGTTTGTGGTTCACTTGTGGTTTCACTTGTGGTCTGTTGAAACCAGCCAATAATCAAACATTTTTTTTTGGCATACTTTCTACAGCTATGGACATGTAGGTGTCACGAATTTGTACAAACATACACTTGGTTTCTACAAGAGAAACATAAAACATGTTCATTTAAATAAAGTCATTGGAATTACAGAAAAATTTAGCTCAACTTGGTTTAGAACACAAGCAAGTTGATTCAGAAATAATATCATGGATTTACCTTATCTTGTATTATGAAGAACATAATTTCCAAAAGACTTTTCTTAAAAGGAGAATTATATGCATTATATGAAAAATAGATACGTACAGGAGATAAGAACTCTGTAGCACTGGCCAGAAATATATATTCACTTTCCTTAGCTTTCAGGTTACATGACTCTCACAAATGGGATAATAGTGAGTAAATTCTACTTTATATTTGAATAATCACATAGTGTCAGAACTGTAAAATTGCTCCCAGAGTACAGAGGATGATTATTGACACAGTAACTCCTATTAGAACACATCAAGTCAGGATCTCAGCCTATTCCATGTGACAGACTGGCATTTTAAGGTCTTCAGCCGTTCTCATTAAGACTTGACTTTTCGCTTAAAGTGGTGTTTGCTTACTGTGAGTCACAAAAAACTTTATGTTCTTGTTTCTGTATGACCTTAATTGCATTGGTTATGCATGCAATGCATAACCATGGCCTTTGCTCATTCCAAGCACGCTTTCAGTATTTAAATTATCCTAATAATTCCATTATTTTCTGAATTGGGCCCTGTAGTTCCTTAGGCTGACATTGCTGGAGACCAGCAAGGTGTTCACTGAGCAATGGTTAGACCCCCAGATCTGTGTGAGGAGAGGCTCTTCAGGAAGCCCCAAGGGACCCAGCATGTTGGGGGTCCTCATTTAGGAACAACTTTTTTTCAGCCTTAGTTCTTTCTCAGTTGCGCTGTTCTAATATACTGATTTTCTCCCAAGCACCAGAATGTCTATCTGCAAGTGGTATGTCCAGAGAGCAAGGGATGCCAGCTGCTGAGTCTACTTCACACCTTCTGGGTTCATATTTGTGTGATGTGCCTTTTGCACACTTCCAGAAGCAGATGGTTATTGCTCGTTTCTCTGCCTCATACCCCTATGAGACACTAGAAAATTTTTCTGGGTTACTCTTTGTCCTTTTTTCATTATCTCAGGGTATTTGCCCTGTTCTTTGTCTTCCTGCCAGTCTTTTAAAAAATTTCAGGCTGCACTTTTATTTAGTCAGTGCTTTGCTAAAGTATGGTTCTGCCTTATCTTTTTCAAGCTTTTCCTTACCTGAGTAATGTCTCCTGTGAAACCTCATTTTAAGGTTAGCAGTTAGGATCCTGATGAAATGCTAACTTGAGTGCCATGAATCACTCTTTTCTTCCAGCAAAATTCTTCTGGGAGTTCTACATACATAAATTCTCACTCCTATTTCATTCATAGAATCATAGAATATAATCACAGGATATCCTGAGCTGGAAGGGACCCAGAAGGATCATCAAGTCCGATGCCTGCCCCTGCACAGGGCAGTCCAAAGCACCACACCATGTGCCTGGGAGCTTGTCCTGGCAATCTTGGTGCTGTGACCACTTCCATGAAAAGCCTGCTCCTTTTCCTAATACCCAGCCTAACTTTCCTGACAAGAGATTCATGCCATTTGCTTGAGTCCTGTTGCTGGTCACCAGAGAGATCAGCACCTGCCCCTCCACTTCCCCTTGGGAAGAAGCAGTAGACCATGACTGGAGCTCCCCTCAGTCACCTCTTCTGGTGACGTGTTCTTGGCAGAACAAGCCAAGTGACCTCAGACTCCACCAGCCATTGAAAAATCTTTGAGAGAGGTCTCAATAGAGACCACAATAGAATGGTGTTTTATACAGACATTGTTTGGCATGTTTGCTGTCATAATTTATATTCTTAGGCAGAATAGAAACTAACTAATAAAGGGAGAGTGATTCTTTAGATATACACTGTAACTTTACACAAGAACTGTTTTTCTGCATCTCATGACATGTGACTCTTGCGCCTGCAAAGGAAAATTTTAAACTCAAATATCATTCCATTCACAGAAGTAACTGAAGGAAGACTAACAGAACTGCATTTGTGTAAAGAAGAATAAATTATTCCTCAAAAAGGGAAATTGAAATAAACTGAATTCAAAATCCACAAATATAAATATATAATGCAGGCTGGGATATACTAGTCTAAATTTGTATCTGACATTAAACTCCCAGAAAAATGGTTTTATCTATTTGCCATTCATGAAAGAGACACCAAGGAGAAATTCCTGCAGCCTCTTAGGTGAATCTTAAGGTGACTTGGAATTAACAGACTTTTTCATTCTACCATATATTATTATGTAATTTAAAAAAAAACACAAAAACCCAAATCCTGAAATCATAATAAACTACTTTTAAAAGTAGAAGGTTTGGGGTTTTTTGAGCATAGCCTAATAATGAAATGTGTAAGACTTTCAAGTCAATTACAGCATTTTACAGGAAGCTTGTTTCTCTGGCAAAATCATTATAATGCCTTAGGTGATGTTACTGAAAACAAAGTAAATACACTCTGCTCTATAGCTTCAGTGAACATTAAGCTGCAAAAAACCAATTTTTTTTCTAAAACACTGAATAATTACAATGCACCACAACATTTTATTCAGCATGTTATAACTGATAATCTGTCTGCAACTAAACTAATCTTTGAGGATATAGTAATGGTGAAAGCACTATAAACTTATCATTTATATTATACTTATTTTCATAAACAGGAACTCTAAACTTCATTTAACTTGTCAGAACTTCACTTAGGTCACACAAATACAAGCAGATTATCACTTGTTGCTCTAACATAGTTCAGACTGAAGGGTGATCTATGGAATCTTGGGCCAGTACATATCTAAATCTGAAGGTAGTGGTGGGGTGTATAGCTGCCAAAAAATGCCAAGTACACCTCAAATGCTAGGTTGATTTGCTCTGGCCATACTTTTATGAATGTCATTTTATAGTAGTATAACAGCCATCAGGCCTGGGAGGGTCCATTATATTTTTTTTAACTCAGTGAACAGCATATCTGTTTTTTAAGAATTGTGAGTGTTGTCTATATAATAATGATTGTAATAAGTGGAAAATATTCAGCCTGAGTGTGAATGACCAATGGAAGAGGAAGTTAAGATGTCTACAGAAAATAATGAGTTTTGGTGTGATTCATGCCCAGAAGTTTGGGGAAATACATTAACACATTGACTTTCATCAACCTATTTTGAATCATCAAAAAGGTATAGAAATAAAAGAAAAACAACTTTGAGAGCATTGACCATAAAATAATTTAGTGCTGAATGTCAGATGAAAAGTTTATATTGTTTTTCCTTATTCCAAGTGCATATTTAACTTTTATAGCTCTTTCTGGGATTTCAAAGTAATGTTTCTGAATTTTAATTCTTACATGATATAGAAAGATACTAATATTCACATTTTACTGTTTGAAGATGCTGGTCTATAGAGTCCAATTTCATTTTCCTCTGTGAGCAGTACATCAGTGAAAAATGAAATTCAAACTGACATGTTTATTTTACCTAAGAATAAAAAGTACAAACTATGAAGACGCAGAGAATGAACCCTAGCAATCTGGGGGTATAACTATGGTGCAACCAAAATCAGAGTCTGTATTCTAAGACTGTAATATTTAGATATTTTTAAATTCCAGTAGGACAGCACTTCTGAAACTTTAAAATGAATGGAAAACTAATAGGTTTTATACACAAGTAGAGTTGGAAATAATTACAAAATTTTAGTGACAGAGCAAACAGTTTTTCCACTTCTTGAGTGCCTTGGGTATACTAAATAAGGGAGGCTGCAGTATAATATTGTATTCAAAGTGACTGAGATTAACTTTATAGTACTGTACATTATGTTACAAAGGAGAATAAAATTCAAGAGATTTTCAGTGGTTCAGTTTAATATTTCTGTATTTGAATCAACTATGTCAAGACTTATATTTAGAGAAATCAAATCCTTGGATGATTTTCAGATTCCTTTCAATTTCAACTTTAATCATGCAACTAGTTTATGTCTGAAAGATGAGTGAAGAGGAGAGAAAATATTAGAATCATGCAAGCTGGGTGAAAACTGAAATAAATATTGTGCCTTCCAGTTTACAGAAACTCTAATACAAAGACTCTAAAACTCTAATTCAATCTACATATTTTCTTTTTTTTGGCGCTGTTTTATCTATAGGAATGTTACATCTACAGCCACATTCAGTTAAACAGTGCAGATTTATCACCCGGATGATGGAATGGAAGATATATTTATTAAAAGTGTGGGAGCTGATATTGCTAAAAATAAGTTGTTGTTCACCCAATAAAATAGTAATGAAAGAAAGATGCTAGAAAAAATTATGTATTTGATTATCAGGGCAATTACTAGTACTTCATCAGTCAGCAGAATTTCCATAGAGCAATGCATGTTTTCTTATCTACCTATTTTTTTTTGATTTTTTACATATAAACTGGTGACTTGAAGCCTACAAACTTTTGGAAATGTGACTATCATGTCCTGAGTACCAAAGACCAGTGACAGAATGCAATTGATTTTAGGAAAAAAAAAATTATCACAAGTCTCTTGTGATTTCGCAATACTTTTTTCCTCTTTTTGTTAATTAGGCTTGCATTCTTTCTAAGGGTTTTCTTTGCAACAGTACCCTTTTTCTAAAACAAAATCTGTATAGCAGTTACATGCTGAGAAAAAAGAGAAATCAGCTTCTTGCTTGCTTTTTTTTTTTTTTTTTTTTAGACCCCAGGGCTATCAGTCTGATCAGTTCAGTCTTGTTTAAATTGTTTGATTTTAAACATTTATGGATCCATAAGGCATACAGTAAAAAGAAAATACCCCAGTACTGGTAGCCTAAATGGATCTCTGTGTTAGCTAAGGCTGTTAAAATTCCATTTCCTTTCAGTTTGTGGCTTTGTTCATGTGTTTGTGGCCCTTCTGACCAAGTGAGTGACTGCAGTGCAGTTGCACACACTGTTGAAACTCCCACCAGTGGAAACCAGACTTGGTTTCCAAATCCTGGTACTGCAGTGATACTAGACTTTTTAAAGCACTTCCTGCTAGTCTTTTAAATTAAAGTGAGTTGTTGATGATAGCCTTACTGCTCCCTTGGTAAATTTTCTTCTGAAGCCATACCAGCAGGCTGTGATAAAATCAGGACAGTAGCTCAAAGTATTTTGTCAGTAAAATCCTTTTTTTTTTTTTTTTTTTCTTTTTTTAAATAAAGGATGTTAACTGCTCTCTCAAATACCTGAATCTTTCAGCTTTTGTTCTTGCTCCTTTACACTACATGGAAGTTGTGGTTTTGCTTGTCTTAATCATGAGGTTCATAATGTCATACATTGCACCCTATGCCATGGTAGAATTTGAGGGCACACATTAAAAAAGAAAGACAGAAATAAATTCAGTTCCTTCCTTTCTAGAAGCCTAAAGACCAAGCTCATGCTGTTATATTTGTATGACTGAAAATCAGGGGGAAATGAATTTTCTCATAATTACTGTTGCTTTGTTCCAGATGAAATGAGTTTAAAATCAGATCTGCTTTAACAAGCAAAAAGTTTATGTTTTCGAGCCATGGCTGGTAAATGAAAGGGGCTAAATTTAAGAAAAAGTCAAACCTATTTTGACATTAGGCAGCTGGCTTTACTGCCTTCTGAGCATCACTTTTTAGTCATTCTGCGCAGTTTGTTTTTCTGTAAACTTCTACAAACATAATGATAAATTCTGGCTGACAACAGTTATAAGCAATTCTGATATTTCAGCTCCTAATTCATGGAATCATATGGAAAATTTTGGGATATAAATGTGTATGTTTATTTCTCATATTCTTTCATTGTCAAATAATTTAGTCTGATTTATTCCATGTGGTTTTTTTCATTATATTTTATTTAGCAGCATGCTTTTCTGTGTGTTTATTTCCACATTTCACTTCATTATTTTTCCCATTTGTTATATACTACAGCACAGGATTTTGAGATTAAAATATCACCCAGGTGAAGACTTGGTTTTATCTCTGTAAGTGGTAGCAAGCTAAGTGTTTGTGGTTTTCTTTGCTGTGTGGGTGATGTGATTTTTAGATGTTTTGTAATGCATTGCTTTTAGTGAACTATTAATAATTCAGTATCTTGTCCCATTAAGCAATTTTTTCCCACTAGAGCCAGAGGCTTGGATTTTGACACTTGTACATTGGTGAGAATTTAATCTGTTTGGAGTCCTGCTTATGACTAATTAATTCAAACCATGCACCCAGTTCTCAGAACCTCAATTGTAAATCCCTGATATGAATCTAGGGTTTGCTTTGTGTACGCATTTCACCTTAAGCAAAAGATTTCTCATACTATCAGAATATACCTCACGTGATTTATAGAGGGATTGACTCTGCACATACTGAGTGTAAAACTTCCTTATACAGATATATTGAATCGTACTGAGTCTCCTGCCTCAGTCCTGGGACACTTGGAAGACACAATAGATTAGATCAGTACTTTTCAGCCTGATTAATATAGTTCTCTTTATATCCTCCATAATGAAGTATGTTCATCTGTTTTGTCAATTTTTTATGAGGAAAGATACAGAAGAAAAATTTGAACCTGAATACTACAAGGCTGATATTTGAAATGCGGATGCACATTTTTTTTCGTTAAAATTGGTTAGCCCAACAGACTTCACTTTTCTGTATTTTTGTAAGTGACAAAGTAGAGAAAATATATTTGAATCATCTAATCACATTCACAAATTAATTCCATTTTGAGGCTCAGCTTCTTAGCAGCAATTTGTCACTGCAGGAAACAGTTATCTTCCAAGACCATGGCTGGCCAGGAAAGGTCTGATATATAGAATGCTTTGGTTTCTTGCCATGCTGGTAGGTGTGCATGCTTCTGATATTGGAAAAACATTTTCAATATCATGCAACCCAGACTGTGGAGAGTGCATGTATGCTCTGAATCAGAGAGAATTAATCTCCATTCTTGTTTCAGCAGGTAAGTTATAGCTGAAGAGACAATAACATTCAACAGTCTAATCTGTGTGAAGTGAAAAGGCTTTGCTAATGTCTGGTGCCATTAAACAACATTCACTGAATGTCACATCAAATTGTCTTGTCAAAGCAAGGCAAAAGGATCTAACTGATATCTTTGTCAAAATCTGAGCCTTTGACCTCTTGCTGTTTTGTCTTCTTAGGAATGCAGGTGCTGGAATGGAATGGCATCCCCTTGACTGGGAAAACTTATGAAGAGGTCCAGAACATTATTATTCAGCAGAGTGGGGAAGCAGAAATATGTGTAAGACTGTGAGTTTTTCCCCATCTTTCTGTTTCCATTTCTTTTTGGCTTTTCATGGCTTTTGGTTTCTTTCTTTTTCTTTTTCTTTTTTTTTTAATTTTAATTTACAGTTGTTAAGGTGGAACCTTTGTTAACACAAAGCATCAATGAAATAATTAGCAAGAGTTCACTGTGATCGTGGGTGATCTTTTTGTTCTGTTTTTCTCTTAAAGTCAGAAGGAGAGATAAACTGAATCAGATTCTAGTAATTATGCTTTTATAAACAATGATAACTCCATTGTCAGGCCACAATCTCCTCTCATGACAAACATACATGAATTTTCTGGTGTTAGAAAAAGAAGATCGTTTAGTAATAACTTGACTTCTAGTGAAATCTGTATCCTTTAGATGAAAGTCATTTAAGCATCATGAGAAATGCATACACTTGCATTAAATCCATTAAAGATTTCACCTTAAAAGAAGCTTTTCTTCCCAGCTCTTTAACAGCATTGCAAATATATATCAGCTAAGAAGGGACCATGCTTGGGAGCTGCTTTCTGTCATGAACCACTACTCATTTACCTACTTAACACAATAATGAGGGTATGAGGAAAGAGTTTCTTTTGTCTCAGGCTTCTAATTGCTTTCTTTAGGGACCTGAACATGCTCTCGGACTCTGAGAACCCCCAGCACCTGGAGCTGCATGAGCCAGTAAGGCCAGGTGAGAGACAAGAAGTTGCTTTGAGATTATAGGACTGGATAAAAACTGAAAATTGCGTGTGATATAAGCTAAGACGTTAGCATTGTAAGTTCTGATGTTGCCTCCCAAATATTGCCATGGGTAGAAAGGCGACCATAAGGCCTTATATAAAAATCAAGACAAGGGGACCGAGTGCACTCCCAGTGAGTTTGCAGACATCCATTTGGGCCGGAATGTTGATCTGCTGGAGGGTGGGAAGGCTCTGCAGAGGAATCTGGGCAGATTGGATTGATGGGCCGAGGCCAGTTGCATGAGATTCATCAAGACAAAATGTCAGGCCCTGCACCTGGTCCACAGCAACCCCAGGCAGCCCTACAGGCTGGGGGCAGAGTGGCTGGAAAGCTGCCCAGAGGAAAAGGACCTAGGGGTGCTGAATGCTGTCAGCTTTACCTGTGATATATTATTGTCCTTTTTCCTTCTGTTGCCCCTAAAGTTTACTTTGCCCAGCCCGTGTCAGTACCTGGCCAGTGAGTTTTTGGTGTCCCCAGGGCCTCATCTGCCATCCTGTGTCCAAACCTTGAAGCACTCTGCTGTCGCCGCAGGCCTCTGCTCCTCTGAACTGCGTTATTAATCTGGAGTCACGAATACTTCAGTCTGCACAACGCAACTACTGCTGTGCCTTTCTGTATAGAAATAATTAAGAATGGGCAGTATAGCACACCGCTATACAAGGTGAAGTGTAACTCAGACAAATTTAGCTAGTAGCCATCTGGTCACCAGGCAGTTGCTGTGACAAAGCTCCCAGCAAACTGCAGCAAGTCCAGATAACACACATGTCCTAAGGCCTATGATCATAGAACCATAGAATTTTCAGTGCTGGAAAAGACCTCGATGAAAATACCTTAATACAAGATTTGTGGCCTGCTATATTGATGAAAAAACAGTATTTACTGGATACAGGAATAGCAAGTAGTCAGTTTTGTCATGTGGGTTCTAAGATGGCAGTGCTTTTGAGGGGGTTTCCTGCTGTTCAGTCAATACCACAACTGCAGGCTTCAGTCATTGTATCAGTCATATCTAAGCCAACTTTGAATTTATAACCACAATCTTACTAGTAATGTAGCCCCTCAGCAAACTCAGTGCAGATTAAGATTGCTTCACTCACCATTCTGTGTTCGGCTCTGGGTTCTGTGGTTTTGTGGCTGCTCTTTTATCTATCAGTACCTAAATTACCTGGATTGAATTCTCCATTTTTTAACCATGCAAAATTTTCTAGCTATTAATATACTTACCATCAAGCTACTTTTAGTTGAAAATTCATGTAACTGATAATAACTGAAAGGAAAGACAAAGTATGACAGAGCTTTGAAGCAGAGCTACCCACATTTCTTTTAATTTGTGAGCAGATCAACGCCACCAAAAGTATTGGAAGACACTGAAATCAGTCCTTTGGAAAGGACAAAACTTAGAATAAACCAGCTTTTTTATTAATGAAGAAAACTCAAAATGGAAAGAACAGAAAAAAGGAAAATTATTCCATTCTTGCAGGCATGCTTCCTCCTAGTCTGGCAATCTTCTAGTGGTTTCTAAGTTGGAACAACTCTGTAGAGTTCTTGCCATTACCTCTGAGGTTTGGCAGACTCTGCTTTAGAAAGGAGCAATCTCCATTTTCTCTGAAAAAAAAAAAAAATAATTATCCAAGCAGGCAGGATAAGGCTAAAGTCATGTTTTACATCCCTCATATTTCTGAGAACCTGGGAACCAAGCTGTGCCTAGCATCCTTTTAATTCTATTCAGTCCAGCATATATGAAATTTACTTGACTTCATTTCTGCGTTAAATAAAAATTGCTATCTCGAAAGGGTAAATTCCTCCCACTCATTCCTGAGCAGCAGGGAGGGCAAGCAGACTCCTTCTACAGATGCCTCACAAAGGTGTGAGTAATAAGGAAAGATGAATCAGGGCATTTGGCCTTCTTTTGTTTACAATTTTTCTTCTTTGATTAATTTATGGTAGTAAATTTTTGAGGCTTCTTTCTCTTTATTTTTGTAAAAATTATGTGAGGAGTAGTTCTGTTCAATGTCCAGTTGATTGTAAAAAGTTAAAATGAGATTTAACCTTCTGCAATAAAGTTCAGATACTTAGTAAAACTTGACCAGTTCCAAACAATGGATGATAGCACAGACCAGTCTTTAAAACTGTAATTTGCCTTATATTGGTTCAACAATGATCAGCAAAGCCTGTTTTGCTTCCCCTACAAGTATTTCCTCAGAAGGTAAAGAGCACTAGGAAGTAGCACTAGCACAGAAAGGTTGGAACTGGGATGTGAATATTGTAGGAGAGATGATTCTTTTTCATAGGATGCCTTTTGCATCTTCAAATTTTACAGGCAGATGACATGAAAACTTGTAAGGATTGTTATGCTGTACCTGTACCATGGCAAGATGAATTTGGATGTGCTGGCAGTTATCAAATAATACACATTATTACAAAACTCTCTTGCTTTAATCCAGTAGATAAAGCGAAGTCTCCAGGGGTTGATCCCAAGCAGCTGGCTGCAGAGCTCCAAAAGGTTTCTCTACAGCAGTCGCCTCTGGTTGCTTCTTCAGGAGTGGAAAAGGGATCTCATGTCCACTCTGGAACCACTTCTGCCACCTCCAGTGCTGTTCCTAGCCCTGGTCAGCCTGGTTCTCCCTCAGTGAGCAAAAAGCGCCACAGCAGCAAGGTAAGAAATTTCCAAGTTACGGAGCAAGAACATTTTGATGACAGGAAGAAACTGCCTATTCATCTTCTTTGGTGCAGCAAGAAATCACAGCACATCTTGGAAAACTCATTTCCTGGATAGCAGTGAATATTACTCTTAAGATACTGAATCTGGACATAAAGAAAGATCACATGATTTATCCAAGAGATTTCTCCCTCTCAATTTTTTTTTTAGCTTAATATTACTGTTTTTAAACAAAATAACTGCCCTTTACAGCCTTTGTTGCTTTTGCTTTTTTAAATGTATCCCACATGGTGGTGAGGTAGTCTTTCCACTAAACAAGCTGATCGTTCTAAGACCATAATTTCCCTCTCTGTACTAAACTACTGCCTAAAGTGCTACAAGCTATGAATAATCATAGCAATAGTAAGTAAGTCTCTGAAATCTGGGAAAGATCGAAAACAAAATTTAACATTAAAATGTGTTTTATCACTAGCTAATTCCTGTGAACTTGCAAAGCACAATTTCTCATTTTCTTTGCCACATCCTGTCCATTCCTCACCAGAAGTGCTTGTGCATCCACACACCTAAAAAGGGAACAGTGGGAATTCAGTAGCATTTTTTCACAAACTACAAACTAGATTATAAAGTAATTTGTCACATTTTTGCATTTTGTGTCTAAAAAATTCAAGACTTGAAGTAAAATTCAGTTCTGTGCTTAAGCAATTTGCAAGAGTGCTGATTGCTATTCTGAATATCCAGCTTCTGACACAATATTTCACATTGCAAAGTGCTTTCTAAACATTTATTACTCTGCACCTTTTTTCCTTTCTGGGACTGTCAGTTTCCCACTGGGTTATAGTTATGTTTATATTTTTGTGCTGTTGCGATTTTGCCTGTAATTTGAACAGTTGAGTTAGGTACTGCACACACCAGAACCAGCAAATGGTGTCTGATCATTTCAGACAGTTCTTCAATATTGCTTAATCCTTAAGTCAGCTGTAGTTAGATTCTCTACAGCATACTCTGGATATTGTATACATTTACGTATGAACTAGTTTGTCATGCACATGTTTTTTGCCATTGAGAATAATATGTTTTTGAAGTACAGTTCCTGAGACTGAGGGAAACCTGCCATCACTGTGCAGGCACTGCATGCAGAGAGCAGGGCTACCATCCATGCTGAAATGTAGAATCACACTCCTAAATTCACAGTGTATGGAGATTCAAAAGCCCTTGCTGTGCAGTTTATCCTGGAGAAGTGCCCCATTCTGTCCACTTGAGGAGACTGGGTTCCCAGGTTTGGCACTATAGCAGGTCACCTAGAAAGTTGGATGCATAAATTTGATTTCCTGTTTCACAGAGGATTTAGGATTCTTTTATGAAAATTAAGCTGTAGGCTTATAAAGATGAAACAAAACCTGTTAGAACTAATGTCTTTATGTAGGAGATGCAAAAGTCAGAACTAGTCAGGTAAATATTTAAAATATTCTTTGCTTGTTCATGAAAATCATGTTGAGAGGCAGTTCTTTCGTAACAAGCATAGCTCTTGTTGACTTGTATAGTTTCTGTTCATTGACTTCAGGCCAAGTTCATAATGGTGTAGAGCTCTGTTAGAAGAGAAAGCTCATCCTTTCTGGAACTGCTCTTTGCCTTGGGCTGACAGCACTTCTAGGCAGCCCTGCCAAAGTATCATGACAGACTAAATATCCACACTGCCTAGTTGCTTTTGCAACTGTTTTTATTTTTAGCAAGTACTTTTTAAAAGATTTTTGCATAGAATAAACACTCTAGAAATGTTGTAGTCTCTGCCCTATTCTGCAGTGCCAATTTTCTCATGTTTAATGTCAATACAGAGGTGATAGTGCATAATGCATCGAAGCCTGGCATTAACCAGTTTCACCTCAGGGTCATCACAACCTTCTTGAGCAGGTGTGATGGCGTTACAAAGCACCATCTCTTACACAGGGTGTGTGAGTGCATGCAGAAGTATCAAAATAATTAGACTGCAAATAGATTAGCCATCAAAGGATAGATTTAACCCTTGGAAGCCTTGAGCTGACAATATCTTGTGTAGACCTCTTCCTTTCGTAGTGTAAATGCATGATCATTCTATGGTGCAGATTACATCTAGGACATAAATGATCTATAGAAACATTTAATATGAAGAATGGATTGCTTTTTTTTTTTTTTTTCTGAATCCTCAAATCCTTTAGGTTCTAAAAAAGTCAACTGTGAAATACTTTCCCTCTTTGCAAATTAAGGATCACTGAGCCCATGATAAAGAAAGATACTTATTTGCATCTCTACCTCTCAATATGGAATCAGGTTTAAAATTGGCCCAGCTCTCAGCTGGGGGTTAAACCTTGAGAAGTCTCTTTCCACCTAAATTATTCACGTTTCTTTAAAATATATGGATAATTCCTCATGATCAGTTTTAGATCTGCTGACATCAGAGAAGACAGAATATTTAATAATCACAGCCTTGTAAATGATGCAGAGATTCAACAATGATATAGAGACATAAAAGCGCACATTTATTTTTATAGACTCCACTTTACAAACTACTCCTTAACCACCCTTGGAAGTCTCAATACAAATTCATCATGCCTGTTCCCTCCTCTATAAACTCCTCCTACGTTATCCATACTCATAGATTCCATATTGAATGACATTCGTTATTCTTGCTTTTCCAACTCATGAAAAATGAAAGCATTTAGACTATCTGGCAGTGATTTCATAGCCACAGCACAGCTCCATGTTATTTTTGGTGTTGTCGGTATTGTCAGTGCTAGTACAGCCTGAGGTCAGGACTATTAAGTATAATAAAATCCATTTGTAGACGTAAAGTATGAGAAATGTAAGCCATTAATGCCCTACTTTGAAAGACTGCATGGTGCTCAGGTGGCTCACTGTCTTTGGCAAAAGAAGTGAAATTCAGTCTCTGAATAGTCTTGTCAAGGACCTAACAAGTTTTAAGAGTATTTTGCTATCAATCTAAAATTTCATTTCAGATTCAGAACATTTGATAGACTGCTGATGACTTATTTTAGCTGTTGGATGGATTAAACTTCTTTAAAGCTTTGTAAGCTACCAAGAGAAGCTGATTATAAAACTTTCCATGAGAATTATTTTTTCAGATGCAAATGCATTTACAGACAAATCAATTTTGGTTTGGTTTTGGTTTTTTTTGTTTTTCTGGTAAAGCTTGTGTTCATAAAGAAACACATCTAGAAAGCAAGGTAAAGCAGTAAACCAAACAAGAATAAGGCAACACAAGACAGTAAATACATCCATATAACAGGCAGAGTAGGGCTAGTTTTCTCCTGTGTTTTCATTATGATAGTGTTTAGCTGGGATTTTGCTGGGATTAGTTCTCATCTGTAGATCTGACTGATTGAGAGGATGTTTCTTTAACACAAACCGGAAAAGAGTAATGCATCACCTTAACTTTGTGCTGTGGTGCAGGAAATTGTGGTGCTGTGGGCACTGCATTGGCCTAATTTAAAGCAGTTGATGTCCAAGATCCTAAAAGAGCCTTGAAAGGTTTTCTTGGAGTGCGGGGCAGCACAGAAGAGGCTGGTGGGTTTTACTCTTCTCAGAAAGTGATAGAAATACGAATTACATGGAATAATGTCAGGCAGCTGCTCACATCTGGAGGAATAGGAAATGAGAGCTTCCAGACCAGTCTCCAGAGAACAGCAAGTTTGTCCTTATTTGCACCCTTTGCTTTCTGCTGCATCAACCAAGGAAGCAGATATGGAGAGAATGCAAAAATATTCAAATCCTACTACAGAAACAGAGCTTTCTTGCTTGACTGATAGCTTGCAGATTAAAGGTTGGTCCAGAGTGGCTTGAGGCTGCCAACATTTAACAGAAGAGCATATTTTTGTGAGTTCAGGATTCTAATCAAGTGGTGATATTATTTTCTACCAACAAACAGGAGGGAAAGAAAAAAGGCAGAGAGAAACATTAAGGATTTTATTGCTTTTTGTCAAAAAACCTAGACAAGTTTAATGATAAAGGAGAGAGGAAAGTGATGACAGAAAATTTAAATTCTGTGTCACAGAAAGTGTGGGGAGGAATTTGAACATGAAGTTAGCTGAATTGCCTATCAGGAAACATAAAATAAAGTAAAAGACATTATATGAGGTGGTTTGCAATTGCATAATCCACTGATACATGTCACTTAGTTTTAGTACCATTTCCACTCTTTCTACCCAATTTCACCTGAACTCAGTTTAAATCAGAGTAACTTTTGCCTCTCTCTGCCTTTCTCGTATTGACAGAAATATATGTCTGTGTTTATTTGGCATCCTTTCTTTCTCTTGGCAGCACTCATGTTTGTTAGACAGGGTTAATGCGATGTGGTTTGTTCTCCCCTTGTCTGCTCAGACTGTAAAGATTTGGTGCTGAAGATGTTTGATTCTGTACCTGCATAAAGGCTGATCAAAATGACTGGGCTGGACTTCAAGTGCTGTCCAAATACATTAGTTTTAACTGGAGACAGGTTTTCTGTTTTTTGTGGGGGTTTTTTTGTTTGTTTGTTTGTTTGGTTTTTTGTGTGTGTGTCAATACAGCAGCATAAACCATGTCTGTTAAAAAAGTTAACTCTGAAAATCTATGTATTTTTAATCTGGCAGCCCACGGAAACTACGAAGTCTGCTTCTCATCCAATCACTGGAGAAATACAGGTAAATATGTAGTTTTTGCTGTGTAAATTGTTGTTGATATTGGCTGTGCTTTTCTGTGAAATAAATTTGCAGAAGTCTATCTCCATCAACTTATTTCTTATTCAACTTCAATCCCTTAAAATGTTACTAGTGTAAGTGCTTGATTTTTGCACTCGCCTTTAATGTTGGATTATGAAATGCAGCCGAAGAATGGAAACTGTTCCTGTTCCCAAAGGCATTAAAAGGATAGTTATTTCATTCTAATCCTTGATCTTTGGCCACTTATTGTTGTTTTCCTTAGAAATTCCCAGTCTGTTTACATGGAAGCAAGAACCTCTGGGGGTTTCTTATAGTGCAGGGTATTAATTTCCATGCCATACCAAGTTTATGGTTATCCCTTAGATAAATTTACTTTAGCCTTTTAAAACACTCTAAACAGAGAACAGCAGAACAATTGAAGCTTAACTTCCTGTAGATTTCTGGGGGTTATTTTTCTCCCTTGATTAACCTCTCTATTTATGTTAGTGCTAAGAGTTTTTCCATAGTATTATAACATCCTTGTCAGACTTGGTCCTGGTAGATATGTGAGTTAACACGCAATAAACTGGCTATTGTTCAGAATAATATCAAGGTTTCAAATTTCCTTTGCTTTTTTCTAATTGGAATATGGGCATTTCCCTTTTTATCAAGGTCTAATGAACTAGCAACTCATTCTAGTCAGGAGACAGAAACTTCTGAAATGTATTTATTTGGAGGGAACATAGAAGTCTAAAACTCATTTTATTCAAAGAGTTTAGGAGATATTGAATCACTCAGAAAGTAAAAGTAACAAATAACCCTACTGTGTTTTAATGCATTCACTAGCTTCAAATCAACTATGACAAACACCTTGGCAACCTTATCATCCACATCCTTCAGGCAAGAAACCTGGCTCCCAGAGACAACAATGGTTATTCAGACCCCTTTGTGAAAGTTTATCTTCTTCCAGGGAGAGGGTAAGTGTAGGACAAATCTTAACCTGAACTTTCTTTTAGTTTAGGTTTGCTATGTGTCATTAATAAACAGGACTAAGAGTTATTGCTATAGAAAATCCATGTGCAACACCAGCAAAAAGTGGTGGATTTTTAATGCAGAGTCAGACCCTATTCCCAGGAGAATATATTTTGCTGATGATCTTAGGAATTTTATGATCATCCCTGTAGATATATGGGGGGTTATTTTGTGTTTCCTTTTAAAAATTACAATACATGTAAAAAAACATTTAAAATAACAACAGTCTAAATGGAAATGTACTAAATAGATACAATACTTTCTGTAATATAGAAAGTTGCATGATAAGTTTAGCATGGAATGGTTGCTTCAGCTCAAGACAATCTGAATTTAGGATTGATTTGCAAACAAGCAAAATTAAAGTACCTGAGATAGATTTAAGGTTACAGTATAATACATAAGCCATGAAATACTGGCCAGAAAACAATCTCTCCATACATATTTAATGGAGAGAAAAAAAAAGGCTTTTTTTTTTTTATGATTGAAGATACCATTTTAGAAATACCATTATTTTTCATTATTTTTTTATCTAATGACTATACAACCACTTTTTAATGTAATGACTATACAATCACTAATCACTTTTTTAAAAATCATTGATTTTTTTTGACTCTGTAATTACAAATAGCTTATTATTACTTTCTTTAAAAAATGTGTTTCTGTATCAACAGTATTATAATTTTTTCCCCTAATGTTACAGAATGTCATATATATGTGGAGAATGCATAAGAATACATGGTTTTGATAATGCTCCTGACTACAGTGACACAATAGATACGTCTAAAATTAAGCTGATGGATCAGACTCTATATTGCAAAGACAGATTCCTGCAAACTCCCCTGCTTGTGTAATAATTTTCATACTACAAGGCTCTTAGGATATAACAATAAAAACAAAATCTGTATTTCTATTCTACCCAAACTAACAGGAAAATGGATGCTCAGGTCACAGTTACCATTTGCTCCATGGGCAAGCACCACTAAATGCATGAGTGGTACAAATAAAGCCACACATTTTCTTTTGTGGCTTGCTAATTCCAGCTATACAGTATTCAATATTGTCCAGTAGCACAAAACTATTACTGAATGTAAGGGGAAGAGGTGCTAAAGCTTGAGAAGTTTTTAAATGCACCTAAGACTCATGTAAAATGTTTATCAAATCAATCTTAGTGGGAATTTTGCAGGTATATTCACTGATGTAGAAATAAGACTTTGAACTAAAGGCATATTCAGACAATAACATATCAGGTTAAACTTGTTGCCAAGTTATGAAGAATTGGATTTTAGTCTTGTTTGGGTTTATTATTTTAAGACGTACCACTGTTAGTTTTGTGTGTAATTTGGGCCTTTAGGGAATAATGAAAATTGAGAGCTTCTTAAAATCCTAGACTTGTTTCTGAAAGAAACGTGAGTTGCTACTGAATAACTTTTATTTGTAGTTCAGTCCATGCTAGACTTCTTATTCTTCCTAATGCCTCCATTTCCTTTGATTCTGATACTAGAAACTACCCATTATTCATGTTTTCTTCCATCTCTGTTCTCATTTTCTCTTACCCTGCTTCTTCTGTGTTCCTAACTCTGTAAATTCTGGATATGCAGACAAGTCATGGTTGTCCAAAATGCCAGGTAAAGTGCTCTGTCTTCCAATTTATTCTTTCATTTTTTGTATGCATGAATGGGATAATGAGCATGTACATTGAACTGCAGATTTCTCTTGAGTTCTGATGGCATGAAACTGTGGTATGGTTTTTCTTTTTTTTTTTTTTTTTTTCATTTACTAATTAGGTCATTTCCAGGAGCTGGAAACAAGTAGTTAATGCTCCTTGGTGCAGTATTACTCTAAGGCCAAACTCTGATGACAAGCCAAATGTTTTTTGATGTTTGGAAGAATTTGGTTCAGAGAAATCTAAAACTCCATTCTCACTCACTGAAAGTTAAAAAAAAATTAACTGAGAACCTGTATCAAAATTTTGAATGGTGGTACTGCCAAGAGAAACAGGACCTTTTTGATAAAGAAATGGAATATTTTTCTCTATTTACCTTCCACAGTGTGTAGACATTAAAACCAGGTATAATTCTAGATAATTGCCCAAATGGACAATTAAATCTGCTTGAACTAATTAGTGGTAAACAAACTTAAAATTTACTTATTGAAATTAGGAGTGCCTTGTTTGTCCCAGAAACATAAGGCAAAGTTCAATTTTCAAGACATGCTAATGTCAACCCAGGTTAAGCATATAAGAAATATTCCAACCCCAATTTTAAATTTGTTTAAAAGTAATAACCTTACTGAACAAGTGAGCAGATTAATTCCAATAAACAGATTTCTATCATCTGTCTCTTTAATTACTAAAATTATTTAATGAATGTGTTAAAATTACATGTTTCATATGTGTATTCTCTTCTAATTTTTAGCAGTTATTCTATTCTGCTTTTTTCATTGTATTTAATACATTATATTATATATTAATAAATTAGAAATTAAGGAATCAGAGAGAAAATATAAATAAAAGAGATACACAGTTTGTATCTTTTCACATAGTATACTCTTTGAATTTAAAATGCAAATTATTTTATATTAAGTGACATACTAGTGACTGGTTTAATGAATGCATTTTATTAAAGCGTCTTCATCTGTTAATCGGTTAATTGTTGGGGGAAGGAACATCAAGGGTATGAAAACTTGATGTGTTTGCTAGCTCCTTCCCTTCAGAGGCCTAGGAACCTTCATCTGCCATCCAGCTTAGCCTGGTTCTGCACCTCCCTAGGAGTGGTCAAGGTGTCCTGCCTCACTCTGCAACAGATACAGACCATAGATTACATGGATGTGGGATCAGCTCACCCTTACAGTTTAGATCCAGATATTCCATGGACTTCACTGGGAATATTTCAGAGCTGCCATGTTAACAACAATTTCATCTTTTGCAAGCTCTGGAACTCAACACTGCATGAATCACCTTCTCACATACTTCAAAAAAGAATCACAAACTTTGAAAAGCTGATGAAGTTCTACTGTTTCAAAAAGAGATCCAAGGAAGGAAAGGGAATGTTAGTGACATTTTCTTGGCTGAGTGTGCAAAGGATTCTTTCCCACTTTTTTCAGGAAATTAAAGTATATCAGTTCCCTAAAACCAGTAGATCACAGGACACCTAAACTGGATGTTCTAGGCAGAGGATACTTTTCTCCTACCAGAGAGTGGGAAAAGAAGGCTACTGAGGTGCTTTAAAATTTTAGCTGCATTACTTAATGCTATTTATCATCAAAATCTCGTTTCAAAATGAATCCAGATTTTGTATTTCAGATTTCTTTCCAAGATTTGCAAAAATATAGCTTTGAGTGAGTTTCTTTTTCATACGATCTTGGTTCCCATAGATTTTAAATCACCCTTGCCATTGTGTGCTATGGCTGATAGAACTCTGGAGAGCTGCTGCTTTCTTCTCATAAGCAGAGGTGATCAGAGACTTTGTTTCACAGGTCCCAAAATCCTTCAAAACCCTTTATTTTTCAATAAACTGAAAGAAAGTGGATAGTAAGATTTCCAAGAAAATAAGTGGAAATACACAGAATGACTAGAGAAAAAAAAAAAAAAAAAAGAGAGAAAAAGTAGCTGCCTTGACTTCAAGATATCAGGCTAGTAGGCAGCCTGGATAGGACCACTTCATTTTGGACAATAAAGCCACTCTGCAATCCAGATTAATTAGATGGGATCACTGCACAGCAGAATTGAGTTTATAGAGTGAAACTGCTGGTGCTGAAATCCCAATATCAACATATGTTTTCCAGCAAAGTACATGTATCTTTCATATAACCATAAATCAGAGCCTGGTACCAGCTATGGAACATCATTAGTGACTGGCTGATTAAATGTGTTCCTGAGTGATCCTTCTCAGTTCACCTCATATGAAAGGAATTAGACCTTCAGTCTGGGACCATACCACAGAGTGAAGCAAAACAGTTCAATCAGAAGTGAGGATAGTACACTGCTAAAAGTTATTGTAGGGGGACCACAAAGAGTCTAATATGGCATATACAAGTTATTTTGTGCCATTTTGTCTATGGAGAACTATCCTGGGAAAAATTTTGTTCAGCAATAGATGTAGCAGGTATATACTTGCAGATTGATGAAAAGAGTTTCTTTACCTTAAATCTTATGGGTTTTTCAAAGTATTAAAAGTTTCTCACGTTCTACTACCCAGCTTCTTTGAGCTGTGCATAAAATTTATGTTAAATTAAAATTGGAATGAAAGCAAATCTAAAATCAAAGCTTACAGAGCTAGATAAATCCATATTCTGTTTGAGATTACTGTATTGCTTTCTCCACACTCAGGAAATGTAAAGTACAATATAAAGCATTAGTGATTTTTCTAAAAAACAGATTATGCAGCCAAACCTTTGTTCTTGGCTATAGACAACAACAACAACAACAAAAAGTCATGATCCTGATGCCTTTTTTTCTCCCAGTACAGTTAGAGGGATAGGCAGAGAACAGGATCAATAAGAAATTAGTGTTTCAATCATTAACAGGATATTAGTTACTTTATGGCATTCATTAAATGTGTTTGTGAGATGGGATTCCTGTAATTAGAGATTGCAACCTATAAATATAATAAATCTGTGCTACTTTAAAGTGCTAATGGGATGATCTTGGAAAAGAAATCAATGCATAATCACATCAGTTTAGAATCAGAGCCCAATACATTCAGTGAGAGGACAAAGTCTATGTGCATGTACTGACTGATGCTTTATCTCAAAATGGTTTTAGGCAGAGCAAGCCCGCTGAAGAGTCAGGAGATGCTTTAAAAGACTATCTCAGAAAAGCAAAAAGCATACCAAAGAAAAAATTTCAAAGGCTGTCATTGTCCTCTCATAGCCCTGAATTGTTTCAGAAATGGAAGATACAGCTCTTTTCTTTTTCTGTTTTTGTGGATGTTTTGGGGATTTTTTTGGTTTGTTTGTTTTTTGTTTTGGGTTTTTTTTTTTCTTCTTATTAGAGCTGAAAGAAACAAAAGATTGCTAATGTAATGTTTTATTCTTTTGTTCAAATTCAGTGCTGAGTACAAGAGGAGAACTAAGTACATACAGAAAAGCTTGAATCCTGAGTGGAATCAGACAGTCATTTATAAAAATATCTCCATGGAGCAGGTGCGTGACTGGTGGTGCTCTCCAGTGCCATTTGCTGCTTTATTACTGGCATGGTCTGCAGTGCTCACTGTGAAGGAAGCAGTGCTACTGGCAATTCTCTGACCCCCTGTAAAATCTTACCAGATTTAGGAGAAATTCTGAATTCTTTCCTTGCCTCTGATGGAGTTTACTATGGAAATACTCTTCTCTTGCCCTTCTGCTCGTTAAAGTGGTAATTTGTGGGGATTACACTCATAATCATGTTATAAGTGCAGATGTGACAATTTAAAAAATGATAATGGAACAAATTAATGAGGGAATAATTAAGACGTAATTTTCTGAAGTAGAAATCAGTCACTTCATTCCAAAAGCCATGCAAGCTCACACAAAGGACAGTTCCTACCATTTTTTGTTTAAAAATATTTATGAAATGTCGATATACACTTTTAGATTTGTCAGCAATTTATATCAATATATTGAGATATGAATCACATGAAAAAAATTAGAAGATATTTGATATCATTTGCATAGAAAGATTTAACTCACATCTGGGAAGGATGTCTGCAGAGTCTTCTCTGTTTCATGGTGGCTTCTTAACTCCAACTGTGCTTCTGAAGCAGTGTGAAGCAATTGAGTCCTATACTCCTCCATCTCTCCTCATAAAGGACTTTTTACCAACTTGAAAATTATATAAAAGGCAAAATAATGATAATTTCAATTTTTTTTAAATTATGAAGTATGTTTTATAAAGTACTGGATTTGCATACAGTCCTGAATCTTTTTGCCTTTCATTCTGTTTTGTTCTTGATACTTTCAACTTCACTTTACAATGCCATTTTGTCCTTCTGTACTTTTTAAAAAGCCCAGAATAACCAGGCTCTTTAGTGAATAGTTTTCCCAATGCTTTTAATATTCTTCTCCATCACAACCCCAAGACCGCAATACAATCTTCCCAATTTCAAATTTTGTTTTTTTCCTCTTCTTGTTCCTTGAGAGGAACATAGATTAAGATACTCATTTTTGCATGGAACAAAAGCCTTCCCACAGAGGGATTTGCCTTGCTGCTCGTGTAATCTACACGTGTGGACTTCACACAGATTTATCTCAGATTTACTTCAGAGGTGACCTGGTATAGGTAGTGCTTTGATGGAGTTTTCTCACTGCTTCATGCAGGCTTTTATAAATGGTAGCTCTTTGACAATTAAAGCACCAGAAGGAAACCACACTGATGTTTGCCTAGCTTCAATATAAACCCTAAATCTTCTTGGTTTGGTAAAAGGGTTTGGTAAATCTTTGAAATATTTCCAAGTTCAACTTTTCATCTAAGAAGGACTCTTAAGTTTTCTAAATTTGCTTGGGGGTTCTGCTGTGAAATTTCACAGAGCTGTCGTTACGAGTGCTGGGGTGTTGTAAATTCAGTGGCTGTTTGGTGCTTTGCAAACAGATAATGATATTAATCTAGGATTTCTTGGACACTGATTTTAATGACAAAAAAATCTTATAACTTTGATGTCCACTTTTGGAATAGTATTTGATGAAATTTGCCTTTAGTTTGCATGCTGAATGCTTTGCATTTTTGCTTTCTGTTTGCAAATCCCCTCTTTTTCCCTTCCTCTGAGACTGTTAACTGTTACTCACTGTTTATGGTTTAAAGTGTGTAAAGTTCATTTGAGCACCACATATCTTTTATCCTTTGGTCTCTTGTCACACAGAATTGTGTGCAGAGAACACTGTTTCCCTCCATACCTTTCCACGGCCTGTATCTACTGCTAAGATACAGGTGTGTGTGACTTTTCTCCTAAAAAATTCCATGCCCTGGCATAGACAAACTACAGTGAAGAATATTTCTAAATCACAAATAATTCAATGCTGATGATAAGTATCCTCTACAGTCTGAAGAACTTTCACCATGTAGGAGACTATCATTTGTACTCATACCCTTCACAAATCTATATTTCAAAATACTTACTGATATAAATAGAAATAGTAGACAATAATTCCATTAGACTCAGAATGAGTGTTCTGTTCACCAAACAAACAAAACTGCATCACACACTGTTACACAGAGTTAGCAGTCACATTCAAACATAAAGACATGGATTTCTATATACAGTATTTCTTAAAAAAAGATATCTTCTTTCCCCCGTGCTTTTTTCTGTCCATCAAAGCGTGCATTGCTTGCAGAAAGCAAATAAGTATTATTAAATATTTCCTAATATGGTTCTTTTAACGTCACTGTCTAGACTTTAGCTGGTTGTACTTTTTTTTTTTTTTTTTCATAAACCAGCTGAAATTAAAGTGAAAATAATTATGGGAGATAGACCACTCTTTGAAATGAAACAGACTTTTTCAAGGTTGGAATGACTAGTTTTATCACATTTCTGGCAAATTCTACTCTGACAGTTGGAGAAAAAATAAATTAAACTGTGAAGATTTAGTAATTTAAGGTTTTTTTAAGTAATAAAGTGGAAATAATTACAACTTGAGAAGAAGGCTGAGTACACATTTTGCAAATGTTTTGCAGTAATTGCTAACTCAAGTCCAATACCTACTCAGAGCATGAAAGAAAGCATCAGAATAATTTGAGGAAAAGATTATGAAAGATGTAAATTCTGTTGCTGATGAGGCCATTGGCATACTGCATGACCACACTGTAAGGTGTGGTTTTCTTTGCTTCAATTTCTTACTTGCCAGAAAGCAAATAAAAGCATTTACTTATATGAAATAATTCCATAAAGCAAATAGTTTTGCTGTAACTTATGTCTGTAATTTGAAGCTAATATATTGAGAAAGAGTAATATTTTCAAAAACCTTGAGTGTTGGGGAAGCCTATGTCTTATTTCCAAAAATAAGGAAATCTTTTGTATGAATCAGTAAGATGTTGGTATTTAAATCTTTCTTAATATCTAGGACAAAAGAAAGTAAGTTCCTAAGACACCTATAAAAAGTCTTTTTGTCCTTCTACTTTGTGCCAAAGTACAAGGAGAACAATAAGATATTAAATATGAATGTAAACAAAAATACTGTAATGGGTTATCTAATACATTAATTTCTACTCATCAAACATCCTGCCTGAAATTACAATATGTTGTATTATTCCTGAAGTAATTATAGTATTTTAACATGGAGGAAAAACAAGCTGCATTAAAAGTATTTGTTTCCTAATGGAAATTCTATTATGAAATTTTCAAGGAATATATGTTAAATATTTTAAGTACTGCATATTTAGCTGCACAGGCAGACACTGTCCATAACTTCCAGACATTTAAAATGAGAAACAAGCTCTTCTCTACCTCTGGGGTTGGTTATGCTTTCCATAAGAGACAAAAGTTTTCACATTGGCTGTTTCTGCAAATTCCTTCATTTTCTTTAAAATATGACTGTCCATAGACAGCCTAAAGCCAACTGGAGTTCGCATGCTGCAATGTGCTTCTAGGTGGATTTTTATTTATTTTATTTTATTGCTACTTTTTTTTTCACAATAAGGCTGAAATCAGTAATTGTTTAGTAAGACTTTTTTCAGAGTGTGTTTGGAACTCAGATGATGTTCACAGTATGCAGAAACTGTGTTCCTATTTTTTGTGACCCTCTTTTTCCTTTTGGTACATTGTCCACTTGCAGAAAGCCATGGTCAGACAGATGGAGGGTTCCTGCAACCCATTTCAGTATTGCTGTCTGTTATATTCCTGATGAGCATTTGAACTTCAGGATTCATAACCTAAAATTGATTGATGTGAGGCAGAACCTTTGTTGCTGTGATGGTAAAATGGCTGCTTTTAAATTCAGCAGCCATTTAGTGCTCTTTGCCACCGTACTGGTACATAGATATATCCTCAGAAAAGCAGATTTCCCTCTGCTTTGAAACTCATTTCATGCACTCTGCCTAATAAAGGTCTGGCCATGGTTTTTCATTGTCACAATATTTTATAAAAGCTTTATTAAACTTAAAGGCTTAAAATAGATTTTGCAAAGTATAGAGTACTGTGAGTTTTCATCATAGTTTTATTATCACACTATTGCAAAGAAGCTAGCAAAGCGCTGCTGCAGTTACTTGAAAATCTTTTCTATTTTCCCCTTTCTACCAAAAATTCTTCAAACCTTAGGGGCTTTTTTTCCACATTTCCTGTGTCTATACATTCTTCTCTCTGTCCTTGCACAGTCATGAAGAAGAAATCTTCTCTCAAAATAGCAACAAGAGTGACAATACTTTTCTGAAAAGTATTTGTGCTATCCCTTCTTTAAATGGTAAAAATACATATACTTAATATAGCAGAAAATTGTGTCATCCAGGAAGCCAAGCATCATGGACCAATGAGTCCTCAGCTCACTTTTACAAGTTATTTTTCATGTTGGAGTTTAAATGTTGTCTTGGAAGAGCAAAGAAAATGTGCTTTATTCAGTCAACAAAATCAGCTTCAGAAATATTCTGTGTGCAATGTTCAAAGAATAATCTTTTTGTCCAAATTTTGCTTTCATTTTTGCAAGGTATCTTTTAAAATAATGCTTAAGAATGTATTGCTAATTATGTAAGAACAAAACAGAAAGATTAAAGAATTACTCTCAAATGTTTTTTAAAAAAATCTTAGGTTTCAAGTCGTGCTGTTGCTTGCTTAAAGAGTACATTGTTGATGCTAAAAATAGTTTAATTCCCCTTTGTGTGGGTTTTCCAGGATATGCTGATTTAAATTTTCTTTTCACAGACATTGGCTTTGCATAGTTGTGCATTTTCTAAAGTAGGCTGGGAGCAGATGACATTCTGAACACATAATAATGAGATGAAATTATCACTTAAAGGCAATTGCAGTTTATTATAAACTGTCTTAGCCTTTTGCTGATTAAACCAAGGAGCAATGGAGAGAAATTGATGAGATTATGGTGCTAATAACATCAGTGTTGTGGGTTCGATCCTGGATGTGCAGACCATCCATTTAAGAATTGCACTCGGTGATCCCTGTGAGTCACTCCCAACTCAGAATATTCTGTGGTTCTGTAAATAGCCAAGAGTGCTTTCATTGCAAGTACATGCAATATGTACAATAATTGGTATAGCTTATAATTTTGAGCAATGACTTGATCTATTGCTCTCCCTCCATGCCCAGCAGCCAGTTAATAAAGCACTGGGTGACTGGTTGCTTCTGTTAGGATGGCAACCCTCAACTATCACATAAGAATTCTTCTAAATTCTTTTATTCAAGTATGTGAAGACTTTTTCTCAGTAATGCTTGCATTCTTCACTTAAAACTTCTCAGCCTAAATTTGCAGACCCCTAAAACCCACAGGATTTTGTCCTTCTCTCTTTCAAGCCACTTGAATTTTTTACTGCCTTTCCAGTCTTTTGCCCTAGCATGGAAAATCAGTAATCCATCCTGCCCCTACATGTCCTCAGAAATCCCTGGAAAAACTCTCAGGTCAGTCTTTACAATAAGGTCAACTGCTTTGGTCAACAGTTTCTCTGTCTTGTGCTCTCTTGTCACATAAAAAGAATAGTTGTTTCTTACTCTGGCTATAGAAGAAATCTTGACACAGCTATCATGCTTAGCAAGATCTGCACATAGTGGGGTTTGACAGCTGTCATTAATACCCAACAGTACAACTTGTCCACATGCCTGGATCACTTGCAGACTCTCCCTGACTACCCTGAATTCTGCAGGCATTAAAGCCTGGTCTTCCCAGATGAGGTTATGCAAATAGAGTGTTTGATATAATACACTTGAAATTCACACTCAAATGCTCTTCAGGCAGATGTCTGAGTTCAGACAGATTTGAAGATGAGAAAAGCTGCAGGAACAATAAAAGGAGGCCTTAAATATCAGTTTGACTCTTGTAGTGGACATAAATTCCACCCAAAATAACCTGTGTAAATTCCTTAAATAGGGCCAAGCACAAGCCCATCTGGCTTGATAACAAATACTAGCACCAAATTATTTTTCCCAGAACAAGGTTCATGAGAGGGTGAAAATTGCCTACCTGTCACTATGAAAAAGGCTATATGGAGGAAATTCTCTACAGGAACCACCATAAAGGCTCGATCTGTAGTGTTTGAGGTTAATTTTCCTTTTACTTGAATTGCAGCTGAAAAAGAAAACACTGGAAGTGACTGTCTGGGATTATGATAGATTCTCCTCAAATGACTTCCTCGGTGAAGTGAGTATCTTATTTCTTCCTCTCTTCTAGTAATAGCTGCAGGCTGTTATTTGGAGACTGTTCTCTTTCAAGGTATGGTACATGTCATAAGTAAAACTTTTTTACATCCCAGTTTTACTGTTGTCTTCATAACAAATGGTCATGATTTTTTTTTTAATTTAGACACAAAAGATATATCCATTTCATCTTTATTAACTGGGAACAAGCTAATTTAGGACCAAAAAAAGGCTAATTTGCTGAAAATTAATACTTTGTTTTTGAGTGTGAGATAGCAACAATATTCACTGTGACTTCAGGGGAAATTCTTGTTATGACTGAAGGCTGTTTGACTTAAATTTACCATAACATAGGAAGTCTGAGGAGATATTAGTCTTTGTAAATGATCAAAAAATTAAATTCTGCCATCAAGCAATATTTCAACACATGCACAAGTATCTTCAAGAATGAGCAATTTAGTCTTGCTGATCAGTCTTATTTTTAGGATTCTGAAATAGAAATATCATTACCAAAGTATGACTGAAGGCAAAATCTAATCTTGAAATTAATAATAAATGAGTGCTCATGGAAAGAAGGCCTTCTCTTTAAAAAAGAAATAAACAAACATATGTACATATAATAGAGAATTACCAGCAATGACTATGATATAAAAATAATTAAAGATATAATTACAAATAAAGGTTATAATTAGAAACAGAAGCATAGGAAAACTGATCACTCACACAGAGTAACTGAGAGTATCTGAGCTCATTCTACATTTGATTTCTGCAGAAAAAAAACACAGTTCAACTCCAGTTCCCCTTTGTGTAATTACCAGACTGAGCAATCAGTGTCACTATTTGAACAATTACTAAAATAAATGTATAGGAAGTTGCTACATAATTACTTATTTCCAGCATAGTGTGTCCATATTCTTGTTGAGTGCACCATCTTTGTCCAAATGCAGGGATTTACTGAATATTTACATCCTTGTTTTTTATGGCATTTGAAAAAGGAATGCTCCAGCAACTGTTTCTACATGAAAACTTAAACCTTTCCCCTTCAACTTTTCTTCAACCTTTAGAACTACTTGGTTGGTGGGGGTTTTTTTGGTTGGGTTTTTTTGTTTGTTTTTTGTTTGTTTTTGTTTGTTTTTGTTTGTTTGTTCGTTTGTTTGTGTTTGGGGTTTTTTTTGTGGTTTTGGGTTTTTTGTTGTTGTTGTTGTGGTTTTGGTTTTTTTTTTTTTGGTTTGGTGTGGTTTAGTTTTTTTAGTGTGAAAGCAGTTATTCAGGGAAAAAAAAAAGCAACTATCCAGTGTATCTCAGCATCAGGATGTCCAGAGGAATCCTGCACCATAACATCAGATGTGGGATACCCAAATTGTGCCCCAAAGACTTACTTGAGTGGAGCCAGAAGCACTTGTGTGCCCCAGAAGAACAGTCATGGTCCATATGGCACATCATGGTCCATATCCATGGAAAGTGAAACCTCTCCTCCTACAAAGTAGAGCCTACACTGTCTTTTTGCAATAATCCTCAGCCATGCTATCTTCTAAGACATTTTCAAATCTTGACTAAAAAGCCACAGCAGGGAGCATGCCAAATAGTTCATCTGTTAATATTAAATATAGGTCTAACCAAAAAGACCAAGCCAGTTCATAGACAACCTATACAACTAAAAGGAAAAAATGGGAAGAAAAAAGTCTTTTAACCTGGAAACCACTAGTTGTTAGGAGACTTCCCCATCCCTAAACTTGAAGAGGCTTTCTTTAATTCAGGGTCTTGTAATAAAGTGACAAAAATATTGTTCCCTGAGGTAATTGAGCACTTTATTTTTCTAGCAGTTTTAAAACTTTCCTATCTGATGTTAATTTTGACCCAGATGTAAAGGTATTTTTGACCTTCTTTCGTTCTTCAAGACTCTGTGATTAATTTCAGTACTTTACATCCTTTGGCCCTCTGAACTGCAAGCTTATTAAGGGAGGAAGGATCTTTATTGTTGCCAATGCTCTTTTTTTTTTTTCTACCTTCTATTTTTTTTAAAGAAATGTCACAGAAGTCCTGCTAACAATGAAAGCAGCTTAGAGCTGATTTCATCTACAATGTTTGGGGGTTTTTTTAGCCAGCTTATTTGTTTCTTTCCCACATTACCTTTGAACCTCCTGGTTTTTTCCTCATTCATGTTTAGATGCCTAAATTGTCTGTTGAATTCTATTATTTTAGTGAAGTGCAAGAGTAACCCTGTTGTTTTCTTTTTGTCGCTACTTCTGCATATGTGGATTATTTTAAAGACTCAAGAAGCATGAGCCTCATTATTGAAGACCCTAATAAAAACAAATGCACAACTTTTTCCCCTCTTAAACACACTGATAAAAGGCAGAAAATTGTATTGCTTGGTTGTCCTGTTAGAGTATGTCTGTACAGAGGAAGAATGGCTGGAAGTCTTTTTAATGTCTTTTAATACTGCAGCTGTCAAGCTAGTGCTCCCAAGCTGCCCTCTGAACTGCCCAGTTGTCTTTGTGTGGAGCTATGCCATAACCAAAGGACTCAGCTGACAGTCCTTACTGGGGTCCTGGTGAGAAGACATAAATGTTCAGACACACCAATATTGTTGGAATGCATATTCCACACCCAGCAGGTTTTTCCAAATATGGAAAGAGTTTCAGTTTACCTTTAGACACTTCAGGAAGTTAAGCTAGAAAGTTCTGTGTTTTTCTCATTGTAATTGGCTCAGTGCCAGCACAGAGCATGGATTGGGCTCCAAGAGCATAACTCAAAGTTTACTAGTAATTTCATTGGCAGCAAAACAAATTGTCCCTCCTCAAACATTCAGTATTTAGGAAAGAGCCTAAAGTAAGTAAAGAGATTTTTGGAGTGTTACTAGCAGGATTTTCTCGGATACCTGTGCACATCTTTTCATTTATTTTCTTTAATGTTTGTTATTTTGATATTTTTCTTTATTAAACCTTTTGCTTTGCAAAATACCTCTGAAGAGCAGTCTCACTGAAATTATTTTAAACCAATCTGCAAGGGCTAGACCCCCAGAGATTGATACATTAATACATGGTTTATAAGAATGGTCATGTGTTAACCTGTATCACAATAAGCTACTGAATCTGGATTTGGGGTCACAGCATGCTCAGAGAGTCCCGAATCTGTCGAATCTGTCAGCACAAAGCCTTATATCCTTCACTTGTACACTTGATTGCAACTTCTGACAACACAACTCCAGTCTCTTCTGCTGTATACAGTCGTTGATAGGTCAGATACAGATATATCATACTTTGATTTATTTGTAGGTATTGATTGAGTTATCCAGCATCTCTCAGCTTGACAACACTCCTCGGTGGTATCCTCTCAAAGAACAGAGTGAAAACGTAGATCATGGGAAATCTCATTCTGAAAAGAGTAGCCAGCAATCTCCAAAACCATCTGTCATCAAGAGCAGAAGTCATGGAATCTTCCCGGACCCCTCCAAGGGTAGGAATGACTTGGTGCACCTGATATGAAATATTTTCCCAGATGATGTGTAAACCTTTGCTATGTGTAAGTTCTAATAGAAAAATAAAGATACTGGTATGAAGTTTGTATACATTTTATTAAAAATCCATTTATCTCGGATTAATTAGTTGGAGACAAGGCTTAAATTGTCTCAATCTTCCCAGCCAGCTTACTGAGTAATTATGTCCTTAAAACAGCAGCATACAGACTCTACATGCTTTACACATCTGCTACAGATTCTGCACCCTTTTCATTTTCTTGATGGCCCTGGGCAAACTCAATACATATTTAGCTTTCCATTTTTCATGTTCCTTAAATATTCTATGGCATTTTTTTTCTTCTAAAAGTGCCACATTAATATTTTATAGAACAACAATTATGGTGCAATAATGCATATGCATTTCCAGTCAATGATAATGGATTGTAGCCCATCTTAGTTGTATTGGAAATCAGTGGAGCTGATACGGTAGAAATATACTAATGTTTACATAAACAGAATTGATCTCAGTGTCTCCTGGTCCAAGAAATTTATCTCTACTTCTTTTTTTTATACTAAGTAGTCAGTGGACAGGTGCTCTCATAAAACACATTATGTGTCCTATCAATGCAAAAAAATGTTCCATTTACAATCCAGATGAGAGTCTCAGAGGGACAAGACTCTGCTCCATCTCCTCTCTATTTCTCTGTGTAACATTTTTCCAGGGATTGGTGTCTATATAAGATGTCTGTCAGAATTAGAGGTAAGTATAGAAGATATTGTAAGTTAGGCTGTGTATTTCCTGATGGCATTATTCAGGATAAAATGACTTGCGTTTGCTAAGTGCTCAGTACTGGTGTAGGTGATGCTGCTTAGCCTCAACATAATGGAGAATAGAGGGTGAAATGCCATCCTTCCACCAGTTTGAACCAGCACAGGAGGTTATTCACAGGTTATAATTCACAGGTTATAAAAAACCAATACTAAATAAATTATTCCCTGGGCCAGGTAACAGTGGGAATGCATAAAAAATGCTTCGTAAGAGTTTCTTAA
The DNA here is from genome assembly GCF_009819655.1 of Sylvia atricapilla. Lineage (NCBI taxonomy): Eukaryota > Metazoa > Chordata > Aves > Passeriformes > Sylviidae > Sylvia > Sylvia atricapilla. The sequence continues at coordinate 14,476,805 of NC_089144.1, read as the reverse complement.
TCCTGATATATCCTGATACCTTAAATGGAAAGACACAGCTTAATCTTTATTTCTTGTCCTGGAATTCAGCTAGAAAGAACCAGTCAGGAGAAAGAGAAAGAAATTGTTTGTTTTTTAATAAATGCAAGAGTTGTACTTCTTCATTTCCCTGGTAGACATGCAGGTTCCCACCATTGAGAAATCCCACAGCAGCCCAGGGAGCTCCAAATCCTCTTCGGAAGGACACCTGCGCTCTCACGGTCCGTCGCGCAGCCAAAGCAAAACCAGCGTCACTCAGAGTCACCTGGAGGACGCTGGGGCGGCCATCGCCGCCGCCGAAGCCGCTGTTCAGCAGCTCCGCCTCCAACCAAGTAAAAGACGCAAATAAATTCCTCAGCATGGCAGCTTAATGTTCATCTGTTGCCTTTTTCCCTGCTGTCCTCCCCCTTTTTTGGCTATTTTTTTTTGTGTGTTTTTTTCCCTGTCCTTGGCACACTGTGCTCACTCTGTTCAATGTCTTTCTTTGTGTGCCTGTGTGTGGATACATATAATTACGATATACTCTTGTATTTAGAAGTCTTTTATTTGTTTATTTATTTATTTATTTTGTAAAGACTGCAGTGAAACTGGCTGTTTCTCCATCAGTCCCTTCACTCACAGTCCCATGATGTTCCATGGTTGTGCATGACTCACAGATAAGTCCATTGTGTTTTGATGTCACTAAATACTTACCAATGAAACAATCAAAACCTGCAGAATGCAACTGCCAGCTGTTCAAATTGCACATAAGACTGAGACCACATTAATAACAGGATGTATTTATAAGCAGTAGTCATGAAGGACAGTACTATACACACAAAAGAAGATTTGAAGTTAAAGAAACTTTTTTTTTTAACTACATGGCTGAGATTTCTATTTTTGAAACATGACTGTAAATATCTATTTTTTTTTTTTTTTTGGAAAGGAAATATAAGGCAACCTTCTTTATATCTCAGATATGATTGTATTAGTGATGAGCAGAACAGAAATACAATAAAACTATTAAACACACAGAGCTAGTAACAACATCAGATTTCAACAATGTTGTGAAGTTAGCAAACTCAAAGGGAGTTGAGAGCTAAGTCAGGTGTCACATTTCAATTTTTTGAGTCATTTTTTACCATGGATTGATTAAGGGTCAAGACAGATTTCATTTGACAACTTCAAATGGGTTAATGAATTAAAACTATTCAATTCAAAAGGATTACTCTCCAGAACATACTTCAGACCAGAATCATCTGATTGCTAGCTGAGGGTTTAGTTGATGGCAAATTAAATCTCTCTGACTGTGAAGTCATTGTGTTTGTCTTTAGGATTTGTTGATATGCCATAAATTCACCATGGTATAATGCAAAACTGGGGAAAAAAATTATTTCCCTTGTCTTCACTGTCATTAATACAGAAACAGCCAGTTTTGATACTCTTTAATGCTGTGCATGTGGTGTCTCTTTGGTGTTTGAAAACACTACTTACTTAAATACAGAAAAAAAACCACTTCTGTTTGCATGAATAACATTTAAGCTGGTTCCATCTGAGGATACATACTCTGGGTTTCCATTTCACCCACACTGCCACAGCAGCACATAAAAGCGGTCAGTCTAATCATGCCAGGAAGCAGCACAGACACAGCATAGCAGGAGTCCTCCCTATTCAAAGAACTCAGTCTGACAATCTGCCTCCACCAGCCAATGACAACAAAGACCAAAGCCAACTAGCCCTCAGGAAAGTGATGTCTGATGGACCAGTCAAGCCTGAAGGAGGTGAGCAGAAAGACATGGTTAAGAAACCAACTACATCCCAAATACTTCTTGCCATGTCAACTAATTCATTGCGATATTTAATTATTTCTTTTACCCCTCCATTAAGTGCTGTAAATGTTAACATGAATCAAGAACTCTGCTTGATTTTTCCACCTATCAGCGCATAAATCCATAATGAAAAACTGTGCTAAGAAGCATTTTGAAACAACAAATGTGTGCACTTCCATTCCACTGGAGTACTTGGAATTCTGTTGAAAAGTAGTATAGCTTTGCTCATGTTGTTGCCTAATAAAAGCATGCATCCAAGCTGGTCTGCTTAAGCATGATTGGACATTTCTTGTACTGTGACAAAATCCTAACTGCACATTTTTGTTTCTGAAAATGTAATTGGGAAAATGACAATTCCTGTTTCCTCTTCCAACACAATTATCATGTCAATAGTCATTAGCATAGATAATTTTTCAAACCGCCAGTGGAAAGGAAAGGAGTTTTGATCCATGTATAGTTCAATCTCCTGATAATTTTCCTATTAGCATCTTTAAAAATTATTTTCTACTTGTAGGCACCTGTAATACCACATATCACCAATTTATTCCCTCATCACAAATAAAGAGCCAGAATCTCAATCAGTTCCAATTGCCACTGTTCTTTTGACTTCTGGAGCATCTTGTTTATTTCCATGGAATTTGAGGGATAATCCAAATAAATGTACTGACTGAACTCCCAGATGTTCTCTTGTGCTGTAATCCCTTCTTAAGCTCTCAAGATTCATTGAAGGTTTTTCTGTCAACACCATTGCACACATTGGGCAATATAAGCTGGCTGAGAGGAGTGCAAGAGAGAAAGAGGAAATGGTACTTTAGACAATATATTATAAAGGCAACAAGTCATTCAGACAACTAGTGTCATGTTAAAACAACTAAACAACGGGGGAAAGAGATTTTTAAGCATATTTAGAAATGACAAGTTGTTGGGTTTTGGTTGTTTTTTTTTTTTTTTTTCCTTAGGAGAGGCTTTAGAATTCTTCCATAAATCCATGTATTTACACAGGCACACACTGTATTACTCTACAGCTCAGCTCTAGACACTCAGCTCAGGCTGAACCAGAGGATGTCATGGTACAAGCTCAGGCATCCTGTCTGAAAGCTGCATACCACTCCTGGGGGGTAGACCATTCAAACGTAAATGGCTCTTATGATCTTTTGAAGTGTCTGTCGAGTTTTATCTCAAACACTCATTGCCCCGTGGTGATGCCTTTTCACATAGACAGATCATGCAAAACATTTTGCTTGTGATATAAGATTGAATTAAGGTTCAGATACACTTTAATAATAACAAAATAGTGAGTGTTGGCTTCAACTACCTGAGCCAACAAACTGTTATTCTATCTTCTTTACTTTAAAATTGCAAAAAGAATGTACTGACATGTATGTGGGCTTAGTAATATTGGAAGCATCACAGAGAGTTATGGGAATTAGAGTCCACATTATAAATAATAAGAGTCCACATTCCAATAATATATAAAAGAGGTTAAGAATTATTATGAAGACGTGTAGTATTTTGTCTTTTTACTTCTGACAAATAAACACAATGTATGGTCACCTACACAATATTTATAAGTCTGGATTCAGGCCTCTGAGATGTTTTGGCTTCTATTTTAGTACCAAAGATAGTTTGTCCAAATTTATTCATATGAGATGGGCCAGTGGTTAACATTTTGAGGTTAATGACTTTCATGACTTTAAGCAGGAATGAAAAGCAAGATGATTTCACTGCAGTTTTGTGGAGTATGAAAGTGAAATGAGATGAGTCTATAATGTCTAATGGAAAAAAGCACCAAAGATACTCAAAACAGCTTCCAACTTATGGACTTCTTTGTGAGATGGAGAGATGATAAAGGAAGATTTCCCCTGCATTGTGAACTATGAATATTAGGGCATCATCAGTTTCCAAGTCCATTCCTAAAGGGATGATGCATGTTTGTGATACTCACCTCCATTACAGCCTACTTTATTGGCACCTGGAAAAGAACACATTAGGAACTGGTTTTAATGACTGGAACATCGTCATCTTGGCAAGATAGTATTTTTTTTATTACTGGGTCACAAAGCCCTTTCCAAAGGAAGTCATTACAGGTAATCCACAACTTCTTTACTTTTTTTTTTTTTTTTTTCCTTTTTTTAACCACAGCTATTTCTCTGTGCATTAATTAAACAACAGCACCTTTTAGAGGAAAGGTTTTGGGTTTTTTCAGCCCTCGTACACAATGGTGATGGAAATGATTCTATGCTGTGAAGTCCTTCTGTGCCTAAGATAACCCTCAGAGTGTCCTCCTTTGATCTAGTCTCACAACACCTTTATTTTTTCTCTTGAATTGAACTGGATCTAGAAAAACAACAAACCAAACAGGGCAAGAATCCTCAGTCTTTCTGAGAATGTCTCAGGGAAATCCTTCTCTAGTTCTGATGCCTAGGACCCTTTCTATTTGGTCTATTTTGTCAGTTATTGGGTGTGTCTGTTGAGAAGTAACAAGGAAATCATAAATAAAACCAGCAACTGTAGTATAAATAGCATATTTTGTGATAGCAAAGGTCTGTCATCAGTTTTTTGAAGCCAGAAGTTGCAAGGGATCCAAGTCAATAAGGTGAAGATACAACAAAAAGCATTGTTTTTTGTTCAGAACCTTTGTAAAATCCAACATTCACCTACAGCAGTTAATTAAAAATAAACCCTGAAGTATAATTTTTTCATTGCCCATGAGAGATTAGAGTGTGATCTGCAAAGAAACCAACTGCATGCTACACTTTCCAATCACATCCCTCAGAGAGGAACAATAACATTTCAGAGCCAACTCTTTGAAGCCAGAAGTTGCAAGGGATCCAAGTCAGAGGAAGAGAGCAGTGCCTACGCTTAAGTTAATTTGATTTAGGTTTTGTGCAATATATGAATCACTTCCAATTACACATTCACATAAAATTAAGCACATTCCCTTCAACATAAATCTGCGTATTAGAGTTTATCCACCAGATGAGTCAGTTTTAGACACAGAATGAATCAGTCCACCACATTCAGTCAGTAATTTATCCCACAGAAGAATCTTCTCATTGGAGTTTTCTTGGTAGGTCAGTTATGTTTTAAATATATTATTTTATAGTTCTTCAGATACCTGAAAAGTTTGAGATGTTGTGATGATTATCACCAGTTCTCTGAATACATGCATATGAAAGAGTAGGTGTATTTGGAAGATATATTTTTACTGATTTTATTCAAAAAAGCTTTTTCAAACCTAGCTTATAGATTTAAAGGAATGAATAACATGCTTTAGTTTTAATAACTTCCAATAAAGTGAATAAGAAAGACAAGGAACAGAAGAAAACTTCAGCATCTGGGTTGAGCAGAAAGGTGCAGTGCCTCTGCCTCGCCATAATAAAAATGGTATCTTTAAAGAAGTTCAGAATGCAAAAATAAAAGATACTGTTCATCATATAGTCAGCATTTATCTACATACCTGCTCATTTTTTTAAATTATACACTTTTATAAGGACCTGTGCTCTCTATAGGAATGCAGTTTAATGGGTAAAATTTAATGGGTTTGTCCTTATTTGCACAAAAAATGATGCCAGCTTTTCCCTTAAAGGACAATGATTGTACAGTAAAAATCAATTTATTTATTACATTAAAATATCCAAGGTTGAATCCTCAGCTGAATTAGTTAGCAAATCTTAAAAATACAGAGAAATTGCCATGTGTTTTAGTTAAAGATCCAAACATGCCTATTAATTTAAGGTAATGCCTACATTACAATTCTACAGGAAATTCTGTCTAACTTTCAGTAATGGGAAGGGTTTTTATTAAGATTAAACATCTAGCAATTTAAAATCACAACATTTCCTTAGAATATCCTCTGACACATGTACCTAGTATTGTTATTTTTTTTTCCTGAAAATGGTGGGGGGGAAGCAAGGGTGAGGATGAGGGGAGAAAATGCAGCACCACAGCATTTCATAGAGAGCATTTCTTCCTTTTTGTTACTCATTTTCTTTCATGACACAACAGCTTTTCCAAACAGTTGTATGTCAAGTGATTTTACTGGTCAGGGGGAGATCTCACAGAGCTGATAATGCTAACTAGAATAGCTATAGTAGCAAAACTTTACAGTATTTTCAGAATTATACCAAAAGAAGCCTATCAATTTAAACATCTAAAAGAATGTCCGTTTAAAACACTTCAGTTCAAAAGGTAGTACACCTGCTTATAACTGCCTTGAACCAGCAACTTTGATACAAGTCTCCACTTAAGTGTCAACATAACAGGTCAAACTACACAGAAACATGATGTGATGCATGCAACAAGACATTGCCATCACTGTGCAACCCATGACACAAATCTGAGCCAGCACTGTGCAATTTCTAGCCACTTAACTGCAAGAAATTAAAATTGACATGAATTTTCCTTATCCCTAAGTTCTATTTACTGGCTTTATCAAGAATGGAGTGAAAGGAAATTGATTCCTAGGTTATATAAATCTTCTGAATTGGATATGATTGTGGTTTCAAATACCTGCTTATTTGGGATCCGTTTTGGTCTATATCCATTTTCACACATTTAATAGGTAATGCCATGTTTTAATTTCCTACATTATTTTAGGATATTTCCTTCACACTTAAATAATTTATAGTCCAATCTGTTTAGTGACTCATGTCACTAGTTCCCTAATTTCCAAGTTAAATGGACCGTCATGTTGCTACAAATAACACATTTCCAAGAATCATTATCAAAACAAGAACAGTTTGTCCCAACTCTGCAGATAGCAGTAATCTGAGGCTGTCTTTTCAACCTTGTTTCAGTCTAATAGCTGGCCCATTTTCCTTTGGTTATTCCTGCTATTTACTTTTCCAACATTTTAAGCTGACATGTAATTTCAGAGAATTGCTGAGATTCTTCATTTGATGACTCTTATTTCAAAACTGATTTCAAAGATTTATTTCAAAAGTCTTTTTTCAAAATTCTGTAGGGTAGACTAACCCTACAGAGTGCATGGAAAGTTATTTCATCTGAATTGCTTTCCTGGGTAAAGAAATTACTTCAGCACAGTTTAAGAAGTGTGTTGCTCTGCTCTTCCTCAGCTCAAATGATAAATTGCTCTGTAAAAGGTTGTCTTGAAATTTCAAAAAATGTCCCTGCTCAGTGTGCAGTCAAATCTCTGTCTAATATACAGCTGTGACTGAGATGGGTGAGATCATGGCTTAAACTTCTGTTCAGTATGAGGGAGCATTAGGGAAATAAACTATCTGGGCTGAACTGAGGTAGATGAGTTTGATCACTAGTTGTTTATGTATTCCCATTCTTTTGCCAGTTCACAAAAGATGCAACAAGAAGTCCCAACAACAATTTTACCCCGTAGAGCCTAACAGTGAAAGCTGGGCTGGCTCTTGCTTTTAATGCTAGCAAATAATTTATAAAAACAACAACAACAACAGCAACATAAATTTATAAACAACAACAACAACAAAAGGCATTTGGGGCACTTTGAAGTTGGAGCACTTGAATCACAAGGCTACTGAGAGTGAAAGGAAGCCAAACTTCTGCCAAAAGCCACCCTATGAGATGCCCATTCCCAATTTTCTGATGTCTGTTGGTTAACAGAAAATTACACCCAGCAGATTGGTGCTTTCACCTTCTTCCATGGGCTTGCATCTCTTTGAGAAGACTCAGTGTGATGCTGCCAGCCTTTTTTGTCACCCGGAAGACAGACATCTAAAACAAATTCTTTTTTCAAGTAATTAGAGGCCAATTGTGGAAATTTAATCCTGAATCCATACTTGAAGACGTTTTTCCTGCCTCCTGTTTGGTTCACAAGCAGAACTATTATTCCCAAGCTGTTTTGACGGCGTATTTCTGTTTCTAGAGAGAAACAGGAAAAGGGGAACATCCACGATTTATTCACCAGGAGAAATTGCTGGTTGAGTCTGTTCTTTCCTCCATATGAACCACAGAACTGACTAGTCAAGTTTTTAAAAAAGTTAAGTCTTAAAAAAAATCTATTCACTGTAGAAGAAAAGCTGGAGTGGCTGGGAGTGCTGGATTTTTTCCACTTTCCTGCTGACTGATTTAATTGCTACTGGTTATAGGTCTTGTGTGAGTTATCTATCTTCCCTATATTAGGTTTTAACAAAGCATCTTCTCTGTTCTCTGTGTAAAACAGACTTTTCTTAAAGATTAAGTGAAATCATATGCCTTCCAAGATTTCCTGTCTTACTGATTTTACTACATTATTTTCTTCATACTAAGGTGTGACTAACACATTTTCCTTGGTTCCAAAAGTTTGTTTTCTAAGTGGAACCATTAGCCAAAGCATAAGTCAGTGCACATTACTGCCATATTACTGATAATTTTTAAAAATATAAATAAAAAAATGGAGCTGAAAGGTGGGGCCAGTGCTAACCTCCATTTTATTGAATCAGTAACTCATTTCTGAGAAGGCATAAGGGAATACGTGTCCAAACATTATTCTGTTGAAAATTTTTCTTAGGAAACCCTGGTCCTACACCAGGTATAAAATTATCGTCCACTTTCTTGGAATCTGAAACATTTACTGTAAGCAGTTGAGAACTTTTCCAGCTCATTTATATATTATTCACTAGAATGGTTGAACTGAAACTTTTGCTCATGCCAGAGCCTGTAAAACAGGCAGTTTAACAGAATCACTCAGAGGCAGCATTAACACCACATTTTAAACTCCTAAATGTGACATATGTACCCATTAACACCCATTCCAAGTTGAGAACATTTCATCTCATCGAGGGACCTACCAGCTAAAATAGGATTAACAGATGAAAATTAAATCACACCACAACAATAGCTTTGTATAATAGGAAAATCTGTGCCCTAATTCAGAGAAAGCTGCTCTAATATTAGAGTTTTAAACTTTAATTTCATATTTCTATTCTTCATAGTTTGACGTCTGAGCAGCCCAGACATCACAATATTGCAGTCATGAAAAAAAAATACCAAGCACCTGATAAACTATGTAAAGAGTTTATAGGAAAAGGGCTGGAGGGAGTGAAGGGATATCTCCTTTCTCCCAGAAGGAGGCCAAATGAAGGTGCATAATGACCTTCAGTTAAGCTTTGTCTCTTCCATCTACTGAGGCCTGAAGAGTCATTTCTCTAAAAATGTAAGGCTTTAAAAATCATACATAATTGGCAGCAAGACCTTGTCTATGATAAGTATTTTTAAAGTTTTAAAGCTTTCTAATAGTTTCTAAAAGTTGCCTTTTGAGTTGGTTGGGTTTGGGGTTGTTTTGGGGAGAGGGGAGGGGGTTGTGTGGCTTAAGAGCTAGGGGATAATTTGCGAAAAGGAAGAGCAAGGAATCGATGAAACCCACTCTTCCACACTCTGGATACTTAATATTCAAATGATGGAAATTGCCTTCACCTGAGCTCCTACTCAGGCAAACGTTGTAGATTTCACTTAAGCAAGACTACATCTTCTAGCTTCGGGCATCTGTGTGATACCAGATAACAATAGCTAATCTTTGGACCCAAGGGAATCCATATGAAACTGTTCCAATGCTACAGACCAAAGCACCTCCTGCCAGAACTTTGATGTCAAAACCTGAGGACTAAAGAATTTTCTAGCATAGGCAGCTATACTCAGAAACTCTGTAGCTCAGAATCAACCTTCTCTAATACCATAATTAAAAGTAACATTAAAACTAAATGTAATGCAATAGTTGCCTGTCCTTTATGTGGATATGAACCCAATTGACCAAGCAAGCTGGAAATTGTTTTGATCCTTTAGGACTTTAGGACAGGACAGACCTTATGTAGACTGGTAATCTAGAGGAGCAACACAGTGAACTTTGACTTTCTTGTTAAAGTTTCTAAGACAATGTTTGCATTTATTCAAAGAGAAAGGGCAAGACTGCAAATGAGGGTGCAGACTATTTTCTTGAACATAAGAGCATGGAACAAGGTCTGTCTTCCCACATAGACTAGAGATATAGCCATAGTTATACTAACTCTCAGGGAAAATATTGCATGGCAGCAAGCATTGCCACATCATCAGAACTCCAAAGTTTCATATGTAACCAACAGAAACTTAGAGTTCTAGATGTGTCTGTAAAAATCCCAACATGTAGAAAATGTGGGTGTCTCACAAGTTACCAGATGATCTCTGTATCCAGATTCTGAATTTGCCGTGGAACCAGCTGTGAATCTATTTGTGGATTTCATTTCTTGTCACAAACTGACACTGTGATTCATTACTTTCATAGAGCAGACAGGAAAAAAAATAACATTAAACTTTAGAATTTTCAAAATCCAGTCACGAATCTAAACTTGAATCCATTATAACCATTTACCAAGTGAAGTGATCTTATAGGAAAAAAAAAATCAATGTGGAAAATTATGTGAATTAGTGAAAACAGTAGAAAAACTAAAAATACAGCATTCTGAATGTGTAATCAGGATACAGTGGTTTCAAAAGAAATAGCTATGTACTGGTTATAAATAGATGAAACAAAACTTCTAACCCATTTCTTGAGGCTTAATTCAAGCATTTCTAGATTGAACTAAATTCTAGGTTCTTACTGGTTTTAGAAATCCACCAGTAAAGATACAAGAAATTACTTCAGACACTGGTTTTTACAGCAAAGTCAGTAAAAAAAAAAAAAAAAAAAAAAAAAAAGCCCAGATACGAAAGATCCTTTCAGGCCACATATGTTATGGTGGACATATATGCTACACCATCAAATTCATGTCTAAGGGAAGGGCTGAAGATTCTTTTGTGTGCTGGCACAATACTGTTTTGGCTTCCATGGGTTTTGCAGGTGTCTTGATCTCCCATTTGTACTCATCCTTGAGGCATTTGTCATGCCATGGTGCCAAAAAAAAAAAACAACCAAAAACAAAAAAAACAACAACAAAAAAGCTAACAAATCAGCCTAATGTAAAGGAACCCTCAGAATTCCAAATTCCAAACAGAAAAAATTATTGGGAAACATACAGGTCATGCAAACACAATGAGAACTGAGGTAATGAATTAGTTTGGGACAGGCATGAGAGAGCCACAGTTCAGGTTGTTGAATACAGGGCAACTGGCAATAATACACTATAACAGAGAGTTTGACCTCTCATCTCTGAAACATCAGTCTTGCCCAGCATTTCTCAGCAGCATTTTGCTGACATGTCACCAACAGGCATAGGAATTCACTCACAGCACCACCAGCTGGAAGTGGTAAAGCTACCACTGCACACAGCCAGCCCAGCTGGCTGCCTCTCGGGAAAAACATGGGTTTCTTTCCTTCAGGTGAGGTATTAAGAGCATCTGCTATGATTTTAAAAATTATTCCTTTGTATTTCCATCCAAGAAAGCTGCCTATGATCAATTTGGAATAGAGCTAATGAATAATTTTATCTGAAAACCACATAGACTCAGAAATTTCACTTCTGGCTGTGGGCAATAGTGGAACAAACGAGATTAATAGAGTTGAAAAGATAAAAAGGTTATGTGGCAACTTGGTTTACCAGTGAAGAATCACTGTGAAGAATATGAGTTCTGTCTTAAAGCTTTCCCAAGGATTGGTGATATAAGAATCTCTTCATTTATTCCTTCTAGTTCAAATTACTCACTTGTTTTTTCCATTATGTTTGAGGAGTTACACTCACCTTCCTTGTCCCACATCAGGCAGCATGCAGCGTTCTTCACCAAAAATATTATTCATTTAGTCAGACATAAAAATATTGATTGCCAGTATAGAGCAAGGCACTGTTGGGGCTCTGGCTCTTATTAAATTTCTATTTAGGTACTTGACTAATATATTTTAAAGAAGAATCTCTTTTAACTACTTAAAAAGGAGTTTCACAGTTCAGCAGAATAACACAAAACCTCATTAAGTCTTCATAGAAAAATATCTTTGCAAAACAGTATTTTCTATCTTTAGTATATATGCTCAGTAGGTTGAAACATGACAATAGCAGGTGTATTAGAGAAGGTTTTGCAAAAAAATCTTCAAACCTGTGTTAATATTCCCAGACAATTTTGTTATTAAATATGAGAGTAGATACTCTATTGTTCCTGTATTAATTGCTATATGTAATGTCACTGTGTTATTTTTCTTTTATGTTTCTCAACTTGCTAAATGCCAAATACTGGATGATTTGTTCATGTAACAATGTCCAAAACACGAAATAAGGCAAGCTGAAGTAAAACTAACTAACATATGCTACACTAACAACAAATGGTATTAAATTAGATTAAGGCATCTCCCATCACAATGTGTTCATTAAAATTCTGTGCATGTAGTAAGAGAGATGCAGATGGGTAGGAGCAGTTGAGAAATATAATGTATAGCTGTGTTATGTCTGAAGTGGGGTGGAGACATTCTCTGTGACTACAGATTGTGTGCTTACACATCTTTGCAAATCCTCTCCTCAAAATCACGAAATGCAAAGAACATTTCACATGGATTATGAGGAAGGCCCACTGGGGCTTTCATTTTTACAAGATTATCATATTAAATGTTTCAGATAAATAACTGGTTTTCTGTCACTTTAATCAGAAAAGCAGTGTTAAACATTCTATCCTGTTTGTTTTTGGGGTTTTTTTTCCTTCAGGCTGTTGATTTGAACTATTAACACAATGGTGGTGTACTATTTGATTGAGAACACCTTATTCTATGTAAAAACAAACTTCATCTGCAAAAGATGATAAAGCAATATTTGAATGTAAAATATAAAAGTGAAAGTATTTGCAACATGTGATTTTGATAAACTACATCTTTTCTTCATGTCAGTGGTACTGGTGTCTTACAAGATTTTAGTAACCAAATGTTCCTGCCCTGTACAGCAAGGTCAACTAATCACCGACCTGCAGAAAGTTCTGTCTCCACTGGCTCCTCAGCCAGTAGTTTTGGCAGTGGATACAGCATGGATAGTGAAGGCAGCAGCAGTGCAACGGGCGAGAATAATCTATTTCCCATCCCAAGAATGTAAGGCTTTTCTGTTAATATATTGTGTCCTCCATGCAGAATTTATAGCACTTTCACTTGCTAGTCATCTTCTTATGTGTTTTCCTCTGCAGACTGGAGTTATGCAGTAGAATAGCAGCTAAACTGGGGAGAATTCCCCGAGTTCACACTTCTATTCTGCTTTGTTGAGCATTGAATTGTTAATAACCAACCAAACCTCTACCTCAACCTCACGAATTTCTTGCTGTCATATAGGAGATGTTCTGGTCTCAGCATTTGATGAAAGTGTATAGAGATGAGCTTGGCTTATGTTTTAAAAGTACAACTGTTGTAGGGTTGAGAAAGCTTTATTTAAGTTTTCAGATTTTTCTCCCTCTATAAAGAGGTGTTACTAATGCAAAGGGAATTCATACTCCGGATACAACCCAACTTTTCCCGAGTTTTTAGGAGTTTCAGTAGAATTTCTAAGTTCTTGGCTGGAAAAAGCTTTTTGGTACAGAGTCCCTGTAGGAATTATCAAGCTTCTATCAGAGTAATGATCCTATAAAATGATTTAATTTTCCAAATTTTTTTACCCAGTTAAGTACTCCACAGAGAAAAATTTTGCCAGGGCTTTTTCACCTCTTCTGTCAGCATGCATCGTTATTTAGCAATTTCATTTATATTCCCTAACAGGACAAAGTAACTTCTGATCAGGTTAATGATTCTGGTCTGAAAAATATTTTTAGATTGACTGTTCTCAAAATATTAGTTGGTGGTCATTGTTCATTCATTGTCTGCAATAGTTCTTCAATATTTTCTCTGGAACAAACAAAGTATTTTTGCTTTTCCCATGAAGTTGTGAGCTATTAGTCAAAAAAGACATAGGCTTCCTAGAAAAATTTCAGCAAAGTGAAAATTCTCTAGAACTGTGATATTTCTGAGTATTTATCATTTTCAAAAATAAAGCCCAATTTTATTTGTTTATATCTTGTTAGTAACTAAAAGAAAATAGAGATAAATCTAAGACTTCAATCTCACCTACAGAATCTAGGAGGATTATGTGAGCTTAGGTTGTGGGGTATGGGTTTTTTTTAATTTGTATTAGGCTTTTCACTCATGTTATTCTAGGCTAAAAGGGGAAAAAATATTATCTTTGTCTTTGACAACATCAAAAGAAAAAAGAAAAATATTGGGCTGTCATTCCTAGTGAGAAAAGCAAAGATTCATAGAACCTTTGTGCATAATAACACAAGATGGAGCTCTCAATAGAAATTTTCAGTTCACACATGCCAAATTTGACTCCAAATAACATAATTTACTGTGTATTGACTAGCAATGTGACAGTACCTAGAGTTATTTGCTATTTGGCTGAAAGACTTGTTGGTCTCAAGCCTGAGATCAGCCTCACTTCTACTGAAAAAGAGGAGGAAGCCTCCACATCTTCAGATTTTCTCTCATAGAAATTTGTTCTCATGAATTATACTTAATAAAATAAAATAAATCCATGTCTGTTTTTCGTAAGGCTACACTATTTATTTTTATTATGACATTTTAAAGTAACTTATTTATATACTGATATTAGACAGAGTCTTTAAAATTACACAGGAAATTTATACAGACAGGACCTGCTTTATTTTTCATGTTAGTGTCCAGGGCTTAACATAGCAATGTGAGGAAAATGAATGACAAAAGTCTGTTTACCATCAGATCACTCATGGAGAGAATGTTTAAAATGGATAACTGTTTCCATTTTGAATCCTGTACAAAAGATTTTGTTTATCTGAATATCTGTATAATTGAAATGGTACTCATCATTTGCACTCACATTGGCTTGATAATGACTTCTGGGACTCTGACCTTGTACTCTAATTCAGCAAATCCATAAGACCACAGATTAAAATTTGAACGTGAGATATTAAGTAGGCTAAATATTTTTAAGTATATTGGCATTTAAAAACTTATTTGGTTATATACTCTCTGCTTAGACAAAGTTTCTATCAATAGAAATTGTTGTATGTGCTGAATTTTAAACTCTTTGTTTTAGTCCAAATGCTTTTAACCATAAAAGTTAGTCTTGAGGCTGAATAAAATAATTAAATAGTGACACCATGGGAATTGTTTGATGAGGTAACTAATTAGAATACTTGCCAATATTAAGTGCTATAACTATCAAGGGAAATTAATAACTATATAGTTACATAAATCTGAATGTGTCTTGTAAAGTCTTTCTAATTTGGATTTTATTTTTAATACTCCTGTTATCCAGTTGTAATATTCTTGAAAGCTACTCATGTTCTTATCTCTGACAAAAACCAGATTCTCTATGCCTTTGTATCATGTAACCCTCTATAGCAGTACACTGTCTGTAAAATAAAATTAATTTTGAATACCAAAGTGAAAAACAATTGAATGATGTATAAGGAATATTACCCTTGAGACAAATAATTCTTGTATCATATTTGTAATGATTTATGAAGCATTACCTACAGAAGAAAAAATAGCTTTCAGTTAAAACTGAATAAAAAAATCACTTGAAAAACTGTGCTTTTATACAAATTTTTTAGATCCCCATGAATTTAGACAGTTTCAGACATGAAGCTGGTCGACACATAGAAAACAGTGCTGACCCTTTAACCCCTAAGGAATCACATACAACTGAAGAGACTGCCTTATAGTCTCTATCACAGCAGTCAGTCTTAAGGCAAAAAGAAATCTGGAAGCACAAATGTTTGAGAGTTATTGTAAACATGCCTTAGAGCTTGCAACAAGATTATTTAGAGATAGCTTATATTTTACCTAACTTTCATTGCATAAAAACAGACATCAAGATTCTATCACAGGTTCTTTCTACATAAAATAGGAAAATAGGGAACTCTAGACCATGATTTATTCTACTCAACATTAAGTTTCCAGAATTGTTTCTTATTCTAAATCTAAACTGTAAAGAAAAGCAATAATTTAAGAAGATAATAACCACAAGAATGCCTTACCTTTAAAGTAATGGTACTGTAGACCAAATATCTTTTTTTTTGTGACTGCTAATTATATATTTCACTGTTGACTATAACAAGTTAAAGTGAGGAGATGTGCAGGCCCAGTGTGGGGTGGGTGGCAGACAGCACCTGATGGACCCATTCTGTAAGAATGTACAGGTTTAGAAAGGTGTGATTGCAGCTGCTTTCAAAAGAGAAAAAAGATAATATCCTCAATAGAACAAGCCTCGTTGACTTAAGTGTTATCAGTGTTTTAGCTCTCATCTTTCTATGGTTTTATTGACAACAACCACCATATCTTTTAACAGAGGGAAGATGAGCCAGAATGGACAAGAACCAGTAAAGCAGTCGGGAGTAGGAGTAACCGATTCAGAAGGTAAAAAGAAATACAAACAGCTCTGCAGTGGTACCCCATGTTTGTAGGCAGGATGTGCCTATTTCTTTTAGTTGTTATGCTGTGAAAAATTAGTCTATGCCCTCTTTGCATTGTATATTAAAATCATGACCTTCATTTTCTCTGAGGGTCCTTTACACTGATGTAATGAGTCTTCAGTTTAAATGAGAATGGTGTCTCGCCTGTTTATTAAAAGTAATTAAATAGTTTACAATTAATAATATAAAATAATTTCTGTCTTCTGAAATTCATTGCTTTTCAAATAAGAAATACAAAGTATGGAGCTAACTCAATAATCAGTGGATTCAAAGAATATATCTAATGTCTGTCAGTCTCTATATTCATAATATTTAATAAT
Source organism: Sylvia atricapilla (assembly GCF_009819655.1). Classification (NCBI taxonomy): domain Eukaryota; kingdom Metazoa; phylum Chordata; class Aves; order Passeriformes; family Sylviidae; genus Sylvia; species Sylvia atricapilla. The sequence continues at coordinate 14,460,328 of NC_089144.1, read as the reverse complement.
ATTTACTTACTAAAGCAATTATTAATATTATTCTTTCCATAAAACATTAATTTTAAATAAAAAATATTAGTTAACCTGGCTTGACTGCTGCACTTAATGCAGATGCATTGCAATGAAACTTTATTGGATTGGGAAATCCTGAGTGATTTTGTTTTGGTATTAATGTTGGGCTGAGAAAGAAGAAGACATTGTAATATTCCAGCTGGAAAGCGCCTGACGGAATGAATTTCAAAATTTCATAGGGAATGGGATTATCTTTTTCATGTGTAGTAATGGAAAACCACATGAAAAAGAAGAGTGTTTTATACTGAAGGACATGATATAAAAATTGCATTTCCTTTTATATACTAGGTATATTTTCTCAGGTGTATGTTTATGTTGTCCTCAAATATAAAAAATATTTATCATGGCCTTCATTTTATTATAAAATAAGATCTTCAGCATTTAAATGCATTTCAATGCAGGTTTGAGTATCAATTAGTTCATAAATTTAAATTTATACATATAATTGATAAATTGATCTTAAGTTTAGTCATTTAAAAGAAATCAACATTTTCCAGGTTTCTAAAATCTCTATACATGGGGAAATAATTGCTGTTTCCATATTTGAGGTAAAAGCAGTCTAATGTTCCACAGAGCTGAAGAAGTCAAATTAGAACTTGCAGGTAGATCTGCAAAGTTCTCTTTTCCAAAGCAGGAATTCTTATCTGTGTATATGCATTTTACTAAATATTTCCATACATAGTACACATTAAAAATACTCAATAATCTGCTTTATCATATATCAAATATTTTTATGATATTCCCATCAAAATTCAATTTCTCAATAGTATATTTAAGCATTTGAAAAAATGTTTTTTAAAAGAGAAATGCTGGATTGAAAATGGGAAATCAGAAATTTTTCAATTTTATTTGGTCATGATGAGTTTTATACAAATTTATTATTTAAAAAAATACCTTTTCATTATTTTGTTCTTCATAAATTGCCCTTTAGGTTATGTCTTGGATTCTAAATTTCAGTACCTACAAATAAAAAATATTTTCATTTTTTATTTGTATTATTAATTAACCCAAAACCCAAACAAACTCAAATAACATAAGCCAAACAACACCCAAAACACCTTTTGAAACATTCTAAAAGACATGTATGTAACATTTGGCCTGAAATTACCTTTCCAAAATTATATTTCTTCTTGTCTTCAAAATTTCCAAATAGGCCGAACTTCAATTCTCTAATTTTCACTTACAGTGGAATTCACCTCTGCTACCTTGAGAATTGTAAGTGTTTGTTACTACTCCTCAGCTGATAAAATGACTGGTTCTTATTGAGTTTTTTTGCCACTGAGAGAGGCTGGTGCAGTCAGCCTGGATTTTAGTGTCTGATTTCTAGCTGACTAAGAGAAGAGAAAGGTCAGTGTCAAAGGATAAATTAAACTAAAAGCTGGAAAACAATTCAAGAGCATTTGAGTTTCAACATGTAAATATAACTATCATTTGGGAAAGTAGTTCAGAATTTAGAGGAACTCAAGGTCAACTGAGAATTACTTCAGTATTACAGATTTATTTTGGCATTTTTTAATAGATGAATAAAAGAAAGAGAATCTTAAAATCATGCCTTTTCTGTAGTTCACTTACCTGTGTTGTGGACCTGATGAGCTCTGAAATTAAGTGGAAGCAAATATTAATTCCCACATTTCATTAACTGTGGAGATCTCCCATAGCTGGAATTTGTATTCTTAATTGCAAATAATGACTTAGAGTTACATTTCAAACTTCTTAATACTGGTACTCTTTTTTTTACATTTTCAGATGTTCTTAGGGCATAACTTCTGTAAAAAGTAGCCTTGAGTTAGTCTCTTTAAAATGGTGAGGAATCAATTTTGTTGATCGAACATGCAGATCTACTGCTATGTGAAATGTTTTAGTCATCCAAGTCATTCACACAGGCCTGACAAATATGGCAGGGGATTTAGGGGTTCAGTAAGACCAGTAGCTGCAGGCAAAGCAAGGTAGGACCCTCAAATGGCAATGAGAATTGTCTTCTAGGTGGCTGAATCAAAACTGTAGCAACAAGGTTTGAGTTCAGCTCACGGGAGTATGACAGCAAAATTTAGGCATTTGTGTAAGTGGACTTTCCAGAGGAAAAAATGTTAATTTTTTAATTGTTTGCCTGCTTGTGTTAATGTTTTGTTGGGAATAGTTTTTAGTGCCATTGACATATATTAGTGTAGTTATAAGTAAATACTGGAAAATAGTACTATTTACTTTGCTGGCATAACCAAATGGTCAATATAAACAACTGTGATTCTATGTCTGTGTCTGTGATAATCGTCATTTCTCTGAATATATTATCTTCTTGTATTCTGTATTTTTGTACTACTTAATAATATAAAAAAAATCAGAGTTTTGTTCTTGCACACTGTATTAGTTATTTTTTATGATAAGCATTGTTGCATGCTATCTCACTCTGGGCATTCTGCCCTGAGCAGATGAAATACTTCATCTTCTTGAGCTTCAGTAAATCTTATTACACACATTGTGATCTCCATTGAGTTATGCAAGCCAACTTCTATATTTGTTTCAGAAAGTGCAATATACCTTGTTCAAAGATATTTTATGACATAGTTAGAGTACTACAGACATTATAAAAAGCCCAATTGCCTTCATGTAAGGATTGAAACAATTAAAAGCCCATGATTAATATCTTAATCTGGTTGTAGATCATGATTGGTCCATCTGCCCTATGAAGTTGCTCAGCCCGCAGGCTCTAGATGCATTTTCCACCTACCAGCCATTTATTAATTTAAAAAATACATGGGGAAAATTATTTCCATACATTTTAAAAGTGTAAATTTGCTAGGTAATCCCAAAATGCCATTATTTCTAGTTGAAGAGACATATATAGATATAAATAGCATTGTTATGAAAATGTATCTTCTCCTTTTGATGATTCTGTATGCATGCAAAATACCATTCCTCAATCATTCCTCAGTCTTCAAGCACTGAGGTTCATCTCAAGAGAAGACTTAAGGAGTATGTCAGGGTTTTTTTGAATGAATGAGTACTCACAGTGCTTTTGTCATCCTCTGTGGCTAGTCTTATTGTTGTGAGGATTTTCAGTCAGAAAATTGTAATCTTTCTGTAGGAGCAGTTTAGTACCTCACCCACATCTTACAAGAGAGTGGGGGATTTTTACCTTTTTTTTTTTTAATTACTCTCCAGTTCTTGTCCTGAATACCAAAAACATCTGTTCATTGTTCATCCATGTCTCAAAGGTTCACTTCATGACCTTTCCAGTGGTCCTTTGAACTTCCTACTTTAAGTGCAATTAAAGAAAATTCTCTAAGAGATTTTCTCCCTCCACAGATTATTGAACCTATACAGAATTTTTCAGAATGTTCTAGTAAAGTAGGTATATTTCCATAGGTAAACAGAAGGAATAAATTTGTACTATTTCAAGATCTAAAGGTCCACATATACTTCCTGAACTTTTACAAAATGGTGTGATAGAGATATGTTCTCATTTAGTATGATTTTTAGTGAACTATTGCAAGATTTTTTTTTCCTTTTATCTATAACTTAGGCAAATTGCTACCATAAAAAAAAGAGGCAAATACAGTAACAACAAGCCCCAAACATGCTCTGTGATCATATTTTAACAGACAAATTTTACAGTACCATGGGTTTAATTTCATCTATTCAGAGTAATCTAAGATAAAAAGCATCCTTTTTTCCTTAATTTTTGATTTCTGTGGTTTATCAGCCAAAATTATAAACTATGAAATTCAGTTTTATAAACTAAGAAATTCAATTTTATCTCTGTATTTGAATAATTAAGGCAGTCTAATCTCTATTTATGAGAAAAACAGTTGCAATACCACATAAGCCTTAAAACATTCTAGGGACTCATTCTAATAAGATTTTGGAAAGATGCATGATCCTCTGACTGGGAATCATTTGACTTGTAGATGTTCCTTTATAGCTTTCTGAACAGTCCTAGTGAAATTTCATCCATCCTTTCTGCACAGAATAAACCCTGGAGAAAATAGTCTTGCAAACTGTTTCACACTGTCTCCTGAAGAGGAGCCCCATGAGTGACTCTTGAGTAAAACACAGCATGAAACAAACTGATAGAAGAGGTACAGCTAACCAATGCCATATTCTTCAGAGTACTTAAAATTAAAAAAAAAAAAAAAAAAATTTCACTTGATCCTTAACTAGGATAAAGTAACATTGCTTAAACCACAGGATTCACTGTACTATGATCAAGATCAGCCTAAGGGCTTGCTGCATCTTGCACCTTAAAAAACTAGCATTTTAATTTCTTTTAAATCTGAGGGTTAAAATATCAGAAGTATAATATTAGTCTTTATGAGGATGTTCAGAGAAAAATTCCCTAATATTGGACTTTAATCAGAAGGTTATCAGAGGAGAAAAAAGGCAGAAATTATTAACAGATAATTATGATGCAGTTACTGAGATTTGCAAATGTTTTTGTTTATGCACAAATCTACACTTTGATGTCTGGAATGTCCAGGCTAAAAATAGGAGGTTTAATGCAGATGAGAAACCTTCTTGCATTAGAATGATCAGAGACAGAACACCTCTCCTGTGGAGACAGGCTGAGAGAGTTGGGGTTGTCCAGCCTGGAGAAAAGAAGACTCTGTGGAGACTTTGTTGTGGCCTTGAAATAGATAAAGGACACTTATAAAGAAAGGAAAAAAACTCATTTAATCAGGGCCTACAGTACAAATTATTTCAAACTGAGAGTAGATTTACAGTATAAGAGGCACTGGATCAGGAGATTTCCCAGAGTAGTGATGGATTCCCTTAACCCTGGAAGTGTTCAAGGCCAGGTGGGATGGGGCTTTGAGCAACCTGGTCTTGTGGAAGGTGCCTCCATCCTCGGCTGGGGTTGGAAGTAGATGACCTTTAAAGATCTCTTCCAACCCAAACCATTCTTTGACTCTTTGATATGAAAGAGTTGACAAAGCCTTTTGAAGGGCTCAACACACAAACTGCAAATGTGCCTGCTTGGTGTGAGCAGTGTTCTGGGAGCTGCTGTCAACTCAGGTGTTTGACAGCTACAGAAGTAAAAACTTCTGTCCTTCAGCAGTGATTTCTTCTGTACCTTTCATTAGGAGCATCAGCCACCCACATTTAACACACTTCATCCAGTGTTTAGTCTTGAACAGAAAAGTTTTCCTGTTCCAGGAAAATTTCCACTTTCTTTTCCGTTTCTTACCTTTGAATTACTTCAACTACTGAAGAAACATCAGGTTGTCACATGCACAGTACTGGGTAGTAAGAATCTGAGAACTGTTATTTCCAAGGAAATTGCAAGTATCATTACATAGCATACAACTGCTTTTTGTGAAATAAAGTATTACTGATTTAAATGTGATGCTTTCTCAGCACGATATCTAATTGAAAGAAGAAGAATTGCCAAACTTCTCTACTATCTCTATAAATAAGAAGACTAAAATTCAACCTGACTTGTTTAAACTCTCTTTAATATAAAATCAGAACCTTGCTTTCTGCCATTACCTTCTTACCAGGGGTCTGCCATCTACTACTCAACAGCATAATATTAATCAAGGCCAACAAAAGTCAAAGCAGAAAATACCAGCAAGGGTAATTTCTCACATGAGCAGCTGCTACATTACAGAGAGAATATAAAACAAGTAGTGAAAGCCCTTACAGATAGCCTGTCATATGTTGATTTTAAGAATTGAAAAGATCAGATATACTTTTCTGTCACAAGGGATCCATAAGCAATGAATCAGGCCCATGTAGTGACAGCAGCCCTTATCTTCTCTCGTTTTTTAAAAAGAGATCTGTGTTTCATACATGTTCCCTTAAGCTAGGAATAGCCTTCCTAGTAATGCTTAAAACCCACACTTTAAAAACTGAGTCAAGATAAACAACAGCAGCCTTATAAACCTAAGTATTACCAGCTTCCTCTCTAAACTCTGAAAAGTATTTTTTATCTATCCCCAATTGGCCCTATATTCTAATTTCCCACCTGGCTCTCCAGTAATAATTGGAGCAATTAGTTCTGCTTTCCTGAGGTATTTGCCAGTGTAATCCAGCTGGTTTTCCTGGAAAGAAGCAGAAAGAATTTAAATAAGAAAAAAGTTTGCAGCCAGAGTTAAAAAATAGAGGAAAGAAAGGACAAGTTCTGTGTTCTTGTATCCACTTCACAAACAACATTGATTAACAGTGTTACGAATCAGCCTGTTCCTGAACTGTCATTGTCAAGTGTCATCAAAATAAAAGTAAATAAAGATTAAGTTTTATTTTTAAAAAATGTGCTTTTCCCATGGGGTTTATTTAATTTTTAAAAAAATTACTAAGAAGACAAACTATGAAAAAGCTGAAAATCACAAATATTTCTTCTGAAAACCACAATATCACCCCTTTGAAGTGATACTTCAATAATCAGCTGGAAAGCTAATTTTTTTGCTTAAAATTATTAATCACTTTCATTGGTCTTCTCATAAATCCATTACTGTTAATGTAATCTTCTTGGAACTTTCAGAATGCTTTTTTTGGTGACTTCTTGGAGTTGCAATGAGCTCAGTGTTTGGGCTGGGAATCAGAATGCTAATAATCCCATCAGAAATTCTAACAAATATACATGGCTTAATTTCAGAATAAAAAAAAATATGGTAGAATTCTGGAACCCATCTCTTTTAATAAGATGAGGTTCCAAAGGAAATCTGTTTCAGTATTTCCTGACATATTTAGTATAAATAACCAGTTAACAATGAAGACTGTCAACACTGGAAAGCAAGCAGAGGGATCCCACCAAAACAGAGTGAAGGTGAAGGCTCTGGAGTGTGAATAACTGAACCTGAGCCTTGTCTGGTGAAAGTCGGAAGAAGGGCTGCTACACCTAGTGAGTAATTTAAAACCACTTTGAAATAGAGTCACTTTCCATGATTGATGTTAATTTAGGATCAGTAAAAGTCAGGTTGAGGCCTTAATATGATTAATATGAAGGTGAGTTTCCCCTCTTTCATGAAACTGAAACCAGGACTTACCAAATAGGGCTTTTAAATGTCAGTTTAGTGGAACATTCAGGTGATCTCTTTCATTTAGCAGTATGATTAGGATCTGGAATTGTGTGCATGCTCCAAGGAAAATAAAACAAGTAAAACAGATCTGTTCTAAAGAAAATAATATTCAGTAGTCAAATATATATAGGCTATTAAGGAGTAGGAATGATGTTAAGGAGGCTTCTAGAGGTCATCCTGATGGTTCAAGGCACAATATTGTTCCTAAAAGGCTTTTTCTGACTTGCACCAACTATTCTTAGTGTTGCTAGAGCTTAATTACTCTGTTCTACTGATTGATTAACTTTAACAGTAATATGTTTTTCCTATGTTCTAGCCCAGTTGCTTGCAGAAATTAATACTCAAGGACAGACATAAGAATCCAAATCCAAGAGCTTCCATTCACAAATATAGCATATTTTATCAAGTACTGCCGGTAAATAGATTTTTCTAAGCTTGCCTACAAACTGTAACACAGCCATTCTAATGAAAGAGTTCTTTATTAGAACTTCACTTTTGCTGTATTTATTTGAAATGTTAAAAAAAAAAAAAAAAACCACCACAAGATTGCCATAACCTGTTTCTATACTAGACAGTTCTTTATAGCTCCTTAATATCTTAAGAATCTTCATTTTTATTTCAGGATTATTTATAACTTAGAAATTAAACTATTATGCTGGGGGTTCAGAAAAGAGGCTTTTTATTTATCCTTGCATATTCTTCAGTACAACCACTTTTTTTTTGGATTGATATTGGAATTGTTATTTTCAGATGCTGTTTAAACGCAGATAAATTTAGAGTATTTCCAGGTGGGATCACATGGCAAACTAAAATTAAACTTCAGCTGATCTTCATTTTAGCATATGAGAATCCTCAAAATTATTAGACTGTAAATTGTGTTCCAAGAGCTTTAAATCAGTGCACTAGAATAATTATGAGTCTTTCCTATGGTGACAATTCCTGGATATGTCCAAGTCTTGTGGTAGAGAGTGTGCTTTCATGTCTGTGACTAGAAACTCATGCTTTATCTCCACTTTATTTTCAGATTAATATGCTTTCCATAATGTTCATTATTGCATCCTGTGATAGTAGTCTAACAGGCTTGCAGCTCTAATGAAATGTGTTATCCACTGCTGCAGTATGTGAATAATGGCTTGTCTGTTAAGGGAAAGCTTTGGGGTCTGTATTTCTCGTAAAGAATGCCTTGCAGTTTGTCCTGTAAAGGCATTTTTTATTAATTTAGCCTATTATATGTAGATCTTCCCTTTTGTGCATTATTTATTCTGATGTTATTAGGCTATGGCTGGGAGGGAATCAAATGGACAGGAGACTAGTCAAATCTATTGGCTCAAAGTATTGTACTCTGTGTGTAGAAGTTGATGCAGAAGTTTATTTATCCTTATCTGCAAATGTATCCAGGGTCCTATGTTGATAGATGTACCCTGCTGTTTGAAATACTCTCTTTTTCTGCCTCAATTCAGTTGCTGTTCCAGAAAGTTATGGGTATCCCACAGATTCTTAATTCAATCTGCCAGTCCAGATCAGCCACTCCTTTTCCTTTGGTTAGGAGCCAAATGATTATAATGAAAACCTAAAGCATTTATTTAACTTCCTTGTCTAATATTTAGATGGGTCATATCAGATGAGATTAGTGCTACCAAATGGTCCTGGGTTTGTATGTGTGTTAATGTCATCCATTGCAGAAGTCTTCATTTTCTGAAAGTACCATTTGGTATGCTTTCTTTCTGTCATAAATTCTTTTTTAAATATTTCTTTAGGAGGGTTTTTTTTAGGGGGGGGAGACGATGTTGGCAAGGGGGGGGTTGTTTTGTTTTTGGTTGGTTGTTCTGGTTTGTTTGTTTTGGTTTGGGTTTTTTTGTTTTGTTTTGTTTTGTTTTATTTTTTTTGGTTTTTTTTTCTTTTTTTTTTGTTTGTTTTGGGTTTTGGTGGGAGGTTTTTTGTGGGGTTTTTTTTGTTGTTGTTTTTTGTTGGGTTTTTTGGGTGTTGATTTTGGGGGTGTGTTTTTGTTTTTTGGTGATTTTGTTTTTTGGAGGTTTTTTTGTTTTGGTTTTTTTTGGTTTTTTTTTTGGTTTTTTTTTTTTTTTTTTTTGTTTGTTTTTTGTTGGTTTGGTTTGGTTTCTATGTTTTGTTACTTGGGGTTTTTTTGTTTTGTTGTTAAGATTTTTTTTTTTCCTGCCATATTGGCTTTGCACTCTGTGATGTGATAACAACAAGACTGAATATGCATGCCTCGGAAAATACACAAAATCTTCTGGAGATCAGTTGGGTCAAACCTCTGAAACAAACACCTGCCTTCATGTTTGACACCACTGTAATACCTAGGAATCCACATTCTTTCGGAAGCCTGTTAACATCCTTCCTACCATAATCAGTCAGTTTGGGTGGTTTACTAGTCCCGTGTGTAACCTGCTGAGTATGCTGTGGATCCTTGCTGTTTCCTCCTGCTGCTTGTCCAAGATCTATAGCATTATTCACCAGCCTCTTGATTGCCTTGCTGAGTGTTTAGCTTTTCAGAAACACATTCATATTCATGGAACACTCTGTTATATTCTGGAAGGAATTGGATTCTCACTGATCTCAATGCAATTATTTGCCTTTTCCATAAGCTACTAGTCTGATTGTCTGAAGAGTTCTTTCTTGGCAAGTAAAAGAGAGAAAAGGAGATCTTTCTACCTTGTCTCTGGACACTTCCCAGTGTAACAAAAAATACATCTTATCTCATTTTTTATACATTGATTTAAAGACTATTTTGGGTTTCTTTTATATTTTAAAGCAGTATGCAAGTCTCTGACTTTATAGAGACACATTTTCCCCATCATTTTTATGTTTAAGAAAGTGAAGCCTACACAGTATCTATGCTGAGTATCTTCCTGCTTGGTGCACCCTTTTCAAACACATCCACAAAGCAAGTTATCTAAATTCCTTTAAAATAATAATACAGATTGTTATGATTCAGAAACTATCTGTGTAACAATAGGTTTTTAAAGTCTGCTAAATCTATACAGGAAAGATGCCATGTCCAAAGAAAGGAAACTAAACAGTATTAGACAAAGAATAAAAGAAGAATAACATGAGGGTTGGTTTTTTTTCTTGGTGGACATTTTGGACAAAAAAGGGCTTTCACAGCAATAATTAAACAGAATTTAGGAAGCAGATCCTAGGAGATGCTCTTCACCTCTCCTAGCAATCACACCTAACCCAGGCATTGTTCCACTGATTAATGGAGCTACTCCAGATATACAAAATTAGAGAAGGAAAATTATATATTGAAGACACCTTCAGAAAAAGAGATTTTTACACTTCACTTTCAGTAGTGGAGACGATGCCAAAGCATACCGTTTTCTAGCAGCAACCAGAAAGGCAACATGAACAAGGCAAAGCCAGTTTTCCTGACATTTCTCATTCTCTGGGAAAAAAACCCAGCAACTAATGTGTCATTTTACACTGATTTTTTTTCCCCAGACTCTTGTAATTATCTTGTTGAATCTAGTTTTTTGTATGCAAGTACAGATCTATCAAGGAGGAAAGGTAAAGAGGCCATAAGCTTTCCATAAATGTCTCATTATTTTGGATATGTGCCTTTTTACCTTATAAGGGAAAACCCACTCTGATATTATAGCTATATCCTGCTATAATAAGACAAATCATCTCCCTCTTTATTGGCAGCATCTACTGCCCTCAGGTTAGTTGTTCTGAATCAAATTCCAAAATTAAATATTGCAGTTTTCTTGTTGAACAAAGCTGAGTAATTTGTTTCAAGTACAATTTTCTGCCACTGGCTAAAGATTCTGAATTGAAGACAGCCTGAAAAAATGGATATAATAGGAAGTGATGCAAATCCTAAGAGAAAGAACACACACACAACAAACACATCCTTTTTTCCCTGCCCCTCTCTGGGATCCACTGAATATGTGGATGAATATTTAAAGCATTGACCAAAGGTAGTAATTATTCCGATTTCTGTTATCATTTTGAGCAGAAAGCAGAAAGAAAGGATACTATGTCTGTTATGATCACAGATTAAAGTAAAAAAAAAATCAGACTTTTATGGATGCCTTCTCTTAATTTTTCTACATGATTATTTTTATCTTAATAATCCAAATTACACCATAGCAGACTTTTTTCATATAAGAGGTCCAAAAAAATTATCTGAGCAGATTTCCTAAAGAAATTAGAAGTTTTGATGAAGTTTTAACTGTTTAATTAAAACAATGCCAAAAAAATTAGGAAGGGAGGAATAAAATTGACATCTTCCTTAGTTTCCTAATGACTCATCTCAATGAATAAGCTGATCTTTCTAATGCATTCCCTTGTAATGACAAAATTAGATTTCCAATACATTCTCAACTGACTGAAGTGCTTTGAGCCTTGTATAAACACTTGCTTTATGGTACCAAGTTACCTTTGATGGTTGGGAGAGGAACTTCAAGGGTTTTCATCATTTTGAAATCAGCGTAAGTGGAAAAGATGGTGCTTGTGTCTGGAAACTTTAGATAATGCACATTGCACATCCTGTCCCTCCATCTGTTCTGATGGCCTTTCAATATCACCAATAAAGGAGACTCCACATTACACACTCTCTCTGGGCAATCTGTTCCACTGCTTGGTCACCCACAATATGAAGAACTTCCCCATATTCAGGTGGAACTTGCTGTTCAGGAGTTTCTGCCCGTTGCTCTTGTGCTCTGGCTTGGCAGAACGGAACAGAGCTCAGTCCATCCTCTTCTCACCATCCCTTCAGATACTGATAGACATTGGTGAGGTCTTCTCTCAGTCATCTCTTCTCAAGGCTGGATAGGCTCAATTCCTTCAGCTTTTCTTCATAAGAGGAAATCACTTCTATAGCCCTTTGATGGATGAGCTCCAGGATCTCCATGTGTCCCTGGTAGTGAGGAGCCCAGAACTGGACACAGCACTTGTGGCCTCACTAGGGCTGAGTAGATGGGCAGGATCCCCTCCCTCAGCCTGCTGGCAATGCTCTTCCATTGGCCTTCTTGGCACGAGGTCACACAGGAAGTACACGCAGAGCTAATTGTCCACCAGGGATCCCAGGTCCTTCTCTGTAAAGCTGCCTTCCAGCAGGTCTAATCTGTGCTCCTCCACAGGTACAGGACCTTGCATTTGCCTTCATTGAATTCCAGAATGTTCTTCTCTGCCCAACTCTCCAGCCTGTCCAGGTCTCTCTGACGGGCTGCACAGCCCTCAGGGGTATTGGCCCCTACTCCCAGCCTTGTGCCATCAGCAAACTTGCTGGGAAGTATCTACCTCTTCATCTAAGTCATAGATGAATAAGTTGAGCAAGATTGGACCCAGTATCAAAACCCCTGTGGGATATAACTTGGTGCAGGTTTTCTTCCAGGTCTCTGTGCCACTGCACAAAACTCCCTGAGCTCTGCTGTTCTCTGTCCATCTCACCATCCACTTTCTTTTGATTCTGAGCAGTCCCTCAGAATCAACCTTCACTTGCTGATTCTGTCTGTGAGGATATCATGTGATATCCTAAGGCATCAACAGCCTTACAGAAGTCCAGTAAACAACATTCCACTGCTCTCCCCTCACCTGTCCAGATAGGTTTTGGAATTCAAGTGATGCTTGGGACAGGAGAGACTGCCTTCAGTAATTTGAAGTGAGTTTTACCATTGGAATTCAGTATTTCTCCACTTGAGTTCTGCAACAAATTTTGAAATAAATTAATGTATTTCATTGCATTGCATAGGAAACATTTCACTGCTGTATGAATTACAGAATATTTATACATGGTCATGACACAGAGATGACATACACAGCCAAATAAATAGATGTAGCAAGCTGGATGAATAATGTTTAACAGTTTAGACTCGGAAGACTTAATGAGACTTCACTAAAATTTCAGTGGCCTAATACTGGCATGAGAGAAGAGGGATCAGAAAATGAAAAACTTTCAAGTATGTGAAAAATACAGGAGTGATGCTAGAGTGTGCAGAAAAATTATGTTTGAAGCATTTAGATGACTGAGCAACTAAAGTTCTGGAAATGATTCCTGGAGGTGAGAAATCTGTCCTCTGAGCAAACCTGAGCTAAGACTCAACAGCTTTTACTCTCTTATTTAAAGTAGCAACATTTCTGTCCTACTCTATAGGTGATCTTTAAGTCCCCAGGTTATCACAGGGCTGATTCACTGTACTGTATTTACTTTAAATAGGCAAAATTATATTTCAGAAAGTTACTTACATGAATGTAAGGAATCCTTTGTAGCACAAACTTGTTGGAAGTCAAATAGCCTGTCTTATCTTCAGAGAAATATCCAAACTATGTAATTTTTTTGCTCCTCTAGTTGGTTTCTGTACTGATGCTAGTGGCATTTTTTAATTTTTTGTGTCTTTTTTATTATTATTTTTTATTGTAGTAAACTGTTAAAGGAAAGGTAGGATCTGTGAACCATTTCAAGAGGAAAATTTATATAATTCTACATGCCACGGTCAGAACTGGTATCAGCAATTTGAAATTAACTTACACAACTCTAACTTCATAAACTTAAATTTGAGCCCAAATATTTAATTGGTTCAACAAGCAAATATTTTGTGCTGAGGCAGGGCAAATTCCTAGAATTCAGAGTACTTCAATGATATGTATGCTTACCTTTGGACAAATGAACACAAATGCATAAAGGTGTGTTAGAATCTGATTATCAAAAGATGCTTCTGCCCAAATTAAGGTGCAAATGAGACCACATGCCAATGTCAGGGGGATGAATTTTATTTAAGAGATGTGTGGTAGGGAGGGCAGAGAGAGAAGAGAGAAAGATTGAGAAGAAATAGAGTAACCACCACATGGGTCGCTGTGGCATCCCTCCTTCCCTTCTTCCTCTGGTCTTCTCACTGGTGGGGCTCCTTCGAGTGTCCTCTTGGAGGTATCACTTGTAGACAATCTAACTCCCAGGTATCCACAGACTGTAGATGCTGTTCCCACAGCTTGGGCTGGCATGTGTGTAAGGACTTGGTCCCTTTCTCACTGTTTGCCATGGTGGGAATTTTTGTCAAGATAGGTTACCCAGATCTGGTTCCCACCTCACAGTGGGGTTTTGTCCAGTGTGCTTATTCCAAACCTTCACCTCAGTTTAGGCCTGGAATTAATGCCTTCCTGTTTCCCATCTGTGCCTCTTGTGGTGCTTTATCTTGTAGGAACTTCCTTCCCTGAGAGTGTCTTGAGATATTTCACTGCATTCTTTAACTCTTGACAATATGTGTATATGTATATACATATATATATATATATATATTTATACACTTCTATAAGTTATTGAATATCACATAGATATAGATATATGCATATGGACACATATATTATGATTTATAGTTTTTTGATATACCTATTTTGGGAAAAGAAAAAAAAACTGTGTTCTGAATTAAATGCCTCATCTCTGTGTGTAGGGTTCTTCATTATTCAAAATACTGCTTTTGTTTCATTAGCTTTTATTATCTGTAGAATGAACATCACTGTTTTTAACTGCTGTGGATAACAAAAAAAGATAAGACCTGTGTTGCATAGTGGCTCTGATATAAAAAGGCAACAAATACTATTAATATTCAGTTTTACAATTGACTTTCACATGTTCTACTAGTTAAATGGCCTTCTTTATTATAAACATTTACAATAATTTGATGATTAGTGATTTCACTGGAAATTTCTTTTGAATCTTAAATAAAAGATAAGTAAATTATGATCAGATCTTTTAGGTTTTGCAAACAGGACCTGCTTATATAGTTCGGGCATTTCTCTGAATAGTAAGTTTTATTTCAGTCTCTTACTCATTCTGTTTCTATGTTAATTATCTAATTAAAAACTTAGAGTTTTGTCTACTATATATAAAAAATCTATTTCAGTAACTTTTTACAGCTGGGACCTCTAAAATAGATAATGCAATGAGAAATTTCATCATGGGAGTTATGGGAGGATCAGCCAGTTAAATAAAAATTTTATAATCACTGGAATGAAATAATCATTCTGAAGGTACAATTCGTCTGACCTATTTTAGAGATCTATTTGCAAATAAGACAAACTACATTCTAGAAGAGCAATCCCTCAGATAAAGACCCTGAGGCTCAGGGAGGTGAATCCTAGCAGCAGGGTCTATCTCCAGCAGACGTTAGGTGACAGTCACTGTAAAACATTAGTCTAAATGCAATAAGATGTAACTTTTAAGCACATTTAACTTTATTTGACAAAATGCTAATTTTATTTGGTCTGAAGTTCTAAACTGACTGCTGTGCTCAACACTGAGTGCAATTACCATTCGGAGTGTTAAGTTCCATAATTATCTTGAACTAACAAGAAGCACAAGGTGGTGTCAATTTTGTTTTTTGGTTTTATTTGTTAGAAAATGCTCCAATTAAGGCAGGAAAGTAGAATAAGGGAGATGTTATGGATTAAAAGTTTACTCAGATACAACATGACCATTCTGAAATCATAGACACATAATTGTTATAGAGAATCAGAATAATTCATTTAATTAAAGATGAACACTGAAGCAGGTAAAAAATCTACCAACCTACTTGCATCTATAGATAGCAAGTACTAATTCTATTTTAATTGCATTTATATATTTTATTATTTTCAGTTCTCCAAATTCAGTGTTTCTAATCAGTCTGATGGGGCTTTTTTTGTTGTTGTTTTTCTTTGGCTTTTTTATTGATTGGTTGGGGTATTTTGTTTGTTTGTTTTGATTGGTTGGTTGGTTTTTTAAAAGGCAAAGGAATTTTGCCAGGATTAGTGATCAATTCAGCAATAAAATAGGTTTCTCTTTTGGTTCCTCTTGAGGAAAGCCCCACACTAGTTCTCTCTTTGCACATTTCAAATCTCACTGGAAAAAATAAAAAAACAATAAATAATCCAACACTGTAGAGATGATAGAGAGCCTGTAGTTTTCTTCCATAGATTCATTTATTGACACAAAACTTATTAGAAAGAAGAAGGAATGTTTCTGATTCATTGTATCTTGAGTTCTGTAAATCAGATACTTCAGATCACATCAGTTACTGATTGTCTCCTAATTGTTTTTTTCTCTCAGAGGAGTTGATTGTATTTGCTGAAAGCATTTTGCCCCCCAAAGATGTTAGCAGACAGCAGTTTCCCCTGTTGACCTGTGAGAAGCCCGGAGCCTACAACGAGCTCTGGGCTTCTAAAGAGACCAAACGTGCTTCTCTCTGAATCCTGCACCGCTGTGGAGGTAGTGAGTCTATCTCTGTTCACTTCACTGCAGTTCACCAAGAATCATTGCACAAAGAGTTAAAATCTCAAGGGAAAAAATCACAACAGAAAACACAAGTATTAAAACATGACACATAGAATTAGTAACTTCCTCATTTTTTTAGACCTAATATTTATCCCTAATATTTATCGTTTACATCCCCTATACATCCCTAATATCCCTAATAATTTTTATCACTGACAGTTCAATCTATCTCAGATTTGAGATATATATATATATTTATATATACAAAATTTAATTCAGAGCTCAAACCCCATCATATTTTAATTCACTGTTGGTTAATGGAAGGACGACAAGGATCCTTCACCATCTGGGAAGTTGGAAGATGATGAACTCTGGGAGCTCCTAGAGGAACAAAGATGAGACTGGAGAAAAAGGGACAAAGGTGATGTGGAAACAATGTTCCCCAGCATGGGCCTGTTTGGAAGCACTTTGAAATTTTGGGGAGTGGGCAGCCCACAAGGAAATCTGGCATATGTCTGCCAAAACAGGAGTGAGGAAAAGCATAAATTTCATTCTTTAGATTTTTCTAGTGAAGAGTAACAAGGGATTGAAGTATCCTTGAGCTCTGCGTTCACAGGTGTTCCCAGACTGTTCATTCTTTTGATTTTAGCCTAACATTTGGCCCAAAGAGACAGAAGCCAACCTGCTCACTTCGTAGAACTGCCAAGCTGTTTTTAGGATAAACTCCACATTCAGCTAAGTTCAGCAGACTTCATGAACACTGATTCCCAGTACTGTAAAACCTTGGGATTCACAACCAGCTTTCAACTTATATAGAGCACACCCAGCCATACAAGATCAGACAGAAAGATGTATCCAATGCATCTGAGCTCTCCAGCTCCCTCCAGCAAAAATGGGCAATGAAGAGCTCGGCTTGCATTCATGCTATGGCACTACTGACTTCTATCTCCTGCAGCAAAACTCTGGAATGAACTGGACTTGCTTTCATGCAGAAGTGCTAACTTGTTGATAGCACCACAGATATATTTAAAACTCTTTTCCTGAGGCAGCTTTTTCTTTATTGTTGACAGTAAAATGGATGTACTATGAAAAGAGATTTTTGTTTTCAAACAATTGGGAAGTAATGCAAGGACCACAAAACAGATTCAATATTCTTTAGACTTCTTTAAAATGAGCAAAACTAAAAATATTCAACTGATGCCCAGAGCAATTTTAAAAATACTGAAAGTCCTGGCATTGGAGACAATGTCTTTTTTCCCTCAAAGCAATAGAATTTTTTTTCATGTTCTCATGGCAGAATGTGCAGTGTCCACTCTGTTCTGCTCAAAACAGAGGTAAAAACACTCTTCAAATCAGAGGTTTTTTTCCGAGATGGTCACTTATACAATAAAAGTAACAATTTTTCTTTAAACAATGTTAATTAAGAAAATGTCTTTGTAATCATTATTACTTGCATACTGGGCTAAAAAATTAACTATGCAGGGAGCAGGTCATAGGAAAGCATTCCACCCTTCTACTGGGTGCTTGTTAGTGTGAAGGAGATGAAGCTTCTCAGAGCTCAGCAGTCAGAAATAGGAAATAGAGAACATTCACAAGCTGCAATTAAGGAAATTCCAACTGAATAAAAGAAAAATGAAAAGCAAGACACACGACCAAAAACACACAAAATAAAGTTTTGGTTCAAAATTCTATAAAATATCTCTGTTCACCTTCATCTAATGTGGAAGTTAACCCTGTGAGTGCAAGGCTGGACTGGAGTGCTCTAGCAGTCCTTTGATAGAACAGTTTACAACCACTTCATAAAGCACACTTTAAATCAGCATTATTGCTGCAAAATGCCGTTTTTCCTTTCCCTGAATCTCATCTTGGCCCTCATGGTGTGTGCTGATTCAGGTTAGGTGACTAACCCAAAATCAATACAAAGGGGTGGGGAAGGGACCAGGGTGAGGTTACAGCAAGTAGGATCATTTCTGCCAACGAGCTCACTAGGCAGCTGTACAAACATTGTGGCTGCAGGAGATAAAGACAGGGACACTGTGTGGGAAGCAATAATCAGGTTCATGGAGAGAGCTTTTTCAGCACCAGTGTCTGTGACTTTTTAAGAATCGGTGATTAGTTACAGGTAACAACATTTTCAGCTCGACTGGTGCTGAGGATGGTATAATTTTCTTTAAGTGGCCGTCTCACCAGGAAGGGTTTAAAGCAGCAATCTGCTTCACTTGTTTATTAAAAACTCCATAGTATTTTTCACAACCACTGAGCTGGTTGAATTCCTCCCAGGTAATTAGGTTCTATTGCTTGATGTTCCCTCCTGCAACTACCTACAATTAATGTATTCTTTTCCTTCCCTAATGACCACAAGACTTGGAATATCTGACCACAGGCTTTGCAAACAAGAAGTTATTTAAAATTTTAAAAAAATTTTAATAACAGAAAAAAAAAAACAAAAAACAAAAAAACACATACAAGGTAGGTTGTTTTGTTTTGCACATTCTTTTCCTGAGCAGAGGGATGATGATTTTGCTATAAATCACTGGGGAAAACTCAGCAAATTTTTTTGGTTTGGTTTGGTTTGGTTTTTTTTGTCAATGCCAGTTACACTGGTTTTGTCTTTTGACAGCAGAGGAGTAAATCTGCCTTTTCCAGTGCCTGTTTCCAAAGCATCATAAACAGCAGCTTTCAAAATCAGAAAGCACACTGCTCAGCGTTGTAGCAGAGTTGCCTTATGTTTCTTGAAGAATTCTTGATAAAAAATGCTCCTTTTCTGGAGCTTATATATCACATGGAAAAAGGAAGTAAATTCAGCATGAAAGCTCCTTATTTTGTTGCCTCTTTATGCTTCTCTGAGATAGTTTAGAACAGTAATGAAGATTACCAATGTACATTTACTTGAAGTTACTCTAACTCACCATAGTTGCCTCACCTTTCTGATTAGAAGAACTACTTGTAATTAATTAAATTTTTGTGCAATAATGAATATAAACATATAATACTATTTTATATATATCATACATATAATAATATAAACATATACGACCACTATCTTTTCTAAATTTTAGGAGTTTGCTAGCTACCACTAGCATTATTATTATTAAGAGATAAGCCAAAACATTTTACAAAGAAGGAATAGTACAAGCTGCTGAAAGTATTTATCACAAAATGTCTGAGAGAGAATTTTTGAGTTTTTTGATGGAAACTGTGACTATTAGCTTACAGCATGATGGACACCACAGGCTAAACTCAATTTAATGTAGAGGGTTGTTTATGTTGTTCTCCTGAATTGTATTGTAGGGATTTTATTTCAAAGTTGGGAGTTGAGTGCTTTGCACAGGATGTGGGCCATTTCAGTAGCAAGTTTGCAGTCTCCCACATCAGTATGATGTCCTTGATCAGAATCATGGAGTTAAAAGTCTGCTTTCTTTCCTGCAGCCAAACTATGTCGGGAAAGAGGAATGAAAATGTACAGAGAAGTTAAATTGTGCTTATCTGAATTATGATGTATACATGGGCTAAAATTTCAGACATGAAGATAGTAAAATGTATAGATTTGACTGGTAAATAAAGCTTCCCTCTCTTTGGAAGAGCTGCCAATAGAGAGACCTTGTGACTTCAACATTGAGTGGAACGTGAATATAGCACTCAGAGACTTGTGGTTCAGCAATGGATCCACAAAGTTTTGCCTATGAAACCTCATGCAAGGGGACATTTGTGGTATATGTGGTCAGGAGAGGGTAAATTTGGGCTGAAATAACTTCAAAAGTAAAACATGATCTTCAGCTTCTTTGGCCATGAAATCCTGAATTTCACAATGATAATCACAACACAGAAATAAATAGCACTACCACCAATCAGTAAGTCCATTTAAATTCATAAGAATATGTCATATTTTCCAGATCAGATGGACATCTTGATCCTGCTGTCAGGGAAGAAAACACAGGTCAATTTTACATGAGGAATCCAGATATCATATGGTTAATTTGAGAAACTTGGCTCATAGATTTTAGGAAAACATTTCCTTCAGCAGTCGATCATAATCTGAATTGATCTTTAGTGACTTTATTAATGTTCTTGAGCTAATCTATATCTCTACCTAAGTGTTTGAATATTTAAATACTTCTGCCTTTATTTGAGTGCTTATGTACTCAGTGATTTATTACTTTTATTGGGAACTCAGTAAAAAGCTGTTCAAGTCACTAAATAATGTCAAATGCTAATGAGAACTCAGTCTTTGAATCCCTTTTGTCTCAGTCCTCAAGCATTTAATATTTTGCATGTCCTTTAATCAGTTAAAATTATTTCTGAGACTCTTATACAGCTGTTAATATTTTTTCTGACCTAGAATTAAGGGACTTATATTCTGTGAAGAAAATATACATCACAGGCTGTTTTTCCCGACAGATGCAGAAACAATTTGTTGGACATAAGGTTGCTCACAAATAACACTGAGACTGCAACCTCACACTGGTTCTTCTCTGTGATGAGGAAGGAGGAATTTGATATGGTACTTTACTGTTCTTCACAAGGTTGTCTAAGGTGCTGAGTGTCTCAGCTGGCCTGGTATCTAAACATGGTTGGGTACCAGCTTGGCTAGCCATCCTTCATGAACATTGCCCTGAGGGACAGTGTATTTTCTTGGGTTTGAGCCAACTCCAAGCAGGTATTCAATAGTCAGAGTGTGTCTTTTTAGTGTTTCTGAAAAGGCAATGCTGTAGAGTTTTTAAATATTCTTTTCTTCATCAAGACTCCTGTTGTGATGACTTCTAGGGAAGGTATTTTTCTTCATTTCATGGAAACCTGAACTGGAAGTATAATAAATCTATACATGTTTTATAAATCTGTGCATTAGATTTTGATTCAGTCTTCTCTCTTACAGTATGAAATTCTTTCTGAATAAGTTCAAAATCCAGGAAAATGTATATTCTGGTTTCCTAAATCTGTCTTAGCTCTTAGGTTAACCCTTTCCCTCCCCCCACCCCCCAGCCCTTATTTTTTGTTCTAAATTGATTGGAATTGTAAGGAAAGCCTGTGAAATTCCTTCAGGTGTTGGAATCATATTCATAAATGATGATTGCCAACGCAATGCTATACTTTATTACAAATTAATAATGAGTATACGACAGTAATAACTTGGGTTTTTTCCCATGTCCCAGGTATTTTGTATTCCAAAACTCACCAGACAAGTTTTAAATAACATTATGCAAAGAATCTATGTTTCACTCTTTTTGTGAGATCTTTCAAAACCCTACTTTTAATTCCCATATGCACAGCTTTAATTTTTAAATGTAAATTATGAGCAAGACTTCAACAGTCATCTTCAAAAGAGCAGTATTAAATCTCAGAGATTCTTGAAAAAATCATGAGGATTGGCCTCAGTGCATAAAGTCTATGAAGCATTAACTCTCAAAACAAGAGATTAAACTTTTTCAGTTGCCAGAAAGTAAATCTACAGGAGATATCAGAGCATTAGCTCACTATGAAATACTCCTTTGTATTCATTATTGAAAAGATTCAGCTAATTATAAAAATTCTATTACATGCATACTGCCCAGAGCAGGAAAGAATTTTCAATTAGGTACAAAATATTTGGGTTTCTTTTTATCTACAGATAGATGGTGTATGCTTCAGTGACTTCAGAAAATGTAGAGAGAGTTTCTAAGCCAGACAGATATAAATACCAACATATGTGTGTTTTCTTATTCATGTTCTCTGGTGAACATCATTTAGAGAAAACTTTCATCAGAAAAAATTTCCAGCTGCAGCTGTAATTGATAGAAAATCCAGGTGAAGGCCAAGAAATCATAGCCTCAAACCCCTTTATTTGGGAGACCCTCAGATTCAAAAATGGGATTACCTATTTTCTGTGTGGCATCGGGGAGAGGTCCCAGCATCTGAGAGGGATCAGTCTCTGACTTTTTTTCTCTAAATAGTCCTTAAAATATTTTAGGTGATCATATTAAAAATTTTCACTCTTCCACTATAAATCATTTCCCCTTGCATCTCTGCTACCAATCTATCATATTCTCCCATGACTGAATATTAGGCCCTTCTGTTTTACTAAAACAAATTATTCCCAGCTGACCTTTCTTTATGAGAGGACTTCTACTATCTCTCCCATTTCTAATGGAAGTTCAGAAACTCAGAAACATTTGTGGAGTTTTCACTCCTACAGAAGACTGTGACTTCTTCTGTAGCATCATTTTGTCCACCTGGAACATGAATTTAAAATGGACTTTAAAAAAACCATCTTTGCCATTGGTTTTATGTTATATATAATTCCAGTTAACTGCTTTCTTACCAGTGCATGAACACTCTGAATAGGAACACATTTTCCCATTCTCTTTTTCTTTCCATCATTTCAGTCTTCATCACAAATCTCCAAGTGGATTTGCATAAGGGCTGTATTGTCCCTGTACTTTTTCTTCTGCTCTAGGTTTTTATATAATATTTTTATTCAAACATATCTCGTGGAGTTTAGCCATACACATCAGTTCAACAGTGCAATGAAATATCAACTTCAGGATATGTCTGTAATAGCAGCTTGAGGGAACCAGCACTGCATGAAATAAAGAATAATGGCACTGCTGAGGTTGAATGAGAGGGAAAATGTAAAGTATGTATTCCAATAAAAAGCACGTACATTATTCTATAAAGATTTCTGGTGGAAGGTTCAAAACTTAAAAAAAAAAAAAAAAAAAAAAAAAAAAAAAAAAAAAAAAGGGCATTTAATAGAAAACTCTGGGAAGGAGCTGAAAGGTAAATTGATATTTCTCCAGACTGGCAACTTTAGTAACCATGTCCACTTTACTGTAAGATGCTTTCAGGCATCAGTCCTCCACAGACTATAGAACTCTGAATTCTGCATAATATTATGCAATACTCTGTAGAACATTTCTATTCATTCCTCCTGAGCAAAATTGGAATTAACAGGGTTTTTTTAGTTTCAACTGAGCTGATTTTATATTTATCCTGATTAATGGAAAGGATCATCTTCCATTTCTCTGTTGGACAGATTATGGAGGTAGTAGAATCCCAGTAGTGATTACAAATATTCATTCTTATGCTAAAATTTTGTAGGTTCTCTACAGCCAGCCCTAAAATACTGATGGTCCTGGAAGACAGATTTGGTTTTCTCTCATACGTTAGCTTTGTTAGAATTATCATAGCTCTTACTGTCACACAGAAGAGGCAATGTCTCATACTTTTACCCCTATTAGCAACAATAATTTCAGTAATCATTCCTATTTAATGAGAGACAAAGAGCATCTCAACAGTGGGCTGCTGCCACTGCACCAGGTAACGTAAGTACTCAAAAGGAAATCTATTAATATAAGAGCATACCTGTCTTCCACATGAACAGTCAGTGCAGAAGCTTTTGCTCTGGTACCCAAGCTGTGCAGCACACACGGCTGTGCTCTCCAGTGTGTAGCTCCAGGGAGGTATGAGCAAGACTTTAAGCATATTTCACTGAAAGTGCCTCAGAGCTGCAGTATAAATCTGAGGGGGAATCTGGAAATCATGATGTGAGGAGTGAATAGGCACGTTCTTACCAAAAATTTTCATCTCCAGCTATCATGAGAGTGTGCCTACTAGGTTTATAGCACAAAAGAGTGCTAACATATTGTGTTAGCTTGGGTATGTGTATGGATGTGTTTGTGTATACAAATGCCATCTTCCACCTCCTTCTCAAAGAAAGCCGTAGAGTTACATATGCCACCATGTGTTAAGTGATTTTTTTTTGTGGGCTATAAATGACTCAGCCAAGCTGTGAAATGAAACAGCTTGTTCCACTGCACTAACAGTGCAGGCTCAGTGCTTATTGTCTGTGCAGTAAATGTTCCATGAGTCACTCTCCAAACGAAGCCACATCATATGTGGTTCTTACACCAAGTCCTTTCCACTGTATGGACATCTTTGTGATGGGACAGCTTTATGACAAACGGAAAATATCAAAATACACTACTATTTGCATTTTTAAGTTAGAAAAAGTGTTATTTTTTTTCAGTTTGATTATCACTTTTAAAAACTTCAGCCTGTTTAGTAAAACTAAGCCTGTATTAGACGTTTAGGTAACATCTACCCCTGAAGTTAGAATTTTTCCTTTGAACTGGTTTTTAATTTATTTTTCTAATTAAATAAATTCTCTAAAGACATGCATCTAGTTTTATCCATCTACCTTTGAAGTTTATTGTTCCTTTCTTATTTTCACTAGACTATATGTCCAAAAACAATACAAGGAATGAAAAATCACTACTTAAACAGCTCTCTGCCAAAGCAAATAGGGAAGTTCTTAGGTGTTCTTGTTATGCAACACATTCTTGGGTTTACATTCAAATGCAATATGACTACTTTTGCTTCTGCTTGACCCACAAGTTCAGCAGACATTATATAAAGAAACTGTTTTCGTGTCATTCTGCCCACTCCTGAGTGGTCAGCAGGTTTCCTAACAGAAAACTTCTTTTTGCAAATGCAACCTGCAAGCACTTTGGTTTTACTGCTTTAATTTATAGCTGGTTTTTTTTTAGGAAATACACTGTTCTTACAACATATTCTAAGCACTCTGTGTATTTTAATTCA
This sequence comes from Sylvia atricapilla, assembly GCF_009819655.1. Lineage (NCBI taxonomy): Eukaryota > Metazoa > Chordata > Aves > Passeriformes > Sylviidae > Sylvia > Sylvia atricapilla. The sequence continues at coordinate 14,435,464 of NC_089144.1, read as the reverse complement.
AGTTGATAGGTGTTTGTTTATATCCCAAGTACAAAATGTCTTGTTCAAATTATTTGTCTCTCTTTGGATTCACAAAAGTAAATACAATAAATACAAAAGCTACTTGGTAATCTACATGTTTCTCTCCTGATATTATGCTACATAAGACTTCTGATTTATATTTATAATTATTAGATCCTCTTTATTATATCTTTAAGGAAATTTTACATTACCTCTTGCTACCATCCATGGGACTAATTTTTCTCCCCCTAAAGTGCTTATATTATTTCCATTATATTTTCATCATATTGGAACATGAGACAAATGGACTTTAATCTGTTTCCTAGGATTTCAAATGTTTCAAGCAAGAATGTCTAATTTCACCAAATCAAGTGGAGACAATGAATAAATAAATCTGTTGTGATATTCACATCTTCATATGTATATCCAGAATGAGAAGGTGTAAAATTTTTCATTATTTTGACACGGAAAGTGAAGGCTGTCTCAGAAGGGATTTTGTCATTTCAGACTACGTTGTTGAACTCTCAAAATCTTGCATATCAAAACTAAAAAACAGATAAAAAATATCTTTACCATGAGACAGGGAAAGTAGCTTCAAAACTGTCATTTTTTAATAAGAACCTAAGCAAACCTAGCAAAGTCATCTCTGTTTTTCTATAGATGAGACCCATTTTGTGTTCTCATACTGACATAGAAAAAAGTGTAGACTGAGGTGTTTTACTTTATTTATGCTGTGTTAAAGAAAGATTATTGTAGCATTGTGCAAACACTTAACTGAACTGTGGGTATATCAAATTCAGACTTTTACAGGCAGTTTACAAATTTTTTCTCCCTTTAGGAACACATTTTCTCCTTGGTAAAGCTGCAGTAGAATAAGCTTAAATACTCAAGGATCAAGTTGTTCTGTATGTACATTAGTTTTCTTCTTCTCTCTGTATGAACTTTTTTTAATACAAAAAGCCAGGGCAAAGTGTGCTTTTCATCATCAAAATTTCAGATGTGCTGTGGCAAGCCATCTTCAGCGCAGCTGAATCTGCAGCGTCTGATACGTCTCATTATGTAAGATGCTAAAACTGTGAAGACTATGAATAGGTATCTAGACTTGAGCAGTGATTTATGGTGAGGATGAAAGGGAACAAAAGTGGGTGAAGAGAGTTTTTCCTTCTGAGATTGCATAGTTTCATCTTTCAGATCCAGGCTGCACTTGTCTTTGATGTTCAATTAAAATCACAAGGATAATTTTGACCATCATTTTAGCTCTCTCTTAAATTTTAGCCTTCTCTAAAATTATGGAAAACTATGGAGCTGTAAATTTTAATTTGTATACTTTTAGCCTAGTTTCACTGGCTAAAAATCTGATTTCTAAATGAAAGCCATTAACTCTCCTCTCAACTAACATTTAAAAAAGGTTTTTTAAGTGCAGGCACCTCCAAAGACATTTATCCATCCAGAATACAAAAGAATAAAAAGGTGTTATCCCTACTGCCTACAAAATTCAAGGAGTTTCATTAGACATAAACACTTCATTATGATTAACCCTGTCATTATTTTGTAATTCTAAATCAGAGATAAATTTTGGAGTAATCTGGTATTTGAAGGATTGGAGAGAGGATGTCCATAGAACTTTCAGGCTAGAACACAAGAATTCCCTTCCACAGAAATGGAAGATATCTATAAGAGATAATCTAGTAGGATGTGCTATGAGTTAAATGTGCAAATATCTTGACTTGCCTCACTTCATTTCCTTTCTCTCTCTAGCTCCTACCAGTCAAATGCACTCAGGCATCCTGTGTTCATCTTCATTGTTAAAATCAATGTGTGGAGTAATCTCTGATCACCTACATTTAATAATTACAGGTCTCATTATTTTCCCTCCACTTATTCCAAATATCTCTGTGGTGCAGGGACAAATCTGGATAGATTATTGGAAAACAAATCTTACTGGAGAAGCCTCTGATCCCCTATACTGTCATTTAGGGTACTGGCTTGGGCAATTTCTGATACTAAGTGAAACTTTTTCCTCAGATTCACTTCTTCTAACATTGTTTCTTCATTATACTCTTCCCACTGCCTCACTTTTCCTACAACATTTTAGAAAGTCACATAACAGAGATAAAGCTGGTTGAAAGTGGATTGGTACATGTCTATATTTTTCATATTTGAGCATATTGTGAAGTATCAGTGTTATTTTCCCACACATCACATTACTTCAGATCAAGATTTTTTACATATGGTATCAATGTATAGTCAGAATTGAGTTTTGGGTTAATTTTTTGCTTTGTTTTGCATTTTGCTTTCAAAAAGTTGAATAAAACCGGTGAAAGGGAGACGCACACAAAATGACCAATAAATGGAACACAGCTTGTATTTTTGTCTGGGAAATGTTCCACATCTCAACAGGCAAAAGACTTTCCCTGTTTTCCCAATATATATTATATTTTTGTACAGCAGCTTTTTTGACTTAAAGAAATAGTTTGGGGCATACAGGCTAAATTTCTGCACAAGTATATTTAAATTTCTCTCAGCAGCGAGCCTGTCAGGTCTGAGAATCACAACTGTTGTGTTTGTTGGCATGTTCATATGCCCAAGCCTCAAAAATTGTGCCACATAATTGTAAGTTGTGTTTGCTGTGAGCAAAGTTCCTGAGTTCTCCTCTCCCCATTACATGACTGTGTGTGCATCACATCCAGGGACACTGGGAGATATTAATGAAAGACCTTCTTTGCCCACCTCACAGTTTATAGCCTCTCCTCAGCAGCCCACAATGCTAGGTAGGGAGAGGGAAGGAGAAAGGAGAGGAACTCCTTTGGTTCCTGTCTGCTGCCACCACAGAGCATCCCTGTTCCCAGAGGGAGCTTTTTATCAGGAGTGGAGCTGAGTTTGCTGTCTCAGAGCTGCCTGCACACAGTGTCTCTACCTGTGTCATAAATGAATAATAATAATAATAGAATAAATCATAATTACAGAAAGCCCTTCTTTTATAACCCCATGTAGCCTTTCCACAGGCAGATTAGCTAAGACTCTGAACACATTAGGGACCCTTAGCAGTTGAAGTTCCTCTTCAGAGCAGAGGGAGATAAATACAACCATCCTCTGAGCTTCAGTTTGCTCCATGAGCTGTTGATTGCACTGTGAAGAGCAAACTGAATATCCAGTTGTGAGAGGAGCAACGGACTTCAGAAAATATTCAACCTCATTTTTATTGAGACAGACCCATGGTAGTAATCCCAACGTGTTTAAAGCACTGTGAAACAGAAGGAAGCAGTAGTTAAGACTGCATTAGATATCTGATTTTTCTTACTGCAAAAGAAAAATGAATATAGAATCAGCCTACAAGAGAAAACTGGTAATTTTCATAGAGAAAGAAATATGTGTGTAAAAGATAAAAGACAAAAAGGAGGAAATAAAAAAAGTCATAATGACAGAAAACGTTGGAGCCTGTAAACATTGGGAAGCATTGTTTATGAAGGTTATGCATTATTATTTTGCAGCAGCTTTGCCAGCAGCTCTTGCCCCAGCAAGAGGATGAAAGGCATGAATACAAACAGCTGGTACTGCAAGCAACTTATGTGATGGTTAAAAAAAAAAAAAAAAAAAAAAAAGAGAGAGAGAGAAAGATTTGTTTAAAAAAAGAGTGGAAGGTTTTGGCTGGCATTTTAACTTCTTGATATATGCATGTCTAAAATTATACTGAATATTTTTGCTTTATCTTCAGTTGGAGTTGTTTAGCTCTAATATTGAAATATATATACTATCTATATATATAGCCTACTATTTTTTGTAATATTGAAATATTTATTGCAATCAGATCGTGTTATCTCATTTTTCTGGTGCACAGCTGTCTGCTGAAGGATGAATTTCTGGTTCTAAAAATAACATTAAAGGAATCCAGCAGAAACATAATTCTTTGTACAACTGCACTGTGTTAGACTGAAAATTTGTCTGTACAAGCTCCATGAATTACTGTGGAGACATTCATGACAGTGGCAAGGTCCTCATCAGCCTTCCTACAACTTTGTGTTTTCTCCTGGGATCACACTCCAAAGTCCTGTCTATGCTTACACAATCGAAGTATCTTTTCACAGAAAACCCAATCCCAGCTACTGAATCCAAACAACTCTAAGAGATGTTATTATCTCCATTCTGAGAGATGAAATCTAAGATCACAGAAAGCTGCTAGGGAGCATGGGTCTTGTGACAGAAACCATTTTTTTTGCTGTCTTTGATCATGTCCCATATTTTAAAGCTGTAATTTTGTCCTTTTTTAAATTCAAATTATCAAAATTTAGATTGGAATCTCAGATTACCTAGATTTTATGACATACTACTATATGTTATAACTCTCAAAATGTTACAAACATATCCTAACATAGCTGAATACAAGATTTTGTTTATTTAAGAAATAAAGGTAAATGGGAATGTTTGATTTGCTTGATTCTGGAATATATTTCTCATTATACCATGTTAGAGATAACTATCCAAGTCCAAGTCATTAAATACTTGTGAGTGAAACAGTGGTTAACTACATCCAAAAAAATTCCTTTATTCTATCAATAAACACTGTACAGAACCCTCAGAGGTATATTAATTTTATCTCTCAGTGTATGAAAACAAAGACCTAAGGAGATTATGCATCTCTTCACTAGGCCAATATCACTGGAAGCTGTTATGATGGACCTTCCTCTGATTTAAAATCTTTCACCATAAAGCATCTGAATCCTGCAGCTCCAGAAGAGCATTTCCTACCTATTTTGGAAACAATAATTTCATCTATAAACCTCATTTGAAAAAAAAAATAAATCTGGGAAATATTTGTTAACATTTTTTCCCTTGTATTTTATGTTTAATTACACTTCTCTAGCACCCCTCAGTCACTCTTGTGGAACAGGAGAGCCCACACCAATTTATACACAATTATGAAACAAAATGTCAGTTTACGTATTTTCCTGATTCTGTTTTCTGGCCATCTGGCATCCATTCAGGAAATTACTCAAGTATGATGTTTATCAAGTAGCAGCATTTAGGCATCTCATATTTAAATTTCCAGGTTTAACCTATCCAGGCATTATCCATCTATGTGAAAATACATAGTCAACGTCAGAAAGCAATTAAACTTATTCTAAGATAAAAGTGCAAATTATCTCAGAACTTTACATTTAGACAACTGAACTGAATGAAATTCCTGCCATTCTGCAGTGAGATTTACTTGTTCATTTAATACATTGCTGAATTAGCCTTGATAACACAAAATGATGGGAGGCAACCACTTACTTCTGTCTTGGGTAATTTTGTTTGGCAGCAGGCATTTGATAAAAAAGGAATGTGAGCACAATCCATACTTATCAATCTCTGGAACTGACAACAACAGTGCAGATGACACATCCTGTGATTTACAACAGCAGTCAATTAAAAGTAATAGCAAAACTAATTAACCTTTCCCAATGCAGAGTGTGACAGTTCTAATAGAGCCAACAGCTTTGGTGTTGCCATCACCACAGTAAATTTAAACACAATTCTGAAATACCTTGCAGCAATTTAATTAATAACCACCTCCTTTTAGTTGTTAACTTATTATTGATAAATATGGTGCCCTAAAAAGAGGTGTGCAGTCATTAAAAAAAGAAAAAATATATATGTTTTTAATCCTATGTATAGATACAGATATAGATATAGATATAGATATAGATATAGATATAGATATAGATATAGATGATATAGAATAGATATATAAAGAGTTGGTTGCCTACAGTTGACATGTTGCAAAGATGAACAAAATGATGCTGTGTATGACTGTGGTCCTCTTTTGATATATCAGTAAATGTGCATTTGAGCCATATGAAACAGGTAAAATATCACACTAATTCAGCTTAAATTTTTCTCATCCTTTTCAATTTTTACTCCAGCATATGGTTGTAAAACATCTCTTTTTCACTCTTTGTTTCCTAAGCTAAATAAGACAGTAATCCTTTTAGTGCTTTACTACATGGTTCCTTGCCACTTTGATAATCTAGTTTTGCTCCTTTTTCATCTGAAAACAATTTTTGTTGAGAAAAATATTACTACTGAAGTTAATTTTTTTTCACTTCCTTGCAAAAACATATTAATACTTCCTTAAAAAGATATGTAATATTGCTTTTTTGGAGTCGTAATGTAGCATTTATCACCATCAAATGTACCAAAATACCTGAAATCAGTTCCATTCTCACATCACTTATGATTAATGTTTTCTAAAATTCTGTAAGAAGGCAAAAGATTGTAATTGGGTGCTGTGTATTTTGATTTATTTCTACCAATGCAACCCTTGGGGTCAAGCAAAAAAACACTGATGAAATTTATTTCTGTCACACCAAATGTGACACATGACACATTCAAGTCCATCTCAGCCCACTCTGAATTCTCACCAGCTCTTAAGTGAGTCACTGTTAACCATTCCCTTCATCACAATATCTCTCATTTTCATTTAAAGAATCAACTCCATAAAACAAGGCACATCTGCTCTATTTTTGCACACCAACCAAAGGAAAGAAGTACTGAACATATATTAGGAAAGGGAAAAAGCTAAGCAATGGAAGAAATAGGAGTCCCTTCTGAATCTACAAAACTCTGGTGGGTTCTGAAGTGGTGATTTTAGTGCAATGTTTCATAAGGCTGGTGTTAAAACTCCTTCACTCATGCTGTGGGAGAAATGAAAATCAGTGTGGAAGCACAAGAAAGCTATCATCCTTCATGTGTTTGCAGTTGTAGATCATTGTTTTCCCCAGACTGCTTAAATGGTGAAGCAGGATTGCTTGTCCTAAAGAGTATCTGGCAATATAGAGTAGTCCATGGAAAAATTCCAGATGCTGAGAAATAGTGTTGGAATATTCAAATATAATTTGCTGGAAGCATATATCTTTTTTTTCTGGCTCACAAGTGTAATCCTAACCACCATATCTCATCTTAAGTTTAATGCACACCTAAATGAAAAAAAGGAGGTACTAAGGAAATCAAGACAAGGTCCTAGTAACTAATACAAATAAAGCTTAAAGGACAGAGAGGGAATAGAGAAAATAAGCCAAGTACATTTTCCAGAAAAGCCTATGATTAACCAAAAATTGCCTGAAAGTAATATTAGGTTTGTCCTACAACTGTCCATGCTGGCCTTTTTTCATATTTCTAGGAGTCTGTGCAAGTACCAATACTGATCACAAATTCAGACGTAAACAACACCTTTCAGGTGTATCATGTCTATATCTGCAGTTTGAGAATTTTATCTACAGAGAAAAGAAGGCATTATCTTTTTGCCTTGTATCACTTTCAGGTCATTCAAAATCCAGTTTAACCAAGATGGGCCTGATGGAAGTGCAAGACCTTTCAGGGAAAGGGCGTTATAATAACAGGGATACAATAAATAACAACAGGAACATTCCTTCTTTGATCCCAGCTGCCAATGATCTTTTCTGCTGGCTTCCCAAGATGAAGACTTCATTATCTTTGCACAACCATGCAGCAGGAAAAGATGCTATTATTGCATATTCAAACCTATAGGAATGGTTTTGTGATTATTAAATATTTTGAAAGAATCACTTGCCTCATAACAGGTCCTCTCACACCTTAGAAACAACACAAGAAATGCTGGCCCAGCTGAAGCGGAATTACAAATTTATTATGGACAGTAAATAAATTAAACTCCAGCTTTGGTTTGTGAGGAGAGTTGGGGGCCAGTTTGTAGCTGTGATTATTTATTATTACACTTTTTCTCATGATCCTCAAACTATTTTAAGTAGAAAAAAAATAGAATTGACATCTGTGAAGCAGAAGCTGTCATTTTTAGAGGGTGTTATTCAAATTTGATTATATATTTGTGATACAAGAAGTAATCTTTACTTGGCACTTGACAACTTAACACTCTTTAATTGATAACCTTCTCCAGATGTATAATAATTGTTTACTTTCTGCAGACTTGCTTTGCACCTAGCAATATCTTGGTTGAATTTCAAGTAAAGTGTTAAAGCTTGCTGGCACCAGAAACTACATAATAAAGAATCTCAGTAGCTTTATGGTTTGATTGCTTTTGTAATAATATCTAAAGAGAAGAGAAAGGTGAAATATTTTCAGTAGCAGGACAATAGATAGAGAAGCACAACCCCCACTATGACATGATGTTAGTACAGAGAGAATTGAGCTGAGGATGCTCTGCTCCCACCACCCTACCCATTTAGAAGATATAGTCCTGCTCCACTCTGCCTGGCTCCTGTAAAGGCTTGTGAGAGGACAGGCAGAGGAAAGGCAAAATGGCTTTGTCTGCATTTCCTTCTGTGCCTTCTCTCCGTCTCTGGACTGATTTAGAGAGAAATCCATAAAATGTAGAAATAATGGGCCTGTATTTCTACCCACATAAGCAGAGAAATTGCCTTTGCTTTTGAAGGTCACTCTAAGCACTTCTCTTTAAACTGTGTGAATGATATTGCTCCATGTATGTAGGAAGGTGAAATGAAATGCTGACTTCACCAGCCTTACTTCATTGCCTTTGAATATCTTACTTTTAACACTCCATTGAAAGTTATCTTTCTTCATTTCTCACTTACTTTTTTTCTTTTTTAAATGAGATAACTTCAGAGTCTTGTAGTAAATGTTTCTGAAAAGGTGAGTTGCAGTGACCATTATGTGACTTGCAAAGACTCCTAGAGAAATTTCTATTCTTGGAAAAAAATCTGCACTGAGGCAAATATATTCTGAAGCATATAATCTAGTTATACAAATGCATGACATGCATACTGTGCTTGCTCATCCAAATTATAAATTATCCTTACACTCCTGACTTAAAACTATGAGCTATAGGTATAGCTGTAAAAACTATAAGAGGAAAAAAACAAAACCAAAACTAAATTAAGTGAACAAAAAACCCCAAACCAAACCAAAATCAGTCAAACAAAACAAAACAAAACAAAACAAAAAAAGCTTAAAATTTTACTTCTTTTCAAATTAGAAAGAAACATTTGGTTTCCTTTTACATTAATGAAGGTTGCTTTTTCTGCTTTTCCAGGTAAAACACAGGTAATGGGTGAAATCAAGATTGCATTAAAGAAAGAAATGAAGACAGATGGAGAACAACTGATAGTGGAAATCCTTCAGTGCAGAAATATCACATACAAATTTAAATCTCCAGATCATCTTCCAGGTATCCCTTAGAAAACAGCTTCATGATACTTTAAAAATATTGAGTAGGTTGTATCTTAAGTCATTTAGCAGCATCACTAAAATGGAAAAGAAAATTACTTCTTAGCCAGGATGATATATTCTACAGGAGTCTTTTTGAAATGCTTCTTTTCTTCTATGAGCAAATTTAATAAAAGTGAAAACATTTTGTAGAAGCAAATTACTTCTCAGAAGTTAGTCCTCTTTTTAGTTTGCTTTTTATTTTTAAAACTTGATCCATTTTTAACTTTAGTAAAAGCTATAAATTCCTAGGTCATAAAAAAAATAGCTAGTAGGGGATTGTATTATTGTGTAAAAGCTTTTTAAAAACAAAAAAACCCTCATGTTCATAATGATATTTTCATACATACATAAATATATAAAGGTATTTTTTACTTTAATGATAGTATTAGAAACCCAAATTAATTCCTTTGAATTTGGTGGAGTAGGTAGATTTCTACAACTTGTGAATGAGAACAGAGTATGATTTTTTAAATATCTTTTTTTTTCCCCACAAAAATTCCCCTCTGTTCAAATCATTAACAGCAATGATTATTTAAAAGCTTCTCTATTTAACTCATTGAACTTTTCTTCCCCAGACCTGTATGTGAAGCTGTATGTTGTCAATATCTCTACCCAAAAGAGAGTAATTAAGAAGAAAACCAGGGTATGCAGGCATGACCGAGAGCCTTCATTCAATGAAACATTTAGATTTAGCTTGAGTCCTGCTGGGCATTCTCTTCAGGTAATTCTGCATTTTATTAAATCATAATTTTGGATGTTTTCTGTGCTGTGCTATGGGCATTTGAGCTCAATCTTCTACCCCAGTTGTTCGCTGAAAAGAGAAAACTTCAAAGTAACACAGTTATATAACAATGGAAATATCAGGCTAGAGGAGCCATTAAAAGATGGATTACTCCATCACACCACACTAAGGAAGGGTATTTATAGATCAGGCCTGAAAATTTTAGGCTTGGTCTGTTCTTAAAATTCCCCAGAGAAGGGAATTGTACATGCCTTCCAAGAATAATTTTCTATGTATTTAGAAAATTTGGTGCAAGATCAAAATTAAATATGTCATATTTTTAAATTAAGCTCACTTATCCTTAAGTATCCTCACAAAGTACAAGGGGAAACTGATTTGTCTTCTTTTTAACTTTTAAAAAAATCAGGTTCACATTGAAAGGCTGTTATCTTATCTTTCCTCTCTACTTTTCTAGGCTAAGTCAACCAAATTTCTTCTACATGTCTTTTTGCTTAAATACCTAATTATTTTATCATTCTCTCCATTTCTCCAATTTCTTTATAAGTTGTGGTACCTAAAATTTGACACAAATGTCATAATCTCAGATGCTGAGAATTACTGATTAAACCAAACCAGATATTCTCTGGTACATTTGTAATGGTGTTGACCTTTTTGTCAGCCTGTAACACATCAAATGATGCATAGAACTGGTTAAGAAAAGTCCCTCTCCTGTGTTTTAGTTGCTTAGACAGATTTGGTCATATGGCCATACTTGCTTTTTTTTTAGACAGGTTGGATTCCATTTGTCTACCTTCATTTATTTTCACATTAGGAGATAACAAGTATAAGTGATATATCCAGGCTTCCTCCAGGCTTCCTCCAGACAGGGATAAGCAATTCAAAGGGTAACTGCATGCCAACCTTAAAAGTCAGTGGAAGGCATTGTTGGGCATATCAGCATCCAGTTAACAAACCTTTAAATCTGTCAGACTAACCTGAATAAAAGAGCTATATTGTGATGACTGAAGCTAGTCTGGATTATCTAAGTGCCTACATTATGCTTATTGCTTGTATCATTAACATGACAGACAAAATGGATGTTGCTTAAAAAGCAAGACCCCCACCCCCCCCCCAAAAAAAAAATAGATACAGCTTTATGTGTGTTAAGGTGTGCTAACATCTTATTGTTTCAATAGACTAAATAAAAGGCTATTTAAGAACTGACATTTTCTGGGAACAGCCAAAGTGATCAATAAAGTCTGGCCAAAGTTTTAGTGCTCCCATAAAAATTTTGCTTCCAGTGGTGGTTTGAAGAGGAAGCCATATAGGGTAGACCAGTAAAGAAGAATTCACAGACTCCTATGGAAAAATGATCCATCAAGTTTTAAGGAGTGAGATAGTGAATGACATATCCATAAGAACAGTTAGCCTGAGACTTGACAACATTTCCTCTGGAAGTCTGTGATATAAAGACAAGAGGAGACTGAGGGGAGACCCTGTTGTGTTCTTCAACATGGTCCTGGGGGGAAGTGGAAGGGCAGGCACAGATCTGTTCACTGGTGTCACCAGTGACAGTACTCAAGTCCTGAAGAAGACTCAGGGAGGTTTAGGTTGTATGTCAGGAGAAAATTTTTCACCCAGAGAGTGGCTGGGCACTGGAACAGATTTCCCAGGGAAGTAGTCACGTCATCAAGCCTGACAGAGTTCAAGAAACATTTGGACAAACCTCTCAGGCACATGGTGTGACTCTTGGGGTGCCCTGCACAGGGTCAGAAGTTTGACTCAATGATCCTGGTTGATGTCTTTAAACTCAGCATACTCTATAAATCTATGATTCTATGATATGTGCTGCTGCTGCACACCAGAGCTAAGAAAGACGATGAACGCCATAAAAGTATCCTGTAAAACTATCAAGGAGCAAGTTTAAAACAAAGAAGAAGTGTTTCTGCTTCATGAAAATTGGAGTTTGAGCTGTAAAATTTATTGCTTTTATATATTATGGGTGCTAAATATTTTCACAGAAAAAATGACTGGGGAAAATTATAGGAGAAATTTGAATGAAATTTGAAAATGATAGGAGAAATGTGAAAGACATCAAATTCTGTTAAATACAAACTTACTGCCTGTGAGTCAGGAGGTCCATGGTCCACAGACCTTAGTAGGTATTTTGAGAGAGTGTAACTACTTAATTGCTTTGTTCTTTTATTCTGCCTTACACATTGCCCTCTGCACTTTTGGAAGCAAAATATTTGTCTGGAGAGAGCTTTAATCTGCCTCAGTGCATCTCTTTTATGTGCTCTTCAAGCTCAACAGTTGATTTGCTCCTATGGCAAAGCCTGAACCTGGGTGATTTGGATACTGAATTTGAGTGATGAACATTTAGAGCCAAAGAGATGGGCACAGTCCAAAGAGATTTAGGGGAGAGGGAAATTAAGCAAACTCAGAATTTATAGAATGAAAATGAAACTGGAAGATGATGAGAGAAAATAAAATAAGATCAGAGAGAGGGAGCAAGATGAGCTCAAACATGATAATAATTAAAGGTACAATGTAAAGAGCTATGAGAATCAACCAGAAGCAGAAATTAAGACAAGTGACTGTAGTCTAAAATCAGCAGCAAGAGCTGTGAGTATTAGCCATAAAAAGGGGAAGAGGAAAAAAAAAAAAAAAAAAAAAAAAAAGAAAACCACACAAAATTAAAATAAAACTTTTTCTGGTACAGAATATTGAGAATAAATAAGGAACAAAACCCCAAAACCCCTGGGGCTTAGAAACTAAAACTAGCTAATCCAGGATAACAAAACTGGAATTTAAGACCTGGAACACAGAGGAAACAAGGATGACGGACAGAGAAGCTAGAGAAGAAAGATCCTAGGGTTCCATCTGGGAGGAGTAAGAAGAAGGATCAAGAACAGAACTAATGATAAATATTTTTCTGTCCCAAAATTGTTGATTGTCTCAGAATGAAAACATTTTGACAGTTTTCAGATAGGCAGTTTCCTCAGCCCCTGGCAGTTTTTTCCTCTCTTCTCTGATTTCCCTGTTCCTTGGCAACTCACCTGGGGCCCTTGTGGAATGCACTCAGCTTCTGGCTCCTGGCTTACTGCAATCAGAAATATATAATGTCCTATGGAAGGCTAATCAGAAAAACACAGAACAAACTTCACAGATGTTCTGGTTTGGCTTTCCAGTTTCTGGGCAGTCCATTCTTCAGCAAACACTGAAACTAGAGACCTAGAAATCCATCAGCAGTGGAGGCAGGCTGCCTATTTTTCTCAAGGACACATTTTCTCATTAATGGATTTTCCTATCAATTCAGTGCCTAAGAGTTTTCCTTTCTCAAACCTGTTGACTAGTAGCCATTAGGTATCTAAGCTGTCCAGGTTGCCAATTGATATCAAAACTGGACAAGGAAGAAGGAAATATTCAGGAAAACATTTGCAAATTTCTTCCCTTTTGAAATTTATTTTATAATTTATTTGTAATGTTACGTTGCTTTCCAAATCAGAATGGAAAATGTTCAAAAATGGTGAAGTTCTTGATTACAGGAAATACTGCTTCTTCTACACATCTGTTACATTTCTGCTGTCATGTGGTTTCAGCAGAGTACAAAACCCTTGTTTTCTGTTATATTTCTTCTAGCATAGATGTTTGAAACCAAACAACAAAGTGCCCTTTTTTCCTTTCCTGCTGGTTGACACGGAGAGTGACAACCTCCTCCTGTTATCAGTTACTTCCCTTGCTCATTGCTTGTTGAGGTCTACTCAGTAACTGTGAATATTAAACACCTTCTGCTAATCCTGTCATGAAAATGCAAATCTTCATTATTTCTTTCTTGTCTTGAAAAACTTAGGATGTAAAAAACCCCAAACAAGCAAAAAACCCAAACAAACAAACAACAGCAACAACAACAAAAAAACTCCAACCCTATATATTGCTTGTTTATCCAGTTAAGAATTAAGAAATGCTAAAATCTTTCCAAATGTGTAACTATAACTCATGCCATGAATTATACATATCAAATGCATTTTCTTAGAAACATGTATAATGAACCTATAGATCCACAGAATATGACAAGTCCTTCAGAACAGTGTGTTGTTTGCATGGCACAAGCCTCTTTAGCTGGAAAATATGTGGTTGGATGACATTTCACAGAAAGATTGTACACCCAGTCTGCATCAGACTTCCACCAACTTAACAAGAGCTGCTACTTGCACAAAGCTTTATCTTGTAAAAGATAACTGGACCCTATGCTCATCTTTGGCAACCAGCATGTGAACAAATTGCTCATCAGCATTCAAGATCATCACCATCTTCTAAGTGCTATGTCTCATGATAAGAAAACAGAAGCAGGAGAAGGTACTATTTTCACAGAGCTTTCTGTGAAGGGAAAGGTGACTCTATATAAAATGTGATGGTCAATGTTTCTTTTCTGTGCGTAGCATATTTGAGCTCAGCATTTCTGAATCTTTCATGTTTTGCTAGTATTATGTTGCTGTGCACATTGATGATAATGATTATTATTATTATTATTATTATTTTCACAGATTCTGCTTGTCTCCAATGGAGGGAAGTTTATGAAAAAGACACTGATTGGGGAAGCTTATATCTGGCTTGACAAAGTGGATCTAAGGAAAAGAATAGTAAACTGGCACAAACTGTTGGTCAGCTCCACACAAACACACTGAGCAGAGCTGTCTGCTTAGGGCACAAAACATGCAGAGTCTGCTCTAAACAGCATCACTTCAAGAATATAGTTTGATATCATTGTGTTTAGCTAGTCTTTCAGAATACAAAGTAGAAAAGAGCAGTCTCTGGGCTACAAAGCACACTTAAATGAGGGCTAGTATACTTATTTTTGCTGCAAAACACAGCAAAAGGAGAAGAAAATCTGGGCCCAGAAGTTAAAGCGAGGCTGTTTGAAAAGAAGACTGATACGAGGGCTCCATGTTGTTGGACTCTTTGTGAAGAGAGTAACTGTGAAGGAAACGATGAAGGCTGGAGGCAGGTGCTAACGCAGAGCTCGGCTGGAGCTGGAGGTAGTGTCATGGGAAGCGCAGTCTGGTTTTCTGTGCATCCAGAAGGAGATAATTTTATGCAAAAGCACCTAGGGTGACTGACTTTCCAAATCTCACTTATTAAAAGTGCAAAACTTGCTCCTCTGCACCTTAGGATATCTGATAATTTGCTGTAGTGAGATTATGCCACTTGACACAAACTGCAAGGTGTTTGTAAGAGTGGTAATGTTATTTTACATTACTTTTTTCCTTCTTTCTTTTTCTTTCAAAAACTATGCTGTGAAGAATCAGATCTGATTGTTTCATTTGTTTCTGTGTGGTAACAATGCACATAAACCACTCTCATAGAAAATGATGAAGAAAATTATATAAACAATCTATAACTTGGGATGTGATTTTAAAGAGAAAGGACAGGCTATAAACTGCACTACATCAGGAAGATAAAATGCTGTTTCAATGTCAGTGACACTGTGTTTCACCCCAATCTTTTGAGTCAGAAGGTCTAAATCAGTTTGAGGTTCAAGAGACTGAAGCACTGGGACTAATGCAGTTATTTCAACTAGTCCTCACATTTTTCAGCTACCAGTCTTGTTCTGAAGCTGCAGAGAGACGATGAATTCTAGGTTATTTTGTGGACACTTTGGAGCAGCAGCCTCTCGATGCAGGGCTCTGTATCAGCACCAGTGACACACTTGGAATCTGAGGGGAAGGGGCAGCAGGGCAGTTCCTGGTTGGATGCTGCTGTATTAGAATGAAGAATACCCTCTTGCTATCTCAGGTGAATGTCTGAGTATAATCCACTCAACAGCATCGCTTCTCAGTTAGGAAAGAAGTAAATAAGAAGGTAACTTGCAACTTTTAAGTCTTTGTCAGCACTTCCAAGTATAAAGTCCCTCTTTCAGGAGTTTGAAGCCAAGCAGTTAGCTCACTTGGGAAGAAAGCCTGGCATGGCTTAGACTGGTTGCTGTATTTTCCCTTGTATCATGGTTGAAGAAAGGAGAAATTTTTCTCCTGTTCCTAAAAGTATAGCAAGTTTGTTAAAGCCCAAAAATCAGTGGTACTGAATTCTATGTTACTCAGAAGTCATTTAATATTTCATATCTTCAATAAAAATTAGTTTCCCTGGAAATACGATCTCATGACCTTTGCAAACTTTAAAAGAAAATGACCAAATTTTTACATGTCATCCATTTATTTTTCTGACCCAAAAAAGAATTTCCAATTTTCAATAAATTATTTCATGTACATTGCCCGATAGTTTCTAAATATATGTAGTACACTTCCACAGGTTGTGCAAGACCAGCTGAAAATATTCTTCTGGAAAATATTATATGCTTTTAAAAAAAAAAAAAAAAAAGGAAATAAAACATAGGTTATTATGTAACTGGATTGACTGTGAAAAAGCTACACGATTTCTTCTGGTGACACTTCCCACATACAGTTTTTAGTTTATCTTTATCAACTTAAAATATCAGCATGGAGCAGGAATATGAGAAGAAACATAAAAATTATATTATTGATACACACACCAAGGAAACTCCTGTTGTTCATAACCTGCTGGTAGCCTGCTTAACTTGCAAGCAGAGCAATCTTACCAAAATCTTATTAGCTATCCTAAAAACACACCATCACTGACACTGGAAGTAGGATATGTGCTTTAATGTTGAATTTTATGCTTTCACCAGTATATGTATACCTTACCTCTCATACATTTTAAGAATATTCCTCTGGAGTTATTGTAAAAAATCTATGTTTTGATGTTGTATATGTTTTTATAAGAAAATATTTTGAAGGAAAAAATCCCCCACTGAAAGAAAAAAATCCTTCATGGGTACATTTGACATGTGTGTTGCTCTCTTGGTGGATTATCTTGCATTCCTGATGACTATACTGTGTTTGTACTTTGAAAAAAGACCTGCAAAAAAAAAAAAAAAAGTCTGTGTGAAGTGCAAGCCATGAGTTGTGCAATTTTGTGCAAACTGCTGGTGATTTTGTTCTTGCTAAGATTTGCTACAAAGGCAGCAAGTCGCACTGGTAGTTGCTATGGAGATTTCTGACAGGAATGAGCAGTCTCTGGCTCCTTACTGGAAGCCTGTAATCATCTTCTGTAGCTGAGAAAGTGGACAGGCATGCTTTGCTCTCACACACACAAATGTGGTTGATATTTTATTGGATACTTTTGTTGAGTGGTGTAGGGAACAGCTGCCTTTGAGGCGAATCAGTTAAACCGGCAACCGGTTTAACTCAAGCATCTTTGGTTCTCTGAACAACACGCAAAATGTTTCTGCATGTTGAAATGGCAGTTCTTGGACTCCTGTCATGAAAAGCAAAGAGTAGAGTTTGTGAGGAACGTGGCACTGCCTTGGCCAGCTGCAGCAAGGATGGGGCTCCTTGGGTGTCACCCGGGGTGGGTGTGTGTCACATCTGGGCACACACACCCAGCTTCCTGAGGCAGCATCATTCAGAGGTCACAGAATGCCACCAAAGTGTGCCAAGTTCCTTTCTTTGACCAAATTTCTAGGTTGTACTGAAATCACTCTATGCAACACAGATTCATGTTTGAATGCATAGTTTCTCTTTTTGTTGTTTGTTTGCTTGTTTTATGAATGAAGTCAGGAAAAACTCTCGTGACAATGTTTTTTAAAATAACAATCAAACAAGGACTATTAGTATTTTTTTACCGTTTTTGTATATATCTCAGTATATTTTTATTTTCTTTTTTCTCATTAATTTTTGTTTCTTTTATCTGGCCAAATGTGCTCAGATGTGGCAACAGCTTTTATCATTTCTGAGTGATTGATTATTAATGAGTTCACACATTTCTAGGATTGCTTTGAAATACATATTGCAGGGAGGCAATAGCAGAGGCATTTTAACTCTTTTAATTCACAAATCTGCTGAGACAACAGAAGTTGAAGCTGCTTCTTAGTTCAAGCCTTGTAGAGTGGAAACAAGCAGAAAAATGAGCAAAAGCACAGTGTGTGTGTTTACAAATGACAGGGATTTATAACATTATCATTGTTATCAGTATGCATAAAATGAGAGGCAAACAGCCACTTTTCTTTTCCAGTTTAAAACTAGACATGAGAGTTTCTATGATGAATGTTGAGCTAGTTCTCTATCATTACGCTTTAAAGGGATAGTATCCAGGGGCAATGAGTGCTGCTTCTTTATTATTACCCACAGTTTTGCATCACATGGATCCTGTATGGAAGAAACAAAAACCAGTTTAAGTCAGTAACAACCAATATGCTGGCTTGAACTGGCTTTAAATCAAGACCTAGGGAATATTTGAGTTATTTTTCTGGATGCTGGATGTTTGCATGGCTACATTGTGGGATATGGTAGCTGGTAACCAGCTGATATTGATTCATACTTTGAGAATGATAATGAAGAAAAAGAAGACATCTATTATATTGTAAGCTAGTGTGAGCCCAATAGAGATTATTTAATCAGGATTTAGTTTCATGAAGATATCATAAAGATGTTAATAGTATTTTTTTAAATTATTATTTGAATCATAACTGACACTATTTTTAACTAGTTTATTTTCATTGCTACAATGTTGAATGTCCCAGATTCATTATTTGAGTATATATCTAGATATGTACATACCTATGTGAATAGCAGAGAAAATTTGTGTGAGTGTAACGTATAAAGGTAATTAAACAGAGAGGAAATTTAGCATAAGTATCCACCTACATTATATTTAAACTCTAGTCCTACATGCCTTGTGAATTTTCAGCACACCTGGCATGTAGGAATAATTGCTCTTTATAAATACATGTTGCCTTTAGAAGGAAAGTAGGAAGAATAAGTGAAACCGGATACTTTCTCTTTAAACCATAAGAAACATTTTAATGTTTTCTATATGTTCTGTTTTATTATTTTGAAAAAAAATTAATAAGCAAATATATTGACGAGCTCAAAAGTTATAATATATATAGATATCCATAATTAAAACTTAGATGATTTGACGAGAGTCATTTTCTTAATTTGTTACCCTGTAAATAAATATACATTTTTGTAAAACAAACTGAGTTTAAATTACTAACTCCATTTGACATCTAAGCATGTGAGTGTGTCCTTATTTGATTGTATCTTATAGATGTTCAGTGATGTGCTCAGGTGCTCAACAATGGCTGACTAACGTGTGTGCTGTCATGCTCCTGACAACATGTACAGCAGACACAATGTTTAAAAAAATCCAAAAAACACCAAAAAAACCCTGCAAAAGCAACAAAAAAAGAAGAATAGTCCTTGGGCAAATGTAATGTTTCCACAGTGAATGTTGCATGCATAGGTGGTGGTTTGTTGATCTTCATTTTGTTTTCAATCTCTTTTAATTTTCATTTTGCTTCCAGAATCATCAGAAAAAATGAAAACAAAACAGATTTGTTCTGAAAGTTGTAAAAAACTGAAACAAAAGCAGTATGAGATTGTATAAAAATGCTTGTAAATCTGTCCCAGTTTTCACTTTATGTATAAATCCATGCCATGGTTTTGTGATTGTATACAGGATGTATCTTGAGAATTTATGCAAATTGTGCTCTATAAAGGCTGTTATCCCAGTCTGACAAATAAATATTTAAAATATCTCATTTGGTTTCTTTTTCCCAATTAACATGAAAACTTATTTTCCTGGTTTATATTTCCCATTCGTTGACCAGAGTGGTTTTATGATGCTGCTGTACATACTGCCCATACTCTTCTGGCCTATTTCAGCATTAGCAAATCTCCCAGGGTATAACCCATCTCCCATACCCCATTTTCAAACAAGAAATGGTTCATTCATCAGAACTTTCTTCCCAACAAGTCAGAACCAGATTCACATGCAGCTTGTTGATATCTTCATACAGTTTAATCTCTGACATCCTATATAGGTAACAAATATATGTGCATACATCAGCACAGTTTAGGAATATCCAGGGGTTTGTCTCCTCAATGTGAAGAAAAGGTGAATTAAAAACATAGCCTAACTCTGTATCCTTGTAAGATCCTGAAGGAGATATAATAAGAAAGAATCTGATAAATCCTAGAAGGATTTTCTCTGGCTCTTTCCTCCAGCAGAAAGGAGGTTTCCAGGAACCTTTATTCTTAGACTTTATCATAAACAAGAAATAATTGTCTTTAAGCAATGGTTTCTGTAGTACTAAATTTTACCTGACTAGTATAAAATCTGTGATGCTTTCCCATTGAGACTGTGGTTTTGAGCCATGTCTAGATCTATCTTCATTATATTCGCATAGTTTCCTGACTTGATACAAAAATTTTAAAAGTAACAAATATGTTCCCCTAGTGAAATAAATTGTTTCAATCTGGCACCTGAACTAGAATTTTTTCCTATGAGTTTATGCTTTTTTCTGAAAAAATAATGTAATGAAAAATAGGCAATAACTTTGAGAATGCCTCAAGAACAGCAATGCCCTTTTCCACATTAGCCAATCTGCTACAGCACTGACACAGGCTGAGTGCTGGTAATGCCCATCAGGAAAGGAACTCAACTTCCTAGTGCCTGCCTCCATCACTAAGGTGTGAATTCAAGGTATTTTGGGTACCCCTCTCTGAGGAAATAGTTATGACTACAACAAACACTTCACCTTACACTCAGCCCAAATTTTTGGCATCCTCTTTTATTTTGGTGAGGAAGCTCCTGCTCAGCTTACTGGCCCTCTGGGAATGGTTAGAAAGCATTTCTGAAGTTTTAAGGGAGAGAGAGCTGACTGGAATTATCTGCTGTGGAAGCTGTAGGTTTTTCTGAATCTAGCTCGAGGAAGCTAGTTTACAGACAGAAAATCCCAGTGTCCCTTTACCAATGCAGAAATAATGTTTAAATAATATGCTTCTTTGTAAATAATTAAAAATATTTTACGGAAAAAATGTGTTTATTTACTCAGAGAGCTCAGCAAAGTGCAAAGAATGCATGAGCTATTTCCTCAATAGCAATGAGCAATTGCTATTTGTGGGATTTAGCTTAGAAGCTATGATGTGAAACTGGGAATTGGGAACTTCATGGAATGTTTTTAAAATAGGCTGGACTTAAAATTCATATAGAGAGAAGTTACTGAAAAATATACATAGACATTCAGCTTAGCATTCTGGCTGTGAGGACAAGTCTCTCTGGAACTCCAAGAATATCTTTAACATGTATCCTCAACCTTATTCTTTCCAAAGAACCATGGAATCATAGAATAATTTGCATTGGAAGAGGCCTTTCAAGGTCCTGCAGGACAGGGGCATGAGGAGGGACATATTTGACTACATAAGGTTGCTCAGAGCCCCATCCTATCTGATCTGCAATATTTCCAGCAATGGGACATCCAGCAATTTTCATCTCTCTGGGCAACCTGTTCCAGTGTGTCATCCCCCTTATAGCAAGAAAAGTCTTATTTTTATCTAGTTTAAATTTGTCCTCTTTTGTTTTGAAACCATTGTGCCTCATCCTATAGTTACAGGCCCTGCTAAAAAGTCTGTCCCCATCTTACTTTAAGTATTGAAAGCTGCTTTAAGGCCTCTTCACAGCTTTCTCTCCTCCAGGCAGAACACCAGCTCTCAGCCTTCCCTCACAGAAGGTGTGCTCCAGCCCTCTGGCCATGGTCATGCCCTCCTCTGAATGCACTTCAGCAGATAAACATTGTATTTATAGACCCAGAGAAGGACTCAGTGCTCCAGAGGGGCTCTCAGCAGAGCTGAGAAACAACTCCCTCCCTGCTGGTCACTCCTCTTGTTATGCAGCCAATATACAGCTGGCTTTCTGGGCTGCAAGTGCATACTGCCAGCTCACCTCCAGTTTTCAGCCGCCAGTACCCCCAAATCCTTCTCCCCAGGACCACTCTCAGTTCATGTGTATCTGTAAAGGGAAATTAGGATACTCCTCCTACTTTTGAAAGCTGATTTTCCTGATACATCTGATGCAGAAAGAACATAGTGCTTCTTTTCCAACCCTACATTTTAAGCATGCAAATGACACAAATTGCAGTCTGTCAATTATTAATGTATTAATGAAATTAGGCCACAACAATAAGCAAAATAATGTAATAAAAAGCAGTCATATTAACAAATTATCCAAATCTGTCATACCAGCATGCATCACTTTAAACTGTGAAAAAAACTCAAGCACATAATAATAGTTGGATGATTTACTGTATCAGTATAGCTGAGATGGTATGTTTGTTTGCAGACAAGGACTCACAGGTGTAACAGAAGAAGGATAGCTTCCATTTGAACAGGTTGGTCATTTTGCTGCAGCAGAGTGGCCATTACTTTGACCTTTCCAAATTTTCTATATTGCTATGTCCTTCAGAATTTCAGTTCTGTATCAGGATTTTTGGGTGATACAATATCAGATAAGATTTTTCAGCACAGGTGAAAAAGCAAAATATAATCTTTTTCTCAGCACAGACTGTTAAATTTCAGAAAGTTCTTGGTATTTGCAGTTGAGCAGCTAAGATAAAGATAGAAGACACAGACAGCATGTTGGGAGCTGGGATCAGTACAGTGTTGGTAGGGTCCTTGCTATCTAGAGGAGACTTGACAGCCGGGAGAAATGAGCTGATGGGAAACTCACACAGTTCAAATAGGCAGATGTGACATCCCACATCTGAGATTAAGTAATCTGATGTCTCAGCCTGTGGCCAGCTGTGTGCCAAAGCAGGGTCAGGGCACAGTGAAGGGCTTTAGTGGGCAAAGGCACAGAGATCCAAGATGCTGCACAGCCCTACGTCATCTCTCCTGCTTAAGGAGCCTTTAAACCAAAAATAAACGGTGGGACAGTCAGCTACAAGATGGTGATGGACAGAGATCATTTGAAAGTAAGTCCTGATAATGCAATGAAATTTCTGTATCTTTATGACAGTATAAGGGAAATTCGGATATCTCAGAAAGTTACATTTTATCAATTTTAAAGAATTTTTTTTTTAAGGTGAGGAGCTGAAGCACAATAAAGTTACAAGCCTCTTTACAAATATTTTTTAAATTACCATGACTTGCTTATCTCTCCTTTGTGAATTATAGGCCTTATTCTGTCTCTTCCTTAAAGAGGAAATCTAATAAAAGAAAATCGCATTTCAACTCTGTGTTCTGAAAATCAAATTAATAAAATCTGGAATAATTTTGTATATCTAAAGAGAGGAGGTCAGAACAGAAGCTACAACTAAAGCAGTTGTTTTGACAGCAAGTGTCTGGAGCTTTCACGTTGTTTCTGGAGCAAATTTCGGCTGAACACATTTGGGCAACTGCTCAGAGCCATTTGCAATCTCTGCTCTAGTTCATTATGGTAATACCATTTTCATCAATGGCTTTGAGATTTCAGAGACTTTGCAAACTGAGGGCACTTCATTCCTGCTTCATCCTAGGCATTCAGAAGATGTAATATGGAAAAATACCTTCTTGAAAACTAAAACTCATTTTGTTAGAACTATATTCTGTTCTCAATCTCATCTAGCAAGAGTTCAGGGCACAGCAGAATTTAGTATGGTCATCTTCTTTAGATAAAAGGATGCAGGCATGCAAACATTTCAACAGCTCACTCTCTCTACCAAAGTTCACTTGATGTCACCTTTATTCAGCTAATATTGGTGGTTTCTGCTCTGTTGCTCAACAGTTTTTTCTTTTTGGTGTGGTGTATATCATATGGATGGGACCCCCTCACCGAGCTCACTCCTGGTCTCCCACAAGCGTCTGATGATGGTTATTCAGCTCCTTAGGTTCGATTAACTCTGTATTCAACCACAGAAGAGCAGCACAGTCTTAGAGACCTGCACTGCAGGCATTTAAATTTAGGTAAAATAAATAAATCTTATCTATCATGCTGAAATTTCAAGCCAAGGAGCTTGCAGTTTTAGGAGCAATAACAGTGCCTGTTAAGCACATAAGAGTGATGTGGTTTAATGAAAATAGATCCTGTACATAATTTGAAATCCCTTGCTCATGACAGACAGACTAATCAATACTCTATGATGTTGTTTTAGGAAAAAAAGCCCCAGAGCTACTGACTGACTTTGTTTGCCTTCACTCACAAAAAAAAAAAGGATTAATTTGAGCTATTGAGGACATTGCAGTGACATCTAAAGTTATCTGAAATTAATCTCTTTTTGTTGTTTTCCTGGAAGGCCAGACTTCTCTGATCAGCAATTCTATGTGTTGTCAATAATTCTTAGCATGTTTCAAACCACCTAGTATAGTAAAAAGACATAGGACATAAACAGTGTACACTCTAATAGCTCAGAAGCACAAACAAAAAATCAAACACAATTTCTTTTAATGTTTTTTTCAGATACAATGTAAAAATATATTTTTAAATGACTGAATATTGCTAGTCTTGGAATCAGTGTTCCCAGAAAGAATGATATTGCTGAATTACTTTCCTCTAATAAATAGGTAGTGTCTTCATGGCAAGGAAATGTGGTTTAAGTTCCTGAAAGAGCAGTGTTTGGTGATGTGGATCACAGCAATATTTGCATATTGATTTACATGAGAACAGCAAAGCAAGTCTGTGCTTTCTTAATGTGTTAGAGGGGGAAAAAAGTAGTCTATATACAGTAAAAGCTTATTGAAATCAATAAACAGGCTTCAAAGTTTTATAATATTTTCTTGAGTAAAATCTAGTGTTTCATGCAAGAGCTCTTTTCTTATTCCTACCACAATGCTTTTATTAAGATCTTTAAATTCAACATAATTTTACAGACTTTGTATGCTGTTTTACTGCCATGAGGCTTCTCAAAAATGTCAGTGAGGGTAAAATTAGGTTTATCACTATCAGTAAGCTTATTTTATATATCTTGGTATCATCAATATAAAGACCAAATATTAGAGTGCAAAATAAACCAATGTGCCCACATGGAACTCCAAAGGGCAATATTAATCATTATAATAATCTCTCAAAGGCAAAGCTTAATCACATAATATCATCAGATTAATAATGAAGTAGTTGTTAGTATATAGGTCAACATAAGAGACAAGAGAAGCAGAAAAATCTTTGATTACAGTGTTAATGAAGGAGCCATGTAGCAATATTATAAAGTCTGATGCCTGTGGGAAAAAAAATTATTCCTTATATCCCTTCATTACCTTGAAAAATTATATGGGCATGTCTTTGTGCACATCCCAAATAAAATAAATAGTCTCTCTAAAAGAGTTTTCATACATTTTTTTTCCAAAAGTGCTTAGCATTTGAGAAAAGAACATCAAGAGTTGAAAGGTTCAAACTGATGCTTTCAGTTTTTAATATCACTGGCAGAAGCTAATGCAGGAAGTGAAAATAATCACCAGTATTTTCTATTTTTCTGAGGCTTTAAAAAACTCTCCTGCTGTAGTAACACCAAGTAACAATATCAAACAGTAGAATTTTTAACAGTGCTCTGTGACTTTGTTTAAGGTCTGATATGTCCAAGTTTGATCTGATTCAGCCCTGTGCTGTCACCTTACTGTGTGGGGAGGTGGAACAAGAAAACACACACACACATATGCCCACACATCTGCTTAAAATTCTGATATCCTTAACCTAGTTACATAGTAAAAGATAAAACATTGGAGATGACTGCTGAGTTGCAGCAGCAAAATATTGGGAATGGCAAATAAAAGAGAAACTGTTGCTCTGCATCAGAGAAGAAGGAGGAGGATGAGGACCTGCTGCACATACCCGACAGCACTGCCCAGGGGCAGCATCCTTAACCAGGAAAACAGGAGTGGAGTGATCCTGCTCCCCCTCTTCTGCTGCTGCTGTCTTTTCCTGCAGGAGCTGTGGCTGCTCTTTATCCTCTCGTTATCCCTTTTGTGTTTTCATGCTTTATGGGGGGCTTTACATGCAGTGAGTACGTTTGATTTTGTCTCAGCTGTGCCTGAGCCAGGTCCTGCCCTGCTCTCAGAGCTGCTTCCCTTCACTGAGCAGCAGCACAGCAGACAGGATTCATGCCCTGAGGACCCCTGGTGTCACACTGTGCTTGTACTCTTGAGGCCTCTGCTTATAGACAGGGAAAAAAGACAGTGCCAGTGACTTATTTCCCTTGCAATAAATCTAGTCAGTAATTACAAGTCTCTAGTGGATTCAGGCCATTTTCCAATTGCACAAAAATTCAATCTTTATTTTAATGACTGCAATAGACATTATCTCTACAAGCATTCAAGAAAAAATGCTAGAGCCCAGTAAGGATCTGTGTGGATCAATATGAAGAACTATAGAAAGAAAAAAAAAATCATTTTTAAACCTTGAAAAGAAATTACAGCATGTTTTCAAATTCAAAGGAAAGTGAATCCCATGTTTTTTGTTGTTTTGTTTTGTTTTGTTTTGTTTTTTTGTTTAACTCTGTATGTCTTGATTATCAAAGAATAATTACCACATTTTAAAGACTCAGGCACTATACTCCAGTCTGAAGGGAGGCACTTTATCTTTTTCAAGTGTAAAAGTTAAAAATATTTTGCTGGTCTTAGATATCTACAGTAGACCAAAATACAGAAGGTAGTATTGTCATGCACTCTACAACTAAGCCCTCATCTGAAGTGTGAAGGGTCATGATTCACACACCTCTTTCCTATCTGCTTCTCATGAAGGTCTTAAAAATAAGATTTTCTTCTTTGGTGACTTCCTTGGTGACTGCTCTGCCCTGTCCCTCACTACTGTCTTCTGGCCTCTTGCAAGGCTGAGGGTGGACACAAGGACTTATACCTGGGCTTTGCAAGAAATCACTGGTTTTGAATGTATTTCTGGAAACTGGAGTATTGTTGAGTCTGATAAGACTCTTTGCACTCCTACAGCAAAGACCTGACTCACCAGACTGGTGTTTTGCAATCATTCCAATTTAAATCATTACTCCCCAAAGTTAAAGGTGTTTAAAGAGGTTGTTGTCAACCACTCTTTGCAGAGTCCACCTCAGCACATAACATGTGGACCCTGTTCACCAAGCCTCCAAGTTTGATGATCAGAGACAGAGGCCAAGAAGAGTGGCTGAAGTGCCTTTGCTGGATTACCCCAATGGGACACTGTCCATACGGCAGCCCCTCACAAGCACCAGGACCAGCCACAAAGCACCAGCACCTATTCCAAACCTCTCATGTCAGCAGGGCCTGTGGCATTCAAAACACTGCTCAACATCCAGAGTAGCTGAGGAGCTAATCTGTCTCAAAAATTTAATGTTAAAAATTTTTGTTTGTCAGAATTGAATGTTAACCATTACTGAAGAATTTTTTTTAATATTTTTTAAGAATTTACTATTTCACATCTTTATAGATGACAGCAAAATAAGCAAGCATATGGAAAGTTCAGGTTTCATATAGAAGCTGTTGATATGGTTCTGTGTTAACCAGAACAATAATGATAACTATATTAGATAGCTATTTTTACTTTTAAAAAAAATGTAATAATTATTTCCTATGTTCCCTTGTTTTCTATGTTTTAATATTAATTTTTAATCATAGTCTTGGGTCTGTGATCTATTTCCAGTATCAAATAGAGTTCAGTAAGTCTTTGAAAACATTGATTCAAACTTCAAAAGAATATGAAGAATGCTGACTAGGAAAGAGCCCAGAGATACAAGCATAAGCAATAAACAAGTGAGCAAACTCTCTGAGGAAGAAAACCCAGGGGCTACGTAAATCTGGAGCATTCCTAATAAATATGTGCTATCATTTTTATTTAGAAAACATCAGTTGAAGGTGAGGACAATAACATTACTTTTTAAATATATAAATGTGGTGATAAATTGAGGGAAAAAAGGGAATAGGAATTGTTTCTAAAATTACAAACTGAAAATAAACACTAATAACAATTTTATGGTAAATTTCATTGTGCAGTCATTTCCATTAATTTTCATATTTTTAAAATATCAATAACAATGATGTGGCTACCTAGAATAAACTAGTTAAGTAATTTGTATATGTTAATTGAAATAAAGTTGGAGAGTGCAGCTCTTACATCTTTTATGATTTGCAAAATTCAGAAGTCTAAACCCCAAGCTGAATAACAGATTTTTTTCTCCTGACTTGTAAAGATTGTGGATTTTAAAGCCAGCAGCAGATGGCAGCAGTGCCATCAGCATGACTCTCAGATTTCCCCATCCAGCGTTGAGAGCAGAGAGAGCAAGCTTTAGAACTTGCACTAGACTTCAGAGGGAGAAGCTACCCCAATTAGTATCTTAATTCTTAATTCTAATCTTGAATCTTAATTCTAAGGCAAAAAATTAAACAGAAGTATAAAAGTTCATTTTTTCATAACATAAAATGTTATGTGGAAACATATCTTTACAAATGTTCTCTTAGCTGTGTCACTGCTGAGGAGACGTTGGGTTTAGAAAGTAACAAAGGCTGTGAGTGGATCTAATCCTCTAAAATTTTTTTTTCGTTAAAACTTTTGTCTTTAAAATAAGCCAGAAATTCATTAGACCAAGAACTTTGAGGCAAGGACTTAACATAAATAAGACGTAATCAATGCACAAGTTTCTTTAATGTATTTCTGAGGTCCTTTGTCAGCACATAATGTTTGTTACATAAGCTTGACATGTTGTGGACAGCCCAAGATTTTCAGCAGTAATGCTGTAAAATTCCAGACTTATGAAGTGTGTAGGGCTCTCTTTTTGAAATCCTTGGCTGTGCAGCCAAAAATAACTAAAGAAAAGCAACCATGACTCTTGCTGAACTGCAACTGATTCTTTTTTATTTTTTAAATTAATCATTTGGCTGTAAAGGATTATTTTTGGAAGGACTGAATGAAGCTTTAGAAATAATGGGAAAAGATACCTTTAAAAAATTACCATTACAACATTAACTGCTTTCTAATGCTCTCATAGTCAAGTCAAATGAAAAAAAAACCCCACATTTTTAATAGTTGTTATTAAGATACCTGACCCTGTTGTATGTTTATTGCATACACCAGCTATTCACTCTCTTCTCACAAACCACAGATAAAAGAGCACCTTGTTCTCACAAAGAAATCCTCATACAATCCTTCAGCATATTTGTATTCAAGCATCACGACATGATAACAGACTACTGGTGTCTGGGGAGATGTGAAAAAACATTGCCAGCGACCTCTAGGTCTGAACAGTAATGAACCCAAGACCAGGGCCCCATCAGTTTATTTGTGTTTATGTACACCTGTAAAAATTTTACTCACATCTATCAGCAATTGAATTTTTTCAGAAATTATTTTAATAAAAGTTGTTAGAATCATGCTGTCGAAGGATCCACAGGATCAAAAGAAAATTTCTGCCACGAAAGAAGAAGAGAAGGCTTGACTATGGAAAGCATATCAAAGGAAAAGTGGAGTAAGTCTGTTTTCACTGAGGGATTCCACCATAACACTGTACACACTGCAAGTAAGAGGATGTGTTGCTCTGCACACAGACCAAGGTGCAATTTCTCTTGAAACCCTTCAAATTTTTTTAATATTTCTGTTTCTGGTTGTTTATTATTATTGTTGTTGTTGTTATTACTAAAAAGCTGAAGATAGTATAGTTCTCCTTTTCCAGCTCTCATTAATGTACCACAGGCAATTGGGAGCTCTGATAATTGGAATGAGCTGGGAACTTCAGGGGAAGCACTCAGCTACCTTTTTTATTTAATCTATAAAAGTTACCCGCAAATACTTCTTTTAGCCAGGAGATGGTGCCATAACCCCAGAGAACGTGGATGTGTGGTTTCAACAAGAAAGCAGAAATACAGACTATAACAGCACTATACAAAATTTTAAAATCAACCCATATGTAGTATGGAGCCCCCAAATTATTTCAGTTTAGAATGTTTCTTAAAATTCTCTGGTTTAGTGAGTTTTCTTGCTTGTTCTTTGATTTTCCAGTAGGAAACTACTCACGTGAATAATTATGCCCAGTACATAATCCAGAGTTTGATTTCCTTGGCTTGGTTTGTTCTTTATCTTAGTTTACTTCAGTGAATGTGGTGGTTTATGAGGTACTAATATATTGAAACTACAGATAGAGAGGTAATCTAAACACTGATAACTGTTCTGAACTGCTAGTGAAAAAACAGACAGGTATTTTGAATTGATACACGAAAGAAAGAATGTTTGATTGCAGGATTAAGTTGAAAACACCAAGATAAAATAAAACTGATTTGGGAATCTTAGGATCATTACAGAACTTCCTCTTCTGTAAATTGAGCTATGCTTCAAGCCAGTATTTTGCACCAAATCAGAATGGCCCACATGAATTGAACATGCTTAATACTTTTCCTTCTGCCTTTAATTTCATTTTATTGTTAATTTCAGAATATTTTCACTTAAAAAACCCGAAAAACCTGCTCAGTTGTATTTTACAGAACTTGAAAAAAAAAAAAAAAGACATGTTTAGCTGGCATCAGTTCTGTTAGTTCTATAACTTAGGAGAATTGAAAATATTTTCCACACAACCAAAATCCAAACTTTTATTGATTTTGATTTTCAGTTTGTTGTTTAGAACTGAGAGATTTCTAGGATAAATTATTTTGATCATGAAAGGATCTTGCTAGATCAAAGTGCTTTGCTGAACATCTCTAGATTAAAAAAAACTTGTTTAAGGTCAGGCACGGGAACAGCCTGAGGAGTTGGAGCATCGCAAGGATGCATTCCTAAGTGTCTCTGTGTGTCCCCCATATCCCATCTGAGGTCAGGCTATTTACAGTCTGGCTGCCTTTTTAGGAGGTACCAGAGGAACCCTGTTAAGACAAATCCTAGGTTGTCTAGCAAATGTTTGATCAGAAGCATAAACCACCAAACTGGGTACAGCAAGGTCTGTCTCTACTACTTTTCAACTCAGAGACTAACCAAGAACCTCCTTTCCCTAGCAAAACTCTAATGGCTGAATCAAATGAAATCTTACTCAGAGCATATTCCAGTTTACATTTTCTTCTCTCATGTGGTCCATTAGCAGGATCTACTGTCCACTGTAGTCCATTCATTTCGAGTGGCATCAGCCTGGAGTTAGTTATCTATCTTTACTAAATTTATTTTTTAATTTTATGCCATTTTCTGCATCTACCATGGTGTGTTTTTTCAGAATTTTTTGCCAGTGACCCAAGTCAGAAATCTAATGTATTGACAGACTTGAGGTAACAAATTCCAAATGTCTTGAAGATATCTATCGACAGACTTCTTTTAGACATAAAAATTTTCCTGTCACCTTAGAAGGGATAATTATGATTATATTCTCACAATTGATGGGAACCATAGTTATGCACTACAAGCCTACTATTCAACAAAATCTTTGTAAATAAAAAAAAAAAATTGTCTATATTTTTAATGAAAAAATGCTAGAAATATTTAAAGGCAGTATTAAAGTTTATTAACACTTTTTAAGGAGTTTACAAGGTGTTAGGCTTGAGGTTTCTCTGTCTTGTCTGCCTGGCTTGCCTTGACCTACAACTGTTTTAAGTCACCAGTGGTGAGTTTGGAGCTGCACAGAGGTTGTCTCAAAGGTGTCAAGGAGAAGAGACAAACCTTGTGTTTTTTTGCTTAACACGCACACAGTAAATTCATGTGTAAGTGTGGAGGTGCAGAGCAATGAAGACAGAAACGTACAAATGGATTTTAGTAAACGTTTAGAAATGGTTCCATGTTCTGCATCTGGTGGGTGATGTGGCAGCCTCAGTAAGGCCTGAAAACAGATGGTTTAATAAGCTGACTGCTCTCATAAGGCAGAATAAGGAGAGTACTACAGACAGGGAGCAAATCCTTTTGGATTTCAGATGCTGGGCAGCCTGTATTTGTACAGCTTCAGATGGAGCCTACATGGATTTTCCCACAGTGTGCTGCAAAAAGAGAAGCAAATCCCATCCTGAGAGATGCTTTCCCTTGTGATCATCTGAGATGTTACATAATTTCCTTCTGAGAAAACATTCTGTTCCTAATGTGTTCTCAGGAGAAAATCCTTGCTGTATTGTCAGATAAAGGCAAGGCCAAGAAGGTAGGTGGCAGTGCCACACATGCACTACTGACCTGCTCCAGGTCACTAACTTTTTCAACGTAAAGTCTGCCACCAGCTTCCCTGTATGCCTTATGTGCATCCAGACATGAGGAAGAAAAAGACATTGCCATGATGCAGTGTCGCGGGAGTCTCAAGGTACAGCTCAGTATCCTGGGATACTCCCCCGATCCTGTGGGCCTTTGTCCCATGGAAGCGTGAGCAGTGACAAGGAAGAGAAGGAAGGACTCTGGAGTTTATTGATATCCATGAGAGACCACCTCACCCCCAGAGAGTGTGCCCTCCAGCACAGGGATCATCCCTGTGCAGCACCCTAAGTGCAGGGAGGAGCTCGGGGAAGGAAGGGTACGGTGTGGGACCGGTCGGGGGATGAAGGGGGTGACTCCGTACGTGAAGGACAAACAGTAGAACAAATCAAGGAGGCAAGGGAGGAAGTAACAGGGATCCTGCCTAATCACTCGACGCCCTCACTGGAACTTTCTAGACACAGAGTGAAGTGATGGACTGGACCCAGGAGTTACATAACTGATGACTGGCTGATAACAGTAACCAGGGTAAACTGCGAAGGGGTAAACACGGGGGTACAAGGGACAAACCATTACAACTTATATAAAACAGCATGAAAGCAAGGAACAAATATATACACAGAACTGACAAAGCCAAAAACACACCACTACACCATGACAAAGGACTCCAGATGCTGGCAAGTCATTGCCTACCACTCTCTAAAGGAAGCTGCCAGCCTCAGGAGCCAGAGGAGCAGGCTAAGCATGAGCATCACTCCTAGAAAGGGGTAGAAACTAAGAACACATACAGCGGTTTTAACTGTTTTATTGCTGAGACTTTATTCTGTGTTCTAACTGTATTCCTCTTTGTCTTGACAATTAGATCTGGGCCGTGACAGAGTTGCTGCAACAGTTAACAAGGAATGACAAACAAATGTCATCTATTTAGACTTCTGTAAAGCCTTTGATGTGGTCTCACACACATCCTTATCTCCAAATTGGAGACACGTGGATTTGTAGGGTGGACTATTCAGTGGGTAAGGAATTGCCTGGATGAATACACCCAGAGAATTTTGGTCAACATCTCCATATTGAAGTGGAGGCCAATGATTAGTGGTGTCCTTGAGGGCTTTGTCTTTGGACTACTGCTCTGTAATATCTTTATCAATGACACAGTCATGCCAAGTGACCTTTCAGCAGGTTTACAGATGACATGAAGCTGAGTGGTGCAGTTGACACAAAAGAAGGAAGGGATGGCATCAAGAGAACCTGGAGAGACTTGAGAAGTCAACCCATGAGAACCTAATGAAGTTCAAAAAGACCAAATGCGAGATGCTGCACCTGGGTTTGGGCAATCTCAGGAATGAGACTAGGAGAACTCCCAGAGAGGAGCCCTATGGAGAAGGACTTAGGGGTTCTCATGCATGAAAATCTGGACATGATCAAACAATGTGGGCTTGCAGTTCAGGATGACAACTTTATCCTGGGCTGTGTTGCAAATAGTGTGGCCAGCAGGTCAAGAGAGTGCCCCTCTACTCTGCCCTCTTGAGAACACGCCTGGACTATAGCATTCAGCTCTGGGCTCCTCAGCCCAAGGAAGATGTGGATCTGTTGAAGTGAATCCAGAGGAAACCACAAAGATGACCAGAGATCTGGAGCACTTCCTATGAAGATAGGCTGAGAAAGTTGGCATTGTTCAGTCTAGAGAAGAGAAGGCTCTGGTACTGAAAGGGGACTTAAGAAAAAGAGGGAGAATGACTTTTTACAAGGGCAGCTAGTGATAGGACAAGAAGGAACAGTTTTTAACTAGAAGTGTAGTGATTTAGATTAGGTGTTGGGAAAAAAAATTCTTTACTCATTGAGTGGTGAGGCACTGGAACATGCTGTCCAATTAATCTGTGGATGACCCATCCCTGTATGTGTTCATGACCAGGTTGGACTGGGCTTTGAGCAATCAGCTCTAGTGGAAGATGTCTCTGTCCATGGCAGCGGGTTGGAACCTGGTGATTTTTAAGACCCCTTCCAAGTCAAACCATTCTATGATTCTATTATAATAGTAATTTGATATTTGTTTATACAAGCAAAAAATTCCTGGCTTTATATAAATCTAACACGTACTTCTGCTTTGCCACTAAACAAGATTTTGAATTTAATACTGTCTGCATCTGAATGCATCATGGAATCACACCTCTGAAGCTTGATTCAAATGTGGTTAAGATTGAGTAAAATAAGTAAAGTAAGTAAGTAAATTAAATAAGTGAGTAAAATCTGGATTTCTCTCCTTTGTTCCAGGCTCTCTCACCTACCCAAAGCTGCAATGGTGAAGGTCCAGTTCCTTTCTAAACCTTAGACTAGACTGACAGGCAAAACTTTGTTGCCCACTGTTCTC
Organism: Sylvia atricapilla; assembly: GCF_009819655.1. Classification (NCBI taxonomy): domain Eukaryota; kingdom Metazoa; phylum Chordata; class Aves; order Passeriformes; family Sylviidae; genus Sylvia; species Sylvia atricapilla. The sequence continues at coordinate 14,401,226 of NC_089144.1, read as the reverse complement.
CATGTATTATTTCAAATTACTTTTAAAATTTTGCTGCAAGTTCAAGTCTGGTGGCAAATGTTTGAATAGGATTTCTCCTTCCATGATACAGCATTTCTGTTCTCTCAATATCTATTGGGGAGAGCCTATGGAATTTTTTGTGTACTGGAGATTGTCTACTACATCACAGTTCCTTTTTGGGTTTGGATGAGCACTCCAAAACCTCCATAAGAGGCTATATAACAAAGATGAATATTTCTAAAAAAGTTAAATTACCTTATTTCTGATCTCTAAGACTATCTTACAAGGAAACAGACAAATCATATTTTTTCAGTGATGTTGGGAGCTGAGTTTCATAACTCTACTGGATACACAAAAAAGCAAACTTAGTACTGGCATTGCTATTAGGACATGCTCTTACCTTTCTTCTAATAAATTATTACAGAAATTATCCAGAAGATAGCTACCTTCTGATATTTATTTCTTTCTCTTTCTTTCTCTGATCCCTGGCCCTTTTCCTCTTAGAATATACAATCTACTTCACAAAAATCAAACATCTTTTCTCTCAAAGATGACCTTATCAATATCTGATTGCCTGAACAAATGTTTTCAATTTCTACTTAGCTTTAACATGTACCTAGCCTATTTTAAACCTGAAGAAGGGCTTTGACACTCAAAAGTTTGTTTAATTTTTCCAACTACACCAAGTACTCTGATGAGATATATTATTTCACATTGAAAAAACTTTTGATTGGTAATAAATGTCAGGAAGGCTTTTTCGATGAATTATTTCATCTCTCTATGGAAACTAGGGTTTCATCAAAGGAATGTATAAATTGTTCTGCTTTGGCTCATAAGCTGAAGGATTCTTACTGCTATGTTTGTGTGAAGAAGGCACATGGTATTTACTGAGTGGTGATTCAGTCCTGAGATTAGATGAGTTCATGAGTCATTCACACCTGGTATTTAGATGTGCCTACAGTAAATCTTTTCCACTCCAAATTCATTACATGCTGATTTTCATTTGGCTGCTAAGCCTGTTTCTAGCACTACACCATTTCTAGTAAGTTGTTCCTCAAACACACAAATATGCAAAAAAAAATCCTGTTATTAAAATGTCTAGAATATAAATTAGTCTAAAGTGTTTTTTTTTTTTTTTATTTATAACCTTTCTGTTTCTTAATTCATTCTTGTATCTCTTTCAAGGATGAAAATTTCTAAATTTGGAATTTTTTTCCATCTCAAGGACAGAAGAAAGTTACTTTCAATGGACACAAACACATCTGTTGGTGTAAAACAGTAGATATTTATCAGCTTTCAGTCCTTCACCTCGTTTATACCATGATTCCAGGACTAGGTTAATAGCAGAGGAACTAACGGTACAAGTATGGGGTAATGCCACTTGTTTTTGGGAAATATCAGAAATCTCAGCTCCTCTGTATTGCTCACTAAAGCAATGCACTCCCAAGAGCTGGGCAGAACCTGACTTGGGCACAGCAGAGACATGAACTGTGTACTAATTACACAAAGTATGAAAGCATAAAAGGGAGAACAATAAGGTATAAAGGAAGATCCCAACCCCTGCAGGAACAGGGGCAGAAGCAGAAGAGAGAGAGCAGTATTCCTCCAGCCCCTCTTCCCCAGGTAGAAATGTTGCACCTGGGCAGGTCCTCCTCTCCTAGTAGACACCTCTTTTATTACCATTCATTACATTTTGCTACTGCAGCTCAGCACTTATCTCTAATGTGTTGTCTTTTATTGTGTAACTAGGTTAAGTATATTCAGAATTTCAAGCAGGTTTGTGGGAGTATGTGTGGTTGTTTGTGTTTTCTTCTCTGGCTTCCCTATGTAGTAAGGTGATTGCTACTGCAACCCAGAGTCAACAAACTTGGATTCAATATTTCATAGAATCATAGAATATCATGAGTTGGAAGTGACCCGCTAGAACCAATGAAGTCCAGCTCCTTGCCCGGCACAGGACAACCCCAACAATCTCACTATGTGCCTGAGAATGCTGTCCAAACACTTCCTGAGCTCTGTCAGTCTCAGTGCTGTGACCACTGTCCTGGGAACTCTGTTCCAGTGCCCAAACAACCTTTGGGTGAAGAATCTTTTCCTAATTATCCAACTTAAATCTGCCCTGACACAACTTCAGTCCATTCCCTTAGGTCCTGTCACTGGTCACCAGAGAGGAGACCAATGCCTGCCCCTCTGCTCCTCCTCATGAAGAAACTGTAGACTGTGATGAGGTCTCTCCTCAGCCTCTTCTTCTCCAGATTGAACAAATCAAGTGACCTCAGCTGCTCCTTGTGTGGCACCTTGTATTCTCCCTGTAGGGCAAAGTGGGACAATCCCCTCCCTTGGCCATGCAGTAATGCTGGGCTTGATGCACCTCAGGATACTCCTTCCTATCTTTTCCGCTACAGGTATGCAAGCAGCAGCACTTTCACAGGTAATTAGTTTCTCTACAGAGAGCAGCAGGTTGCCTCTTCTTTCTGTCTCTCTACTTTTGTACCCACAGCGCTGCATGCAGTATACAGCAGTTACCAAGTACTTCATGAGCCATTGATCCTTTCAAACTGTTATTTTTGTTCTGAAGAACAAGTCTCATATTTTGTTAATACACTTGGAGACGTTCTCAATGACTTTATGTAGGTTTGGTTGTTTTTTTTTTTTTTTTTTCTTTTTTTGAGCTCTGACTTACTTTTTGAACTCAAAAGATTTTTTCATTAGAAGCATGTTAGGGAATTTCTAATAACATTTCTTCCAGTCCAGCCTTTTGAGACATCTAGAAATACAAACCTTCACAAGTTTCTGAAGAAAATTGAACTATAAGTTACATGAAGTGATACTAAGTATGGAAATGCATCTACTGGTGCCTCCAGCTGGTCATCAACCATAATATTTTTAGATCTGTAACATGAAATCCTATATACTGAATCTAGTAAACAAAACCAGGACTAATTTAGGCAAATGATGATAATGTAAACATCCGGCTTACATTGGAAAAATACCTATAAGATATTGTTACATTATAAAACTAGTCTGTAAATTTCTGAATTATTCTATCTCAAACCATACCAACTATCAATTTACATAGATATTTACCACCTTAGAAGTTTTGATAAAGTGTTAAACTCTTCATATGTTTGAATTCTCCAGGCTATACCCCCCAAAGTGAAGCAAGGACTTAATTCACACTAGTGACATTTTTCTGATGGAGGTCTGTTTACTAAGCCACAGCACAATCATATTTACAGAAAATAGGGTCAGATGGAGGTAGGAAGGTTCTTATTGATTTTGGTGAAAACTGGAAAACTGGAGAATGAAATGTGGGACCAACAAAGCCATGGCAATTGATAAGTCAATTTGTCACCCAATGGGATTGTAATTGCCTATAGATCAAAGAGCTGGAGAAATAACATAGCTTTTAGCCCTGCCAAACATCTCAGTTAAGATTCACTTTTTTCCCAGAAGGAAAGAACAAAAGTAATTTAGCAAATTACAAGTTGTAAATGTCTTAGACTGTTCTAAGACATAAAGTGGGATGATGAGGTGGTATGTTGGGAAATCATATGGGGAATAAAGGATACCAGGAATTCCCAGTGTGTTAATAGAGCTCAGTCTACCAACATAATAATATACATGGCTCTCCAATAGTTTTGTGTCCATACATCTCTCCCTCCGAGAAAAATTCCTACTCCGAATTTTTTTAAAAAATTATTTTTGTTTAAGTGACACACTGTAATTTAATTATTCATATTTCAGACATACAGACTTTTTTCCATGCCTTTTATTTTTTTTTTTCCTGGAAACTGTAATCAGAAGATTCTTTACTTTCTCAGTCTGCTTTTGTCCATGAACTACAATATGTGCACTAGATGGCACTCAGTTCTTAATGCTCAGTTCAGTGCCTGGTCCAGAACAGAGTTTACAGGGCCTAGTGAAAGGATTGCTGAGCTTCATTTTATCTTGAATTGATAGAATTGCTAAAAAACAGAAATAGGGATTTATTACTTTGCAATTAAGTTTGTAGCAGACTGAAAGGTTGAACAGATCCTGTGTACACCAGGTTATCAAGCAAGGAAATAGCAATAGGAAAAAAATTAAATCTCCTAAGATTGCATTGAGTTACAGAATTCTCACCAAAATTCAGGCAACAAAGTCCTGATTAGAGCCCTTACCAGATCAGAAAAATGTAAAAACAAAGGAACTATGAAGAAAATATTTTCATGGACTGTTTATTTTTTAACAGTTTAGCTGGAAAAGGAAGGCTTGTACTCCAAAGAAGGTGTCAGTGCAGAAGTCTCCAGACTGTTTTGTTCTTTAAAATGAATATTATTATTGTTCTGGGAAAGATTAATTAACTTTATAGATCACACTCTTCTCAAGTACAGAGTTACAACAGAGATTTTTTTTTATTAGTCTTTAGAGTTTTTAAAATAGATTAAAACAATAGGTAAGTTTTAACATTTATTAATTTCACTATAAAATTCTACCTTAGTTTGATTGCACTCAAATTGATCAGGACATAACTCACAACAAAGCAAGAATACCGAGAGTTAATGGAAGCATTTCTTGTGCTCCTTTTTGGCATTTCTGCTTGGACTATATGTTTCTCCTTTCATACATAATCATGTTCTTTTCCAAGCACAGTAAGCCTGGGGAGGCAGCCAAGTCCAGTTCTTATTATCTCCCAAATTGTGATAGTCACATAAGGAGCAAATCTCCATGATATTTTTCAATAATAGTGAGAAGTCACATAAGAGCAGCAAAATCATCCACCTAAAATACCAAGCAGCTGTGGCACTGGCAGGGTTTTAGAAGCTGGTATCACACCAGAGCAGTGTTCTTGGCTCTCCTGCCTGTCCTTCAGACCACCACTGCACCTCTGGTACCCAGAGATTCAAGTGCTCTCTTTAATCACCATCAGTCATCAAAGCCACTACATTCCATGTGCCTGCTAAGGCTCCAAACAGCCAAGTTAGAGATAACTTTTATAACCAAGTAACATACTAAATGAAGTTTGAACCTTTTCACACTAGAGTGAGATGGGATCAATTACACCATTTAGACTGGAGTGCATAGGTGTAAGAATACTGTGAAACACTCAGAAGAAATGGCAAAACTGCAATCCAAGCTACCAATTCCTTTCTAAAAGTCTCTTCTATTGGATCAAGGGTCCCACCATTTCGATTTTGATTACTTCCTGGAATGATGAATGCTTCTCATCAGTCTTCTATGAAATATGTCTGAAAATCTGATGCCTCTTTGAATCTAAAACTTTTCGAAAATATCACTTTAGTTACCCAGTGGAGATTGTATTGGAAGCCTTCATCTGACATGTCATGAGGTAGTCATCACAAGTTTGGTGTCACAGCTTTTGCTAGATTTTGTTGTTATTGTTGAATCTTTTTCTTTCAGTAATAGTCCACACAAATAGCAGGGAAAACTTTTAGCTTTTTTATCATGAAGAAAGCTTTTCTCAATAAGGTGTGTCCTTAATCTAAGCTGAATGTCCCATAGCAAGTCAATTTTTTACAACGAAGTCTCCAGTTTTTCACTATTAAGGAGTAAGTTTAAGTGCAGGGGTCTGTCTCTATATGAAGAGTGTTTCCAGACAGAACTATTGATATCAGTTCTACCCTTACTGTATTTTATTACTTCTGTCCTCTTAAAACAATTTTATTTACTCTGTTTTGTGGGGTGAGAGCTCTTTACCCCACTATTTTTTTGTGAGGCTCTTCTGTAGGCAATAAGAGATTAATTTTCATTTTTGCACTGTGTCAGCGTATCTATCCTACCTGTACATATGATGCGAGATCTCAGCATATTTTCTATTCATGTAACAGTAGCAATACCATACCATACCATACCATACCATACCATACCATACCATACCATACCATACCATACCATACCATACCATACTGGAAGCAGTGGAAACATAACTTTTATATTATTTTTGTTCCTTTTCTATAAAAAACCTGATTATATTCCAATGAGTGAAATCAGGCTTTTTTCCATGAAGCTGTCAAAATCTTACAAGAGTAATTTGCACTGAATACTGTACTAACTCTCTAGTTTTCGTTCTACAAGCAGTAAAATTTAATTCAAGAGACTGCAAATTTGATTTGGATTGATAGTACTTGTTAATAGAAAAGAACAGAGATTTCAAACAACTTTCATTTTAACTAAAAAATATAATACTTTCTGCTATATTGCAGTCCATAATAGTCACCCCATTAGTTACCCTAGATTATCTCCTGGCTTTTAGTGCTCACTTCCAGTTATAATGGGCACTTGTGTACTAAAGGAACGTCATTCATTTTTTGCCCAGAGTACACACGGAGTTAATCAACAGGCCATTTAAGGGACCACAGATTGCAAGTCCTGCAGATACAGCCACCTCAGAGTGTGATAAATGAAGGGAAATGTTAGAGGAATAGTACTTCAGAAGCAATCAATATCAGAGAAAAAATTCTCATTCTCTCTGCACTGCTTCTCTTTACTTTAGTGTATGTCCTAACTAGACAGATGCCTAATCAGAGATGACAATTTTTTCATTATTAAGCTGCTCCTATGTTCAGTTACATAAAATGTTATTTTTAATCCAAATTTGTATTATTCCATCATTTTCCCTCTGGATCATCTGCATATCTGAAATGAAAACTACGAGACCACCTTTCTTAGCTACCTGCTTCATAAAAATTTAACTTTCTGTTACCTCCATATAATTCACATGCAGGTGGCAGAGAAAAAGAAGTGCCTGTAAAAAATTTATGGGGGGTATTCAGATTCACCCAGTTCAGACATTCTACTCAATTGATGGATTAGAGTAGTGGTTAAATGTCTAGCTCTTTTCCTAGATCAACAGGACAAAGGCAGGCAGTCTGATCAGCCTGTAGTCTGGTTTCCTAGATTTTCTTGCTGAAGGAGTGTGTCATTATGGTGGTGGGTTGTAACACACAAAGGTTATGGAGTTAGAAGAAGAGCAGGCAAATTGGATCCTGGGGTTAACACTGACATTGGCATGTCTGGCTGAGTTGGTGAGGTGTTTGATCCCTGCTCCCAGGATCTGCCTTGACTTTTTAACCTGATGAAAGTATGAAACCCCATTTCAGGGAGGTAGGTTTAAAGCATCTTGCCTCCTCTGAGAGCAGACTTGAGGCACCAAATCACAAGCACTTGAATTGGGCTCTCAGACACTAGTTCTCCAGCTGGTCTTGTATTTCCCACTCTGCCTACAGAGTGGCTCCATTTCAGGGTTCTGAACACAATTCTGCCCACAGACAAATGGATTAATGTGGATCTTACCTAATTGTGTCACTGAAACCCTCTGAGTTTCATACTCAGAAATTAAATCTTCTGTGTCCTGAACTCAGACATGCCTGTGGACAACTATAATTAACTATAGCTGAGGTGACCCTCAGCTAATCCCTAAAAGCTCCAAAGATAAGAAACCCTGGAGAGCAGACGTTCTAGATGGTAGTCTAGATTGGATGCATCAGAATGTAACACTCTTAAACATAAACCACAATTTATCCAGGAAATAAGGAGATTAAGGGCTTATTTATCTAATAGGGTCAATGGGAATGTTTTGTTTATAAATTCAGAAATTTAAATTAAGAGAGAAATGAAGATGCAAAAAAGCCTGTCTATCACCAGTGGGGCCAGCAGTTTCCTGAGTGGGTTTCAGAAGCAGTGGGTGTTTGCTGTGGAAATGGGCTGCAAACAGGGTTAACACTCAAGGCAGTCACAGACTAGATAAGTGAGCAGATTTATCAAAGATTCTACAGATTCACAGTGGGTGAAGCTGTAGTTTATCAGAAAATAGCAAAATTACCTCCTGGGACTCATACATTCATACAACTATTTTGGCTGGAAATCACCTTACAGGTCATTTAGTACCTGTAAGTACATTTCATTCCAATACCCTGCCATGGACAGGGACACTTTCCCTTAGACTAGGTTGTTCAGAGTCCCATCCAACATGACCTTGAACACTTCCAGGGATGGAGAGACCGCAGTTTTTTGAGCAGCCTTTTCCAGTGCCTCACCAGCCTCACAGTGTATAATTTCTCCCTCCAATTCAAGCTTTTCTTTTTTCAGTTTGAAGTGATTCTTCCTTGCCCTGCCACTACATACCCTCGTAACAAGACCTCCTCCAGTGCTCCCATACCCTTCTATACCCTTCCTATACCCTTAGATACCAGAAGGTACTGTAAGGTCTCCAAGTCCTCTTTGCTACTAAGGTGCTAAAATGAGCATGGTTTCCTAAAGTGAGTGACTGGGGTGTAGGGAGGGACTTTACAGCCTTTAGAGAAATGTTTACATTAAGTCAAATCCTGGATTCACAACAAATTCTCATTTATACACAGGTGTGATAATTCTACAGAAATTAATTTATCTGAGTTATAGTGTGATTTAACTTAACATCTATCTCTATGACAATGCTTCTCATTGCCATATTTGTTCAAACCCTCAAGATTTTACAATCTTATTTCTTCCAGGAAAACAATTCTCAAGGTCTCAAGTACTTTACTTGTATTAACATGCTTACATGATGAATTTCCTTGCAGGTGAAGAGGTCTTTACTCATTTCCTTATTTTTGCAAATGCTGAATGTCTGGTAGTTTCTAATGAAATCCATGAAATATTGTCTGTTTACCAGCTTTAGAAAATAGGGCTAGAATTTTACTTTATTTGCTTAATTTTGTATTTCAAAGTCAGGTTACAGATCTGTGCAACAAACATTTATACCATTCAGCACAGTTTTCAGCTTCTTTTTAATGAATGTCATTATTTAATTTAAACAATTCCTTCTCTTTCTAAAAATCTTCTAATTCTATCCATATTCACAGTCAGCACAAGCTTCAATACAAATGGTAAGAAAATAAAACATTATGTTCCACAAAACAAAGTAGTTGAGGCAGTTCCCCCTAAAGTTATTATTGTATTCCATCATATTTATGAAGATGCAGTACACTTATGAAATATAATACAAACAAAGAGGCAGTTAGCAACAAAGCAAAATAGCTCATTTTATGCTTAGCATGACAGTTTCATTACTGCCCTACACAAATTTCATAGTTGTAATAAGATCTGTGGTCTCTATTTTGAGCCTAAAAACACAGCATGCCCGACTTCTGTGTAGCTCTGCAAGCTTTATTTGCAAGATGTTGGTGTTTTTTTAACCATAGCTTAACTTGAAATTTGCATTAAAATAAGGCTAAAATTATAGAAAGGAATTATGAGATTCTAGTTAACCTCATTTAGGCATCCTAAATGCCTGATTCTTAAGATTAGAATCAGTCCTCTTAAATAAATTGGAGAGAGGGCAAGAGAGAAGGAGAGAGAGAGAGAGAGAGAGGAGAAAGGGGAGCAGAGAAGGCAGGAGGGAGGAAAGAAGGGATATTTCTGGACAGTTCAAAGAGAGATTTGGTCTGTTCAAGTTAAGGCATTTAGGTGAGGTACTCCCACTCAGACCAGTCAGGCACTATAACTGGGGACATCACTGCTGTGCAGCTGGCAATGGCCTGTTTTATGTAATTGCTGTGTTTATAGAAAATGAGAAAGAGTGAATTGGTCCAATAAAGACAGCTCATCGTCATACCAAAAAAATTTGAAAAATATATTAGATTTTTGCATGAGGTCTTCATGTGTTGTAACCTTTTACAAGTCTCAGCAAATGGAGAACCCATAATGGTTCCATGAAAATCTTTCCAGCACTTTTTTGTCTGATTATTAAAATGTATCATCCTCTACATAAGGCTATATATATGTAATGTTATAGAACTCTATAAAATATTAAAGCTGTTCCATTATTCTGTGTCCATAATACATGTAGACCTACATATATTATGTTGGGACTAAGCAGAAAGTCTATGGTACTGCTATAGAGATTATTCATCAATTTCAAATAGTGGTTGCTTTCTGAAAGAACCATCATTTCTTTCTAATAGTGATTTGGTTTCATTGTGCTTAGCTACAAGGCTGGTGGAATCAAAACTCTGATCTTAACATTTATAAATTAAACAAGCTATAAATGCCTCTTGTTACACATAGTAAAGTCTTAGGCTAGGTGTGGTTTTGGCCCATGCCATGTGAAACCCTTCTGAAATATCTGCTGGCATACTTCAGGAGTTAGTTTGGACAAAAGACATATGTAGAGATGAGGCAGCTTCAGTATGGGTACGTTTTGGAAGCAAGGTAATGGAAATGCCAGGTACAGCAAGAGCTAGCTCACGTGTCAGACCAGCCCCCTGGGCAGAGTCAGCTTTTCAGCCTGCTATCTCGTGTGCTTTGCCTTTCTTGGGGAGCAGAGAGTATTTGAAAAACCTAACCCAGATGTCAGTGCCCTGGATTTGGACTCCTTGGAGATGAATTCACACCCACATCAGTTTCCTTTTTTAATAAAGTTGATTAAAGTCACATACTTTTCTTGTGCCATAGGCCTTTCATTATAAAACGGGGTATTATTCCCTTACTTGACATCTCTATATCTCTCAAGACAGATATCCATTCCTGACTGAAAAGAGGAAGCCCTGTGAGCATCCACATGTATAATGAGGCAGGTTATTTTTCAAGGTACAAATTTATCAAAAAGCTGTATCAGTGGGAATTCCATTCTCTTCTCTGGGGCAATTTTAGTAGCTGTTGCTTGTATTAAAATTAGAGTCCAAAAATAACTAATGCTTCATTATGGATGATTAACCTGCTATAGCTAAAAAAAAAAAAAAAAAAAAAAATAGACAAGATTTTCAACAGAAATAATTGTGATTCAAAGTGGTGAAGTGGAAAACATTCTAAAGGAAAACTTGCAGCTCTGGGAGAAAACTCTTGTTCCCCTTACACTGCAATACCCCTTATGATTTCCAAGTATAAAACCAATGGGACTCTATGTGCTGAATTATTCTTCTTTTCTCATTAAGTTTGAATTTTAATAACGATTTTTTTTCTCCTCTTCTTTTATTGAGGGAATTATTTGGAGTTGTACATTGCTTTTGGATTCATCTGGGAGTGCAAGCCCACGAAAACAGAAAAGTTTACAGGCTTTTCACAAGCACCCGTGAAGGGTGAAAGAAGGGAAGCCACCAAACATTTGACTGTGTGATACTCATTGTGACTGCAGCATCACACAGGACGTTGATAAACTTTACACCTTGCAAAGCCATCAGCAATGGCAAAATCATATTTCAGATCTACCTCAGAGAATCCATCTAGAGATTTCCAACACCTCCCGAGTTTTAGTACTGTATGTAATGGAAGGGTTAGAATGTATGGACTCAAAATCATCAGCGGCACAGTTGAGAGCCTCTCAGTAAGAATCAAGGGGCAAACAAACAACGTGGATGTCATCATGGGAGTCTACTACAGACATCCTAGCCAGGAAAATCATGACAATTAATTATTCTTTGAGGAACTGAGGGACACTTCCAAGTCAACTGCCCTTGTACAGCAGGCACAACCCAAGCCAGAAGACTCCTAAAAAAACCTAAATGAAAACTTTGTGGAACAGGTCCTAAGGAAGCCAAGTGAGAAAGGTGCCTTCCTTGATCTACTGCTTTTTCACAGAGCAGAGACTAGAATTTGTCTTGGCCACATCAACCACACAGTGATCAAGGTTAAAGTCTCTTTTGACAGGAGGAAAAGTGCCATCAAAATCTCAGCTCTGGACATAAACACACCGACATCAGGCTGCTCAGAGAACTAGTGATTAAGACCCCCTAGAAAAATGTTTTTGCAGGTCCTGGGGTCCCTCAGTGTGGGTCAAGTTTTAAACACCAATAGCTAAGAGCACAGGAGCAGTAACTCCAAAATGTCAGAAGCCAAGCAGGTGAAGCTTGGGGTTGGCTGAACAGGGGGATCTTCTCTTGGAAATGAGGCAAAAAAGGAAGGTGTATGCCTGGTGGGAGCAAGATCAGGGGGAGAATATTGAGGTGCTGCTTGCCACTGCAAGGAGAAATTTTTACAGCCAGAGCTCAATTGGAGTTTAAGACCAGAAGGGTGGAGAACAATAAGGAGTTTTTCAAAATTCATTAATGGCAAAAGACTGTGTAGAAATAACATCGTCCTGTTACTGAATTGGGATGGTCACCTCATAAACAGAGACAGAGATAAGGCCAAGATTTTTAATGCATTCTTTGCCTCTTACTTCAACACAGATGACAGATCAAGGGGGTTTCAGTGCCCTGTCCTGGAGGACCATGACTGTGACAATGATCAACTCCCAGGTGACCCTGAGCTTGTGTGGGACCTTCTGCTCTGAGTGTATCCCTACAAATTTATAGAGCTTGTTGGGATTAATCCTAGAATCTTCAAGGCCCTGGCTGATATGATTGCAAAACCTCTTTCAATGAATTTTCAGAAGTCTTGGGAGTCTGGAGAGGTCTCAGCTGACTGGAAGCTGGCAAACATTGTCCTGATTTTCAAGAAGGGCAAGAAGGAGGACCACAGAAAATACAGACTTGTACATCTCACTTCAGTGCCTGGTAAAGCTGTGGAGAAAATTATGAGATATATTGAAAAACACATGGAGAACAACGTAGTCATTGGTCACAGCCAGAACAGCTCCATGAGAGAAAAGTCCAGCTTATCAAACCTGATTTCCTTTGATGACAATGTAACCCCTCTAGTTGACCACAGGAAACCAGTTAATGTAACAGCTTGGGATTTCAGTAACACTTTTGATAATTTCTTCCATAGTATCCATAGTTTCTTTCCGGATAAAATGGCCAGCATAGAGCTGGATAAACAGCATACTTTGTATTTGCCACTAAAGTGAAGCACAACACCATTTTTTAAAGACTTAAGAGGAAGTTTCCATCAGCAGTTCAGTATAAACTATTTACTTATTATAACTAAATACAGAACACTTCTGAGCATCAAGCACACAGGCAACATACCTCCACTGACTGCAGAGAACTCAGTATACATTTGGGATGAATTTAGTTCTAGGAGTTTAAAGCTTGAAGGAAAATCTAAAGGAATCAAGGGAAATCAAGAGTATTGAATAAATTCCTGATGCATATGTATTCTTTTATTGAATTGTCTCCTCCAGGGTTTATTATGGATGCATAACTTTTGTTAGAAAAAGTTGTTCAAAATTTATTTTTTTAAAGACAAAGAAAGAGCCATACCATGAAGGATTATAAAATTATCTTCTATATAAACCTGATGTTGAGACAGAAATTTCAGCCAAGATTATAAAATGATTAAGGACTAGTCATCCCTACCCACTGAATTTGAAAGGTTTTCAACTTCAGTGGTTATGGGTGCTTCAAAGCTGTAAGATGTTCTGCCACATTCACATACATCTCACATCTCTCCTTGCAGGCATGTATTCTTGGGGGATGTTAGGAGATAACAGCAACCCATCAAAAAGTCCTACCAGTAGCAGCCAAAAATCTGCTGCTGACAGTTGCCATGACCAACTAATCAATCTCAAAATTAGGTCACCTATTTTTTTACCTGCTAAACAAGACACAATTACATCACTGAGAAGACAACAGAGAAACACAGCCTGTGATCCTTTAATAAAATACCATTAAAATATATACTTTACATTTTAATTTTCTCTTCCAAATAAATGTCCTGTGCTCCTATACAGACACTTCAATACATAGATATGGAAATAGGAACAAAAGGAAATATATGAGTCATAAATCTGGCTTTCTGAATGGATTTAAAAGTTCCAAATATGAAATGTGTCCTTAAGACAGAGTGTAATTAGCACCCAATACTGAGAATGTTGTTAACACCAGATGTTGTTCTATTTAACATGGCTCATCATACCTAGGCTTTTCCCACTAATTTGTAAGGACCCTATCTAATTAATAACCCTTTCTAAGCAGACTGAGCTTTTAATTAAGGGAAAAGCAGTGCTTGCAAAGACATTGATCTAATAAGGTATTCAATCAAACACACGTTAATGCTTTGGTGGCCTTTGGGGAGTATTGTCTCCAAGTTGTTAACTTTGGAGAGCAGGGGCAGGTTTTGGCTGTGACTAGTGGATGCTGCAATAATATAAGTAAAATAATCACAAACTACTTTCAAAATCATCAGCAAGGCTAAGATATCCTAATAATTTTACTTCATCCACTCCAATGTAGAAACTAGCTGCTCATGATTGCGATAGGTGTACTTTTTCCTGGGTGAATATCTTGCTGGAAGGATGAGATCAGAGAGTTATGGTGAGTGCAGTTAAAACCACTTGGTAGTGAGCTACTAATGGTATTCCCCAGGGCTCAGTATTGGGGCTGGTCCTGTTTAATATCTTCATCAATTATTTGGATGAAAACTCAGTAAGTTTGCAACTGGCACCAAGTTAGATGGGAGAGTTGATCTGCTGGAGGGTAGGAACACTCAGCAGAAGGATCTGGGCAGGCTGGATTGATGGGCTGAGAAAACTGTATGAGCTTCAATAAGGTGAACTGCTGGGTCCTGCTCTTCAAACACAACAACCCCAGATAGCTCTGCAGGCTGGGGACAGAGTGTCTGGAAAGCTGCTCTGCAGAAAGGGACTTGTGGGTCCTGGTTGGCCATGGGTTGAACATGAGCCAGGAATGTGCACAACTGGCCAGGAAGGCCAATGGCACCCTGGTCTGTATCAAGAACAGTGTGACCAACAGCACTGGGGAAGTGATTGTCCCTCTCTTCTAAGCACTGGTGAGGCCAGACCTTAAATCCTGTATTGTTTTGGGTGCTTCACTACAAAAAGGGTATTGAAGTTCTGGAGCAAGTCCAGAGAAGGGCAGTGGAGCTGGTGAATGGTCTCAAAAATAAGTCTGATGAGAAATGGATGAGGGAACTTGGGTTGTGTAGCCTGGAGAAAAGGAGGTTCAGGGGAGACCTCATCAATCTCTCTACAACTATCTGAAAGGAGGCCGTAGTGAGGTAGGGGTCAGTCTCTTCTGTCCTGCCTCAAGTGAAAGGATGAGAGAAAATGTCCTTAAATTGTACACTGGAAGTTCAGATTAGATATTAGGGGGAAAAAATCACTGAAAGAGTGGTTAGGCACTGGAATCAGCTGTCCAGGGAGGTGATGGTCACAATCTCTGCAAGTGCTCAAGAGGTGTCTGAGTGTGGCACTCAGGGATATGTTTTAGGGGCGATTATGGTGGTGCTGGGTTGATGGTTTGACTAGATGATCTTGAAGGCCCTTACAAACCTGATGATTCTCTGATTCTGTGATTCTCTGTTTTATTTTTTGTTACTGCTGTAAAGTCTTGAATATAATTTCTTTGTGTCCAGACTCGATCTCTCTCATCCAGCATCTACCTGGAGTGCAGTTCCACGTCCTTTTTAACCTCATCTGACTGGCTAACAATCATTTTTTCATTGCTATGAAAGCTGCATATACCTTTTCTTCCTCCATCCTAGCACATAGTTCCTTCCCTATCTTCAGTGATTTTTCCAGTGTTCCCAGTCTTAGTATCCATGTATTTTCTGCAGTATGTTTGCAAGAGGGAAGGCTGAGTTAGAAGTCTTCTTTTTCAGTTTTTTTCACCTAAACACAGGAAAGGCTGACTCTTAATAAATGTATCTGCTCTCCATTTGTGTTTCCTGAGCAACACCTATGTAATACAGTATGCACTAGACCAGATAAGAGAGAGGAACATCTTTTCAACTCAGTGGAAGGCATCTTAATTGAATCTAAAAAATTATGGAGACTATGCTTTAAAATTTAGTAATTTGACCAAATATTATCAGCTTTAAAGCCATGCTTCACATTTCTGAATTCCAAAAATCATCTACTTATAATTTATCAAGGCCCAGTTGCTTGAAGGCACCAAAATTTTAAAAAGAAATGGGAATATTTTCTGCCAAGATCCTGGCTTGATCATATTATTGAATGAGTCTTGTAATAAATACAGAAATTAAACAGCTCCTTGTGTGCCAATACTTTATTAGTTATCACAGATTAACAGATGCTATAAATTCTGTGTAAACTTCTAGGACTATCATTGCCATCAACCAGTTTCACCCCTTTTAGAAACAACATGTCATCATCCCTGCATTCATGAGCACAGTGTATGCACTGGCCTAGTACTTCTGCTAATGATGAGGGAAAAAATAAGTCCTTTACAAAATAACACCTTCGACGGAAAAAATTACCAAGAAAACCCCAAAAACCACTGCGCTTACATTGTGAATATTATGTTACTTGTTCTGTGTCTCAAGAAAAGTTTCAAAAACTAAGCATCCTGTATAACATGAACGTGGGCTTAAAATAAAGCAATTAAGCCCCATCCAATAGAACAAGCTCCTGCAGGAGAGATAAATTAGAACCAATTTCAAATTAAAGATTAATGGCATACTGCTTGTATTTGTGTGAGTTTATACATCCCTTACACAGTCTAGTTCAAGTATTTTTAGTCTATCTTTAAATTTATCAAGCAGTCATGTTTTTGCCTTAATGCTTACACTGCTCAGATGTTGTACAACAATTTTAAACCATTCATAATCCTGATATAACCTAAGATAACACTTACGGCTCATATAATGTCAAACCTGATATAACTGATAAAATTTCTCATTGAATGAGAACCCCCTGATACCACAGAAATTTAACTAAGTACATGAAGCATAAAGATTATTCTAACAGAAAGTAGGACAAAAAGATGAGATGGAGGAGAGAGGGTACAATCCACATAAGATGAGACACAGATTTTGATGTCCATATTGGAGATTCAATATGGGCACCACTCTGCTAACAAAGACATTTCCATTCCACACTAGGAATAAAAGGAATTTCAAGAGCTCTCAGTTGTATCCTGGAAAATGTAGTGTAAAAATTTCTAAGAAATTATATCACAAATCTATACATTCCTCTATAGATCTGTTCCTAAATGCAAAGTTTTGCCCCTTTTGTCTACCCTAATAATTTTCAGTCCTCCCTAGGAAGAATATGAATTCTAATGAAACACTTAAAAAAAACAATGAATAAATCATTCAGTTAATCCCCCTTGATAATGTATGTGCTGAAAAACTTAATTCCTAATTTCCATTGACACACACACAGAAATGAAATTTTCTTTTCATTAAAACTAAAATGGCAGATGTGAGGTGTTTTTATTAAAATTGATGGCAAGCAATAAGTCTTTAAAAGCTTCTAATGCTGTATATGGTATGCGAGGTATGAGCAAATCATCCTCATGGGACTGAGTTGTGATGCTAGTTTACCAGTGATTGTTAGTGATTAAGGTTTTATATTCTCCATTATATTAAAAAGTGAGAAAGGAAATAGCAGCAATAACACAAGAGCTCAGGCCTTATTATCATATTATTTGTTCATGAAACCTACTGAATGTCATTGACAGTCATAAATATCCAGAGGCAAGTGTAAAAGTAGAAAGGGAAAAATCTTAACTTTCAAATTATCTAAAGAATACAGTAGAAGAAACAGTTCATTTAATTTTTGTTGGTTATGTTCTTGCTGAATATTAAACTTTCCTATTAGGCAGACACCAAATCCACTCATCAAAAGAAAAACTAAGATACATATTTGCACTAGGGTGTATGAATAAATCCATATAAAAATCAATCACGGAATCAATCACAGAATCATAGAACTTTAGCTTGAAAGACATCTCAAGGAAATAAATAGAGCGCCACAAAAAAACCCCACAAAACCCCACAAAAAACCAAACTAACCAAAAAACCCCACAACCCCCCACAACCCCCCCCCAAAAAAAAAAAATCACTAAAACAAACAGTTTTACCATTATACAGGGACTTCAGAGTCTAATTTGAACTTCAACACGTTTGTATAATGGATATATATAGATAAATAGAAAAACTGATGCTAGAGGAAATGTAAGGTTACATTAAAAAGGATTCAAGTTGAAACAGACCTCAAAATCTTCCCTGGATGTGTCACAGCTAAATAATTATCTAAATTCTAACTTCCTTTCATTTTAAGATACAGAAAACCAACTTTGACGCTTTGAAACTTTGGTAACCATCAGGCTATTGTCTGTTCTAGGTATTTTACATAAGCTGAAGGCTATAGATATACTTAAGCAGGACCATATTGCTTTGAACAAATCAAGATTTAAAATGTAAAGGAGCAGAGCTCCACTTTCTAGCTAAAGATATGGCAAATGTAGTACGGTGAAAAGAAGTATAAAACAAAGAATTTATGAGAGTATGTGGAATAAAAACATCTAAATTCTACTTCATTCTTATGTAAAATTTTTATTTCAGGGTAATATAATCAAGATGACAGAGTTGGCTAGTGGCAGGGCTCTGAAAGAACTCCAGATTCCTGGTTTCCACTTGATTTCCTCCATGTTGAAGCACATCTCATCTTCTTCAGTAGGGTAATTGTATCACAGGGAAGCAGAACTTCCAGAGACAGAACTTTCTGTCGCTTCAGCAAGATGCTTCACACCTCACACTTTGATGAGCAGATTCGCATAAAGAAACATAAATTGAACATAAAATACATGCCAGCTCACTCTTTCCTACCTAGAAATATGTCCTTATAAATTACCTATATTTGAAATGAAGGTTTCATGAAATGAAGCATAAAATACAAACAGATCCCCATGTCTGTGGCAAATTGAATCCTTACTGCTTCATTCCATAATGGCCACAGAAATACTTTCAAGAATCTTTAGAAACATATTTTAAATTATTCCCTTAAGCCTACTCAGATCTGCCTTATGATGAATGTGGGAGGTTGAGTGAGAGCAGTTTATATGCCAAGGAGCAGGAAAAACAAAATGACAAAGGACAGATTTAATAATAGGAAAGAGAGTGTTAGTTGCACATTCCTGTGGTTTCTTTTCTCTAAGTATGTCCCATGGCCCTGTTCTTATTTCCTTACACTATATCCAAACAGATTTTTTTCCATTAAAGAAGACTACTGGTTATAATTTGTGTTGTCTTTTGTATCTTTTCTGGTGTGTCTAAATCTTTAAATGTCACTAAAGCAAAGCACTTTACAAGTCACAGTATTTTTAGAGATGTTTGCCATCTGAGTTCTACAACTGGATGAATTCTATAAATGTGATGTAAAATATCATTATCTAGAGTTTGGTTTGTTGTTGGGTGGGTTTTTTTGGTTTTTTTTTTTTTTTTTTCTGTCTGTATCCTGGAAGTTTTGTATTCCCCTAATTATGTTAAACTTGGAAGGAACAACAAGGTATTTCCTTGGTCAGTATAATTTTTAAAAACATGGTTGTCTTCATTGAATACTTCTGTCTCCAGAATGATTTCAAATTAAATTGAAGTATGGATTTCCATAGACTCTGTCAGAGTTTTTCAAAAGGCGCTTCAAAGACGAAAATTATTTCGAACAAGTAACAAACAACTGACTGAGCAAGTGTCCTCAAGTGTTTATATTAGCATGGCTTGATTGGTTTTAACACACCTTCTCAAAGCACTACAGCTGCCTATCAGGACAGCTATGGTCTAGGAAAAGACCAGACCTTCTGAAAAGCTACACCAAGGGTAAATCTCCCATGCAGGTTATAGGCCAGAATCACAGAGGTAAACACCCTGACATCTGAGGGATGTTGTATTAGTCAGCTCAGAATCCAGCCTCACTGACTGCTGTCCAACGGGGATAGCATACAGACCTTTTCATACCACTGAGCATTAATTAGGCTGCTACCAGACTTCTTTGTGCTACCAGTTATAAATATTAATAACATTGTATGTTTTATTCATTTCTCTAAGTGGCAACTTTAAGATTCTTCCCATTTTACATGGGCCTCTACAATATGTCGCACCAAAATGTTCTAAATTTAAAGAAAAAAAATCAAGGTAAAATGATTTCTACCTTTATCATGAAGGCAAAAGGGAGTCACATGTTACTGTCACAGCACTGGCAACTGCATTCTGTCACCTGAGAGAAGATTCCTGCTGTTTAACTGCTACATGTTCTTCAGATCCCTTTGTTCACCACATAAAGGCCAGGTTACTTTTTGATTTTCAATGCAATTACTCTCCAGTCAGTCCCAATTTCCCAAACATTGTATCAGTTCTGTGTGGTCCTTTTTAATTCAGGGGCACAGATTGCATACAGATTGTGTGCGCCTTTCTTTACTGTGAGACAATCTTGTATAGGGGCTGATATCACAGCTTATAATCAGAACAAAGCAACTTATGCCCTCTCATTTTAACATAGTAATTCCTACGCACAAAAAAAAAAAAAAAATATTTATGTCTGCTCTAGGATTGAATTCTTCTTATAAGAGGCTGTTTACCTATTTAAAATGCTTTATTTGGATGGCACGAGACATCCACTCTAGAGCATGCTCTCTTCAGTGATTGCTAAAAGTGTTAAAAGCAGCAAGCTGAACTTTAAACATATACTTCTTGGATGCTTAAGATGGAAACTATGGATTCCATTCAAGTTGTCTGAATGTACATTTCTGTAACAGAAGGTAGCACTGGAGAACTGACATTTAACTTCTGCTTCAGCTGTACTCATAGGTCAGAGTTTTGAGCAAATTCACATTTTATTTTGAAGATAGACTCATCTAAGGACTTAGCCTTGACAGCACAGAAATCTGCAGCTCTCTCTATAGGAGAATTAAACTACAGAATAACAAGAGACAGTACTTGCAGAAAAAGAGAATCATATCTCCAAAGCTAGGAAGAAAAATACTCAAGGATAGGAAAAGTTCATGTTTTTCTCATAGAAAAGTTATTTTTGTAGCTGTCAGGATGGGCTGCTGGTGAAAGGATTAACCAATAGGTAGGTACCTATGACCCTGGCTACATGAGTGGGCCAGAAGCAGGACTCAGAAGAGTATTGCAACACACCAAGGATTTCTAGCAAAAGCCAGAAACTAGACTAAGGAATGAACTTTGGTGAGTCTTTTTTGATGAGTTTTTCCTACAATGTATTCTCAAACCACCAAGCAAAGTCAGGAATGCATTACCCTAAGCACCCAAAATCAAATACAGGAAGGGATCTGCATCCAACTACATGTAATTTCAAATGCCTTGCTTGAGAAAGAAATACTTACTAGGCAATATGAAATTCTCATAATCTGAATTTAGTTGAAATTTCATCAGGATTAACTGGAATCAAAGGAAACCAGTCTTAATTAAGATGCTGGATATAGGTTCTGGCTACATCTACTTTGCTCTACGGTTGGCCAACTAGGCAATGATCCAGTTATTACAAATATTCCTGAACTACCTATGGGGATGTTCTATCTTGGTAAGCCAAGAACAGCATCCATGGTTACAAGAGGTACTGCATTCTCAAAGGGAACAAAGTTTTGGATGTGCTTAGGTAAGGCAAAAAAGCAAGAAAATATGGAAGGATAAGAAACACTTGGGGATTGCCCAGTCTAGACACTTTATGCTTCTGTGATGAGAATCTTACTCACAACATGGTAATTCACTTCTCTCAGAGGTGTTTCTAAAATAACATAAACTATTTTGTGGGGCTTAAATACAGGAAAATATCCCCAGATAAAAGGGTTATATTTCATACAATCTTTGATGGAAAGACTTCAACCTTGAAGCCTCAGAAAAACTCAACAAGAGAAGGAGAAATTACTCCTGTTGTTAAGATTTTGTTTTGGAATAAAGAAAGATAGGGAAAACTGTGAGCAGCTGCTCATGATACCACAGAAAATAATCCAATTCTCCTACTCAAGCGTCAACTAAATTTGCAGAAGCCAATGGCATTACTCACATAGTTACTGACCTCAACATGACTAAGACTATGCAAATTCACCCCAGACAATGAGTATACTCAATGGTAAATTCTGCTTGTGCTTCACACTTCTTTAGTGAAATGTCATCCCTTTTTTATGGGAAAATCTTTCCCTTACCAAAACAACTCAATAATTTGGTGCCCATCCAAATTTTAAAGCCTTTAGATAGATAAAGGTACCAAGAAGAGCCATTCACCCATTCAATTCTCATGAAATCTCACCACTGCTTAACATTCAATCCCCAGCCACAGTCCTGGTAGTGTCAAAGGACTAATGAGACAAATTGAAGGAAGAGACAGAAATATCAGTTTTTTAATAGACTCAGAACAGTTCTCAGCCCAATTTTTCAATGAAAACATGCAAACAAACAAATAAACAAATGAAAACATGCTAACAAAAGAAAAAAAAAAAGAAAAAAACCAAACAATAAACAAAGCAAAACCCAAAACTCAACCCCTCAAGTAAACCCAACCCCTCAAAAAAACCTAAAAAATACTCCAAAACACAAAACAAAAGGAAAAACAAAAACAAAAGCAAACAAAAAAACCCAACAAAAACAAAGCAAAACAAAAAAAATCTACAAAACCCCACACCACAACCAAGAAACAGCAACCAAATTGTTTCTCATGTGTAGATAAGTATAAGTATAGATATAGATAGATAGATATAGATATAGATATAGATATAGATATAGATATAGATATAGATTTCCATTTCTGAAATTTTCAGCATTACAGACTGAAGGAAAATGCTCAGACTCATACTATGGTCTACAGAAAGAACACATCTTCCAAAAATCTTGTTTTAGGTAATATTGGTAGGATTAACTGGAAATGTGGCAGCATTATTGCAGAGAGCTGGGCACACATTTGAGATGCACAGTTTATTCTGCCTTTGTTTACTAGATTCCCTGTGAAGCAAAAATTGGCACAAAGAAGACACATTGCTCTGATAATTTTAATTAAAGTTTGTAATGCATCAGTGGATACCTAAACCCAAATATCAAACTCATCAGCTGTTCTACCACTACTCCTTCCCCTGAAACACACACAGCATACGAAATGGAAAAAACTTAAGATCTAACCATAAACCTTCATCAGCTTTAGAGCTGATTTCAGCTTTTTTTTTTTTTTTTTTTTTTTTTTTTTTTTTTTTTTTTTTTAATGGGTTAAAGCATATCCTGGGAGCCCCTCTGTCATATGCTATTTGGAGCAGAAAAGGTTAGGCTCAATCTACCTGGGAGTCCCTTCAAATATATGTGATGGGAAGAGAACTTTCCCAGAGCCAAGCACTTTATTCCTGTCTCCTGGCAACTGACATAGACTTTCCTTGAATAAATGACTAATCAAATTGTACACAGAAACTCCTGCTTGGCAAAACATTTTATAAAGAGCAGACATATCTAAATGTCACAGCAAATGTTGCCATAATCACAAGTGGTTTATGGTTAATGCCATGAGCAGTGCCAGAACCCCAGGATTTATGGAAGATAACACACATGCTCAGGAATATATATCTTTCTCACTTTTCCTGTGTTCCTGCTTAACTCCACATGTTTCTCACATCCCTTAAACTTGAAGGCATGCTACCCATTCCCTGATGCCAGTGTCACAGCTTGCCAAATGAAAAATGCATGTTTTGTTCATTCTCTAGGGTTGCAAAGTATCACCAGGATACTGTGTGCCACCACAGCCTCTGTGAATGAGCATGCAAAATCAGCTCCTAATGGTTGCATTTGTAATGTCTATATATTATGCACACACATGCAAACTATCCTCTCTTTCCCATCAGGATTTATTCCATAGATGGTCCAGCTGCAGGCTGGGAACTAGAGAGGAAACAACTGAAAACTTATTTACAGGAAAAGATCTTGTTTATATGAAAGAAAACAAGTAGGAAACCCTCTTCCTTGTACATCTAAATCCAGAAAATATTTAAAGAACACAGAAAAATGCCAAACTAAATGCTGAAAGAATTTGTTAACATCAAAAATTATCATTTGTTCTTCCTTAAAACAACTAGACATACCCCTGCCAACATACTAAAACCTTGTACATCACTGGTACAAAAAACAAGGGTTCCATAATGCTTTACACAGAAGTGGAGACTATGAATAAAGTCAATATAGAAGTATAAACTTTTACATTTCCCCTCTGCTCTTTTCTTTATAGACTAGCCATTAAAGCCAATGTCATCTTTTTGATACCGTGTGACTTCCCAGCAACGTGTCTGTCTGCACTTGTGCTATGAATGAGTGCAAATATCATTCATAGATGCAAACATAGAGCAAACATGGGAATTGGCTGGCTCTGAGAGGCCCCACCCAAGGGAAGGATGCTGGTCACAGCCCAGTGCCACCCAGGAGAGCTCCAAGGGTCTCATTTTGGATTGTTGTTTATAGGGTCTCATGGGGATGGGCTTTAGTCATAATAATGTTTTATCCTGGCCACAGCTGAGGTTGGCTTCTTTGAACATGTGAGAACAGGGATGTTTTGCCATGCAGGGAAGAAAAGTATTTTCCAAGGCTGTTTATATGGAAAGCAAGAGCTCGTTAGCACAATTCCTGTGAGCAGACAGTATTTCAGATGATCTCAGGAAGAGCTGAGCCCAGGTGCTCTTTTTCAAGGCCTAACAACCATTTCTCAGACCACACTGCAGCCTGGAAAGGGTGTGGGGGAATATGCACCACCACTGTTCCTTCAAAACCACAAAACTACTATTTAATCATAATGTGAAATAGATGCAGATACAAAAGCGTGACTGTAAGACAAATCACTGGTTTTAGTTCTTGAAAACTTAGCTAGCCATTATGCAATTGTTCCAAAACTTTTCATTCTGTCTACCAGCTTAAATTTTACAGTGAATAACTCTACATAAACAGCCGAGCGTTTCTGCAAACAAGGAAAGATATTGGTTTTGTTCAGACCAAGAAGCATGCAAATCTTTGAGAGTTCAAGTATCTCCACCATCTGGGAAAGAAACAAAAGACTTGACAGAGCATTTCTCCTTGCTTCAGAAATGTTTTAGCATCCCATGAGATTTTCCCTAAATCTGAGCATCTGAAGATTTCTTCCTGTGCAGTTTTGTAGAACAGCATATCCTTGCTGGGCATGTTCCATCCCAGGAGAGTCAGAAATTCCTCAGACAGTCAGGAACTGTTCCTCCCCACCACTGTCCCCTCACCCCCCAAGGAATAATCTGATTCTGCATTCAAGAAAGGAGAAAAAGGAGGGTGTCTGGGGATTCCAACAGACCCAAAGGGGGTATGTATCACAATTCATATGCAAAAGGCTATAGAGAAAGTTGCACTGCTAATATTAATGCCAGCATCTGACTACTTAAGCATAACATTCTGTAAATGGCATGTAATTTTCTGAAAATTAGAAATACAAAGATACTTTAATTTCTCTCCTTTTTTTATCTCCAGCTGTTGCTATTGTGTATTTGTAGTTGTTCCAGAGGAATGGCTCTCCAGTTACTTCTCCTAGGAAACCTTGTCATAGACTAAGAAACCTTGTTTTAAGTTGGGGTGTTTTTTCTCTTGTTGTACATATTATTTATTTTTCCTTTTCATCCCTTTAGTGGGTTGACCTTGGCTGGATGCCAGGATCTATTCTATCATTT
This sequence comes from Sylvia atricapilla, assembly GCF_009819655.1. Classification (NCBI taxonomy): domain Eukaryota; kingdom Metazoa; phylum Chordata; class Aves; order Passeriformes; family Sylviidae; genus Sylvia; species Sylvia atricapilla. The sequence continues at coordinate 14,375,934 of NC_089144.1, read as the reverse complement.
CACTCCTCAACTCAATTAGGAGAGAAAATAGGTTGTAGGTTGAGATAAAAAATAGGGAGAGATCACTAGCCCTTTACTCTCATGGTCAGAACAAACTCAGGGAAATTAACTGAATTTATCACCAATCAAATCAGAGTAGGATAATGAGAAATAAAGCCACCCCCACTCTTCACTCTCTCTGCAGGTTCAGCTTCTCTAATTATTTTCTCTCTCTCTTCCCCTACAGAGGCACAGGGGTAATGGGTGTTGTAGTCAGTTCATCACATGTTGCCTCTGCTGCTTCCTCCTCAGCAGGAGGAAGCACACTTCCCTTGCTCCAGCTTGGAATGCATCCCACAGAATCACAGAATATTCTGAGTTGGAGAGACCTACAAGGATCATGAAGTCCAGCTCTTAAGTGAATGGCCCATACAGACAGTCCTCCATGAATGTGCTTCTCAACACAAGCCTTTCCCATGGGCTCTAGTTTTGTAGGAGCTGCTCCAGGGTGGGTCCCTGCTCATGGGGTGTCATCATTCAGGAACAGGCTGCTCCAGCATAGGTCTCCCATAAGGTCCCAAATCATCCATGGGTCAACAGGTTCTCCAGGGAGCTGCCCCAGCTCAGGCTTCTCACAGCTTCACAGCATCCTCCAGGGATTCATCTGCTCTGGTGTGGGGTCTGCTCCACCAGGGATCTCCTAGGGCTGCAGGAGCACAGCTGCTTCTGTGATACAAGCTGCAGGGGAATCTGTTTCCAAGAATGGAGCACCACCTAACCCTCCTTCTCTGCTCTTGGGGCCTGCAGGGCTGTGCCTCTCACATGTTCCCACTCCTCTTTCTGACTGTGGTTGCTGTTGTGCAGCAGATTTCTCTCTGTCCTCTGTCCTGCTGCTACCAAAAGCATGCAATGCAAACCAAATACGACCCCTATGAATGCTTCTCTATTCAAAGTTGCAGAGCACTTCAGCCAGAGTAGCCAGAGAGCTGCTGTTGGACTGGGCACAACATAAAACCAAAAACAAAGACCTTTACCTAAAGAACACCCAGGAACATTCTGTGGGAGTTTTGTTCATGGAAACAAAGCAGAGACGTGCAGGAGTGGTCACTGTGTAAAATCACTGGCTGTGCACACTTGCAGTGTGGGTGGACCCCAGCACCCCATTAGCTGCTGATGCTCAATGCAGGGCAGATTACAGTCTGACAGCAGCTGTCAAGCTTAATTCAGCCAGCAAACTTCTGCTAGAAAACAGACACCTTGCACAGTGGTTTCCTCATCTCCCAACTCAGTTCCACTTGGTGGATCTTTGTGGTGCTTTAAAGAACGAATCTGATTCTTTCATGCCTGATCTATTGCTTAAATTTTGGGTTTAAAATTTGCGCAGATCTTCCTGTGTTTCACGAGGTCTTATTTATGTTTTCTTCCAAGGCAAAAATGTATTGTAAGGCTGTTTTATTTGCAAGGCAATGTTTAACAAAACAGTATGAGATGTAGCTGATTAAAAACGCAGCCAACAATAAAGTGATTATCTTTCAGCACAGTGTGTGGTGCCATATGGTGACTGAGCAAGTGGGAAGAACTAATGCTTGATATGCAGCTCTGGTGATTTACGGTTACTGACTTCCTGTAGAAAATGACTTCTTCTTTCATAAAAAAAACTAATTATCTTAAAAAGTACATGTTTGCAGAGAAAATTTATATTGATAAAGTTGCCAGCGCAGTATTCATGTGGATTAATGATGTATAAAAAGCTCAAGAGGTAGGAGCTTTTTGAAACACCTGTCTTGATCTGTCCTGCTGACCCTGATCAGGAAATTTGCTTGAAATAACAATGAGCAGCTGCTTTTAATGGTTCTTTTTATTGTTTATTATATTTATAGACCATGTATAATTGCACCAAATCAGGAAATATACATCTGAGCAAAAAATATTCTTTTGTTTTTTGGTGGTTTGTTTTTTTATTTCTCCTAATAAAACTGAAGACTTTGTAAAAAAGGTGTATTATTTCATAAACTCAGGGAGTTTTCTTCTCCTAAAGAACCCCCCCCAAAAAAACAAACAAACAAAAAAAATCCCCAAAATGTAAAAACCTGGAAAACAAAGAAGTAAGACTTAAAGCAGCAATCATATTTTCTTGAAGAAAATTTCATGCAAAATTTTTCATTGGCCTGTTAAAACTGCATGTTTATCCTTACTAAATTCCTTCAAAACACCTCCTCTCTCACTGTAGTATCAATCTAAAATAATGCTACTATGTTAATAGATATGATTCTGAAAGGCAGGCACTTTAAGAGCCATGCATTTAGCCTGGTAAAACCATTGGGAGCTTTTACACTCAAGTGTTTTACTTCATAGATTAGATATAAACATTCTCATGCATAAGATATTAGATAATTTCTAATATGTAAAAAATCTGTCATGTGGGATATCACTGTAGATGTTTTCATTATTCCTGTGCTTTCTGTTCAGTTGTTTCTTCTATTATGTAGGTATCCAATGTCTCCTTTTTATCTCCTGAATGCAGTATTATGTAAGTGAATTCCTTTCAGTCAGTCAATCTCATACTGAAAAAAATGGGCTGAATCCCACAGAGGCTTGTAGTGGCTCAAAATATGTTCTTAATTTCTCTCTGAAGATGACAAGCACAACTGTCCTGTCTTCATTCTCCCAATTATTTATGGTCTCATTTATCTTTTTTTTAAATTTCCTTTCTCTGCTTATTAATATTTAATATTATTTATATGTAAATTATATAAATTAGAGTCTTCAAATTTTTTCTCTATCCTAATTGCTTTAAAGGCTCATCACCTTGACAGAATTAATCTGTCTGGTCCTTCTTTATCCTAGTTCTTACCTTTTTCTTTCCAGGAAAACAGAATCATTATTTATCACACAATTATATATTCTAATTCTTCCCCTTATCTTGTGCATATTTGAATTTGGTGATCCTGTGTGGTCCTCTATTTTCTGTAATATTTATGAGCTCTTATGTGGAGTCATCGTAAAGAAGGAATCATGTACATAGATCCTTATGTCTACAACTGACTGATGTAGGTCCAGCATTGCTTTAATATTAGTGTAGAACAATGTGAAAGAGAAGCAGTACTGAAAATAGCAGTAGTAATAAATTTTTTACTTGAATTCAGTTCAAGTTTAAAATCAATAATCAGTTAACGAAGACTGAGGATGTTCTAGCTGTTCATTCAACAACACATTTACTCATATTGCTTGAGGGATATAATGCAGGGACATTTTATTAACTAAAAAAAAGATCTGGGGTTTAGTATCTTTCTTCTGCATATATGCAAATCTTTAAGACCCACTGTGAAAAGAACATGCATTAGCAGACTACCATAAATCATATCCATCTGTTTCTCTATTTATTTTCAATAAAATATGTAGCTTAATGCAAAACTTACAGTTTACTATCTAGATTTAACCATAAATTGAAAATATTGGCAGAATATTAAACTATCTTCTGTCTGCATTTGGTCTTCTTCTTAACAAAACTACATAAGGAACTTATCTGCTAACACTAGTTCAAAGGTACTATGGTAACATGAGAAATGTTGTGAAAGTAACATTATTATGGTGAAGCCCCTAAGAACTCTATAAAACAAGAAGACAAAGGAATAAAAAGTATAGGGAAAATTTCAAATTGTTTGTTTGTTTCTTGAGGGGTTAAAAAAATTAGAAAATCATAAAGATAATGATCCTAGAAGACAATGGAGGGAAGGCAGAAGGATATCAGAGTACAGGACACTAATGTGTAGGAAACACAAAAGCTAAAAGTGTAGATGAAAGGATGTTCCTTCCTCCTCTAGAATATCCTTTTCTTCCTTGGGAAGTTTTCTTGCAGAGGTGAAAGGGCCAACAAAGCAGCAAGGATTGTAGCATTTCAATTCCATGGATTCCATCAGAAGATGCAACTACAGACCTTACTGCAGGGTGTTTCTCTGTACTGGGGTGGAGCAAAAGAAAGGATAGAGGGCATGACATAGAATAAACATTGAAAGAGACTGACAAAGTCCTGGAGTAATCTAGGTTGGGAGAAATATCTGAAGCTCATCTAGTTCAAGTGTTTGCAGGAAGAGCAGTTTGCCTCAAAGATAGGTGGGATTGCTTACAGCCTTTGTCAAGTTTGTTTTGAGTGTCACCAAGCACAGAGATCTCATACTTCCCCGGAAGACCAGTTTTCATTTTTGTCCACCCTTATATGCAATCTAAACCTCTGGCAGAGGAATTTAAAATTTTGCTGTCAAAATCAAATATGCCCAATGAGATGAGCAGATTTTTATTGTGTTCTATCACATCTTGATATATTACTGAAACAAAAACATGGGTAAAACTGAAACAGAGCCTAATACACCAGTAAGACAGAATGACTGAGCTTATTTGATGGCTCCTTGTGAATTCCAGATCCTTATTATGTAGCCTACATAATCTGGACTTTTCAAAATAGTACATCAGGAAATCCAGAGAGTGTCCTGAGCCTGTCTCTCCTGTGGGAATGCATCAGGGCCTCACAAACAAGAAGATGGAATATAGAAAGACAAAGAATTTAGGTAATTTATTCATTCTCAAATTCGTGTATAATCTCACAGTGTAGACATTTTAATTTCAGTTAGATGACTAATTTTAAGTACTTCAGTGCTTCACTAGTGAAATGTGAGAGAAAGAGTGCATTAGATCTTCTCATACCAATGCTCCCTGAGAATGGATCCACAGCCACATTGGAAATGCAGTCAATGCAAGGGATTCTTATACATCACAGTCCTTTGTTACATGGCATTTTTGTGTCTGAGGGTGTTTTATTAATCTGAACATAGAAATCATAACATCTGCTGGTTTCTGAGGTTAGGAAAAGGCCTGTAATTAACAACTAATTTACATGGATCATTTACAACTGCCTGTTGCTTTGTTTCAAAGTTCATAGAACACAGATCGTTAGCTTAAATTAAAATTGCCTGTGCATATATAAAAAGAATAAAGGCTAACATGATTTTGCATAACAAAGAAGAATAGCATGCTTAAAATGTACCACACTCATCATATAACAGCATGATGAAACAGAAGCAATCTAAAGAAGTGGGAAATAAAAAACAAAAATTCATTTCTTTAACTCTGATTTACATAACACTTTTAGAGATATATTTAAATTCCTTAATCTATATCCTAAACAAGAGACTACTACTAAAACCTGATTTTGCATAATAAATGTTTTATCAATTATAACTATTTTATTTTACCTTTGTTCTCACAGTTCTTGTCATTAAGAAAATTATTTAACATTATAGTATACAATATTTGAGAAGAAAAGGTGATGTTTTGTAGAGGAATACAAATTAGGACAGGAAATTTAAAATAATTGTGACCTGTAGACTTGAAGAAAATGAGGAATTTAAATATAAAACCAGCAGCTTGTCATTTACAAAGATGAAAATGCACAATGGACAATCTTATTTCAACACTGCTCAGTAATAAATCAACAGGCCAGACATGACTCAGAGTCTGCTCATAAATTAGTCTTTTGACATGGAACAAGGAGACAAGGAAAAGGAAGGCAAAAAAGAGAAAAGGAGATAAATAGCAAAGCCATGCCTCAAGTGGCTTTCTGCTCTATTACTCTTAGACAATTACATGAAATATTCAATAGTGAAATTACTGACAAAAACAATAAACAAACATATTTTAATGGATCAAGTTATTGAAATCAATAGTAGATTAGCTATAAATTGATGTAAGACCATTGTAGAATTTGTTCTGTAAGATACAACCACAGGTCTAGAGGTGATTTGCATTACGTTTACAATCCCAAAACTGGCAATTTTGAGAACATAAAAGTGTTTCTTATTCCTGTCAATGGCAATAGCAGAAGAAAAAGAGGCAGATTAAATTGACATTAGGAATTTCCATGGGTCAAAACTACATGACACAGAAATCCCACATTACACCTGTAGTCAACACAACCATGTCTGTGAGTTTACCAGCAAGGAAATTTGTGTTTGATTTAGTGTTCTCAATTATAGGCTTATTTTACACAGGACAAACCCAGGCCTGTTGTGCTTATTTTACAGTTGAAGGTGAGGTTGGAGGGAGGTTGGCAGTGTGCTGTCCTCTGCCTGCCTCTGTTTCATACATATCTGAGATGGCTCAGTTAAACTCAGAGATATGGAAGATCACAGCTTTCTTTAAAAAATTAAATATATATATATCTTTTGAGGTGTTTTCTGTGTGTAACAACAAAGCAAATCTCGTATACATCCAGGACACTTTCACCAAATAAATGGGATTCAGCCAAAGAAATTCAATTGATGAAACTGAGACAAAAATATATCACATCAACCCGTGTAATGCAAGCCTGCAAACAAAATGAAGCAGGAGTTAGTACTGTTATTTCTGTGAGTGTTAGCATTCAGCAGTTGCTAGTTTAGTAGCAAGCCTGCATTAAAACCTGCCCAGCTGTATGGTATTTTATAGCTTAAAATGGGGCTGAGTCGCAAGCTAAATAGCTGTTAAAGAATCTTAAGAACTTTGTCTGCATCTTAAATGCATTTTCAGTGTCATACTAGGAAAAAAACTGTGAAGACAAGACAGGATGAGTTCCAGTAGTATAAAATTGAAACTGGTAATATTTTTTTAAACATGTTGAGCTCAAAGAGTGGCATGTTTTGGAGAATTTGGGAGTATTTTGTGGCAGCACCAAGACCACTGTTAAGAAATATGCATTCTCTGACTCTGTTCCTTCATTGTGGCTAAAAAATGGTAGCAAATTACATGTAAAAAATTTAAGGAGAAATGTAAGAGAAAAAGGTATACTGGGCTCGGCTAAGGATTCAGAAGCAAACACAAATGGAACAGTTTAAGTTTACTTTGGGAATTATGGTTTTAACTGCTTCATTAAGTCTCTGGGCATGGCCAGGATAAACAAAAAGCTTTAAATTTGGATTTAATTGGGAACTCATTAAACTGTTATGCAGCAGATTCTGTCGCTTGGGAAGTGTTAAATTTAACATCACATTTCTCAGTCCAATGTGAGCAGGAGGGACTGGTTTGGCTGGCACACTGAGTGCAGACCTGCATCTAGCATTGATGACCACAAACACTATGCCAATGCAACCAGATGGCAACTGGTGGAGAAAAAAATCAGGCATACTTACTATGCTCAAGATGTTTGCTTTTTGTGTGGGCTCTAATAGCCATGTTGTACCTTTAGACAGATTTGGCATATTCCTGTCTATTTTCCTTGGATACCAGCATATTTCTGTATATCAGAGAAACTCATGGTGCTAGACTGATTCAAAGGTGATATAATTCAAAAATTATTAGTAGTTTCCAATATCAAAAGTTTATGGCTAGAAGTAACATGTCTTATTTTTCTACAAGAGTTTTTATGTGTCTTGCCAGAAAGGTGAAAGGACCTGCAGAGATGAACAGCTAAAGTTGCCTTTATGAGGTGTGGACAGTAACCTAGGGGTGACAGCAGTGACAATGCTGCAAAAGGGCTCAGAGGACAAATGTCCATCAGTGCACTCTCTAATCCCAGCCCCTGAGATCCAGGGAGCCAAAATTTTCACCCTCTTTAAGGAATTATCAACCTTTTAGCTGCAACCCTGGACTTGTGCCTGTCCTAAATTCCCAGTGAAAGGAGAATTATAAAAGTGCACGGACCAGGAGGAGCTAACCCCAGAGAGTTTACTATCTGGAATTTTCATTGGAGGATAACACACGAGACAAAAATAAACAGTGAAGGGAAATCTGCAATGTGACTATCTAGTTCTAAGGAGCTTCTAAACTGAAATTTGCACTGTTTAATAAAACAAATTTTCTTGAAGGACAAATGTAGATCGGCGGGCATTCTGGAGAAAGTTCTCCTTTTCTCATTTCTCATATCATAATCTGTTTTCACTAACTTTTCCTCCAGAAGACAGACTTCATAATTTGTCTGTGTCCATGGTTGACATCTTTTTTTCTCCAGTTCCCTTCCGACCATCTATCATATGGACTGTTTTCCTTTATTATCAACATGTTTCACACTTACAATGAACAACATCCAACAGCCCAACCCAAAAGAAGTCAACCAGAAAACACAGGAAGATGCACTGAAATGATCTATTTTGACCAGAGAGTGGTCATAAAAAGCCAACAGTTCAGCTTGTTGCCAGAGGCAAGAATTACTTTTTCTGGGTGTCTGAGTAATTTGGTTTCAGTTGCATATGTGGAGGAGTTCCAGAACTTCTGCTTCTGGTGGTCAGCATGATGAGAGCACAGGAAGAGCAGACAAATGAGCAGGCAGTGGTACCACAGGTGAATGCAGTACCTTGGTCCTGTGCCTGCAGCTCTTCGGCTGAGCAGGAGCTGCAGGTGAACACTGCACTGTCTGCATTTGGGCAGCTGCTCCATGTGCTGAGAGTCCTAGTGCTGACACAACTGACACTGCAGAGCCTGCTTAGAATTATCACCAGTGACAAGTGTGAGTGATGGGAAACCAAGAACAAGTCTTCAACTGGCAGAAAACAACTGGAAATTGTTACAGGGATTAGCTATTTAAGATAAGGAAAACTTATATCAAAATTAGAAGCCCTTTATCTTTTGTCTCTGTTTGTCCCTTGTCCAGTAGGTTTTTTCTGCTGAGAATCACACTGTAAAGAAATGAAATGGCACTTGTCAATACAGAATGCATATGAACAAAACTAAGTGCTGCTTTTGCAATTTTTATGTTGTAAAGAAGAAATAGCAGGAACAGATAGATTATTTGTTGATTTTAGCTTCTAGTATTAGTTTATAAATGATAATAAATAGAAATTAGTTAATTAGATCTTTTAAAAACTGAAATATTGTTGTTTTCTTGGTTTGGTTTTTAGGTTTTTTTTTTTTCATTTAGCCTAAGATCCTGTCCTGTTTTTTCTCCATTTCTACATGTTACTGTTCCTCCAGGATAGTCCCTATTACCTAATCTTTCTAGGTCACTGAAACAAGTATTTAAGACCTGACACAGACATAGTGTTATCCTTATCACTAAAAATTATTTCTGTCATCCAGACCCAACCTGACCCAACAGCATTCTTGAAGTTTTCATGCCTTAATTTACTCTCTATTTTATTTTTTCACTTGTCAAAATAAAAATAGGTTATCAAGCTAGAGCTTTAGGACTTATCAAGGTTGTCATGTTGAATGTTAATATTACTCTTTTGTATGTGTTCCGTGTGATTTTCAGACTGACAGGGATGAGAAGTCACTTTGTCAAAATTGTGGGACCTTCTCTCACCTCCTTATCACAATGAAAGTTCATCAAGGTAGAAAAAGAAACTTTAGAAGGGTTAGAAAGATACACACACACACACACACACACACACAAAAAAAAAACAAAAAAACAAAAAAAACAAAAAACAAAAAAACAAAAAAAAAAAAAAACACCACCTCCACAAAAATCAGCAGTAACTCAACAGTTGACAGCAGGGTGAAGAACTTCTTCAGGTCAAGTTGAATCTCTTCTTTTTGATGGGTAAGGCATTAACTTGTCAGTCATACTCTTATACTAGCTGGGATAATATTATGATGCTATTTCTTCACAGAAAGCAGCTGGAAAAGTGTGACTGCAAATATTCTTTTTTATCCAAATATTAGAAAAATAATTATCAGCTTACTCAAATTAATTTGTTTTTCTAATTTCAGCCTTTCTAATTGTGAACTGTAGTATTGTTAGAATAATTTATTTCAAGATAAAATTATTTCCTCAGAAACTAGTGGGGTTCAGTTTGATGATTGCTCCACCAAAGGACAGTTAGACATGAATCAGATCAAGGCTCTCATTAGTGTCTTCAAATGAGATTTCACAGCTGTGGATGCTTCTGTAGATAACACATAGAGATACCAAGTACAGATTCATTTGGCCTTACTTCCAGCTACTTCTAGGTTCCTGTGGTTCAGATGTTTCTGTAGACCATGGGGGAACATTATTGTCAATTATATGCTAGGGCTTCAATAACTGCCTTTAGGACCTACCTTCTGAGAGTGACATCCAGTGAAAGTACTCAGGGAGAGAAGCCTCAGTTTATTTTTTTAATGATGGAACAAAGTCTTGAGAGTTTTTTTATGTTTTTAAATCATATTGAAACATATTTATGAGAGGTTCCATTTGGCTGTGTCCTACTACTTTGAGTAGTCATTAGCGATTTCTACAAAGTGATTTCTACAATATAACACTTCCTTTACCAAGAATCTTTGTTAAAGCTTTTGGACTCATTTAATCTTCTTTTGATTTATTTTAGGACATAGAGTTTGTAGAATTTCCATTCTTTCAGCCAGGTGACTAGCTTCAACATCCAAAAGGAAGACAAAATATTATTTTGACAAATTTTATTTAATAATTTAACAGTAGAGATACAAACACATGAATTTTGATCTTTATTAGTGATCTTGTTTACTTTCAAGATTTTCTCTGAAGTTTAACTTATAAATACTTAGAGTTCCACGGTCAGATAAAGCTCTATTGTATGACATTTGGCTGCTTATGCTGCAGTTCAGAATGTTAATAGGCCTCTGCTTAATACACATTAATTCAGACTGTAAGGGACACCAGACATATCTTCCTCTGAATATTAAAGGCTAGAATTAGCTGAGGAGTTGACTTCTGTGCTGCAAATATTGCCATTTCTTACACCAGTGACTTGATTAGGTCAATACATATGCATAGGTAATATCTAGAAAGGATAATGAACTCCATGAACTTCAAGAGAGGTCCTTCTTTCCTGCTTCTCTTTGACTTCTAGCTATTTCACACTAAGTTATAATGTATTGTAAATTAGCAATGAGGACTTGACTATTTTGTCTGTACTATATGTATTAAGGTCTCACGGTAGCATTATTTAACATTTCTTTTGGAATTACATACAAAATAAGGAGATCTTTATTCCTCTAGTTCAACATTGGCAGTAAAGAAATGGGAATAGATACAAAGTCAGAGAGGAAAAGCTCAGAAATATCATAATCCCAATGGAAAATGTAATTAAATATGAGCTGTGTGCTTTTTCCAACTCTCCTCTATTTTCAGAAAAAGGAATTAGAAATCCCAAAGGGCAAGAAAAGCTGTGGGAGTAATTATTCATCACCCTACAAAATTCACAGAGCAAACACACTGCATACAGATTTCAATCACAGAACGGCTTGGAAGGGACCTTAAAGATAATTTTGTTCCAAACGACTCCTTGCCATGGGCAGGAGCATCTTCTAGTAGACCAGGCTGCACAAAGTCTCATCCAAAGGGCACTGAAATTAAGAACTCGACTTACTTGAATCTTACTAAAAGTTTCTTATGTCTTTTCTACAATTTTTTGGCTTCTTACTGTTATTTTACAGCTTGTTCATTATCATCAGCCATAACCCAGACAGCTACTGGGTTAAGACCTCTAAAGTACTACACATAACAGCATTTATGGCACATAGTTACTTATATTTAAAGGAAAATATTGTTAGAGTGATCATTTTTGCTGTCTTAAACTGTGTATTATAGATCTGCTACTTCAACTGAAATATCCAGCAATTAATTACACCATTTTTTCTCAACAATTATATTTAGTGAATCAACATAAAATAACCAGACAACATCTTGCAATGATTTAGAGAGCTTTTTGCAACTGCTGTTCTATAAAATTTTAATGAGTACACAAAAAGTGATAGACTTGTGCATTCTATAAAAGGCAGACAAATCTGCAGGTAATTTTTGCAGAACCTCAACCGACTTTATTAAAAACAATATTTTACTGATGCTTATGAAACTAAACAGCTTCAACATCTTCCCAATATTTTATTGACTAATAGTTTTCAAAAGTTAATTTTTGAAAGGAATGGAAAGAGAGAGAGAGAACAATTTAAATTCCATATATAGGCTTTCAGTTACTATCACTTACAAAAGAATAAAAAGCATAGCTGAAGGAGTTGGGTACTGCTCACATTCACTATTGCTGGTCACCCTCATTAAGCCTTAAGGAGATGCTGGGAACCTCACAGAGTCCCCTGTGAACTTCCACAGAAATCCTGCACCAGCTTAACCCTACCTCTGAATCCACATGTAAATTGCTTCAACAGCTACAGGCTTGTCAACACATTTGCATTTTTATCCATGTCTTAGAGCAAACAAAGGAGTCTGACTAGTGCACAACTGCAGTGTCACAATAGCATCCAAACTTCCTTGCTGTTCAGATTCATTATCATGAGATAATCATAATATAAACAAAGAAACAAAACAAACAAAACAACACAAATACATGAAGAAAAGCCTAATAAGCCAAAGTCCCCCAGCCAAGTAAAAAAAGAAAAAAAAATTAAACACAAAAAACCCAACACAACCCAACGGAAACAAAGAAACAAACCCCAACCTAACCAAAAGGAATCACAAACCCTCCTCAAAAAAGTCAACCAAAAACCCAGAACCCTAAATAACAGGGCAGGAATAAAAGAGAGAAGGCTGAGAAGCAGTTGAACTACTTAAAATTATTTCTGAAACCCATGGTAATTATGTCACCAACTGACACTCTTTTTCTTGTGCAAAAGAATACACAAATACAAACAGTTTTTAAGTTCTATGTTAACAACTGAAATACACCATGACAGCCAGATGTAACTCAGAAAATGCAGAAGGGATGGTCATATTTCTTCTATACCTAAACATATTCAATTTCTTTATTCTTTTCTTTAGGTGGCCTGAATTCCAAAATTGTACTTTTGATATCTGCACAGTTTTAGAGGGTGGAATACTGAGTGCCTCATGAGGCAAGTGACTTGCGCTGCATGTCACAAGGTGGGTCATTCTCCAGCTGCTGTGCAACCTTTTAACTTCCTAACCTCCTTTCCTTATTTGGCCAGAACAACTTCCATCTTGGATGAAATTAATTTTAATTGGAGATGTATCCATGTTTGGCCTGGAAAGCCAGTTGGGTCTTTGCACCTAGTATTTCCTTAATAAATGAGACATAGCAAAGTATGTGTAACTTACATTCACCAGTGGCAACAGAATTATTTAGGAAAAGTATCCGATTTGCACTTACATGTCCAGCAGTTTCTCGAGGCAACAAATCTACATAAAAATCCATTGTGGATGGAGAAGTTTGTAGGAGTGGGAGTATTCCTGCTTGACATGGTTAGATTCTCTGATACAAGCAGAAACAAAGGTGGCTAAAGAAATCATGTTGCTCAGCTTGCCGAGGATTTTATTCCCTATAATAGAGTGCAACATACACTAACTAGAAAAAATTTATTAATCTTCTCATCACTGCACGTTGTAAAATTACTTTTGGCTGAATGAACATAAAATGGGCTGTTCAAATCAGCCAGTGAGCTTTTTTTAAAGTGAAAAGCTAAAATTTACAGGCTGCATTGTCTTTCTTCAGCAACAAATTATCAGGTCTATACTGAATACTAAATAATATCTGACAATTATATATAGATAAATAGATAAATAGATAGATAAACTGAATCTGATTATATATTTGTCCTTAATTTTTAGATCAATATTGAATTACATGTCTTTACAATAATCTTTATTTTGTTGTCAGATGCATGGAAAAATGGAATGCAATTTGCTGTCTGTAAAATATATATCCATTTCTTAATTCATATAAGACATTATATTTTCAAGTGAAAAAAGGCATTTATTCTACTTGCTTTCAAAAGACAATGAAATAAAATAATTTTATCCAAAACATACTGCAATATAGAGAACACATTGCTGTGATCTGTAGAGTGTGCTACTGACTAAAACAGGAAATAGGAAAACTTATTGCAGAGTAATACTTTGAATTAGAAAAACAACAAAAAAAAAGGAACTAATTAGATTATTCAGGGCAAAGAACTCAGATGCCAGTTCTCTGCTCATCATGCTGTGTTCTGATATGAATCCAAAAAAATTTACTTATTTCATCTTTGATATTTCATTCTGTTATGCTTAGCAGGAAGCCACTGCAGTCACTAAGGCAAGGCAGGTCATCTTCAGCGGTGTGCCAAATTGCATTCAAATAAGCTCAGAGTATTCTAGTGACCAGCAATCACAAATTTGTCAACCTCCTTTATCAGACCTCCCTTTTCTCTAATATAACACATGTCAGAATTGAGTTTGAATTCAGTATAGTAATTTTGTTATTTTGATTCTATCCAGGACATTTCATTTTGATTGTAACCTCTGGATTTTGGCACCAGCTCTTCACTGTCCTTCACTAGTACCTGTCTGAAACAGAATAATTTGAATTTTTACATTTGAACTTTTCCTGAACTCCTTCTTGAGGATGTCTTTTTGTCTTTTAAGTACACAAAATCACATCAGATCTTTTTCCTGTATCAATTCCACCTTTAAGAAGATAACCTCATGTGTAAAAAAACTGTCATCAGCACATACACCAAAAATATGAACAGGAGTCTTATTCTATGTGAGAAGTCTACCACTTCATTGTGTGCATGTTATACTCACATAAATGGACTGTAACCAGTCTCATTCACAGAATCACAGAATTACAGAATCAAGGAATTGATAGGGATGGAAGAGACCTCTGGAGATTCAAGGCAGGGTCATCTAAAGCAGGTTACACAGGAATGCATCCAGGTGGGTTTGGAGTGTCTCCAGAGAGGGAAACTCCATGGCCTCCCTGGGCAGCTGTTCCAGGGCTTTGCCTCACTCAGTGTAAAGAAATTCTTCCTCATGTGTAGCTGCAGCTTCTTGTGTTTATGGTCATTGTAACTTGTGTTGTTGCTGGACACCACTGAAAAGAGCCTGGCATGATCCTTTTGGCACCTGCCTTTGAGACATTTATATGCATTAATGAGATCCTCTCTGTCTTCTCTTCTCAGACTAAACAGGCCCAGCTCCCAGAGTCTCTCACAAGAGATGCTCCAGACCCCAAATCATCTTTGAAATGGCCCTTCACTGAACCATTTCCAGACTCGCCTCATCTTTCATGTACAGAGCAGCCCAGAATTAGACACAGCACCCCAGATGTGCCTCACTAGGGCCAGCTAGAGGGGGAGGAATCACTTCCCTCGACCTGCTGGCCACACTCTTCCTGATACACTCTTCCTAATACAGGGTACACAGGATTCATGTTAGTTCAAACAGACAGGAAACAAGTGAAATACTTAAAATTTTGATCCCATATAAAATCTTTTCTCCTGACCCAAAGCCTTCAGAGTCAATAAGAAATTTTTTGCTTACCTTGAGGGACTATTGAGTAAATGTTATAATTTAATTCTTAAGTATTGGAGTCCAGGGCATCCCTTTGGACACCCTGGAAGGTCACAGACCTCGGCAGAGAGATCTGTGACCTGAGCAAGAGGGTTTGAAATCTGTGCAAGGGGGTCTGGAATCTGTACAGTGGGGTCTGGTATCCATACAGGGAGGTTGTAGACCCTGGCACAGAGCCCAGGAAGACATTGTTTTGACTTCAGTCAGTGGGAAAAACTTCCAACACTGAGAGAGGAATTACAAATGACAAAGGTGGGACAGAAGTGTAGCTAATCACAGGGTGGAAAATTTTGTAGTTTTGGGGTTCTTAGAATGGGGGTAAATGGGGATAAGATGGGGGATTTAGGGCAGTGCCCTGGGTTCTTCTTCTCCTCCTTGGCCTCCATCTCCTGCTGTGATGGTGGCACAAAGTGTTTCATGGAGATTGGGTCAGAGTAGAGATGACCCCTTTAGTATACATGATAGGTATTGGCATATAACTGTAAATAATATGCACGTAATTATCTGTATAAGAAGGCAGGGACCTCCTGTCAAGGGGAGAGTCGTCCTGTGTCTGAGATGCTGAACAGACCTCAGCTGGGTACTGAGAGAATTGTAAGATAAGAAATGATAAACAACATGAGAAACCTTGAAAAATTAGACCTTGAAGACTCTGTTTCATTCTTTCATCTGGCTCAGGGCCTTCAGAGGGCCAAAGACTCTAACCACCTGAATCTCGGGTGAGGGAAAAAACCTGGGAATAGGCTTTGTGGTTTTTTTCTTGGAAAATACTGAGAAAAAATGCTTATTGCCTGAACAGCGTTGGAATAACTAAAAGGAGGGGAGGTTTTTAATACTACCAAATAGCTCCTTATGGTACTGACTTTCTTCTCTGGTTATTGATCTGCTTTAAATTATCATCAGAAATGTACAGAATATGAGAATTCTAAAATTTAATTCTCCTTACTGTGGCCAAGTAGTTCTGGTAAATGGCAGCTTCAGTTATAAATTCTGCAATATTTTGGTCCTGGTGTCTTACATTTCTGGTCCTAAACTTTTCTCAGATTAGCTAGCCTGTAATATCAGGAAAGTGATACTATGAAATTTGACCATTCCATTTGGCAACTTTAGTTAATCCTTAACCACCTTCAGATCTGATCAGATTTAGATCGCTTAATTTTCATTTTGTCTGACTATTGAGATACATACATATCATATATGTAGATATACAGATCATAAATGCTCCCCAAGAACCTTTGAATGTTTTTCTTTTTATAATTCATGGATAGGTGATGATCATTTCCAGTCACTCTGCTGGGATGAATCCAAATCAGATAATATTTCTTTAATTATCCAGTCTTCCAACTGCATTTATTCTTCGTAGAGAACAAAAGAGAGTTTTCCTTTGCTGATAAAGACAGCTGTATTCATTAAACAATGAATAGTCAAACAATGAATAAATTGGACAAAATGATAAATTGGCTTGTTTTGAAAAAATGGACAAAACAAACACCGACCTACACACCTCTGGAAACTTTCTATATACAGACTGTACATTCAAACTGGCTGCAGTCAGATCAACACTTAGAGACACTTCTCTTGACAGATTTATTTTTGGGGCTTTTTTTCCCTTCTAAGTGTACATTCCCAGAAAAACATGATGTTTGACAATGAGTGTGTATTGCCCAAGAACTAGGTGGAATTCTTTGACACAATGTGAATTGCTCATTAATGCAAAAAAAAAAAGCTTTTTCATTTTATTCATGCTGCCTGAAACACCAAAACACTTCACGAATGGCACTTCTTGCAGGGTAAAGTAATTTAATTCCACCGAGCCCCTGATATATTGGCAATGTCAGGCTGTCATGTCATGGAACCTTTTCTCATGTGGAATGGCTTCCAGCAAGCATTTCTATTGCTCCTGGTCAAACCCTGTGCAGCACTCTGCCACAAATAGCTTCATGCATCCTGCACATTTATTTCCTGAATTATAGGCCCTACACTGGCCAGATTCACATTTCATTTTGATAACTTTTTTTGTTGGCCAAGGTTGAATTGCCATGACTGCCAACATTGTTATATAGCCTTTAAAAATATGTTGAAGAGGTATGATTCAGTATTATTATTTTTATTGACATAGGTTTTAATTGAAGTCATTTACTGCGTAGCACTTATGTCTATCTGATCTTCTGTAACAATTTCAATGTATAAAACATTGTAACACATTGGTTTATTTTTCAGCATATGGCCTTGGATGCCTCATTTGAAAATCTGCATCTGAAATATGGAGAATACGCAGAAAGATGTACTGGAAGAATGCTCATTAGAGCACATCTGCTTTGCTTCTGAGGAGGGCAGAGTCTCAGGCAGGTTGTTTCATGTTTGTTTACAGAATAATGTTCTCTTTCTTGGCACTTCAACAATGTGAAATACACAATTCAGCACATTGAGGTCAGTGATATTTCTTCAACCCTAAGCAGCAGGAAAAAAAAGGGTTTTTTTGGTGTGGGAGGAAAAAGAAACAAACAGAAAATTGGTCTCCCCAGTTTGTGTTCTTTTGCAAGAGAGAACAACTGTGTTATGAAACAGGTTAGTTCTGCAAGGATTTAGTAACAACCTTGCCTTACTCATCATAACCTCTTTCCCCCTCTCTACAACAATATTCAATGAGCGTTGCCGCATGAAACATTGAGTGCTTGAGCACAGTATGAGAGCAACACTGAAAAAGTGCATAAATACTGAACTTTGCAAGACTTTGTAAAGACTTTGTATTGGATCATGGAATTGCTTAGGTTGGAAAAGACATTTAAGATCAAGTCTAACCTAATGCTGCCACATCCACCACTAAACCATGTGCCTAAGACTACGTGTCTTTTCAATACCTCCAGGGATGGTGAATCAACCACTTCCCTGGGCAGCCTGTCTAAATGCCTAACCACCCTTTTCGATGAAGAAATTTTTCCTAATGTTCAATTTACACCTCCCTTTGTGCAGCCTGGGGCCATTTCCTTTTGTCCTATTGCTTGTTGCTTGGAAGAAGAGATCGACTCCCACCTCCTGTAACTTCCTTTCGGGTGATGATAAGATCCCTGCTGAGCCTCCTTTTCTCCAGGTCAAACACCTCCAGCTGTCCCAGCTTCTCCTCATCAGACTTGTGTTCCAAACCCTTCCCCAGCTCCGTTCCCTTCTCTGGAAATATTCCAGCACTTCAATGTCTTTCTGGCGGTGAGGGCCCCTGAACTGAGCATTGGTTTTGAGGTGTGGCCTCTCCAGTGCTGAGTACAGGGGCACAGTCATTGCTCTGGTCCTGCTGGCCATATCATTGCTGACACAGGCCAGCCTGCCTTTCCTTAATACTTACAGAAAATCCCCACATACATGCAAGCAAGCAAGCCACTACTGACAACACAAAGTACAGATGATAAATGTAAATTCCAACATACACTGATTTAGTGCATTGAAATAGTCACGACATTGGATGCAGACTTCTTGAATGAAAAAAAAGGACAAGAAAGACAAAGCTCAGTGAAGGCAACTTAAAATCCAATCCACCTATTTTTAGGAGCCTAACTTAGCCAGGAACTCTTATTTTCACAGACACCCACTTGTCAATATGGACACTAAAGCAAATTAGGATTTTTAGCTGAAAAGAAACATGCATTTTCATTAAACTCATAGGATAATGTCACTGTCTTCCATATTTTCATGGTTCATGAAGTACTACTACACTTCTAGACTCTGCTGGTTGATGCCTCAGGTTTTTATGTGCAAACCCTGACTGATAAAACTGTATACATAAAGGACCATAGAGAAGGAGGGTGTGGGTTTTGCATAAACCTCTAAAATTAATGCTAAGAGGATTCTGGGGAAAAGGCATTGTAAATAGATTCTTCTTGGTTCAAGTAAATGCTAGGAAAAAATCTAGTCTCAATGGAATAATGAGGCCAAGCTTGAAGGAAATGGTAAAATCAATCCTCAAGAATAAATTGTATTACCTTCTTCTGTTACTGTACACATGCACAGTGCAGATTTAGAAAGAAAAATCAGAAAAAATAGGAAGCATTATGTGACTGTTTATTCCTGTAATAGATGAAAAGGAAAGTATTTACAGTAACTTATCTGTTCCAAGCCATACTGTTGTGAACTGAAAAGCTCTGCTCAACTCTTTAGCTTAATCAAGACTTTTGCCTGTGGCACTTACATCATAGCTATTATGTCTATTTTCACTCTGTCTGCAGGGAGAAATGCATACTCTAATGCTTTGAGTGTTGCTACTTTCTTCATATCCCAGGAAATTCCAGAGGAGGGGAATCCTAGATCTCCTTGAATGTATTTA
This sequence comes from Sylvia atricapilla, assembly GCF_009819655.1. Lineage (NCBI taxonomy): Eukaryota > Metazoa > Chordata > Aves > Passeriformes > Sylviidae > Sylvia > Sylvia atricapilla. The sequence continues at coordinate 14,356,411 of NC_089144.1, read as the reverse complement.
TTTGGAAATGACAGATGGGAGTATTTCTCATGCCTCATCTTATTTTCAGTGTTTCAGAATAAATATCTAGGGAGGGTAGGGAGTTGTTTGTTTGGTTGTATTTTTTAATTGCAGTTTCCACAAGGGCCATTTTGTCATGGTAGTAAATAACCAAATTCTAGATGGAATAGTTGGGCTTCAGGAACAATGTCGAGCGCCACTGTCCTTGCCACAGAGAGTCACACCACTGTTCTTCAGCCTGACTTCATTTCTTACTTCAAGGATATACGTTGTGCAAATTTGCTTGAAGACTAGTTTCTATTTTTCCAGGCTCTGGAAAGACTGCCATGGTTAATGCTAAAAAGTACTCCAGAGCTCAGGTGAAAGCAGTGTCTGACAGTGTTCTGCTAGCTGAACTGTGCTCCTGGTGAGAAAGTCTGCATCTGAATCTACGGCCAACACCCAGGCCAGTATGTAAGGCTAGCTAGAGCTCAGCACACTTTAGCTTTCGAAAACTGAAAAATATGAACCAAAGAGGCAGGAGACAAAGCAATATGGCTATCTCTGTGCTTTAATTAATACCCCAAAGCATGCTCTTTTCAGCCCCACGAATCATTCCTTCTCTATCTTATAAAAAACCCATAAACAAAGTTGTATTTTGGGCAAGAAAGCACATTTTTCTGCACATAGTGAAAAATTATACTAGTCTGCATAGCTGTCATCATAATTTGAATGGGGCAGTAAAGTTTGTCCAAATTCTCTGCCTGTTTGCGTGCTAATTTAGTGTGATGCTGGAGAGGAATAACCTCTGAAACAGAAATTGTCAGGTCTAGGATCTCTGATATTGCCATATTATGGGAGATTTCAACCTTCATGTGATATATCAAAGGTCAATTACTGTAAAAGACAGCACATTATTCCTATGTTTTCATAGCATTTTACAGACAAGCAAGCAAAGACAGGCTCCTACCCTAAGGACCTTGCTTCTAAATTAGCTACAATAAGCAACAGATATCATTAAGGAAAAGACAGAGTGACATACAGTTAGCTAAGGTTGAAATATTGAAATAATTAATGAAATATTCTGTATATTTGCTGATGATCCAATTCTCAAGATCAGGAATGAAAATTATAAAATTGGATGTCTTTTTTTCCCAAATGTATAATAGTTACAGAGACATGGACAGAGAAAGAAATTAACATGAGCAAATGATACTTTGGATTCAGAAGATGCTACATTTTCCATAGGAAATTGTCCACAGTAAATCTTAACCTTTGCAAAAGAACTCAGCATTTATTGCCAAGCATTTATTCTAACATTGGAGACAAATGTTTTTGGCCTTATCCACAACTCTTTGCATGCTCACCCTCTTTAGACACTTTTATTATTGCGATTTATTAGCAGAAGTGCTCAGAGATAGTCAATTAAAGAAATTAAATGTAATACAACCATGAAAATTAAAGGGATTGACTTTGTTTTGCATAGATACATGTGTGCAGCTTTTTTTCAACAGGAGTAGTCTGGTAATTAGGGGAAAGAAAAACACGTTTTCATACAATACATTTTAAAAAGAAATGACAACATAAAGAGTAATCAAAAAAGATGGGAGCAGTTTAGTTATGAAAATAATGGAATCAAAATGTCCAGTGGGGAATTTTCACTTCTTTGCTGAAGAATAATTCTACAATTCCAGTGACATTTATGCTGCTACAGTGATCTAGTAGCTGCAGAAACATTATTTCTTCTCTGTATTTTGGTTATTAGATTTTGATTCCCTAATTTTATGTTATCAGAATTATGTAGTGACATCTTCTCTTTCCACAAACTCTAGAAATTTTGCATCAGTCGAAATACAAGACTAAAGAAGATTGCACAATGGGGCTGATTTCATTTCATGGTTCATGCTGATATTTTGTCTACTCTACAGAAAAAATCATGTAGTCGAGGAAACTTACAGACATGTTTAATGCTGATTGCTACAGCTGGAATGTAATCTTTAAAAGTTGTACCCTGTTAGAATCAAAGGCAAACTTTACTTCAAGATTCACTCAAAGGATTGATGACTCCATTCAGAATATTTCAAAACCATCTAAGCACAGTCTTTATGTTTGGAAATACCCACAACAAAAGCCATCAGCTCCTAATTTCTATCAATAACTTACCCTTCAAAGTCAGAATAATACAAATTGGAGGCACTGCAAATTCTGTGTTAGATGAGATGTAACACCAGCCTCTACAACCTACACATTCCTCTAGGAAAATGGGGAGCAAATGTTTCAGAGAACAGCTTCATTCAAAGTACTGCAGCAGATGAAAGCTCTTCCATTAACAAGCGGCCAGTTTAAATCAACCCCTCGTTTGTGGGTGACTAAAAGCTTCATTCGAAGCCCATTAAAGTAAACGTCAGTCTTCCCATCAACTTCAAGGGGATTTAACTTACAACTGAAAATCAAAAACTGCAGACATCTGCTGGTGTCTGTTCACAGGCCAAGATGAAATTAATAATTATTGCTGGATTGGGTTTTGATGCTGTTTGTGGTCTAGGCAGAAATATGAGGTAAAGCCCACCCTGTGCCAGTACAGAAGAGAACAGAGTAGTGAGAAAACACTGCCAACACAACTCAAGAACAAAAGTTCTTTCTTCCCCTTGCACTGCAATGGTAATCATCCTACAATAAAATGTGAGAGTTGAGATTTAATTCAAACACCATGATGTTATATCATGACTCTAAGCATTCATTTGGCACAAACTATCTAGTTCCCCTAGGCGAATGACATACATGAGGGAAGGAGTTACCAATTTACCACTGTATTCTGGGTTTACCACAGATGAATCCTTATATTCCTAAATCAGCATGTAATTAATATTGGATATTTATGTCTTGAAACCTCTGAATCTAACCAGGTTCAGGCAACATTTATAAAATTCCCCTCCAACAGGTAGTTTTTTGGGATACAGATTCAGTTATGATAAGCATCCCTGATTCTGGAAGATTTTTTTCTGCAGACTACCAACTCATTTTCAGCAAATCCAACTTTTTTTTACACTAGTAGCTGTTCTAGTTACAGTAAACTACATGTATGTGAACAACTGTGACATTAAGACTTGGATTTAGTAGGATCTTGCCCAGGAAATAGATTTATCTGCAGAAAACCACTGAATAAACCCTTAGAGGAAGTTATGGGGAAGGGGAACCATTAATTTTTGGAATGAAAAGTTGAACTGAAGAGGTGCAAAGAGTAAAGCAGTAACAGGGAAGAGTAGGATATATAAAACCAACCAATTAGCATTTCATGATCCATATATTATCTAAACAATAACATTTATTTCATAATTGTAGATGTTATAAAAAAAAATAAAAAGTAATACTCGGGATATATTTATATGTATCTAGCTACCAGGCAATTAGCTAGGAAGAATATTTAATAGTTCCTAAAATATTTGCAGCAGTAAAGATTTCAATTCCTATAAGGATGTGGGGTTGCAACAGTGGGAAATCAACCAGTCAGTGAATACCAAGCAACATGAGAAGCATTTCCAATAATAAACACAATTAGCAATGTAGATGAGAAATCCATCTGATTTATAGGTTGCATGTGCAATTATAACACGTTAATAAAATGCTGCCCACAGAGCAATCCAATACATTTGTTTACCCATGCTCCCAGATTAAGAAAGTAATGTTGTCAACCAACCAATTGTGGGCATTACATATTCAAGATTAATTACCATCTGCATGGGACAGATGTTAAATCTTCAATTTCACAGCAAGGCATCTATAGCTTATTTCCCTTGGACTGCTTCTTTCTCTGATCAATAAATGTATCAGCCTAGTTGTTCATCTTGCCACAGAGGTCAGAGGAATGACAGAGGTACATCTGGTTTTGTGTCAAATAAGGGCTGAGGAAATGAATCCTTTCAAAGCAGATAAACGGCTCAGATGCAATTGTCCTTCAGTCTTTTACTCAGCTGCTCATGATTAAGTTTTAATCATTTGGGGAATTTTCTAGCAAAAAAACCCCTCAAAATCAAAACCAAACCCCAGGACCAAACCACAAAAACAACACTTTTGCATATTTTCAAAGTAGAATTCATGTTTAATTTTCCTATGAGCTGGGCTCCATTCCCCACTGCACCTTCAGCTCATTCAATCATGCCAGTGTAAGAGCAGATTTTGGCTAGGAATATACTCACAAAAACTCTAATTTGTATTATTATTGTTACTATTATAATTTCATTTTATTGCATGAAGAATGAAAATTAACAGTGGAATTAATTGTCCTTTTAGTGACCAGAAAGCGCTGTGCTTGAAAAAAAAAAAAAACATAAGAAATAAACTTTAAAGTCATAATGACTTCACAAAACAATGCATAAGAATATTCTCAAATTAGGACTTGACCAAGAGTTATAAAACAGCAATCTTGCTATGACTAATCATATGGGTCTCTACTCTTTAGTTGCATCCTTGCTTTGCTTAAAGCTCGCTGCAATCTCAGAAAATTGCAATCTCAGTTTGTGCCACCTCAGCCACCTATGACTTTTCTGAATTGTCTGCTCTGTGAAGATGGGAGCTCTAACACAGTCCTGATTAGATGGACACCTGTTTCTGTTCTGTTTAAGTTCCTTGGAAATGTCCAAAGGCACAGAAAGAGTCAAGGCTACAATTTCCTTTATCTGATGAAATGACAGCTTTGCTCATCTCTCACGTTCGCTCCAGGTCATCAGGTCTTCATCGATTGTTGCTAACCTGAGGAAGTGACCCTTTCTATTCCCATCCCAGAGGAGTGCCCTAAGCATCATGGAGTGCCCTGAGCACAAAATACCTCTCTGCTGCTGAACATCACTCCCTGTGCAGTCAGGTGTGCAGCAGTCAGGGCACGACAACTGGGAAGGAAAGGCTTACAGTCCCTGCCCTGAAGGGAGGTTTTAATAAACCCAGCAAAAATCTAATAACAAGTACACATTGTTTGAAACCTTGCATCTCCCTCAACATGCGTGTAGGGTTAGGTTGCTTTGACCAGAATAATTGATTACTAGATTCTCCTTTTACAGTCTGAGCTCAATCCCTGTGGGTGTTTATAATGGTCTCAGTTCCTGGGTGACTGATTTGGCTTCTGGACAATTATGTAAAAACAATATGACATTGGCACATGCCATACTATTAAACATGTTCTTAGTAAGCATTAGTTGTATTTTCTCTCAAGAGTGGAGATGCCAGACATTGCTGCACTTTCCTGAACTACCAGAAGCCAATTAAACTGGATCCTCTTGTGAAGAGGGAGAGAGATAGTAAATTAAGAGATCTAGATCTCTTGCAGAGGAATTTGAGTAAGGTGTTCAAATGTTTGTATTGCATTAGGCTGAGCATGGTTTCCTGACTCAGTCTGTATAGAATACTTCTGTGAGGCAATGCCTATGTTAGACATAAAACACAGGCATGGTCTCAGGAGTTTTAAGTCCTACCCAAGAATCTAGACACAATATATGCCTTAAAACACTTGCTTAAATAAAAACTGTGGAAAATTGCTAGTCATAAAATTGCAGAATGGCTGGGGTTGATAGGGACCTTTCAAAGGCCATAAAATCCAACTTCACTGCAGGGCTTGGGGACATCTTCAACTGGACCAGGTTGTTTAGAGCTCCATCCAAGCTGACCTTGAATCTTTCCAGGAACTGGGCATCTACCACTTCTCTGGGCAATCTGTTCCAGTGTCTCACCACCTGCATTGTAAAAAATTTCTTCTTTATATCTAGTGTGAATTGACCCTCCCTTCATTTAAAACCATTATTCCTTGTCCTAAAACAACTGCTGATAAAATCTGTGCTCATCTGTCTTTTAAGCCCCCTTTAAAGACTGAAACCCAATAGGGTCTGCCCAAATCCTGGTCTCCAGGCTGAGCAATCCCAACTCTCTCAGCCTTTCCTCTTCAGGGAGGTGTTCCATCCCTCTGCTCATGTTTATGGCCTTCCTCTGAACCTGTTGCACCAGGTCTGTGTCTTTCTTATTCTGAGGATCCCAGTGTTAGGTGAGATGACTGGTGAGAACTCACCAGAGCAGAGGGACACAATCACCTCCCTCCACTTCCTGCCCATACTGCTGGTGATTTTTGGGGTGTAAGTGCACATTGCTGAGTCATGTCCAGTATTCCATCCGCTAACCCCCAAGTTCTTCTCATCAGGGTCACTCTCAATATCTCCCAGCCCGTGTTGATACCAGGGGTTGTCCTGACTCAGGTGTTGAACATCATTGCTCCATTCCTCAAGCTTAAAATGCTATGTATAAAGGCAGAATTAAGGTTGCACAACTAATTACTTTGGATTTCTATTCTTCATCATCTTATCAATACTGGCACTGTAAGTAGGTCAGAAAATGTATTTCCCCTTTTATAAAGGATAAAGGTAATGCCCATTTTATAAATGGAGAACTGAAGGTGATCATAGACTCGGTAATCTGTCTAAAAATTAATTTCTTTACATCTGTTCTAACCCCTTCAAGCCCAAGGTGAATTTACTTCCACATTTTCTTTATTTTTTTAAAAAAAAGTTCCAGATATATTACAGTAACATATGTGGCCAGTGTTTTATTCTGTACTGAAGGTAAACATGCTGCTCTCAAGATGTTGCATCTTGTGGACACTGTGTCCAGGACATGATTTTGAGAACCTGGTTTATGATGGAACTTCATCTGCTTCCATTGACAGTACTCTCTATAGAGATAAGTACCTAGCTGTGCTGCTGGAGTTTTGTGCAAGAGGAACTCATTGACTTTGAACCTTTGTACTTTTGGTTACATTCATTTCAGTGGAACAGAAGATAAACAAGGCTCTGAATCATTTTACACAATACATAGAAAACTTGAACATTTCATTTATACTTTTAGCCATGAACTATAGGAAAAACAGCACTGTCCACAGAAATAATGTTTCCATTAAAAATAAGCTATTCTCACTGCTATTGTTGCAGCAACACGAAATGGGAACCAAGTCAAAAGTTAACACTGCTATTAGGGACCTTTGGGGAGTGGCAAGAATTGATGTTGTTGCTAGAGAAGGTTCAATGGAAGAAACAAAGCAGGCAGTGGAGTTAGTCTAACAGAGGGAGGCTCAGAGCAAGGCCAAGGACATTGCCAGGGAGGCAGGAGCTGCAGTAAAGGTATTTCATATGCAGGACTCACAACTGGGCATGGGAGAAAAGGTATTTGTTTCATGACGTTTCTTTCAAAATCCAGAGAACACTGTGCTAAAACTGTGATACAGTTTAAATGGCTCAAATCTCCTGAATTCATTTGCAGTCATCCTTGTTTATTGCTGGCAGGCTTTAGAAAAATAGTTTTAGCAGCCCTGTATGCCAGGTAACTTACTATCTAGTAGAACAGAAAATATTGATTTTTTTTCTTTAGACTTTTAAATATTGAATCTGTATTGTGATTGTCTGCACTTCTCCAGTTAAAGGGGTTTCATATGGCAGAAAAAAAAAATAATAAGATCATAGTGAGAAAAGAAGGGCAGAAAGGCGTAATGTGATTCTGCAGCTTAAAAATACTGACTTAGAAAAAGGGGTTTAATAAACACCAAACGAGAAAAAGAAAGATGGAGCAAAAAATGTTGTCAAACACTAGGGTAGACTGCCCAGGGAAGTGGTGGAGTCACCATGTCTGGAGGTGTTCGAAAGACAGATAGATGTGGCACTGAGGAATATGGTTTAGTGGTGGACTGGGCAATGTAAGGCTAATGTTTGGACTCAATGATTTTAAGGATTTTTCCAACCTAAAAGTTCTATGGTTCTGTGATTCTATGTAGTCTATCAGTACTCAGGTAGGACAGTCAGATTCTGGTGTCCATTTCTGCTACCTCTTCTATGTATGGCAGCTGATCAATCATTTATTAATGACTGACCTTATTGACCAATCATTTATTAAAATAAGAAAGGAGATTGCTTAAAATAAGGAGTGCACACTGATCAAACTATGAAGGTAAGTGGAGTTTTAAGGATGTCCCACTATGCAACACCTGCTGTCTAACATCAGGGTATTCTCATGAAGTAAAGAGATTTCCTGGAGTTGTTACTGAGATATTTAACTCTTTTTTATTGGCTGGATACTCAGCTTTTTATTGGTGTCTTATGCAATTTCCAACCAATCCCCATGGATCTTTGCAAAAACATTTTTTTAAAAAAGTCAAGATAAAGAGGAAAAACTAGTTGGTAGGAAATGACAAGTGACAGTTACAAAGTTGGTTGACATAGAGGATGGAGAAAAAGACAAACCCTGGAAAAAATTTAAGTGGTCTGTCTCACTGTAGATTCAAATGTTTTGATGTCTGTTTTGTCTCAGACAAGACAGAAATATACTGAAACATCCAGTGGGAACAACCATGGCACACAGTTTGGGCACAATCAGAGCCAGGGGCCACAGGAATGCATGGCATTCTGCCCCATGACAGATAATGCAAAACAAGGAGAAGTAAAGAGCCACTGTTTTTTGGTTTTCATTTAATTCTTGGAGATATTTTCTTAAATAATAATAGTGGCACAGATTCTCTATTGTATCAGAACACTTCATCCAAAACTGAATATATTCCCTGCTAAATTCACCCTAGACTTCACCACTGAGACATGGAATACTTTGTAATTGTAGAGATGGAACTTGTGATTCTCACCCTGCAGACCACTACTTCTTTTCTTCACCTCCTAAGGCACATACTTGAAACGAAAGAGATTATTTTTAATCTTTCAGGGTTGTTTTCTATGTAGAAGATTACTCCTCTTATTTCTGTTGTTAAATGTTCATGCTACTCTAGTCTCTGAGTTTGTTTCCTGATACTCATGGTAATATCTCTGCTTTTGTGGCTGTGCTTTGCCACAAATGTGGTTAATAAATGACTCAAACATAATATGCTTTATAATTTAGTATGGTACTGTGTTGCACTGGAGTATCAGGCGCATACTTTATGCCACATAATGAAACATGAAAGGTACTGGAACAGTAACATTTTAATTTCAAAATGACATGTGTTTGCAAAACGCATAAATATCAGGCAGACAGCAATAACCAAAGGTAATGAAATCCTTCAGGTACCTTGTAGGAGCCCTCACCAGTGCAATAACACCACAGCCCACAAAGGGGCACCCAGATGCTGCATTTAAATCCACAAGCCTCCAGTGCCTTCCCATGTGTATTTCTAGACACTATAACTTTAGAAGTTTCCAGACAAAAGTTTCCTCTCACTGTGACACCACTCCCAAGTCTCAGTGAAATCTCAGCCTATAAAAACCTCTACAGTCAGTAGGATTCATTTGAATATACATTTAATTAATCTCTCTTCATTTATCACCCTGACAACTATGATACAAAAGTAATTTACAGATATTGCTTTCTTTTTACAAAACTATCAACATGTTTTAGACTAATGGAATTGAGGCCAACAACAACATTTAAAATCAGCCTCAGAGGAAAACTGCCAAATGCTTGTTTGGCCAGAATATTTATGATAAAAATAACATTACACATGCTCAATGCTTATCAGTCAAATGCTTCTTGAATTTGCTCTATATGCATCTGGCTATACCCTTCTCTTTTTTATTAAAGCCTATCCACACAAACATTGCAATTTTGCCCCTTTCTACTGCTGGAAGCTCAGATATGACTCAGCTTATCCAACAAACCCTCTACATTCCAAATTTGCCTGGTGTATTGCACTGAACATATGTATGCCAGTCTTTTTTTTCATGTAAGTCTGTAATATCTCTGACCCCATAGAGAAACAAAGAAGTGGTGAGGTCAGTTTTGAGGCAGTCATGATGTCAATGGTATTCTCAGCTGTTAAGAGACCTGAAAGGAAAGGGAATTTATAGCAATTGTGTTCCACTAAAAAAGATCTGCCTAATTAATATATGGCCATGATTTCTGCCCGGTATATTTGCCAGACCACAGCTTTAAATACTAATATCCTCTGAGAAACAGAGTTGTGCTTGTTGTACAGCTGAGAGGCCAAACAAGGAAAAATCAGACTAACTCAACCAATGAAGGTAATAGTTTCACTGAGAAACAGCTGACTGGCATGTCTACATGAACATCCTGATGAGCATATTGCTTTCTAACTACAATTCTAAGCAATATTAAAAGCATCTTCTTGTTTATAAAACGTTTCTCACTATTTTGCCTTGCTAAATAAAGAGGGAAAAGTATGCAATGATTGAAAAAATGGCAATGGCAAGACATCAACTTCTATGACTAGAAATTCTGCCTGGCAGTTTTAACTCTGCCATTTTCTTCAGAACAATGCCTAATAGTGCATCTGCAATGACATCCACTTATAATATGCATTTACAGAGGTTTACATCAGTTCACAAAGCTAGAAAACGTGTCACATTTCCAATAAAAAATCACACATTACATCAAACGCTAGAAGCTTTGTCTCAAGAAGAGCAGCCACATGGAAGTAGTGAGATTTGAGAGATTTTACTGGGAATATTGTGTTGCAAACAACCAGTGTAACTGTTATCTGAGAATCCTCTCAATTTTACCTCTTTTTTTCCAAAAAGTAAAATTTCACAGTAAAGTGAGCAATCCACAAAAGAGATTCCAGCTATAGATGACATTTGTCCTCACTCATTGTTCTGTTCTTTTGCAGGCCGAAATAGGAAAGATGGCAATACTGTATGTGACCAGCAGCTTGCAGGAAGTGTCTTTAGAAGTAAGGGGCTATTTGTCACCAGCTGAACTTTTATTAAGCCATTCAGCATATGCTTGCTCAAAATCTTGCTGCAGAATGAGAAATGAAGTGTCATGAACTCAGCTGTAGGATAACAGTACTCAGCCAAGCACACTTGTATCTTTATATGTCTGGTACAATAGAAAGATTTATGTCCTACCCATTTACTGCACGTTGCAGACAGAGTTGTAATTGTCCGGGATGGTTGAGATTTGATCTAAGATAATCCTTCTATCAGCTTGATTTTTGCTAACAGGGCCTAAGTGTTCCATACAGAATTATATCTTTCTATGTTACAACCTGCCCCGGGTTGACTGTGTGAAGTCACATCTTTTCTCCTGTTACATAATTTGTTAAGAGAGAACACAGAGCCATGGATCTGATCACTCCCCATATTTACATGTGAAGAGAATGATATTTCTCAGCAGTTTATCCAAAATGTCACCATTTTCAAATCAATAATGATTGTCAGGAGGATTGCAGACTCCATTTTGACTCTCTTGGACATTTGATGGATTACAATGAACATAGCTAAATATCCTTTGGCATCAGACAAAGGTCTCTTGTTTTATACTTGTTATAGTCCAATGCAGAAAATTCAAAAAATTAGATGACAAATGAACATTAGTGAAGTGAGTAATTAGAAGTATGGTTTATGGCCAACAGTCATCTTTATTAGAAGTATGGTTTATGGCCAATAGTAGTTGAATGACTTCATTTTTAAATATATATGATGAATCATATTAGCAGAATGGAGTGTAATGAAGGTAATGAATGCCTAATTCTCTTATGGAATGCACAATGCCAGTTTCAGACAGAATCCTAATGACATAATTGTGCATAAGGATTTTGCCTTGTTTGTTTTTCTGAAGTCAGACCTTCAGTTTTACATTACATTCTTAAGACCTCTTAGTTTTTTGTTGTTGTTTTTTTGGTGTTTTGTGGGGGGAGGTTGGTTTGTTTTTTTGTTTTTTTTTTTTTTTTTTTTTTTTTTTTTTGTTTTTTTTGGTTTTTTTTTTGTGTGTGGGGGGGGTTTTTTTGTTTTGTTTTGGGTTTTTTTTGTTTTGGTTTGGTTTGGTTTGGTTTTGGTTTTGGTTTTGGTTGTTTTTTGGTTTTTTTTTTCCTGAGAAACAAGATGGCATGGAAGGCACCAAATGAAATCTTCCACCTCTGATACCTTATGGCAGTGATTTGGATTGTCCCCAGACTGATAGCAGTCTTGTATTAGTAACATTATTGAATAGATTTTCAGTAGATTTCTCAGTTAATCTTTTTTGTGGGCTATAGTGTGTAGGACAGAGTTGACAACAGGATTTGCATCTTCACTGGAGGCATGGAAAATACTGGAAGCTGATGGATGAGATATGCTGGTGGGGCCAGATTGCATTAAATTTGATAACTGCAGCAGCTGGTAACAGCTTCCTAATGCTCTGCTATGGAGAGAAGTAGGATGCTGCAGTTCTGATCTACTGTTGTATTGTTCAAATGTGAGGAAACAAAACAATTGCATCAGACATCTTAGAGACTGGGATTTGCAATCCATTCCACCTCCTTTGGTCAAAGGCTTTCAGGGGTTGCAATTAAATCCACATTCTCCTTTAACTTGTCCTCCAATTAGTTGTCACTAGTAGTTAAATGATCAGAAACTAAGTTTAAAAGCTTAGAAGTTCCTTTCTTTGATGACAGTTTCTCATTTGATTTGTGATACATCAACTAGTCTCTCACACTCCTTGTGCATGGAAATAACCCACCATGTGTCTTGCCTTCTGCAACCCCTGTTGTCTCAAATATCCAGATTTCCTTGACACAGGGAGTAGAACATACAATTGAGGACAGCACAGAAGTGCTTCCAGGTCCCCCAGTTTAAACTTAGACATGGTAAAAAAGAGAAAGAAAGAGCACTTTCCTCTTACCCTGTCTTAAACTTTGTGGGACATGGATACTTTGGAAGTGGGCTCTATTTGCTACATTAAAAATGAAGTCAGAGTTCTAGGAGGTGTTGCTACCAATGCCAAATGCAAAGACATTACAGGTAGAGGTTTGGGGGTTTTTGCAACATAAGTTGTGCTACACACGCAACTTGTTATCATATTTTCAAGGGCAATGATAAGGTGTTAGGATCTTTTTGGATACACCAACTTCCAGGATTCTCTTGCCACAAGTTTGCATTTCAGCAGAAACACGATTTAGGTAAGTTGCTGCCTTTTTCCTTTGGTCTTTGTGCACAGTCACACTTTAACAGTAAATAGCTGATGCAACAGCCTGAAACAGCACATAGAAAATCTTAGTAAAGGAAGAGATATTTTCTCCTCTTGCTGTTCCAAGGGGATAGAGTTCATTTATTCTCATTTTTTTTTCTCTTTCAGCAAAATTCAAAATGCAAAAAAGGTACACATAGCTGGGATTTAATTAAATTTTGAATCCCGTGTAACACTAAGAAAAGGTAGTATTTAGAGATACTTATCTTCGGACACTGCTGCTTTCAGAAAAATGTCCCTGGCTAGGAGGTTTCTTGCAACTCCTGTTTTTAATTTGTCTCACAGAAACTAAATTTGCAAACTTGGTCTGCTGTGAGGGAAAAGGAGCTAGGCTACTGTGTGTTGGAGGTTCCAGAGGGAGAGCGAGAGAAAAAAATCTTACCAGTCAAAGTCAATGCAAAACAATACATTTCCTTTAATGTGTTTACCAAGAATCATTGTTCAACCATTTTTTCCAGTCTTTTTCCATGAAATATGCTTCACAAGGGACTGTTGGAGTGTACACAACAAAACAGACAAATGCAATGTTAAGGCAGATTGTTTAAAAAGAAGTTAATAACAAATGTTAAAGAACCACAATACGATACTCTGGGGAATGTTCCAAGGGAACAAATGGCTTATGCAATTCAGGGTATGCAACTCTGGTCTGCACAAAGCATCAAACAGGGGTGAAGATAAACCATATGATTTTAATTGGAAAATTACGCTTTTAAGCCAGTGTCAGTTTTCTTTGCTACATGATGCACAAAACCATTCCAACCAAAGGACTCAAGTGACTGAGCTGACATTTGAACAAGCACTGAACGTTTGACTATTTTTTTATCACCTGCCTTAATTTGCAGGGTTAGAAATGCCCACTAACATTGAGATATGACAATATTCTCTAAACTACTAGGCATTCTGTCAGTTAATAAGTAAGATTGGAATAAATAATTTTTTTGTTTGTGAATTTAGTTGTGTCCAAAGAAAACTCAGTTGCCAGTCTTTAAGCAAAAACTAGATGGAATACGTTTAAAAAATAAAAATAAAGATTGTAATACCATAGATTACATTGTTTAAATAGTTTCTGGTGTCAAAAGGAGAATTATTTATCACACTCATTTATGTACATATACTTTTATTTATACTTATATTTATATTCATATTCATATTTATATACAGCTGCAAATGAGGCTACAATTGTTAACTTCTTATTTAAATTGATACTTGTTGCTGAACAATCACTGGAAATATTTGTTGTTGTTTTCAAAACTAAAAGAATTTGAAGGTTGTATAGATTTCTTTATAAAAGCTTTCTGGGTCTCAAATTATTTTAATACAATTTCTCAAGGTTTAATACATAAATTTAAAGTTTTATATTCTGAATCTCTGTTTCTAAGCAGAAAGGAACCTAAGTGAAGATTAGTTTTGCAGGCCAAATTTAGAAAGATAGATCCTGAGCAAATATAAACAGTGCATACAAGTGGCTGAAATAAGGTTATTTAAATTATAACACTTCAGGTAGAATTTAAAATAGAACAAAGCAAAGTTCCAAATAACCAGTTTGCACATATTATTTTAAAAAATATAGCAGGACTAAGTCTGGAACAAAAATAAGCCCTTTTCTTAAATTCAAAATTTGAAAATTAAGTTCAAAATTTCAAATCAAACCCAGTAGTTCTTGCATCTGTGTGGCCAAGAGGTGGGGCAGAATGTATGGATGACTCCTCTCTCCCATAACTTAATGTTGGCTTATTTTGATTCATTCATCACACCCCAAAACATGATTTATTGTCTCTTACTCTGTGTGTGATATATTGCTGTTTCATAAAGCTTTGGATGCAGCCCATCTTTCAACATGTCACAGGAAGCAGAAGCTCCAGTATATACACAAGCATTGTTTATAGTGGTTCTGCATCATATTTAATGTTGTGGGTGTATTGGTTATCCAGGGAACTCTGTTATCTAAGAGGTGTTCATCTCTTTCCTTTCCTTTTCTCTCTTCATCGAAAGTTAAAAATAGGATTGGCTTTGATGCAGAACATTAATTTGAGGGAGCTGATGTGAAGACCACAAACAAAACCTGTCACCTCCCACCTGCAGCTTTGTCAAATGTGAGGTGGTCTAATTTGCCAAGTTTCTGAGAGATGTCAGGCACAGCTGCTACTCATTTGTGGTTTATAAAGGGAATTTAATCAAACCTATGTGGATTCTCAGGGCTTGAACCAATGGCAGGGATAGACTGAACTCACTAGATCCTTATTTATTAGTTTAAAGATTTTTGAAAAATAATATCTGGATGCTGTAGTTGGAAAGATTGGCAGGATTAAATGGAAGTACAGTAAGGGCTGTACAATAAATATTTGTTGTAGAAGAAAAGTCAACAAAGATGTAGCATCTGAAAGATGAATTCTGCAATGGTAAATGTCAAATATTGGGGCAATGCTAAGAAAGAGATTTAATATCCGATGTCTGTAGGAGGAGAGCCAGATAATGAAAGCATTGAGATTACGCACAGGATTTTTCTTCACATAGTAATTTAAGAGGGATGGAAAAAATCAAGGATGTTGATACAAAGAAAATTTAGAATCTGAAGGAACTGCAAGTTTGTTCAGCAATACAAAGTTTCCAATGATCTTTAATAAAAAAGATCTCTGGGGTGGACACAAAAGCTGAATGATAGGTAGTAGCTCCTACAAAAAATTCTGCCTTCCCTTTGAAAAATTTCAGCACAAATCTCTTCGTCTAATATTCATGTCTTTATTTCTGTTAATACTTCTAACTACAATGAGAAATATCAGCTTGCAAGCTAAATGATTGTTCAAACCAGAAAAAACCATATTTTGCTTACTGGCAAAAACAAAGAAATTTTAAGATAAGTTCCCACAAAGGCACAGCCCTTCATTTTAAAAGGAACTGCTAAAGCAGTTTTGAAGGACATAGAGAGTGACATATGTTAGCATCTCACAGCTCAGCAACTGGCTGTAGACAAAAATGGTGATTTGAGGCCAAAGGCAAGCAGATGATATGCAGTCTTACATGAGCTGCAGGTTTAATTTTTTTTTTTTTAATAAATAATAAAGGAAATCAGCCATGATCTCATTACAGTTGAGCTAATAGTCAAATACAGGTCACTGTCACTATCAAAAAAAGAACCACAATGTATTTCGCTGGCTGCTTGTAAGTAGGTAATAGATTATTTCAGTGAGTGACTGCAGTGGTCAGGGATCACAGGCTAATCAGAACAGGATGACTGTGTGCCAACAAACACTAATGAGCAGATATTCTCATAATCAGTGGTTCGACCTGCAGCAGTCATGGAAAGGGCACAGCACAACAGCACATGCAGATGGGACACATTCAAGTCTGGCACAGTAGGCTATTTGCCTGAATACAGGAATTGAAATTACAAAACTGATAAGACTGAACCATAGGTGTGTGCTAGATATATGAGTATACCCACTGACTAATTTAAAAACATCTAATTTTTTTTTATGTATTCTGACAGTGGTGGAAAATAGTCAGTCAGTAGGTATCTTATTAAATGTATGTGGGATGGGGAACACGACTCAACAGCTTTGATCTTGAGCTGCTGCTCTAACATTCAAACTCATTGTGTATCATTTGTTCACTATCATTTTTGCTTCCTGCCATTTATAATTGCAATTAATGAATACAGAATAAAAGAGAATCATCCAGGATTGATATATTTCAGAAAACTTTGATTATGGGGTAAACAAACTTTGTAGGAATGAAAACCTGGAAATATTATTTTATTGGAATGCTAGGAGAATGCAAAAATAAACGGCCACAGAAAGCTAGAAAAGAATCAGAAGAAAGATAAGAACTTTTCCACAGTACCATGGTACTTGCAGACTGAACACTTTTTCCAGGTCACCCTCAGAGCACAAATAGTTAGAGTTCCTAAAATAAAAGAAGTATGAGTAAAACATAAGAACAGCTTTACAGCCATTTGTGTGTGTGTGCATGTGTATTAATCTTTTCCCTTGTGGTGAAATTATTCTCATCACTAAGTTGAGGAAGTCAAGTCCTTTCCATGCTGTATTTCAGTCCTCTTATCATAACTGCTGACATTACTCTGGCTTAACCCCAAGACAGCTCTATGCATGTACTACAACACAGCAGACAGGCTGGCCTTATCCAGTAAATTTCAAAAGTTTTTTTCTTTAGTCTTGCTTTAAAGACTTTCCTACTTTTTTCTCCCCCTTTTTTCCTTCTTTCTTTTTTATTTTTTTCTCATTACCATTTTCTTCCCAAGCACCTTCAACATCTGCTAATTCACTCTTCCACACTCAGCACTGGGCCTCCATTCCTTGAGGAAAGCTCAAAATAACCTCATATTCTAATAAATAGATCTCCAGTTAAGTCATCTGTTCTCTGTCCCATGAGCAGCAGAAGCTAGGGAGTAAAGTGAACTTTAGACCTGGAATCTCTACATCACAAAGGTCCAGTTCATCTTCCAATGTTTTGTACCTAAAATGGAAAGAGTCGCTAAATTTAACTTTTATCCTCTGGATGAGAATGCAGACTCATGTCCTCAAAATTCTGGAAGCAAGGGTTTGGTTTTTTCTATGAGAGTAAAAATATTCTGGAAACTGCTTTGTCTGAAAACTAATATTAGCAGTAACAAAGCTGACCTACAAAGGAGTTTCTCTATGCTGCAATACGTACAAATAGTTTTTAACTTTTTGAATCTAATGCATAAAAAATTTTGCAAGAAGAATAGATTCACATGTTAGAGCTTTAAATATCAATTATAGCAGGGTTCCTCTCAGGGAAGTGAGTTTATATATGTTTAAAGTAGAGGTACTTACCCTACATTGTGGTAGGGACCAGTCCTGTTTCTATAGATACTAACACTGGACAAAGAAGATCCCTTCTTTTTATTCTGTTCTTTCTTCACTTACAGTAGAGAACCAAAGCTGCTCTTTTCAACACCAAATTTTTTTTTTGAATGGTGTCTGTCCGTGGACTTTTCTGACTACTGTCTGAACTAACCTAAGAGCTTCAGGTGCTCTGCTCATCACTGAGCCTAAACAATCTCTTCTCTCAGATAGCATCATTGTTTACTTTTTAGAGTTTCTGTTCAGGGCTAAATATATCCAACCAGGCCAGCACCATGAAGACTGTGCCTGGAAAATAATGTTAAAGCTGTAGTGAATGCTTTGTGATGTATGCTTCAGTAAATGGATTATATGAAAGGCAAGCAGGTTTTTTTTCTGAACTTGTTCTCACAGCAAACAGGAAAATGTAACAGAACAGGCCAAGTACCCACTGTTCTCTTTGTCCATACAGTGGTCAGGTTGCCTTATTTCATTTATGGCCAATGCAGATTTCATGAGTCATTTAGACCTTTTTTGACAAAGTACAGTTGGTAGCATTAACTTCTCTGAAATATCCATTGCTTCAAATTGTGCCTAATGGCATTTGAATGTGTGTAACATTGCATTAACAGTGAAACTGTCACTAAGCACATGGCCATTTCTTTTCACAGTGCAAAGACATTCTAAACATACTTTAAAACCTGGATCTGTAAATAAAAAAAAAAAAAAGCCACTAGAGAAAGAATAGACAGCTAATATTTTGCTGGACCTCTGGACTGGTTTAGGACACTGAGGGCCAATTTGCTGTCTAAGAGTAGCCTGAGGCTGCAAGATCTGGCCACACTTCATTGCATCATACCCTCCCAGGTGTGTCACACACACCTGCTGCATCTGTTCTCCCACCTCTAAAACAGGTAAGTCAATGCTTATCTTCTTTGCAGTAATATTTTGAGACACAAACAATTAATATTGCTACAGTACTTTTCATGGTTCAATCCCACATGGAAACTCAGCCCCATGCTGCCACTTGCCCCAGCTCCAACAGGATGGAGATGAGAATCAGAATAGTAAAAGTAAGAAAACTCAAGGGTTGAGATAAAGACAGGTTAATGGTATAGGAAAAGAATGGGAAAATAACTACAACAACAACAACAATAATAATACACAAATCAAAGGAAGCACAATGCAATTGCTCACCACTCACCAACTGATGACCAGCCAGTCCCCATGCCATGGTCTCTGGCCAGCTTTTCCTCCAGATTATATACTGACCCTGTCACCATATGGTATGGAATATTCCTTTGGAGAGCTGGGGCCAGCTATCCAGGCTGTCTCTCCCCCAAAACTTCATGTGCCCCTCCAGCCTTCTCCCTGGCAGGACATGCAAAGCTGAAATGTTCTTGACTTTGTATAAACACTACTTAGCAACAACTAAAAACATCCCTGTGTTACCAACATTATTCTTCATACTGCGACCAAAACACAGCACTGTATTAGCTAATAGGAAGAAAATTAACTCTCTCACTGCCAAAATCAGAACAGAGTTTCAAAGTCACAGAACAAATATTCTACTTCAAGCCATTATTCTTCCCTAAAATCTTTTTATTTGTAAGCAGGGGAGGTGTCTTATTAATTTCCTCAGTCTCCTCTCCCCATTGTTTACGATTCCCATTCTGGATAAGCATCACACACAGGTTTTACAGAGTTCATTGGTAAACAAGAGCAACTCTATCATTTTTCAGAGTAAAAATTTAGCAGTGTATGCATGGTGGGATCATAGGATAACTCATGTTGGAAGGGACCACTAGAGGTCCCCTGGTCCAGCCCCTGTGTGAGAGTGCTGAGCACACCCTGAGCCTTGGAGGATATTGTCAGGCCTGGGCACCTCGCTGATGGCAGCAGGTCATAGTAGAGATCTAGAAATAATAGATTAAAGATTTGGAAAAAAAAAATCCCAAACAAACAAAAGCCCAAACCCTCCCAAAATCTCATTATCTTTTGATATTTACTGGGAAAAGCTTTATCAAACCTAAAGCACTGGCTATATATTACTATTAGAAAAATATCATCCCCCTACTAAGGAGCCTGTGCTGATATTTAACAGAACACCTCTAAGTATTCTTTGTCTAATCCAGCTCTTCTTGAAGTCCCTGAGAAGATTTCTATTAGTTAACAGGATCATTCCTATTTCTTTTTTTAACTGATTAGTGTGTCTTTACATGAAGGCCCTGTAAGCACCAATTACTCTATATTCATATAGCAACTGCAGAGCTTAAAAATTCGTAACATTCTCTTCTATTGCTAATTCAGAAATCTGCCTTGGCAAGATATGGGACTGAGAGCACCTATCACTTTTCAGATATTAAGATTCTAGCATTTATTAGTTGAAATGAAGGGTTTTAACTCGTATGATTCTAAATATTAAACAAGTATAAACCAAATATGGGGTACTTTTAAGGTAGTACAGAGAAATCCCAGAGTTTCTGGTCCTGCTCACAGCTTTGTTGAGAATCCTCAGAAAGGAATTTAGCAAGTGTGTTCAGCTTCACAGTTACACTGTCAAATCATGTGGGCAGAAGGCAAACAGTCAAGAATTACATGAGCCAAATGCTGCTGCAGCTTTTCAGGAAATTCTTAGCAGCAACAGAGGAAGACAAAGAAGAAAATCAGAAGATAAAAATGGTCAAAGCTTAATTGCTTCATCTAGATCTTCTCCAAGGAGAATCTTCTGGACTTTCTTAGCTCCTTGTCCATCCATATGGTTGCATGCCTATAGAATGCTTGCTCCACATGGGGGAATACATCACCATCCCATGTGTTTTATACACTCCACAGAATGTGTCCTGTTTTTTTCAGAAGGCTCAGTTTCCAGGATGATTGACTGCACAATACATGAATTTGGTTTTGAAATGAGCCTAGGGTCTGTCTTTAGGCCAGTGCAAAAGAAGAGGATGCAGTCTGCAGCCTGGAGGTTGAAGGGGAAATAGACTGCTGGAGATCACTCCTTATTTTACTCAAGGGTCTTAAGAACAGGAAAGAGGCAGAAATCTTTCTTTCATGTAGCACCTAAAACAGGCAGCCAATGGTTTATACAGATATACATATATATATATGTAAAATATAAGATTTTAAAAAAAATATTGAGGGCTTACTTCCCAGAAACCAGGAATTTAAATTATTGTTTAGATGAAGGCTGTGAGCTGGGTTGGAGGGGGAAGGAGAACAAAACATTATCAGTGTGTTCTCTATTCCTGCCTTTTATCTGTGCTTAGTAAACCTAATCCTGCTGACTGATCTTCTTGTACATTTTATTGAACTGAGAATTTCCTTTTCTGTGGTGTGTCTTTACCCAGTTCCTTTCTGTTTAATGTAGATATTCAAGGCAAATGCAAGTGTTTCTGTAATAGAGAGAAATTTTGCTAATTACTATTAATGTTAAACTGTCTGTGCAGGTTCATCTGGTGGGAGACAGAGCTCTGGTGCAGGATATGGTGGCTCATCACTTGAGCCATAATGATACAGGTGAATAAAAATAAAGTAGGGATAGAAAAAGCCTCATCAAATGAGAGTCAAAAAGAACTGCAAGTAGTAGCAATATGGTGAAAGCACTGTCATGAGGGAGGACAGTATGAGAGCATGGTTTATTTAGCATAGTAAAGAAAAAAGCTGAAGGCAGTTTTGATTGTTTCCTAAAAATACACAGGCAGAGTGAGAGAAGTGAGAAGAAGAGAAAAAATATCACCAAGGGAGAAGAACTTCACTTTCTAACCAATACGAAGACAGGGATAAACATATACAATATCCAAGAATAAATTCAGGGTAACATTTTTTTAAATTATAATGGCAAAGTCCTGAAACTGATCGACAGAGACAGGGGAATATGTAATTCAACATCTTCCTTTAGTCCCTCTAAAGTAGTCCTCAAAAGTCCCTCAAAGCTCTAAGTATGACCCATAGAGCTTTGTGGAGGTGGAGGGGGGCAAAGTCAGACAAACAAAAGATCTGTTTTGGAGCACACCTGGAACACACTAAATTGACAAAGAAACAGGGAGTAAGACTGAAAAGTCCATTTAAGTATTGTACATTTCCAATATTAGTATGCTGCAGTTGGGTCATAGTTAATGAAGCAAGTGTCCTATAGTTCCTGGGGAGCCATTTGGAGTGTGATGGTATTTTTAAACAAAAGGCAAATTTGTAGGCTGCCTAACGAATCCAGAAGGCCAAAGCATGCTGGAAGATCTGTTGTAAATCACCTGGCCACTCTGAGTGCCCTAGAAATATCAGATATTTTTATGAGTGCATTTGGTCTGGCTGGGATGGAGTTACCTTTCCCCACAGTGGCCATCTCAAAGTTGTGCTCTGTATTTATAGCTAGAATGATGTTGATAACACACCAGTGATATGCCTTTAATGAGTCACAAATAAAAAGCATGATAGATCACCTGCAGATAATCAGCATTTTTCATTGACGTCTGCTATCTGTATTTTGTTGAATTAGATCATACATTGACAATATCCCATGCATCAGGCAGACCAAGAGTCAGTGTACCCTCTTCTGCCAGGACTAGCAATGAGTAGCCCACTGAGTTTAGGGATTTGGGCTTCAGCTCAATTTGCCTGTTGTTCAGCAATCTTACATTTGAATTTCCTGTGCTTCAAGCAGGGGGTCTTTGAAATGAATGACTGAATATTCATTAAGCCAGACAGAGTGTGTATAAGCATAATGCAATAATTAAAAGACCACTGTGTCAAGAGCCAAGCCGAGCCTGTGTTTGAACCAGGGCTATAGCCTGTGACCATGATTGTCTGCAGTAAGGAGACATTTTCACAATCATTTTATTGCTTACACTCTTACAAGAAAGTGCTGTGGCTCACGCGCATCAGTAAATATTTTGTAACCCTCCCTGCACATGTACTCAGCCTAAGAAAATGTAACTTGATTGTAATTAAAGAGGGTTTACATTTTCCCTTACCTCATAATTGTAAATAAGTAATGTCTACAGCAGAATAGAAACACAGGTGAAGGAGAAGCACAGCACCTGTGTTACAAGAGTAACTTACCCTGGTTAACAGGAAAGTGCAGAGAAATTTCCCTGGAGCTGCTAAATCTTTTGGCAAAGACATATAACTGCTTTAGATCTCTGATGTTCTGAATTGTTTATGTCTCTGCAGAAATGAAATGATCCCTTAAAATCTTGAAGTAGCTATTGGTGCATTTTTTTCTGTATTAAAATTTATTTAATCTAAAATACTTAATTGTTGGTATAGAAGGTGGTAGGTAGCTCTCATTTCAAACAAAACATGGTCTTTGGTTGAAGTTGTCAGGCACTCTCATGGGTTTTCTTGCCCTGTACAAACCTTTTCAGCCAGTACGTGATAATTATCAGGATTTCTCACATAAGTGGAGTAAAAAAACCTGGGCTTAGTTTGGGCTGCAGAACCCTCAGGCACTGTCTTTCATTTGCCAGCTTCTAGCTATTATATATTAGAAATATATGAAGGGCTCTGGGAGACAGGTGTATTTGGATCTGCTTCACTCGAGTATGATGCCTCTTTACAAAGGTCAGTGGAGTCAGAAGAAGTAAAAAATACAGACTGATAATGCATTTTGTACCAGATCGTAGATACTAACAACCCTATTTCCCATTGTGCTGTAAATTACATGTCAAGGACACATGTCATGGGCACTCCTCCAATAGACACCACTTCAAGCCTACTCTAATGAAAGAAGAAAACAAATCACAATTCACATAATAAAAATGAATCCTAGTGCTTAATATAACTGCCATGAACTACCAGATCAATCCCTAGGAATTCATAGTTTATCCCATTTTTTCCAAGAAGGAATTCCTAGTCCTGTAGGTATACATAATATAATTACATGTAGGAAGACCCTACTTTCCAGACCATGCTGCCTCAGTGTGCTATTTTCACAGCCTTCAAGAGCAAGATTCACAGGCAAAGGGTTACAACAAAGGAGAGAGATCCTAACTATGCCCTTCCACTACAGTTTAAGTTACATGAAGGGAGAGATGTTTGAACAGACATCAGTGTCACAGGTGCCAGTTGTCTGATTTATTCCCTCTCAGAGGAACGTACTGGCATCTGTGTGCATAGTGACACCTTGCCAGCTGGCCAGGAGGCTGTCCTCTCAGCTGTCCTTCCAGACAGATGAATTGCACACTGCACATAGCTGCCTGCCAAAGGACAGGCTTCCCAGGAGCAGGAGGGGGAAAAAGCACTTCACGTATTTCTGACAGTAGTTTTACTTAAAATTTGTTTACAGAATTAAGTTTAGTGGATCAGCTTATCACCAAAGCCATCTTTCTGACACTGCAGTAAGTTACTTGGATTGTGCACCATAAACCAGAGCAATTCACATATGAATTTACATTCTCTCTGATGTTGCTGAGTGGAGTATATTTTTCTCAGGCTGGTCATAACGCAGTATGAGCAATATGATCTTACTTAATTTCCTTTTTTATAGTCCTAGACCACTCAGCCAAAATAAATACCTCTACCTTTCAGTAACTATATTAAATAGTTTAGTTTTAAAGCTTTAAATGGTCTGAGCACACAAATTTCCTGATAGTAATCCCCTTGTGAAAGTGTGCAACAAAACCTCGTCTGGTTTAGGGAAAAGACAATTGTTAAAACCATCACAACTCCCATGTTAGCACCAGCCAATGAGCAGACAGTGCTGATGTACTGGTTTCTAATGGTTTCTATAAAATTAGAAAAAAGGAAAGAACTAAATGGAGTTCTTTACTCATTGACAGTTTGAGAATCATATGCAATTTAACTATGAAATGAGAATGAATATTCCTAATTTGTTTGCAGAATGAAAACACATTCTGGTGTGTAACTAAAAGAATGGTAAAAACAATAATTGGCCAAGGTTGAATTGAGCTAAGTCACTACAAAAAGATAAATACTGGGTGAAGCTATTGCACAAGATTTGTAAGACTCTCAAGGCAGAAATCTAACAATGGCATTCAGATACTGTGAATAGTGGTAATGCTTTAAAAGAGCTTGGGAAGTCTATCTATTCACCCCTAGAATATTCACCTCTTTCCCAGAAATGAATTAGCAGTGATTTTTTTTTTCATGTTTATACTCTTATTAGTTATCTCCTCAGATTTTCAGTCCATTCTGCCCACAGAACCTACATAGTTTGGTATAGAGCATTTTACAATGCTGGTCACATTGTTTGATTATAAGAAAAAAAAATCTATTCTTTTTTAATGATAGACATGTCTGCAAATGTGAATGCTCATTGTTATTCTCTTTATACCTTATGGCCTTTTACTCACTTATTTAATATATTTCAACTGAGTGAATTAAAAGCAGTATTAAAGACAGTGAATGGCTGTTTCTGGCTCATCTGGGTTTATCCAGTGCATTCTAAGTAATACACCTGGTTTCTCCACAGAGAGAGGAGTTTGTTTCCTAACCTTTCTGAAGCACAACTTCATACAGGCAATAGCCATAAAATCATAAAGTCATAGAATGGTTTGGGTTGTAAGGGGCCTTTAAAGGTCATCTAGTCCAATCTTTCCTGCAATGAGCAGAGACATTTTCACCTAGATCAAGTATTTAGGCATAAAACTAGTACAATGACTGGACTGCATTTTCAAACTCTATAGGGTATTCTGCCTTAAGTCCTATCCTAGGAAATTTGAAACTTCTCATTTTATGGTAGAGTAGCAAAGGAATTGCTGGATTTCATCTCTGCTGTCTATGTCTCAGTAAGAGAGGAAATGAAGCAGTGTATTACTCTCATATCTGCATCACTGAAGAGGAAATAGTGTCAACATTTATGTGGTGTCTTAGCACATCTAAATAAGGTCTTGCTTCTGCAATTATAGAGGTATATTTTTTTGTCCAAGGTTCATTCTTACTGATTCTTTCCTGAGAATACCAGGTCTGTACCTGAGCCAGGTCAATGGCATGAGTTACTGCATTCCTAATACTAAACAAAATCATATGCTTTAGTCTCAGTCAACCCTAAAGGATGTTTTTAAATATGTGAGTAGACTTTTCATTAAGGATGAGCAACATTCACAGTAAAGGGTAAATGTGGTTTGCTTTGCAAATACAAGTGAACAGCTGGGCAGTACAATCTTAAATCACCATAACTAAACATGCAACCTCTCACTATTCATGCCCAGAGCTCGATTACCCATTATTCATCCCTTTCCCACCCCTATTAGAATTGGACTGTGTTCATTCTGATTGAAATTGCAGGGGCTACTCACAAAAGCAACCTTTTCTATACATCTAAGTGTTTGTGACTGCTGAACTTTCAAAACTGATTTTTTACTTTAATTAAAAATATAAATCTGTTACATTCCACGGATGGACACTGGCAACATGAGCTTCTGTCATATTCCTCCTCATGTAAAATACTGATGCCAGGCTCTGTGATGCAGAGTAGCAAAACACTGAGAGCAGAAGCCATCCAAACCTCATTTTGATTCCCAAAGGAATTTGACCCATCCTAGCAAGCACACTTTAGACTGATTATGTAGCTGTCAATTAAACTGCTGTTCTGTGCACTGAGATTACTCAGACTGTATTCTTTATCACAACCAAAATAAACCTACTGCAGTGGATTTTTTTCCCTACTAAACAAATGCATATTGAACATGCATAAGCAAGCTTAAGCACTAAATCTTTTTGCTCAGATTTGCCAGTGACATACCCAGTAAATGTCTGAAGTTCAAAGCTGACAACAAAGGTACAGATACAATTCTGCTTTGTGAGGTGAGGATTGTGACACTGTATAAACCTAGGTTTATGAATTATGAAATGCAGTATTCATCGTGTATATATTATAGGATTGCATGACATTAACAGCCTTGGTCTCCATGACAATACCAGAAGAAGATGTTGGATGAAAAAATGGCTATGAGGAATATGATTTAAATAAATATCACAATACTTCTGAATCTTTATTTATTTAGCAGAATTTTTAACACATTTAAAGTAACCAAACTATTATTTCCTTCTTTATGTAACTAGACACAGTTTTCTCACAGAGAGGTCAACTTTTTACTACCTGTATGTAAAAGTCAAAGCAGATTAGAGACTCGTGGATGATGGGTCACACCTGGCCAAATGGATTCAGTGTACCCTGCGCTTAGCTTACAAAAGACTGGCACTCTAAAATGAAATACCTCTAGTCATAAGAAACAATTATATCCCATTTTCCAAGTTTTGGGGTTTTCCTCTTCATTACAAAAACAGCCTCAGGTGACCAGACAGAGGTAGACACTATGACGGTGGGTGACAGCAGTGTTAGCAAGACAGACAGGCACAAATTTCTCTGGACACCCCTCTCTAAAAGCTCTACAATTGCATTTTCCTTGTGCTTGTCATGCCACTAATTAGGTGATTTTAATGGGCTCATATTTATGTTGTCAAGTGAACATGTGGGTATAAGTACACTGGGACCTTATATAGAGCTCATTAGCACCATTGCTGCACAATCCACTAATATCCATCATTTCACAGCAGACAACAAAGACAACTTCTTTGTCTTCAAATTTCAGTTCTTTCTTCTGGACCCATTCTTCATTTTCACTTTCAGGACCATAGGCTCTCTGAACAGAAGGTAAATTCAGAATTTAAACAAACAAACAAACAACACCAAACAAAGCCATACAGAATGGTCAGGATCATATAGATTAAGTTAAAGAAGTTTTAAAGGAGAAACACAGATTATTTTAGTTTAACCATGGATTTTTCACATTTTATTAAATGAAATGCCTAATTCTATCTTTAGATCTATTTTTATCTGTATGAACTATTCACTGGGAGCATGCTGTGGTGCTGCCACTCTCTTTCACCTTACCATTTCATATTTGTAAAGTGATGCAATAGCAATTTTGGGGCAGCATTAAATTCTTGTTATTAACTTAGTGTCTGATCTCTTTTTAGCCTCTAATATACACTCAATTCTCACATTGTCCACAGAGAGACAAAATGTTTTATTATTCTGCTAGTTTATGGCGTGACAATTTCAGCAGAAATTACATGTTGTGCTCTGTGTAACTCCTGCCTTGGTATAGATGTTCCTTGTTTTGTTTCTTCTCAGGCCTCTTGCTCTCATCTTTCACAAGGCAGGATATTAAAAGAGGAACTCTTACTCGAGTAAGACTCGAGTTCAAATATTGTCTTTTGGTTTGCTGCTGTCACACATGAACATCCAAACACTGCCTAACTGCACATAAAGATAGCTTATATGAAGTCTGTGCAAGGATGCCTCATGTAAGAGATACCTGAATGCTGTAGCTGTATTGACTTGGGTTTTGTAACCAAAACAAACAAAATAAATAAATAAATAAATAAATAAAAGTTTATTCTATTCCTTCTGTTGAAACCCAGTTGGGGAGATGTTTTTTTCTTTATCTATTGTAACTCCAGAAGGGAGGGGGTAACTGCCTTCTCTGATAACAAGCCAGCTGTTAAAACTGTGTGGAGCAGTGTTTCTTATCTCTGCTCAGTCTTCCACTACCCCCATGGGGATATCTTCTGTTAATGGGCCATTGAAGCTCACCAATGACATGACACACTACATCAGACTATTGTAAAATGCTCTACCCAGGGAGGAGGAGCCAAACTATTTCCACATAGATAAAAGGGAGCCACAAATGTCACCAGACAACCAGTGTTCCCACGGGACTCCCAAAGGAAGACTGGACCCATCTCTGGACTCTTTTTCTCTACAGGACCATCTCTACTTCCAACAGGACCACATCTGCCACTCCAGGAGAGCTTACTTTTTAGACATTTTTCCAACACCCTGACCAACAGGGTGTCAGGTTGTATTTCTGACTCTGTCAGGGTTTTCTAGGATTGCTCGTTTGTTTGCTCATTCTTTTGTACTACAACATTTGTATTTTTAATATTCCTAGTAAAGAACTGCTATACGTATTCCCAAAATCTTTGCCTGATAGCCTTTTAATTCCAAATTTGTAATAATTTGGAAAGGGGGAGGGGCTTCTTACATTTCCAGGGAAAATCAAATTTTCCCTGGCAGATACCTGTCTATCTAAACCGGGACATATACATGTTTGTTTCAGTTGGGATGTCTCACTTTGGCAGTGTCTGTGCTGCTTGTGTTGGAGAGGTAATCGCTAAAATTAATTCCTAGATCTAGTACAAAGAAAGAGCATTCTTCTTTGTTCCTCATGGCTGGTGCTCCTAGATGACTTTAGTCTGCTACAAGATGATAGTGATGTGGCCTTCCAGGGCATCCCTTGTCTAATGGTTAAGTGTCTGGAATATCAGTTTTGAGAAACTTTACATCACACTGAAACTTCTGATGACCCCTTTTGTTTCCCTTTTGAAAAAGAAAACAAACATTTTTTTAAATGTTATTTAATTGATGATTTGCTTTCGGCAAAGCATTATTCAAAACTAGAACATTCCATATTTTTAAAATGTGACTTTTAATATTTTTTCTCAAAGGCTTCATTTATTTGGATGCAGCCTTTTTAATGACTGGAATCCTAATAATATTATGAAAACAATAGCTTCTCTTTATTCAAAAGGTGCTTCACTGATCAAAAATATAAAACAAATACAAAACAAATACATGAAAATAATTTTTTGTTTAAGACTAACGCATTTGAGGCTCAACTATAATTTCAAAGTAGCTCTAGGGCATGATTAGGGAACCCTACTCCTGGATTTCACTAACCAAATAAAACCTTTCCAGTGAGATTAATTTCAATAATTCTCTATTAATAAAGACAAAAGCTCACCTTATCCTCAGATAATCATCCCCAGAAGGTAGCATTGCTTCAGTGCCTATAAAAATCTTCTTACATTTAGAAAAAATGCAAACTCAGGTTGCATTTCCAAAGCATTGGCAACAACATTTTTTCCTGTCTCCCAGCTGCTTATGAGGTCGTCAAAGCATCATGGAGGTCTCACTGATTGCAAAAAAAAGGCTATGGTTTGATATGGCAACCAGCATTGAAATATGTGATAAAATTTAGCAAATCAAGAGAAAAGAAAACATTGTCTCAAATGTCTTGTGGGTATACAACTTCCAGTGAACACTGGACTCAAAATAATTTTTAAGTCTAGTTCACATTTTTACATGTTTTATCAGCTGTGTGTTTTAGAAAGCCAGAGTCAAATTGAAACCAGAATGCCAGGTGGTTGCAGAGAAATACAGAAACCCATTACAAACAGAAATGCAATCAGTTTTTCCTTCAACAGGGATATGGAATATGTTAAGCATTTTGATCAACTTACATTTTAAAGAAGATCTGATAGATTTTTTTTTTATTGTCACAGCTGTGAAAAATACCTTTCGTGAATGACTGTGAGTTTTCATCACAAAAATGAATAGCTAGCATACTGCATCAAAATATTGCCATTTCCAGAAAATATTTTTTAATACTTCATGCTCTTTTTAGAAAATTAATCTTTTCTAGATGCCTGTTTTCATAGTTTATTTTTCAATTACCATGGGACAACTACAGCTACACTTCTCAGATTTTTCCCTATGGGTTCTAAGATGTGGCAGCTGTTCCTTCAACTTTTCCTAGAATACAGAACATTCTGCATCATATCCAGCTAAAAACTAAGTCTATGCTACCAATGTCCAAACTAGTTATTAACTCCCCAGTGCATTAGCTGAGGAGTTTAGGTGTTCTGAAATCTTCAGGAAATAATCTTTTTCTCCTCCTTTTACAACACCAGAGCTTTCTTGGGCTCAATTCACGTGGCAACATCAAGACATGGGAGCAGCTCTCCAGCTGCATGTGCACTATTCCATCTCCCACAACCATTCAGAGTCAGACACACCAAAGACCCTTCCCACTCTCCCCTGTGCAAGAGGAGGTAGGATCACAGACTGCCTAACGAGGCAAAGAAACATCTACATTAAGCCCTTGTCTCCAAGCAGACTTAAAACTGAGTCATCTACTTCAGAAGCTGCATAAAATATGCTGGAGGACATAAATAATTCGCACAGCTCAAAAATTAGATTCCTTACTGGCTTCTCTTCCCTACAGAGAAATGAACCCATTCTGATCAGCAGCTACTCCAAACCTGGGCTTAGAATCAGGTTTTACTTTTCTTTACATGCACTGATAGACAAGCAGACACCTGTCACTTATCTAACCAGAAAAAAATAGACTTGCTAATAGTATTCAAAAGCAAAATATGGGAGTCTGCATTTGCAGTGAATATGCTGAAATTTTTATCCAAAATGCAAAAAAAGCCCCAAACTTATCTGTATTGAAAAACCTGTAAAAAGCAACCGATATTAATGAATCTGAATTTAAAAATATATTATTTAAATCACAAGCAGATACCAACACACACAGAGTAAGTTATTGGAGACAGGGAGGGTTCTGAGGCCACAACCTTGCCTCAGTGGTATGTTATATGCTATCTCTCTTCTTACCCTCTTTTCCTTACCCCAAAATCCTTCTCTCAGACCCTGATCTACAACTCACTCGAGAGTAGTGGAAGATTTTTCAGTACTTTTAGGGTCATTAGCTTGAGGACTTCTTATTTTCCAGACTGCATCCCTTCTTCTCACTGCTGCAGTGCTTTAACACCATTTCTGTGCAGCTTTTACTGTTTAACTTACAATTCCAACAACTACTGATGTCAGCAATCTGAGTTTCAGCAAGAAATATGAACACATCATGCTGTGTTATATATAACTATTCCCTGAACTACATTAAAATATAAAATTCCCTGCTACCTGCACATTTGGAAACTTTTCCAAATTTTTCAAGTTCCAGTATCAATTTTTCAAGTTCCAATATCAATTTTTCTAGCACTAGCAGAATTAATTCAGTGGAGAACTTCACACTTCCTTATTGCTAGCACCTCAGACTTTTAAAGAATATTAATTTGATCTGATGGCATTATTATTTGCACCTAACTTTTCTGGGGACTCCTATCTATTTCTTTTTTCAAATGTCAGACTCCAATACAAATCAACACAGAAGAATAATGCAATGCTTACTAGTATCAAGCAGCTCAAATATTAGAGGACTCTGCTCTTAGGCACCTCCACAGTAACTAAAATGTGTCAAAAATACAAGTTGCCTATCAGCAGAGACCACATTTCTCAGAAATGCCACAGATAACAAGATGATAATGAAACTTATGAAAATAATAAAGAATATGGGGGAAAAAACTTGATTAATGCACAGTGATGTTTTTGGAATTTTTTTCAGAAATTATGTATTATATTTTCAAATTTTCATAGGCCAAACAACTGTATAACCTAATTACTTGACCCTGCAACTGCTTCCATACATGTGGTTCTTTATAACAGTTTCTGAATATATTTATGCAGCTTTAAGTGCTGCAGTTAAAAACAACATGAAAAAAGAATATGAATAATCATTAAACAGGTAGGAAGCATCTTTAAGGAAATCTCAAGTTCAGAGTCCAGAGGTTTGATGCCAAAAAGGTTTCTCTTCTAAATAAAATTCTCATTAAAATTTCCTAGTTGTTATATATGCTTGCTTTCTTCAAGGTGTTATACTTAAAAAAATGTAACCTTTTTTCTTATAGGAAAGAAGACAGTCAATCTAGAAAAAAAGCATTCATTGTTTCTAGAACACATGTTGCTGTGATTTAGTTATTCTATTAGATGAGACAAATGTGTTTGATATATGTGTTAGGCAAAGCTTTGAATAGTCCGTTCATGCACAGAAAGTGGGCACATCCCCTGAGAACAAATGCATTATTCTGTCCCATTCCTGATTAAAGAAATAAAAAGGAGACGGGGAAAAAAAAAAAAAAAAAAAAAAGGCTTTTGGTATGGCCTAATTAACAGAAAAGACAGCAGCAGTGTTGCAGAAGTCCAACATTTCAGCACTTGCTCAGCTCAGAGAAACTGGTGAGAAAGGGTATATTGCTTCTTAAAATGTAAGGAGTAGACAAAGGCAGCAAAAGGAAAAGAACTTGATTCAAAGTCAGAATGAACAATGAATTCATCAGGATTTAGATCAGCACAAGAAGAATGAATGAAGAGCAAATGCACACAGTTCTTCAGCAGCACTCAGATCTGTGAGGGGTGTGCACAGATACTACATGCAGAAATGAACACGTCTTCAAACAGAAAAACTTATTTTGGTCTCATGTTGCAATCCACTTATCTTCTCACAAGTGTAATAAACAAGTTATTCAGCTTAACAAGGATGAGTTAGCATGGAAATTTCTGCATATTCTTTTTGATTGGAAAGATTTATGGAATGAATGAATGAATGTCACGTGACATCAGTGCAGAGCATTAACACCATCTTTTTAAAACTTCATTTTCAAGCTGATGTTTGCATACCATTCAGGAGAAAGTGCTTATGCAAAGACAGACATTGCAACAGTCACATACTTTCAAAAAATTATTTTCAGATTAGATAAAAAATGTAGAAAAGAAATTGTCTATTACTACTCAGGAATCTGTAGTAAATGTATTTTTTCTGATTTCTTGTCTAGAAATATACCTCCCAGGTGATGTCCAATTCCTATTTTTATACATAAGTTTAATTCTGAACCTATGAAAAATTTTAGAATGAGAAAAAATGAGAGGTTCACAGAAGCTGATATGAAGCAGTGACTAAGCAGAACTCCCACTGCAGGACAATGATAGCAAATCCCTTTCTTCCCTGAAATTAAACAGACTCCATCTTCATGAGTTCTCTTTCTTTAATCACTTGTGAATACTAACCAATCTTTAATTTGTAAATAAAAGTATAAAAATTTAGTGCCTTATTTTTTTCCAAATTACTAATAGTATAATATACATATATATATATATATATATATATATATATATATATATACATTTTTTGCAAAAGTATTGCAGGAAGTAAGGTGATGTGTGTTAGAAGCTGGCATGCTTTGTGCCTCTGGATAGTTAGACTGAGATTCATTTTTGTGTGACAGAAATCAACTACTCCTTCCAATGTTTTTAATTTGGTTGAGACCATTTAAGTGCAAGACAGTATAAAAATACATGTGTTATACTCTCTCCAAGCACCATGGCTGTAAAAATAATTGCAGATGTAATTTATAGCTCAGAAAACGTCAGAGTTATATTTGTAGTGATCGAGATCTGGAAGAATATATTATGACTGCCTCAGCCACAGCTGGGTTTGGGATCTCTTCTCTGTAGTGTTGGATGCAGAATATGCAAACCCCATGTGTTAGTTCTGGTTCTGTTCAATCCAGGAAACGCTGCAATATCCAGCTGCTCCACAGGACCTTGAATTGCCCAGCAGCTCCACCAGACTAAAGGGACACTGCCATTTAAACTAGTCTGCTCACCTCAATATGTAAATTGAGTTAATCCAAGCATCTGAAAAAGGTATTTCAGAAGATCTGACCACAAAGAAATCTAGCTGAAGGCAGGCAACTATCTGCAGGAGTATGCCTGTTTACTTTTGCAGCTTTCTGGGCCTCAGAGGTGGAACCTGCAGCGGCAGGTTTTTTCCATCTCTCAGACTTCAGAGCACTTTCCAGAGCTTAGCAGGCACTTACAAGAACCCTCTGTAGCAACTGCTCTTCTAATTTAGAGCCACAAGGGGTTCCTGTGTTTTTTATAACAGTTGGAAAGCTCAAACCTGTTCAGGTAATGAAAACTGATGTCCTTTCTTCTACAATAACCTGCACATTTTTTTTATATTATGAGATAGTTACTAAAAAAATAAAATCCCAGGAACACTCCAGCATTATTTTTCTGATGGGACATATAATTACCACTTTCCCAGTGTTCAGATCCAGGTTCTGGAGCTAATCTGCCCAGACTGTAGGAGTTCTGGTAATGGGTCCTAGTTAGATCCTCACCTGTGATCCCATCCTGCAAGCCCCTATGGGTAACCCTGCCAGTATTTGTCAAGGAAGGAAACCCAATAGGAGCTGAAGGTCATCAGACCCCGGGGTCAGGCTTTATAATCTGCACAGTTTTAAGCAGGAAAACCAACTGGGATTGACACCTTGTCCAGAGAAGCTAAACCTCTCAATATCAAAGAGCAGTGACATGCAATATTTCTGGTGCCATTTGTTTTCTTTCTCCCTGTGTCTGTGTTGGATCATAAAGTGTTCTCTTCATTTCACACTCACTCTTGTGAGGAGCTGCAAGGCCAGGAGTGCCATGGGAGTACAAGCATCTGTGTCCCATCCCTCAGCATCTCTGGAGGGGTAGATCCCCACCCAGGCTGGTTGCACAGGCAGACACACCTGCTTACAGCCCCCACCTGGCTGCACAATTAACACTCAGATCTGGCAAATGGAGGCTTGGCCATGTGTCCCTACTACCCATCAAATAGGTCTGCATCAAACGCTTCACCCACCAGCTGCTTCCATTTAGCACTGTAGTGATGTGGGAACACACAGCTCCACAGCAGAGCTAACTTTGCTAATCTTAATGGAGGTTATCTTAGGGCAAAATGGGCATTGACTCTTTTTGAAGGCTGCAGGACTTGAAAACAAGCTTTTAGCCTTCCCATTCAGGAATGCATCTTACACAGAGCATCCTGCATCCACACAACTAACATAAAAAATAACAAGTTTCCTTTGAAAATGCACTTCAAGATCATTCTGTATTGACAGAGTTCAACTGGAGTATTTCTCTTTGTTTGCTGGGGAGATAGATGTATAAATGCATTCAGGTGAAAAAACAAAAGAAATTTCTAATAAAAAAGCAACAAGAGCTGGTTTGTTTTCTCCTGGGTTTTTTTGTTTGGTTTTTTCCCTTACCCTGCTAATGGATGCCTTCTGCTCATTGTAGGTGTCATTGTGCTGATATATTCTTTTCATATACTTCTAAATTCCTCGAATCAATTCTAAGCAAAAGGCACTGGAACTAGGTTTGTCAAAACAAAACTACCCCTTGGAGCCAGTGAAGCTTTGACATCACTCTAGGATGTGCCAAATGCACTCATTTACTCAGAGCTCATTCTTGGATCCTATTCTCTCTGGGGAGCAACTATACATCAAACAAATGCTTTGTAAAAAGCTCTACTCATGGCTCTATGACAGATTCATTTTTAATATCTGTAAAGAACAACTCCTAAAGCAGGATTTCATGTACCAATAGATTTTACTTATTTCCAAAAGCATTGCTATGATCATGAACATTCTTAACCAAAGTCCATGTAGAAAGTCACCAGCAGAGAAGCTGCAGTTGCACATAAATAACGTCCTTTCCCCCCTATTCACTGGGAGGGTTTTCTCTGGTGTGGTCTTACCTGCCAAAATAAGCTGAAGACCCTTAGTGAAGACAGTCAGATGAAACGGAAACAATTGAGAACAATTCAAGAACTGCTTTTAAGTCAGAGGCTGCCTCTTTTTTCTTGTATCAGAATCCAGACTGTGTAAAGCAATTCAAGTTAATGAATGCTTCAGTGTGATCCCAGAATGAGCTCAAAGTATTAGCAAAAAATCTGTACTAATTCTTACATTACATTTTTACCTTACAAAGGTAAAAATTAAGGCAAAAAATGTAAACACGCCCCCCCTAAAATCCGTTTTTCAGAAGATACTTTCATTGAATTTACGTAATAAATTTCAGTGTATATACAGTGTTTTACTTATGTCTTTTTTTTCTAAGTAAAATCTTATCTAGCTGTGTCTGGAGATAAAGATCCTCTTTAAGAGTAAGTATTTGTCACATGTGAAGCCTGAACTGAACATTGCAGTTGCCTGTTAATGAAGGTAATATAAAAAACTATGCACTAGTGGCAAAAACTAGACAAGAATACAAAAATCAGAATCCCCCTCACTAACCTCTTCAAACTGTTTGGATGTATATATAACACATATTAGCAGTAAGCAAGTTGCAGCCAGAGGCTGTGGTGAGTTTGGAGCCCTCACTGTGCTGATTATTGTATGAGCATAAACAGGAGTTACTCCTTCCCTTAAAATCACTACGATTGAGACATCAGCAATGCACATCAGGGCTCGCAGGAAGCAGTGTGGAAGAAGGATGCTGAACCTGAGGGCAACTAATTGGAACACAAGATTGTGAAATCCATTGGCTGAACATTCAGCCTCAAGCTTTAGCGATTTTTTTTTTTTTTTTTTTTTATTCCATGAAACAAGTCGACAAGAACTACAAATGAATCATTTGCAGCCTGTCTACTTAAGGATTCCCATTAACCACAGGTATCACGGTGAAGATGGATCTTGAGACAGAAAGGAAAGGAGACCAGGGTAATGGTTGTATCTAATGACTTGGTTGTAAAGACACAGAATCTAATAAAGCACAAGTTAATAAGCTCTTACTATGAGAGAGCTTAACATGACAGAAAGGCATGGTGATGACAGAATTTCTATAACCAGATTATATAAATAATGTGAGTTGGTAGGGAGAGCCACGGACAGAAATCCACATTAAATTTTAAGCACTTGCATTACCTGAGCTAAAAAATCCATTGCAGCAATCGGAAAATTGTTGCATACCCTTAATTTCATTGTTAAGCTATTAAAAGGGGGGGAAAAAAGGAACAAATAAAGAGTTCAGTAAAGAAAATAAATTTATAGTATCTGAGCTCTGGGCCATTCCTTTGCTGCTGCTGTTCTGGTTATCTTTCTCAGTTCATCAGGGGTTCTGAGCAGAGCCTACCACTCCTGAATCATCCTTTCTGACAGGCAGGAATTGTGTGAGAGGAGATAGACTTATCATTACAAAGTCAATGACCTGAATTTTCCCAAGACTTCTAGTAAAAAACAGAACATGATAGTGAAAATCTTTGCCTAGCTAGTTACAGTTCACTATCATCATTAAAATGCCAACAGTGAGTAACCAGCAATGGAAAATTGTTCAGGGAGAACACTTTCATCCTTTCTCCAACGGAATTTTTATCTGGGAGAAGGAGACTGTTACAGTTTGACCAAAAAACCCCCACCAAAAACAAAATAAATCTACAAAAACAAACTAACGAAAACAACCAAAAAAGCCCCCACCAACACATAGTTTCTGGTAAAACAGAACTTTTTAGGATGTGTAAGTAAGACATCAGTATTTTAGGACAGTAATCAATAAAGTCACTTGCTATATTATTTCAGCTACTGCATCCTATGATACATTTGCTGTTACTGAGACTCAAATCATTGTGTGAGTCACATTCATAAATATGCAGTATAATGCCTAATAACTTTTATCACATTTCAAAGATTGTTTTCCTTTCTCTTGTTCTGGTCAGGACAATGGCCTAACCATAGCCCAGGAAATATCTTGATTGTAAACCTCAGCCAATAAATAAATAAATAAATTAAAAAATAAATAAATAAATAAAGTGGAGGTGAAGCATAAAAGAATTAGAAACAGAAAGAAAAAAAAAGGAAAAAAAAGAAAAAAGAGAGGAGACAAAGCATGAAGGATAAAGTAAATTATCACGACTTGGAAAAGAAAGTTACAAAAAATATTTGCATAGCCAGCACTGTTGACGAACCTAAAAACCAGAAAACTCCACTTGTTAAAAGCAAGCTGATTTCCAGGACAGGACGAAATGCTCCCTCAGCTCATCACTGCTGCTGCTCCTGACCCTTCTCTCTGCCACTGCTCAGCTCCTCTTCCTCACCCCTCACCTGGCAGTGAGGCGGATGGCTGTGGGAGCTGCTGCAAGGAACAGGGCTGTTCCAGAGGAAAGGAGCTGCAGGAGGAGTGCGGAGGCAGGGAGATTATAGATTATCCCCCGGTTGTGTCATTGCCGGGCAGCAGCACAGTGGCCGTGGCTCCCCTCCTGCCTCCCGGTTTCCTTGACGGGAAGCGTTCTGGAAAGCGTCTCCCTGAGAGCAGGCCTGCTGAGGACAGAAAACAGAGTAAACACGGCAGCAAGAAGTGATCACTCCATCTTTCCTCATCGTGTGTCTGACAGATTCACACAGACCTGACATGACAGTTCCCTGCGATGGCAGAGCCCCACAGCCAAGGGGGAGGGCAAAGTGGGATAAATAATGATACATCCACGGTAACAGGGCAGCGGTGTGGAAATCTGTCAAGAAGTACACATTTCTTATAATAGGAAGAAAGCAAGGCCTGATCTTGTTTAATACAAGGCTGGAGTTAACACATTCTGCTACGTGGGAAATAAACCATCTCCTTTCCTCAGGAGCAGAGGTTCCCTCCTTCTGCATAATAGCTGTGCACAGCTTGGGATCACTTGATCTTCCAGACCCCCCTCTCTTCCTCAGCTGGGTTGTTATCATCCTCTGTTATTATCTCCATATTTCCCTTGGTTATTATCAGCATGCTACCTTTGCCTTTATGTCGACAATCTACCTGGCAATTTTCTCCTCTCCAGCTGGCTTCTGTATTTCCTAGGTAAGAAAAACTAATGTTCTTTGCTCCAGAGTGAATGTCCTATTCATTATTCTCAATGTACTATGACACAGCAACACTGAATATCAAAAGCCTGCAGTAAATTCTCATCTATTTCTCAGTCATATAGAACAATTAAGCAAACAGCACAACTAGCAACCTGCCTTTTATCGTCCCTACTGAATTTAGATTTTACTGTGCTACATTGAACAATTGCTCAGACCCACAATGCAAACGAATGTGTGGATAAACACTGTTTAATACTGCGCATTATGATGTGCCAGAAAGCACTTCCATTGTACCACGCTCTTGATGGTAACCCAGATAAATCACTTTTCATACCGAAACAGGCTGAATCAGGATGCAATTAGTGAAAGAATTGCTGCAAAGAAACTCTGCACTGATACCGTGATCAGCTGTCTGCATCCATACTGTCCCTGGCCTGGCAGGGAAATGAACCCTTGCCAAAGGTTTGTCTCAGACCCCAGTCTGTACTCTCAGTCAAGTTTCTGGAGATATGGCTGCCTTGATGTCACAGTCTGGATATCCTGTTTCCCCCAGAGTGGTACTGAAAACTGCAGTCACTAGCATCTCACAGAATGGGCATAGATGGAAGGGACCACAGTGGGCCATCTAATTCAACCTCCCTGCTCTTGCCCAGAGCACATGGCACAGGATTGCATCCAGACAGTCCCTGAATATCTCCAGTGAGGGGAACTCTACAACAACCTTAAAATCGATCTCAAAAACCTTAACAAAAGCAACATAAAACATTGACCTGGTTCCGAAGAAGTAACTGAGTGCTCCATCAGTCTTGACACTCACACTGAGGTACACACTGGTCATTTGGTTGTTCAGGTAAGTAAAGGTTAAATTCTCTCTTGTGCTTTGAAATTTACCATTCTTACAGTAAAAGTCTTTCAGCTTTTTTTTTTTTTTTTTTTAAATAAATGCATCAAAATCTGTACACCTCAGCAAAGACACATGATCAGTAGCCAGAATTTCTCATACTGAGAATCTTAGAGTTCTGCAAACTTTACCAAAGTGCAGGTCAAGCAAACTGCAAGGTCAGAACTAGCGAAAATCAAGTTATGACAACCTTAGATCAAAATCCAAATATGGAATACTTAAATATAATAATTACAACAAATAAATAAAACACCAATTAAGTCACCATATTTGCCACCACTGTTTCTCCATTTAAAAACTCCAAAATTATAAGAATTTAAATGAAAATGTAGTTGTCAATTTCCATTTGAAAAGGCTATTTAAGGAGGGCTTAATGACTTCAGTTTTTAAATCATTTTGTACTCATGGTTAATTAAATGCACAAGGACTTCCACTGAGAATCAGGATGTTCTAAATAATGTAATAATAACTTGTGTAACCAATTACTGTAAAATAAAAACTGGATTATCCAATATGACCTGTCTGGCTTCAGTATTCATAATTTTAAATCCTTTTTAATTAAATCCTCGGGGTACTATATTTAACGTAAAACAACCATGACCTGCTTTATAATATAAATGTAGTAGCCATAGTGGGTCAGGAATGAATTGTGGTTCCACAACTGGGTGACTCATTCATCAGAAAATTTTCTGGGCTGTCATCCTATTTAAACAACATTATGAGCCAGTTTCTCAGCTGGTGTAAATAGGGTGTTGTAAATTGACTGTAATGGTGCTAGGGCTATATACCACTGCTCTTTATTTCTAAGCAACAGAAAACAGAGGGAAGTGTACATGCATTCTTTGGTTTACTAATGAAGATGAGGTTTAGTCTGAGAAAAATATATCATTTCTTCTCCCTCCCTCCTGGGCTTTTTGGTTTGGTTGTTGGAGCTTTTTTTGTTAGGGTTTTTTTGGGGTTTTTTGGTTTTTTTGGTTTTTTTTTTTTTTTTTTTTTTTTAACCTGTAGAGATTCTGGGGAGTTGGCATCATTGTGGGTTTGGGTTTTGGATTTTGTTTTTTCTGATAGTTAGAGTTGTGCTTTCCAGAACAGCATCAAGGCCAAGTGAGAACTTGTTAAAGGGCATGACAATGAACATATCAAATTGAGGAGTGATTTTTCTATAATGTTAGCAATCTACCCACATATGCTATAATAGTTTTTCCCTTTTTCTGTTTTTTTTTCTGCCTATTTTTAAACCAGCTGAATGATCTTTATCTTCACAGTGAAGACCTGTGAGTATGTTATCTCCTCATTTTGCTTTTTACATCATTTAGGTAGTTGTTGCATTTATGAAACACAGATTTTCTCAAAATATAAAAAGTCAGGACTTAACTGCAGACACACAGACATATTGAATATCCAGTCATGGAAATTCTTAAAATGAATTTATCATATTTTTTTTAAATGACACTAATGAATCTTTGAAGATGTCTAAAATATGCTGCAGTAAGTATAGGCAAAATGTATTGCACACTAGATTAATAGACTGAGTTTCACCTATAGTACACTAACTTGAAAAAAAATAAAAAAAAAAAAAAAAAAAAAAGGACCAATCAGAGCATATTAGAAGGCTGATTGTGGATAACTCATTGCTCATTTTTCTTTGTCATTGCTTTTCAGAGGATGCCTACAGAAGTTTAAATAATAGCTTAAGTATTAATACCTGACAGTAAAAATGTAACAGAATTGTGTAAAAAGCTGTTTAGATTTTTAATGCATGTGCTGTTTTCTTGTGAAGGCAAGGTATGTAAGAGAATCACTGGGGAACAGATCAGGGAGTCCTGACTTCAGCACTGGGCAGGTACACAAAGCATTTATTGCAATGCAGATAACATTCCATTTTGCTAATCAAAAATTACCAACTATTTAGCAAGATTTAAGACCTTCTCATTCATGGGGTTACTTGGTTTTATTTTTTTTTTTTCTGCAACATGAAGCAATCATTCTGACTTTACTCTTCTATCAGAAGACTTTACTGCCAGAAGGACATGGTCCCAGAGTACATTCTGCCTTAATGTCATGGTTTAGCAATGGTACTCCCCAGCTCAGTGTTCTCACTGAGTTTCACCTGGAAGGGACCTCTCCTCCTCGGAAGAAGTTTCCCTTTTCCCCAGCTTCAGTAATGACAAGGCAGCACAGAACAACCTCAAAGTCCTAACCATGACCCCTCCTGGCTACTGCCAAAATTAACCCTGTCCTGGCTGGAACCAGGACCCATATATTTCCACTGTCATATCGGAGAGGGGGAAAAAAGAAAAAGAAGAATCCTTTTATCTGCTTCTTTTAAAAACTAAAACACAAAAAATTTATCTTTAGAGCGCTTTACTCTTCTGGGATTGAGGTAATAGGACAAGAGAAAACTGAAGCAAATTTACCTACTGCTGTGAACTGAGTAGAAATGTGTGCTGCAACTACAAAGTTTCAAATATAAGAGAGAGATACATCAGGAGAAAAAAAACATTTCCTTCTATAAAAGGTAAGGCTTGATAATATTTGTGCTTTAATTTTTTTCATATTCAGTTCTTTATGTTAATATACAAACATGCACTCTGTGTGCACATCACGCAATCACTCATGCTCATAGGGTAAGCATTAAATTAGATCCTATTTTCATGCTCAGTACATTGATGAGGAGATGAACAAAAATCATATCTCTGATTTGTAATTCTTGATTTCCAGTGGGTAGTTATTCAGAAGTACAAAATCAAAAGCCACTGAACAATCCTATTTGTTATTGTTGAATAGATTTTATCTTTTCCCTTCTCACTTTCTCATGCTTTCTTAGTTTTCTTTCTTCATAAACACCTTTCATTAGCTAACATGTCTACATGTGCATACAAACTTAGAATTATATATATTTATTGTTTGTTTTTTGGGTTTTTTCGGGTTTTTTTCTCCAGTGACACAAGGAACCTTTGGATGATGGTATAAATAAATAATTATAATGTGTGAGTGTGTCTGTGTGTGCTGTGCCCTGTACATTTTCTATCCTGTATTTGAAAGATTTGTAACAATATGGGCATTCCAAATAATCTGACCAGCAAACAGAGAATACTATAGATCTTAAAGGAAATGAGGGGGTTTTTGGTTGTGGGTTTTTTGTTGTTATTGTTTGGTTTTTGGGGATTTTTTGGAGGGTTTTTTGTGGGTTTTGTTGTTGTTGTTATTGTTTTCTTTGTGTCTTCTAATTAATCCTTCCCTGAGAAGTACTTTTCTCTTGATAGGAAAATGCAACGAAATGAAACAAAACTAAACATGAACTAAACCACAAGAACCCTGCTTTACCATTTGAAGGAGTTAAAATACCACAGATACTAAGATATAAGAAAGACCATCTCATTTCTTGCTGTAGAGGTAACTGAAGTGGAATCTTCTTTCTTTATATTAGTGTTTGATCTACCAGCTATTTTTCAAAATAAATTAGAACTGAACACATTTCAATCACCCTGGTGTGCTCTGGCTATTGTAAGCAGCAGGTGCATAACTCGTCTCAGTCACAGACAATCTCTGAGCCCTCTTCAGGGATAGTCTCAGGTAGGTTTTCAGGCACAGCTCTTATACATCACTATAATGAAAGTGGCACTTTATTTTTTTACAGAGTCTGGCCTCCTGGTTGCTTCTAAATGCTCCCTCACGTCACTGGATAGAATGGAAGCATTTTCTCAATCTAAGGGGGTTTTTTTTGTTGTTTTTGTTTTTTTTTTATCTTTGTTCCCAGTAAATGTTATGGCGGGAACTAAACGTATAAACAAAAATAATACAGTGATGGCATTCCAAAATTTCAGTTGCAAATAGCCATCTCTGCTGTCCTTCATATTTTTAGTCTTTCAGATGAAAAAGAATGGGTCAATTCTGATGGGAAAACATGAATAAATTTGCTGAAAATTTATCCTTCCAAGGAAGATTTTCCATTTACCTTTGGAAAAATATTGTTAGCTACAATTTCTTGAGTTCTTTTGCTTAGAAACTAGAATAAATTTCATGACTATTATGTCAGTAATATGGCTAGCATTAGACTCCTTATTCCCTCTGTCTTAAACTCTATTCTTTAACTTCAAGATTACTGCAGGAGTCTTTAATAATTAATTTTGCAAAAATTCTCTTGTTTAAGGTCACCTGCAGCTCTAACCACAAATTACCTTATATGTATAAGGGACGCAGATATATGAGTACTTTCTAGGAGGACAGTAGAACAATACAAAAATTAATAAAAATATATTATAAATAAATATAAGGTATTAATAACAATAGTGTGAATAAGGCATATTTTCCAGTAAAACATTAATTTAGATGATGTACTTTAATTTAAGTGGGTCATGGATAGAATGCCCCATGTATGCCAGTGGTTTGTCAAAAGTACAAAGCAATTATCATAAATCAGTCAATGGCGAAACATGAAAAAAAAAATCAAAGCAACAACAAAAAGATCCGGTTTGTTTCATACTTAGTTTATTTACACATTTATAAAGAAGTTATAAGCCATGTATATCCAGAAGCTTTTGTTTTTATTTTGTAGGAAAGATGTGAAAAGGAGTCTAAATGTGCAAAACCTGAAAAAAACATTGCTGCAATGAAGTTTCACACTCATGGTCTCTGAAGCATGTATGTAGCTGTCAGCATCACAGCTCATAAAAGCTGCCTACATACAGTCACAAGTGCTCAGGGTTTACCAGGAGCCAAACAGGCAGATGGATCATTCTCTGTATGTGTGTCTACATAGTTTTACTCTTGCTGGATGCCACTGATTATCCTTCCTCCATCTGCAGGCTCTCTTCAACTGCATGTTTGTCCTTTTCGAACCCTAGAGCAAGCTTTTATAAATAGCAGAACAGAAGTGTGGGATGATGTGATGTACATGTATTCTAAATGCACTTGACCCAGCTCCAATGGGCATGACACTGGATATATGTAGGTGTTATCATATAAATTTATTCTTTAGTTC
This sequence comes from Sylvia atricapilla, assembly GCF_009819655.1. Classification (NCBI taxonomy): domain Eukaryota; kingdom Metazoa; phylum Chordata; class Aves; order Passeriformes; family Sylviidae; genus Sylvia; species Sylvia atricapilla. The sequence continues at coordinate 14,311,434 of NC_089144.1, read as the reverse complement.
ATTAGAAGTCCCAGCTTCTATATCCACCACCATGCCTGCATTTTGGTATGTCTTGAAATTCAGTTTTGGGATGTGAAAATTGGCATGCTGATTTAGGAAACTTGGTTGGGATACATGAATGTAAAAATATCCATATTTGGTCAAATCAACTGGGGTCCACTCCAGTAAACTGATTCCAAGCATGGACCAAAGTCTGAAGGACATGATCTCAATGAATAGCAGCAATCTGTATCTCTCCTTATCATTCTCCTCTCCTCCAGGTACTTCTGTTACAGAGATCTGCCAAGGCAGATGAGGGGCTTTTGTGTTTGGTAGACGTTGATAGGTTCCTTCTACACAAACAGGTCCAATCTTCCCTTAAGTCCACAGGGATGTTTCACATGAAAATTATCCTTCAGCAAGAACTTGTTCCTGTCTAGTGTATTGTATAATCAACTACCAACTATCACCTCTCCTCTCAAAAAATAAAAGAAGGTGGGTTCTGTGAGTTTCATTTACTGTCTCTTGCTCTTCAACTAGAAGAGACTGTGAACAGTTTAATCTCTGCCCACTGTCTTCATACCACTCAAGAGATTTTGTAATTTCTGTCACATCCTTCCCCCATGTCAACTCTTTTGCAGACAGAAGACTTGTAGCTCACACAAGGATTCCTTGCATGAAAGCTGTTACAGACAGTTGATCATTCTCGTCACCTTTCTCTGCATTTTTTCAGTTCTCCTTCATGAATTTGCAATGAGAGGCTCAGGACTGCATAGAATTTCCCAGGATATGTCTGAATTCATTACTTTATATGGTGAAAATGATCTCTGTTTTGCTGTTACTTTCTTTATAATTTTTAACATTTACTTTATGATGGCTACTGAGCACCAGTTGACATTTCAGTGCAAATTTCTTTCTCAGCAACAAAAAATTGCTCCTGACTGGCAACAGTTATGTCAGTGCACTTTGTATATGAAAGTAGAATTGTTTCCTCCTCATCCTTTTACATTTAACTATGCTGAAATTCATCTGCTTTTTTTTTTTTTTTTTTTTTCTCTCTTTCACTTATCTCATAAAAACCTTCTGCAATTTTTTCTAGTTAGACCTCAGCATACCTTGAATAATTTAGTATCATCATCCACTTTCTTACATCACTGGTCACCCTATTATGCAGGTCACTGATAACCATATTAAGCAGAACAATCCCCTGCACATATTCCTGAGGAATTATACTGCTCATCTTCCTTCACTGGGAGAATTGACTATTTACACCTACTCTCTATTTCCTGTTTTATAACCAATTATTTATCTAAGTTATGACCTTCTTTCCTCTTATGTGTGGCTGCTTAATATCTAAATCCAAATAGATTATATCAATCACATCCACTTTATCCATATGCCTGCTGACCCTTTCAAAGACCTCCAATAAATTCCCAAGACAGTAGCTCTCTCTGCAAAAGCTGTGCTGACTTTTCCAAGGTAAAGTACATCTATTCATATCTACTCACATCTACACCAATCCCATTCTTAATTATAGTTTCTCCTAATTTTCCTGCTGTAGACACCAGGTTTACAAGACAGCACATCTGGAAGTGTTGTGCAGTTTTGGGTTATTTTTTAATTGCTGCGTTTTTTGCCATCTCTCAGTCTTCTGTAAAGGAGTTTTAAAGATATCAGCGTTTTTAATTCAGCTACTTCATCTCTGATTTTCTTCAGAAAGTCTAAACATTCCATGCTCCTTTCAGGTTGGTTCTCTTCACTTTGACAGTTAATTCCCTAATCTCCACTTGTGTCTTAAGTATGTGTCCTGGAAATTTCCTGCAAAGAAGAGAGAGAATGAAACATTTTTCATGCAGACAGAACAGTCAGGAAAGTTGATTCCACCCAAGAAGAAGGAAGATTTTCAATTCTGTAAAGTCCTCTAAAAAGCAGAAAGTTCAAAGGTGCTTTATTTCCCTTTTTTTGACAGAAAGCCAAGACATTTAGCTTTTCTTTTTAGTTTAGATACTTACTGGAGCTTCAAGGATGTAACCACAGTCTTTCTAAGCAATTACAATATCCACAGATGATACAGCTAAGTTTTGGTGGTTTTTTTTGTTTTTTTTTGTTTTGTTTTGGTTTTTTTGTTTGTTTGTTTTGGTTTTGTTTTGGGTTTTTTGTTTGTTTGGTTGGTTGGTTGGTTTTTTTGGGGGTTTTTTGTTTTGTTTTTTTGGGTTGTTTTTGTTTTTGTTTTTGTTTTTTTGTTTGGTTTTTTGGTGGTTTGTTTTTTGTTTTTTTTTTTTTTTTTCCCAAAAGGATTTTTCGGCATTTCAAGCCTAGGAGATGGTCTATTTGTTTGTCTTTCCCTTCTGTAGTTACCAGATATATAAGCAGTTTCAACTAGATGAGAAACATTCTCATACCTAGAGCTTGCTTTTAACATCTCATTCTTTAAAATAGGTTGTCTTAAAATACTGCTGCTAATTTCTGCTTGTTCCCCTTATGCAGCAGAAAATACAGCCTTATGCAAGCAACAAGTAACTCTAGAAAATTAAAAAATACTGGGAAAATAATAAAGACTTGATAATTTAGGATATATGGCAGCACTTTACAATATGAAAAAAAAAATAATTGCATGCACATGCAGCCTCCAGAAGTACCTCTTAACCTTCCTGCAGCAACTACTTGCAGTTTCCTGCCATGAGAGAGGTTGGTTTAAGGTAGTGTCTGTTGTGGGGTAAGTGCTCAGCCAGTCAGGTATTGCAGCTCAACTGAAACAGCTTAATTTACTCAATTGCAGTAATCACTTATTTAATTGACCATTCCCCAGTGTGGAAGGGAATTTTAAGAACAGCTGTGTATGTATTAATTGGCATTGTAGTCCTTTTGATACTTGTGCTGTGTCTTCTTTGGTGCATTCGACAATCCATGGACAGAGCTGTCAAAGAGGTGGTTTTGGTTAAAACAGGAGGGGGAGATGTTGGAGTCCAGAGAAAAATGGTATTTCATTTGAAGAAATGAAATAAAGGATATTTCGTTTGAGGAAAATCCCTCAAGTTGCCCTGGGGGCTTCCAGACCCTTGCTGGGACCCCATGAAATCATTGCCTTTGACCTTAGTCTGTGGGAAAAACTTCCAACACTTATAGATGAAATGATAACAACAAAAAATTAAATTAGATAGTGGTTTACTTTGTCACAGGGTGAAAATTTGTAGTTATGGGTTTTTAGAATGGAGCTAGATAGAAGCAAGATGGAGAATTTTGGGCAGTGTCTTAAGTTCTTCTTCGACTCCATCTTCTGCTGTGATGGTGGCACAAAGACGTAGGTAAAATGTAGGTGATGTAGAAAATTATGTCTCTAGAATTGGTAGTAATTATTGGTACAAAACCGTAAATATAGTACATTTTAAGAGTTAATTGGACTGGAAACCTTTAAAAGACCTTGAACACCAGGTCTCATGTTCTTGGTGGTGTCTTCCAGCACACTAAGCCTGGTGTAGGGCGGTGTGCAGACTTTGAGATAAGAAAATTTAATAAACACCTTTTAGGACCGAAGCTGCAAGTTCCACTGATCTTTTAAACCCTGGCACAGGACTTTGAAAGGAAAAAGCCCCTAATTAGGGGCATCCCAGGAATCAAAACACAAGACACTTACTTATATTTCAGTGATATGAAATAGGAAAATTGTGTCTCTGATGAAAAAAATATAGCTTGTAACTGTTTCTACTCCAAGCTCTCACACTTTAGAAAATGAGCAAAGCCTTATTCTCCTAAGGAGAGACTGTTTGGTCAGCAGATGCTCCACAAAGTGGAAGATGGACAATATTGGGTGTAAGGCCATGTGTTGTTACAGCAATGATCTTGTTACTGCAGAACTTTATGCACTCTGCATTCTCTTCTCATTATAATCTTTATCTTATTCAACTATAAACTCATTAGGGTCCATCAGTGTGACAAGCTGTCTGGTTTGCATCTCTCAGCTATTTGGATATTTCCTAATAATCATCTTTTTGTATTTCATATCCAAAAGTCAACATAAATAATGTATGACTTCAGCCATCTTGAATGCCACAGTAATTTGGCCATTGGCAATGTGTGACAGTCTGAATTCTGATCAACTGGCTGAAAAAACAAACCTCTTAAATGCATTTTTCTAAATATTGCTAATCTACACTTTCAGTTAAATCACATGCAACTAAAATTGTGTCTTAATTTGAATAATATGACTGTAATGCCTTGCTCTTTATAGTTTCATGAACTTCATAAAACTGAATTCAAAACTGCATAATTGTGTATTTTCACAAATGATGATGATGGTCTTATTTCTATATTTCTCCTGGGAATTCACCAGTTTTTTCAGCTCCTAAAAGGGATCTGTAGAGAAAAAAACACTGTTTTCTGTTTGCACTGAGATTTTTAAGACTGTTCTAGAAAGCTGGCCTAGTGGAAGGTGTGCCTGCCCACATCAACGGGCTTGGAACTAGATGATTTTTAAGGTCCCTTCTGACCCAAAGTGCTCTATGATTCTATGAAATTGCAACAGCTGAAAACATTTTGAAAACACCATAAATGCCAATTATCTTCCATGTTTTCCTATTTATTTTTTTTTTCTTGTTAACTGAGAGACATGCTAGACTCTATATTTTAAGGTATGAAAATACAGCTGTGTACCTTGGTAAAGTGCATCTTAAGATCCACAGCTGGGAAATGTTATGAAAGAAATATTGCCTAATTCCAACAGTTTTGTTAAAGTAGAAAACAAAAAAACATTCTCTAGAAGATATTTGAAATTATCATCTGTAAATTTTGATAGAAAACAAATGAACTGAATGATGGAAGCAGGGGAAAACCAACATTTTAAGAACGAAGGTTCATAATTGTTTCTAAACTGCAATTTAGTAATTAGGTAGCAGTACAGCTGCATTAATAGAATTAAAAATATATATTAAATGCCTAATTAACTTGAGAAAAGCAATTTAGTTTGGTTTATAATCAAAATCCCTTTTCAGCAATCAAAGATTATTTTTGGTATAATTATTTTTGCTTAAGCATCATTTGAATTGCTGAGGTAGAATTGCTAATTATCTAATTTGATATTGATTACATTGCTGTATTTTTTTTTACTTAAATATAAGCAATGTCTGGTTAGTGGTGGTAGTGACAATTGATGCACTATTACTCTTGTTCAAATGTTTTCATACAAACACAAATAATACAAATACAATAATACAAATACAAATATAAAATACTGAGATAGTTTTTTGCATGTCAGTACCCTTCCTGTAAGCTAGTTGACTAAGAAGCTTTAGTAACCTGTAGATGTTGATTGGTCTTTGTGTCTCCTGTATCAGACAGGGGATTTTAAAGTTTAGTTTTAGGCAATCATTTTCTCAGTTTCGTTATAATGTCTCAAGAAGATATTTTATGTATTTTTTGACTGAAGCAGCAGGATCTAGATACAGTCTCTTGATATTTGTAATAGAACAAGAAATTAAGTGACATTTTCTTAGAAATAAATCACGTCCAAATTAAACAGAATGTTGCATTTCCTGCTTTTAAAGCCCTTGGTTACTGAGCTGTAACAGTTCAATTTGCTAAGAGGATCCACCACTGGTCATAAAAAAAAAAAACAATTCCTGCATACCAGACTCAGTGAAAGTGTCTGATCCTTAGTTTTTTCTCCCTAAGGACTAAACACAGTTTGAAGAGCTTCAAAGTGTGCAAAACAGTGCAGAAGATTTCTGTGAACAAATAGAACAGCTGCCTTCTGTGTTCTCTCCTAGTTCTGCTCATGCAGTTTAGGAACAGCAGTGCCCAAACAGGCTGATGTATTGTCCTGGCAATTTCAGTAGCACTTTGGCATACATGGCACATTTGTGTAGACTAATCACTTCTGCCCATCAGACATTCCAGACAGTGAGTCTTTACAGGAGGGCTGATGCAGCATCACGCTTTTGAGGTCTTTGGCTATTTTAGGTGCAGTGAAATACTACACAGCAGTATCAGAAGGATGAAAAACACAAGAGAAAGACAGCAAATTCAATAATCTCTGTAATCTTACCATGATCAAATTCCTATCACTCAGTTCAGGAAATGCAGTGGTTCACATGCTAAAGACCCTTGTGATAACTTCTCTTTTGTTAATAACAAACTGGAATTTCACCTAGAGTCAGAAAAGATAGTTTGTGAGACATACTTCAGCCCAAGAGTCGTACAAAAGGGTGCATCTGGTACTACAGATTGTTGATGAAATCACTGACTTTTGAAAAGGAAACATGAGCTGTGGTCATGTTTTTTATCCAATTACTTACTAATGTGAAATATATAAAAGGCCTGAAACAAGGTGCTAGATAGCAGGACAGGTATTCCTTTAGCTCCCTTTCTTGTCAAACGCTATCTTGTCAATGAGGAGTTGAAGGTGAAATGCCCTGTAACGAAAATTGAAAGCAAGACTCCAGCTCTGTGGGGAGCTTCAATCAATTGACAAAAAGAGCATCATATTCAGACCTCAAGAAAATGTTCCAACTGTTGCTTCTGTGTTTTGTGCTAGGTTTGGTAGTGTCAGCACTTAAAGAACATTCTGCACACAACTAAAGCATTAGGCCTTTCATAGAAATTCCTCTTGTGGCCCATAACAGAGCTGTGAAACAGAATCACTAAAAAAACCCTGAAATACATACTGCAAACAAAATAGCAGAATTTTAAATCCACTCCAAATTTCTGGGTTCTCTGCTCTGATTTTGTATTGCAATCAATATACAACATCTTGTGCCTCTCTGGACCATAAACCTGGCTGCATGATAGACAGGTTCAAGATCCACAGTCAGATTAATATCCAAACTCATCCTTAATATATCATCCAACAACATCAAAGACAGGGATATGGTTGTTGCAGCCAAGAAAAAGAATGTTTCTGCCCCCGATAATAAAGGAGAGAGATTGTCAAACCATGGTACTTCAGCAGAATGATGTCTGTGGAAGACAAGGTAAAGACTCAAAGACCTATTTTTTATTTTGCAAACACACACACAAAAAAAAATCCACCAAAATACAAGACAAAGCCAAGATGAAAAAGGCACTCAGAGTTCAACAGGAAACCTTTTAGCGGCTCTTGAGCCAGTCAATATTCCTATGCTACACGTTTTCTTTTGCATCCCATGTGTACTAATGACAGATTAACGAGCCACATAGGTAGAAGTGGGAGTTTGAAAGCCAGTTAGATGCTGTGAATTTTCCCAAACGTGTCAAAAAAAGAAAAGTGACTGTGCTAAATAACTCAGTGCCGGTACACTGGAGAAAATAAGTGCTTAATAAAATTCAGTGCTTTTATTTGCTTTCTTGAGGCACGGTGATGTGGCTGCTCCACACTGAGAATCATAGAAGTACACATACAACACAAACAGGAGTATATAAATCTTCAAAATCAGTATTTCATTTAAAATTAAACTTCCAGTCGTCTGCTTGAGAAAGAACTTTGATTCATATGCCATACTTATATGAGTGCCAGAGGGCTTTTCTCATTACTTTTTGTTAGAGCAATGTTTTGAAGACATGGATGGAACTTTCATGGATAGGTCCTTTTAACAGTTATATCTATGTAGAAAATTGTAGAAAACTGAAAATAAGTATCCATCTAAAGAGGATACTTCTAGATAAGCATCACAAGTCCCTGCTTCTCTAGTATTCATCCCTGGAAAGAAATTTTGTGAATCAAATGCTTTGGCTTTATGTTTGACCTGCAGTATTCCCTGGCTCACTGACAGTAACCCTGCAGAGATAGAAAAGGAAAGATGTGCAAATACTATTTGGCAGCCCATTTCTAAGTTAATGTCAATTTTAGTTTTGGCCTGAAGTGCAAATGTGAAACTGCCAAGAGATTTTGGTTGAAGATGCAGGAAGAAAAAATTATTTCAGATTTTGGGAAATGGTAGACTTCTAACATTGTCTTTGGAAAAATAAAACAAAATCTTGTCTGAAGCCCCTGAAATAATTTTGTAGGAGCACTTTATTGATATCTGTTCCTATGTCTGTTCAGCACAGATAGCTGTATTTACCAGAGGAAAATTTTCTGTTACTTGGATGGGGACTGATTCCAGTTCAGTGACATTAAACACTGTAGAAAAACTAACTGTTATGGTTCAACTCTCCAAAAGTAACACATAGGTGGACATTTCCTATTGATCCTCATAGCACTCCAAGTTCCCATAACACTGTCCTTTTGAAAGACAGAACAAAAGGTACTTGAAAGACAGAAAAGTCAAACCACGCACTCTCCACATAAAGGTGAACAGACTAACCCATTACCCAGACAGTACAATTTAGCCATGGTTCCTACTTTTAAGTGCCACCTGATTGTAGAAATCATTAGCAAATTTGGGGGAACTATGAAAATAACAACATGGACACCTCTTCAATATTAACAAATTATGGGATGGACATGTTCCAAAGGTAGCCTTGAACTTCTGCAGGATGAATTCGAGGAGGAGATATGAGCTCCCAAACTGCAGTTTTAATTACCAGGAAACCAAAGTTGTACATCAGATGTGGGATTTTTCTCCCTAAATCAAAAGGACAGCAGCAGAACGATCAGTTTTGTGCAAGATGAGGAAAGGACCTTCCCTGTGGAATGGATGATATAAGAATGCATTTGAAAATAACCATGACAGCAGCAGAAAAAAAACACATATCTTTGAGCCTGCAGCTTCCTGTATCGACTTAGTGAAAGGTGAAAAGGAGGCACACAGAACATTTCCAACAAGCTGTCCATATATTTTTCAGATGATGCCATCTTTGGTATTGACTCAATGCTGTGAGTGTGCTGACCTTCCACAAGGAGAAAAAAAGAGTATGTCATTTATAATGACTATTGACTTTTTTTACTTCAGGAAGTGTCCTCACTTATGATCTCATTTAACTGAGTCACTATTTTAAAACAAAGTTCTTAGATCAGAAGTTTGATTTTTTCATTATTTAGAAATAAAAAAATCTACCTTTCCGAGGCCAATTTGTAATAAAACAAGCAATAGATTTATGGTTTATGCCTAATATGTCTTAATGTTAGGAAGGATAGAGGGATAAAACAGTCTTAAAAACAAACAGTAAGTATGAGCTTAAAACTAATAAAAGGAAATATAAGGTGAGCCAACCACTGTAAATATCACACATATTTATCTGCAAAGCTCTGCTATTGTACACTGTCTGAATGGTACCAAACAAATAAAATGAAGTAATCTTGATGGTCAGTGGTCCCTATGGTGAAGAAATATCACTTATTATTGAAAGAAAAACCATTATTGCATTCATATCGACCCCTCCCTGAAATAAATGCTCTTGAATGGAAATTTTCTTGGTTTCACTTTGAATTTTCTTCTTCCAGGTTATACCAAATGCATCCACATTTTCAAAGGCAATTCAGTGATGTCTGATTTGCTTTCCATTTGAAAAATGGCATAATCTCTTATTAAAAAAATCTTATAATAGTTAAGGATTTTAAAATTTTCCAGTTTAAAGTTTGAAAGGCATTATGCAGGCACTTTCTGTAGATAGGAAAGCTCTTCAGCCAGGATGACCAGCTTAGAAAGGTACTACACCCTCCTGAGCTCACCTGCCTTCATCCCAATTAAGTGGAGAAACACTTCCCATAATGTTAGAAGCATTTTGGTGATGGTCACATATGACATTAACATGTTGTTAGGAACACCTTACAAGAAAGTATACAAGATTTGAACCTCGAGTACTGTGTTCAGTTTTGGGTACCTCACTTCAAAAAGGACGTGTAAAGGCTGGAGTGTGTCTAGAGAAGGGCAACAAAGCTAGGAAAGGGTCTAGAAAACATGTAGGAAGAGTTGAGGGATCTGGGGTTTAGTCTGGAGAAGAGGATTCTCATGGGGACTACATTGCTCTCTACAACTACCTGAAAGAAGGCTGTAGTGAGGTGGGGTCAACCTCTTCTGCCACATGTGAAGTGAAAGGACAAGTGGAAATGGCCTTAAATTATAAGTGCAGAGGTTCAGATTAGATACTAAGAAAATAAATCACAGAAAGAGTGGTTAGGCACTGGAATCAGCTGCCCAGAGAGCTGATGAAGTCACAATCTCCGGAAATGTTGAAGAGGTGTCAGGGTGGGGCATTTGGGGATGTTTTAGGGGTGATTATGGTGGTGCTGGGTTGATAGTTGGACTAGATGACCTTGAAGGCCTCTTCCAAACTTAATGATTCTCTGATTGTGTTATTCTGTGTTTTGTTTTTTGATCACTGCTGTAGAGTCTTGAATACACCAATTTTTGTGTTCAGACTTGATCTCTGTCACCCAGCACCTTAGTAGAGTGCAGCAGGGCCTCTGTGCCTGTTTTCACATCATCCACCTGGCTCACCACTGTATTTTCACAGACTTTTCATTGATTAGATGATCTTGAAGGTGTCTTCCTTGATGATTCTGTGATTCTGTAAAGATGATTAAAATATGCCTGTCCAGAAGGAAGTATCAAAATGCTTACCCACTCAGGAGTATACAAATAATTCTCATCCAGTAATTACTTTAAAATTAAGAAAATATGTTCCATTTCTGAGCCTCAGGCTAAGTTTACTTATTCATTGTCTGAGACTGAATCGGAAGAAGCCTCCAACATTGATACAGACGTTTAAAATATTTTGCTAGAGGCTAAATTTTAAATAACTGACTTACTAATTAGTAACATCAAAGCGTGGAACTCTGCATCACCTTTTGTAGCCACCTACTGCCATAAATAAAACTTCTCACATGCTGTGGCAGTGTCTTAGTGCCGAGTCGCTCTTGATCACTTTTTGAGTGAAGGCAAAGGACAGTTTTCAAAGCTGAAATTCTGAGTAAAAGGATGCAGCAGATGTAGTCCTCAGATTGTCCTAGTCCTCATGATTAAATGACTGTCTTCTTTCACTAGGCTAGCATGAGAAAATGTTATTCTGCTCCAACCCGAGTTCTTGGCAACATATGGAAATTCTCTTAAGGAAAAAGAGGTGAATATACAATTTCTGGCACCATCTTCTCAAGCACCTTCTGTCGTCACCTCATCTCACCTCCTTTCTAGGATTTTTTTTTTGTTCTCCCTGCCTCCGTTTATCTTTACTTTTGTCATAAGTGATTTCTCTTGGAAGACTGTGTTTCACTTCTCTGCTCTGCCAAGTCTTTTTGCTAAAGCAAACAGAAAAAAAAATAATCATTAAGAAGTCAGGGTGAAGCAAAGCAAAACAAATAATCTATAGTCAGTGCATCAGCATGTCTGAAAAATAGGAATGACTCCACATTTTTTAATTCCTAGTAGGCTGTTCGATCTGCAGTGTTTCTATGCTACACAGACAATATAGAATCTCCCTGCTCTGGGTCTCTCAACTTTTTCATTCTTTCTACCAGGGACAGAAGAAACCTAGAGGAGGCAGACAACACTCTATTTCTTGGGATTTCTTTGGCAATTCAAAAGTCTGTTTGCCAGACTTTACTTAAAGGCCTTCAATCCACTAAGTTGTGCTTTGCATTACTGGAAGGCAAAGAAAAGATTGTCACTCAAATGACCCCTACACCACACAGGCATAGCATCTTCTAGTTACAAGAAAACAGCATTATTTTAGTTCAATTAATAAAAAAAAAAAGAAATAAAAATAAAAAATAAAAATAAAAAGAACAAGGCAGATGCTTGAAGTTCAGGCCCTGAAAACACCACTACTAAAAAAGGGTTCAAGTCTATCTATATCTTTTGCTGAATTCAAGTGATGCATAAAATTCAAATAACCAATTAGCATAACTAAATATTCCAAGGATATTCAATGCCCCTACTAACTTGGCATTTGAGTATCTATGTATTCTTAAATCTTATGTAGATCTTAAATTTCTTTCCAGTAGCACTGTCAAACAGCAAGGTATTATTAATTCCACACATGGAAACTGCAGCACAGAGTGCTGAGACGGTGTTTGTCCATGCATTGACATCCAAGCATGGCAAGATCCATGGGTAATTAGGACACATGCCCCATAAAAGTGTCATGAAATTTCCTGGGTTCAAATTCACCTCTCTGCCAGTCTCCAAACATCAGCTCAGGTAGAGCCAGTGCAGCATTTCTGTGAGGTCTTGTTCTGCATGGGTTTAGTGGCACTGCAAAATTTACACAAAAATAGGGAAGTGAACTGGGGCTGCGAAAATAAAAGAGTCAATAAATACCCTCGGTGTCAGGCCATCCTTCTTTTTTAGGTGTTGGATTATGTCAAGGACATATAATAAAAAGCAGATGCTTTGGAGCTGATCTTTGGGCTCATCACTACTTAAAAAGAATAGGAATGACACAGCAGGTGTACTTTACAGAAATGCTTCCTCCTTTATAACACTAACATAGAAATAGCATAAAACTTTAAATAGAATTTCTCAGTTAACCCTTGTTCTACGTAATCCCCAAGTCATTTATACTAATGAAAATAAAAATAAAAATGGACCAGAGTAATAACATTGTGTACCCACTTTACAACAGTGTGACTGAAAAAACGAGACAGGAGGAGAAAGCAAATTAGACCCCCTGTGTGTGCTATATTGTTTTCTATATTTGAATGCTAATGGCTTTCACATTTATTCAGTTCACAATGAGCAGGCACATAAAATACCCCATCAGGCCTACACAGTCACTTATATTCCAAAAATGGTCTGTAGACGTTGTCAGTGAAATTTGGGCCACATCATTTTATTGATTTTCCAGCAGTCTAGCAAAATCAATGGACAACTCTGCTTAGCAATCAATGGTATTATCTGACCATTAGTTGGTATAAGAAGAGAGATCCAAACGTCTGATGGACATAGCTAATAGCACACACAACTCTTTAAAGCTGTGCAGATGAAGCCAAATAACTGATGGCAACTTTTTCTCATATGGAAAAACTGCTAATAGAAAAGAAAATAACAGCAGAAAAAGTTGTTGCTGTCACATAATTTCTTAAAAAAGGCATATGACCAGAAAACAAGCTGTTAGGGCTCTTGGTAAAGAGCACTCATTCCCCAAAATAGGAGGGACATGGAGCTGTTGAAATGAGTCCAGAGGAGGGTCATGAAGATGATCAGAGGGCTGGAGTACCTTGCCCATGAGGACAGGCTGAGAGATTTGCAGCTGTTCAGCCTGGAAAAGGCTCCAGGGAGAGCTAGTAGCAGCTTCTGGTACCTAAAGGTGGCTACAAGAGGGATGAATGGGGAATTTTTACAAAGTCATGGAGTGGTAGGAAAAGGGGTAACTACTTTAAATGGAAAGAGAGTAGGTTTAGATTAGATATTAGGAAGAAATTCTTCAAAATGAGAGTGGTGAAATGATTATATAAGTTGCCCAGACTTGTGGATGCTCCATCCCTAGAAGTGTTCAAGGCCAGGTTGAATGGGGCTCTGAGCAACCTGGTCTAATAGAAGGTGTCCCTGTCCATGACAGGGGGGTTGGAATTGGGTGATCTTTAAGGTCTCTTTCAATCCAAACCACTCTATAATTCTATGGTATTAAACAATCACACCAAAATCTGCAGCATTTCAGATTAGTAGCTGCTGTTGAAAATCTTACCCATTCCTATCAGCACCAGGAATCTGTGGGCAAAACCTTGAACACACCCATTAAGCCCCAAATCTTGGCAATTAATTTTGGGCACTTTTTAATTCCAGTTAGTACTAAGGAGAAGAGCTAACAGGGTTCAATGACCTTTAAACCAGAGCAGATACACCAGATGGACTTTGAAGTCACACCTCATATTGTCAAATGTATGTGTTTTCAGGACTTGTGATATTTTTAGCCATGCTGCTTCCCTTGATCTGAGTTTTGAACTGTTCAGACACATTTGATCAAACTATCAAAGAAAGACTGCATATGTGTGCTACAGTGACTTCAAGTAGAAACACAGATAATTCCATTTGCCTCAATGATAGAGACTTCCTGCACAGCATCTCAGATTGAATGCTGAGTAGGACAAGACAATACAAGGCAATGTCTAAACCAGTTAGATACGTGGTGAAACTAAAGCAATATGTTTCAAGCTATCTCAGTAGACTTTATTTTATATTCTATTAATTTCTACATGGGTATGGCTGGGTGTCACTACAACACAAGTATCAGTGTCCATGTCAGTGTAGCTGCTCTTTAGAACAGAATTTTCCTTAATGCCTTTAGGGGTTTTATTCATTAATGGTATTTACTGGAATGCCAACATCTTTGGGTACCCCTAGTCCCAACAAAATTTTGAAATGGGGGGCTTGGCTAAATGGAACCAGACAATGAGCTGATATGATAATTGGTGACATGAGGTGGGAGAGCTGTAAGACTCAACCTTGGTTTACCCCCAAACATTCAGCAGTACACTGAAGAAAATTTAAAACCCTTTTTGGGGAACTGTATTTCTGCCTTTAGCCCTGCACTGATCCATTAACTACTGATAGTCCAAAGAGCTGAAAAATATTGCAGTATTGAAAATATAGCAGAATTCATAAATTAGATCTCTCCCAGTCAGCCCACAATGAGGGGAAAAAAAAACAAACAAAACCCACCAACAACCCCCTCCCCAAAAAACCCCCATAAAACACCAACCCCCCCCCCCAAAAAAACCTCCACCTTCAAGTGATCTGTATCTCATCTTGTACAACAGATAACAAAATGATAGCAACATTTAAATAAATACTCATACATATTCATTTGTTATGAGTAGCAGTTTAGCAAACAAGTAATACCAGGGAGATCAGGAACAAATTCTGGGTTTATTTGATTTCTATCTGCTTGAAGAGTCCTATGTGTACTGGTCTGAAGGTGTGCTACTTTGAATCTTGCTTTATATGCATAATTATCTACTCACTTGGATCTAGGCCTCCAAGGTAAAGGCCCTAACATTCTCCGTCTTTGCTCCAATGAATAATTATTTCCCTAATAATAATTATATTACGCAAAGTGGAGAAGTTTTTTCTGAAATTAAATGTTACATCTCCGTTTGGTCAAAAGTGCAAAAGATAAAAAGGGTAAAAGAAAAAAAAGTCTTTTAGATATGAAATCTCCTTTTCTACAGTTTAATTTTCCTGGCATATGCATACAGTCATTTAAGTGCTCAGCTATGTCTGGGACACAAACAGAATGTTTAGCTTTCATCTCCATTGAAAATTTATAACTTTTTCCATTCATATACCTATATTTAATATTCAGTCTTTTCCCCAAATGAATAAATATCACTTGATATATGTGAATAAATGGCAGGTATGTTCTGCTCATTAACTGAATTGTGCTTGTTAGAGACAAGCTAATGAATCTGTCTGAGGACTGTGTCTGCTCAGGATCTCATCAATTTTTTTTGCATAAAAGACCAGTGTAGGGGTTTCATTAACGTCTCTTTAACTGCTTTTCAATTAGCAATTATGGCACTTTCCTATGATTTTTCAAAAGTTAATACACAAATAATACAAAATGTTTTTAGTAAAGAGTAACAGTGCTTCAGAAAGAAAATCCCCTTGTGCTATAAATATGGTCCTGAGAAATAATTGCCAGCTGGCTTTTTTAATGCTTATTTTCTACAAGAGAGATGATGACAGCTACATTTATTGCAAGGAGACTGAATAAGTACAGAACTCTTCTGGGACTTTTCCTTTCAAACTCCCTTTTCATGCTTGTATTTTTCCTACACCCTTTTGGAGTCCATCAGACCACCACAGACAATTATTAATGGATATGATGTACTTTGCTCACTGAGGAGACTTCTAATGCCTGCTACAGATTTGTAAAGCCAATCTGCTGTATGTGAAAGGTGAGGGAATATAGCTTTAACCATGACTCAGTTAGCCCTTCTTTGAATTAGTGTGCTCATGAGAGCTGAAAATTAACACAAACACATGTGCAGAACCTCCTCTGAACATGTGAGCAAGCTTGGCAACTGGTAATTTTAGTCTCTGAAACACAGGGTTGATGGCCTTTACATAATTGGCCCCATGAGACAAACTGCAAAATGTAGCTTGAGGCTCTTCCTCTGGGATTAAAGAAAAACATCCACCCTATGGATTTATCCATAGTAAAAAAAAAAAAAAAAAAGAAAAAAAAAGTATATCCAAGTCCAGACTAATTCTTTGCTAATTTAGTTTTCTGAAAAAATTCAAAAATTTTGGGAATAAATAAAGGAAAAAATAGCCGCACTGATGAATTTCAGGAATATTTCAACTTATTTTAGGTAGAGTTTCGAATAATCTGATACACAAAGAGACTAGTCTGACGTCTTGGATTTGCCTCAATGATTTCATTAGTTCCTTCATGTTCACCAGTACATAACCAGAGCTACAGCAAGGGAAGGAGGTCCCATTTAAACCCACCTTGATGGGACATCTTTACCAGTAAAGCAATAGGAAGAGGCCACGAGTGTGCAACAAGCTTTTGACTGCTAAAAACCCACCACTGTTGAGGAGTGACACAGTCAATGGCATTAACCTTACAGTGTTCCTAAAAATTACTGTGGAAGAAAATGCCATGATCAAAGAACGCAAGAGAATTCTGCCTTATAGGCACTGGGCATATTGTGCTACTTTCCAAGAAGTTGACAGATAGGATGAGCCTGCTGCTTTATTACAACTATTTAAATTAAATGTTAAAGAAAGCAAAAGTTGTAGGAGAGAGAGACACCTTCATTCCAATTGGAGGAAGATGAACCACTGGTGCAACAGACAACAATGTCTATTAGGTATAATGTCTATTATCTGTTAGTGTTAGTTACACTCCTATCTTCTGCTGAAGAGATTCAAATTCATGCAATTTGCATCCCTCAAGATGCCTTAGGTACCATATGGCTTCAGTGCCTCCCTTTCCACCTCTCCTGCAGAAATTTGACCTACTGACTAACAAAGGATTCATGGGAACAGAAACAAAACAAAACAATAAAAAAAGAAAAAAAAAAAAAAAGGGAAAAAAAACCCTCACCCTGCAGAGATGCCTTAATGTAGTCTTTAGGTCAGCAGGAGAGTCCTGAGCTCTGGTAAATGTTCCCATCACTGTTTATACATTTTATATTAGGCAGTCACTGGTAAAAGTAAAAATATTTCTGAGAGCAGGGATCTGGAATTCAGGCTTTATGTCACCTCCTTGATGAATATCTTAGCAACTAGGCTGGTTTATTTTTAAAATTATTCCGATCCCTGACTTAGCTGGAGCAGAATAGTTTGTGTACAATGTACTCCTGCAATGTTCTCCTGGCTAAACAACAGTAATGAGTCTTTAGTCATTAATCAAATTACTCATTTCATATCATGAGATATTAACTTTGTCAGTTCACTTTTCAACCTTCTTTCTCTTGCAGGGAAGTAACCAATATCAAAGCTCCTTTTAAAGTCCCAGACATTTCTTGGAACACCACAGGTACTATAATAGGAAGAGCTACCTAACTGTTTTAATGATTGTTATAGCAAGTTACTGAAGTGAAGGGTTGCTAAACTGTTAAGTTAAGGAAGAAGGAGACATATACTATTAGGGAAAAAAAATATTCAAAACATTGGCAACCTTATGAAGAAAAATCCACCAGTTCTCCGTGAGTCCATTAAGACGATGGAATCAGCTATGTGCACTTTTGTGTATGCCTTTCATTCTGCTTAAATATTCTTCTCAACATGTCCTTGCATTCAAGCTAAAATGAAAAATTTTTACAGGCAATCTCATTCTATCTGCCAAATGACAGATCACTGAAAAGATGTTCTGATACAGAGTGGCCTCCTTCACCTACCTCTTCTCTCCAGTCCACTTAAGAAATTATGTTCTTCTCCCTGAAATGCCCTTCTTTTAATACCTTTCCTTTTATTTTCTGTAATGTTCCTCCTTTGTTCATCTGTGGTGTTTCTGAATGCTAATGAGTCCACTTCTGATTTAGCATTTTGTGAGGTCAGTTTGTGAGGAGACTAGAGCAGACATTGTGTTTTGAATCCCAGATTAATTAAAGAAATCCTGAACAAGGACTCAAGGTCGTTTATTGGGGTAGAGAAAGAAAAGAAAATATTGGTTCAAAACCTTATAACCAGCAAATGAAATTAGGGTGAAGGTGTCAAAAATGTTGCAGACAGCTCAGAGATCCTACATCTTAGGAAGACTAATGGCAGTGTTCATTAGTGCTTGCAATACACAGATGGCGGTGATAGGGGAGTACTTAGGAGCAGATATTTCAAAACATGTTGCCCAAATGGATGCTGGTTCAGAAGGACAACCAATTTCTGCATTTAATTAAACTTTTTTTTTTCTCTCTCAGTATGTTAATACCTAAAGAAGCCAACACTTCAGCATAGGAATAATATTACCAAAAAATGGAGTACCCCTAATAGTCATGTACATGTAAAAGTGGACCTTTCTGCATGCACAACGAAATCTCTGTGTCTTGACCAAACTGGGTGGTAAGAAAGGAAAGCATCTGCTTTTGTTCATCTGGTAGTTCCATGGCTGTAGATTAATTGCCTGCAGATTACAAGGCAGAGAGAAGCAGAAAATAACTTTAAGGTCTAGAGAGGTTGAAACACCTCCTCTAAAAAGACTTTTTGTTCAGTTGCAACTTTAGAGGCTTTAGAGTTCTGTTTTGCATACTTATTTACTGTGTTCTGGTGAGAATGGCCCCACACTTTAAGTAGCATGGCTTGAAAGGTAAATTATTTGTCTTCTTTACAAGTGGATAAAAAGAGGTATGTTCATATAGTGAATATAATTCTATCACAGTCAACAAAAAAATACACCTGAAATACTCCAAACCAACCATCCAATAAAATAAAATTCTCCCAAACCCCTTTAGAAAGAGCTAAAAAAAAGAGGTTTTGGTTAAAGCTTTAACTATATCTTTAAGTTTTGAAAAACAGTAAATCTGTTTTCAAGAAGTTTTGATAAGGAATAAATATTTTTTCAAGACTTCTGGCAGCAAAAACTTCTTCTGCAGCCACTGGAGAAAGATTTAGACACAGGTTACCATTTGATCAACTCAGTCCCTCCCTGGAATCCCTCAAAAATGAGGAAACTTCTGTTTCTGTTGTGCCTTTATAGACATCGATCTCTTCAGAGGAAGAGTTGTGCTGGTTGATATTGGTGTTTATGTTGAACAGTTCTCCTTTGGACCTAATCCTGTGTTAAGTTTAGAGCTCCCTAATCTTTTTTTCTACGTTTCAGGAAACAAATGAAGAGAACATAAAGAATTTCCTTAAACCATATCTGATAGCACAGACTTCTTGGAGAATCAGAGTAGTTCCAAGTGCAGCTGCTTTCCTTTCCTTTAAAGGGAAGTTAGGATTGGTAGTCCTCCAAAACAAATTATTGTGTCCAGCCATGAAACAATAAATCCAGCAATCAAGAAGCCCATTCATCAAGCAGAGATCTTAACACGAGTACACTTGTTCCACAGTCTGTATGTGTCCTCCTGCTACAATCAAGGAAAACAAAGAACCAAGCACAGGACACACAAAGCACCATTACACACTGAAGAGATGAACAGGTAATTTCAGATATTGACTGGTGAAAACAGAGCAAAGAGTGGCCCTGCCCAGACAGTCAAGTCTCATGAACAGGAACTTGTGATTTCTGCATGCATTAGCCAGAGCCTTCCCAGAGCCTTCCTCATTTCTGAGTCAAAAAAATCCCTCCAGATCAACTCCTGTCAAACTGAGTTTGCTCCCACTACTGGGGATTGTTGCAGTCATTTTGTGGATTTTATTGATTATTATTGTCATGGCAAATTTACAATAGTCTCCACCACATTCTCCCAAATTACAAGATCTGAGATGGGTCCTGTGAAACAGATAAACAGATCACTTCACTCCAAATTCCAATTGACTAAGAGAAATCAGAAGAATTTAAGTTCAGTCTGACCTGAGATTTTTGCAGCGACAGAGAGAAATAGAGGGCAATCTTCAAGAAAAAAACATACTTATGACAAGTTACACATTTCCTCTGATTAATTTTAAAAGGTTTTGGTTTGAGTATTTTGAAAAGAAATAAGAGACATGGTGAGGAAACATTCTGTTTTATTGGAAAAGACTGTAGTTAATGTATTAATTGCAGAAATTAAAGGTTCATTTCCTTTGTGTGAATGAGGACACTGAAATTCCCAGTCTCTGTGTAACTGGACAAGGGCTCAGGGTGGGCAGGTGCAGCTGCAGCTCTATCAATTCACAGTGGGGATGGAACTCCAGAAAAAAATATTTTCTCATGTTTGTATTCAAAGAAAAAGTCGTGGGGTCATTCTCTTTTGCCTTTTGTCAGCGAATATTTTTTGTATTTTATACCTAGGAGTATTTCAAAGAGACCTGTTTTGCTCTGCTGCACAGCCTGATGAAGGGTGCTTAGGGAACTTGTCTCAGAATTTCATAATGACTGTCTATCTGCTTGGCTCAAACCAAGGCTTCTCAGTGCAGGAACAGTGCTCTAACTACCAGGCAAGAGGTAGAGCTGTCACATCTCCTCTTTAATGAGCATTTAAAATACTCTGTTCTCCGCTTCCAGACAAACAAACTGTCACAGAATGTCATTATAGCAATGTAATGAATGTATTTATATGCCAATGTATATATTCAGAAGCTACCTCTCCTGAAGAAAAAGGCACTAATCTGCAGTTGCTGCCACTTGAGCTGTAAGCACATTTGCATTAACTGTTCTCTTTTTCTCACAGATATGTTAATCTCTTTATAGCACCAAGTGTTGTGCTGAGCAGGGACAGTCATAGAGTCCTGCCAGGTAGTATGTTTTTAGCCTTACCTATTAGCTTAATAAAGCCCCTCTTTACGTACAGCCAATATGTATGAAAAATATTAAAATTCTTGGGATCCCATAATTTTATTCTTCTAAATACTGTGGGAGTAGAGAGAGGCATCTTATGCAAACGATATGTAAGTACAATTAAGTGGCTGCTAGGATATGCATCATATACTTCTTCACAGAAGAATAGGCCCAAGAAAAATCTTGCTGCTCAGTCAGAAGCTGTTCATACACTGTGTTAGCTAGATAAATCTCAGCTCAGATCCCTGTCTCGTTCTTTTCCAATGCAGACTACACATCAACTTTCCAGAAGAAAAAGAGCCTTTTCTGGCAGGTCTGCATGTCATGCTTCAGGGAGTTCCCACCAACCCAGCGACCACAGCTCACAGCTGCTGCTTTTTCCTTTTCAGTTTTCATTTTGACTCGTTTTCAGGGCATTACAAGACTTGCTCATTTTCTTTCAGCAGCTGAACTGCTGTAAATGTTATGAAGAGTTTAATAACGTATGAAGCATTCTCTCAGAAACCACCAGCCAAGCACTGTATATTACAGACCCCCAGTGTTTTCATCTAGAGCACTGAGCAAATGCTCAGGATGACGAAAACTGGACTCACTGGACCTTCCTGTATTTGCTATGCCATGACAGATTGATTTCAGACATTAAATAGCAAGAAAGAAGTCCAAAAAACCCCATGTGAGGTCATATCCTGAGTTTTGCTGCAGCAAATTCACATCAGCTACAGTTTGAAAGATGGAGGAGAAGTAAAAATTGGGAAATAAAACTTGAAGAGCGAACTGCAGTTTTAATTTATTTTTATGCTATCAATTTGTGGCAGAGATCTAAATGATAACATGTAGTTATTTTTCCCTTTCTAGATGCAGTACTGTGAGCAGACTTGTGATGCTGAGGGCACATCAATAGCTTATCATAAATAGCATTTAAGTATTAAGGAATTTGGGATCAAACCTTTGATTCCTGCACCATTTGCACTTCTGCTTACACTTGCTTTTATACTTCACTCTTTGAAACATTGATCCTCCCTTCTTCCAAATTTAGAGTTTCTTTTGATGTTGCTTATTGGTGATTTGGAGATCCAGGTATGCTGAGATGCATGTAAATTTTACTAAAATCAGTGGACCTCTGCATTGTCTTTGAATTGGAATATTTTATATTTCACTTGTGGACACAGCAACATAATTGTTAGCTAATAGCCCATAGCTATTTTTTTGGTTTGCCAGTTCTTTGAGCTTGTCATTAAGAAAGCTTGATTCTCTTAGGAAATAGTCCCAGCAGAGGACCTTTAATCCTCTTTCCCTAAGCAGAGATTATCAGAAATCTCATTGCACTTCCTATCCTGTATGCATAGTTCGGGTCCTAATAATTTAAATATTTATGCAGCTACTGGACAGACAGAATTCATTAAACATAAACCATAAAAATATCCTGTAGGGACTCCAAAAGAGATTTATCTAGTATTGATGTTAGGTTATATTTGGCTGGACTGAAAAAGAAACAAAAAGCTTCAATCAGAACATACCAAGAACTCAATTCTTTGTTGCAGGAAGCTATGCATTCACCTTTTAAAACTCTGATGCTTTACACAACGCTGTACCCACTTCATCTTAAAAATCATTGTCTGAGGTGAAGCAGAATTCTGGAAATTACAGCTGAGAGAGTGAAGAAAGAAGCACTGAATATCATATTTATTAATCATAAGTTGAAAAAAGGGCTGAGAAATGTTGTCTGCTCAAGGAATGTGATGAGATGGGGAGTGAAGTGTCTGTATTCTAAATGTCTGCTTCACCAAAGCTCAGAACTACTCGTGCAAATGTACAGCTGGCATGTGGAGAAAAGAAGAAAATGGGTATTTTTCTATACCAACACACTGAATAAACCCACTCATTCTTCTGACGCAGTGGGAGAGTGGGAGACATTCAGAAGCAAGGTGGACGTGGGACTGTGAACTTGTATTAAAATAGCAGCCATCATTAAGCTTCCCTCATGTTTTCTAATTAACACAATTTAAAAAAAAATAATCAAATGAACCTGTCAATGCTTTGAAGTACCTTATTATTCACAGTGATTTGTTTATGATTTTTTTTTTTCTCTTGAACTAATTTAGAGTAGGCATGCACTGATGAGGCTGCTTTATTGCTTCATTTTCAGTATATCAGTGTTGAATGTGCAATCCCACAGCTGGGTACAATTCTCAGCAGTTCAGTCACATGAACAGAGTTGGGTATATTGAAAGTCAAAACCATTTCTTGGTTTCTTTTTCAATGTGCATATCTCATTAGCCAAAGAGGACTGTTTAGAAGCAATTAATCAGTGAAGTTTACATTACATACACTGCTTATGCTAATTTACAGCAATATATAGATGCTATAATCCAGACAACAAAGGTTTCAGGTCAAAGAATGTATAAAGTACACAGGAGAGCAAGTGAAAATAAACAAGAGAATTTAGTCTGAGACTAAAAATTCAGTAGAGAAAGGTGTGAATTTCATTTTCTGAAAGTTAAAAATTATTTCTGAAATAAATAAATTAGATGGATCTGAAGTAATGACAGGAACTTAGGAGCTTGCACAAAGCTAGGAATTGATAAAAAAATCCTTTACAATTCTAACAGCTCTGATTTTGGTGGTTCCTCTACAGAATTTAACAACCTTTTCCTTAGGGTTGTCAGCATTTTAGTTTTCCATCCTTTTTGCTGATTTATTTTCCAGGCAGTGAACATGAGGCAGAGGAATCAAAAGCTGGGTGCTTATGCTTGGCTTTGCTGACTGCCCCTTAGCACATCCCTTCACCCTTCCCACCTGCTTCCCACCAGGCTTTTCCTGCTGCAGCTGAAAGCTGTCTGGGAGACCAACAAATTCACAGCCTTCACCCCAGGTTTAGCACATTCACATTGGGGGACACAGGAATGACATAATACAAATAAATAATGTCCCTTTCTCCTCAGCCAGCAGAGTCTTATGTTAAAAACCACTGAGAGTCTTCCCCAGGAAGACCATTCATATTAGTTTTTTCTTATTCCTAATTTAAACTAGCTGTATTTCTTTTCATTTTAAGGTACAAAAGAGAAGTGTTATTTCTGTAATGTTTCATGAGTATATAATACCAATAAATGAAACAGATCCACTAAATGCTTTTTTTTGGGGCGTGAGTTGTTTAAAAAAGAAATGCAACTGTACTGGTTGTCCAGTTGCAGTAGGAACTGAAACTGCATCTATCATCAGCACAAAAGGAGACGAAACCTACCTACTACTGTATTCCCCTGAAAGCATGAGTCACAGACCTATTGAGAACAAAATATGGATGTCAGATGGTAGCCCCTCAGGCTGTCTGGCAACCTGCTTGCTGCTCAGAAAGAGGTAGCAGCTGCTTCATACAAGACTAATAAGGATGATAGAAAAGCCTATGCTGGCTTTCACAGATCCACACCTGAAGAAAATAGGCAAGGCAGGCTGTGTTTGAACCTCAGGAAAGAACAAATCCTCGTAAATGGGCTTGGAAGCAAGTATTGGTGGGTAGTCTTCATCCATGGAGAATCAAGAATGATTCAGTCCTCTGATCAATTTTTCTTTTTTTTTAAATTGAACTTTAAATCCTATAAAAAATAAAAAATATTTAATGCTGTTTTACACTGTCCTACATTATATTTGGGTTCTTATACTGGGAATTTAAAATGAGTTAAGAGAATTCAGCTGCCCACTTCTACAATCCCACTCTCCTCAGTAGGCAGCTGGTGCTGGAATGCTGTGAAGAAAGGAGGGTCATATGCAGAAATCCACCAAGATACTCCAGGAACTTCAGAATCAAAAACTGTCAGTTACTGGAGGCAAAAGGTTGGAAGATGGACCAAAAGTTCCCTGTTATTCTAGAACAGAGAGTTCATGGTTTTCTTTGAAGTACTGAAAACAAAAGGGGTTGGAGAGGTTTTTTATTTTAAGGGAAAAAAAAAAAAAAAGAAAAAAAGAGGGGGAAGAGGAGGTTTTCTTGAGCAGATGCTTTCAGTTACTGGATCAGTCAGAAAGAGTGTCTATAGAAGTAAAAGTGAGTGGAGGAGGAGCAAAAGCAACCTGTGGCTTATAAATGGATAACTTTTTAATTAAAACTACAGTTGTGGGAACAGAAAACAATATTTCTAAAAGGTGAACTGATTTCACAAATTAACTTCATTAAAACATAACTGAAAAAAGTCATATAAGTCTGAGATGAGAAATAAACAAAAGCAATCATTGGGTTTTCAATTTTATTTTTATAGTCAAAATGCTTTTCATTACTATACTTTCGTTTTCAAGCCTTCTCTTAAAAAAAAAGAAAAAAATCCCTGTCAAAAGCAATGTTTTGTTTAATCTAGAGTGTTTTTCAAAAAAATCTTCTTGATTCACTAAGAAGCTTAAATGAATCTTGGCTTGCCCCAAAAGGTGCTTTGTTTTTTGTCATTTTCAGAACTTCTAGGCAAAAAAGAATATTTTATTCATACAGCTGTAGTGAGGCAGAGGGGGAGAAGTGGGTTGCTGATTAGAGGAAACACGCTGAAGGTCTCTCTCAAGAGATGCTACAGCCAATGTATTTCAAGGTCTATTATGCCATAGCTGTTTCCTTTGTCCTTCCTTATAAAACAAAAGAATGTGCTCCTCTCACTTATTTTTGCTGCCCCTGCACACAAGACAGCTGATCCTAAACAATGAGAAGCAATAACAGACCCCTGTAAACCAGGCACTGGGTATCTTGGGCCAACCCTGGCAGAAACCTTCAGGTGTGTGCAAATAGAGATTCAAGTAGATTCTTGTGACTGTAGGAAGTTTGTAATTTAACATGCTGGAATAAAAAGAAGGAGTACTAGACCATCATTAAAATGACTGGACATTTCTCAGTCCTTCAGAAACCCAGATGTAAACTGTACCTGGCACAACAACACTTCTGCTCAGGTATTAGTCTGACACCCAGAGATGCTCTTTCTTTGAAGAACATTATTTTCAAATTGAGGTCAGGTCCAAAAGATAAGATTCAATCTAGATTCAAAGAATCAACTTATCATGTTCCTTTCCATGATTTTACTTGCTTTCTATTATTGATGCCAGGTCTCTCAGTAAATTTTAAATCTGCATAAGGAGAGGAATATCTAGAAATAAAAGTTTTAACATTCAAGTAGCCTACTGCAGGCTCCCTCTCCTGACCTCTGGGGAGTTGAAATCCTCCCTTCAGCTTCCAGCCTGTAGGGCAGACACAGTATTATACTTTCTTCCATTTTTTTTCTTTCTGCTTCTCTATTTGGTATTGGAGGTTGTTTGCAGCAGCCAGTATAGAGGAAAATTTTAGACCACCTTCTCCAGAGAGGTCCTTAACTGCCTCAAAAAATGTGACAGCACATGCCTTGTTTAGGCCCAAAACTAGACTTAAGCTCCTTGCAAATGTGTACATATGATAATTTAAATAAAAGCAAACCTCTTGACAGTTCACCCACGGCTGAGAGAATCTGTAGAAATTGTTAAAATAATTTTCTAAATCAAGTTATAAAATATATTCAATGAAACTGTGTCAAAAGCTCATAAAATTAAGGGAGTGTCTTAAATGTCAAAAAGTATTTAAATGTTAATGAATGTCTATTTCACATATAAATGAACAAGACAATTTAGGAAATAAAAATGATCTCCTTCCTCCATGCCCTATTGGTTATGCACCTGTAACACCTCAGTGAATAGGATACCACCCACTTCTTCAATCAGGCTTTTTTACTCATTACAGATATTCTGAGATACCTTTCAAGCATCAACATGTGTATTTCAAATATGCAGGAGCTGTGATGGCTGAAAGGAAATCTTGTTATCCATTCAGACAATGAACAGAGTGCTAAATGCAGCCATTATATTAAATCCTGGAAGAAACTCAGCATTGTCATCCAAGTGATATGGCATACATATCTTTTATAAAAAGCTTTCAACACCCCTCTAAATTAGTTAATTAAGAAGTGAAAAACCTGACCAATTATAGCAATAGCACAAAAGTAAAAATATGTCATCTTTGATTTAAAATATCTGTAAAATATTATTCACATTAATACTCGTTTTAGGAACTTTCATGTTTAAAGGTATCCTGGTTGTCATACCTGAGAAGAGGGTCTTTTCCTTAGAATTCCCTGTCTGGGAAAACTGGAAGACTGGGAAATTCTCCTGAGGTTTTATGAAAGAAAGGATTCATCCAGAAGCTTGTTCCAAAACCATTATTGAAAAGAACTCTACAAACACTACAACTTCCAGTCTCCAAAACACCAGGCTTTTCTGAAAATGACTGTGCATGGATATGCATGTATTTCAATGATAAAGCCATTTTCTCAAAGCCAATTTAGTGTATACATGTCCTTCCAGCCCTAGCTTTGCTCTCAGGCTACACCACATGTGAGCTGGTTTGGAGGGATAAAACAGCTCTACAGATCCCTCCATCTCTCCAACAGACTGCTTGTACTGATAAAAATGGAAAACCCAGGGTCCAGTTCAACACTGAAGCATTACTGTCTTGCAGACCCTCACATTTGTGTTTCTGTGTGGTAAAACATGCAGCACACGGAGCATTTTCTCAGCTGCTGTTGAAGAATGCCCTTCTGCAAAGAGCTGGATGAAGATTGCTGTCAGAGATCTCAATAATATTGACTGTTCTCCCCTTCTCTTTCAGAGATGCATATTGTCTGGGCTCTGAAGTTGCCTTCTCTCATCTCATGGAAAAGCCAGCGCTTCTCTCTCTTGCAAGGAGACAAATTGAAAATTATAAAATCAGAAAGGTGAAACACACGAGTCCTAAGCATTTAAACCTTTAGACAACCACTTAGGTGTATTACATTATACCCAGAAATGTATTGATTCACCTATAACAATAATGTAAATAAACAAATCACAGGCCTTGACTAAAAAACTGGATGCCCATGGAATCCTTACAAATAGAAACACTAAAGTTGATTTTTTTTTTCCTTTTTTTGGAGATTAAAAAGAAATTTAATCTTTTACTCCTCTAAAAGAAAATTCCTTCTGGTTACTGTCAGGTACTTAAGGTACTTAAACTTCCAGCCCATGTAAAATTTATGCTACAGGAGACCTGAATTAAAAAAAAAATCAATATGTAATTCTCAAAAATTACAGCTTCAGATAGGCTAAATATTGACAGGTATCTGTACAGAACTTATGTCTTCATTCCTGATATATAAATTTACACTTCTAATTTTTAACATATTTTTCATTCAACATGCACAAAATTAATAGGGTTCCTTTTCCAACCTTAATTTTATACTTTGAAATAAAGCAAAAGTTGAAATTTTAATACTTCATAGTTTTATAGGATTTTTTTTTTAAAGAAAGTATTTTTATTTCAGTTGGGTGAAATAAAAATATGTCCCAGCATTTCTCAGCAGAGCTGGTGCATCAAAGCTAAGTTACCTAAACCATTTTGTGATTAAACGTGCATTTGACTAGTAGATTCTTTCTTCTCTAAACTTTTTCTGTATTCAAAACAGAGGCAGGCGTTTTGGTTGCTCAATTAATCACAGAATCACAGAATCTGCTGAGTTGGAAGGGACCAACAAGGATCATCTTGTCCAGCTTCTGGGCCTGCAAGCTCCATCCCCAAGAATCCCACCCTGAGCCTGAGATTCCTCCCTGTGGTTGTACTGAGAGGGGGAATTGTGAGAAACCATAAATGTAAGAAGACTTTCAGAAGCTGCGAAAGCAGGCCTCAGAAACAGAAAGAGCAGAGAACTTAGAGCTAGCTGTAGCTACAAAGCCTGAAAGTAGAGAAGATACAATAGTACAGCAAGCAAGGACATCAAAAAATAGTTTGAGTTTTTAGGTTTGGCTAAGATAGACCTTAAGACCGCAGAAAAACATGTCTAACAATATAGAAGGTTTTAAGCTTAATCAGGGAATATTGTGTATTGTAAATAGAAAGCATACATGCAAGCATTGTTTGAAGCTGGTGTGCATGTGCTTTTAGTGATTGGCTAAAACAGTTGTTTGTAAGCTTTAGCAATTTGTTATTAGCTGGAAAATTCTTAAAATGTCCTGTAACAAAGAGATCTTTGGCTGCTGTTGGCAAGATGTGAGCTGTTGCCATCTTTCAATTGTCTCACCCTGTACTGAAACTGATGCTGCATTAAACATCTCCCAGCAGTCCCGTCCCATTTGTGAAAAACACCAACAAACGTCCTGAACTCTGCCAGGCTGGTGCTCTGAACACTCCCCCAGGGAGCCCGTTCTCCCTAAACAACAATTGGTTGAAAAACCTTTTCTGCATATCCAGCCTAAACTTCTGGGCCCTGTGGCCCTTGTTTTGATTATTTTATGATTTGAGGGTACTGTTTTTTAACATAAAGGTATTAATGTATATATTCTGGTGTAGTCTTGTATACAAAGGTCATCTTGTTTAATGCTGGGTCAGCGAAGCAAAGTAACTCATCAGGCATTATGCAGTTCTGATAACTGCTGCAGAGCAATTAAAAACTCCCAGGTAATATCAGAAGGAGCCAAATTTATCAATACAAATCAAATTCTTCAGAAATGTGTGATCAGCCAAAACAGCATCTCTAGTCCACAAGAAAGTTTGGAGGGAGTGGCTTTATGTGGCTTTCATCTTTGATGTCTTGTTCCACTAAAGGCCAGGATTTATGGGATTGTGAAAAAACAAAGCTTTCCTGTGTCGCTCACAAGTGAATTAATTAATTCATTTTCTGTACAGCCAAAATCTTTATTTTTGGCACTCCATGCTGAAAAAAGACCAAATGCAGAACACAAAAACCCATGGAGATCATCAATTGTGAATTTCCAGCCAACAAAACCCACTGTGACAATTGTATCAGACAGCTGGTTTACAATCCTTAACATACCAGCATAAGACAGTACATCATACACAGGAATTATGGCTGCAGGTATCAGTAAGAAGTGAAGTTACTTTTCAGCATTAAGTATGTACACTCTGTCTAGACATCCTCTTCCATTTGTCTAGATGTTTGCCTCCTGTAACAGGTTCTACAATCTACGTACTTGAATATCCTCAATAATATACAAGTTGCATTTAACAGTTAGAACTATAAAAGCAAACTTTTGGAAAAAACTGTTTGTCAAATAATTTTTTTCAGCATCTTAATTTCTGCCATTGTTCTACACTAATTTAAAAAATAATACCTCAGAATTTTACCTTTTTTCTCACCTGCTTCTGAGAAAGAAGCCTGCATTTCTGAATGTTAAAATATACAAAAACCCTCTTTTTATTTCTGAAGCCCAAACATCTGAATCTCAGCAATAATTAATACATGGAAGTGTATATAACACAGAAGATCATTATCACAAGATCTAAAGTGAGTGAACATATGGTGGTAAGTCAAATAGTACAGAAATAGTATAAATAACAAGACCAAGTCATTAGGTAAACAGAGAGGAAAGGAAGGTAACATTGCATAAAACAACTGGTGACAGGATAACATTTGTGAGCTGAGTTTATGTTTAATGATGTTTCTTTTCTATGGGGCAACCCAGGGTAACATATGATGCTGGTGATGTGGACATAATTTGGGTGCACTTTTCTAATTAAGTAAAATGCCCTTCAAAGCAACGGTGAGAAGATCACAAAAGTCAAATGCTGCTCTTTAGATTCAGACCTAGAGCTCAAGACAATCCAAGGCAGAGAGAAGGTTAATGTGTTGTCCTCCCCATCACCTCACCCTTGGATGCTTGCTGTATCCAAGCAAATGGCCCACAGGACTACCAAGAGGCAGCTCATTAAACCATTGCTGTACTCACCAGGACACCCAAGATCACAGAGTCATAGCAGCATGCCGCAGACTGATATTATAATTGACAGAGCTGCCCTAACACAAGTGCATTGCTCCAGGATTCTGGACACATTGGATTTGGAGAACTCAGGAGCTGGGTAATGCAGTATAGGATGACATTACAGTGAAAGGATCTTGAAGCATTAGAGTATATCAAACACTTTGGATAGTAACCCTCTCAAATTTTAATCTGGCACATGGTCGACTATGACGGCCAGTTCTGAGAAGGAGGAGGGGAAGGACTGATATCAGTAGAAAGGGTGCTGCTTAGAATTGTTTCTTGAGAGATAGAAATAGCATGAAGCTCCAGGGAGAAATAACATTCCCCAGTGAAATCCAACAGAAATAGCCTGCACAGTGGTTTCACCATGTCACAGAGTGAATGGTGACAGTGCACAGAGGGCATTTCTATGCAGAAAATTACTGAGAAGCAGTGAGAGGAGGAGACATGTTACAAGATCAACATGACAAAGTGAGCAATTAGGCCTTCATGGAACTGAGGACAGAATTTTTCTGCACTCTGTCATCAGCTCTCAGGGCTAAGGCTGATGCTTATGACCTTACAGAGGCTGATCACAACAGGCCATGCTGGGTCAGGACCTACTACGTTGCTTCCTTCAGTCGAGGTGATGGAGTTCATTCCAAATGTAGCTACTCTGAGGCATTAAACAAATAAAACATAGTATGCATTAAAATAACATTATTAAGGTTACAGAGGTTACAGAGTGAAGCATTCAAAAGCTACTTCTGTAGCCTTAATTCAGTCCCCATTGTGTGTTTTCCTTTTATTTTCTTTCCTTTTTTCCCCATGATTCTGTACAAAATACTAGACTAATACTTCTACACCATAAGTTTGCCTTACAGTTAATTTTGTTCACTCTATCACCACAGTGGGCAAGAGCTTGTAGAAAGTGTTACATGTACAGAATGGAAGAGCTTATACAGGAGCTATGTGTTCACCATTTGGATGATCTTCATGGTTCAATATGATGGTCCCAGGACATATTTGCTGAACATAGTTCAAAGTGCTCAGATTTAGTCCCTGTCTTTTTGACTCAGACTAGTGTAAGAGTCCCTCAGGTGTCTCAGTGAGGTACCTAGATTTGCAGCTTATGCTCTCTCCATGGCAATAGAAAGACTAATTTTGGCTACAGGGAGATAAAAGCAGTGATTTGCCATTTAGTTCTGAACCCAGAAACACCTCTCTGTAAAGAGATAAATAAACAGGGGGAAAAAAACCTGCCTTAACTTCAATTAAAAAAATCTGAAATCATTGAGAAAGTAAGTCTACTACCACCCAAATGAGCACTGGTATATTCTCTTTATTTTTGTTAAACTAACACAAATTTAAATGTTGCAGTATGTTTACTGCTATCAGGAATCTCCATTATAAGACAGTAAACAATCTAGACATTACCATAGCTATAACTTAATTGCATCCTCTGGGAAGGGAACTGTCATCAAGTCAGGTTTTCTGAAGTCAC
The DNA here is from genome assembly GCF_009819655.1 of Sylvia atricapilla. Classification (NCBI taxonomy): domain Eukaryota; kingdom Metazoa; phylum Chordata; class Aves; order Passeriformes; family Sylviidae; genus Sylvia; species Sylvia atricapilla. The sequence continues at coordinate 14,279,453 of NC_089144.1, read as the reverse complement.
AGAATTAACTAATTTCTATCATTAAGCCTTTCTTAACACAGCCACTGTTTGAACAGAAAACCCATTGACAAAAGCCACAGAAACTGGTGAGAGCAGCCATGACCCCTCACTAAATCAACATTTTTCCAACATATGATTGAGCTCCTTACTGGGCTTTTTGTCACAGGTTTTATATTCCTTTCTCTGATATTCTTGGGTCAAATCTCTCTCTTAAAAAAAAAAATTAAAAAATTTAAAAAGTTGAACTGTGGCCAGCTGGACACTGCTGAATTCTTACCTCAGGCCTCATGGTATGTTTGGGAACAAGTCTGGTAGCTCTGGTAACCAGAATGGCGTTAAATTTTGTTTAGTCCATGAATCTAAATAAACATTAGCTGAGAATAACTTATAGGCAGAAATATTTTCTCACAATAATTTTGTCGCACAACAAAAAAACCAAAACCACAGGAAAACCAAAAGCCAAAAGAGAGGACATGTTAATGGTTATAAATCAAAGAATATTTGTCAAAAGATTTTACTAACTGAGTAATGGTACTTGAACCATTTCTTTCTTCTGATTTTTAATATTGTGATATCATCCCTCTGGAAGAGCAGAGCTTAGAAACTTATGCCTTTATTTAAAGGAGCTTTTCCGCCTTCCATTTTAACTAAAGGCTCCAGGAATTAAGCACCTATTTTTAGCACTATGAAAGCAGATAATTAACCTCAAGAAGTTCAACAAGGCAAGGTGCTGTACATGGGTCAGGGCAATTCCAAACAGCAATACACATTGAGGATGAAGAGATTGAGCAGTCCTGGGGAGAAGGGCTTGGGCACTTGGGGATGAAGAGCTGGACATAAGCCAGCCACGTGCACTGACAGGAAGCCAGACATGTCCTGGGATGCATCACAAGAAGTGGGGACAGGAGGTTGAGGGAGGGAATTCTGCCCCTCTGCTCTGCTCTGGTGAGACCCCAGTCTGGTGTGCTGTATCCAGCTGTGGGCCACCAACACAAGGATGACGTGGACATGTTAGAGAATGTCCACAGGAGATCATGGAGGTGATCACAGGGCTGGGACACATGTGAAAACAGGCTGGGAGAGTTGGGACCATTCAGCCTGGAGAAGAGAAGGGCCTGGGCAGACTTTACTATGGCCTTTCAGCACCTGAAGGGGCTTATAAGAAAAAAAAAAAACCAAGAAGAAATGAGGAAAAATAAGACACTCACTTGCTTTCATGGCACTAGAGCTGTATAAATTACAGTCAGTCCTTCTTGGTCTACTTTCCTCCTTTGGCCTTGACTTTGACAAAACCAACAGATTTCCTAAGTCCTCTTCCATCCACGCCTTGATGGGCTCATCCACCACCTCCAACCCTGCCAGCAGCAGCAGCAAGAACAATGTAGATGTCCCCCAATTATTTTCATACATATCCTGTGCTGAAGACTTAAGATCACAAAGAAGTTCCAGCCTGAACAACAGGACACTTACTTATTTGGGTGAAAACCTGTAGTAACAGGTTTTGCAGCTTGATGGTAAACTGATGTCCCTCTGTACTTTTTGCTGATGACGGCAGTGGTTTGTTTTCTTTTTTCTCTGCTCATTTTTTCTTCCTTTGACTTCAGGATCTTGAATTTCTTGGGTGTGTTCCTCCACCTGCAGAGGGTAGAGGTAGCTTCATTTCTTCAATAAATCACCATAAAAGGTTATTTCAGGGAAAGAGCTGAGGGAATATTGGACTTGGGGGATTCACTGACAGAAAACCTAACTGACAAAGTTAAATGAGGTTAAACAGAAAAATGCCCAAACTATGAGATCAATTTAAGATTTTTTAATTGTTTTATTTAAATAAATATATTTAGTTAATTTTGTAGTTATGTAAGTCTTGCGGAAAATCATTCAGATTTTATTTCAGTTCTTGTAAAAATAGAGCATGGATTAGAGTATTTAAATTAAATATTACACTTATTCCAAAAGATATTCCTCCATTTTTTTTTCCAACAAAATGTTCAAAGCACTTAGAAAATTTAGTCCAGTTGTGATAACTGTTTCAGTCCTGCATTTGCATTTATTACCAGTGTTAACATTTTAGATGTAAAATCAAACCACTGTTTAGCAGGCTCAAATTTACTGCTTTATTTATGTGGAACATTTAGAAGGATTAGGATTTCACGCCTACCTGGAACAAAACCAGATATGAAAACCCTTTCTTAAAGGAAATATCTATGTCCTCATTGTTTTTTTGAGCGGAGACCATGATCTGACAAGGAATGACTTATTAACAGTTTGTAACTCATGATGTGTTAACAGCAAGCAGGCATGTAATCCTTGTGGGGAAAAAAAAAAATCATTCTTATCTGGGTTTGCATAAATTCGTATATAAGCTTTAAATAAAGACAGAGATTGTATCTGATATCACTGAGTTTAACATTCTCACTTCAGTCTGAAAAAATGAACAGTTGATGGCTGATTTTCAAGCAATTTTTGCTTACACAGCCCAGGAGCTGACCCAGACTTCGAGTGCACCAAACAACGGTCTTTCCCTAAAATAGCAGTTATGGTAATTTAACTACTTGAAAGTCAACTTTTTTTTAATGTTTTGAGAGAAGAAATAAAGATTGAGAGGCTAAAAAACTAATCTTGGAGATGTTTTGTCTGTCAAGAGCCAATTTGAAGACGTGGTTTACAGTATCTTTCTAGTATCAGAAAGATACTATCAGAAAGATCAGAAGCTAGTATCAGAAGTTACTAAGAGCAAGCAAGGGTTTGGTTGCTCTATGTTGGATCTAAGTGAGATGGGATTTTTGAGTTTTGTAGACTCAATACAACCTGGCATACTTGAAGAAGAAAGTTTCAGAGCATTTTTTTTTTTTTTAATGCTGAGTCACAGTTATAATTAGATAATTAGGATAACAGAGAAAAAGAAATTTAAAAGGTTTATGTTTGCATCAGTCCAGGATGTTATATGCATTCTGCCTGCCTGTTCCAGTCTTATGTTTGTAAATTTTAAGGTTTGTATGTATGATGATGACAGAGAATCTTGTAACAGAGTCACTTTTTGAGCAAGAAATGGTGTTTCAACTGCTTTGGTATAAAGTCTGACTAAAAAAGAAGAAAAGAGAAAAAAAAAAAGAAAATAATAATAAAATTAATTATATCAATATGTCTAAAAATATCATGCAGCAAAAGGAGAAAGGCATGTGAGGAAGCAGAGAGAGAAACTCTAAAAGGGTGAAGTACCATAGTGAAAAAGAGCATAAACACAGAAGTTGGAGAGTAGTCAGAGAACAGCAAATGCAAACTCTGAAAGAGAAATGATGCTTAATTTCTACAGCTTGGATAGTCTTAACAGAGTAATCTGTTAGTGAGGAATGGCGTTACTGATGTTAAGGGAAATGCATACTCACTGCAGAAATAAAAATTAAGTGAGAAACTGATCTGGGCAAAGGGGCACTGCTATTCTATTTCTGTTTCATGAGCTAGAAACAAATGTTCCCCTTTTGCCCTTACAGACTCTCACTGCTCTGGTGGTCTTGATTATCTTCTTCACACATAACCATGGTTAATTTGTGCCTGTTTATCCTTGTACCAGCATTATTCATTAGCTAAAATGTGTCTTCTCTCTCTTCTGTCTGCCCTTACAATTCCAGAGGGTGAACATATGCCTTACCTGCCCCCAGCTTGTAAAAGCCAAGTACATTTAGTCCCAGGACCCCTGCTTAGCCCTTTTTCCAGTCTGAATTTATTTGTTTCACATGGTTGGCCAGAAGAGTACTCCACAATCAGGATGGGCTCTCACAGGGTGTATATGCATGGGAATGTAAGAAGCATGGTTTAAAATCACAGTTTTTCACACTCAGCCCAAAGTCAAGTGCTTTACAGGATCATAGAACGATCTAAATTGGAAAAGACTTCTAAGATCATTGAGTCCAACTATCAAGGTAGCACCACCACATTCACCACTAAACCGTATCCCTGAATGTCACATCCACAGATTTTTTGAGCATTTCCAAAAATGGCAATTTCACCCCCTCCCTGACCATCCTTTCAGTGAGGATTTTTTCCTAATATTTAATCTAAACCTCCCCTGAAGGAAACAATATAGGGGAACAGAAAACAATAAAAATATAAAAGCAATACAGGGAAACACAACCAGATTACAGGATCATATTTGGTTATCTTGTATCTACATTCCATTAATGAATCATAGTCACTGTGTAAACAACCAATATGAGCAGCAAGTAATTTCTTCCTATTAGTCCCTAAAGTCATAATTTTCTTCTTACTCTCTTATTGCCATCATCATTCATCTTTTTCATCCTGTATGATGCTTAACCCTCCCCTATATTGGCAATTCCTTTGTGACATCATTAAATTTTAACAGATCAACCACATGCCATGAGCCAAGATTACTAATGAAAATTTTAGATGAAATAAGTCTCTAATCTAGTTTTCAAGACAATTGCCTAATTAACAGTTTATGTCAACATTCACTTTTTCTCTTTTAAGTCTATTCCTTACTCATTTTAAAGTTCTTCTGCTAATCCCAGACTTCTCTCTTTAGCTAATAATTTTCCTTGTGGAATTGTAACAGGTGCTTTGTAAAAGTCTAAGTAGATTAGATGTATTTCATTTCCTTTGTCCAGAAAATCAAAGTAAAATAGAATCTTAATCCAGCATGATCAAGTAAGCCTTTGTAAATCCATGTTATATTTTTTCACACTTTTTTCTATCTTAACTTACCTTCAAAACCTAGAATCTATAGAAATGAGGCCAGAAACACAAAAGAAAATAATTTTTTGTTTAAGGACTGTGTCGTAACTGTGACATAATCATAGCTCTATCATCTTTTCCCTTGATCTTATTGCATAATGCCTCTGCTTCCCTCCTTTATGGAAGCAGTGAAACTTTCAGCGCTAGTTTTAAATCAGTTCTGGTTTTGTCAATTGTTACTTTATTCTTAAACTTTTTTACCTAGCAATGCTACTTTTTCTGGGCCTGTTTTGCTAACTTCTAGCATTTCATTTTGCACAGCAGAATTGAGAAGAAATTAATTAATCTAGTTGGCAGGAAGCTCCAAACCAAAAAATGACTTTTGGGATTATTTACATCTTCATCTACTGAGCTAGACACAAACAGAAGAAAACTTTGCTTTTGGGAAGCTGGACCCTTAGGGACATAAGGCTGAAGCTGACTTCTAGCCCTGTTCTCATCTCTGGATAAAGAGGTTCAAAGATATCTGGTGACCAGTTAAATACCTGGAATAATGGCCACTTCATTTCTTAGACACAGCAATATGCCTCCTAGAATTATCAGAGAAAGATACAATCTCCTGTTTCCTCTTGCAAACTCTTTGGTCTCATTTCTCCTCCCAAAACATCTGCAGAGGTTCACCTTCTTCCTGTAAGCCCTGTCTCCAAAACTTGACCTCTTCTGAATTATCCCATTCTTCTTGCCACACCATAAACTCATTCCTACTTTCTATTTACTTTTCCTTATTTATAGTCTCATAAGGTCTTTCAGCTGCTAAGAAACCACTTTGCTTCTACATCAAAAGAAACCACTTTGCTTCTACATCATGTTTCCTGTTGGATTGAAAAGCCTGAGGCAGGGCCACTCTTCTCACCTGACCACAGGTGTGCTTCACTTCCTAGGGCAACAGATGAAGCATCAGATGAGAAAGTATATATAATAAGAATAAGCATTCTTCATATCATTAAAATTTAGAAAATTCAGTCATGAGGAACTGTGATGAGGAATTAATCAAATGAATTTATATAACAAGCAATAGACTTGATCTCCCTCTTGCAACAACTGACACTTGTTACAAAAGGAGTTTGTGAATCACTGTCTCCTAAAACAAACAATAGTGCAACAAATCTGAAGAGGATGCTGAAAGGCATTGACACAGGATCCAGAGAAATGCCAACTTATCCCACAGGTGGAAAGAGGGCAATGATGGTCTCCTAAATGCTGGATAAAACATAATCTTCCCACGGTTTTCAGACAGAAGGTTCCATTTAAGATATAATAAGCTATCATTTGTTGGTTTAATACAGTAAACATTTTGATATCACAAATTTACTGCTGATGGTTGTTTCCACAGATTATTGGGCAGCATGTGCCAGTTTTCACTCTACAAAGTTATATTGTGCCTATCCATACTCTAGTACTCTGCTCCTCAATACTTATGCCATCTCCTAGCTGGTTTTAATGTGTGAGCTGAAATATTAACCTTTAAAGCTGCTGTAATGAAAGTAGCTTTCAATCAAATACACACACAACACACAATACTTTCTCTTTGAAACACAAATTCTCTGTTACTCATTTAACAATAGAGTTATTAAAAAATATTTTTTCCTGTTAAGAAGATTTCACCAAATGAAACCATATTAGAAAATGAGATGAAACATGAAATGGATTGATGATATTTTAGCAACACAGAGTATTACAATAATGAGCTTTCCTTTTTCACCATTACCATTATACCCTTGGTATTTAAGGGTCACAGTTGAGAAAATGTAGATTGCATTGGAATGAAACTATAGCATAGAATTTCTGAGTTGCCAAGAGCTTTGCAAAGCAAGCTATGGGAAGATTTTTTAATTTATTTTTTGCTGGTTGTACATATTCTTCACTCCTTTTGGTAGCCTTGGGGAAAAAAAAAAAAAAAAAAAAAAAAAAAAAAAAAAAAAAAAAAAAAAAAAAAAAAAAAAAATTTTTAATATACAAAATGTTCTTTGCAAAAAATTCTACATTTCTGAGTATTTTGTAAGCATTTTGTTTGAAACACTGTAGATTTTTCCAGTTCAAGAAAAAAAATAGCTACCAAACAGATGCACAAGCTATTTCAAAATAATCCCTCCTGCTACACCAACATAAAACTGCACTGTTGATTGCCACTGCTTAATATTGTTTCCCACACATTTAGAAAGCCATGATTTTCAGAGTGAAATATCCAGGACAGTTCACTGAAATGAGGCTTGGCATCCAGATTGCCTGCCTGGCTGCAATCACCCTTCGAGTTATTGAGCTTGTAAATCACATATCAAAACATGGGAACACATCAATTAATGTTCTACTGGAAACAAATCAAGGACAGTCCTACAGTGTGACATTCTGCCAGTTTTTATTTTCAATAGACATGGGGAAGAAGCTGAAATGTTTGGTCACAGCCTCTATTTACGCAATCTGTCTTATATACTATTGCATAATGCTATCACAATATTAATATGCAAATTGCCTCTCATATAAAAGCCATGCTTTCCCTGTTGATTTTCAGCACAGCTTCTGTTGCAAAGGAAAATACTTAGCACTTATATTCCTTTTTCATCTTCAAAACTCTTTTAGTATATTTTAATTAATCCTTCTCCTTTCAATTTCCTGACCCCGCATTAGGTTTTCTGCCTCCTTTACCCCTGTACTCTCAAGGTTACGTCCTCCACTTGATGTCTCCCATGGACCTCCCACGTTTTCAGAAAATCTTCCTCTCATCTCTTTTTGTGCCTACAAAACAGACCTCAGGAGACTGGCCAGAAGAAAGGCCTAGTCAAGGGCAAAGGAAGTTTGCAAAGTGAAAAAGAAACAAAAGGAACTCTATTTGCAGGGACTGCTGATGGAATCTGGCACAGCTGCTGCTTTCCTTTAGCAGGCACCTCAGTCTGGGCTCAGCCCTGTCTGGAGGTCGGCGGTGACTCCTCTGCAGGACACCACGCAGGCTGTGGCTCAGCTGGCCTCAAGGACACTGTGCCTGGGCAGCCAGTCCTAGGCAGCAGATGAGGAAATAGCAGTAGCCTCTTCCAGAGAGCAACCTCTCCTCCAAGAGGATTTCTGCTGCAAAGTGTTACGTGGGAGGCAGAACACGCTCAGGTCCTACGGGAATTTCCCAGTGCGCAGGGAAAACATTGATTTGTGGTATAAAAGGAGAACTATCAGTCCAGCTTTATCCTCTTAGACATTGATATTCCTCTCTTTTTCATTACTCTATTTTAATGTTGAATTAATTTATTATGCCCTGAGTTATTTCTATTTACTGCATGCTTTATGTAGATGTTTCGAGGACAATTTCAAACACTGGGCTACTAATGAATACACCAGTGGAGGTGCTGTGTACTCTTCTGAAGATCAGTCACAAAGTGGGCATCACTCTGACCTACTTAAACTGTAAACCCAGGATTTCATCAGGGCATGGGACAAATGCTTATCTGCTTCAAAAGGTTATATTTCACTCCCACAGGACAGATGGGTGCTCATGGGAATTGCCAACGAGCTTCCACAAAAAAAAAGAAAAATTCTTGTGGTACTCCTGGAGTCAGTCATCTGCATTTCAAAGCAGACGAAAGGTTTTCTATGCTCAAGGGAGGGAGAACTGGACATTTAAAGTCATGTTTCCTCCCAAAGATATTGATGGAAATAAGCTCAGATTGTTATAGTGTTCAGATATTTTAAGAGTTAGAATATGATAAATGCTACACTTTCAAAGGAAATATTTCTGTTATTTCAATGTATCATCTTGAAATATCAAAATAAATCTATTTTTTCCACCCCTGGTAGTTTCAAGAGACAATATTTTTTAATTTATAAGTAATTTTATTTATGAATCTTTATTTTCACTTGATTTTCTGATATGTGGTGGGAGTAAATATTAAACTATGCACATCTCTAGTTACCAGGACATTCTACCTGTTTTTAGAATACTTCTTAACCAACAGCATGTGTAGAATGAAGACAGAATTTAGAGATGACTCAAAGATTACAAATACTTGGTGTGTTAGTTGATACACTGCTACTTTGCTCTGTTCTTGTAAATATGCTGGGCAGTGGATGTAAAAAATTGTATTTCAAATGCAGGATACACAGTCATAGTTTATAACTCACATAAGATATTAAATTGATTATTAAGTCTTCATAGAGATGTGTGTTTTAAACCTTTTAGTCCTAAGCCAGCATTGCTGTATCCAGTGTGTTTATATCCAGTAAACCTGTGATGCTGGACACAGACATAAATCTGTGTTTGCTTGCACTGCATGCACTCTGACTTCTCTGGACTTTCTAGACCGTGCCAAAAGTCACTAACTTAAAAGGATCAAGAGCAGACTGTTAACTTAGGCAATTGATATCATTTAAGTAGATTGATATCTTCTGAAAACATTCATCTTCCTCTGTGTCATTACTTTATCTTGCACTTCTTGCACTGCTTAGGGTTTGGGTATTTATACATATAAATATATATTCCTATAACTGTATATACAGTCAGATGGCCTTTGTCCTCCTTTTAGGGAAAAGAAAAACAAACCAACAAACAAAACAACTACTCAACTTACTTCCCTTCACACCCTCTTGAAAAAAGGAAAAACTGAACATAGTTACTATGGAAACAGCTATTAAACAGAGAGTAGCAGTAATTAATAACATCTGCAAGTGCAATATGAAGTCTACAAGACAATTCATTCCAGCATTTGGAGTGGTTTGTGCAGAGCTGCCCTTTGTTGCTTCACAGGGAATGGCAGACTGTACAGACCCAATTATAACAAGGGGGCTTAACATTACCATAGTGATATACTATGGCTTGTGAAATATTTTGGACAGTTGATGCATTTACCCATATATAAAAATTATATTGTTATTATATAGCTTAATGGCACATGATTCTGGAAAGATTTAGACTCATATAGATAGACACTATGGGCAAATGCAAAAATGTTACTTTATCCTTTCAAACAGAACAACATGAAAATCTTGCTGCTGAAATGAGAGCAGAAGCTTGAAATGTAACTTAAATCCATTCCTTCATTTGAATTACAGACATGGGCAGATCAGATGTGGAGGTTTACCTACAGATGCTTTTATCTTCTGACTTTTCACTTTAAAAGTCAAATTGGAATTTTTTAAGAACAGCCAATTAAAGATTGTTAATAAATCATGAAAGAGATGAGAGGACTTATCTATCTTCAGGCTTTATTGAAGAAGGAATATTATAAATATTTATTTGTTATTTTATTATTTCTTAAGGCTACTTGGCATAAAATCTACCATCTATCCCAATAGCTTCTCTCATTAGAAACTATGAGTATACAAAAAGATTTAAATTTTCTTTAAATCATCTTTGCAGCTGATGTGAAATGTGCAGCAGAAGCTGTTTTATCAGATTGAGGTGTCCTGTGTTACTCAGGAGGGAGCTCTGCCTTCACCCTGAAGGCAAGGGTTGAGTCTTGTGCTCCTAAGCCAGGAGCTACGTGGCCTCTGTTACCTGAGCTGATCATCTCTGCTTAGGGGCAGAGCACATCAGATGGGGCCTGACCCCAGCTGACAGGGCCACCTGGCTCTGATCCAGCACGTGGCAAAGCCCTGTCAGCCTGTGCTCTGCTCCCCTGGCATAACGGACCTGAGCTCTTTTTGCCATTCTTTTTGCCATCTTTTAAAACTAAATGGGCAAGTGCACATCAGTATGTGTGGACCACACCTCTCCTGGTGAGCTCATTCCTCTTTTCCCTCTTTGTTCCCTCTCCTACTTACTGGCCTCTCCTTCTTGTCAGCTGACAGTTTTTCTTCCCTTCACTGTCTCATCTTCCTAATGAAACTTCCTCCTCATATTCCTGTTTTCCTGATTCACTTTATCTTTTGTCATCTATTTCTCTTTTAAAAAAAGTATTTTTCTTGTACAATACGTAATTAAGATAACATGCATGTATTTATTTCCACATGCATAACCTTCCTTCTTGATAGTTACTTTCTTGTTCTTTTCTTATTTTTGCACTATAATCTTTCATTCTTACTTTTTCTCTATCCCCCTGCCCAGTATTCCTTCTAAGTTGTTTTTGTATTTATGACTAGTTTATAAAGCAAATTAAAAAGGATACCAATTCCATCTCAACAACCCATATTTTAAGATAGAATGAACCATTCTGTGGAGCTGCTGGTCTGTGCTTATAGACTACAACTGAGAAAGAATAAAGGAAACCCTTTTCTCGTCCATGAACATCTCACTAAATGCAGAATGGGAACAGCAACAGCTGTGTTCCAAAAAAGAGTGACGAATACAACCTTCCTACTAAAGTTCAGCTTACCCTGTTGAACTTCCAAAAGTAGCTTCTGTGGCTGGATGGAAAGACAGCTCCCATTCCAGTGCAGGAACACGGTAGTGAAATCTCAGCAGTAACTTTGGAATCTTGTACCTTTCGTAACCACCTGGTTAATTAGGTTAGATGGATTAGGTAAGTATGAGATGCTGAGATGGCTCATTTCCATTTGGCTGATAGTGGTTTGCTGTGATTATTCTGTTGCCATCACAGAGAGTGCCTCTCTGTGGGTCAATGTACCTTTTTTGTACCTTTTTTTAGTCCTATAAAGTTGCAAGAGACCAGATTTCAGGAGAGGCACATCCTTACATTTAGAAAAAGCATTTACTGGCATAAGAATGTGTCTCACAGGGTGGAAAAAAAAAAAAAAAAGGGAAACTTGTACAATTTATGAGGTTCCAGAATATATATATATATATATATATATATTTGGTTTCAAGAAAGAATTGCATGTGCTTCAAGTCAGTGGAAGGGATGGAATAAACTAAGTTAAAATAGATTAGGGACTTGGTAGAAAACAGACAAGATTGTACAAAAATACTGTGTCAATTTCAACCCTATAAAACATATGTTATTTGTATAAGACTGCTCTTAGAAGTTATATTTCTTTACAAGTTCAGAACATACCACAGTTTAACATTTATAATTGAGGTTTTTCTCCAGCAACATGACTGACATTTATGGTTTTCTGAGAATAATGTCACAACAACAATATGAGATTTACAATGAGCACTTTTACATTATACTGTGAAATATAACACAGCGATTAATGAACAAAAGAAAATTATTTTCCTTTGAAATTCAGAAACATATTAATGATAATATTTGAATGAACAAAGAGTTTCAGAACCAAACTACTATCTCCATATAGTGCTGCAGGGTAAGCTCTGCTTACCAACAATTAAAACATCCCTGTATTATCAACACTATTTTTAATATAGCCCCAAAGCAAAGCCCCATACTACCTGCCTTGGAGAAAATCAACTCTACACCAAGTAAAATCAGCACCATGGATAAAGTTTTAGACTGGCACCTTGTTATAAAATATTTTTCTTGGTATTCACTAGGAGAATGTTTATTGTCCTGGACTCTAAGTTTCAATATTAAAGGATCCTAAAATTAATGTTGGTTTAACTGCAGTATCAAAAAACCCAAACAAATAAAAAATTTCCAGTGTGACAATGTATACAGCCCTGGTCTAATGACTAGAAGTAAAAAGAATGCTTTCCTCAAATCTGACAATAACAAGAAAAGCATCTGATGTATCAGATAGTGAAAGTTTTGCTACCAGATCCAGCATGCTTACTCAAATATGAACAAAAGCAAGGGTGAGAACAAAACAGTGTTGAATATCTTGCTGCTGGATGTAGGTCACAAAGATTTTGCAATATAAATTTTACCAAATTCAAATATGTAAAACAATTCATGTCACTTGCAAGGGGCTGGATCCTGCATTTTCATCTGGTGCAGACTTCAATAAGTGCATTTTTACCCCTGAAATTAGAAATTGAGATCAGGCTGTCTGCACTCTCTAGTCAGTCCCACACCAGCAAACAGAATGAGAACTATTCAGCAAGATTACCCCCTCCTTCCCTATGTAAAACACACCTATAAAGAAGATATTACATGTCAGGAAGAAAATAGTATTTTGGTATGAGGCATGGATTTTCATGGAACTACAGAACCAAAGAGTCATTTAGGTTGGAAAAAGACTTTTAGGATTATATCATTCAACTGTTAACCCAGCACTGCCAAGCCTGCCACTAAACTAAGTGCCACATCTACACATCTTTTAAATACCTCCATGAGTACAGTGACTCAACCACTTCACTGGGCTGTCTGTTCCAGTGCTTGACAACCCTTTCCATGAGGAAATTTTTTCCAAGATCCCATCTAAACCTTCTCTGGTGCAACTTGAGGCCATTTCTGCTTGTCCTATTACTTGGTACTCTCGAGAAGAGACTTTCTACAACCTCTTTTCAGGCAGTTGTAGAGTTATAAAGTCCACCCTGAGCCTCCTTTTATCCCTCAGCTGTTCCTCATCAGACTTGTGCTTTACACCTTTCTCCAGGGTCATGCACACACTTTTTGCAGTATTTCAGCAAGCACATTTTGGCTGAACCCATCAACATCTGGGGGTTCCATCTAGCAAAGTATGTCTTACACCAAGCACAAAGGTGGAATGTGCTCAGCAAAATGCTGACTGGGGCTGGCAAGAATAAAGCCAGTACAGATTTATTGCCTACAATGCCCCCACAAAAGACACTGAAGGCACTGGTAACTGTGTCCCATCTATTCACACAAGTGCTGCAATCACTGCACGTGTGGTCTTAACCTGTCACTGGCTTAAATTTTTTTTTATGAAAATGCTGATCGCTGAAGAATGAGTTTATATACAAGCATAAAACCAGATTAACAAAACTTTGATTCTAGTACTAATATAATAAATTTGCATTTTTATAAAGTGGCTAAAAGACAGACACTGCCCTGCTCTTTTGTCTTTTATGCTAGATTTGCAACGGTGTAAATAATACATGAAAACATAAATAAAATATCCAGAAATTGAAATAAAAGAGAAAAGCTTGAGCATTAATTATTTGCTAAGAATTAAATGAACTGAGAAGAAACTTTTGATGCAAATTAAATTTTTTAGTTTTGCAATAGGAACTTTTTTCTAACACACGGACTACCCTGGTCAGTTGAAAGATTTCTAGCACTTTCAGTAGAATCATAGAATCTTTTAGATTGGAAAGGATCTTTAAGGTAAGAGTCCTAACCCTGCCAAGTCCACCAAACAGCAATACAGCAAACTTTCTGTAAGATGCCTCATTATATCAATACCTGTCGCTCCTGTGCTCCTTCACAGAAAGGTCTCAGTGAGAGATGACAGGCAATAAATTTAGAATGAAGTGAAGAAAGAATGAAGAAAGATTTACTTTTGTTGTTTGTCATTCAAGTGCTTAAAGAAAAAGACTTGTCAGCTGGAATAGATTTTAGGAATCTCAATGCAGATGATACGAATTTCTGCAATGCAATGTTATTGTGAAGTACAAGCCATGTATTTAAAACAGTGACCATACAAGAAAATAGTTTAATCAGCGAATGTAAAAAAAATTATTGTTTAGGATACTTTAATGACTTTTTAAAACTTTATGATGGACCTACATTGGTGCTGCTTTTTTCTGCGTTATGGGAGGGTGAGGATATACAAAGAAACTTAACTTTAATAATTTTATGTTTTAAGTTGATCACGCTTGTTTGTTGAAGGTAGTGGGAACTCATTTGAGGCCTATTACTCATGTCCATACACAGCTGTAGGATGAGGTCACCATTTCTAAACATTCTGCATCTTTATTAAATACCTGGACAAGTAATGAATTTTTAGGCCATAAATAGTTAGGTGTACCAAAGGCTGGGTGATGAATAAATAACACACTGATCTTGGAATAAGTCCTGTTTTCTTTTCTTCCTCATGCTTCAGGCTGGCATTGGATTCCTGTGTTTTGGATTCAAAAAAGGCAAAATTTCAAAACCTGACTTCCAGTCTTAATTAATTTTACAGGAAAATTGTTATTTGATTCCACCTTTTCTCAAAACCAGGCTTCAGCTCAAGTTTACCTGTAAATCCTGAAGAGCTTCCAAGTCGATCTTGAGTTGTCTATCACAGACTTTCTCAGAATGCAACATCCCTTGTCGAGCTCCATTTTCCAGCCCTGGCTGCTCCTTCACACCTCAACCAGCTTGTTTGGAGCTAACCTGTGTATTTCTCCATGCTGGAGCCACATAATAGACCACTTCTCTCTTTCATCTCCAAGTCTCAGGGAGCTCCACGGGCATTCACTTACACTGCTCACAGTAGGATTAACTTGCAGAGGGTCTTGTTATGTAGTTGTAAATAGCACAGTAGATTGGAAGCTTTGAATACTTCTTTATTAAATCATAGCAGTATTTTCTCTAGAATCTTTTTCACTTTTCAGCAGTTGTTCAGCATATTAGCACTGATTAATCCAGACCTTACAGTACTTGGTGGGGTGTCAACCAAGCCATGCATCACACAGTTCCATTGCTTGCCATGTGTTACCGTCGTTGGAACCATTTGCAGCTGTAATTATTATGATATTATTCTGATGCTTATACAAGCATCAGAAGTGTTGGCTTACAGAAAATTATACGAATGATGAGAGAAATATTTCTATGTAACCCTTTACTTATTTATTTGTTATTTTACATTATCAATCCCTGATCTTCTGGTGTCCTTTACATTATATTTAAATGGTACTCATGAGTAAGGGTGATCTTGCTAATTCTCACCTACTGAAACCATTTTCCTATGTGTGTTTGCATAGTTCCTTGCACCCTCTCTATATCCACACCAACATGTCAGTACTTTTCTGTTTGCCCTCTCCAGAGGGTTCTCTCCTGGGAGAGCACCTCTTTCCCAGCTCTGTGCCCACTGCTTGCTCAACAGGCCCTCGGGACGGCTGGGAATTTAACATGAACACTTTCCTGCTGAGAAGAGAAGAAAAGAGCATATGCTCAATACTTCAGGTAGAGAAGGAGTCAGCTGGGGCATTCCCTGTGGTTTTGGATGGGTGTTGCCAGTGTTAATCCACTACTATGTTGCCCACTTCAAAACTGTAGGTGTTTTGGGGCACAACTAACTGAGGAACATCTGGTTCCTCGTAACTCAGCAGAGTTTAGGCATGAACTTGAGCCAAACTTCAGAGTCCTATCAAGGAGCAGAATCAGTATTTTTGTTCAATATTCATATTTGTAATTGAACTGATGTTAACCTGATACCACTAATGCGACTCGTACTGTGAGAGGCCAAGAATTAGGAGCTTTAGCTACGAAAATTATTTTATCTGTGGTCTTGTGCAACCTGTACTAGTTCACATCTCCAGCCCCTTTCCTCTGGGCATTTCTCCAAGACTTTAATCCACTCCCCCACATCTTTCTGTCCCAGATCTCCTCATGCTATGTCTCCTGTGAAGCAGGACCTTTGTGCCACAGGGCCGTGACTTGCTGGTACCCTTGACATCCCTGTGGGGAAGCAGAGGTACTCAGGTGAGTAGCTACAGGTAAATATCCACAGCACAGCCACTTCACGTGGCAAAACTGTCAGGCCTACAAAAGCTGAGCTATAGATACTCTTCAGACTGTTTGAGTCTAAAGGCTGCAGAATCATTTTAGAAAATGCTATTTCAGACTTGCATCCAAACCCTGAATCCTACGTACCTAAAGGTAGGTGGATAGGTGAAGACAACTGGGAGTTCTTCCCACCAGCTCCCAAGTGCCAGCTCCAATCCAGAAACAATGTAGATGAGTGACTGCATGCTCTACAGATTGCAACTGAAATATCGTGCTGGCTTTGAGCCCGGGCAATGTGAGCACTCAATTCTTCATTTGTGCATCTCAGTTTTGATCCCTTTGCCACCTTTAAAATAGAGATGGACGCTTTCCTGTTTTATAGAAATTGTTGTGAGTTAATACATTTAAGACGTGATCCTTAAATACAAAGGGCGTGAAAACAAAATGAATACTGGGGCTCCTCTTTCATTTTCACCTGTTGAACTAAGTAAATATTGTAAATAGCACAGTAGATTGGAAGCTTTGAATACTTCTTTATTAAATCATAGCAGTATGTTCTCTAGAATCTTTTTCACTTTTCAGCAGTTGTTCAGCATATTAGCACTGATTAATCCAGACCTTACAGTACTTGGTGGGGTGTCAACCAAGCCAAATATAAATATGTAAGCACGTTCAAAGAAAAAACAAACAAAACCAACCCACAGACCGAAAAGAAAATCCAATTTGTCACTGAACTTTTAACTGCTTTAACAAATAAGCTAAGAAATGTTTCCCTGGATTACTTCCTACATTTATACCGACAGCGCATAGTTGCCACAGAGACTGGCGTGCGCGAACACGGGCAAACGCCAGGAGGGGAGCGGGAATGCGCCCTGTGGATCTCCCGAGGGATCCGAGAGGACTCTCGGGGTTAGCGATGCGGCGGGGGCCGGGCCGGCTCCGCGGGGCTGAGCAGCGCTGCTCCAGCCGCGGGGAGAGCGCCAGTTATAGGCGCATCCACGGAATATCTATTTAAATCGCAGCCCAGACTGGTGGCACACGGGCTGTGTGCGGCTGCCGCCGCCGCCGAGAAAGGAGGAGGGGAGGGCTGGAATTAAAAGAAGGCACGAAGCGGTTTTAAAAATAGCGTGCGGGCTGCGCGGGGCGGCGCGGGGCGGGGCGGGCGGAGCGCGGCCCCGGGGCCCGGCCGGAGTTCCTGGGAGCCTTGTATGGAGCGCGGCCGCCGCAGGGCCCGGCGCCCGCCCCCGCCGCTCGCCACGACTTTCCCCGCTGCCGGCAGGGAAGGCAGCAGCCGGCGGCGATCTGCTCGTCTCCGACTCCGTCCCCTGCTCCCCTCCTCTGCTTTCAGGAGCCGCCACCCCGCCCGCCTCTCGGCTCCTCTTGCTGCTCTGCAATCAGTGGAATAAATCAGGGAAGGACGCGCGCACACACACGCGGAGTAGGATCTGTTACAAAAGTAGCGCTGATGGCGGCGGATCAGATGAAGCTGGAGCTGCTGCTGGAGTAGCAGAGAGTGGAGTATCTCTCGCTCTCTCTCTCTCTTTTCTCTGTTTCGCCTCTTCCCCCACTCCACCCACAGATCTCCATCGTTTCTCCTCCTCCTCCTCCCCACCCTCGGCCGCGCTCCCGCTTTTCCGCGCATCTCTGGGCTGCGCCTCCTGCGAGGGGGCGGGTGGGGGCAGCGGAGGAGGCTTTAAAGAACCACGGCCCCCCCCGCACCGCCACACACGATAATTGAATTTATTATTATTGCCGTCTTGCCGACTTGGGGAAGGGGGATCGATCTTCGATCAGGAAGATGGCTGCTGGCTGGCTGCTGGTCTTTAGCCTGACACTTTTCCAGTCCCTGGTGATGAACCACTCCTCGGAGGGACCTTTCCCCTCGGCCACCACGTAAGTCCCGGCGGGGTCCGGGGGTCCGGGGCGGGGGCACGGCGGGGGCGGGGGCGCTCCTCGGCGCCAGGGACAGCGACCGTACAAAAGGAAATCGAGTTAGACCGGGCGAAAAGTGGCGATCGGGGAAAATTGTAGGTTTTCGGCAGCTTTTGCTTAGAAAAGAGTCAGGGTAGCTGCAGAAGGTCCCGCCGGGGCGGTCGCAGGGAGGGGGAAGCTCCGGTGACGGCCGGCGGCGGGACTTTTGAGGTAAAGGCTTCGCCTGGGAATCCCGCTCCGGAGCGGCTCCCAAATACACCCCGTCAGGTCATCCTTGTGGAGAAGAAAGTTTCGAGTTACGCAGAGTCCGCCCCTTCCTCCCACAGAGGTTATTCCAGCCTGGATGGAGTTTCAACACTGTTTATTAAAAAAAAAAAAAAAAAAAAAAAAAAAAAAAAAAAAAAAAAAAAAAAAAAAGGCGAAAACCTGAGAACTTTGGCGATTTTATTCAAAGCCGCACGGAAGGCGGATTGGGTCGCCTTTCGGCAGCCGGCACGGGAAGCGGGGCTGGGAGCTCCGAGCCCCGGCTCTCCCCCGGCGGGCCGGGCTCCAGCGCTCCCGCGGGCGCTCCGCGGCCGCGCACGCCGGGTCCCGCCGCAGGGGCTTCGAACCACCCGGCTAAAGGAGCTGTTTTCTTCAGCCTTGGCCTTGCGCATCGTTACTTCTCAGAAACACCTTGGCGAGAGCTGAAGGATGCTCGCGGTGTACGCGGCTCGGTGCCTTGCTTGGCCCTGAGATAGAAATCTTTAAAGCGCTGCAGAAATATGAGGATGAAAGTGTTGCCCAGAGCAGTGCAAAGATCAAATAATAATGATGCAATAAAAGAAAGGCAAAAGAAAGCCAATGCATCACATTGGAGATTCGCCTACAGATAAGGAAAAAAATCCACGACAAAGCACTATGTGATCGTGTTTCCTTCCTTTTTCTTCTCTCCCACCTCATTATTTTTATATTCTTTTTGTTTGGTTGGTTTTTTGAAGCACCTACCTTAGTCCCCGAATCTGGGTTAAAGCTACCAGTAGGTAACTTTTAAGTGGATGACTCACTTTAATGCATTTTACATAAGAAAAACAGTGCTAATGGTAGTCTTTCCTTATTGTTTAACACTGGGTAGAATTTATTGGTGTCATTCATCCTGGGCAGAAGGATGTTGTTGCAGTAATTACCAGCAATGCATTTTCACCAATTAGTACTGCTGGTAGGTTGTTATAATTGGATTCAGTTCTGAGTATCGGTTCCATTATGAAAGACTCAAAGGGAGGCTCGCACTGTTAAATGAAAGGAATACAAAGATAAGTGTAGAATAACCACTTAGCATCTTCTCAGTTGAATAAAAACAGCCTTTCAATGTAGGAAAGATTACCTTTTAAAACATTCTCGTGGTGCAGTTTATAAAGATGTGCCATGTTGAAGCAAGTGTAGCAAAATACAGACCCAGGGCTTTTTAACTCATTGTTTTCTCGTGTTTGAGCTCCCGTATTTACGGTTTTTTGAGCTCCGAT
The DNA here is from genome assembly GCF_009819655.1 of Sylvia atricapilla. NCBI lineage: Eukaryota > Metazoa > Chordata > Aves > Passeriformes > Sylviidae > Sylvia > Sylvia atricapilla. The sequence goes on along the minus strand of NC_089144.1, from coordinate 14,259,871 downwards.
ATTTACGGTTTCTCACTGAGCTGATAAGGTTATCATGCACAACTAATTACAATTTGTCTTCTGTGTGGATTTTTCTGGGTTTAAAAGAGAAAGAAAAATAGAACCCAGTGATATTAAAATAATATCATATAAAAAGAATATAAATAGAAGTCTAGATCGCTTTTGAACATAAGAATATGTGGTATTCTTTCAAAACTGGTTTTGTATCCCCATCTATTTTTGCTAATTTCCTTCTGAATTTACCTTTATTGACAGTCGTGATAATAGAAATTGACAACAGTGAAACATACAACTTTAATTATAACTATACCTATGATAAAGTAATTCAGAATATTATGTTAGTCATCAACATTTCCATGTACTGCACTATCTACTTGCTGTTGGCTCTCTTTTTTTCTCGTTATTCCATTGAAATATTGCAGAAATCATCTGTAGCAACCGTGAATCCTTCATAGTACTGTTTCCCCTTTGAAATGGAATCAAAGTGCAAGCAAGGCTTAGTTTGTTTAGAAGGCAGCACACAACAGGTTGATGTAAGGGAGAGCTGCTTAGCAAAAAGTAATGATGTAACACAGTGAAGGAGATAACAATTTCTCCATTCTTTTTTAAGACTTGACAGCAGTGTTTCATTTCTTACTAAAAATTACAAATGGGAAAGAACAAAGAAGTGACGCAAATGCTCTTAATGTAAAATATAATATATATTAAGAGTATTAAAAATAGGAATTAAATGGCAGAGGAGACTAAAGGAAAAAAGGATATGAATAATTGAAGATCTGGAGGTTTGCTGATATTATGTGCTTAGCTATTTGCTTTCTCCCTGTTATTTTCAGTCTCTTTTTTCTCTTAGTGAAAAAGTTGGTCTGAGGAAGCAGGATTTCCCAGCTGTTGTGTGAATATATGCATGTTCAGGGCTACAGAGTATATGATTTCTTCAACAACTCATTATTGTACAATCACTTTTCTTTCAGTCATCTGTTTCTTCTGCATTAATAAATATTTTAACATGTGCTATTACTAAAACATTCAGAAGTTCCTATATAACCTATATAACCAATATAACAATATAGAAGCATGTAGTATTCTTAGTGAGAAATGCTGAAGGTTTATGCAATGCCTGTTTGACAGAATCTCAGTAATTCGATTAATTTGAATTCTCTGATAAGGTAAAAAGGCCCTAATATGTTTACACATCAAAATATAGAGAATTTCAGGTGCAGGTTTGTGTTGTATGAAATGGTAGCATTAATTTTTCACTGAAAATCTGAGCAGGTGGTATTGCATTCCTTGCTTCCAGTGTTGAAATATTTCACTGCAAATATTGAAGACGATCCTTTAATAAGCTATTTAAGTATAGTAGTAATTGTGTCTTGATCTGAGCCATGAGGCTTAGCTGCTGATTGGTGCATACTGCATTCCATTTAAGAGTGTCATATTAAATGTGTCATGTGTTAGGGATCTGTTTGTTGGTACAAGATACCATGTTCTTACTTTTAACACAGCAACTCCCAAGTCCTCCAGTTACACCTGCAACACAGCAGATATTTTGCACTTAGATTAGAATATTGTATGTAGCACTCCTGGCACTATAACCACACTACTGCTATCTCAGTATGCAAAGCACTTCTTTTTTGTAGCCATATATATTTATTTATTATTCACATCTGTACAGACTTCAGAAACAAACATACTGCTAAATCTACAAGGTTTATATGTTGCCTGAGGATAGCAGAGGACTCAGTTAATTTCTGTTCTTTTATCTATGCTGCATCAAGACAGATAGTCTTGAGTTTAAGTGTATCTTGAAATTCCTAAGTATCCTTTTGGCACAGCATGTGTTAATATTGTTACTGATAGAGAGTAATGTACTGCATAAAGATATGCATTCTCCTTTCTGATAATAAACCTGCTTGTATTGATTAAAAAAATAAAACAAACCCAACAAACCAAACAAATTTTAATTTTTATAAACTTACAGATGAAGCCTTTCAAAATCAATGGGACTGTTACTACATCATTGTGGATGTATCTTATCTTTTCTCTTTATTCCCCCTCCAATTTTCCTCTGCTATCCATTTCTCTCTTTCCTTTATCTTTTAACATATTTTCCTCCTCAGTCACTTGTTCTGTACATGTCTATTACATTAAATATTATATTCAAGACATATCTGCCACGTACACAACTTGGTAAAATATTGGTGGATAAAGATAATATAAAGATAAAAATAGTACACATATGAACGTATATCTAAATGTATGCAGATAGGACATTTTTAGAAAAGAAGTTGTGTATTCCCATTTTTCACTTGCATGAATCATCTTTACTGTTTTGGTGTCATTAGGACAACTCAGGGAAGTCTATGAGTCATATGAATTAGGGCTTGCACAACTGGGACATTCTTATTTTTGGCTTCTGCACATGGACCTAACAAGTGTAGGTCCTGCTGAGAGTGTGGCTGGGCTTGGTCTCAGCATCACTTTCTGTATGCACCAGTGACCAAAGGTAGATAGGTGACATTTATGATGTTTTCATCTGTTTCTACTGTCAGACATAGGGATTTTGATACCACTCACATGCAAAAAATCCCATTTATAGCTTAAAGTCTGTGATAGAAGAATGCCAGTTTAGCTGCTGATGTTAATTAGAAAAGACTGCTGTATTAATGGATTATAATATAAAATATCAGGCTCTTTCTCATTTGATTTTTTCCCTCAACCTATTTAAAAATATTCACTATTAGGAAAAAAAAACCCTGAAATGTACCTTCATATCAGTGAATTGGAAAGAGAGCGAAAAGACGTAACCTACTGAGAATTAGGGAAGTGCAATATCACCTCTTAGTGTTTTCTCAGCAGCACATGTCTAAATGCTGAGCATTATGCAAGATGCTGAAACCCACTGATATTTTAAAGAGTGTTTTTGCAATCCATTTTTCTAATGGAAACAGAATAAGTGAGAAACAGCTTGTTGATTGGTGGTGTTTATTTTGGTGTTTTGGTGAGATTTTTTTGATTGTGTGTTGGGTTTTTTGTTTGTTTGTTTGTTTGTTTTGGTTTTGGTTTTTTTTTAATGTCCCTGTGGATGTGGTGATGATTAATGCAAATTATTTGGATCCACGAAACATTTTTCTATTATACATATTTTATGATGTAAATGGTGAATGGGCAATTTCTTTGTTTCCCTCCCAGGTATTTATGCTAGAGCCTCAGAATTAAAAAAATTCTATAGGTTTACATTTTATTAAGTATGAAAATTAGCTGAAAACATCAAAATAGATACTAAGCATAAAAGATGAAATTTCATTGAAATAAATCAGCATTATAGAGGTTCTTGCCATCTTTCATTTTGCAGTGATGCTATTTTCAGCACTGCATTGCTCATACTCTGCAAAATGATTTTATCCAAGAATTCAGCTGCTAGAAAGAGAGCTGGAGCTTGGCAGCACATTAGCCTGAAATGTATTCATTGTTAAATAGAAGGCCTGTTGTACAGATCTTAAAAATATTTATCTAGCAGGGCATTTGAAATTGATGGAGGCACGGTCAAATTCTTACTGCTTTAATGTTTTGTAACAAAGAAACAACCCAGACTCTGGTTGCCCACTGGAAACTCACATGGTTGTGCCTTGATCCTTTCTTGCCTTCTGCAAGAATCCCGTATCCAAGGCAGTCTTATCATCTGGACCAATATTTGACTTAAACCTTTGTGAGATAGGGATTGCAGTTCAGAAGCATTTTAGTAGAGAAAAATGACTCATTCTCTCTGTTGCTGACCATAGTAGAAGTAGAATTGAGCCCCAGACTGTTCTGTGCTTCTTTGCAGCATTACCCGGGCTTTTGATCCCTGCATGTTGTGTTTAGAGTGCTCATAAAGACCTTTGTGACAAAAGGTGATATTTTTGGTGCCAAAAAATGTTTTTTTCTACTGTCTTGTTAACAAATTTCCTTTAATAGAGGAAAAAATTTACCAGAAAACAACCCTGGAATAAAATTACCCTGGTCCATAGCTACAATTTGGTAAAGCCAGACGCCATAATTAATTTATGTCTTTTACAAATGCTGAACCAGACTTCTTGATAAAAAGAATGACAGCTTAGTGTCCCTGGTGTTCTGGTAAAAAAAACCCAAACAAACAACAAAAACCTTGGTAGCACCTTGAGAATGCACGGAAAGTAAGAAGTACAAAACAATAACTACAATTGTGCTCCCAGCCCAGCGTGTTCTGTTTTGGATCACTCTCAGCCCATTCCTGCATCAGCTTTTTTCATTCCCTCTACAGCTGCTGCAGGACAGGTATCAATGAATACTTAAATGATTTGCATTTGAGATTACAGCTCTGATTTATCTCTCTTGCTGAATCTGTTAAAGAGCCTGATCCCACTCAGCTTTCCTTGAACATGCAGAGGGCAATTCTCTGTTCTGTAGGATCAGACCAAGAGCCAAGTTTTCCATCAGTTGTGCCATTGCCTACTGTGGCAAATTGGTCATTTTCTTTAGGGGGCGTTATGATTCTTCTTTCCCCCCTGATTTCCAGGAGCAAGGAGACCTGGATTGAATATTGTTTGCAGAATATGATTCTAATGTTTCACAGTATCATGTAATGCACACAGAAGTGCAGCAGGGGCAGCTCACATTGAAGGTGAAAATACCTAACAGTGATAGTGAAATTACTGTCAATTGCACTTCTACTTCAGTAATATTCATGGGTGATATATTCTTAATTTAGGGCCAGACTGTGCTGCTTGTACCCTGGAATGAATGAAAAAGTCTCACTGATACTCTCAGAAAAATCTGTCCAAGAGTGAAGATTTTCTAAATACACTTCAGCACTTTTTAATAGCTAAAATTAATGGCATGTGCCTGCAGCTATTCAGCTCAGGAGGGATCTTTCTTTTCCTTCTCCACTGCCTTCCAAACTATTTTTTTGCCTCCTATACTTCTAAGCAAACTCAGTGTTTCATACCTAACTTCCTTTCCTCCTTCCTTCCAGACTTAGTAAGTTTTCAGGGTGAAATGTAAAATAGACTCTCTTTGACAGACAGACAGATATGGCTCAGTTTGAGGACGTTACACTGATGATGGCAGGGAGAGGACCATGGGTTTTACTTATGCCTGTCCTTAGAACACCTTTCTCTGCATGCCAACAGCCAACTGGTGACAATGAATGAATTTTTGTCCCCTGTATCATTTTTCCCTATTTATTTACAAAGTTTCTAACAAGTTTATGAAAATGATTGACATTATTTTGCATCAACAAATCAGCAAGCTTTTGCAGTTAATTACAGTAATTCAAAATCAGACTTTTTTTTTTTTTTTAATCTGAAGCGGGCCTGAAATAACTATAGAACATGAATCTGAAGTTGTAATATTGCTGACTATTATAAAAAGTGATTTATTGGATTTTCACCCTCTTTAAATTACATTCCCACTCCCTCTCATTTGAGAGTTGGGTAGGGTAAGAGCTATACTCTGATTTTGTGACAGATATTCTAAGTAGTGGTTTAAGAATTTTCCTTTTTTGATATTTCCTTTGTTTCTCCAGGACCATGAATGTTCACGCAGAAATGCAGAAAGAGGGTGATTTTTTTAAAAAGTGTTCCACTGATCTTATGAACTAAGAATAATTTTTGCACAGCTTTTATTAGAAGTATCATGGAGGTATATATTATATTAGTGGTCCTTTTCCAGCATAAAATGCTTAGTTGAAATCTGTGAGCGAAGTCTCCCCAGTTTATTCATTATATTAAAATTTGATTAACTTTTGACCTGAATTGAGAAGTAAATAAGGACACAAAAGAGGTGCTGAGTCCACAGTCCAGATTTTTTAGCAGGTGATGAATTGTGTGATTTTTTTTTTATTTAAAAGACAACAGCTAGAATTGATTCACCCAAACAATACTTGAACTGAAATGCTCCTATTTTCCCTGTGCAGGTTCCCACTAGACTGGTCTAGAAGCTTAAAATGTTCCCCAGTTGTATCTCTCCCACCCTTATTTTCACTCAGATTTTTATTATATTTTGATAGCATGGGCTAAATATTCTTCTAGGTAGGCATAAAAATAAGGTTACAAAAGATATGTGGCTGAGGGTGGTGGCAATACTGAAACCTAAATCAAGTCATGCCACTGTTCCAAATTGTCACTATTAATACTGTGCTGCATTTTTCTTTATGCACTAAGGTAGTCCTAAGCAAACCAGTAAAAGGGAAGTTTTCTTCATTCTTGAAATGAACAGAAATTTGCCACACTAGGTGTACGTTGACTCTTGATTAGAAATTCCAGCCTTTTCCATAGGAGGGAACTGAGTCACAGGAGCTGTTCTGTTGAAGCTTATTGAAATGAAACATTTTTCACTCTGAAATAGATGAATTGTGTTATTAACACTGCAGGAAGGAGAAAAGTAATGAAAAAGAGATGACAGGAAGTATGAATTGCAAAATTAGGGTTCCTATTAGTCCTTCCCTGAGTGTTACAGGTGACTCCTGCACATGTAGAGCCACTGTCCTGTGAGACCAGTCAAAATGTTGAGGGATAAGCACAACAGTCCACTAAAAGACAGCTTTTAATTAATGATATTCTGATGTGGACTAGTGTTGAGAAAAATGGTTTGTTTCATAAATTGCTAAATGAAGCCTCACAGTAATCCTTTTCCCTCACTGAGGGTTGGGGTAGTCTATTTGGTAGAAGTCTTGTGGATCCTAAATACAGCCCTATACTGGGAGGCAATGCTCTTGACTTGGGGAATGCTCTGCCCTTAAAAGCCTATTTTGTGAGTTGAATCCAGAAATGGGGTGGTTTCTCATACAGATGTTAATGCAGAAGTTCCTTTTTTTTTTTCTCTCCCCAGTATATGGCAGTATTCTTGCAGTTGATTTAAGTAGAATAAAATGTAATACATAATATACTATGCTTTGGTAAGTCATTTCTCCAGAGCTTATTGAATATCTATTTTTTCTGTTAGCCTCACTTGTAATTTTATTATTTTTAGATATGGGTGTAACAAGTTCTTCAGATTTTTTTTCAAAGACAGGTCAAAGTGAAGAATAATCCATGTAGGGATGGAAACTAAGTGTACTGAGCCATGAACCTTCCTGCACCCTCATTTTCTGTTGGAAGAATCCCGTGTTTGTTTGGTTACCTGCATGTTTGTTTCTTAATACAGGAAGTATTTCTTGATCTGAGACTTTTCTTAGAAATTAATTTCTTAGAAATTGATTCAGTGGCACCAATTTTGGAAAAAAAGAAAAAAAAATCAGTAGACTGTGATTTATTTAATCCCAAGTATTTTTTTCTATGATGTAGATTTTGAATTGTGTGTATGATGGCTGAGTTTTTTGCTTTTAAAGGCCTCTCTTTAGTATTATCTGCCTCGCTTTTCCTTATTTCTCAAATTTTGTACCTTAGATTTTGATATTAATTTCTCTCACTAAAGCAAGAAACTTCAGTGTCTTACCATGTAGTCAGGCAAGGGTTTATTGTCAAGATTAATTTGTTAGCTAATGCCTCTAAAGCCTTCTGTAGTTGAAAAGTGTTGTTAAGCTGTTAAGCCTAATTTATTAAGATGTGTGTTTGCTGTATTCCCACTTTACTTCAGAAACTTGCTTGACCAATCCTTTCCTGGATGGATGATACTTCTGGTTTATCTGGTTCTCAAAGTGGTTTTTTTGTAGAATCTCTGTGGAAAACTTACCATAATATCTGCTTCTTTTGGTAACTTGTGATCTGGAGATCTGGAAGAAGTTAATCCCCACGATCTGTACTTCTTGGATGTACACAGATTGCAAAACATAAGCTTCACAGCATTTTTAGAAACTAAGAGGAGTCAGCAAAAATCTGCAGACAGAATGGTGAAGAGAAGCCAGTGTGTGACTCATGCCTCCGCCGCGCGCTCGTTGCACTCCTTCGCCAGCCGTGCCAATTCCTTTTCCACTGTGGAAAGCCCTGGGAGCAGAGGATCCCGGGATTTTCTGAAATTTGTGCTGTGAATATTTCATACTTGGGAAAGAGGCAATGGTTAGATACAATGCTAGACAAGGACGTGTGACACGAGTTTGTTAACATGATCTATTGCTTCTTTCGCAGCACAGGCGACTGCTGGTTTTATCCCATTTCTAAAATGGGAATGGCACCCAAATTGTCATCCTGCATGAATCAATGTGTTTAATAAAGCAAGGCATCCTCTTTCTACAAGATACTAAGAAAAGTACATAATTTTTTCTGTTTACAGACTAGTGGCAGTAAGATGATCATCAGCAATAGCGAAATATCTGACAATCACCAAGACTCCTAAGATTTCAGGCAGGAGAAATATAGTTTTTAATGCAATTATTGTTGTTTGCTACAGTCAGTAGCAATAGAAATGTAGTTCTTACCACTTTTTTTGTTATTTACCAAGCCACTATTGTTGCCTTAGCATCTTCTTGATTAGATTTTTTTATCTGTTGTGAACATATTTTAGATTATGTGGTAGGTGTATAAGCTGGGAGAGAATCAGTAATATGTGCAGGAACATATATTAGGGAGATTTCACTTTAATAAACACACAGGGAAAAAGTTTGTGGTAATTGAAGGCAGAATCTGCTCTCTTTTGACTGATTAGAAATACATGAGGGATCTGTGCGTGACTAAGAACATGTCTAGGATATACTCTAAATACCTTTGGAAATGGTTGGGTACCCAATTTTATCCTTCTTTCCACCTGTGTAATTTCAGCATAATGAGTATCAGTCCTGTATCATTTAAATCCTGAGTGCAAGGATGAATCCACATTTAAAAAAAAAAAAAAAATCTGATTAACCACATACAGGTTTCATTGCAACAGAATGAGTCATCACTGTCAAGGCCTGATTGTGAAAATTACATAAAACAAAATGTAGTACATGATTTTATTAGGCTTTGCAGGACAGAGTAGTAAGATATCCCAAGGAAACCATGTGTGCTATCAGATGTGGTCATTTGTCTTCCTTTTAAATGATAAGCTCTGACACCACTTCATTGTCTGTGCCACACTGAGCAAGCATCCATGTAAAAAAGAAGTTCTTAATGTGCTGGAAGACACTGAAAAATGTTACCCCAGATTAGGAAGAAACATGATTTTATTAATAAAAGGGGTAGAATTGTAAGGAATAAATGCTTTCCTTTTCAAGTACTGCAATGTCTAGTAATGTGCAGGTTTACTCTAAGTGGCTTTCCCAAATGCACTTTTTTGTGGCTCTGTTTTTGGTTTTGGTTTTTTTACCTCCTCAAGCTATTAGTTCTAGAGCTTAATTTGGAATGGTAGGAATGATAGGAGTAAATTATTTTAACCCCTCATTATGCTCAACCGAGTACTTCATTCATCTTTGGGTATAAAGTCTTGAGTTTTTGGGTCGTTAGAATTAAAATCAGCAAGGAATTTACAGACAAACTTCATATTTGTTTCCAGTGAAGCTGGATTTACTCTGAAAGATGATATTGATGCTTTATGGGGACACAAGGTGAAGTTCTGATATGATAGCTGCTTTGCTAATTGAAGCACTTGGCCAGCGTCTTAACTTCCATATATGTTCCTAGGATAGATACACTCTCCCAGCCTGCAAAATTAAGATTAAAAGCACCCACCACTTCCTTGCATGGATGGTGAGAGTTTTGGTTAACAAATGACCATAAAAAATACTGTAGTGGATGGATGGAACAATAATTTGCTTGCAGTCATTTTGCTGATAGCATGTTTTGCCTTTCGTAAGTCCATTTATTGATAGACTTAAAGTACATAAAGTACATAAAGTACTTTTATGGCCTGCAAGGTAGTCTTGGACAGACATGTTCAATTATTCTTGTATGTATCCATGCTTCTACAAACACTTTATGTATTCATTAGTGATGCTTTCAGCATTGCAAATACAGGTTAAACATTGATGATTGAATATTTTGTTCCACACATCTCATTAACTGGGGCTCTATTTAGTTTTCGTGAATAGTATTCGATTCAACAGTTGTCCCACTTCGTGGGAATAAAGTGTCTATGGAATAAAATAATGATCAATGTTTTAAAAAATCCTTTAGAAAAACTTAAACAAACAAAAAAGTAAGCTATCCAGTTATAAAGATTTAACACTTGAAAACTAAGAAGAGGAAGATGAGAAACTGCCTTAAGCCTTAAGTTGTTTTCCATATAATATCTTCATTGTTATCCTCTCTTCAGTTACAAAACCAACTGTAATTTTTTATCTTCTGGAAACACCTTTCATTGAGAATACTGCTCAAAATGCTACCCCACTGTATGACTAGTGGATTTTGTAGATAGTTTTTGGTAAAGCTGCAAAGGAAATACCTTGTCTTTTGTAATGTAAAACTAGTAATAGTTGCCCCTACATGGAGAGATTGTAGGAGCATTTGCCTTTGAGAATTGAAAGAAAACTATTATCCAAAGCTATTCTCTGAACCTAAAAGCTATGATAAAGATATCCTGCTCAAAGAGATATTTTGAGATGTTTGGATTTTTTTTTTTGTATCACTAGGACCTTGTTTCACTGCAGAAAGAGAGGATGCTGGTTGCTGCCATGTTTTTTATGCTGTGTGACTTCAATAATGGGTGCAGCCTCTCACTGGGCAGGAATTATTTTCTAGCTGAAATTTTTCCTGAAAATTAACAAACAGGAAATATCAGCAATATGCCAGAGAAATACTCACTGTTCTAGTTACCTACATGTTTGAAAAAACCCCCAAACTTCTTGTGTGTCTAGTTCTGTATTTTAATTGTGCAGTGATTTTTTGAGCAACCACATGCAAATTTAACAAATTTAGCTACCTTACATGTTATTTTTCTTGTGTACCAGATCCAGATTTCCTACACTGATACTAAGGGATGTGTATTTGAAGAGAACTTACTTAAAGCTTTCTTAATGGACAAAAAATTAACCTGCAAACCAGGATCATCTACAATATCACTCAAAAACTGCTTAAAATACAGCAGTTCTACATTACTTGTAATGAAATCTTCCCACCATGTCTGCAAATTAATAAATTAAACCATTTTTTTCTTAATAGAAACCTGCCCTAAAAAACCAAAGAAGAAGCCCAACAGAAAAAACCCAACAAAAAAACCCCACGAAACTTGCAGTATTTTGAATTCTTTTTTTGCTCCAAAGTTCTTAAACAAATATTTGGCTGCAGGAGGTACACAGTATTGTTTGTTGCTGTGAAATAGAGCTTCTAATTCAACAGTAATTGAGATAGATTCAGTGTGTGGTTTGTTACTATGTGATTTGACGCAGACACACACACTCTCCATGCAACATTGCTTTCACCTGGGAAAATTGGATAATGAACTAATGAAGGTTTTCTTGGCTGATAATGCTCTCTGTTTTCAGAGCGTAGCAATTACACAATCCTTTTAGCACTCAATGTCTATCTAAACAAAATCAATGCAAAAATAAGGGCTGTTTACAATGAAGTATCATTATTTTACATTGTTGGGGTAGTTCTCTGAGAGTCTGATATCGAAATGATACAGTAAAAAATAAAATTTGAGGAGCTTTAAGGCCAGCAATCTAAAAGCACCCTGATTTTTCTCTCAGCTCAAGTAATTCACCACCACTTGTGTGCCTCCATACAAATGTAATACTTGTCATTGCTGCTTGCCTTTTCTTTTTAGAAGAAAAGCTCAATTCTATGCATCTCAAAACTAGACTTGATTTGAATTTACATGGCTTCAAAGTCGTAAGGTTGGACTGATTTTAAGCTTCCAAACCATTTATTTACAATAATGCGAGAGTTTTGCAGTCTGTTTCTTTTTTATTCCTACACAGTGTTCTCTTTCATCAGTGATTTATTCAAGGGGGCATGGAGAATTGCTTGTACAATTGTTTGTCTTATGCTGTATAAGTGCTGATTTTTGCTGTTTCGTATAAAAGCAGAATAAAGGGCTGAATTCTTATTACTATTAAAATTATGAGGGCGTATTCAGGCTATTAGCTACTTCACAGACTTTAGCCTGAAAGTTAAATTACAAATTGCCCTGATATTACAACTAAGTAACTTGTGGATCCATTCTCTAAAAGCTGTTGTGGTGCTTCTGAAATGTTAAGCTTCTAAATTTGTACTGAAGAGAAATCAGAAAGAGCAAAAGCTCTCTCCTGTATTACTTGGGAGCAGGACAGTACTTTTTCCATTCCCCAACTTTTTTTATTTTCAACCAATGTATTTTTAAAAAGGAAAAAAACTAAAACTCTTTTCATTTTTAAGTTCACTTAAAAGGTGTAAGTATGGAATGGTGTCATAATATGAAATTAAATAAAATATTTCTGCTGTAGTATTTCAGATTTTTTTATCAAGTAATGAATTAGCTACTTGACCCACAGAAAGTATTATTAAGTGATTTCTGATAAAACATATTCCCTGGAAACATTTGAGATCAGTTTGGACAGGGCTCTGTGCAACCTGATCCACTTAAAGATGTCCCTGCCCATTCCAGGGAGTTGGATTAGATGACCTTTAAAAGTTCTTTTGACCCAGACTATTCTATTATTCTGTCTGTTTTTACATTATTTCTGAATTCTTCTTTTAGTAGAAGATTTTTTGAATATTTTAAAGGCTTCTATAGATGTTATATTTTTTTGCCAATCTACTCCAGAAAAAGAGGATGATGTTGACTGGCATTCACTTTTGTCTTAGGTAATACCTTTTAATGATGTTAAACTTGACCTTTTCTGTTCTTATGCTGTGGAACAAAATAATGCTAAAGCTCCATGGAAATGGTCTGGAACCCCTGTTTCCTGAGAGGAGGTAAAAAAAAAAAAAAGTTCATAGAAATTATGTGCAGAATATAATCTGTTGCATCATTATTTATATCTCTGGTGCATTTCTGGATGTGTTCTCTAGTATGGCTGAATCTGTTGCGTACAATTCAGTTTGATGTGTGTGAATGAGCTATGTCAGGCCAGGTGAGTGAGTTTTCCTGTGTACACATCTTCAACAGCAGCACTGCACATGTCATGTACCCATTTCTCTGTTCTTACTAACACAGTGCTTGAAACCTCCAAACAAAAGGAGCAGTCCCTCTATCACTGCAGATTCTGTGTGACACAAACTTATGAGAATGAGGCAGAGATCCTTATTCAGAAGGTTTTTTAGGGAAACAGCATCCCTAGTAATGATAAAGCAATGTATTTTATGTCCCCTGAGGGTTTTCCTTAATAATACCTGTAGGGGAGTAAGTAATGGCAGTGGTAATGTTATGTATACTAATGTGTGTGCACCTCTAACATCAAGCAAGACAGCCAAATTGTTCTATAATTTTTTTCATCTATGTGTTCATTGCAGTTATCAATATAGGAGAGACGTAGCTTAGTACCCAGGAGAATGGTATAATGTCTGCCATAGATGATTCCATTAGTGACAGGTAGGACAGAGCAGTAGTTTGCCCACTATTTACTACAATGCTCTCAGTGCTTTGTAAATGTATGTTGTCACCCTTTAGGACTTCATAAAACTTCATGGATCTTTCTCTTAGCATTGTTATGCTGTGGTTGTTTTCGCATGTGAATATTTCTGAACAGTCAGGCCGTGCAACAGATAGGAAGAAAATTTTTGTAGGATGGGACACAGCTAATTTTTGAAGAAGATGCATTATTTTTTGTGATAAATCAAGTATGGACCCATTTTGTCTACTGACTGTGATCAATGGAAGAAACTTAAATTTCTGTTTCTCAGTTTCCATGAAATGTTGATTGCTGTTCAGGCTCACATTCTGTGTGTGAGTACACTGAGATCCATTGGTTTGGGTGGGAATAGCGTGTGATATGTTGTAATTGTTGGTACATGTTTTGCTGTATTTCTCTGTGCTGGCAGTGTTACTGAGACTATACAGCACTATCGTATTTCCCCATTGTGAATTTATGGGATAACTTGTAGAATATTCTTAACTGCAGAATTACAAAGATTAAATAATAATCTGCATGACCTTCAAGGAAAAAAAAAAAACCTAAAAAGAACAAAGAAAAGTTTTTAAAAAATATAAACTGTACTTCAAACCTAAAGTTATAAAAAGTCCTTTTACAAGGAGCTAGTGAATGTGTGACCTTAGATATGTGGCATGGTTATCTCTGCCTCTCCTAATTGATCCACACCACACATCACTGCCACTCTGCACCATGCCAGGCACCATGACATGCCCTTGCTCTGAATTCTGTTTTCTCCAAAGTATTGAATCATTCTCTGATTCTATTAAATCATTCTCCTCTGTCTTTTAATCTGTGAGGGAGATGCATGGATGTAGATGGCAACATTCGTGTTGATACAGGCAAACCCATATTTTTTACCCTACACAGTTTGAAATTATTCCTGTGACATTAAGGTACACAGAACTACTGTACATGTGTGTGGTTCATACAGAGATTTCCTCTGTGAGCCTTTAGGTCTTTATTGAGCTGAATGCAAGTTCATTATCTTCCATGTGTTTTTATATTCATCTGCCTCTTGCCTCTGTGTAATTAAAGTTAATATCTACATAAAAATTAGTTATGTACACTTAGCAGATAAGTGTAACTACTGACTAGTGGTTAAAACTACTACTAGTGGTAGGCAAATAATTATGGTTACTTATGAGAAGAGTCAGAGTTATTTCTGCAATTTCTTCCTGTGCTGTGTGTCCAAACTGAAGCATCCACATTTAGAAATATTTAACATTTTTCATGAGGATTGATCATTTTCTCACACTCATACACCCACATTGTTAATTTTTAACAAATAAATACGGATTTCTTCTGCTATTAAAGGGAAAAAAGGCTTTTCCATTTATTTTCTGAGAAAATAATCGTTACTGAAGCATAAATTAAGCTTGGCCAGCAATAGATGTAGTTTATTGAACACTGGGGAATACTTAAAGCCATTTGGCTTCCTTTTCCGAGAAAGAATGCAGGCTGCGTCAGATATTTTTAAAAGGTTTACCTGGATTGTTTTGAGTCAGGGAAGGTGGAGTGTCGTTTGGTTTCTTTGTTTAGGAATTACCATGTAGCATTTAGATATATGTGTAAAAAGAGAATGATGTTCTCTACTTCTCAGCAACACTATTTCTTTATCCCTAATTTGTATAAACCCAAATATTTCTGTTTACTGGGAGATCAAAAATTTGAAAGGAATGGTGGATCTCAGGTGGGAGGCAGGTAGCATCCATGTGTTGAAAGCAAGTTCCTGCTACAGCTGGAAGGATGCTCTTCCATTTGAAATGATTAGCAGTACTGCTACTCAGTTAAAACAAAGAGGGGGATCTGAATTTGGAATAGAATTGTTTTATTAATTGGTTGCATAGTGTTATTTAAAGAAACCTACTTAATTTTTCTTCTGTTATGTTCATGCGTGTCCCTCTGATTCATCAGTTTAGAAAGGAGTGCAGTCAGATTAGCTGAGGAAGAGCATCCTGGATTGAGGCAGATGCCAATCAAAGCTGGAAAGCCCATTTCCAGTGACATTGCTAAGCACAGGGATGGATACCTGGTGGAGTTCACTTTGGAATGCAAATGTTGCTGCAAAGGCCTCAGGCTTTTGACTAAGGAGCAGCAGGGAGAGGGATCCACCTGAGGAGCCCAGGTTTGACACACTTGGATTGCATCCAGCTTGGAGTATCACTGTGCCTTCCTGTAGGAGCTGGAGTTGCTGATAACTAATGAGGTCTGTACCCTGTTCCGAGTGCTTGCTGACAGCATGTCACAGAGCACCGGGGTAATACAAATAATAAGATTTTGCTCTGTTTTCTTTATTGCTCTTTGTTTCTTATATTTTTAGCTGCTTGCTGCAAGAGATGGGTCTCTGGATTGCTTGCTCTGGTGCACACACTCTTTCTTTTTCGCTGGCTGTCTCTCTCTGTCTCTTGACAGGTGTAAGGAGGATCCTAAATATAGAAGCCACCCGTCAGTTGGCTTCAGCAATCAGCAAGCACTGATTTAGTATTTCTCTTAACCAGCTAAGCTCCAGAAGGGTGTTTCTTTTAAACATTTATCAATTTATTCCACTGTAAGCTTTCTTTAAAATTCTTAAAAAAACCCACCCTGATTATCCTACAGCCTGAAGAATACTATTAGCAGTCATGTTTCAGAAATTATGGTTGTCAAGAAAGGCTTTTGCAACTGAACGGAGAAAAAATTGCTTTTTAAAGAACTCCCTTGTTTTATCAGTTTAGTTAATGCTGCAGTACCTCATTGGGGAAAACACTGAGGCTAGGTGTAAGTGCAGTCTCCAATTTTTAGATGAACACACTTTCGGACATAAGTAGCTGCACATTTTCCTGTGAATTTTTCCTTATGGAAGAAATTTGAATGCAAACATACTGATTAGCTGGGATTTACTTTGCTGTACAGAGAAATTAGGCATGTGGTGAGAAATGGAGGTGTCTTAGTACTGAATATTTATAGTGCTCACTCAAAGTATTTTTAACACAAAGAGATATTTTTCTTTATGTTGCTTTCTTTATCCTGTGGTTGAGGTCGGCACAAAAATACTGATTCTCAAAAATTAACTGGCTAAATTTAGTATATTACCACTGCAAAAATTCTACGTATAATATTTGGGGGGAAAAAAAGAGCTGCAACACTGCATTAAAGACATCTTAAACATTTTCTGTTAGTTTCTTTCTGTTCCTTGTGACCAGTTGCCATTAATATTCATAGAAATCTTCCACAGCCTACAGAGGAGGAGATAGTAATTCAGTAATATCTAATTGTGGCAAGTGAGTTGCATGTGATGAAGACCTTTTTTGATACTGATGTGCTTTGATTTTTTGTTTTATGACTGTTATACACTTCTATTATTTAATACAATTCTAATATTCTAGTGTATTAAACATTGTGTTAAACATGGACACAAGACACATGGACACATGGACATCAGTGTCTTTCTGTAGTTCAGAAAGGCAGTAGTACTTCTTTGTGATAGTTGTAGTGGTTACATGTGGTCTGTCTGGTTGTGAAAATTCTGTAGCAAAATATAGCATGTGTTTGTTATGCTTATGTAAGGTTTTATTTTTGGCAACCAGTGCTTTCTATACCCAGCCGTGAGAAATAACCTGCTTCTCTATTTCTTTTTTTACTGTTCTATAAATTGGTATAGTTTATTGGAAGCTTCTGCCATGTCTGGGACATCTGCTTCCCTGGTTGGCAGAGCAAGATTCAAACCCCAGAAAGAAGTAAGAGGGATGCTGGGTGAAATAGCAGGACTGGCCCCGAGAAAAGGAAAAAATGGTATAAGATAGGACACATTTCCAATGGAAGGATGCTTTTTCATATTTGGCACAAGGGATTCTGGGATAAGTCTAAGTCTCTTAGTGCAGATAGTCTCAAGCTTTATACCTGAAAATCCAAACTGCAACTAATGCACCTTCTAGGTGGGAGCTCTTTTACATTTCACGGATCAGAATTTGAACCCACTGAAGCCTAGTAGTCTTGCTTATGAGCTTTACTTTTTGCATTTAAGAAAAAGTGATTATTATTCAGGGTGAACTCACGTAATCTGACTGTGACTTCTCAAAGGAGCAGACAAGAGTTGCCATGAGCTGATGATGTTACAGATAACCAGAGCTGTTACAGTTCCTGCTGTAACCAGCAGTTACAGGTGTAGGCAAACATGTCTTTGCTGTGGTGTGAGCCGCCAGCTTGGAATGCAAAACTGCTTCTTTGAAAATTCTTGTGCATCTAATATCTAGAATTTTAATCTCTCCTCGGTTTTCTTCTTTTATTTATTTATTTTTTTTTCCACTGTAGCACTATGGGTTTTTTTAGCCAGAAGTTTATTCTCTCCTCAGTCCTCCAAATTTATTTTCGCTGTAGGAGGGTGGTTTTTTTAGCTTGCTAGAGACCTGGCTCGATTCTTTCTGCCTTTGGCACATCATTTAATGAATACAGCAAGAAGAACTTTTCTGCTGAATTTTATCTTACCAGCCTGGTGTTTACTAGACAGAAAAGGTGGTAGTCCCTCTGGTGAGCATTGTCACAACATACAGGAGTGTGCTGTGGCTGTATGTCTACATGGTTTTTCTTTGCCCTTTATCCAGGGCAGAATACACATACTTTACTTTCACCTTTGTGTTTCATACTGTAGATACATTTTATAAATAGAATAAAAAATATTTATGATATTTTATGAATGATTTTTCCATTATATGAATGATTTTTCCATTAACCCCCAAGAACATTAAATCAGGTCCCTATCAGAATTAGGTGAAAAATTTTCCATTGTACTGCATATCACAAAAGTGAAAAAAAAAGTTTGCTTTTTCAGGAGGACTCATACTAAAACAGCTCCTAGCAAAAGATAAGGGAGAAAAAAACCAAAATCTAACCATTTATTTTGTATGAGTTAGGAAACTATCTTTCTAATAAAAACACCCTTTCTTATCTACCTGTTTGTCTTATCTATCTATCTATCTATCTATCTATCTATCTATCTATCTATCTATCTATCTTTTGATATTTCTATCCATATAGCTATTTCCTGGGATGAAACTGGGGATAAGAAACAGTGCCTATAACTGGATTAAGGATCTAAGAGGGTTACAGAGAGGATATATGGGTACTTTGAGAGCAGAATGACTAAGATTGTTGATAAAAATAGACCATCTGATCATGTTACATGCTTGGTAATACTGCGCTTGAAGTGCAAATATATGGAACAAAAAAGAATCCCTGGCATTCTGTAGCATTAGGTGAGGATGGTTTGCAGTGCTGCTAGTGACACAAATGTGTTTGTCGAAGTGAAGAGAGGAGGAACTCTAGCAGCAAGAGTGGATAATCTGTTATGCTGAGCTAGTTTCTGAAGTGACACTTTTGTATATACATTTTGGGCACAAGGAAGGTTTTATCTCCCTTTTCTATGCTGGTCATTAGAACCTGGCCAGAGCAGTTGCAGGGATTGTTCACAAGCCTCAGGCTTTTTCAGATAGCAGAGTCAAAGATTACAAGTATAAATCTTGACAAAAGCACAGTCAGTTATGATTTTCCCACAGAGAGAAGGAGCCCTTCACTGTTTTCAAAACAGACCTGTGACTAACAGCTAGCTGTATAAATAATGGAGATTTTGCATCTTATATGATACATGAGAATTATCCTCCCAAGCTACATGGCAGTTCCTTAAGCAAACAAAGTGTTTGTTTTCCAAAGGGCTGGATAGTTTTAAAAGGTTTTCTCTACTCTCATTTAATAGTACTTTAGTATTACTAGAATTTATATTTAAGCAATTTCACACCTTCAGGCTGGGAGTATATAAAGTATTCTATTTGTTAGCATGAAAGTAGTATATGTTCTCATTGCTGAATTCTAGTCACTGCTTTTTAAAGGTAATACTGAACAAAATCATCCTCTTGTGAGGTGCCATACTTTTAGTGCAGCAGTATTTTGGGTTTGTATCCCATGAAATAGAATTCTTCATGGCAAGAGTTTCATGGAAGAGGCCAAATTCAGTGCTGCCAAAGTGAAGGGTTCAGAAAACAGATGGGCTGGATGGTGGTTTTAAGAAGCGAGGAAGAGCTGTGATCCTCATGTCTGAGTGCAAACCTGTGCTGTGGCAATTACACAGTATCATTTTTCTGTAATTTCTGGTTTAGGATTTCCAGGCTCTCAGAACCTGTAGGTCAGACATATGCGTCCCGTTTTCCTTTCCTTCTGGAAAAAAAAAAAGGGGGGCTTTTTAAAAACTCATGTTTCTATATGGTTTTTCTTTGTGTTGGAGATTGAGACTAGTTTAGCTGTTAGGGACATTACTCTTTGATGAAAAAACCCTACCCTAGGTCTCTTCTGACACCTCCCTTTGTTCTATTTTGTAAAGCTATCGTTCACACACAAAACTTTCTCCATTCCAGGCTAAAACTCAGATACCTCTCCTAAGAAAATGAAAGAGTTGATACTTCAGGAAAACAGGTCTTAAAAATTGAAATTATTATATCTATTAAGAGAAAGCAGCAAACAACTGTGTGCAGATAATGTAATTATGTGTGCTTATAAAAAACAATTTATAGATGCAGAGTCTTGAGTATTTAACTGCGGATTTATTTAGAACATTTGTCTCAATGCTATGACATGATGTACATGTGCACAGCATTTTTCAGCAGGTGATGGTCAGAGGGTGGGATCTACCCAAGTGTCCCTGAGTGTGGCAAAGGGTGGCTGGCTACAGCTCTGCCATCCTGCTCCCGGGTGCTGGAGAGCCAGTGCTGATCCAACAGCTGTACCAGGGTGTCAGTGGTATGGAAGGTTGCAAAAGGCAGAGCAAGTCTGCTATAGGTTCACAGATTTCCCCTGGGAGTATATATTCATAGAGGCCAGAACATCTCAAATGCAGTGTAAACTATGCTCTCTCTAGCAAAACTTTAACTGAGGAACTACCCTGTCTGTTTTTCAGGGAACACTTAACTCGAAGTGCAACCACCAGTTGTACTTGACACCTGTGTGCCTCTGTCCTGGGGAAACTACTCAGAGCAGTGTATGATGCTGAACTGAAATGTCAGCATCAGCACAGCTGTGAACCCATCAGCTATAGACACAAATGCAGAACAACTGAAATAGTCATGTATAAACCTTCTGGGCCCTGCTGCCACCAGGGAAAGGAAACAGAGAACCCCACAGGAAAGTACTCTGTGTCCAGCCACTCACCTTAAACATGGATAGCCTTTTTACTTATTGCCTTGTTTGCAAACTTCTCTGACCATAACATCACATTTCCAGTTCAAGAATTAATCCCTTGGTGGCTGAGGCACAGGAGTGGCAAATCCTCAAGCAGCATGATCTTCTTAAGAGAAGAGTGCATATGCCAGAGCTGTGTCTCTGCTGAGGGCTCAGTGGAGCGCTTACAGAGACTCCCACCTGGGGCTTGTCCAAACACATACGGTTTTATTTCATGCCTTGAAACTGTAGGGGTAGGATGGGGAGGATTAAAGGGACACTTGCTAGGAGAGTTGCCACCTGGCAGGGCAACAACTTAAGCAAAGCAAGTTTGCAGTTTCTAAGGAGAGGTTTGTAAGATCTTATGAATCAATTGTGCTCAAACTAATCTTGGGTTGTTTGATTAAGAAATTTAATCTAGATCTCTGAAATTGCTAAGAACCGAAGGATAAATACATAAGTAACTTCTGTAATTCAACTACTTAGATGCTTTTTTCACATTAAGAAGTCAAATTCATAAAACTAATCACACAGCAGCACAAATGCTTCTTAGATATGTCCTTTGTGGAAGATTGGTTTGTCCCTAAGTCGTGATGTTACAGCAGGCAACAGACAGTAAATGTATTTCTCCCGGGCTTACAGGCCATGTGAGGACTGCCTAGAAGTGCAGCCCTGGAACTCCAGAACTGTGTAGCTCTCAAAGGACAGCTGAAAAAGGGTGGCAAGACAGCACAGCTTTGTGTTCACTGCACTTTATGTGTTAGCTTTTGGTGTTGAACATTCAACTTTTTCAAGAGGTGTCAAAGATTTTTCTATTCCTAGTTCCAGCAAGAGCCCCAAAGAGGATCTCTTCTGGAGCTGTTGATACAGTGTGGCTTAGGGTGACATTCCAAAACGTAGCACTTCATAAACAGTCACCACGTTTTTAATGGTTTTCATCAGGAGACATTTGCTGCTTGTCAAAGTGTCAGTCTGGCATCTAGAAGGACTGAAATGCACACTGAGAGCAGCAGCATGGGCAGGGTTTCCATCCATGCTTTCTAGCATTGACAAAAGTATTAATTTTAGTGGCCCCCAGTCCCACTGTAATTCTTAAGTCTCTCAAGAGCAGAGTGTCAGTTCTGGACACGGTGCAAGTGTTGCTGATGTTGCTGGAGAGCAATCCCAGGGCAGCTGTGAGAGTCAGCTGCAGTGTCTGACGTGCACGTGGCCACCTCTGAAGGATGGCTGGAGGCATTCCTAAATACTTGCTGGAGGTGTCACTGGCTGTCTCTCTCAATCTTTTCCATCCTCTTTAATGTGCTTTGTCACCTCCTGTAGATGTGAGCTAACTGCAGCCAGC
Source organism: Sylvia atricapilla (assembly GCF_009819655.1). NCBI lineage: Eukaryota > Metazoa > Chordata > Aves > Passeriformes > Sylviidae > Sylvia > Sylvia atricapilla. Next base: position 14,237,906 of record NC_089144.1, on the reverse strand, counting down.
CAGCCAGTGACTCTATTTCTGCAGTACTCTTGCTGTTCCTCCTGATGCTGCTTCCTTGTCCTGCACAAGGAACATAAAAAAGTGCAGGGGTGAGAGGGGATGAACCTTAGCTGTGTCCTCAGTGCATTTGTTATGCAACTTAGCCAGTAAAGGGAGCTGGCAGATGAGATTCATTCCTGAACTTGTGTGTGATGTACAAAATCGAATTTCACAGCAACTGCTCTCACCCAGTTCTGACATCGAGCATCGTGACAAAAAAAGTCATGCACTTCTTTTGTGCTGTAAGGACATATTTGTTCTATCCCTGCAAGGAAGGAGGAGTTGCCCGAATCTGTAGATATCCAAGTGCTTCCTCTGTAGCCTTAGACTGGGACTGGTTTCCTCGAGTCTCTCTTCTGAACTGTAAAGACTAAAAGCACAGGGGTGCTAAATTAATTTCAGATTGTAAAGCACAAAGATTTTAAAGTAGTGGGCACTATTTAAATGTTCCACAGACTACTGCCTACATATATATAAATACTTCTCTTCAATTCCATTATAACCAACATTAAAAAAAGCCAACATAAAATATATTTATATGACACAAGCTTTCCTTAGCAGCGGGGAAAATTAGTTGCAGTGTGATTCAGGTGTTACTAAACAGAGACACTCCTGTACAAACTGTCACAGTTTTTTCTCTGAAACTTCTCTTTGTCTTTCAGCAGCTGGAAAGATTGAGCACCTTTTCTCCACAGATAAATAAAAGTGAGAAGAAGCACTCTGTTCCATTTACACTGGAAGGCAGTTGATCATAACACTAGTGTTCTGGTACCTAGTTCTGGATTTATTCACTCTCAGCTTGTCATCTTCCTCAGGCATGCAGTGGTCCTGGTAATTCTTCTTGGACTATGCTGTTGCTGCTAAATTCATGACAGTTCCTCGTGGATCAAAGCTGATAGGTGGCTATGGAGCCCAGTCAAGAGAATGAGACCATTTTTAACAAAATACTGTAAATGTAATGAGATTAGTGTCAAACTTTTAAGGAAGCAACTCATCTGATCTGCATGCAATTTGAACCTGAATCTAGTAATTAATTTACATTTAAAAAGATTTCTTTTGGATATAAAATCTGGTATGAAAAACATACCAGGAGCTTTGTCAGACTAAAATCCCACCTCAGTCTGAACAGATCAATAGACTTAATGAAGACTTAACCATTGCTCAGAAGCATTCAGATATTTTGTATAGAATTCAAGAAGGTTTTTTATATGAATGTGCTGCTATGGTAAGAACTATAAAAACAATATTTCTTGAATGAGTGAACTATAAAGGCAACTCAGCTTTTTTCTTTTGTTTAAGATGTGTTTCCTTTTTCTGGATTTATAAATTTATCCCAAGGGGCACATTTATCACACAGATTTTAGTAATCAGTAAGAGTTTAAAAACAGTGTAGATTATAGCTGAACATGTCTGACAGTTGTGTCTCAAAAGACTATACAGAGAAATTTACAGGAAGTGGGGAAAAGAGGGAAAGTAAAAGAAGGAGATGGCACGTTATCACAGCAGTTGTGGAATACAAAGGGATTCAGATTCTGTACTTGGAAAATGTCAAGAAATGGTAAAATAGTATATAAAAAAACTCCCCAAAAAACTCAAAGACTATAGGGTCTACAACAGGAAAACTTGAAAAAAGACTTGGTCAAGCAGAATCCTGAAAACTAAACACAAATTCCAATTCTTTTGATTTTAATGTATGTCTTTAAGACCGTGGGTCAATAGAAAAGATGACTACTCAGTTTTCATCAGCCAGCCATGTCCCCAACCTCAGAACCTTTGAACTTCTTTATCCCCCAGCAGTTGTCAAGCTGTCACCTTTGCATATCCCCCAGGAATAATGAGAGGAGTGTTAGTTAGACTTACACAGTCTGTAAATGTGCAGCTCCCGGCAGAAGATATTTTAGAGTTCTAAAGGGACAGCCTCTGAATCTGTGGGAGTGATTGTTATGGTTTGACCCCAGCCAGCAACTGAGCCTCACCCTGCCCCTTGCTGGGGTGGGGGAGAGAATCTGAGGAGTAAAAGTGAGAAAACTCATGGGTTGAGATAAAGACAGTTTAACGGGGAAAGCAAAAGCTGTGCGCACAAGCAAAGCAAAACAAAGAATTAATTCCCCATTTCTCATGGGCAGCAGGTGTTCACCCATCCCCAGGAAAGCAGAGTTCCATCATGTTTAGTGGTCACTTGGAAAAACAAGTGTCATGACTTCAAACGTCTCCTCCTTTTTTTTCTTCTTCCCCTTCTTTTTATGCATGAGGCATTTTGGTCTGAGATACCCTATGGGTCCATCAGAGCCAGCTGTCCCAGCCCTGTCCCCTCCCAAATACCTGTGCACCTCCAGCATCCTCTCTGGTATGAGGTGAGAAGCTGAAAGAGCCTTGATGCTGTACAAGTACTGCTCAGTAAGAAAATATCGGAGTTATCAGCACTGTTTCCAGCAAAAACCCAAAACACAGCCCCCGACCAGATACTATGAAAAAAATTAGCTCTAATGCACCCAAAACCAGCACAATTTAAGTGTCAGAAGAAATATTTTAAGTATTTTAAGGGAAGAGAAAATACATATATATATATATAAAATAAAAACAAACGAAAAAGAATTAGAACAGAGGCTGACAAAGGGAGATACCAAATCATTGCTCTGTTCTGGGAAAATATGTAAGCTGTATCACTTATTACAAAATATTTCAAATGGCATTATGGAAGTAACTGAAAATACTGTTAAATCAAACATTTTAAATTAAATTTAATCATTTTTAGCAAAAGAAAATGGAAGGAGAAATTGCTATGAAGATGCATAATCAAAGTCTAAAATCATCCATTTAAACAGCACCTAGATACTTGAGCATCTCAAACTGTACCGAATGAACAAAGCTGACCTTGCTGCACAGTATCTTGGAAAGTCTAGGAAAAGACCTGTGCAATGTTCTTATTGTTTATTCATTAAAAGTAATCATTTTGAGAGAAGAATATATAATTTTGGGGGGGAAGAAGAGCTATTTGGAAGGTGCTGACAAGCAAAAAAGGAGACAGCTGATATGAGGTGGATAAGTGACAACATTACAGGAAACAAACATTCTCTCAGAAATAAAGAAAAAGTCTTTGAAATGAAACAAAGTGTTTAGATAAGAATCTATGCATTTCCCAGAATGCTCTAGGCTTCTGTGTTTGAGGTCAGACTTTTGTAAAATTAACCATTCAGTCAGTTTGAAAATCAATCTATTTCACCATGTTTTGCCTACCTGTGCAGAATAATTACACTCTTAGAAAAGTCTTGATCGTAAAACATGCAAATTTGGGACATTAAATGTAGACTTGTATACACCTTTTATAGTGCATTTGACTTCTCTCTTCAGCTTGTTAGGAAGGATGAGAGTATGAAGGAACAGGAGAAAAGACAGGGATCTCTTTAAATATCTAAAATTTCTAGAGTAAGTCTTTGGAAAAGGTTAAAAAAGCCAAGTGTATGTAGTTCAGAAGAGGGAAGACTTTAGTCATGCTCTATATATAAAAACCTTCAAGATAATAATATAAACAAGGAAGAATATATCCTTAAACTAAGGAGCAGGCAGGGAGGAGAAATGTATTTACAAAAAGCTTTTAGATCAAAAGTGAGAACAAAGAGTGGAATAGACAACCACTGGCAAGAGTAATTTCTAAAGACCTACATATTATGCAAAAAATTCCAGCAACCATCATCATCTTTATTATTGCAATATTTTGTTTTACTTATTCCCCATCTGCGAGATGAAAATAGTTCTTTGCCATCTATGGGTGCTGTGAAACAGGGTGGTCTGGTGCCACAGAGATGACATAACTGCAGGGAGGGAACAGCAATATGGCTCAGGGCCTGTGAGTGTGACTTTGTCACAAAACATCAGTAATGGTAACAAAAGTAACATAATTAGCTGGCAGATGATTATTTTCTCCTTGGGCTATGTCTTCCATGTGAGTTCAATGGGGTAAGAGCCAATTGTAGGTGGAGATTTGTGTTTCAGGTATTTCATAACAGAGTCTGTACTACCATGACAATGACCCTGTAATAATTTTCTTGGAAGATGGGACGGAATTCACTCTGATGTATTTATGGTGTGATGGTGAAGTTCATAATCATATGACCTGAATTTTCTCTTCTCCTGGGAAAATTATAAAGAACTTAAAATACTTGTACCAGCAGGCTTTCAAGACTTGTAGTAGGTAGTGTGAGCACAGATTAGTGTGGCTGCCTGATTTCACTTTCTGGTTCATGTGACACCTTGCACAGGAATTTCTATAGTCAGCACATGACCCCTCCTCCAGCTCTGGGGCTGCGTTTCATTAGAGAATTTCCTGACCAGCTGAAGGACATAATTCAGTAAGGACTCAGACTCAAAGGATGAAGAGAGTAGTGATTACCCATATGGAGTAGGCATTTTACTTCCATTCAACCTCTTTAAATAAGATCAGTTTTTCAAGCCAGTCTTGTGTTGAAGAGGCTGAAAGAGAAGAGGCCAATAATCTGTCCTGATTGTTCTTCTGGCTGTCGGAGCCACAATGCCCCTACTTATCCCTATTTTATTTCTGCCTCTCTTTTATTAGCGGGTTTTCTTTTATCTATCACTGACCCTTACAGAAGCTGCTTAAATATGTCCTTTTCAGAATGATGATACAAGTTTGCAGTGTCCTCAGAATCAGAAAGATCTAACTTGTAAATGTGTCTTGACTTTGATCACAGGGCTTTATACAAGACAAGCATTAAATGTGTAAGACACAAAGCTTTATGTGTTAGACCCTCTAAGAAACAAAGGTCAGTTCTGGGAATAAGAAATTACTGGTCTTCCCAGTAAAGACCAAAACTTTTCTCCACAGAAAACCAGCTCAGTTCCACGTCATGTTGTACAATCATAGACAGACATAAGCAGAAGTAATTTGTTTTTTATTTTCTGATGTATTATGAAATTAGTATCTTTTGTATCTGCTGGCATAGGAGTTAAACTGCTGTTGAAGAGTAAGTTAAAATTAATTACTTTGTGGTCGAAAGAATTTTGGTAAGAATTTCTTTATCTTCAGCTCTCCCTCCCAATTCAATTTTCAGGTTTGCTTCTTCCTTAGTGAAACAAAGCAAAACAAAACAAAAACAACAACTAAATGAAAATTGTCAGTCCCAGCTGACACTTGAAGATGAATAGATACCTGTTTGAAAATAGTAAATAGGGTAAGATAGTTTTTTTTCAAACTTCTCAAGAATTTTAAACTGCTTTTTAGATAGATATGTTTTGCTTTACTTTGCATATAGTAGATCATAACTGGGACTGACAGAAAACCAATGAGGCTGGAAAGGAATAAACAGAAACTTTGACACAAAATTTTTAGATTTAAAAACATGTCAGGTTTTTGGTTTTTTAAAAATGTTGTTTATAGCTAAGACATTCTATTTTTCATAATTCTTAATTATCTTTAATGAATAAATATTATTTGTAAATGTAGGACTTGGAATAAAATTTTTAACCTAAATAACTGTCAGAAACATCTCTATGCAAAGGCTTTCATTAAATTAGTGTCCAGATATTGCATGTTATTTATAGTGTGCTAATTAATTTTTGTGACATTTTTCCAAGAGAACATGATTTATCACTTCTAGAAAAAGTGTTCGAAGGCAGAAATTTAGAGAGTGATTGCCTATATGCAGTAGAGAGCATGTTGCTCTTCTGAATGTCATGAAGATGGAAGATTTGGGTATTTCATGTGACATGGAGGTGTGTTGTTCCCAGGAACCACAACCCTGTTAGTCCTTGTGCTTATTCCCAGCTGGTTCCACGCAGCAGCAGAGGTAACTGGGAGGTGTGCATAAACCCCATGAGTCCCTTATCAGAATGGATGGCACTAGACCTGGAGGGCAGAGCATGATTCTCTCAATAAATAGACTAAGGAGTGAACAGCACTGTGGTCCTTTGCCTGAATGTCCCTTTGCCTCCAGAAATGTTCCTGAGGCCACAGGTTATGGGCTATTGACGGGGCAGATATTAGAGAGTCACAGTGTTATGTCTTCACTGATAAAGAAGCTGCTGGTTTCTGAGCTGGTTGAACTACAGGCCCTTTGCAGTAGATGCCAGAAAGACAAAATTAAATGGGTAGAGGTGATGTTCACACTTATTCTCCTGTGGCAGGTAAAACATTGGCACAGGTTCTAGAAAGACAGAAAAAAATCATATTGCTCTTGAAGTTTTATTCTGCACTCAACAGTATTTCAGTCTTGGGGCTCTGGCTTGCCAAGATAGTTGACCACACTGCATGAGGGTGAGCATATGTGCCAGGCAATTTGCTTGAAGGTCATTTTCTTAAATATGGTGTTTAATAAAAGTTTTACACCTCTGCTGCAGCATCAGGATTTTCTAAATCTCTCTGTGGCTGCCTGAAGCCTAAATATCAACAGATACTGTGCAAGCAACATATGGTGAGGTTCCAGTGGAGTAATTTGTTAGCAGAGTAGTTACCTTGCTTGGGGTGCAGATTTTTGGCAGGATAGGTTTGGGTTGGGTTTTTTGGTGTGTTTTTTTTTTTTTTTTTTTAATCCTTTTTATTTTTTTTGTCTTTTTCCTTTTTCTTTTTTATCTTTTTTTTTTTTTTTTCTCTTTTTTCCTTTTTCTTTTTTTATCTTTTTTTTCTTTTCTCACTTGGAACACTATTTTACTCACCAAAAAACGAAACCTAACAAACTTACAGAGTTTTTGCTTAACATAAGGAATGGATAAAATATTCTCAGTAAGCCCAGGCATCACTTCTCAAGGTTGATAATGTTTGTAATAATTAACAATAATTATTAAATAAGTAGATTAAAAAGTAAACTAAAAAGTAAATAATTAAAGGTGTGAACCTGCAGGCCAAACTCTGATCTGAGCTAACCCTTTGCAAGCATTAGCTTTTCTGTGGTTTTAATTTTTTTTTTTTTTCCCAACTACTTAACATCTGCATTGTTACAGATATCTGATTCTTTTTGTTTTGATAGCTGTCCAAAACCCTCTGCTGAGGAGGTGAAATGATGTGAGACAGTTGCATTGCCAGGGCCATTGAGGCGTCCCCCCGTAAGGACACGGGCTGTCGGCGGGGATCCCGTGTCACCTGTGTGACACATGGCACTCCTCACTGCACCTGAGCGGTGCAAAGCTGACAGAAACACCAGGGTTTGCATGTGACCGAGGTGTTCCTTAGGCTGTGAGTGTGTGTGGGCAAACACAAGCTCCCTTTGCTGGAGCAACAGAGTGTGCAGAGCCCAGGCAGCAGCAGAGCTGGGCTGGCTCCTGGGGCAGGTGGGGAGGCAGGCTGTGACAGCCTGGCCATCAGGCAGGGCTGACACAGGGGTTGGGGTGGAAATGGCTCTTCTCCAGCCAGCTGGAAGCAGAATTTCCTGAGAAGATTCACACTTTTACAGATGATTTGTTGCTGCAGGGATGATCTTTGTACTCCCTGGTTTTGTTGTCAGATAGCACGGGTTATGGCTTGCCACGTGTTATCGCAGAAGAAATAATTATTTCCAATAAAATTCAGTATTTTCTCCTGTAGCATGTTGTAGAACCCCAAAACTATATCTGTCCAAGTCACTAAGCTGTTTTTTACTACCAGTGTGCACCAGGTTTCTCCAAGCTTCTTTCTCCCAGCTTCTCTCTCATCTATTTCTGTGGCTTATCTTCAAACCCTCTGTAATACTTGGGTCCTCATTCATATAAGTAGTCAACTTTCCTGTAGCACACCTTATCTGCTTCATTATCTTAATTTGATAATCTTGTAAGATGTATTTTTATCTGTACTTTGCTGACATGGAGATTAAGTTACTCATCCTTTTAAGTTCTCCATATGAAAATCAGCTATGGATTCTCCTCAGTACTAGATGTGGAAGATAATTATAATGCTTAAAATCCTTGTATTGGTTTAAAGGACCTACCTGGCCATGGAATATCCTTGTTCTTTTAAGGAGGCAAATTTAAAAAAAAAAAAAAAAAAATTAAGTTTTTAGGTTCTTCCCTATCTGGCAAAACTTTATCAAATGCAACCTATTCTGGCTTTTTGGAGCACGGCTCTTCTGCACTGATTTCTTATGTAGATACAACTTCTATAATACTGTGTTAGAGATTGTCTCTGCAATATTTTTATAGGTAATTTTATGCATGCTTCAACATCTTTGTAAAGCTACCTCTTTTGAAGGATGTAAGAGCACTTCCCTTTTCTTCATTAAGCTGGTATATCATAGGTCAGACTTTGCCCCTAGATGACTCCTTTGCTTATCAGAATAACCTGTATCTAAATGAGAAAATGCAGGCTGAAACAGCAGCAAAAATCTATTCACCAGTCTGCATTGCAGGTCTTTAGTTCTTGCCATGGAGCTCTTCTTTGCACTGGATTTCTAATGCCTTGAGTAAAACTTGTGTATGGGATGAATAGAAAATACACAGTGGGATAATGAGTAGATACATGCCCTGCAGTGTAGAAATTTGGCCATTTTTATTCGCTAGTGCAGGGAAGCTGATGCTGCCACTGTCTCTTCTTTGCTCTATTAATTGTAGATTTGGTCTGTAGTTCTGTATTGTGTTCCATGTGGGAAGCTGCAAGTTATTTTGTCTCATTTCCTTTTTTGGTTTCTGTGCAGTTATATGAGGTTCCTTATGCAGAACAGTTCACAGGATTAAGGACTAAGTTAAGGACAGGGAAATATTAAAATGGATTTTTAATAGTCTAATACAAAAATATTAACTCCTTATTTTCTTGATAGAGTGATGTATTAATGGTATGTCTCTAAATCTCCCTCCTCCCATAGAAATTCATGTGGGTTTATTTACAGCAGTGGTTTGACACACATTAAAAAGGAATAAAGACATGAGTTTGCTAAGTACCTTTTATGAGAGTAGAGAAAAACTCTTTTATTAAAAACAGAGAGCGAGAAATAGTGGAACTATATCCATTAACTATTTGTATTTATTTCTAAACAATTTCCAGAATAACTGTGAATTTGAGATGTGTAAATATTACATTCTTCTCTTACTTCTAAAATGTTTTTAGAAATAACCCTTTGATATATTCATGAATCATTACAAAAGACTTCTCTGTAAAGTTGTGTGTGTATATACAGATACATACACAGACATATGCAGCCATTTAAAGAACTTGGAGATTTGTTTAAAACTACTGTGAAAATACTAACATTTCTTATGCAGTTTGGTTTTGCTGCTGAAAGTTGGAAATACTTTATTGCTTTTCTGCATATAATTTCATCACATTTAAATACCCTTGAAAAACAGCTGTACAAACTATTTTATGGTTTTGTAATGAGCACTGTCTGCTGAATTCTTATATCCATCCAGTGGTCACTTGAGTTCAAATATCCATCACTATAATTTATCTTAAAGCACACAGTATTGAAACAGGAGCTCATCAAATTCTTCAAAAAGAATTTCAAACAGAAGCTGCAATTACTGTTGTTTGGTTGCTTCTAGCATGTCAAGCTCCATATTATAAATGCCTTTACTTCATGCAGTAAAGTGTTCATTCTGTTGCAAGGAATTCTGGTTGTTTACTGCTAACACCCAAAGACTGTGTTTAATATTTTGTGTATGTGCTGTGATTTTCCTTGAGGTGCTTCCTTATTTAGTGATGCAATTTTAATGTGTATCATTAGTTACAGTGGCTGTCTTCTTAAAGTAATTGGTTATACAGAGTCGTGGAAGTAATCATGATTTTGAAGGCATTAGATAACCAATAGAAGTCGATGAAAGTATTTTATGGCTTTCCATCTTCTGGAAACAGAGCTATGTGAAAAAAGTACAGACAACACAGAAATTATATGTTTGCTTTTAACAACACTTTTGTGTTTTTCTGCTACCAGGTTTGAGGGTGGCTTTTTTTGTTAATCTTCTTCCTTTTACTTTGTTTAAAGAATTTTTAGGGAGAATGAAAATGGTTGTTTTGCCTGGAGCACATGTGTAACTTTGCTTTAACATTTTCAAAATTATTTTTTAAAAAATAAAAATAACTTTCTGAAATATCTATATTGATAACTCCATTTTTCTCTATTTAGATAGGCTTCAGTGAGTGCAGTGAAAGAATCCTATCATTTAAGCCCCTAAACGGTGGAATTATTTGCAGTAAGATTTTTACCAGATTGACAGAATTTGGCTGAAAGGAACCTGTCATATCATCCATTTTTTCTTTGCTTATGGCTGAGACAGTGTAATGTGAGTCTTAAAAAATACAAAGTCTACCATAAGCGTGTCTCCTCAGTAATTGGAACTTGAGCATGTGGCTGATGAAGCAGTTAAACTATTGAGTAGTCTGTGCATAGTCACAGGAATTACTGTCAAAGGATTAACAGAAGTCCACACCAACCACCTGTAACACAAACAACAGAAGATGTGCAGACCAAGAGACATGTCAGAGGGTATATAAAAGCACATAGCATAAATGAAGCTCATGCTGTTTGCTAGTAATTGGAGCTTGGCAGTGTGTTTAGCATTTGGATTAAACCAATGAGCTAAGTGGTAGCTATATGATAGGAGCTGAGAACTGTTGGAAGGGGGCATGAGCCAATCCATGAGGAACTTCATTATTTTGTGTAAGATAGAGCCATAGTTTGGATTATTCAGATCAGGCTACAAGACAGCTAACCTCAGCACTTTTCCGTTTTTCAGGCTTTCTGCCATGGTGCCATGAACAATAAAAAAAAGCCCTATATGAGAAATCAATTGTTAAGTTTCCTGACTGTCTAAGGAGTGGTATTTCCCTAGAGGTGTTGTGAATAGACACAGCTCTGAAGAGTTATCTGGGACCACTCCATGAGATCCTCTGGCCTGGAGTGCCTGAAGGTGGCATGGGGAAACAGAGAACTGATTGTCTCTGAGTTGTCCTGTGCTTGTGGGAGAGACAAGCTTGGAAAGGAGCAGGGAGCATCTTCTTTTATCCATAATCAGATAACTTCAGAAAGAAATAATAGCTTATCATATAAATACAGCCCCATACAAAGCTATTTGTTGGCATTTCTTTTGAAATTTTAAATGGCATGTTGGTTTATGTCAGTTTTTCAAAGTGAAATTGTAGTATTTGGCTTTTGCTTGTTGCCATGTCACAATTGCTGTAGAAGTTGTTAACCCCAGTCAACTTATACCAGAAAAAAATGCACTGCAAAATAATGTAGCATAAGATAACTCTTTTACTGCATCAACTGAGTGCTGATTTGAGTGGATGTGGAGAGATACAACTGCTCGTAATGGCTTTGCTTGCTGCTTTGCCCTGAATATCAGGGGCTTGGAGAGGTTTGGGGGTTTGCAGAACTAAGATATTTCTGCTCCAACTTATTTGCCCAAAATGAAGCCATTACCAGGATGGTGATTCTTTTCATGGTTCTGCCATGATTTCCTTAGGATTTGGCAGGTCAGTTGTAATTTGTTTAGCCTTTCAGGAAATACCTATTTGGAGCTTGTAGTGTTGACAAAAGGCCAATAAGCATAACAAAGAGGGTGGTCCCTTTCACTTGTCCAGATGACTGATAACAAATAAAAGGTCAACTTCACATTTCATAGGTCACTTACTTTTTTTTTGTGGGAACAAAGTCGATCTGCCCACTTTCCCTCCTCGGGACCACTACCAATGACTGATGATGTGACTCCTTGTGCTGACATGCTTTTTGGATTGGCATTTGAAAGGGCATGGCAAAAGTCAACAGTCAAAGGCATAAATGGGCATTTGCTAAATGTTAAGTAGTTTTAGGTGGAGCAAGAGAGAACTTCAGGGTATCCCATCAGAAGTGGAGAAGAGAGAATACTGCAATCTCATTTTTATTAATAACAGTGAATAGTGACAGGTTTTGCAGTTTGCTAGTCTAGAACATGTTACTTGATTATTTGGTATCTAGCACTGTCAAGGGTGTGGTAACTGAGCTGCCAATATCTTCCTTGCGTAGGAAAGCCAATAACCATCAGATACTTTCACAGCACGTTTCCAATATCTCGTTGTGGTATACTATAAAAAGAGAGTGTATATGGAGATACCCTCTGTATTGCGATATTAAAGTTTATAAACATGAATTTTTCTTCTCAGCTAACACTACATAGGGTGCAGATACCCAAATATGACACTAAGAATTTCATTACTTTTGTGCTGAAGTGTATTGCTCTGTTCTTTGGACCTTTCATGTTTTGCCTCTGTTTATTTTATCAAGAATTGTTATTAACTGTCTCAATAAAGGATTTCTACAGTGTTGAAGAACGTGATAATAAACCTGTGTTCTGTGTGCAGTAATGCTTCTCTCGATGTCTGACACTAGTGCTGTTTCTCTATTGGAAATGATGAGAAGCTAGTGTTTTATGATGAGTTTTTATCATAAAACATGGTTTATAAATGTCTGATTTTGTTGTTGCAGTGTGAAAGTAATTTATTCAGAGAAACAAGAGAACTATAAAAGATTTATACACAATTAAGAGTTTTAACTCGACTGGAAATATCAACATTTTTCTCCCCAAATGCTCTTCTGTGAAAGTACTCTCCCCTTTCCCTTTGAGGACATACAGTAGCCTACATAAATCAAAGTATTAAGTTGATGAAATATTAAACACAAATTCTAAACTTTCATTAAAGTGGTCTGTTACCTTTGTAAGACCGAAAGCTATCTCATCCTTCTTATCTAAAGTATCATCAGTTGTACTGCAGGCAACAGATCTCACATAGCACTGCACTCTGTTCTAAATGAAAAGAGGTTATGTTTCAGTGACATGCTTAGAAAGGGGAAGAAATTGATAAAATTTTGATTGTGCTACTTTGTTTTGTGTTAAGGGCCTTTTAAACATCAGCTGATCTCAGAGTGCCTTCAGGATGGCCTTCTGCAATCATGATTGCTGGTACACAGAGAGGATGTGCTAATTCTGCAAATGGAAGCTGATCAAATGTCTCTGTTTACCCTCTTCCACAGGCACACAAGATCAGGTGGTTGTGGATGGGGCAGACTGGCCCGTTCTCAAACTCTCACTTGAATTTGAGAGAGAGATTTTGTTGAGAGAGGCAAATTAGCAATTTAGTGTAGGAATGGGTTTTTGTGCAGAGCAACCATGAGGATTTTTAGTCTTGTGAAAGCTCCTGTACTAGTAGCCCGTGATAAAATCTTGAGGCACATCTCAGAAAGCCACATTCAGGCACTCGACTTACCCACACAATGGCAAGAGGCAGAAACTTCTAAATAGGAAATTTAGAAAACCTATGGCAAGAATCTAAAGTAGATCACACAAATGTCCTTTCAATTGTCGTTAATGTGATGGAGGTTGGGTGCACGGATTCTTTAGACACTGAGAAATACCTCAACCTTGTACTCAGGAAACATTAAGAGGTGGCATCTGTGCTCTGTAGCACTAAGCACTGTGTAAAGTTACAGTATGGATACAGCCTCTATCTATAATCTTGTAACAGAGAACTAAAGGTGTATCGGTCAAGCAAGCCACTCTTAGTTCTTGCCAGATTAACATGCTTTGTCTGCACACAAAGCACCTGCTTGTTACTGCTGCTTTCAGACAGTAAAATCGTTGAGAGGCTTGATTTCCTTTAGTATCTCCTGAAGCTGGGCTAAGACTTAAAGGGCCGTTGTCAGCTCTCTCAAATAACCCAATTAAAGTCATGGTAAAATAAAAATATTCTGAAAATTACATGTAAGTGTAAATACATTTCAAACACCTTGAATCTGAGATCTGATTGATGATTTCTGGGCAATCTAACTAGAATCTTTTGACAAAATTCAGCAAATTGGGTTAGTGCTTGGTTGCAGGCAGTTTTTTTTGAGTTACACGTGTTGTGTAAGGTGTTCAGGTACTATGAATTGATGAAAAATACCTCTGTGTGAGAGTATTTTGAAATAAGTAGACGGAACACACCTGACTATGCTGTGAATTTTATTTTAACATGTATGTAATGGAAGAGGTAAGAAGGAACTTTGATACAGAAAATGCTACACTAACATGTCAGATACAGAGAAAAGTAAAAAGAAAATGATGAGAAATATGGTTATGGAGACGGTAACTGTACAGATTGTGACATTGTGAATGAGTGTCTGGCAAAGATATGGATGGCTCTGCTGTTTCAAATCTATCTTCATGGTGAGCACAGTTGTACAAAAGTTTTTGCCTTCCGTCCCATCTGGAGAATGTTACTTATTCAGAGCTCTTGAGGCACTCAGTGTATCCTTGGAATCTTGTATGTTGTCACAGCAAAATTGTAGTGCAGTCTTGACAACCAAGAGAAATACAGAAACTGCACCTAGCTTAAAAGATTCCTTCATCTTCCTCTAATTATATCGACAGCTTTTGCACTAAGCAATTTGGAAACTGCCTAGGGTAGTATTTTATAAATAAAATTAAAAGAAAAAAGTTGAAATGCGCTTATTCACAAAGGTCTATCTAAATTAAACAATTCAATCTTCTAGTTTGTGCTTTTGTAATATAAGAGCTGTCCCTTCATTCTTCATTCCCACTTTCTGCCCCTGCCATCTATTATTCCCTTCTACTTACCAACACACAGCCAGGCCTAAATAAATGCAGCATGACCCCCCAGAGCTGACATTTTCCCTGCTTGTCAAGCTATTTCTTATTTTCTTCTTTTCTGTTGCCTGAACACTTCTATCTGTGTCTTTTAAATATTCTGTAGCTACTTCTGATAACCCAGATTGGAACCAAGGCATCTCTTGTCACAGTACAGATTGCAGAATGGGAGAGGCAGCCTGTGGTGGAGGCTTGTGTTCTTTGCATGATCTTTGTATTCAAATTACTGTTGTTGTTTCTATTTATAAACCCTTATATCCCCCTTCCTTCCTTCCCTCCTTCCTTCCTTCCTTCCTTCCTTCCTTCCTTCCTTCCTTCCTTCCTTCCTTCCTTCCTTCCTTCCTTCCTTCCTTCCTTCCTTCCTTCCTTCCTTCCTTCCTTCCTTCCTTCCTTCCTTCCTTCCTTCCTCTCTCATTTTAAAATGAATTCAGTACTTTCCTAGAGCAGTATCAGTGAATCTGTAATTGATTACTAAATTGTTGGTTGTACATTTCCTCCAGAATAGTTCACACCACTGTTCTAGATTAACACTTTCCTTAATCAAATACTGTTTATGACTTTGGAACTTAAAACCCCAGCGCTTTTTACTGGGAACTGGAAACAGATAACAATGTGCTGGAAAAGAAAAAGGAAAGCACCTTCCTGACATGTCTGTTTTGCATAAAACAAAAGGGCATTACTTTAGCAGTTGACTTTTTTTTTCCTTTGCTCTGTGTAATGACTGCTAGAGATACTGATTTAATCAACCAACCATGCAAGCTCAGTGATTGTGAACCAGATCGTTGTGAAGCAAACAAATGTTTCACAGTAAATTGCCAAGGGATACCAGCTACTCTGCTCTGGTTTTGCTCAAATAGATTGTCTTTTGAGCAGCTGCCTCATGAAAACCCTTTGTTATGTATGGACCTTTAATCAAAATGTCACTAAATCCTGCATTCTGGGATGCTTCATTTGAAACACATCCAATGTTCTTATTTATTAAATTGTCCAGTGTCGAATCCAGCCACCATTATCCCTAGTAAGCAAAGATGGATGAGGGAGTGACACAAAGCTTGTGTCACAGCTGAGATCAGTTGTGTGTGTGCGATGTCTTGATCTGTTTGTACAACCCTCTTGGGGACCATTGGGCAATTAAGTTCACCCATTTCAAACACGGCCTTTTCTGTACACTCTGATTTGATAGGAGAACGGGCAATTCCCAGTAATGACTACTACATCCATTATATTGCATTGTATTGATGCTTAATTAGAGAATGTGTTGGGGAAGGGGACAACTGGAAGAGGGGAGGGTTGGCTCCCAAGTAAATGTCAGAGACCTTTCCTTAATAGCCTGTCTTTTTAATGTGCATTAATGTGCACTGACAAGCACTGTGGCCTCCTGACCTTCAAGCATTTACCCCCGCCTGGGAAAGGAGAGCGAAGCTGCTTTGAGAAGGAATTGTTTTAGAGCTGAATTACATTTAGTGTCATTCTTGTTCAGCTTTACTGTGAAGTGACCCTTATAGCCCTTTAGCCCCGTGTGCACAGTTGGAAACCATTTCTGTGCCTGAGCTTTCTGAATCAAACACTTGCAGTCTCTTCAAACAGCCTTTCAAAAATGAAACCCAAACATCATGAACATGAACTCTTATTTTTCTAAGGTTTGTATAAGTAATCCATGAGCCATCTGTAAGAGTTCTTTAAAAGAAAAAGAAAGCCAAGGCTTTCATGTCACTCAAATAATGACATTAAACACTATCCTTCAAATCTCCAGTTTCTTCAGATTTAAGAAAAGCATGATACATCACAAATGGAGGATTACAGCAGAAATATAGGACCTACGCAGTTGTTTATGACTGAACTGGTCTGCAACACTTAACACCAGCCATTTCTAAAAGTTAATTTTCTAAAGAGGAAGATTGCAATATGGTTTTGGTTGTTGCTGGTTCTTTACAGGGTAATTGAATTGAAATTTTCTGGTAGTTTTTTTTCAGTATGCTAACACTTCTGATGCACAGCTGCTCTAGCACCCTGGAGAAACACCCAAGGGTTTAATTCATCTGAGGTTCTCCTGCACCAACCTGTGCAGGCATTGTCCTGATCCTGTGATCAGGAGTCCTGACCTCCTGATTTCAAGACAGCAAACTGCAGTGTGTGTGAGGGGAGCACACTGACAACCTCTTGAGGAGGAAAATAATGCATTGCTTATTCCTCATATGCTATTATCCTTTTCACACAACCATTAATATGCATCTGCATCCCAGGAACAGCGACGTGCCAGCTGCGCCTTTAGCAAAAACTCCGTGTAATTCAGCGTGACTTTGTGGAATGGAAAGAATTTAAAGACAGCGTGGCTATGCTAATTTTGATGTTAATTTCTGTAGGAACTTAATATTCTGTGCCATTCTTTTGCCTGTGCAATAATCTCTGCTTTGCATCTTCTGTTGTGATATTTTAATTTTTTTTTTTGATGGCAGCACTGAATGCAGATTGTGTGTATCTTTCAGAATATGGAGTCAATTTAGGTCTTTAAAAAAAAAGTTTCTTCATTACCCTAAATGCTATTACTACACATGCCATAGCAGTGGCACATTAGAGTGGTGACAGCTTTGCACATTGGAAGCCAGGCTTTGAAAGAAAGAATATATTTGCAAAGGAAATAGCTGATTAATTTGGACATGCAGCTTTCAAGTAATATCATTTGGAGTGCACTGTACAACAATAATTTTTTAAATTTAATAATTTAAAAGAATATAATAAATTGGACGAAGAGTAGCTTTACATTGATGGTGTATATTTGGAGTCAGGCGGGTTTTTTTCTTCAACTACATAGGTTTATCATAAGGTGACATTCTGATATCTGAAAATAGATCTTTTATTTATGAAGCCTTGACATTATTAAACAATGGGGATCAGCACCACAGAAAAATGCATTTGAAAGGAGGTTATAAAATTTGAAGCTTGGTAGCAAACAACTCATAGTTGTGTAAAAAAAAAAACCCTACACTTTTTTATCAATCTTTGTTCTTTTTTTTTAGTGCTTAAATGATCATAGAATATTCTCAGTATGAATTTTATATTAAATAGCTGTTATAAATAATGTACCTTTTTAGTAATTTTAATGATTTCATACAAACGTATAAGGAAAATTCTCCATATACAAACATGGCCTATTTTTCAGAGCACATAAACACCTTTAAGCATTTCTCAGTGTTTACTTTTAGCTTTTACATTTAGGCAAGTGGCAAACTCAGAAAAGATTGACTTGCTGTCCAGGCCCTGAGTGCAGTTTCCCAATTCTGCTGTGTCTTTCAATCCTGTGATTAGTGTGATTTGCATAGGGGGAAGTAATTGCCTGCTCCTGTACCTCGCTGCAGCAAAGCACAGACTGGGTACTTCAGGGTTTTGCTGGTGCCAGTGTCAGTCCTGGATATTGGACTTCTGCTGCTACAGCCAAAACCGACATGAGATAATCAGATAAAAATAGAGGAATGAGTAACTCAGCTCCCTGATGATGCTGTCATTGCCTTAGTTGCACTTGCCTAAGATATTCTGAGAATATGATTCTGAGAAGCAAAGTATCTTAATACTATTTTTTCCCCACTAAAACTCCCCAAAAAACATAAACAAAAACAACCCAAAACCAAACAAACTTGACTTTTAATGAGGGTTATGATTTATACCTCAATTCCCTGAAAGTCTGTGAGAAACACTGATTGAAGACTGCATCCATGTGTTGCATCAAGGGCAGCTTTGCTGTTCAGTTCCTCAGAAGTGTGGGTGATGACATAATGAGGTGAACACAGGGTCATTTCTCTCAAAGCTTTTCTTGGCTTTCCTGTAAGTATCACTTAAACCCAAAACAACAGATCTAACTAAATGCAGTGCTTGAAGGAGATAAATGTATGTGTCTTATTGGGGTGGCCTATACTATCCAGTATGAAGAACAGACAAGTCCAGTCCATATTTGCAGATTCTGCATGAAATATGCATGAAAACAAGATACTGAAGCTGTTAGGGCATAAATTGTGTGGCTTAGATGAAATACTCACTCAGTTGAATTGGTGCACATATGTGATTATGAATAAGAATCTGTCTTTTCCTTTAATCTCTTCTTTACTGGTATCCAGTATATTATATTTTAATAGCCTTATTTTTTTCTGGTGTTAAAATGTAATGCTTATTAGTGTGGGGAAGAAGTAATTTCAATATAAATTATGGTTTAAGTATGAGTGTGATATGTTAAGCACAACTGATAAAGTAATTGTTTGCCTGAAATGTCGTAGCAAAATTGTGCTGTTAAGCACTTTGTAAAATTCCATTACAACTGAGATTTATTTTTCAATCATTTTTTAAGACATGCTTTTTTATTCTCCAAAGTCATTATGCTATTAGCAGATTTTCCATATAATACAGAACCATCAAAAATAGCAGCATTTACATCTTAATTTGCATAAGGACTAGCTTCTAATCCAGGTTCCATTGTTAAAGTACTGGAATAACTGCACTGATGTATGTGAGATTCAATTTCAGTCTCCTTACCACATTGCATGCATAATTTTAGTGGCATATCTGTGTTTTTACTGGAGAAATTTAACTGAGACTAGATTTCATTAAAGAGTGTCCAGTTGCATTAGATACTCTTATAATCCAGTTATCAGAGATGAAACAAAGAGATGATGAGAGGCATATTAACTGCCCTTTTAAGGGATCTCTGGTGGGTGCAAATACATCCAGGATCTCCAGCAGTGCCTGCTCCTCCATGAGATCTATATCCTTGGCCATATGTTAGACCACTGCAATTTAAAATTGAATGATTGCTTTTAATCTGGTACAGATTAGAAACAAATTAGGGAGTCTTGATTCTGAATTTATATTTCTCAGTCACAAAAATGGTAGCTAGAAAGTTTGATTGCTTTTTCAATGGTAAGCAGTAAATGTACTACACATATATCTTGTTGTAAATGCCTTTAATGAAACATATCTGAGCTGCACTGGCAGTTATTTGAGCTGAAAATTTGTTATGTCTTCTCTCTTGAACTGTTTTAGCAGTATAATCTTTGATAATTAAAGCATAATCATTTTTAAGGAGTCCTTTTTATAGTTTATTACAATTTTGCAGCTAACTGTGTCGGGCTTGCATTACAGATTGAGCTTAAATTATTAAATGATATTTTGTGCAACTGTAATTTCCATGAGAGGATATTTTTCATGTTATTTGCTAGGAAGCTTTAGACTGTAAAAGAACACTTTTGGCAAAGTAAAGGGAAATATTTGTGAAGCAGAAACTATAATTATGAACATGAGTAGTTAAACACCTCTTAGGCACTTGGCTCATACTGAACATGGCTGTAAAATAATAGGACAATGCTCTTGACAGTGGACACCATGTTGAAGGACTTACTTGATCACTTCTGCTTAACATCTGGATGCTCTGAAGAATCTGCTACCAACCTGTTAAAATGTAAAGCAAAGTTTTACATGAAGATGAAGAGTTAAAAAATATGAGGACAGTTATTTCAGTGAGAGTGAGCAGCAGTCAGTGGATCCAGCCCCTTGGTCAGAGGGAGGTCTTCCCAGATCCATCTCTGTAGCCTTGTGAAGGAGGTATGTAGGCAAGGTTTTGTTGGAAGGTGAGAGCAAAACAGCTTTTCAGGCTGCGCTCCAAAAGAGAAGTTGGGGGGAAGGAGTTAGTTTGGCCTAGAAGTCCTGGATGAGAATGGACAATGATTTTTGCTTCTTTGGGCAATGGGGCAAAGGCTAACCAGCTCAGGGTGCCATCCACAGTTGACAATTTCCATCTTGGAACCTGGCATTGGGACTCGGTATTCTTCTCAAAGCAATTTTTTCTCAAAGAGTAGTATATAGAAAAGGGTACGTGACAGATCTGCCCTTCACATGCCATGGACAATTGACTTGCCACTGACTTTCTCATGGAACTCTGTGGTGGAACTTAAATATCCTGCGCTGCTGGCCCAGTCAAAGGGCCATTCCTTCTCCTTCTGTTTGTATCAGTGCTGCATCTCTGGGTTTCTTGTTCCCAATTTATCTGTGGTACAAGGGGAGTCCTTGAAAGAATAGCAGTCATTGGTGAATGCTCCTGAAGCGCGTTCTGTGAGGACTGTGATGGAGATGAACTATGTTCATATGGAGGAGTGTTTGGGGGGGGGAAAATGTTATACCTTCTGTGACTGGATGGCCTAACCACATAAATTAAAAACTTAAAACCCCCAAGTCTGAACATTAGGATGTCTGCTTCTAAGAACCAAATGTATCCTGAAGAGATTTCCATCTACATTGACATTTTCTGTCTACAGAATGACAGAAATGACAGAGAAATTGTGTCTTGCTTCCCAAATGTTTCCATTTGAGAAAAGTAAAATAACTATTCCAAGCAAGGGTTTTACACTTTGAAAACAGGAAAGAACAAAAGGGGCCATCTGGCCTTGACCATTAGGGCGATCTTATCTCTGGAAGGTCCTCGCGGACTACATGGCCAGCAGCTTGTCTTATTTGGGAAGATAAGATGGTCAAAGAGGGCAAGGAAAAAAAAGTGTTAATTTTTCTCGTTGCTAGCACAGGAAATATCTTTGCTTGTGGAGCAGAAGATGCAGAAGATTTTGTGCATCCATTTTTGTGCACAGAGATCACATATCTTCTATATTTTCCTCACTCGGTACCACCAAATGTCATGAATTAATCTTTGTATGGCTTTTATTACACAAACATTCTTCCAAACAGTTATACAAAATTGTTATATTACAATTATACAAACTGTAATATAACGATTACATACAAAATGTAATTTTGTATGTAATTATACAAAATTGTGTTAAACAAAATTGTGTGATCAGTTTTTAACAGATAGCACTTGATATATATTACTGTATTGTTATTGTATTGAAATAAAAGGGGGGGTCTTCAACACTTGCACCACAAACCTCTTTGCACTTAAATTTCTGAATCCTTACCTTTATTTCAAACTATTATTTACTATGTGCAGTACTTATACTTTATAGTTATAAGTATCTTCAAATAGCACATTAGCAAATTTTCAGACAACAGAAGAAGGATTATTGGAGCACTGTAAATCACCCTGAGTTGTTTCAGAACCATAGAATGAGGTGAACCTGTCTTTGGATGATGAAATTGAGTCCTCTTTGTGGACTCTAACTAGACAAACACTATAGTAAAATCTGGAAAATTCAAAAAACTTTAGATGGACTATTTTGCCTTCATGTGTTTTTATGTCACATCTAAATTATGTAACCCTCTTCTGTTAATTTTCTGGCTATTGAGACAGATTGGACATTTGAAAGGCTGATGTGATAACAATAGGATTTAAGTGATCTTTGCATCAGTTTCTTCATATATAACCCCTTTCATTCTGTTTTAGAATCAATAGAATTTTCGTACATTATGAAAATTTCTTCAGCATTTCACAAAAGTTGCTTTTCTATTTCTCCTTCAAAAATCTGATTGCCTGTAAATCTATTTGTCCCCACACCTGAAAGATGAGTGCTGTCAGCTTAGATCATGAAAAAAAAAAGTGGTATTTAAAAATCACTAGTTATCCAGTGAGAGGTGTAAATGCAGCAACATGGGTAATTACTGGGTAGAAGGTTAGTAATTCTATTGTAAACTTCCATTCACGTGCCTTCTATAAATTACTGAATGAATTTCTATTTGCCCTTTGGTGTTGTCTAAGAGTGGCAAAGAATGGTTGTGAAGCCTGCTGCTTTGTAGCCTTTCTCCCCTCCTTCACTAACAGCAAAAACATCTAACATCTTCTAAAAAAACATCTAAGCCTGGAAGTGAAGGTTTTTTATGAGCAAGAAAATTAAGCAGGGTTAGCCTGAAAAAACATAGCAAGATTTACTCTCTCAGTTTCCGAAACTGATCTCATTTATCTTCATTTTCCAAACACCACTTTTCAATTGAATCAGGAACAGTGTGTTATGTATTTTTTTCCCTTTCTGATAATCAGAGAAATATTGACCTATTTTGAAAACACTTCTTTCCTCTCACTACTGACAGCTTTCATTACTTCAATTGCTGCTATTTTTATATACAGCAACTATAAAGAAACTTGAGGTGAATGTAATCTTAACTGTGGAGAACTGGATGTGGATCACCAACCCACCAAGTGACTTTGATTGCCAGAGTTAAGGTCTATCCTTGCCACTTAAGATTATAATGCATTATCCAAGCAGAAGTCAGCTAATGGACCTTAAATTAGTGTGAGTGGTCTACAAAGATATGGCATATCATTACATGAATCTACTTTCCTTGAAGTCAGCAGAAAAATACTGCATCAGTTTCAGCAGGGGAAAAAAAGGTTATAGGCAGGTTACTCTGCATCAAGACATCTTGGTTTCTTTTACCCTAGTAATTGAGCAGTGCTCTGTTCTGCAAGTACAGAAATAATATAAAAATAGGTTTTCATGAAATTAAAAGAAAGATGTTTTTTAGTCTAGCACCTGCTATATTTAGTTTTGTCTGGAGTGTGACTAGGGGTGTACCTGTGAAAATCCTTTGACTTTAGCGAATGCAACTGTCCTGCTTTAAAAAAAATGAGAAAAAATACAATAAGAAAAGAAGGAAACAAAATCTCTTGTGCTGTCAAAATAGCTGTTTCACTAGGTTGACTAATCACGTAATGTGGATGGATGGCTCTTTAGTGTTTTGGCTATTTTATCATCAGTCTGATCGCAGCCCAGGTGACAGGAGCAGGGTTGCCCCTTCGAATCCCTCAGTAAATGACCCGTGTCTGTCTATCTTTAATCAGACAGCTCCCTCCATCATTCAGATCACTTGGAAGTTGCTGTGGGAAGACATGTGCACACTCCTTTTGTCTTGTCACTGCTTCATACAGGGACAACCTGTGTGTGGGAGAAGGGGGTTACAGTCAATTGTCTTGCAGAATATAATCACCTTTCAATAGGACATCCATTGCAATGTTTGTACCAAACTAATAACAATAGGAGCAAGCCAGCCTTTTGTACAGGCTTTCTGTTGGTGCCCTTTGCAGAAAAAAAAAATGACTGCTGCTTCTTTAAGTCATGGGAGCTCCCATTTGCTGTGACAGCTTTCCAATTGTTAAATAAACTCTGACCACGAGCAGCTGTCAGACAAATATTGCACTGCAGGCTTCAGTTAAAAGGAGCACCAGACAAGCATTTCAGTGCCTAAAGGCCCTTATTTATTTTTTTAAAGACACACTTAAAAAACAAAATAAAACAAAATAACAACAACAACAACAACAACAAAACCCCAGACCAAAACCAAACCAAACCGAAACAAAAAAAACCAACAAAAAACCCAAACAAACAAACAAACAAAAAAAAAACCCAAAAAAACCCAAACAACCAAAAAAACCCCAAAATGACAATGAAGTAATGTGAGTCCTTAACTGAAAAAAAAAAAAAAAAAAAAAAAAAAGCTTTCTTTTATATACCCTATGAAATTTTCTTGTGAAAGTTATAGAATGTGAGTATGTCAATTTCTGAGAAGAAGTCTATATGGAGCAGGAAATGTCTTAAATGTACTTAAATGTCTGGCAGCAAGGTAGGAAGTTGAGATGCAGAAACTCTTATGTTAAACTTTATAAATGCTACTAATCACATTCAAATTCTTGTGGGAAAGCAAAAGGAATTATACTGAGCTTGGTCAAAGCCATTGAATGTAAATTTATCACCTGTGCATTTGACAGTAATGTAGCTCAACACTTCTGATGTTATTGCGCTTTGCCATCTGCAACTTGAGCTGGTTCAAGATGTCCTTGCTCATTGCAGGGGGGATTGGACTGGATGACATTTAAAGGTCCCTTCCAACCCAAACCATTCTATGAGTCCATAATTCTGTGATGATGTCGCTTCCTGATGTACAGGAAAGTAAAAAAAGGGACAGTTTACACTACAGAAGGTCTAACTGGCTAACTCCAATATGCAAGAAAGTCATCTTAGAGGTGAGTGAGTATATTGGAGAAGCCTTATTATTAACTTTATAGTTACAGTTGTGGAGGGAGATTGCCATTAAGTCAGGGAGAAGGTGTATTTCCTCCTGTTCTTGTTTACAGACTGATACTCTGCCCTTACCTGACTAAAAGTCAAGCCGGAGAACTTGGACTAGGAATTAAAGTTGTCCAGAGCTCCACTAGAATATAGGTTCAGCTCACAGGGGTGAGGAGAGAGTGAGTCAGCTTTGGACATGCTTTTTCCCACTGACATTGAAGCAGAAGCTCAAAGACAAATTAAAACCAAACCAAAAATAAAATCTAGTCATAGCGACTAATTTCAAAAGGTGAGATGTGGGCTAATTGTGTGCAGGCAGGAATTCTAGACAATAGATATGAAGTATTTATTGAAAAATTAATATTTTTACATGTAAGGGCAAAATATGATTCATATTTTGTTTATGAGTAATAGTAAGTAATGACTGGTTTTAAGGGTAGCTTCATCCAAAATTTAAAATTTAAGTAACTAACTAGCTAAGTAACTAGTTACCTAATATATGTTTTCACCATTCCAGTTTTGTTCAAACACAGAGAGGAATATATCCAGTAAAAATATTAAGCGGTAGGAAATGGAAAAAGTCAATTTAAAAAGCAATCCTCTCTGATTTTTCTATCGATACCTGTTAAAAATAACACCCACAATTTTTATAACTGAAATGGATCATAAAAATCTCAGGGTGTTCAATTATTTATTTTATGCGATTGAAAACACTTCTGGGTAATGGGTTTCACTTTTTCACCTTTCATATGCGTCATTCTTTTACACAGGAAAACAGAACTATTCAAAAATGGAAAATGATAGCATCTTCATGTTTGTGCTTATATTTGTGCTTTTGTGTCAATACACTTTGCACAGATACAAATGATGGTCTTAAAGACATGATAAACATAATGCACCATGGTTTTAAACAAACTGATTTCTAAACAGAGCTAAATATTTACAATATAGGGCTTTGTGGAGACTTTAACCAGGAAATTAATTTATTTTATTTCAGTTCTTGGAAAGCAAAGTATAGAAGGGAAGGTTTGGGCACTATACTAACAATGGAATCAATTGCTATAGTCAATGCAAATGTGATTTACATGTGTGAAGGCAGCATGAGGGAGGGTCCTTTAATAAAAATAGTCAACTTGCAACCATAATAGAAATGGTACTCTTGGAAGATAATGGTTGTGGATTAGTAGCAAGTGTGTTCATTAAAGCCATGGAAGGGATTAAAATCAGGCTTCCATCTTCTTGACTTCCCAATTTTCCATTTTGAAGCAAAACTGGCATCTTCCTTTCTCCTGCCTTTATTAACGAATTAATCTCAGGCATAATCCTTAGGGTATGAGATTAAGGCTGGGAAATGGCTAAGATAAATATGTTTTTCTGTTCTAGGTTTCAGAGCAGACAACTGGCATAATGGCAGGGATAATGTGAGAGATGGAGTTGCACATGAAACTTTCTGGCTAGGGAAGGAAGACAGCCTTCTTCTGAACTTGGATCCTACTGGAATAAGCTTTCACTATAGCTCCTTCCCTGCTACAGAATGTGACATGGCACAGCAACTGTGTTGGATCCAGTGCTTTTCCAGAGAGTCAGGTTTACTGGGCACAGGGAGCAGAGCAGGCACAGCAGCAGATCACTTGTTCCCTGGTGACAGCAGCCAGGAGCAAACGTGCCTTTCCAAAACAGCTCGTGGCCACTGCTGCCTGTCCTTCTGTTGCTTCCTTGAAGAGAGGCCACAGGCCAGAAAATCTGGTGTGGTTTTTAAACCTCCTTCCAGCTGCTGTTTTTCTCTGCCTGCATTGTCTGTTGGAAGAAGGACCTTGGGGCACTCAGGAGAGGCGTTTCTGGGAGTGAGCTGCAGGGCAGGCAGGTTGTCCTGGCAGGTAATGTGCCAGCTCTGTTGTGGGAATCTTTGCTGCAGCTTGGCTACAGAGATATCATGTCACTCTTGGGTTTACTGATGGCATAGCTTGGTGGCCACCACAGACAACTGTATGAACAGATTCAGGTCAGCAAGGCTGGGTAGAAGAAAAACCTTTTTTCTTAACCTTTTTTTCTTTTCATAAAAGACAAGTCTTTCATGTTTTGTATTCAACTTCACCCCTTTTATTTTTTCCCTTTTCTGTGCTATGTGCTTGTATGCCATTTCCACTTGCCAGTGATCTGATCTATTTTCTCTTTTGTTTTCTGCAGGATAAAAGCATGGGTGGATAAGATGCAAGAAGACCTCGTGATGCTCGCACGAACCGCAAGCGGAGTGGACAAGCTTGCTGATGTAAGAAGAGGTGTCCTAGACTGCTGTAACTAGAAAGTGACGTGGAGGGCTTGCATCTTCTAGGCTTTACAATCATTTCATCCCAACATACAAAATGATTTTGTAGGATTAAACTCTGCAGTGCTTACTGAGAGGGAGATGGAGAACAGACATTCATCGGTTCACTCTCAGTGTTGCAGCACTGACAGTATTTAATCAGCTTTGCAGTATCAGACATGAAGCTTGCCATTGTGGCAGCACTTCCACCTGAAGCAAGCACTTTTTTGTTCTCTGTTTGTCAAATACGGTATCCAGGAAACAACCATTCACAGTGGTGGAGAATTCTGCTCTCTATTGACAAGGGAACCTGTCTTTCTGACACATATTTCCTGAAATGAGGCAGCTTTTGGTTATCCAAAACATACATGAGAATGAAAACTACCTTTATTCAGCTGTTCAAATTTAACACCAAGTTTGTTTTAGAGAATTTACATTACTCTCATTATTTTTTGTGTTATTATTCTGTTCATAGATGGTGACAACACGTGCCATTGCACAAAAATGAAGGCACAATTAAGAACATGTCAGAATTACACTGAGATGTATATACATGTCAGTATACATGCCAGTATATTTATATATATAAAATACACAATTTTGTGTGTATACACCACAATCCAGTATACAGCCATATGAGCGTACATTTCCCTCTCCCTATCCATGCACAAGTGCTATGGCTTGCTCTTTAAATTGGTGGATGTCTCATTTGAGGTGAGGGGGATTTTGCTGCTGCATCAGGAAACTGAGTTATTTATTGTTTGCCAGCAAAAGCTGCTGGTGCTGGGGAACAGAACAAGAAGCCTTGAGATTTGATTTTCAGAAAATGATCCCAAACAGTCCATGAAATGGATAGTAGAGGTTTTGAAGCTGTTAAGAAACGCACAGAGAAAAATCCTGTGTGAAGTTGTCAGATCTAGCATTGTATATTAATGTATGTCTTTGACCTTAAGGAACTTTTGCGCAGAAATTCACTTCTTTGTCCCAGAATGTCCCAGAAGGACATTTTGTCTTTACTGACTATAAGAGGAGGTTAGATGATTAGCTCAGATGTCCATTAGCTCAGATGAGATCACCACTGTCTTATAAAAGGAAGGGCTGTGTCACTGCATGCATGATGAACATAAATGAAGATTGCAGGGTTTATTTTAGTTCTGGCCTTTCCTAGTATTTGACTGCATCATATTGCAATACAATTTATGGCAGATGCTTTAGATGCACATTTTAATCTTTAAAAACCCTAAACAAGCTGAAAGCAAAATCTTGAAATCCTGATACAAATCATCAGATTCATACAAGCATGGGTTT
This sequence comes from Sylvia atricapilla, assembly GCF_009819655.1. Classification (NCBI taxonomy): domain Eukaryota; kingdom Metazoa; phylum Chordata; class Aves; order Passeriformes; family Sylviidae; genus Sylvia; species Sylvia atricapilla. The sequence continues at coordinate 14,209,727 of NC_089144.1, read as the reverse complement.
CCAATGCAGTAGTGTCTAGCACTTCAGCTTCTTGAGGAAATGTAAGGTTTGGAAGCATGGAACACTAATTGGAGTTCTTGTAAATGGATTTCACACATATCTGCAGACAGAGAACAAGACGACTTGCATCAGTCTCCAGGTTCTGGTGGGGAGTTTCTGCTATGAGTTCTTTTTTGCTCATCTAATTTAGGTGTGATGTGGTCTATTTTGCACTTGCTTGTGTCTCTTTTTTCCCTAGCATCTTACCACTGATTCACTATTCAGCTTTCTGTTCCTCTTCTTCAGTGTTGCTTGGCTGTCTTTCATTTCTCCTCAGCCTATGCTATGTTTCTCTCTCAGTTCCTGCCTTTGCTGCTTGGCCAGTCTGCCTTTTATTTTACACTAGTTTCTTGTCTCTGTTTTAGGATCTCTCTCCTCACCTTCTTCCAGATCAGCAGCTCTCTGAACTTACCATTTTTCTTAGCATTTCTAAAACATTCTGTCCGCGTGTGTGTGGCCAGCCTGTCACAAAATCCTCATTTCTTCTCTTCCGCAGCAATTTCTTTTCCACAGGTATTTCTCTTCCCCTTTCTCACATTTTCCTCCATCACTAGTTCTTTGTCCCAGACCTGTAGTTTTCTCCTGTATGATTTTTCTATTTCTTCTTCCCTTGAAGTCTCTTCTGTCCTTACTCTTTGCTTGCCATTTTCCAGTCTATTGTCTCCTGTTTCCATATCTCAGTCTCTTGCCCTTTGTCCTTCATTCGGTTTTCCTCTCCTCCTTCTCCCGCTGTGTAGACCTGAGAGACCACAGCAAGTCTGATGTTTAAGTGCAGAGGAGGTGGGACATTCTCTAGGAATGATGTTGTCTGAGTTGGAATACACCTGTGTTCTCAGCAATTTAGCTGATGAGATCTCTGCTGTGATCTGCAGGTCCTTTAAGACAATTTTTTTTTTAAGCACTAAAGACTATATCTTTAAGTACACAGCGCTGAGGTGTCAATCTACAGTGAATAGGCAATAGGAAAATTAGTTACACAGGATTTCTAACTGGAGCAAAACAATGAGTTAATGTCTCAACCATTTTGCTATGCCTTCCTGTGCAGGGACCACATAGTAAAATAGATAATGAAAAGCCAAGAGATTGATATTGTCATTCTTTTTTTTTTCCCTGAGTCTTATAATAAAAACTGTTGAGCAAGCCTAATAATCTGTAGTGCTATCAGCTTAGCCACAGTGACGTTCATGTAGATAAAAACAAAACCATGAGTGTGTTAATAGTATAACTTATTATGGATAAGTTTCTTCTGAAAAGCCAGAATTTACAATAGACTTCAAGCAAATAATGCTATCTCAGAGGATATTCAGAAGATGGTCGATATGTGTTGGTAATCCTAGGATTAAAAGCATGAAAGAGGGATGTTTCCGTGTAAAATACCCCACTATATCAAAGCCATGTTTTTGACCTGAGTGGCACGATGTCTTTTTCTAGACATGAGGTTTTAATTAGCTCTCTTGGCTGCAAGGGAAAATGCAAAGCCCTGCAAGGTGTAAGCCATGCAGTCTCCCACTCTCTTCTTGTTTACAGGCTATTGTCACTTCTCCATTACTGGATGACATGCTTTTTTCTTCTTTTTTCTTCTTCTTCTTCTTCTTTTTTTTTTTTTTTTTTTTTTCCTTCCTACCCACTGCCTTATTAAAATTTAGTTAGATCTCTTCTAAAATGAGCCACAATCTTGGAAAAAATAGAGACCACAAGACATGAAAAACAGTATGCTTCATGCCTGTCACTTTTATTCACAGAACTTGCCTTCAGTTGCTCAAGCTTTAAAAATGCTTACAGTCAGATTGAATTCTCAGCTTTTTTTTGTGTATGATTTATTTCTTCTTCCAACTCCAGAATTGTCTGGACCAAACCTGTAGTTTTCATGTAAACTTGAAAAATGAAATTATTTTCTGGGGTTTTCTGCCTCTTCTATCTCTAAAAGCAGAATGAATAATATAAAAAGAAGGAGCAGACTGCTCCTGCTATAAAACAGCAAACATGACTTTCTGTCAAAAGCTGTAATAATCAGATTGGTAGGAGAAATGGCTTCCCTTGTTCTAGGGAAAATTGATTTTTAATTTGGCCAAATGTGAGGTTAAAGCTCTTAGCAATAACATGTAACAGATTATAACCATTTCACAGTCTGGTCAGCCTTTCCCTGGATTGGGAAGAATTCCCACTGATTCAGCTGAAGTAACAATCTGTGTCTGCTTTGTGCAGTTAAGTCTTCTGTGAATATCTCTAAAGTGACCAAGATGGCGCTCAAAGTAGCACAATTAGTATGTTCTCACCTAGAGTGAATTAACATAAACCAGAGCTTTTTCAATTAGCTGCAGTGCTGATGGTGCTCCCATAACTTGCTGAAAGTATCTCGGGGTTCATCAGTGCTGTTTGTTCTTGGATGTGCCTTGGATGTCTGGGAGTCTTTGTGCTGCAGGGAATTACACCATACAATGTTCTCTTCTGGAGAGCTATAAAATGTATTTTTTATGACCATGAGGAGGAGGGATAGGAGTACTGCCTTAATTCTCAATTTTGATTTTAGACTGGAAGAGCTTTTGACTAGGAGGAATGTAAAACTCAGGGTGTAATATGTGCTTACAAAGGAATAAAAAAATGAAAATGTGCATGACCATTAATGTCAGGCAAGGTATGTGTTAAGTGGATAGCTGTCCTCTTGAGATTACTACCTTGGTAAAAGTCTAATTTATTTTTATTCTGCACTGTGGACATAGATAACCAGGGAATAATTTTTTTAAGGTGTTAGCATTCAACATATACTAATTTTCATGGAATTATATTTAAGGAGAAGTATCTCCTCAGAAAAGGACTCCCTTTTCTTTATTTATTGGCAGTTTTCTTGCAGTGATTTGGAATCACAATCTTGTCCTAGTGACTAACCACACTTTCTCTTGCTTTTTCATATATAATGTAGCCATTGGAAACCAGTGTAAATCTCACTAATCACAGCTTTTGAAAATACCTGTACAGCGAGGACACACAAGAATATATTAATAAATATTCCACATAGTGTTTAAAAAAAACCCAAAATATTTGGGAGTTAATTAGTCTATTAGTGATACTGCATCTGAAAATATGAATATGTTTGTGCTGATGCCCATTTCGTACCTCTTTTCTCTTGTTAGCAATGATGACAGCAATATAATGCCTGTAGTAAGAAAAACTGCAAAAGAAAGCTTGGATGCTATTAAAATGAGGAGTTTTACATTGAGGCTACTCTTATCCATAGCCTCAAGCAGACAAAGCAGCATAAGTGGAGTAGAAGAAACAAGGAGATGGAGGGGCAGTTGAGAGCTGTTCATGGTGATGCCCAGAGGAAGCACAGTGGGGTTGGGGTGTCCTGGTGTCCTGCACAGGTGCAGGAGCTGCTCTCGATGATCCTTGTGGGTCCCTTCCAAGTCAGCACATTCCCTGCTTCTGTGATACTCCCTGGAAACGGTCTCAAAATAGCCTTCCATAAATAGATTTAAAGCACATATTTAAATACTGCTTTTTTGGACATTACTATGAGTTTAGGTGAGATCTGGGAGAGCTCCCAACTTGGATGTAATGCCAGTGTAATATCCCCATTACAGTAATGCAATGATTGCTTCAACAAGGCAGGAAGTTGGGACTTAAGATGCCAAAATACTCAGCTGGTTGAAAACTGGCAAAACTCCACTGACTGCAGTGGATTACACTAATTTACATTTCTAAGAATCATGACTAACAGTATTTAATTTACAAGCCAGCAGGTAAAAAGTATTAAAAAAACCCCAACAGATTTTTACACAAAAAGCAGAGGCTATTGCTGCTGAAGTTGCCCAGCTGAAGAAGGTACTGTTTAGTCCTTCCTAAGGATATTTTTTCCCTTAGAAGAGCAAAGGGAATGTTTATAAGGAGGTGTTGTATCTACAACTTGAGACTACAAATTGAGGAATACAGGATACACAGGAAAATCTTGTCTAGTGTGCTTCTTCAACTGTCTCTCAACAAAGCACAACTCAGTATATTCTTTTTAGTTTTGTAAGTATTACATTAAAAAAACCAAACCAACAAACAAAAACAACAGCAACAAATAGTCATGTTATTGTCATTTCAGCTTAAGAAGGTTCGTGTAACTTCATCTTACCTGTGAACTCTCTGTGCGTTCAGGCATTGTGAAGCTGCTCTGGTGTGAATGATACGTGATTTCTACAGAGCAAATAGACTGTTGGGGAAAAAAAAAAAAGAAGAAGGAATAGACAGCAGCTTAATAGAATTTTAAAATCCATGTAGCAAAATAAATATTGAGGCTGATCTCACTAGCTTCATTTCTCAGTAGACATTTTGTCTTTGAAAACACAAAAATATGTACAAAGTTCAAAGTCACATTCTGGTCTAAAACTAGATACCTCAGCATAGAGGAAAAAAGTGTGAAGAACCTACTGAACTACAGAATTAAGTAAGAATGTGGTCCCATTTTCATGGAAGTATGCACAACTTCCATTTTTACATAGACTGTTCACAGCAAAGACTCATGACTAAGCTAATTGACAGCTCATTTAATCTAATAAACTACTACAAGTATGCTTCTGGACTCCAGCTCCTAAAATACCTCCAGGGACAGGAGAGAGAGAAAGAGGGAAACCCTGCAGTATCCAGAAAGGAAGGCCTTGGATTAGAGAATATGCCTCATAGCAATGCATGAGCTTGTCTGTTCCAAACTGATTGAAGAGAATCCTCTTTTACAGAAACACTGAGTTAAAAAATGTGGGTCTGTGTAAAGAGCTTTGATGTGACAAACACACTGGAGCTTCACTATGGCTGTTACAGCAAAAAAATGCCATTTGTGCAGCGTAACCTTTTCAGGCAACAGCATAATTGAATGAAGCAGCAGATAGAGAGGCAGTTCCAAGGACCTCTGCTCTCCAAATCTGCTTCCTTTTTGATACATCTCTGCAAAAACAATCCATGCATGATGTTCATAAGGCATGCTGTTATTACAGTTCCAGGAGCTGTAGAGTGAATCCATATAGGCTGACTTGGCCTTTGAATTATATTCCTACTGAGATAAAAATACTGTTTCTTCCTACAAAATAAAACAAAAGCTAGATAGGTACAGGTATATGATATGTGGTGATGAGTTTTATTCACAAGATGAGTCCACCAGTAGTTGTTAGAAAAATTTTATTTATTTTATCTTTTGAATGCTGTTTTCTAATAATTAGCTCTTCCTTAGTGAATGGCCCAGCCGAGATTGTGCAGGAGCACATTTCATCCCTTGCTCAGTGTGAGGTCTGTGTGCCTAATGCACAGATGGTGCCAGTCTGCTCAAGCACTCACATTGGCAGCAGCTTCCCGAGCCACGCTTTCAGCTTTCCAGGTCTTGGATCAGTCTCTGGAGTTTAACTGAGATGAGTGACTTGTAAGAGAGCCTGGTCTCTGATTTGAACTGCCCTGGAGCAGGGATGTTCAGGAAAGCTTTCTTCTGCCAGAAGAAATTATAACCCGGAGTAACTTTCTGTTGGATTCTACAGGTTTCAGCTAAATTAATTTTAGAAGCTTTTTCTAGAAGCCCTACAGACACACCACTGACTTAGACCTCGAGAGGCTGTCGTGTAGTGCTTGCCTTGTTCATTCATTATCTGTGTAGAGGTCTGTGCAAGGGGAGACTTGAACAGCCTAAAATTCACTGAAGACTTGTATCTGGATGATCTTCCCTATTGTCATAGGAACCTACAATTCCTGCTTAAGAAGGTGATTTGGCAGATAACTTAGCAGTAAACAAGTTCGGTATTACGTTTCCTCAGTGATTGGCATGCTATTTATGTGATTCTTTCTTCATAGTCATAAAGTAAATTGAATGCAAAGTCTTTATAAAAAATTCAAATTCTTTTTTGAAAATATTAAACAGATTAATGGAGCTGAAACTTCTTTTTATTTTTACCAGCTTATTTATTTATTTTTAACTGCTGTATGTATCAAGTTGGATTGTATTTATATATGCTCTAGCCAAAGGCAAAGAATTTTGTAGCTCATGCTATTCTCTGATGAGCTAGCAGATGGACCTAGGGGATATATGGACACATTCCAAAATATGCTACACTCACCCTAGACTCTTGTTAAGGTTGTAGTAATGGAGAGTTTTATGATTAAGAAAAGTATAAAGACAAAATTCAAGAAATGGAATTTTTTTAAATATAGTTGATTTTTAGAATAAAATCCCAAATGAATATATTTGGTGAACATTTCTGTGGAGGTCCTGGATGTAGATTTTGTAAGTTTGAATTTCATTGGAAAATGAAATTTTTGATTGAAATGTTGTGGTTTCTATAGGTTCTGAGGAGTTTGTCAGTATTTTGTACCTGGATTTCAAGATACTTCTGACATATAAAATAAAAATATATTGTGCACTCCATCCTTTTCCACCCCTGAAAATGGAAAATGAAACTGATACCACAACACTTGTAGACACAACTGGTGTAACTGTGAAGCTGTTTCCTGTATGTCTTGGGTGTACTCTCCAGTGCTCTAAGAAGGGAAGGCAAGTGTTTAAATTAGTTAAATTTGGGAAATAAAGAAAAATTTCTGTTCATTCAAATTGTGTCACTCAGTGAGGTTTACTATGACTGATCTCAAAAATCAGAAATGTATTATATTCTTTCATTTCTCCTTTTGTCTCTTTCTGTGTCCTCAATGAAACAAAATACTAAACAATTTCTTTTAAAACGTAAAGTAGAGAAGATAGATTTTTTTACCCATATAAAACAAAAGTACCTTTTTATATAATCTTGAAATCAAAATTTAAACAAGGTAACTATTTTGAAGTTGTTGAAGCACTTTTATCCTTACTGGGTCACCAGTTTTATATTTGCTGAAATTCCCTTGAGTTCAAGCCATAGTTATGGGTGATTCTGGTCATCTACAACTGAAGTTTTTCACTACACTGCAGTTTTGTAATGTTGTTTTTCTAAGGAAAAGAAGGAGAAAAAAAAGAAGGAAAAAAAGAGAGCAACTCTGTTTATTTTTTTTTTTAATTACCTCAGTAATGTTTAATAAAATAGATACCAGAAAATTTGGCTGAGTGAGAGTATATGAAGCCAGCCTCTGAAACACTTGTGTTCTTTCTAAGCATAAATAGGCCATTGCACACTATTCACACTTGTCTTTTCCCTCATTCCTAAGGAGAGGACACCAGTCTGCTGTCTCTGAGTGGGGTGTGGTGAAGGGAAGGGAGGTTAGGATTATTTTAGAATGGAATTAAGAAGGGGTTGGTACAGTGAAACACGATAATTTCAGATATTTCTTTAGGAGTCAGAGTACATTTACCAGAATTATAATAATGTATGAGATGAGGTAGCCTGGTTAGGGACCCCCAAAGTTATTAATAGTTTTTTTTTAATAATGTTTGTCCCATTTGAGGTGTACCACTATGTTGTGTGTGCAGCCAAAGCTGCAGGCATTAAAGGTAGAATTCTCCAAACTAAACCCTATTGAGTTTATACATTGCTGACCAATGTCGAGATGTCATGAAAATGAAATCACTTTTAAAAAGGCAAGCTGGGAAATACGAATACATATCTGCAAGTTTTCTTTGTAATCCAAATGGGAATTAAGAGGTTGTCAAAACACAGTGAGCCTCATTTACTGTTTGAAGATGCCACTTTCTCTCTACTCCCTTAGCAATAAACTGGCATTCTGAAGCATTCCTTCTTCCAGCAAACAAAAGCAGCTGTAAGTCACTAAGAATAGGTGGCTGCATTAACAAAGCTTGCTCAAGCTCAAGGGAAGAGATGGCCTAATATTACCATAGATTTAATTACTGTTGTATGATCTGGATAATCTTTGATCAAAGCACTGTTCTTGATTAATTTATAATGTTCTGTTGGCTTTAACAATAATAGATTCTGTCCTATTAGTACTTACAGTAAGATGGTTTTTGTAGAAGCTGAGAATAAAATTAAACATTTTCTTAAAAAAATCACACACTAAACCTAACAAAACTCCAAACATTAGAGCTAATAATTTTCCAAGTCTTGTGCTTAGTAAGATGCAAAAAAACCCTCATTTGAATTTCCTGAGATTTAAAATTACTTTTGGGGGGAGAGAGTGGTAGATGATAAATTGCATTAAGAACAGCTAAGGCAGGCCAGAATTTCCTATGAATAAGTGAGTTTGAGAAATTACATAAGTGCCCATCTCCAAATATACCAGAAGTGGAGAATAAATGTGAAACATTTTCTTCCTATTCTTATTCCATTACAAGAAAAATCCACTTGTACTCATGAATTGGGATTTTTGAGTTCTTACTCAGTCTCAGCTAAAAGCCTGAGTTAAAACTGCTGTGAAATCAATAAATTATGTAATCTTGTTATTTAATACTGTATTTTATCACTAGGAAGCAAAATAAAATACCTTAAAATAAATTTTTCTTAACAAAGAGGGATGTAAAATCTGCTTTTCATGTTTGTAAAGTAGCAGAAGCACAAAGCTGAACTCCTGTTTTATCAAGGTTTAAATACAGAGTGGCAATTACAAAAATTGCTTCTTAATTTGAAAGTCCTCTGGACTACTCTATTAATTATCAACAGTCAAAAAGGGCTGATGATTCCTACAAAGTGTGCCTGATTATATGCTTCCCTTTGAGTAGGCACCTGAGTGAGCCCATTGACTGTGGCACTGCTTATCCTCTCTCTGATGCTAACTGAGGCATAAGTGTTCCCAGCATCTTGCACAATTCACTCTGAATGTTTTACTGAAGAATGAACTTGCTCTGATAATTTTTTCCCCTAATGTGCACGTCATTGCTATGATAAGTCATGGTTTTCAGCACATCAGCTGCCCTGTCACTTGTCATCCCAGACCTTTAGAGCAGTCAGTGATCAGGCAAGTGATTCTGAAAAGCAACAGATACAGTAAACTATTGGGGTGGTTTTCTCCTTTGTGCTGTTGCCATGAATTTCAGGAATGAAGGCGTCTGTGAGTTGCTGGGGAGCAGATGTAATCTTATTTATACACTATATGGAGCAGAGAGTAAGACATAAAATACTCAGAGTGATTTCTTTGAACACACAGAATGCCTCTTAGAAACAAGCATTTTTCAATGTGTTTTACAATGAATTGCTTCTGATTCAAAGAAAAGACATGTCTTGTGAGAAAGAAAACTTGTCTGGCATGTATTAGAAATAGAAAGTATTAATATAACTTTGGAAATAGGATACACTAGTAAGAAATTAGAATTTTCTTATGCTGGTGTCAGGGTCTGCAAACATATGTGGGAAACCTGATGGTTGATTCTAAGGATCTCAGAGCGCAAAAGACACAGCAGGGGACAACTCAGTTTACTCAATGAAAAATGCACCTTTATTTAGTGCCACCAAAATGCCATAGTGGGGAGAGAAATAAAGAATAGTAAGAAAAGATAGAGAGGGGAAGGGGATTATAGCTACCAATGTGGAGGGACGAGTCCTCGAGGCTGAGATGCCCATAGACACGATCTTCTCCAGTGGGGTGATCACAAAAGTGAGCAGGGGTCTCCAGGGTTTTATAGGTTGGTCAAGGTGGGAACCAAAGCAGGGGGCACAGAGCCAGAGTGAGAACCACCCCTGTTGAGGTTGGGTGCTCAGGGACCAGCTGCACACCGTACGTGTCCGTACTTTGGTATGGACAGACCAGTTTGGGCAAGTAGCCTTGGCTCAGTCCACTGTAACCAGTTCCATTGTTCTTGCACTCCCTTCTCATGGAGATGCATACCAGTCCTCTGGGACTTGGCAAACATTCCACCTCAGCCAGACCAAGGCTCCTTTCAGAGTCTGGAGTCTCAGTCCTCAGTCATTGGAGACAGTCGTGAGGCATATCACTTCCTTGGACAGACCCTGACAGCTGGGCAGATCATATTGTTTCTGGCTACTAAAAATTCAGTTAAAGGAGAATATCTGCAGTAATAACAAGTTAGTAATAATACTACACTATACTATACTATACTATACTATACTATACTATACTATACTATACTCTACTCGTATACTATAAACATATAATATAAACATATGTTATGGTGTAATGTAAAGTAATATAAAATTAGAAAGTGGCTATTTCTTTTTTCTGACCTTTCATGCTCCCATGATGTCTTTTCCTGCTCCCAAGATGTCTGTCACATGACCTTTCCTCTGCTTTCCTCTCAGAAATGAGATCATGACATAACTTCATGGCATTGATAGAAACAAAAACTAAAATTACTAAATATATATATCTGTGTGTTATTAGTTGGTATTTTGTTAACTAAACAAAATTATTAAAACAGAAACTTTGATTCTTTAAACCATTAAATATCAGTAATAAAATGTTATTTATTTATTTATTTATTTATTTATTAATTATTTTAACCTTAACGAAAATTTCAGTAAGAAATTAACTTTTTCTTCATCTGGGGACTGGGCTGAAATGGAGCTGATGGCCCAGGGTACAGGCAGTGGTTCCTGGTGAGGCAGGTCTTGATCACTGAGGCCTGGTAATGCCAAAAAGTGATACAAATTGGAAGAGTTTGGAAGGACCGGGTGGAACTGGCAATGGGGGGCCCTTCCAAAAATGAGGAATGGGAAAAAAGGGAACACTTTATTCAGCCTTATTTTTAAGTATCATTCTGTTCAGAAGGATTTTTTAAAATTTAATGAATAGGTTAAACACTTCAGTATATAAGCATGTAAAACCTAGGTCAAGATTTCACCAGTACTCTTAGTAGTTTGGTGTGATTGCTTTCAGAAAAGGTGGAGAAAAACCCACCACAAAGTTTTAGGTGATTTTACTGCAAATCAGCAGTGTCTTTGAGCCATTATGGTATTTCCAGCTGGTCTAGACTGACAACAAAGCATTTGGTGATAAGGCATTGATTGTTGACAGAGATGTCTCAGCCTAGCTGAGCTAAGTGGTCTTGAAAGGAGTATTGAAATAATACAAACATCCATAGATTTACCTTGTACAGATAAGTATTACTGGAATTGTTGAGCTATTTTATTTCTCTTTTCCAAAGATGGAAAAATTACACTGATTTTGGTTAACTTTTGAAATTCTGGGGTTGAATTTCTGAAGACACTGTCTGTTATGATTCCTATGCTCATGGAAGTATTTGGTGATGGAAATGAGATTGGCATGTTCATGGGCCCTCAGCCAAGTTACCACTGCCTGAAGGAAAGGCTCTGTTGTTTTTTTAGACTGGGAGACTGACATGTTCAGAGCAAACAAACAAACAAAGAGGCAAAGGAGTTCTACTGCAGTCGAAAATAATTCTTTTTCTGGTGTGATGCAGCATGAGGGCCATTTAAATAAATTTTCGATGCTGGGGCCAGCCCCAGTGCCTACCTCAATATAGCAGGAGCCATGTAATAACATCTTTAATTCTCTCTCAATTTGTGCAGAAGTGTTTGACTTGCCCTGGCAGCTTTATAGGAAGCAAGGAGAATGTCTCTTTGTGAGAGATTTATAAACACGTCCTTGAAGACTGAACAGAGAGGGGCACGTTCTGCTGAGGAGCTGGCAGATTTTCTAATCTTTGTCACATTCAACTATTGTTGTGTTGTTTCACCTCAATGTGACTCTCTCCATCATGTTCTCTCCCCTAAAACCTTGCAGTTCATTATGTGCAATTTTAATACAATTTTTCCTGAATAAAGAAGTGCATGACTATTGACTTCAGAAAACAATTAAAGTATTTTTGTGCTATGACCTTACAGGTTTTGCTTAGTCATGCAATGAGACCTTATTCTGTGAGAAGTGACAAGATTTTACTGGCAATTTGGAAATCTTTTAGCAAAATATTAGTGATTAAAGTACAAATAAATATTTTAGATGTAAAAACCAATAGAAACTTGTATTCATTTAGTTAAAGCAATTTAATAAGTTGTATTCAAATCAGCTCCTTTTAACAGGCTATGGAGCCTGCCAAATTGTATTTTGTAAGACAAATGAGCATACCTTTGCCAATAACACCCTTTATGGCTATTGGACATGAGCATTTGCTAATGTTGTTAGTCTGCTAGGTGGGCGGCTTGGAGAAGGAAAAGTTTGTCCCAGGGTGCCAAATCCTGAGGTGTGTATCATCTCCCTGTGTGGTGTTGTGCTGAACTCCGGCAGTGCTATGGTGAATTAAAGAAAAGGGTAGTAGGGAACAAATAAATTATGTACACATCTCCTAAATAATTAATGAATATTAGACTGTTCCTTGGTAGTTGAGACAGGTCTCACACTTCAGGAAAATAAAGAAGTGTGTGAAGTTCCGAGTAATTTCTGATGCTGTTTGTTTAGGAGCTTGCAGGATAAATCTTTCACTGGCAGTAGAAGCAGGCTAGATCAGTGCTCTGAGTCCTGCCATGGGGTGAAACAGAGAAGGAGAGAAGGAAAGTCACTGACTCAGATCTGTGTGGAATCTTGTGGAAATATCAAAGGGTTTTATTTTGGGTGGGATGGGAGTTGTTCTGAATTTTATTTTTTTGAAATCACTGACAAATACAAGTTGTGAAGCCAACCTCAAAGTCAGGCTTTCTTGGTGGTAGGACCCAGAATGCCTTCTATAAAGGTTTTAATAGTGCTCCTGCCTCTTGTGATGATGATCTTCTAATGTGATTCAGGCTTTTGAATTTTTCTGATAGCTGGTGCTGGAGAAGAAAGATGAAAATGTTTATTTTTTTCCTACAAATTTCCTACTGTCCAACGTTTTGATAGTCTGCAGCTTTCAAACCATTCAAGCTTGGGGATATGGGAATAACTTCCCTATAGGAATTTGGTATGTTATAAATGGAAGTGCTTTCAAATTGGGTTTTATAGGATCATACATCTGCTGGAAGAACAAATTAGATGCAGGGATAAAAGTGCAAATTTTCCATCCAGATTCTCAATCCCTTACCAGAAGGGCTTACTGTAACTTTACATTGAGCACAGCACAGGAAGGGCAAGACCTGTTGGAATGAGTCCAGCAGGACACAAAGATGATTAGAGAGGTAGAACATCACTCCTGTGAGGAAAGACTGAGACAGTTAAATTTGTTTGTCCTGAAGGACTTTGGGGAAACCTTATGGGGTAGCCTTCCCATACCTAAAAATGGCTACAAGAGAGTGGAAAAGGGACTTTTTACAAGGGGACGTAGTGACAGGATGAGAGGAAATGGCTTTAAACTGAAAATCGGTGGGTTTATATCGGGTGATAAGAAGAAATTTTTTGCTGTAAATGTGGTGAGACACTTGCAGAGGGTGCTCAGGGGAACAGTGGATGCTTCATTCCTGAAAGCGTTCAGGAAGAGCTTGGATGGGGCTCTGAGCAATCTGGTGTAGTGAAAGATGTTCCTACCCATGGCTATGCGGTTGGTACCAGATGATCATTAAGGTCTCTTCCAACTCAGGTCCTTCTCTGATTCTGAAGTCAAATGAGATACTGTCTTTCTGCTTGGTGCATGTGTTAATGCAGTATGATCACAGCCTCTTAGAAACCAAATTTCACTAAGTGCTTAAAAGTATCAGAGAATCAGCACTACAGCACTTGCCCTTATATATCTGGTCAGTGCAATCTCCAATTAATCCCTGTCATCCATTTGCTTCAGAGCTGCATTGCTTGAGCACATATTTCAATATTTCACTGTGCCTCTATGTGAATTTTCTTTTCTTGTGGCTTTCTTAGTGTTTGTTTATTATGTTGAGTGAAAAGATTAATTACTATGAAATGGCATTTTTGCAATGAACTACCACTTTCTCCAAATTGCAGATTTTTTGCCTAATTGAAACTCCAGATGAAAAAGATTTATACTAAATTTTTCTTATTGCTTTCACTACTGCATAGCAAATGAAGAGTAATTGTGTAGAAAAATCTGGGAAAAAAGGAGACCAGAAGTAATTGAACAAAGGAAACGAAACATTCAAACATTTTCACAAGTGAAATATATGGATGCTTTAAAATGATTTTTGAAATAAATTATTTAAAGCTTCTGTGAAAGTTATTGTACATTTTTTAGCCCATTTGCAAAAGCTTGCTTCCATTCCTCTGTAAATTTAGTAACTTTTGATTAAAGTGGACTTTATACAGTCGCAAATGACGTTGAAGGAATTCGCCATTATCTTTCTCTTCAAAGACCAAGACATCAACACCTGGTATATTACAGTGTCTGTTCTTTGTGTGACCAAGGGTGAATATGTGCTGACAATGTAAAAACCTGTAAGTTTTACAAGATTTGATGGTCATTCCATTTTAGATGTTCCTTTGAAATTTCCAGTCTTGATTCAAACTATGTGGAGCCATAAAACTGATTTCTGCACTTGCCTTGTCTGTAGGACTGGTCATGACAGTCAATTTAACTCCAAAATTGTGTGCTGACTTTAAATTTAATGTGTTTCAGAGAAAAATGAATGAAATTCTGAAGTGATCAATTGTAGAATAAAATGTCTTTGTTTCTGAATTTGTTTGATGAATAATTGGCTTATAGGCCAGTTGTACTATTAAGATATGTCCTAAAAAATCTTTCCACCAACACAGTCCCCACCCCCAAAAATGAACCAAAAAAAACCACAAGCCCTTCAAAAAGAGATTTTTGGGTTTAACCAGAAATAAAATTTTAGTGGGGCTATTTTGAAAATCAAGCACCTCAAAAGTATCCCGACTACAATCGCAGTTGATTAAAATCTGTCATCTGTTGTAGTAGCTCATGGTGCACTGATTTTTTAAAATAATTACTACTATATGAGGAATAAAGCTTATTCCAATCGCTCAGTTGTTTGTGAAAAGGAATGACTGTACTTCTGAAGGAAAATAAACAACAAACCAAGACCCAACATAAATTTTGTAAAACTCGTAAGTGCTGAAAAGCTGTGGCAGCTTATGGGATCTGCCTGAATTTGCATCTGTAACTGTAGTTCGCAGAAAAGTTTTTTGCAGTACTTATGAGCTGCAAGCACCAGAGACATACTGTGGTGAGTTTCTTTAAGGTCTCCGTGGCCTGAACCCGAGAAAGCTGGCGGGGCTGGCGGGCTCAGGCTGCTCAGCAGTTTTTTGGCTCTCGTGCTGGATGGCAGCCAGTGCATCAGTGCTGGACCCGTTCCTGCCTCTGCCTGGAATGACTCCCCGGGAGACAGCACAGCCCCCACCAGGCAGTGCTACAGAGGCAAAGTACTTGAGTAAACTCAGACCATCTGTTGGCTGCATAAATTAGTTTTCCTCATTTGCCCATCTAGCTATAAGGGATCCACCTTTGTTGTTGTTTTTTTTTTTCCAGATTTTTTTAACCTTTTTTTCCCCTCCAAATAATGTGTTTTTTTCTTTATCCAGTTCTAGTAGGACAGAGATATGCAAAGGCATTTTTTAGGTTTTTTTTTTTTTTCTTCCTTCCTTCTTATGGCTATGTGCATTTCACCGTAGTGTCTTCGATAAACAAAACAAATAAATATACATTTCTTAACAAAATTATCACCTTCATATACATGTTCTGCCTTAGAACTGTTAGTCCTTCTCAGAGATAACCTTTATTCATTATAGACAAGAAACACATTTGTATTTGCCCTCTTCCCCCTCATCTTTTTTTCCCATTTCTCCTTTTGTATTTTTTACCTTTTCCCTTTTTTCCTCTTATTTGTTCCTCCTTCTCTTTCCTTGTGAATACTAATATTATGATATGAATAAATAGAAAAGGGACTAAACTGATTTAATTAGCATAACTTGAATTAATTCAATTGGTATGTTTGTATTGTAGCTTTCAAGGAAGAATTCAATTCAGCAATAACAGTATTATTTGAAATTCAGTAATTTTAGAGGGTCTCCATTTTACTGCTTTCTTAACACTGTGGGAATCAGATTCTTTGAGCATTTTGCAGTTGGTTAGTTTATCACTAAAACTAGTCAATTTTGAAGATTTAATGAATGGTTTTTAGTGTCAGCTTCTACTGCTCAGACAAAAAGGTGAAGTATTTCTTTCACAAGGCCCATTTGAATTTTCCTAGCAGTAGTCTTTATGAAGCTCAAGTAAGAACAGATGACATCTTGATGCCTTCTGTCAAGTTACTTATTTTGAGTGTGTACTGTCATTTTGATTTATTTCCATTTTTTTTTCTTTTGCAGATTTATTTGAAAAACAAAGACTTGTATACTGTACAAGCAAACAACCCTCGTCAGCTAGTGGAACTTGCAGCCAGAGACATTGAAAAACTTCTAAGTAACAGGTCTAAAGCCTTGGTGGTGAGTACTAATGGCTAAGTTTTCTATCTTGTATTTTAAAGGATCTTTATTTACTATTGAAACATGCTTTCATTGTTATTTTTACTGCCTATGCACTTAGAGGCAGTGTCAGTGTGATGTGTATAAGATATGACATGTAGAAAGATGGCTCCTGACTTCATGGTAAAAATGAACTCGTTTGTTGGCATAGGGCAGATGTTTATAATATTGACTGATACAGGAACCATGGCCAAGTAAGAAATCAAGTTATAAATAGATTGGAAAATATTCCTCTAGGTGATGCACTTGAATGTTTATGACTTGAAGATCACTGTACTCTATAGTCAGTAATGAGCTTGGGGAGACAAGAAACAGAGCTTTTTTTTTTTTTTTTTTTCTGGTTTGTTAATTTAACCTGTATTTCAATCATGTTTTGTGTGAAGGCCATGCTTCATTGTGACCTCACAATTCTTTATGCTTTAAATGAGAACTGTCTGTTTCTATAAAATGGTTTTGCCAGAAGTCCCTTTCTCTTCTATCCTGTAAGACACCAGACCTGCGTAATTGCTTTGTGTGTTTCCTACTCAATCAGTCTCACCAGTGTAAGAATTTAAAGTGCTTTTCAGAAGATATTGACCAAGCATGCATGGAGGGATCTGGATTAATTAATAAATGTACCTTGTTCAGAGTAGGACTATTAGAAATAGGTTTAAAGAATGGAAAAGCAGACTGGATTTCCTTGGGCAATTACATATCCACATAGGCTTGCAGATGAGTTTGAATGTGTCATTTAAAGTGAAAGAGAGGAGAAAGAGGGATTAATTCACATAACTGTAGACATCCACTCGGCTGGCCATCCTAAGTTCCTTTTTTGTTCAGTGGAATAAAACAGACACTCCTCAGTCAGAACTGACCTGACGTTTTCTGAGTAAGACTTTGAAATGGGATGAACTATAGCCAAGAAGAACTTACTTCTCTCTTTCTCAGCTGGAGAAGCCTCAAATCTAAATGTCTATATTGTAAGTGTGTAAAGTTGGGGGAGATGAGTCCCACCCAAACAGTCCTTTTATCAGTACAGTTTCATACAGCTGAAGAATCAGTGTGAGTGAAACTGCTCCTGCTAACCTGAGGACTTACCTTCCTGTAGGCAACGAAATTTTGCTCAGTCTATTGTCTGTGCATAGGTACCACAAGAGGTACCCCATTGTCCTGCCTTTGGTTCTTAGCAGGAGTTCATTCTTCCAGTTGCCATTGTTTACTTAATATGCAATGTGCATCAGTGTTATCTGGGCCAAAGCTTCTCTAATTCATTCAAATTACTGGAAAATTACTGGAACATAGATGCTGTTTTACCTCAAAGGGCATGTGTTTATGTGGCATTCTGTGGGCTTTTTATTACTGTTGCAAAATGCTGCAAGTCTTTTGCAGACCTTTGTGAACATACAACTTTCCCACCATTTCTCCTCCAACCAATATAACTTTACTGTTTTTAAGTTATCACAGCAAAAGCTTATATTTTCTCACGACTCAAGATTAATGTAGAGGTTTTTAATATGTGTCTGTGGTAGTTTGATCTTAAAATTTTTAGAAAATTAAATAAGTATCTCATGTACTTTGAGAAATATTCCAGAACAGTTTTTCTGTGAGTGTAGATGAAAGATGCTACCTCACTTCAGGCAAGCACATGGTCACATTTTGAAAAGGGCAATATGATTCAGTTTCTTGAGGTTAAAGAAGACTAAAGGATGGTCCTTTGGTCCAGTAGCTCCTAACAGCTTAGATATTTATACTGACTTTTCTATTTGCAGTTATCCCAGATGTATATCAGAACTTTCAATGCTTCTGATTTTAAACCTTCCTGTACATTTTTTCATATACAGGAGACACTCATTATCTCTCGCACCTGATTTATTGTTTTCTACTATCGTTTTCACCTTCCATATATATATTTATCTTTCTGCTTTTTTTCAAGGACTACCTTTATCCTGTCAGTTTATAAACTTTACATAATGAGGCTAAATTTTTTTTTTATCTGAAGTTTCAGTCTTCTTAAATCTGATGGATCACATTTTCCCTGAAATCAGGAGTGGAGTTGAATGGAACTATTTACTAATGACTGCACAGAGGGTTTTACCATTGGGGAAAATATGACTCAAAGTGTTAATTAAGACCTGAATCCTGAAAAGAGTATGATGGAAGGGCATCAGACATCCTCCAGTGATGCCATGAGGAAGGTGCCAGTGAATTAGGTCAACAGTGTTATTGTTCAGAGTCTAGCATACCTCAGGGATGCCATGGTTTCCTCTAGGCATGAGACACAACCAACCTTTGGGCAAGGGTTTAATAAACATTACTGATGACTTTTCTAATAATAAGTTGCCTTCCCTTGAGCCATAAGAGCACCTTTAAATGAGAAAGATCTCTTGCATTCTGAATTATTTGTGTTTTCATGTAACTATGGGCTAGAAAAGTCTCTAGCAATTAGAATAAAATTATCAGGTCAATGGATGTGAGTTTCTGTTTGACAGAAGCTTAAAACTGATGGCTGAAATAGGTACTTAGTTGAGGAAGGAGAAAGGGGAAAGCCCTGGTCTGAACTCACAGGTTACTGTTACTAGGAATTGTAATGCACAGAAGAAAAAATAAATGAAAATTGATGATGAAAATAAAATGGACATTTTTCTAGCAAAGTGCAGTGGAGAAAGAGAGTAGTATGAGTAGTAAGTAGGGTGACGGGCCACAGCCTTCTAGTGAAGGATGTCAAAGACTGTCTTGCAATGGAGCCTGTTGAAATAATGAATGTCTTTTATAGCTTCCTGCTGTTTGTGGTTGTGTATTTGTCTGGCCTAACCCCAGTGAACACCCCCTGCTGCAATATAATGGATTCTCATATGCAAATGGTCTTGCAAGGAGGGAGTTGGAATCAGTGATTCCCATGAGCCCCTTCAAACTCAAGATATTCCATAATTCTACAATTTCATGATACCATGGAGCAGTTAATATTCTGTCTCTGTATACCTTGCTAAGTGGTGGGTACAGATGAGCTGTGCTGTGTTGCAGCCTTCATCCCTGGGTGTGTACTGGCACATGGGTGGAGGTCTCACTAGAAATGTAGCCTGCAATAACTATTAGCAAGGCTCACAAAGCCTTTCCAAGGATACCAGCAAATAGTATGCCTAGCCCACTGGGCTCTCTGGCACCCAGATTTTTCATTTTTGCTGGACTTAGCTTCACTTTTAGGATTCCTGTCCCATCCATGAGTGTAATAAATTTCTGGAGCTGTGTAGATCATGCTAACAGATCAGAATCTTTTCATTCAAATGGAAACTTTGAAAGATACTAATACTTACTTGATGAGTATCATTAGAAATACTAAATAGAGCACCTGACATTGTACTATATTTATAAAATATAGTTGGGGAGTTTTAAATGTTTCCTAATTGATTATAAAAAGTTAAACCCTTAGAAGTTTATTAATATACAACATGGATTAATAATACTTTTTTATTGCTCATGTAAAATATATCAGTAATCTTAAGATTTGCAAAGATACTGGGTTTTTTGCTCATACTTTAAAATTAGAAAGGTGTATTTTAAATACTTCTGGGGTTTTGTTTTCTGTTACACATTGTATCATGCAGGGAATGAAGTATAATTTTGTTTATAAAATATAGTCACCATATAAAAAGCAGTATTTGGTCCAGTGCTGCACGCCCATTCAAACAGTAGCTTCACTCCTGTGCAGTGTGAAGTTGGTAACTGTGCTGCCCTTGGCCTTCCTCTCCCCATTGCTCACTACACACTGGGGAGCATCCTGAATCTTCTACAGCAGGCAAATCTGAAGTTTTATCACTTCTCCTTTTTTGCTCAGATATTTAAATTGAAGATAATAAGCAATTTGTACCTTTTAGGTAGAAGAAAATTAAAGAAAGAAAATTTAATATAACAGATACCTAGATTCAGTCTTTTCAAGCCCAGACTGCAGAAGTTTCAGGAATAAGGATCAAAACATGCTATTTCTTGCTTAGCTCAGATCCCTTTCTGTATTCAGAGATAATTTAATATTTGACATTGTAATAGTTTGAGATTAATACTAATTATCCTCCTATCCAAAATTAGAATTATGCATGTTCCCCTGGAAGTTTTTTCCACACAAAAAAAATCTTTTTCTGGAAAGCTTCAGTGTCAGGATATTATTGTCAACACTATGTTGTACACTCACAGTGCATTTATTAGTACATTTCTCTTATATTACTGCCCACACTGTAAGGCAACAGTATAGCCATTAGTGTAAAGCAAACGCTCAAGCTCCACTAAAACACATTTCACTGGAGAATGAGAGACAGCCATAGTTTCACTGCTGAATTCCTGCCTATGATTTATTTGTTTTGCTTTGGGGTTATGTGTCTGTTTTTAACTAACTCATGTTAAGGTCACTCAAGGGAAAGCTCTAGTCAATACCCCTGGCTTCTTGAGCTGTGTGTAGATAAAAATGAATTACATGCACATTTGCACCTTATTGTCTAGATTTCTTCAGACATCTCAACCAGAGGCATAATATCCTCATTCTAGCCTCCTTGCCTCGATTTCTTAATAAAACTGAGGAAGCTGAGTTTCCATGGAAACTGAGGCACAGATTGTGTGCTAGGAGACAGGTTCCCCCTACATGCTGTTGGGAGATGTCCAAGGACACAACTGTGTCTCTGAATGAGGAGCTCAGAATGTTTATCTGCTGGTTAAGATGCAATTTCAACACAGCTGTGCGAGTGTGTCCGGATCTCTCAGTATTTCCCTGCCTGCCTGAAATAAGGCTTCAGTGTCTCACAATAAAACCGGGAAGCTTAAATGTGTTATATTTTGAGTTCCCAGGCAGAGATCCTGTGCACTTTAAATAGGGTTGGGAATTTTTGTGTAGCCTGAAAGACCTATAAAAGTAAAATAAATTTTGTAAGTGTACTTGATACTACTGTTTGTAGAAAGGTATCCTCACCCTAGCTTGAGTTTTGTTTTGAAATCTAAAACCAACCTAACATTCTCGAAACCACTCTGGGACACCTACCTTCTGGTCTGCTAATCTTAAATTGCCCAAAGTAACAAGACAACTTTCCATTCTTTAAAAATACTCTATAGATAAATTTGAGTTGTCCACTCATTTAACAGAACTTTAACTGAACATCATCTCTTGCTTTTTGGCTTTGTTACAACTCAGTCACCAGTTTCCTGAGCTTCACTAAGAATTCCAAGAGGCCTAAATTATCACATCTCATAGCTGAGTCCACAATTCCCACATGCTAATCTAAAATTTAGAGTTGATCACTCTCTGATGCCTTGGGCCAAGTCTCTAAACTGAAAATATCTGTGAGTACATGTGGATACCTGTTTGAATATGGACACACTTTAACAGGTGCATTGAAATTGCTTCCAAACTACATTCCAGTATCCCTTCAATTCCAGATGCTAAATCCATTTACTTTTATTCTCAGCCTGTGAGGGCTGAAGTCCTTGCCTGAACATAAGGTCATTCTCAGGGGTGTAGTTTGGATTCAGGGGCAATCTGTGCTTCTGACTTCCCTTATTACTTTGCAGACAGAGACACAGTAAACACTGTGATTTTGTCCTAGGGAGACACTGATGAACTAGGTATTGAGTTGATGGAGGAATCTGACATTTCCTGTTGGTTATTACATGTGTGTGATATCCCACAGAATCCACAGAGAGAGTTTTACCCTTGAGTTGTGGACATATCAGAGGTTAATCAAGATAAAATGTCTTTGCCTTCCTCTCTTTCCTAGATGATTTTAGGAATGTAAGCCTTGCTGAGAACTGATTTGAAAAGTGATATCAGTGCAAAAAGAAGCATTGCCATGTAACCATGTCTTGGCAGATATGCTACTATTCAGTTTTTAATTTTCAGGTATTTCTATGACTCTGCCAGTTACAGGCAATGTCAGACAATTTTATTGCAAAGGGCTCAAGTTGGGGAAATTCAGAGAAGGAAAATAGCTTGAACTGTGCTTAGTCTCCCAGCCAACAACAATTTTCTACATTTTGTTAGTATTTTTTTTTGTTAGTTCTATGAAAAGCTGAATGTCATAAGGGAGCTGGCAATATGTGCTCGATGCTTTGCCAAAATAATTTCAGGTATGCCTTCTAAGAAGAGGAAGTCTACAAAGATGGAAAAGAACAAATTAACTGGAGTAAAGTATCAGTCAGAAAAATGAACAGAATTTTGTCTGTGCATGTTTTTGTGTCATGCACAAAGGTTTTATGTTATTTTTCACTCTAACTATTTTTCACTCACTTGAAATTGTTTGGCTCTGCCTGTTTCTTCTCTTTAATATTTATTAACTTTTGATTTCAAGCTGGGCATCACTCTTCAGCTGTAGGAAAAGATTACACAAAGTATGTAGCAGCATCATGAAGCAAATGGCTTTAATTGCAATGATCCTACGAGAAAAATGCTTACACTTTGGAAAAATGCAACTAAAATACACTTTCCTCTGTCTAAGGACTGTAGATCATGCAAATGCCTTATGTTTTTACATGGCAATATGTCGTGGTTCTTTATCTCTTTTCTGTTACATATTTGATAGAATTTTACAGTGTTAGGACTCCAGGTGTGTTCGCGTGTTTACTTTTTATATCTCAATCAATTCTCAACATACTAAGTAGCTCACTGAGGTGGAAATTTTTAAATTTTATTTCTGGATGCTTCCTGTGAGTATTTAAAACAGACATTGTCCTCTCCTTGTTGCAATATTAGATTTAGTTTCAGTCCATGGCTAGAGTTGGTCCAAATAACTTCTTCAGATATGGCAGGAAGTTCACAGGTGAGTTTAAGGCTAATGATTTGGTATTCTTGAAACTACTCTCACTGGAAATTTGCACACTAGAAGAAAAAGTTTTACTTATACTCTTTTAGAATACAGTACTGAATCTATCAGCCTGTACGAACATTGTTTAAATCTCCAGATATAAATGCAGTCTATTTTGAAAGTCAGCTATAGTTGCTGAAGCAAATGTGTTTTGGAATGACAGCTAGTGAGACGCAACACTTGTGAAGTCAAACATTTGTCAACTTGTCCACATGTCAGATGTTTGAATTTGTTTTTGCTTGTCTTGCCTACAGTCTTACTTTATTAACTGAAGTCCAGGTAGTGTGGATGCAACATTGTGCCTCAGAGGATGGATTCACATAACTCACGTATCTTGCAAGCCATCATAAAAGTCTGGAAAAATAAATCAGAGAGCTTGCAGTGAAAGTTCTTATGAATATTGCCTGTTTCCATGCTTTTCTTTTCACAGTTGACTTGATTTGCCTTCTGCAGAGCTTGTATTCTTGTTGACAGATAAATAGGGGCTCATCCCTCCAACTTCCATGTCCTCATAGATAGCCACAGTAATATATTGATTTCTGTGGCCCTGAACTGTACGAAGTGCTGCAATGGAATCAAGTCTGCAAGCTTAGAGAGACACCTGCTGAATCTCCATCCTGCCAGCACAGTGTATTGCACTTGGAGCTTTAACTGTGCCTGAGACAATGAAAGCCAAATAGTGCTTGTGGCAAATGATATTATTTGATAACCAGCTTCATCATGTGATATTTTTTTTTCCTTACACAGTAAATTGTCACTGTTAGCAGAGTTTTGTTGCCTTCACCTTTTGTATGGAGAAAAATAAGTAGCACTGATGGCTGTAGCAGTTCATTCCCATTCGGATCTCTTTATATGTTCATTTGCACAAATTCACTTACAAAGTAAATGGCCGTGGTTAATTTTGCAGAAGTTTTGTTGCAGATTTTTTTACTCCCTGTGAGAGATTCTTCATGGGTTTGCTACAAGCAGATTTTCTCGTCTAGGTTTATGGATACTGAAATTTCATATGTGAAAGATGTTCTGCAGGCACATGACCTCATTAGTTGCAGCATCACCCTAAGCTGGGGGTTTGACTGTGAAAAGTGAAACACTGTTCAAACAAGTCTTGGTTTCTTTTGGTTTTAAAATTTGTTTTTTCAGCTTTGGAAGCTCAATATTGAAAATAAAACAATGCAACCCAAATCTCTGTAGTTCCTTTTCTTGGATTAGTTCCAGTTTTTGTCTCAAGTCTCAAGGGCTTTGCTAGCCTTCTTACCCTCAGGCAGCTCCTTCTCCTGAAGTTATTTTTGTTTTCCTTGTATGAGTTTCTGCCTGATAGGCGAAGAAAACTGTTTTCTTCCTTATTTCTTGGTCTGATGGCTTCCATTCAGATCATGCCAAAAAACCAGATTGATTATGCTGGGTTTGTTTGTTTGTTTGTTTGTGTTTGTGTGTGTGTGTGTGCATGAGACTTTTTCTCTGTGGCTAGTTGAAAATTTTACAGAAGAATGATTTTTCATGGTAAAGCACATTTTTCAAATCATAATATTACACGGAACTAGTTTAATTTGCAAGTGTTTGCTTTCCATACCCTTGTGCTGTCTAGTCAACCCTCTCAAGAATCCTTAGTTTTTCTTCAGTCACTACATTTTACATTTTCAACCACAAAAAACCCCAAACTTAAAAAACTATAAGTTCTCTGTGAAATGAAAATTCCACTTACTTGCTGAAAGCTCTATTAAATGGATAAAAAATGAAGTGCAAGTGTTGTTTTCAGAGATGCAAATTTGCACACATATGTTATAACCAGTGGTACTGTAGTTGTGTGTTGTACACAACTCCAAGCCTGCATTCTGCCTTTGGGAGGCTTTTTTTTCCCCTCAAGACTGGGTTTGGGACTCTTAAAGTTCTGTTGTCTTTCAGATTCTTTGCTTTAAGAGCATTGATACTTGACTGTATGCATGATTCCAGTATTTGTCTCAGTGGAATTCTTTGTACCCTTTTCTTGTCTTATTCCACATTCTCCATATTAAATGTCCAGATTAGACTGTGATGCTGCAGCATCACACTAACTCATGCTGAATTGTTCATCCCATTCTACTGTGTCTGAGTCAGTGCTTTTTAAATATGCTACGAAATCTGTACATTCCTGGGTAGAGAGTTTTAGTAAGTTGTCAAAACATTTAAATTGTAATTCAGTTTAATTTCCACTTCATAGGGCAGAATTAAAGCACAAATGGAAAATCAAAGCTATGTTGTTTAAAATGGAACCCTTCCTAATTGTTATGTACATATCATGATAAAATGCTCCAATGTTTTTTCCTGCCTTTTCTTGGTCAAATTTTTAGTGAGATTGAGCTGAGTGCAATAATTGTTACTGTGGCACCAGACTAGGATTGAATTTAAAAATGCCAGTTTTGACTGATGAAGTATGTAAAGGCATCAGACTTTCAACTTCAGCAGAACTCTTGCTGCAATGAAAAACTATTGAATAGCATAATGAACATCAGAATCTGTCCTTTGCATAAGCAAAAGATAAATCCCCACTTTTGGGTTGGTTGCTGGTCATATAATTTAATAAACTAGTATCAAGAATGAGTAGTTGAACAGTATGTTCTTTCAAACAGGCTTCCTGTTTGTTTGGGGGGTTTTGTTTGTTTGTTTGTTTCTGGAAAGGGTAGTGGTTTTTGAGTGTTATGGTACCTATCTTCAGATTTGCCATAATGTTTATTCTATAGCTGCAGTATCCTTAAATGCACTGTTAGGTCTGGATAGCAATGTAAGAGCCTGAATGAGAGATGTGGGGCAACAGGCAGCTCTTCAAAATGCTGTTGATTGTATAGAAGATTTTACAGCAGTCCTGGGTCCTGGGCAACAGGGCCACGCCTAAAGCTGCCAGCCAGAACATGTAGGCATGCCTGAAGCCAGGTTAGTTTTGGTTACAAAAATTATATAGTTTTCTTTGCTGAGTATCTTAATACATAAAAACCAATCAGCATCGTACACAATACCTTTACCATTGCCTCTAGCCTATCATAATTATTATCATTACCATGTTATGGTTAGTGCTACCCAATCACATCCAGTTAGTATGTTACAGTTTAAGCTTAAAGTTGCTTTTCTTTTTTCTTGCAGTGGAAAATTCTTAGACCTTTTTCCTACTTGGTAAAGGCATCTTTTTGTTTGCCTGTGGCATCTTCTGCTTTTCTTGAGACTAATTTCTGCTTGGTAAGAACATCTTTGTGGTCAACATATCCTATGCTCTAGCCATAAAACCTCATTCCAACTCGACTTAACCTTTGCTTTCTTAGTTTTCCAGTGACAACTGGATCAGCGATTCTAACTTTAGACATCCTTTATTCTTCTATATTAAAACTTGCTTTCATTTCTATTTCACTTACAGATTCCACATCCAGAGAGCCTTCTGCTAAGCATTCATATCTGCAATTCTTTCCTGTTAAACTTTCGTCTTCTCCAAGAAAACAGTGTGTTCAATAGCGTAGCACATTTCCAGGAATATTTGAGTTTTCCATGAGGCATTTTGGCAGCACGCTTCTTGCCAGCATTTCAGGAGAGTGGTTAGTTGGATCCCTCAGGAGAGAATGCAGGTAAATCTGGGGCTCTTCCCAGGCTTTAAAGGGATCAGATCAGCTGTTTCCAGTCGTTGGGGACAGCTTGCTGCAGTTAGTTAAGGAGAAATACTGAACTTCATGAAAGCATGAAACAGTTTCACTGAGTGTCTTCACCTGGCATCTTTCTTTCATGTTTGTCTTCCTTATCAGTTTAAGGTGTCCACCTGTCACCTTTGTCACACCTTTTGGGCTTTCTAGTGAAATTTCCATGTTAAAACTTTCCTTAAGAGAGTTCCTGTGAGCTTTCTTTGCAACACTGACTTTTGAGGACTTGTTAGTACAAAAGGCAAAATTCCACAGGAGCCCAGCAAGTTCTTTGTGCCAGAAATCTCAGTGACAAAATTTAGAAAGCAGAATATGCTGCGGGAAAGCATAAACTGTTTTTTGCTATTTTCTCAAAGTCTACTTTTCTGTGATCCAGCTGTGAATTTGCTGATAAACAAATGTTCACCTTCAAAAAACTTTATTAATCAGTAGAGGCTAAGGTACTCCATATGTGTTTTATGTTAATCCTTTCGCTGGATTAAAAGATTCCCTTTGATGGGGAAGATTCAAGAAACAAAGTGATGACACATTTTATGATGTGTCAATGTGATGAAGATATGGTTTCTTCAAAGTCCAAGGACTATCCAGGAATATTTTTCACCCCTTTTATGAAGCTGATTAACAGATACAGATGGATGTTCTTCAACTAGATTCCTAAAGGGATAAGATTTATTATATATGGGACTTATGAATTCACATGGAGGTGGAAGGGATCCTCAGTGGACTCAATGAATGTGTTCACTTGTCCCTTCCTATGGCATGGTGGGATGATTTTTGGCATGAGCTCCAAAGACTGAAAAGTTTCCCATGTGTGCTTGATTTTAACACAGCTGACTGTCCTTCTGGAGTCACCTAGGTCCAAATTCCACCTTTGGCATTTGGACATATGAGGAGCACAGCTGAAGGACAGATATATATGTGCTAAGCACAAGATGTCTTACATAGATGAAACTGAAATCCTCTGTCTGGAGCATTGCATTTGGGTCAGTGTTGCAAGATGACACTTTAATTTCTTTAGAATCAGAGACTGAAATCTTCTGCTTAGGATTGGTAGCTACAGACATCTTGTGTGTGTTTTGTTGTTGTTTTGGTCAGAGGAGGTTTTTTGGTAGTTTTTCTTTTTTTGTGTCTTTGAAGGAGGATTCCATAATTCAAGTGGCTGTCTAAGAAATCAGGGATCTGAGATGAAATTTATCTTCAGTCTAAGAAAGTTTATGTTGGTCGCCTACCTCCTAAAAGACTTCTCTGATGACTTAATTACAAGCCAGATGGAATGAAAATGCTCTGCTTAGTTATTCCTTCATCTTCCCAGTGCTGAGTCAGTGTGAGGAATGGAGGATTCACAGAACCAGGAGGCAGGGTACCACAGGAGGGCTTGGATCTTAGATTTCACAACACTCAGTTATGAGAGTAAAATATTTTCCCATTGGTCTTATTTTGTTTCAAATGTCATCATCTTCTTCAGTATATTGCAAGATGCTTCAATAAAGTGTGGCAGTAGGTCAGGAGGCGTGAGAGGCAGAGCACCTCAGCATTAGGCACTGGAGGGGGATATTTGGAGCAGAAGTAACTGCTCTTGCCCTTCTGCTAATGCCCAAAACTCAGGCATAACTTTTTTCAGTCCCACAGTTAACCTAGGGAAGCCTCTGCTCAGCTTCTTTGAACCTTTGATGTTAGGTTTTTAAAGAGCCTAAACAAGAGATATGGGACTCCAGGCAGCTCTTTAAAGGTGCTGTTTATTTCATAGATTGAAGTCACAGCAGTTATGGGTTGTGGGTAAGAGCCAAGCCTGTAGCTGCCAGCATCAGCCACTTTAGCTCTGGTTGCAATGTATTATGTAGTTTTCTTTACTGAGCATCTTAATACATAAAAAAACAATCAGCATCATACATAATACCTTTACATTTACCTATAGACTATCACAGCTACTGTCGTTATTATATAACGTTACAGTTTACACTTAAAGTTGTTTTTCTGGTTTTTTTACAGCGCAAAATTCTTAGACCTTTTTTCTACCTGGTAAAAACATGTTTTTGTTTGCCTATAGTATCTTTTCTTTTCTTGAGACCTCTTACTGCTTGCTGAAAACATCTTCTTGATCTGTGGTCAACATACCCTTAGCTCTAGCCATAAAACCTCTTTACAACTCCACATAACATTTGCCTTCCTAGTTGTCCAGTAACAACTAGCTGAACAACTCTAGCTTTATTCTCCTATATCCATTATTCTTCTATGTTAAAACTTGCTTTCATTTCTATTTCGCTTACAGGTTCCACATTCAGAGAGCCTGGTGCTAAATGCTTTTATCTGTAAAACTTTCCTGTAAACTTTCATCATTTCCAACAAGGTTTTCCCACAGTAATGTTTTTTTTTAGGCTACTTTCTCCTTAGTCTTGTTATGGTCTCTTAATTTTCTCTTTTTAAAAAAATATTATTTTATTCTTTCCCTTTATAAATTATGTTTTTTATGCCTTTTATTTTGTATTTAAAAAATTCTGCTAATATTTTGCAAACACAAAGCCAGTCAGTTTCTTATTTGAAGTTGATGGATGTGATCATTGTCAAACAAAACCACTGTCAGTAGAAGTTCTAAAGGGGAGGGGATGAATCCCCAAGAGTGTTTGAGAGATTTGTATTAGATTGTGACTGTCAAAGAAATTCACTTTATATAATATTCATTTTTTTAATTGTTTAAAAATCAATTTTGATTTGGAGCTAGTCTCACAAAAAGAAATCATGTAGGAGCCAGTGCTGTTATGTGATTACAAAATATAACAAAAAAAAAAAAAAAAAGTGTAGTAAATGTAGTTTAGCTATGAGAAAATAAAAATTTTATAAGTTTGTTTGATAGTTCTTTTATGGTCTGTGTCTTGCATAAAAACACAGTTTGAATTTCTTTGGAGTTTTGGGTGTTTTGGTTGGGTTTTTTCTTCTTTTCTTCTCTTGCTGGAGTCCATTTCATTCCTTACAAGCTGAAAGAAATACACTGTCTGAGGTTTTATCACCTTGCCTATGTTTAGTTACCAGTGACATCATTAACCTATTTCAAGCCTTCCTTTCCTAATAACAAGAGAGATTCTGCCAGCCTTTATGTTCAGTATACCTAGAGACAAATACTGCTTTTTTATAGAAATGTTTGGGGATTTCATTTATTTTCAATTCACAATTTCTTATTAAAACTTCAATCACCCTCCACTTGATTATAATTAAAACTTCCCTTAGGCAATAAATTTTGTTCTATGCAAATATTACAGGTATAATTATGGAAAAATCTAATTGTTCATATATTGCTCTTTTTCACGGGATGTTAAAATAAGTGATGAAATAATTAGATTTTTCCCTTCAAATGTCAGAACAAAAAAAAAAACCAAAAAAAACAAACAAAAAAACCTACCAGAATTTGTACTTTTCCTTGAGCCTGGGTTCATGGTGCACACTTCTGATTACGTGAATCCTGAAATTATCTTCATACCAAAGAGAGGAAATTCTTGGTTTGTGTCCTCTTGAGTTAGTACAGGGAAGATTTTTTTGTGCAATGGTGGGCTTACAAGAGCAGTGTGAAGAAAGGTGAGAGCATCTGGATTTGGTCTGGATTTGGTCCTGGAGTTTGGCAGTGTTCCCCTCTAGATTCTTCCATTAACATCTTCATTTCATTCAGGTCTTACATTTCTAAGGAAAAAAAAAAAAAAAATTAACATTTAGGTAACAAACCTGAAATTGATCAGTGGTTATGTTTCAAGAGTATTTCTTAATTTTTGTGGTGCAACCTGTTGCAGATGTCAGCAGGTTGCACTTCATTGTGAAGGGGATTTTTTCCCCGCCAAGAAGCTAGCAGGGAACACTTGCCAGAACTGAAAAGGTCATGAAGATCCTTTAGGTCTTGCCCTCTTGTACAGAATCCCCTTACATAACCCTTCAGCTTCAATTGCTATTTGCATGCTGGCGATGGCCGTGCTCCTGCGCCTTTGCTCGTTACGCCGTCTCCAAGTTGGTTTGTGTTACAGCAGCAGTGACTCACTAATGCTCAGTCCACTGGAAAGTACTAAACAGACAGGCTCTGCTGCTAAATTCTGCGGCTATTCCCTGAGTACCTTCTCTGAGTCAGAGCCTGTGGAGCGGTGATTTTGTTTTTGCTGGATGTGTTTGGGCGGGAGATGCCGGAGTGGGTGGCGGTAAGGCTCTCATTGCTGAGCAGGCAGTGAGCAATCGCCCTTGACGTTTGTTGTGCCACTCTGCCCCCACCTCCACCCTTTTTTTTTGGTTTTCTTGGTAAAGGTTCACATGTATTCTGGAGTTGTCAGGATGTATTTATGTTTTATCAGGTCTTTAAAAAAATTAATGCGAGTGAGCAGAAAACGCTAGAGGAGCATGTTTACCTGTTCCCAAGGTGATAAAAGCAGATTGAGTTGAAATCCTAGGGGTGGTGAGTATTTTCAGGTCGATTTCAAATAGAATCAGCCTTTAGCAACATAGAATATACTGACGTGTGTGAAAACCATGTGGTCCCACCAGGCATTTCCTCAGCATTTCCATTCCCTCTTCTCTTCCACAGCACTGATGACATGCCAGACTTCCCACTGGGTCAACAGAGCTGTCCTTCCCTTCTGGCCCCTCAACTGTCCTTCCTCCCGCTGCTTCCCTCCCCAAAGCCTGCGTGCATCTTAAGGATATTCCTTTCATAACCAGTGGAGGGGAATGGAAGTCAAAGGACTAGTGCATGAATGACATTGTGCAATTCTAGGGACAGTGTTCCATCTCATGACACATTTCATGGGCTTCAGTTCCATGTAAAAAGATGGATCCAAATGTAACGTAATATAAGGTACAAATATGTGCATATAATGAAAGCAAAATAAACTCAATTTTAAGGTTATAGTCTAAAAGAGTTTTTATTTACAATTTATTGCTTTTTTTTCCTCCCAAAGTAGAAATCCAGATGCTGTAATTTTACCTTCAGTTATTGTTTTCTGTATCTTCCAGTTTTTCTGTATATTTTCCCTGTAGTCTGTATATTGCAACCTCAACTCTTCATCTTCAATATGCATCTTATTTTTAGGCTTTCGTTTTCTAAATCCAATGCTTGCTACAGCCAGCTTTTTTCATCTGCTAAGAATATAGTATAGAGGCAACTACAGAGGATGAAAATCAGGTAAAATTAATGTTATGAAGTACAGACTGTGGGGTAGCATAACTACAACCATGTAGCAGGGAGAATGGAGCATAGGTACTACTACAAGGTGCTTTAGCTATTTGATTTCGTGGTTTTAACCTTTAAATGAAGCACATTTTTTCTTTTAACTGTCGTCATACTGTTCTAGTATTTAATAAAAAAGCTTTCTGTATTTGCAAGAGATTCACATAAGATACATATTTGCATAGATAATTATTGCTGCATTGTAGGCAAAGTTTATGGCTGCAGGCTGTGTTCCTCTTTTTGTTCTGGATAAAGTATGGACTTAGTGTTAAGCATGTAACAGTATTAAAGTTTTTTTCCTTGGATCGAAGTTTTCGGTATGAGTTCGAACTGAAAAAATATTGTAGTAGTGAATACAATAATAAGCATAATAGAAGCACAAAATATAGTTATGTTCATGTGGTGCAAGGAAACAGTCTGTTATCTGGTTTATTCTAGACTTAGAGCTTCTATTGTGGGAATAGTTGTGGGAATAGTTTCTCACTGAAATCTTCTGTTAAATATATCTAAACATGTATGTCTGCAAACAGTTTGAGTATTTCCTGCTTGGGATTGCTTTATGCTTATTCACCTTTTTTACCTACTGTTAAAAAATTTACTTCAAACTTCTGCAAAATCACTTCATGCAGGAGGTGCCTTTGGTCTTAGTGTTTTTAGGGTTTGGTATTTTTCAGTTTGGCAATCTTGAAGTCAGGTGAGGATATTTTATGTCTAAATATTTGCCCTATTCAGAATTGTCTTCCCTATTAGTACAAAATTTCACTCTCAGGATAAGGGAGGAGTGTGTCCTTGATGCAGTCAGGCTTTCTAAAGTGATATCAAAGGAGTTGATATGGAATGGAACTAGTGTTGCTATAGTTTTGTTAGATTGCACAAGTGGTCTAGAATTTTTATATATATCATAGATTCACAGAATCAACTGAGTTGAAAGGGACCCCTGAGGATCACAGAGTCCAGCTCCCAGCCCTGCACAGGACTATTCCCAAGAGTCACACCATGTGCCTTACAGTATTCAAATGCCTCTTGTACTCTACCAGGATTGGTGCTGACACACATCCTTTAGAGCAGGTTTGAGCTTTGGAGGCTTGCAAAAGTTGTTATAAACAGCTTAACAACTTTGTGCTTCTCTTAGCTTCATCACAGTACAATACTGTGCTTGATTATTTTCCTGATTGGTGGGATTTTTGTTTGGGTTGGGGTTGATGTTGTGTTTTTGGTTGGTTGGTTGGGGTTTTTTTTGTTGTAGTTGGTTCTTTTTTTTTTTTTTTTTTTTGGTTTTTTTTTTTGTTGTTGTTGTTTGTTTGTTTGTTTGTTTTTTGTTTGTTTGGTTTGGTTTGGTTCTTTTTAGTCTCATGTTTAGTGCATAGTTTCCTGAATTACTAGTAAAATTCTTGGTTATGCTGTTTAATTGAAATACTTCTGTTAAGACATCCTCGTTGTGGTCTCAGCTGTAACTACATCTGCATCAGCTATTGGCCATGGATTAGAATTTCCAGGAGGGACACAAAGGGGGCAGAGATACGGGAACAAGATGTGCTTCTGCAGAATGCTTGACTACATGCTTTGATTTATTATTTAGCTGTGAGCTATGTTCAGTTCAGCAGGGGAGCTTTCTTCCCACAGTTCCACTGAGATCTCTGTGTCAAGTTACTCCTGTGCAGTCACTTGGACATTGTTCCTACTTCTATGCTGCTACTACTTCAACAGTGTATTTTCAGTGGCCTCAATGCCAAAAAAAGACTGTTCTACATTTGTTTCTATGCTCTCTGATACCTAGTATGTTCCCACAAACTTTAAACTGCTGATATTTTCTTTACTGACAACCACTGGTCAGCTAAAAAGCTACAGAATTCCATTGTATTGTATAGAATTAGATTAATGATAGAAAATAACTCTATAATTAGAAGCTCTTTTACCATGTCAGGGTAAACTGTTCTTTCAAACTGCATCTAGTCTCAGGAAAGTTTTCTGGTACATTTTTGATGTACTACAGTAAGGATCAAGCAGGTGAGTGGAGAAGGTAATAGATGTTGATGGAAGCAAGTTTTCATTTATTTCCTGTATGTAGAGAGTTTGCATGGAGCAGTGATATTTTATCACCTTATACTAGAGGGATTTCTGTATATGTGAAAGTCTCCTATGTTATGAATTTAAAAAAATGATAGTAATCTTGCTAATTTTTTTAGGACTTAATGCAAGGGAAAATGCTAGTAAAATCAATATACATAGAAATGCAAAGTTTAAGTAGTATTGAAATTAAACTTTTTTTGATCTGCATTGAGAATCATTACAACATCTACATAAAAGTCTGGCTCTGGTATTTTCCCAAGCTATTTTTTTATCTGCAGTTGTAATGGCTGCAATAAAAACAGAGCACTACAGTAACAGACATTGGAAAACTTTTGTGATCAGGAAATAAATTCACTGGCAAGGACTTGGCAACTGCTTAAAAGCTGTGTCTAGCTGCTTTCTCAGCCCCATGAGCAGTTTTGCCTGGAAGCATTTCACAGCAGCCCGCAGCCTATTGAAGGTAGGTGACTCAGATAACCTGACAGAGAGGAAGATTAGGGATACTTTTCCATTTCTCACATTTTTCAGAATGAATCCTGATATGCCACTTGAGTCAGTACTTGTGCTCCTGCTGAACCATTGCTGTGTTTTGGAGTCCAAGCGTGATGGATCTGTTGCCTCTGCAATACATTTTAGAGCAGTATGCAAGAAAGTATAAATCCGTGACAAAGGACATGCCAGTAACAGGTTCATTTTTGCAGCACTGCCCGTAAGATATCTTCGAGTTTACTGTGTTTTTTCCATCTCCTAAATGCTAAATACAAAATGATAAAAAAAAGCATGTTGCGTGATTCATTTTGCTTACATTAAGTTTCAGAAGAGAATGTTGCATAGTTTAAGCTAGGAGCCTAAGCTAGGCTTCCCTCTGTGCCTGTTGAAAATAGGCTCTGCCACAATGGAGTGGAGGATTCATTTCACTTTCTTTCAGTCCCTTTGGTGCTATTTCCTCTTTTGCAGCAAAGGAAAATGTATGATCCTTTTAAATTTCTTCACAGCTTGTCTCCTTCTGCTCATCTGCCTTGTGAATTATTTTTTTTAATGCCAGATGTGATCTGCAACCCTTTTGCACCCCTGCCAAACTCTTACTCCCTTTGAAAAGTGCAACCTCATGTGTTCAAGTATAAATACAAATTATTTCATTTATTTGATGGATTATCCAAATTGTCAAACATCTGCAACCCAGCATTAGTTTTTATTTGCATCTTGATAGGCAGTGGGCATTTATATCTGTATATCTCTCTCTGTTCAGTAGGTTTTCTAGAATTATATTTTCCCCTATTAGAAAGAAAGCTGTGAGGCCCATCAGAGATCAATTCTGTCACTGGCAGAACCAAAGGAAGCATTCTCTTTTGTCCTCCCCTATTGACTAATAAAGATGGTGCCAATTACCAACAGATCTTTATTGGCTAAACTTGAATGTGCTTCTTATGTGTAGGTCTCGATCAAGGCATTTTGATGACAACATCTTCGAACTTCTTGGGAGGTTTTTGGTATGTATTTATGTGACATTAACCATTTGAGGCAAGTATAGGAGACTGCAAAAGGTAGCTTAGATATCTTATTTGTAAGTTGCCAGAATCATACAATATGTCATGGAAGGGTTCGGATTGGAAGGGATCTTAAACATGATCTAGTTCCAAAACCCTGCCACGGGCAGGGAACATTCCACTAATCAGGTAATAAGGATTTTGTTTGGCAATGAATATTGTTTTCAAAAAAATTTCATGGAAGAGAGTTCACTTGCAGAGGCTAAAAAGAAGGGCTAAAAGCCTTTTACCAAGATGAAACAGTCGATATGCAAGAAGTTACATAATGGGGTTCTTAAAGTGCTGAAGACGATTTGGCCCCTCCTTTTTACTTGGAAGATAGCATCCAAACTCTTCTTACACTTGTGTATATCATCAAATGCCAATCTTCAGAAATGTTGGAAATCTGACCCAAGTTACTTTACAGGAAGAAGTTGTTGTCACAAAACAAGGAGAGCTTATTCGCATTTCAAAAATGATAACAATTTGCTGCAATTTGCAATTCCATGTTAATTAAGTTCATGGAGCCATTGGATGGATTGTAATCCACTGGTACTACCTGTGGCATGTGTTTGAGAGGCAGGGTTACTTTCTGATGAGGATTTTGGTTTTCAGTCTCTTCTGAAGCATGCAGTCCGCAATGTGGATGGTGCAGGGAAGCATCTTGCAGAGATGTTCTGGTCTGAAAAGGCAGCAAATGCACACAGAAACACAAACAAGGAGTGTTCAGCAGGGATTCAGCTATTTGAACTGGAGTGGATGAAAACATCCATGGGGCAAACACAGTAACAACTGCTTTGTATTAAAAACAAACAAACCAACCAAATCAAAAATAATAATAGTAATAATAACATTAATAGTCTGGATCTGCCTGCTTTATAGGAACTTAGCTAATAGCAAATTGGTCTCTTTAAATGAACAATGTAGCTATGGCAGGGATGCAGGAAATCAGAGAGGGCTGCACAGCCATACACTGATTGATGTGCACATCTGACCCTGAGGACTTTTGCACTTAATGTTCTGGAAGCTGAAACATGTATCCATGCTTGTTGGTGTCCTCAGATAAAGGTGGTATTTTAGTGAAAAAGAAAAAAAAAAAAACAAAACCCCAAACCAATGTGTTAATGACAGCCTTAGTAAGTAGCAAATGAGTTGTAAATTAGTTGACATTTTGATGTTTTTGCCCTTCTCCCTCCCAGTTAGCCGGGCTGTCCCTGCTGTCTCCCTGTGCTGCCCTGGGAGCTGGAGCTGCTGTGCTGTGGCACCTGTAGGTTGGTCAAATTAGCCTAAGGGGCATCTACCATCCTTGTTTGCAGGGAGGGGAGGTAGGATCGATCTCCACGTTCAAAACCAGAGCACAACAGTTATTTCTAACTGTTATTTCCTCTCGTTGTTTTTCTTTATGTATTTCTTTCTTTTTCTCCT
This sequence comes from Sylvia atricapilla, assembly GCF_009819655.1. NCBI lineage: Eukaryota > Metazoa > Chordata > Aves > Passeriformes > Sylviidae > Sylvia > Sylvia atricapilla. The sequence goes on along the minus strand of NC_089144.1, from coordinate 14,172,790 downwards.
CTGTTTTAGAGGGGGATATTTTTTTTTTTTTTTTTCTACTCTGGTGGCTCTGACAACAGCCAACTGGATATTATTCAGCCCGAGGACTGTATTTCTGTCCTACACCATTTCTGTTTTTGAGATTGCTCGAAATAACTTTACAAATGGATACGGGGAAAATGAGTTAATATTGTCATTTGGATGTTTCTCTTTATTTTAGGGAATAGGAAGGAGAAATGGCATGTTCCCCTAAATGGGCACATGAATTATATTTATATATATAATATTTTTTGTGTCTAGTATGAGCTTATAAAATGAGTTATTTTTGAAGAGGAACAATACTTTTCAGTTCTGTAAATTATTCTTTGGTTTCTGAAAGCCCCTAATACCAATTAATCAAAAAATCAAAAAATCAAAGTTGTTATCACTGCAGCAGTTCATGTTCATTTCTAGCAATCTTATGTAAAAGTAAAAACCTTGAATATTATTCAATTGAAGCAAAGATCTGGGTTGTGGGAATAAAACAGACCTTTACAGCAACATCAGAGACCTTCAAGTAATTGTTTACCTTCTGTTCATGAAATCAAGAAGCAGCATTATCATTAAAAGCATGAAGTGCATTCAAAAACTGAAACAACAGTAAGATGCTAATTAAAGAACTTACAGAAAAGTATCATACTGTGGTCTTTTTTTCTACAGTGGAATTCAACCTGCAGTCTTCTTCTTATTTTTTTTTTTTTAAAGTCACAGGAGAAATTTATTTTATTAACATAGGAGTTAAGTAAATACAGGATCCTGTGGCAGAATGGCTGAACACCTGACTCATCTGCAACAATGGTTATATATCAATCTCAAATGAAATATAATTAAAATTTGTCTCAAGGGTCTGCAAACTGCCAGAGAGGTAGAGAAAATAAGCAGAAGAGAAGCCAGAAACATGGACTGAAAACAAAGAGGGAACTACAAAAGAAGGTAGAAAGCAGTGGTGGATTTGGGTAGAAACAACAGTTCATTGGTGTGCAAGGAAAGCAAGATGAAACTTGAAATATGAAAAGATCAATCCAAAAAGATGAAAGAAAAAGAAGAAACACACAGAAATTGATTATTTTATCCATGTTCACAGTTCTCTTGATCCTTATGTTCTGTCTTTTGTAACTGATGAGCAAATTATTCCTTATTAACTTTTTAATGCAGGCTTAAAGATTTATGATTAAATTGTGATTTTGAAGTTGGAAAGAAAGCAGACTTTGGACTGTGTACACAAACTTAGTGAGATGGCTTGAGATGGGTGGCAACAGACTATAAAGTAATTTCTGTGTGGTGTAGGGGAGGGTTGGTGGTGGTTTACCTGCAGATGGCAACCAGGGGGGTTTCTGAAGACTGCAGGTCAGGGAATGCAGAGCAGCAACAGCTGAAAATCTGTCATTGACAAACTGGTGCCTGAATAAACTATTCTTTGCACACCAGAAAGACAGGGGTCCCATGACTGCTGGTTGACTTGACTGATGTCATGGAGCATGATGGATCAGGGAATCAAATGGTTTCTGTTGGCATAGAGTAGATACTCTCTGTATTGCGGTTTCTCGGTTAGAAACTGAGGAATAAACTCAGGAATAGCCCTATAGGTTTAGGATTTTTTATTTTGTTCACCGTAATTTGATAAGACTAAGCACTAAATCTAATTGAATATATTCTGAATACAGACCAAAACCTTAATCTGTCCTGCAGAATAAGTGGCATGGCAGTACTTAATTGATGGAATAGTGAATCTCATTAATTTTAACAGTGAGTGAGCCTTTAGCATGTTAATTAGTTTTTGATCCCTTTAACAACAGATATCAAACACGCAGCAAGCTCTTTCTTTCAGTAAACATATTTTGAAGAGGAAGAATATTTTGAAGAGGTAAGAACTGGAAGTCTTATTTGTCATCTATTAGGCAGGACTTTGATAGAGTCTTCTCTACTGCCAACTCAGATGAAGCCTGTGGTACCAGAGACCAAAATAGGGCTTTAAATCCTTTCTTGGCTTATCTGGATTTTCTGATTTACTAAAAGCTAGTAACTCATTCAAACCCAAGAAAGTCACTACTAGAAAAAGCAATAAAATATTAAACATCATAGTTTTTTATGATTTCTGAAGCAAGGACTGTTGCCATAAGACTTCAGTTCCTACAGATAAATGTACTGGATTGATATTGCATAAGAGTGGGCATATGGTCCCTCAAGGGAGAATTTATTGTAGGGAAACATAATTACTCCAGCTCGTTTCTTACATTCACTTTTCACTTTTCTCTCTCTCTCTCTCTCTCTCTTTTTCTTTTTCCCTTCAATTCAGGGAAACAAAAAGTCTGTTCAATTCAGAGCTGAAGTAAAAAGTCTGTCAGAAAATTTAAAATAGCAAAACAGAGAACTATGTTGCAGTATTATGGAGACACAAACCATCAAATGTTGTTAGTGGGAATTCCAGCTAGGAGTTTATATAAATCCTGTTTTAATGTCCATTTAATAACCACTTAATGGGATTGTGCTTCAATGTTTCCTTATGGTCAACTGAATGACCATTCTTGATGTGGTCCAGGATTTAAAGTGCATATGCCAATGGAGAGCTTCATTCCTTAGGGAGATTAGGACTGTTTGCTTATGCTTTCTTGTGAAGAAATCCTGGTTTTTGTTACATAGTCATCTACTTGTGAGCCAGCTGTATACACAAAATTTGCTAGCAGCAGAGAGAGACAGCCTTTTCTTGAACATGATACATTTGGTCCAGTTTAGATACTCACAGAGGGGATAGAGAAATTTAAGACTGCCTCAAGTGTAGATCTGTGGTGAGATGAATATCACCTTCCCTTTTTGTCTCTTCCTTTTATCCCTTCTTTCCTTTACTAGTAGACTGTAAATCAGTAAAATGGGGAGATATTTATGGGACACTACTACAGCCTAAATGTTAGGGACTGCCTCTAGTTTCTTCTCTTTTTCTTTGTCCACATAGAAGAAAGGTTGTAGGAACAGTAGATGAGCCAGCAGGTAAACCTAAGTGTTTTTCCATACTAAACTCCTCATGAAATTTTATGGGAAAGAAATGATTATCAGGCACTTAAGTCATATTTATCATTTTAGGACTATGGGAACTTGCCTTATCTGTTTGTTACTCCTTTTTAGTGATATGGATACTGCTTTATCAAGGGTGAAAAATGAGGGTGACCGAGTTGGGCTCTTGGCAAAAAAGCACTGACAAAAATGTGAATCATTTGTTTAGACTGTGCTGTGTTAAGTATGTGCTCATGTTGTAAACCCACTGTATTGGTTTTGTCCTTGTGTGCAGTCTGATTAGATGCCATCTGAAGAAATTCCAGGTTGGTTTGATTTTTTTTTTTTTATAGGGCATACCCTGTTTTATCATAGGAGCATAGAAACATGGAATAATTTGGGTTGGAAGGGACCTTTAAAGGTCATCCAGTCCATGCCCTCTGTGATGATAATCTTCAAGTAGATCAGGCTGCTGAGAGCCTGTCCAACCTGACCTTGGAGGTCCTAGGGTTGGGCCATCCACCATGTCTGGGTAACCTGTGCTAGTGTTTTACTGCCATCATTGTAAACGTTTTCTGTCTTACGTCTAGTCTAAATCTCTCTTCTAGTTTTAGGCCACTACCTTTTTGTCTTATTGCAACACGTCCTGTTATCAACATTCCTTCCATCTTTAATTACTGTTTTTCTATGTTTAAATACTGAAACATCCAATATGATGTCCCCAGAGTCTTCTCCAGTCTTAGCAACCACAACCCTCTCAGCCTTTCCTTATAGGAGAGGTGCTTCAGCCCTCCGATCATTTTTGTGGGCCTCTGGACCCACTCCAACTGGTCTACATAATTCTGATGTTGTGGGCTGCACAGCTGGACATAGCACTCTGGGGGGAAGTCTCTCCAGAGTGGAGTAGAGAGGAAGAATCACCTCTCTTGAATGCTGGCCACACTGCTTTTACCTTCTCTTATCCTACCCTAAAAAATGCTGTTGTGGTGTACCATGGTATGGCAGTAGGGTTCAAAACATTTTCTGTTGCAGGAAGTAGTTATTTTTCAGTAGTCTCTAAACAGTATTTTTGTTCTAAAAGTGAAAGACCAGTAAACCTGATGCAGTTTATTTCCCATCATAAGACAGAGAATGTACTGTTGTGTGTTCCTGGAATTTGTATTGCAATTTTCTATTAATAAGTGTTGCTAGAGGACACAAAAACCCCACATTCACACATCAGGGTGTCAGAGCAGAAAGAGGGAAATTTATTTGGGATTTTGATTTATACAGTTATTTGGAGTTTGCTCAGGGATTGGCGGATGAGGTTGCCACCTTTCTGACCACACTGGTCAAACTAGATGTCCATCCTTTGCCCCTCCTCTAAAGAGGAATGCACGGTTTTCAAAACATCACTCTCTGTTTACCTAAAAGTCCATGAGAAATTCCAGTAAAAAAATGTGAACATCAGAAGGCTGAAAAAATCAGGGCAACAAATAAGGATGATCCTGATAAATATTAAATTCCTATAGATTTCAGCTTTCATCTGCAGTTCCCACTGCTGATGGTAAAGGCAGTCCAGTGGGTCTGGAGCAATAAAGGTTTCTACAGCATTGTGAGAAAATAGTCTTGGACATTTATCTCTGTATTTAAAAAGTGAATAGAGTAGAACTGAGGAAATAAGTGAAATATGTGTACAGAGCCAGAGTCACAGAAGAGCATTAAATTTCAGTCCTGAGCAAACGTCATTAAATGCTGTGTCTTTATGTGAGTCAGCCCTGATGAGATATTCCCCTTGCTGTCTGTGACTTGCCACTTTGTGCCATTGAGAGTCTTGTCCTTTCATTGGTTAAACAGAACTGAAGTGTCGCCTTCGGAAGATAATTACAGGTTCTCAGCAAAAATGGCAGAGTTAAACCCTGCTAGATGGTACTTGTCTCGCTGGAAAGAGCACAAAAAACACCCAGAGGCCATGGTATTCTGTGCACAAGGGCCCCTTCCTGGGATAATGATACAGCTCTGTGTAGGAATGATGGATCTGGTTAGAAACCTGGTGTGGGATCTGCAGCTTTACCTTATGTGACTGGCTGTGTGAGTCTTTCCAGGGTTGAAAAGGAAATGCTGAGCAACAGGCAGCCTGCACCAGCTCCTCTTTTTGGGGGATCTTTGCATTCCAAAAAACCCTGATGAAAAGGGATTTGTTGGTTTGGGGATATTCTGGGAAGTATCCAAAAGTGTTACATTCTCCACTACTCTTTGAAAAGCTGCTCTGAGAGATACAAGTCTCTTGCTGGAAGTCCTTTGTAAATTCTCATGTTTAATTAACGTGGTAAGGTTTACACTGCTGCTTAATTGGTCTTGCCATTGAGAGCTGTCTGCTTGGTGGTTAGAACAGTGTGTAGTGCTTGTGTCTGAGTACATGACTTTGTTAAAGCCTGGTTTGTTATTGTTAGTGTGATCACACTGCAGGGATATGGTTGCTGAGCCAAATCTTCAGCTGATGAATATCAGAATAAGTTAAAATGAATTAGTAGAATTTTCTGGGCTTAACCCATAAATTGCAGGGGGGTACTAAAGTCCATGTGCAGAGGACTTATTAATTTAAAAGTTGCATGAAAGTCTTTCTTTCTTTATTATTATCACATTAGGAATTGGATCCTCAAGTCAAAAAAAGCTGCAAATATTCTATTTTTAAAATTGAGAGTAAACTTTATGTTATATTTCAATATTTATTGCAATTTTTCTGAGTAGATCATACAGAATAGTGACAGAATAGTGTTGAAAAATCCGTTTGTGCCACAAATGCAGAGAGGTAGAAAAATTGCCAAGCTGCAAATGCACAGCTTTCATTCTGTAAAACTCTCTTTAGGGTTGAGTATTTGTCTACAGATTATTATATATCAATAATTACCAGCCCTGTTTGCTTTCAGAAAGCATACATGAATTTAATATGAAAGGAAGAATGAATCAGTACAGAAATTATGAGTACACAAATAGAGAATTTGAGAACCGATGATTTTTTTTTTCAAAGAATATGTTACAATGCAGGAAGGACAAGAAAAACAAACAAACAAAAACCCCAGCAAATAAAACCAAACAAAAACCCAACCTAGAAATGAAATCAAAAGAATCACTGCCAGGTTGGTTGCATGTTTCTGGTAGTAATGCTGGCAAAGGACTTCTCAGTTCTGAAGACACAGACAAGAAGTTCACTTTGTGAGAGTACATGAGACGGCAGCAAAATCAGAAGCAATCCTATTAGTTCGACAAGTTGTCAATTTTCACATGACTCTCTCTTCAGGCAGGGAGTTGAGGGTTTTGTGTGTGGAACACAGATGTTCTACTTACAGTCTGTACACAAGATAATAAAAGTTCTCTGTCTTGCCAACGCCCCTTCGAGCAGATCCAGAGGTATATAATGAGTGTTGCTGCTGGTTCTTTTGTACCAGAAGTGGGAAGGCACAACAAAGGGGATCTAATAACAGTTGCAAAGGCCTTTGTGGTATGTATCTGTGCTACAGAAACCTTGGCTTCTCTTGTTTATTTCGGGGTTAACTATTTCACTATTGCTTATTTGAAGGAAGTGTGATAAAAATACTCATTATGGACAACGATATGGGAGTATGTGTCAGGAGAAGAAGACTGGGCAGTAAGAACAATCTTTATCCTAATCTTATGAATTACTTAGCAACGTTTTTCAACAGACAAGATGTCAGGTCAACTGAAATAATAAAAGTGCATATGACAAGTGAAGGGGAGAGAATAGGCAGCATTTAGAGCCAGACAGGGCTAATTGGTTTGAAACGGAATATTTGTATTCGCTGCAGAACCAATGCCACTGCAGATCCATACCTAATGCTACCTCAACTTGACCCTTGAATCTAATTACATTAGAATATTTTTGGTTGAATTTGTATGTAATCCTCAAGCATTAGAATCTCTTACTGTAGATTGGCATTTTGGTTGGAGCTGAAACAACAGGGGATATATGGTCCTGGCTCTCATTTGGATGCACTCTGCACCTCCGGAGAGCAGCTCTTTTGCACAGATGCACCTCTCAGGTTTTCAAAACTTTGGTGTAAAGATGTGATTGTATGCAGTAGTTGTTGTTTGGGGCTGAAATGTTAATATTAAATGAGTTCTTAAATTAGCAAAAAGTTTAAGATTCCTTAATTTGGTACTAGCTTAAACTTCTTGTCAAAAAGATGAATAGGCATCAAAGCGCTGCTCCAAGCAATGTGGAAAAAAACCTTTCATAATTGAAGAATAAAATTAATTGGAAATCACTGGATATATGACAGGTCATCTGATGTTAATTCAGGCCTTGCATCTCTTGCCCCTTGTGTAGCTTCTCTAGACTTCAGGCTGTCTCATCAGCTCAAGGACAGAGGAGGTAGATGGAAAGATGATTGAAAAGCTGCTGACACAATACTCTGCTACTGTAATTCCTATGAGGCTGAAGGAATCCAACAAAAGGAAAAATAGAAGCCAAATCTGTAGGGTTTATTTCACAGCAGAAGAATGAAAAAGAAGGAAAGGAGAAAAAGGTCTCCAACACCACGTTATCAAAAGACCTTCACAATATATTAGCACATGGCATTGTGAAAGCACTTCTGGGGACATTTTTTTGGGTAAATCTCTCAACATACTTAAATCCTGTCTGTCAAAAGCAGTTTGAGAATATTAAGTTTGTCAACTGGTTATGTGACTTCGGACTCTAGTGAAAAAAGTAATTCAGAGTTCCATCAAACCTTATTCTGTCTTGAAAAGGATTGTTTTTAGTAAAATTGCACAAAAATCCAGTCTTTTTCTGTATTGATTAAGCCAATATTCTTTTAGAATTAAAAAAAGAAAAAAAATCCACTCTATATTTAGATTTAGACAAAATATGCACCCTAAAATCTCTGTTGCTGAGTTAAATTTGGCTTCTCATATCCAAAGCATTCGGAGGGAAAGATCCTTAGATCCTATGGCCTTTCCTACAGGCATGATTTTAATAGTCAAAATAAATTCTTTCTCTTTGATTAGCTTACTTAGAAATTCTGACTGATCATTTAGGAGTTTAGGAAGAAGTAATTTAGCAGTCAGCAGTAGCTCTTATTAATTCTGCATCAGTGTCTGTCAATTTATATTAATAACAAAATGTAAAAATTGTTCTCGATATCTGCTTTGACACATTAATTATGTGTTTGACTTCTTCTAGGTTTTTTGTTTGTTCATTTTGAGCTTTTTTGAAAGCTATTGATTCATTGATCATGACCACGGTAGTATTTAAGGTGAGCAAACAAATCTTGTCTTTATGCATCAGCTTCCATCTGTGTCTTGCCATATAATATCTTTCTTTATCCCAGGCACTCTCTTAAACCAGTTCTGTTGGTTCTCTGGAAATCACTCACAGATTTCACTCTCCAAGTTGGCTACTTTACTTCACACAAATCCTTGCTCACAGCAGATTAGTGAAACTTGTGAATCTTGAACTCTCCTTAGGGCTCTGTAGGGAAATGTGTTACTTTAGGTAGAATGTCTTTTGCCTAATTACTGCCAGATATAATTGGCACTTACCTTGCTCTGCTTGTCCTTATTTATTTTTTCTCTCTCCCCCTTAACCTGCTTCCTCATTATATTTCTGCTTCCCAGAGAAATCCTGCCTTTCTCTTTTATGCTGCTTATCCTAGCCTGAGTCCTCATGATCAGAAGGAATCTCCAGAGGTTTCCCTCCATCTGCCTCCATCAACAGTTCCAAATCTTCCGTCTGGCTTATCTTCTTATCTTTTCCCCTTTTTTCCTGGACTTCTGTTCCCCTATTTCTTCTAGAGATTTCCATCCTTTATTCTCACACCGTCTGACTCAGTACTCCCATGACACTGTTGCCCCTTCAGTCCTACTTTTTTCTCTGTGCCACTCCCATGTGGCAGCTCAAGAGTGAGAATACTACGTATTTTTCTAAATGCTGCTTTGAAATACAGACCTCATTGGCTCCTTTCCCTGGGGTGAATAATTCATAGATTATATAGTTCTGCCATATGCCAGCATGTCAGTGGTGCTGTGACTATCAAATCACAGACATGTCAGTAGTAAGGGACCTCTGGAAGTCGTCTAATCCAGGCTCCTGCTCAGAGTAGAACTGTTGCCAGATTACAAACAGATCAGCCATGTTTCAAAAGCCTCTGAGGATGGAGATCCAGTAACTTCTTTAGGAGGCTAGATTCAGAGCTGCACTACTCTCCTAATGACCTGCTTCTCCCTGATATTTATCTTGCGTTACCAAGCTGCAGTTTGTGTTCATTGGCCCCTGTTGTATTGTCCGCCAACATGGCAAATGGTTGACCACTTGCCATGACCACTCTGCCTCTCTTTGCTGGACTGAAAAACCTTGCTTTCTCCTTCTAGGTCATGTGCTCTGGGCCTGTGACCATCCTGGTAGCCTTCTTTTAATCACTTTCCCAATTAGAAACAACATCCCTATTGGACTGGGGAGTGTGCAGGTGGACACGTTATTTCAGATGCTGCCTCACCTTTGCTGAGCAGAGGACAATAAAAGCTTCCTTACATCTACTATCCGCATTGCTCCCTGGTGCAGTTTACAGCCAGGCTGCTTTCCATGCAGTGAGAGACAAGTGCTGGCATGTTTTTGCTGTGTCCTCTGCTCCAAGTCCTTTCCTTCAGGGTGCTCGTACCTGGTGCTGCTGCATGGTGTCATCCCACTCTAAGTGCAGACCTTTGACCTTCTCTTGTTGATCCAGAGGAAGTTTCTTTGGATTCACTTCTCAATATTCCTTGGTTTGAAGCTCTGTCATTCAGCATGTCAGCCATTCTGCCAAATTTAGTGTCACCTTTGGGATTTGCTCAGGATGTACTCTGTCTCATCATCCAGTCTGTCAGTGGAACAACATTGGGCTCACTATTAAAAACTTATGTGCTCTGCTTGTTGCCACCCATCAGTCAGATGGCAAGCATTAATTCTGGTCTTTCAGCATGGCAGCCTCTCTCTTTGCTGCCCAGCAATACAATGCACTGTGCTTCTCTTCTCCATGCGCATTTTGTGGTTTTGGGAAGGAAAAACTTAAAATCCCCATGGACAAGGGAAAGGCAAAGAAGTTTTGAAGAGGAGTTGTGAGAGACAGAAAGCAGAGTCCCAAACCTTGTCTTTCAACCTAAAGTAAGAAGAGCAGAGAGTGGACATTTTTTCCCCCAAGGAGCTTGTAACTACAAGGTTTTGTTGTTTTGTTGGGTTTTTTTATTGATCTCGAGACATTTTTCAAGGGTAGCATCAGCTTCATTTCCACAGCAGATCAAGCTGTTATTAGCCCAAAGCACTGTCAAAATCTTGCTCAGTATCAATTGGTTTTTTGACAGAATGATAGAGTACATAAAACCCTCAAAGAGGCTTGCCTTAGATTTCATAGATGTGTTGGAATTCACAGAGAATTCAATATGGATTATTTGGCCTTCTACATTCATGATCACTAATTTATAGTTTCTGGTTATATCACTGAGTCAAGTAACAACCTTTGTAAGAAAAGGACTCTGTCTTCTTTCCCTGTCCCTGGAAAACCAGACTAGACTAGGATTAATTTTTTATGCTTGCATCCAATGATTCTCAACTTTTGGTTTAAGTTCTTAAGCTTTAGGTTCCAAAACCTCTCTCTTGTGAATTCTTCAAGAATGTAGTTTTCTTGTTCACAGTCAATTTTTTTTTCTTGCAATTAATGATGCTTTCAGTCCTTGACTTTTTTTTTTTTTTCCCCCCTATGTTACATGTGTTTTGAATTGTTTAATGCCTTTTAAGTCCTTTCACAAAGTTCAGTTGTTCACCATACCACATTCCTCAGGTGTAAAGGGATTGTGCTGCTATGCAAGGCTGCTCATTCTGGAGAACACCTTAGGTCAAATTCTGTGATTCTTTGTGTCTCTCTCATGAAGGGTGTGGTGGGAAGAGAATTATTCTTTTTTTATAGTGTCTGTGATCTCACAGACTTGTGATCTGACAACCTTTCACAGAGAAGGTGAGCTGTATTCTTTCGAACCACTGAATTGCTAGGACCTCATTGCATAAGATAATATCTCACACTTAAAATAAAGCCACAGTTATACAATAGAATGGGATCCTCTTGCTAATGTAGTGTCAATCAATTTTCTAAGCTTCAGTGCTTGTTTACTCTTCCAGTTGTAAGCTAATACCCAGCAGACTTTGTTACTTGAATTATTGATAAAGCATTTTGTTCCATGTAGGAATGCAAACCCATCTTTGAATTGCAAAGTTAAGAGAATACCTTGGGCTCATTCCCAAAGTGTTGCTGTGGCTGTGTAACTTGGAACTTAATCACAAAATACAATTGCTTTTACTTCTGCTTTGCAAAAATTATTAATGAATGAGATCATTAAAATATTATGCTAACAGAAGGTTTTATTTTCCACCTTACTCAAAAGCCTTTCTGTCCATGGTTTATGAGAGCTAGCCATGCTGCAGAAGGAGCAATTACAGTTTCAGTATGAAAAGTATAACATCTTACAAACTCTACTTTTTAAATTCAGCCTTAATGGTCCTTTTTGTTTCAGCACAGAATTGAATTTATCATTGCTGCCAAACAGCAAATAAGATTTAATTTTACATTTCATTTCACACTGAAAAGGCAGAACTCACTGGTTTTGAGTCTAAATCAGACCTTTATGATGGCATGGTCCCAGCCCGCTCATAGCAGAAGCTTTAGGGTCTCCCTTAACATTTTCAGATGAAGTTCACAGCCAGAGGCCAAGAGTATCCTGTAGAATATGTCCCAGCTCCAGGCTATGCTGCAGAATTATGCAGAAAGAATAAACATGAGTCTCAAGCTAGAGCTTCTGGAACTGAATTACAGTGGAATGGAGAAATAAAGAAACTGAATTTGTTTTTAAATATAATTCAAAAGTAATTACTGCAGCTATTTATAGGAAGTAGTTCTAGTGAAATAATTTTCAAATTTGGCACTTTTTTGTATGTGGTCTGTATTTTCTACAGAATATGTATATTTGTCATTCCCAGTCTAAATGGGGACTGTGGGAGTTCATGAGAATAAGGTCTTGCAAGCAATAGAAGCTATCTACTAAGAAGCAATAGATCGAGGAAAAGAGAAGGATGGTAGATATCTGTAAAAAGTACATTCTTTTTCTGAAATACACTGAGACCCTAAACCTTGCAGGTGAACTCAGGGGTCTGTTCATGCACATCTTTCAAGTTCATTCTTTTCCAGTGAAACCCATGGCAAGGACATGCCTTGTGGTCGTTATGATTCAGGATGACTCATATAATGACACGTAGAACTCTGATTTCTTCAGGGGGCTTATAGCAAAGTTATGGAAAGACGATTCTTTTATACAGTGTTTGGGTATAGTGAATAGGATTGGTCCTTTAGGACACCACCTTTTGTAAATATCTCCACCAGTAAACAAGCTGGAAAATGACCAGGTGTCAGGAGAGGATATCTAACAATGGTTATTTTGGGTTCCTCCTTATGATTTCCTAGGCCAGACTGAGAGAGTCCTGTACTTGATTTCCCACAGGCTTCAAGATTCGGCCTGGAGCCTAAGAACCCATGTCCTGATCACTGTCACTCCCCACACGCCACAGTGTCAGGACAGTGCCTGCTCAAGGGCTGTGGCAGGGACTGGAGCCACTCCTGATGCCAGAGACAGCAGCAGCAGGAGCCATCTGCTGGGGGATTAATGTTCCCGGATTGCTGTTGTGAGGCAAGGAATGTGCTGCCCTGGGAAGATGGGTGAGAGCAGAAAGCACGAGACAGTTTTATGAGGCCCTGGTCACTGTGTGGGATATGTAATGTCAGAAATGTGAAGGCTGTCCTAGCAGGCAAAGTCAGGCAGCCGTGCACTGTTTTACTCAGCCCTTCTCGTTGTAGTCTGAGCTGTTTAGGCACCAACTGGATAATGGAGAAAAAGGACATTATTTTTCTTATAAATGCTAATGCCTGGTAAACTTGGAAGATAGGGCTCTGACTGATGGCACAGGATTCACCCAGACAAGGATGTGGGTGTGCATTTCAGATCAAGTCATTCATTTTTTTGCTTGTTTCAGAAGATGTCTTTACAATTCCAAATATATTTTTTTGGCTTAGGCACATGAAAAGTTGTAAAGATTATTTTCTTTCCACTAAATTATAATAGCTTCTTAGTGAGTACACATACTTTTTTGCCTTTTTCTTTGGTTTGCATGTTCACCTAAAATCAGAGTTGATGCACCAGTTACTTAGCAGCTAACCCTGTGTCAGCACTGACCACTCTGACAACCTGTGCGGAACTTTCCAGAATTCACAGTCACTAACCTGTGAACAGAATTTGCAGAGGTGAAATCCGTCTGAAGTGTGAGTATTGCAAGAATATCAGGTCTGGCACAAGCCCCACTCTGAGGCTCGTAGCTCATAAATAACTCTGCTACTGCCACAAAACTCCCTTCTTAGATCAATTTGGACGCATTTTAGTATGTTTTGCCCTCATATCATCTTGCCACTCTACATGTAATATTCAGTATTGGAAGGGATACCAAAATGTCTGGTCTTTTGTCGGGGCCAGCTGTGTTTTTCCCTGCTTCTTCTGGGCTGTTATCATTTCAGGAGGGCCAAGAAATTGAAATAACCGTTTAAAGAGGGTTCTTGTGTAAATCTTTTGGTTTAATTTTTTCTTATTTACATTAAAAAGTAGAACAACTTTAATCATCTGCTTATTTCTGCCTTTACTATTTTTTACTATTTTTTAGTAAGTATTTTATCTAACTTCAATTTTTAAGGTGTTTTATTAGCAAAACCCTCAATTATTTTTGTGGCAAACATCTAGGTAAAATACTGACACTTAAAATGGTTGCATTACTGTGAGATGCGATCTGAGTTGTGTTTTTGCCTTTTAGCTTTTTTTGAAACCAGGGAGCCTTGATGAGGGGTAGCAGTAGCCAAGTGGGTTTGTGGCAGGTGATTTCTTGGTTGCTGTGGCTTTCAGTGTCATTCTGTGGTGGGTAACCCAGGGAGACTGAGGAGGTTTTCACCAGGAATCAGGTGTACTTGCTAGGGGGAGGAATATATTCTTTCCCAGGTTTATGTTGTATAGGAGTAATTGCATGGAAAGACTCACAAAGTATAAATAAATCAAATAATGAAAAAAATCAAAAATCCATGTTAAACATGCCTGGTTGATTCTCTCTGGAGATGTTTAAGCATAATGTAACATACCCACTTTAAAATACCCTGGAGTCAACTTCCTTTCCGTGTCGTGTAAACAAGCTCTAAATCTGTCCTTTGCAGATTTTGGTTTCACATGAAGTGAATGAGATTTTTGTGGGGAGAGAGGACTTCATTTGGATACATGCCTCCAGGGTGCTGCACTCCCTCTCACCATCTGAAAAAGCTAAAAAAATGAAAAGTTTTTGCCATTTAAAGCTGATATTTTCTGAACAGATGTTGAGACTACAGCCCTGGGTAAGCCTGACCCATGTAGAAAATCAAAAATTCAAATGCTGGATCTGAAGCTTGCTGGGAAACTTCACATGTACCAAGGAGGACACACATGGAGTTCACCATATTTGCCTTAGATGACTTACAGCACAGTCTTGATGTTCTCATTTTTAATAATGAGGTGAGAGGAACTTTTCAGGAGCATGATCTTCCCACCACCTGGTATTTATATTCCAGTTTAGCCGCCGAGTTTGTAGCAACGTCTTCCAGAGTGCAAAAGTTTATGTTTACCTTTACAGTAATAAAGGTTTAAAGTTTGTAATGAGCTTTCAGGACTGACTCACTGAGACAGCTCACAAAAACACAATGTTTATTTGCTGGCATTTATTGGGAGAAAAAAATATCGTGTCAAGTCAAATCAACAAATTCAGATTAAAAAAGCATCTCTTCTCCTCGATGAGGATTTTAGTGAGTTTTGCGGGTGTTTTTGTTGTTTTGTTCGATTTTTTTTGGGGGGGGGTTGGTTTCTATAATTATTATTATTATTATTATTATTATTATTATTATTATGTGCAGTCTTTTTTTTGCTTGGCTTTGGTTATTTTTTTTTTTGCATTTTTGTTTCTTTGCTTGTTCCTTCTATTTGTTTTTTATTTGTTTCTTTTTTATTCAAAGAAATGGAGGTATTGATAATTTGAAGTTCATGCAGAACATATTAGCTCTTTTGTTGTTCTGAACAGATCTTTCTGTTAGAGATAACAGCAATCTTGGGTAGAAGCTACCATGCAATGGAAGAACAATGTTAGAAAGATGAGCTGCCTCCAGTGGCATGCAGTTTCTGTTTGAAATTTAGAATTATGAAGGTGTGGTTTTTTGTAAGGGGAGGACTTTTCCAAATCTTAAAATTACACGAGATTTGTGCAACCTTGGAATTACATATGTTCATTGGTTTGGGGCATTACCAGTGCACAAAACATGAAAAACACTAATTTGCTTGTGGGAATATTCTAGTTTATAGTTAATTCTTCAAGAATACAGCACTAAGTGGTTAGGAGTATTTAGTGTGTGTCTCTGAAGAATCTAGCCCAGGACAAACCATCTGACTCACATGGTATTTATAATCATGGCTTTAACACAGTCTATAGATTTTTTAAAATTAATATTTATTTAAAATTTTTACAGTTTTTTTTTCTTTCTATTGGCTTTCACTTGGGTCCTGGACTTGAAAAGAACCAAGTGTGCTTATGCTAATTTATGCATATGAACAGTCCTAACAACTTCCGTGTGAAACTGTAATAACATACAAAAAGTGGAAGCATGTGTTCATACATGAACTTGTGCTGGATGGGGACCTGTGTGAGAAAATGGAACAACAACCCATATTTAAAGCTTTAGTCTCAGACACAGGGAATGGTGATTGAAGATTTAGCTTTGCTGCAGTTTTCTTGTGTGCTTTCAATCCAACTATTTTCAGGATTGGCTACGCAGCTGTTTTCTTTAAATTAGTCACATGTCCTTCTCTCTTCAGAAGAGAGGTAAGTATTCCCAGGTATTTTTGTAGAGGAAAACATGAATAACTAGTTCAGGCAAGATATCTAATATTTCAGTAGATGGAGTTAGATACCTGATCGTGATATCTTCTGTCTGATTGATCACAGTCATGCAGGATGTGTAGACAAATGAAGTCATAGAACACATCCTCTATTTCATTTTCTTTATTTTCAGAAGTGTTTATAGGTGAGATGCTGGGACAGCCTGTATGTTGCACATGTAACTCCAATGCACTGAGCCTTGTCTGGCTTCTCATCTTCCTCACTAATGCCATGGGAATGCAGCAGTATCATGTTGCTTGCACAGAAATCCTGGGAGATGTGATTTAAAGGTTGATCTCAGGCTGACTTTCTAGTCATAAAGATGTCTCTGGGACAAGCCAGATCAAGTGTGTCTAGAGATTTTAATTCTACATTAGTTGTTCTCTGAAGAATAAATCCTCTTCTGTGTTACTTTGCAAAGATTTGGTGCAGATTAGAGCATTAGACGTTGTCCCACAGCACACACCTTGCCTGGGTGGTGGGTGCATGATGTGACACTCCTTGCCTGTTGTATCCTGTTCCTTTCCTAGGGGTCTGCAGGTGATGAAATGGCAACACAGGTGTAGATCTGGCTCCAGAAGAGACTGGGACATGCACCAAATTCATAAGTGTTCCTTGTCAGAAGCTCAGCTTCAACTTTAATTGCTATGATGGTTTGCCATATGTATCGCAAGATTCAGCAAAACTAAAGATAACCACCTGTATATTTTTCTGGCTTTTATATAGTAGTACAGTATTTAAAAGTTTACAGGATGTAAAACAAACTGGAGAAGTCAAAACGTGGTCTCAGATGAACTGTGTTTCCTAAATAAAATGCACTGCCCTCTGTAATACAGGCCATCCTCATGACCTTCTGATTACTAATATTAATTAATTGTAGCAACTTATCATTATCTTCTATAAAATACCATTGCAGAATGAGCTTGGGCTGTGTAACAATGTTGGCTGAATTCTCTAACCTGAATTCTAAACTTAGAGTCGTGGAAGTTCCACAAGCTCTGTACATGATGGCAATGTACAATACTGTTGCAGGAAAGAACCAAGGCAAACCAAATAGCTGTCATTCAAAGTAAATCTTTTTCATTTTGGACAAAAGCCACAGTGAGTTTAGATTTCTCGGGGGGTTTTTTAAGGAAGTTTTAGAAAAATGCATTAATATGCACAATATAAATCCAACCCCACAGGTCACAGAAAGTTTGCAATTTGCATGTGTTTTAGGAATAGTTGTTAAAGATGGAGAGGAGGAGGGGTAGGAAGTGTCAGTAGGAGAAATTGTGCTGTAGTGCTAATGAGCAGATGCTCTGCTGTGTATTGAGAGACCTCCTTGCAATTAAAAAATAGTTTTGTAGGTAGGAGGAGATCATTCAGCTGTCTGTGTGCTGTCAGTTGTACCTTGACCAGCTTTTTGTATGTCAAAGGAATTTTGATTGAAGCAAGAAAAGAGTTTAAGCAGCAATGTTTTCTGCAGTGAAAAAGTGAGACTGGAGTGCAAAGGGAGCTTCAGAACTCCTCTGTGAGGAGAGGGCAGGTGTCATTCATGTGCTGCTGATGGTTCCTCCTAAAGTCCTGGCCAATATGTGCCTAGGGAAAAAAGAGTATTTCCTGGAGGAGGACAGAGGGGGCAGTTCCAACAGTGAGTTGGAGGGGAAAACAGAGTAACCAATATTGAATTTCCTAGACACTACCAAAGAGTTCGAAGAGGAGAAATAAGGAACAAGAATGAAGAGTAGATGTTCTTCTGTGGCTGGTTACTCCCTTCCAGTGTGGCTGGAGCAATATGTCAGGGCAGAGAAGGGTCAGCATGTTCAATTTACCCAGAGTAGGAGCATGTCTCAAGCATGTGTGTACCTTGTGGAACAGGGAAAGTAAGGGGAAAAGAAGCAGATTCCAGAATTATTGCTTTAAACTGCCAACTTTTATGTAATCCTGTCATTTTTACTAGAGAATCACTTCAAGGTTTAGGCAAGAGATGCATTTTGTAGGCCAGAATAAGTAAGAGTAGCTCAGTTGCTGCAGGCATTGCTTGATCCAACATGCAGACTTTTCCCCTCCCTTTTCCTACCTTTCTACCTTTCTTTTTCTTCTCCAGGTTAGGGGCTTATAACATAATTAGAAATTGAATTATTTATGAGGACTCATTAAAATAGGTGGCTTGCAGATTAATCAAAGACATGAGATATATGATATGAAACTGCCTTTTCCTCTGCTGCTTTCACTCATAGTGGCTGCAGGGAAGCCTATATAAAGCATCCCTAGTTCTGTAACAAAAAATTGAATGCTCTGCAACATTACCTCACGTGTGTGTAAATATCAGTCTGAATGTTGGGGGAAAATTGAAAATATGGGGGAAATTAGCCAAGAAAAGGGATTATGAGGCGACAAAGGGAAGGGATAGGTCATGACTCATTATGCAGCTTTGGAAACCAGAAAATGTAATTTCTCTGCCAACCAGAGGAGCTTATGAGCTTAATGAATTTAAAATCAGTGGGAGCTCACTGAATAGCAGTAAGACATATAGTATTCTACTAACGTTATGACGAGTATGTCTAAAAATAACATAGGAAGCCTTTATTTATTTCCTGCTGTAATAATAAGGGCATATCTCTGAGTAGATAAGATCTATTCCTCTAATAAATGCGATTCCAGGCAGACCAAGTTGAGTCTTTTAACTGCTGTCCTATTTTTGTTTTTCTAAGTTACTTATCCGAAGGTGTTCTGAGAAATACAGGTTGATGCCATTGAAATAGTCTGTTTAATGCTGGCTTCCTGCTTGTTTCTGGGTGCAATTTGGCTGTTGCTGTTAGTCCTTCCAAAGCTGCTTCTTTAAAGTGTAAGAAATCATGGGTTTCAGCCACAATTACTGGTGAATTCAGGCCATTTAAATCAGTGAAGCTAAGTGGTCCCTACCTGCTATTAGAGGTGCTTGTGCCTTTGTTGTAGCCTTACTTGATTTGGGTATATGGTGAAAGGATGAAAAGGGAGCAAGAATAAAACTTCTTCTCCTAATTTCTGGAGTAAATAGCTTTCCAATACTTTTTTTTTTGTTTGTTTAAATTTTTTTGTGCATTTTCATGCTCTGGGCCTGGCGAGGAGAAGGTTAATAACAACACAACAACAACAAATATAAAAGGGTATAGGGAGGAGCTGAGGTCCTTTCCATGAGGTTCTCTTTCTTGCTCAGATTATAGATAATAAATTTGGTCATCCTGGGAAATAATTACATTCCATCCCCTATGGAAACAAGTACACCTGCTACATTGCTGTTTGGAGTCAGCATGAAAATGGACCATACACTATAGCATCCAGAAGGGACATAATTCAGTGAGTACCTTGCTTCAATGCTTGTAGCTCAGGCTTCCTGCATTTTCCTCCTTGAATGTGCATGGATCCATATGGCCAGAAGGTACAGAACGACCCCTATTTCTTTAATCAGTTTTTCAATTCCTCATTGAGCCATGATTAATACAAGCTGTAAACCTCTACCATCCATTTCAATGTACTTCTGTCACTCTGCTGGCAGAAGTGCATGAATGTATATGAAGAAACTCCAGCAGAGAGCTTTAAGCCATGCTAGCTGACAGGTATTATTATTTTGTACAGTAACTCTAGAGATACATCATTACATTAATACAAATTGTTTAAATTCAAGATTAAGATGCACAAGCAAAATGATTTCTGATGGTCTTTTCTTGCATGCTCATGGTTTGCAATGATTTACAGTGAATGGTCTCATGGTAATTAATGTTTAGTCTGTATTAATGAATTATTGCCACAGTAAACTAAAAGGTCACTTCCTGCTCAGGTTGTGTAGTAGTCATTTTCATCAGGGAGATATTCTTATAGCATTCACAAGCTGTCACTATTTGCAGCTAATCAACATTTCAAGAAAGGCTTGTCCTTTGGAGTCTTTATGATCTTTGGGTCTCCCACATGCAACAGCATTAAAGGAACTTGATTTTCAAAATAGTTAAAGAACCCTATTGACAGCCACATGCCTGCACAAGGTCTACCACTTTGGTTATCCCTCAACCAGGGTTCTGTGAATAACCACTTTAAAATAGAAAACTAAATAAACTAACTAGAATCTATTCTATTTACATGTTATTTGGCTAGCATAGCTCGGAACCGCAGTCATCTTCTGTGGTCACTAATATCCATTTAATGTATTAATGTTGTGTAAATATATTATTGTTACTTCTATCTGTAAAGATACTAGGCCATGTTATGAGTAGGCAGGATGTCTGTCTGTCTGTTTTGCACCTTTCATGGTAGGTTTGGTTTTTTTTTTTTTTTGTTTGTTTTTTTTTTTTTTTTTTTTTTTTTCTCCCTAAGATTTTAGATTTATCCTCTTGAAATAGCATACTGTATGGTACTTTTTAATAGAAAAAGCTAGTAAAAAATTGTAGTACCTTTTTCTGGTTTAATAGTGATAAAAGATGAAAAGAAATTGTCACAGAAGGAAAAGATACAAGGAAAAATAATAAAGGGAAAAAGTACAAAGAAAACCAGTAGGATAGTCTAAGAATTGTTTGGTAATTTGGGGATAGCTGTTAAGGTGTTTTGGGATTTTTTGGGGGGGGGGGGGGGGGATTGTTTTTTTTTTTTTAATTAAAAATTCATATCTATTTAGAATATTTGTTGTGTCTGTATTCTAGTACCCTTCTGGTTTTGGTACTGGTCTATGTAAATTATCTTGTCCAACCTAGCAAGCCTTAAATAATGTATATGCTTGCTCATAATGGAAGTAGTAAATTTATAGATGTTAGAAAAGGCTTTCTAGCATTTTTATATGAGCTGGTTCATCCTTTCCAGGCTTTGTGCCAGAACTGTGCCTTTAACAAGTGGATGACAAGTAGTGGATATTAGGAAGGTTGCCATAGTGCTGCTTAATGGGATGCAATCCCTGGGGTCCTCAGGGACAGCCCCAGCATGAATTGCATTGCTCTTTCAGAGATTGGGATATGGCCTACAGTGTCTTATTCCACATCTCTCCTAGTTATGTGCTAGTTTTCCTTGTGAGACAAAACCAGCTGCTTCTTTGTCCTGTATTTCATGCTCAGAATATATATATATATTAATAGAAGGTTAGGGGTTTACAAATGAAAAGGCACCTACAAAATATGAAACAAGAGGGCTTTGTTTACTTCTGTGTAAATGCAAGGACCTTGAACATCTCTGGTACTTATTCCTGTTTTTCTGGTGTAGCAATAGTATATAATTCATGAATTCTTGTCCTCATTACAGATAATGCCAACATTTCTGTGTTATACTCATGTTTTTAATTATTCCTACAATCTGTCAAATCCATTTAGGTACATCCCACATTTGCTTTTATTTATCTGCAAAGTGCAGCCTCCTTATTCATTACAGTTTGTCTGCCAGCATGGATGGAAACCATCCCAAGACGTATATGAATTTAAATGGCACCAGAATGACTGTCACTAGATATGTGTTTTTAGTGTCAGGGCTATGGTAATGTATATCATTAGTTGTTAAACATAGTCTGCTGTCGGCTCGGTGCCAGAGCGTTCTTATGTGCAGTGCCAAGCCTTGCTGGAGCCTACCCTGTTCTCTAGTTCAGTTGCATATTTTCTCAGTTGTAGCTGCAGAAAAGAGACACCGAATGTAGTGACACAAATAACTTCTGAACCATGGAAATGCTATATTCCATTGTGACATGGAAACCAGACTCATTTTGGGCTGATTTTGTTTTCCGTTTTTCTTCATCTGGCCTTATTCACCCATCCCCAGTGAATAAATGGGAGTAAAACCACCCCTGAGTATTTTTCTCAGGTCGTTGCTGATTGTGAATGTCTGTGATGGCTTCTTGGCAGTTACTTTCCACAATCTCAGCAGGATTATGCTATGAGAATACGGTGCAGTGAGGAAAGTTATGCCACGGGTAAGTATCTCATAATGTGGGGGATTTCCTATGAGATGAGGGGATAGCAGAGTCTTTATCATCTTGCTCTATTTTGCTTGTCCACCTTGCTGCTCCACCCAGCTCTAACAAATTTACAGGATAAAGGAGATCACTAAGTGCTCTTTCCATCTTAGCTGCAGAGAGTGAGTAACCAGATGCAAAAAAACCCATTTCATTAAAAGGGTTGGCATAACTTTTTCCTTTAATGGTAGATCTTCAGAAATAGGACTAAATAGTGGTTCATTTCCAGTTGTGTTCCTGTTTTGTGGGACATCTCCATGCTATCTCTTACTATGGGTGAGCCTAATCCTGGCTCTTTCCAGTGTTTCCTGCCCTGAAGTAGGAGACTTTGAAGCCTTGAATATTGTTTTCACACATGAGCATGTAGTCATACATGTAGTGACAGCTTGCAGTTCCATAGTGCCCTTTGGTTTTTGATATTGGAGCATTCTGTCATTCTTGGAACTAAAACTTGTCTATATGTATCTGTATGTGTATGTATGTGTTTATATATATATATTTATATAAAAATATGTATATATATGTGTGTGTATTCACACATGCACACACATTTATTTATGGCTGGAACAAAGCCAAATTAAACAAAATGAACCAGAAAGTAATCTAAAATTAGTCCGGAACACATTACATGCAGGCAGAGATGAGACAGTTTGGTCTGTTTAGCCTCAGTAAAAAAACTAATAGGGGGTGTTATGTATACTAAATTTTCTCTGACTTTGCTTATCTGTTTCATTAAATACTTCTCATATAAACTCTCAATTTTTTGGGGTGCCCTGTAATGATTTAAATTTAGATTTAAATCTAAATCTGTGATTTAGATTTAAATAAGAAATACTATAAAATAAGCTAACCTTTTTATTTAAATGCATTTTATGGGTTCTGTTGTCAGTGCAGTCATGATGTAAGATAAAAAACTTGTATTCAGCAACAAGGAATGACAATTTTGTTCACAAAGGCAAGGATTTAACTAGACAAAAATGAGTGAAAGAACAAATATTTTGTAGGATGGTTTAGATCAGTCATTTGAATCTCTAAATGAAAGGATTGGAGAAATTAAGAAAATTTAAAGGATCTGGTATAAACCACAGGAAGGGAAAAGGCAGTTTAGTAGAAAGTTACAGTCTGAGTGATGTTGTAGGTGAGTACAGATGGGAAATAGGACTGCAGAGAGGAGTGAGCTTGTTGGAATACCTAAGAATACAGGAACAAAAATCCAATTTTATTTCTCAGATTTAGTACTTAGATTTCATTCACTCTACAAACAAATTATCATGCTTATCTCCTTCCATTTTCTGCAGAATTATTTTTGTCAGACCCTGAGATTAGAGCAGACAAAACAGAATTTGCTAGTTTGCATAAGTAAAATTTACTTGCTTTGTTGGTTATTTCCTAATAATTCTTCTTAATTATAGGTTGCCTATATCATATGGTTTACTTAGAGAACCCAAAATTCATCCTATATTTTTCATGCTGTTGCCAGTTGTGAATAATGATTGATTTTTGATTGTAGATTAGGCTATATTGCTTATGAGGTTTGTTTTGTTAGTTTTTGTTGTGGTTTTTGATGGTTTGTTTGTGGGTTTGTTTATGTGTTTTGTTTTTTGTTTTTTGTTTTTTTTTTTTTCCTGTCTCTATAAAAAGAATCATATTTTTCTGAGGATTTATTCTGGAAAACTGCAAAGAGATGCAGGTGTCATAAATTCCGTAGCTCTGACAATTGAAGTGTGCAAGGCAGAGTGTCAGCTACTCTCTAATGGCATTAGAACTTTCATTAGTAATTACTGCAAAAGGGCCATAGATTGTCTGGTGATCAGGAGAACTTGACAATAAAAATAATCTCTGAAACAGCTACAAATAAAGCTTAACGGATTTATATTTTTTTAGTTTTGTTTTACAAATCGAAATTGAAATAAATGTTTCTGATGTTATGAACAGAAAAATAAATTTAGTACAAAATGCATGTTACTCAGTAAGCTCATTAGTTGGTTCCAGACTGAAGCTTCAAACAACTCTAAGAAGATAACAGAGGTGCCTCTTTGGAGACATGCCTGTTGTTTGTTGATGCAGACTTTATTGGGCTGCCCCACAACAGCTCTCTTCTCCAGACTCATCAGCTTTGCTGCTTTGGTTTACCCTTAATTTAATTTATATTGATTAAAAAAAAAAAAACCAAGAAAACCCCACTTTGTTTTTAAGAGAGAAGGTTGAGCTCATCACAAGCTCTTCCACTGTGCCATGGCAGCACTTGTGCCGAGTGCTGGTGTGATGATGTCCTCAGGGAAGGCCATTTCCATGTGGTCCCTGAGTCTGTGCACAGGAAGGATTGGGTGCAGAGAAAGCTGAAAGCAAGGCTGGAACCAGAGGTGGCCCATCTAACTGGGCTACCAAAGGAGGGTTCCATGAAAGTGGGAATCTTCAGGATGATGGAAACAGCAGGGTGGTTCTGTAGAAGAAGAGAGGGAGTGGCCATGAGGTTATGAAGCCCAGTTGCAAATATCTCTCCCCGCTTTTGCCTGTCTGGGTGCTCAGCATTTCCCACACGGCCATCAGTGCTCAGAAGATTCAAGCAATCATTGTCCCTGCATCCTCAGGGGCAGTGCTGTCAAAGGTTAAAAAAGCTTTCTCATGCACTGTGACAGAAAATTTTTATTTGTTGCCCATCACAAGACTTGAGAAGGCCTCACTATTCCAGAGGTTCCCTGTTTGGGCAAGTCCTTTTCTTTTGATCTACATTTGGAGTTTCATAAGCTTGAAGAATAATATTTTCCTGCCTCCTGGGGCAGGTTAGTGGAGCATTGCTGCTGAATAGTCCATGTCACTACTTACACAGGAATGCCCAATATCTTTTTGAATTAGGCCAAGGCCTTAATTCCATGCTAATTTTGTGCAATGTGTTCCAACAGTTAATTATGTGTTGAGTAAAAATGTATTGTGCATCAGAGGTATTCACTGAGGGAGGCTGCAAAGTGACATACTTACGTTTGCATTTTAGGGCTTTTATGTATTTGCCTGTGGAGCCTTAATTTGCAGTGACATCTGTTTTGCTGTGCTTTGTTTTCATATTATCATCTTTAATAATTTTTTGAAGCCTTTGTGATTCTTCAGAATTAAAAGAATTAAAGTGGCATGTTACTGCCTCTCTCACTAAGAATTTCATTTTTTGTTGAGATTTTTTTTCCCCAGGAAATAAATTCTTTTGTTTCCCAAGGTTTTCCCACACTACCTGAAGGCATCTGGAATTTGTACATAGGGAATTCACCATGACTTTGCTAAGGAATTTAGCGTTCATGAACTAAGTGTTGTCTCCTTCAACATAATCAGCATCCATTGGTGCCATGGACACGAGCATCAAGAGGGGAATCGCAGAAGCACAGAGTGGTTGAGACTGGAAGTGACCTCTGGAGATTGCATGGCCCACCTCCCTGATCCAGAAGGGCTACTTAGAGCCAGTTGGCTGGAACCATGGCCAGATGTTTTCTGAATATTCCCAGCAATGGAGACTCCACAACCTTTCCTGGCATGAATGCTTATTTTCAACAAGCAGGTTACGAAAGTCTTTTGAGGAGGTTCCCTGTCTTGTTAGGCTGGACAATAAACCAGAGAACTGTGGGATGATTTCTGGTCCAAAGCTTTGTTTTTTTCCCCTGTATATTTAATGTAGTTCTTAGGTTAAAAATGGGTTCTAGTTTTGCTGCTTGGGCCCCATGTTCCTGGATGTGTGCCTGTGACTCTTCCTATCCACAGGAGGAGGACTAGAAAGTGCCTTTGAGTTAGACCTTAGCAGGATGGAGCAGTCATGGGACATGTGGGTTTGTCCTTCTAAGGATTGCTGAGAAAGCTGGATCTCAGATGAGCAGGAAGACAAACTCTCTCTCAATCTTTCAGGCAAGTACAGTTCATACAAGTAAAGTGTTCAGCTCTCTAGAGATGACAGGGCAGCCAATGCAACAAGGAAAATTTATTTATTGAAGGTGGATTTCCACCTTCCATCCCTTTTTGTTTGTGTGTGAAATGAAGTCTGGCAGAAGTGTTAGGTAAGCCAAATCTCCTGTCCCATCCTCGTAGTTGAGATTTACAGTTCAAATGAAGCAGAACCTGAATTCTCGGTGGATTGGGCTTCATCCAGTATTTTTATACAGGTTTATAGATATATGTGTGAAAGCAAAATCTTCCAAGGTTAAAGTAAACAAATAAACTTAAAAAAAATCCCCACTTTCTTCTTTCTTAGGCTACTTTTTGCTGAGTGCAGGCATATTTAGCTATAGCATATAAATTATAAACCATATATCAGGAAAAGCATTTTTTCTAAGCAGAAAAGAAAACAGAGACCAAGAAGATTTGTGCTCTTTGATTTTTATCTTAATCTGTCAGGGAGAGGATGAATGACATGATATAAACACCTTTAAATGGATCAAAATGGATCAAAGTGAAACATAGACTACGTTTTCATCAGTCAACAATTGTTTTTCTGCACTTTGTATCTTTTGTGATGCATGCACATCAGTTTACATCGTAAGTTCTGTAGGGTGTGTGACTCCATCACCTCTGTTGATACATGTTCTTAACCAAATCAAATTACATTGTCAGCTTGGTACAGTCACTGAAGGAACAGCAAAATACACACCTATTTTTCCTGGAGGAGGAGAGGGAGGGAACTGTAAAGTTGACTGTCACCTAACTCTATGTCTATGACCTATGTCCTTGTTAAAGTTGATAAGAAATCAAGATCTTCATTTGTATATTTAAGTCACAAATTTTTCAAACCTTTAAGTTTCTGTGAATGAAAATAGAAGAAAGTTTCAAAACCTCAAACGTACTTTATATTTTTTTGTTAAAAGTCAAAGCAAAATAGAATGAATCTTTTATAAAGTAGTAAAGGAAGGCAGGACGAGCGAAGTGAATGACTTTCGTAATTCCCTATTTTCACTGGAACAAAATCACCATGAACAAAATCAAAGCAAACCAAAAGAAAAACTCCTCAAAAAACCCACAAAAAAAACCCCACAAAAAAACCCCCCAAAACCCACAAAAACCAACCAACCAAACAAAAAAGCCCCAACCCTAAACTGCAAGGGCTCATAAAAAACCAACCAAGCAACCTACAAAAAAACCCCCACAACCGCTTTTTATCAACTATGTATTTTTTTTTTCACTGGGAAATATCTTGGCCAATGTTCTCACCATCCTCACCATGATGGGCATGCTCAGACTGCTGAAGTGACAAAGTGGAATTCACTGCAGAGGAAACCGAGGACTTGCACTTTTCTACCAGATATAAATTTAGAATTGAAATAGATTCTCAAAGTTCCAGATAATTTTAAAAAATCTCAAGTTTTATATTGAATTGTAATTTCACAGACCTGTTATTTGACTTAAAACTTAAGATTTTATTCTTTCCTTCTAGGGAGTATTTAAGAATGATGCTGGTTGCCAGACTTCCAATATTAAGTATATTTACTTCTAAAAAGAAATTACATTACTTACTGAAGTGGCTGAAGGGAAAAAGATATGACATCCAATAAATTATCAGATAGTAATAACATTTGTATTTTATTGTGCTTGTGGTGTTGAATTTTTTTGCAGCAAACAGTGCCAATTCTAGCTTTTGAAAGTAAATTATTAATTGTACCCTACAAAGCCTTTGTGGGCATATAGTACATTTTTCAGATTTCAAAATATTAGGGCAAAACCCAGTAATCAGCTAAAACGATTTTATGGAATTTTTATTATTTCAGTTAATTTTGTATTATTTCAGTTCATTTTATTTTACTTTTTGCTAGCGTTCTTTCCTAACTTTTATTGAAAGCCTGACCAAAAAGGTGAAATCACCTTAAATTTTATAACTGAGAAGGTTTGAAATACTTTTCTCTCCTAGGAAAGACTAATATTTCAGTGAAAGAAAAAACTACAGGAAGAGCTAAAAGGCCTCTGATTTAGAATTTAACTAGAAAGGAACAATTTCACATTGGAGAAACACATCTAAAATGTACTGACAGCAAGAGCTTCACAGAACTAGAAATGTCTCCTCTTGAAACAGCTTTTAAAATTTCTCAGTGAAAGATGGCTGGCTACATTTTAGACTTATTTAAAAGTATTATGGGGTCTCCAAGGTCTGGCATGTCCATTCTTTCACTTGCATGAAGCCTAAGTGCAGTAACTGTTAAAGGTATTTAAATTTTACAGTTTTGTTTAGCCTTTGAAAGCCCCAGTACTAGTAGAAATATTTGTACAGAACCTATCAAACTAGAAATTTAAGCCTTTTTCCATCTCACTACATCGTTTGATTTGTGCCTTGAAGTCTTTGCAGTTCAAATGCTGCAGCAGCCTGCAGAGGAACTGAGCAATGAAAGGACCTGCAAACAGACTCAGGTAGTTTCATCCCTCAGCACTGACTTCCAGAATAGATGAACAGGAAAAAAGATCTCACCTGGCAACTGGACTCACCCATATATAGAAAGTCAGTGTTTTTCAGGTTTAACTACAGCAGTTTTACTATACTATCCACTTTTACATTTGAGAGTAAATAGCTTCCAACCAATTTAATTTGAAGGGTAGCATTATGTGGACATATCCAGAGTTCTGAGAAAAACTGACAGCCAGAAGTGACTGATCTGAAATTAATTAGCACTCTCATTCTGTCTCACAGTAGATATGTGTCCATCAACAAAAATTTTGCCAGGTCCAATTATCACTAATTGGAAGTTAACCTGACAGGAAAATACAAGACTAGGTATTTAGGGGCCAACCCTGCACTTATTGACAGAGGAAAAAAAATACTAAAAATACTGAAAATGAGGCAGGAGAGTAATATAAATGCATCTCTCTATTGGCTCCAAGCAACTGGTTGTGGATCTGATGGAATGAAGTAAGGGTTACTGTGCAACTAACAGACCAGGCCAAAAATTGATGTGCAGGAAATCTAAGACCTTGAGCACTGAAGTTATGTCTGAAATTCCTTGGGAAATGGGTTAACAAAAGGAATTTACTTTACTTGCCACTTAAAACATCTGTTAGTGGTACAGTTTGTAAACTGTTAAAAAAGAGAAACAGTTCCCATAGTGTGTATAGGAAGATTATAGACTTTGTGAAAGAGGATAAGAAATACCTTTTTTTTTTTCCTCCCTCCTGTAAGAAATCTATTGCTTTTTGTATTTAGCAAAAGAAGCCACAAAATAATTGCAAATGGGCTGGACAGTGGCTTTGCACTGAGATCGATGTCCTTTCATTGTACAAGAAATGAATGTCTCTGTGTAACAAAGGCAGTGGTGATGTTTTATATTTCATTCCTCATTTTCCTTTTTTCCTCTGGCAGAACTATTTAATTGGTACTTAGTGAAACCCTCTGCACTTTAGAGCTTCACTTCTTTTAATTGAAACACATGCTATGACTGCTCAGAACTACAGCTGGTTCTTCTATCTGCAAATCTATTCCGTGTTTCACTTTATACTGAGTAACTGTTTTCCCTTCTTATCAACATTAAAAAAAAAAAAAAAAAAAAAAAAAAATCATTGCTTCTGTGAAAGCTCCATTTACTGTCCCTGGCATGTTTTGTGCATGACCATATTGGCAATGGACAAAATTCTTTTCCTAAAGGAAAAGGAAGACTATTTAGTTGTCTTTTATTCTCTGGGCACTACTGGTCTAGACTACATCTGAGTACATGGAGTATTTGGCCTAGAGTACACCTTTTAGAGTCATTGAAGAAGTAAAGTAAAAAGCAGTACATGGGCAGAGCTGAGGAGAAAGATTGTGGATCACAGAATGGTTTGGGTTGGAAGGGACCTCAGAGTTCATCTAATTCCAACCCCTCTGCCATGGCTTGGACATCTTTCACTAGACCACATTGCTTGAAGGCCCATCCTGTACTTTAAAGGGATTTCGAAACTTATGAGTTATTCGGTCTGTAGAGTCAATTGTTTACATAATAATTATACTGATAATTGGATAAAATTACATGTTTGTTGGTTTTTTTTCTCGACTTAAAATATATTGGAATCTTCCCCCCCTACATTTTGCACCTCTTGATCTTTGCAGTACATTCTGATTTCAAGACAGCAGATCCCTCCCAACTGCTTTCTTGAAGGGTCACATCTATCTAGCATCTGTGCAGACTGTGCAGACTGTGCAGATGTGGTTAGACCAGCCTGTTTGTTACCCTGGGAGAAGCAGGGCACCTATCAGCCACAGGCTGAGCTGGAGGAAGGACCCATCATACAGCTGTGCTGGCTGCCATGGCTGCAGGTCTTAGAAGGACCTTTAGGTTACAGCTAAAGGTGCTCAGTCAGTTTATAAAGCAAAACCTATCAAGGCTCCTCAATAGGAGAGCACCACATGGGGCTCAGGCTATGGCTGAATAGCAAATTATTGACAGTTTTAATAAATGCCATAAATTGAGCACTTGCCTACAAATAAAGGCTGATGACAAAAGGAAATGGGCATGAGTCATTGCTTGCATATGATGGTGCAAGTTTTCTTATTCATTGAAATTAGCCTTTGTTCAGAGCAAGAGTAAATTTGACCAGATTTGTTAAACTGTGAATAAGTGTCTAATGAAGTACCACAGGACAGATTTTAATTTTGGCCTCGATTAATATCATCTGTAATGATTTGGAAGAAGGCGACAGACAGAATGTTCACTAAAATTGCATGTAATATAAAGGTTGATTTCAAATACTATTGAAAGTACAAAATCACTGCGGGGCTGAAAAAGACTTCACTGAACAAACCCAGTAGATTAAAAAAAAACCCAACCAAACCAATGAAGCAAAAACTCCCCAACCTCTCCCCCCCAAAAAAAAACTAGAAAGAAGAGATTCAGCTCAGCAAAATGTAGACTGATTAATGTAATTATTAATAGTCAGAATTAAAATGTAGGAGGGAGAAGTTCAGGCAATGCAGAGGGAGACAAAGATTTCTTGTCTACCAAAAATAATAATAAACAGATTAAAATCATGTTTACACTCTTATTACTGGGATCACACCTCTGATTTTTTAAAACAGAGAGACATATTTTATAGGCTTCTGGAAATGTTAAAATATTGAGGGATTGGAAGGAAATAAAAGAACACTCACAAATATATCAAAAACATTAAGTGAAAGGGGGTTGATTTCAGAGCAGAAGTTTGAAAAATGTGGACACAGTAGCAGAGGTAAGATAAATTTTCAGTGAGGAGTTAAGGTGTTGGAAATATTGTGGTGCATATGTAAAAGTGGCTGATGTGTGTTCAGGGTAACACCGCTGGAACAAGGGGAATGGAATCACAGTACCAAATATTCAAATCGAGTGTCAGGAAAATACCTTGGAAGTAAAATGTGTTCACCTGGAAAAGAGTTTCCTCAGAGGTAGTTGGGATTTAACATTTCTGTGCATTTTAGCCTCTCTATTATATATCTTTCTTCCCAAACTGCTGTGAGATAGGCAAATGCTGTTTATTATCCCCATTTACCTGATGGGGTATTAAGGATTCTTCTAGACAATGCACCAAACTGTCATGGGATGTTGCAACTGGCAAGGGATGGGTCTTAAAGCATTTCCCTGCAAGAGAGAAAAGCAAATGTGACTTAAACTTGGTGTTTTTTTTTTTTTTTCCTTCAATATGAAGCCTCAAATTAAAACTATTTGTGTTTATTTCATCAGCCTCAAATTGGAAGTGCTGTAGTTTTTCCCTTTTTTAAATCTTCTTTCCTAGGACTGAGGATCTGGTGGTCTGGTAAAATGTACAACATTTTACCCTGAATGAGGCAGGTGTCTCAAAGTACTAGATGTTTTAAAAGATTGCTTTGCCTCAAGTATGCCCTTATAGTGTCCAATTTTGCTTTTTCTTTTGAATAAACATTTTTATTGGAAAGCAGGAAAATGGGTTTTTGCTTTAATCTTGTTGAAATTAGGGATAAATGCTTCATAAGAAAACTACCAGTGTTTCTTCTATTCCAGAGCAATTTCAGGATGATGGGTATTATTGCAAGAAGTATTTCTTCATTAGTATCTTGTTTGGTGATGGCCTCATCAGCTGCTGTAGTGAATTTAGTGAGTCTTTTTAATTTGTCTTTGTGTTTCAGTTCAGTTAATTTTCTTTTAAAGTTTTCAATGGTGAACATGTCTAGGAAGGTTTGATGGAAGTTATAGATAAAATTCCTGCTTTGGATACCCAGCTTGAATGCATTAGCAAATCAAAACAGCAGCTATTACTCACTGTCTTTAAGGTTTTTAAAATAATATTTTTCTTTTCTATACATGCTCTTTAAAGACTATAAATTGTTTTCTAACCTCTTTAAGTTCTAATTACTGTATCAGGAATGAGAACTCTGGAGACCTTTATTTGTATAGGCACTTAGTTAAATGTCAGCAATGTGTAGTACCAGTAGAAGGATAATTTCTGAGATACTGTAATTTATTCAACATTGTAATTGAATTAATCACTTTCATTTAATCACAGAGTTACAGGATGATTTGGGCTGAAAGGGGCATGTGGAGATCATCCAATCCAACCAACCCCCTGCTAAATCAGGTTCAACAAGAGCAGGTTCCACAGGGTTGTGTCCAGGTGGTTTTTAATATCTCCAGAGGAGGAGACTCCAGAACATCTCTGGGCAGCCTGTTCCAGTGCTCTGCCATCCTTAGAGTGAAGAAGGTTTTCCCTGTGTTCAGGTGGAACTTCTGTGTTTCAGTTTGTGCCTGTTGCCCCTTGTCCTGTCTCTGGGCACCACTGACACCCCTGCACCTCTTTTCAGCCCTTTGCTTCACTTCAGGTGGTCTCTTCTGGCTTCAAACTCTGTAGAAAGAGTAGTGTAAAGGATTATTATCAATCTCCTGGTGTGTACAAAGTGCTTTGTCTTTTGTTTATACAAGGTGCCACTTTATCAGCATTTCTAAATAGTTGTGCCTGGCTGTGATGGTGGAAGCACAAAGCATCTCAGCACAGAAACTGCTTTAGGTCAACTCTGAAATGAAATCTAAGATGACAATGAACTCTTTAAAGTAGTCACTCTATCAGTCACTTCACATGCCTGCTGTGAAGTGATAGTGATATAGAATGCAGGCACAGGGAGAAAAATGTGTCTACAAAAAGTTTATTGAGTCTATCAGGAGAGGAAAACCTGTACGTGAATAATAAAATAAGCAGAAAAGAAGTATTCCAAACAAATCACATTATGATATATATAATAATATAATAATATAATATAAATAATTTAATTAGCCTGTGCTTCAGGATTAATGCTTTAATTTTATGATGAAATACCAGTCAGAGTTTTCTTTCTAAACTCAAAGCATTTGAAAGTATCTTCTCTGCCTTTTTGATTTGCATTATTTTGCTGGTTTTTTTTCTTTTAAAGCAAGTAACTTGAGCTCTGGGAAGTTAATAATCCCGAAAGTAGACTGTATAACATTTCATTGCATCTATCCTGGCAGGCAAGACTTATTGCTTGAGTAAGTCAGCTTCCATAGATCTATAATGGGTATTTTGAGAAATAGTTTTGAGTGGGCTTTAGAAGACATGACTTCTTTGCAATGGAAATTTTCACTTACTTCATTTCTAAATAGTTAATTCTGCTATTAATTACTTTTAATTGAAAATTAAACCTGAAAATTCTCATTTTGCCAAGGAATGTGCTCATAAGTGTTATTTAGGATGGCAAGTATCTCATGTCTCCTAGCTCTGTCATCATTGCTTATATAGATATGGTTTTCATAGTGAGTAGTGCTATTACATGTTTAAAAAACCACATCTGTCACAGGCTGTCTAAGCTAGATCAGAGACAAAATGGGTTACATATTACAGGCACAATTCTTTCATGAGAAGAAGAGGTTTTTAATCTCCAGATACAGCATAATACCTATTCCCAGGTCCATTTCTGCTTTGCTCACTAAGGCAAATGGTGTAAATTGATTTAAATAGGTGCTGGGATTGAAGTGACAGGAGTAATTTATACTACCTGAGGTTCTGTTCCCTCCTTTAATAGATGAAACACTGTGCTAAAGCCTATGCACACTGCTCTAATTGGTCTGGCTGGAGGGATGTTCAGGAAGTTTCCCCCGGTCTTGCAGCTCATTTTTCGGAGTCTGAGGGTAGAGTTCTGCAGGACAGCTGGGGTATCATTTACCTTCCACTGTGGTCTCTGTACCAAAATCCATTCCAGACTTCACACGGGGTTCAGATTGGTTTTGTTCCTACTACTGTTTTATTAAATATTGAATGTGCTCTTTGCACTCACAAAAGTTATCTTTAGTGCTTAGAAGTGTGTAAACGATTTGAGACACAGAAGTATTTACCTTAAATCCTTTTTATAGATAGTGTTCAGTGATTCTGAAACATGCACAGTTTGCACAAACTGCAGCTAGCAATGTTTGATCCATGAGGTATGATTGATTGTAGCAAACTGTGCCTCAGCAAATATTTTTTAGAGCAATGCAGATTTTTCTGCTGTAGAATTCTTAGTCAGTGGAAGAAGTGTGGCCAAGGAAATTAACAAACCCCAATTTGTTCTTCTTTTTATTCTTGAAAGAGGAGCAGTGATGTGTCACTTGAGTACTCTTTCCTCCAGTGTCTTTCCCAGTAAATTACATAGTTTCTCTTGCATGCCACATGCATCATTAAACATTCTGTGTATCACCCTATCTTCTCCATCCTAATATGGAGGAAGCCAGTAATAAGATTACTCTTTGTCACTAAGAATTATGTGCATAGCTATAAGGGAAGAACATTATATTTGTACATGCACCACAGGAGCCAAAGGACAAGCTGAGCACTACTGAATTAAGGGCCTCTACCTCTACACTCAGTTTTCTCACACCTCTTCATGTTTTCCTGCAATGCTGTTATATTCACGAATATAAATGCTAATGCAAGGATCAAAAGAATTGTAGTTAGCAGTCAGCACTTGAAATGAACAATAAGAGCAATGAGAATGATGTCTGTATAATTGGCACTGAGAGGACTTTCTTCGCACATCCTCAAGAGGATCAATGCTTTCT
This sequence comes from Sylvia atricapilla, assembly GCF_009819655.1. Classification (NCBI taxonomy): domain Eukaryota; kingdom Metazoa; phylum Chordata; class Aves; order Passeriformes; family Sylviidae; genus Sylvia; species Sylvia atricapilla. Next base: position 14,137,860 of record NC_089144.1, on the reverse strand, counting down.
CATCTGAGGTGCCCCTAATTCTTTACTAGAACTGTGAGTTAGAGGAAATAGCTGGCTGGACTTGCCTGAGAACATCAGCATGCAATTGATCCTGCAGATGATCACACCCTTGTATGGTTGTGCTCAAGGAGGAGGAGTTAGTGTTCCTGTGTTTTGGAAATAGGTGCTGAGGGAGTGTCCTGCAGTTCCCTGGACACTTTGCAACTCTATCCTTTTGTGTTTCTGAATCCTGCCAGTGTTGTGACCTCTAGGAGTTCTGTGTTGGTGACAGCCCATACTTTGGGTATTCATTGCCAAAAGCAAAATACAAGATTGTTTAAAGAGTCAAGTGCAGTTGGGTGAGATGGAGGCTGTATTCTGGCTTAATTTTTCTTTCATTGCACCACATACTTTTTTTTAACTAGTACCACAGAACTACATAGGTACACGTGAATAACACATGATGCCACTCATATGTTAACAATCAGTTAATTACTTTACTTCATTATGTGTTTCTAGACATCAGAAAAAATTAAAAGCTTTGTCAGAAAAAGTTGTGAGTACTTACTTTATAGTGACCTAGATAAGCAAGATACGTCTGGGAAATGCTAATAAGCATTTTACCTTTCTGCTTTCTTTCTGCATGGCTGATTTATCATTTAGTACAGCACATTGCTATGCAGATATCCTTTCTTTTTATGATCCTGGATTCCACCTAATAAGCCCTGACTTTCAGCTAGGCTTGTTAGCACAAGCAGGGTGCAGCAGTAATAGCTGTTCCTGTGTTCAGTTCATCCCCTAGCTAGGCATGGCTGATATGGACAGCATCTATTCTGAGTTTGAGCCATGTCCTCTGAATGCAAGTCCCACAGCCCAGAGAAATAGATTTGGAAATGAAACAAACTCCCTAATCTTGACAAACCAGTGTCAAAGTTCTAGATGCCAGACATGTAATTTAATAATAAACCCTAATAAACCAAGGTGCTAAAACAGTGGAAGGTTTGGGCTGAGCAAGGAAGGGTTCCCCAGTTCTAAAGTTTATGTTTATGTTGCACTTTAGGAATTTTTCAGCATGCAGAAAGTGAAAAAATGTGTAAAATGAGCATGTGGAGTTTGTTTCCTTTCTATTCAAGCCTTAAGGGTAGCCAGCTGATAAGGAACTTCAGTCCTCAAGTATATTCAGTCTCTCAAGTGTGTGAAGTTCATTTACTTGGTGAAATATTTTGACAACATAGGTATGTCTGAAACCTTTTTCTCTTTATTATTCAAGTAAAACCATCTACAGCCAAGAGTTTCTGCTGAAATGAGTTCTCTAGATTTCTTTCAGGAAAAAAAAAAAAAAAGGAAAACATTTTTGTCTATTTTCTGCTAAGAAAAATAGCTTGAAAGAGAAAGGTGTCTTTCATATAAAATAAAATCATAGGACACTCTCCACAGAGATGCAAGGTAAGGTGTGAGTTTTCTCTCATGCTGAGTAAAGATGAAGCTTGGCCTCCTGTTCTGTGTAAGTGCTTAATTCCTAGTACTAAGGGATGCTGTGTGTTTAAGTGGAGTGGGAGGGATACCCTGTGCCTTGTCCTGGACTTCTGGACTTCTAGGTAGTTGTTAGGCTCCCTGTGGGAATGCACATGGGTGAAAGTACTTGTGAGGATGCTGAAGAAGTATTTAGTGTCTGGATTTTACTTGGGCTTACGTGCAAGGTCAGTGCCAAGCTACCCACCATTGCCAAACGCAAGGTATTTCCTGATATGTCCAGGAGCTAAACTTGAAGAGCATCTTGATTTCATATGTCTGTAAAAACAAGGTGGCAACAAATTCCAGGAGACTGAGGCTTCATCTCAGTCCTTTTCTGGGCACTCCTGTCTTCCTTGACTCTGTTCCCTTCCTCACTGAATTTGACTATCAGTATCTACGTCATGAAGGATTTCCGAGCCCAAAGTAATTAAGTCTGAAAAGCGTGTTGAGACATTCAGATGGAAAGCACCGTCTAACTGCACTGGCATAATTATACACTGCATAACTGATCCAAGTACCAAAGAAAAGTGGAACACGAAAGAACAGCTAAATTTATCCTAGAAAATGGGTTCAACAGTTCAGCATTCAGATTTAGATCAGTAGAGCAGCCTCACTGCTGTTTAAAGCCACACAATCAGCTAATTCTGGCTGATGTAGGATCGGTTGTTGTGAAGTGCTTTTTAATATGTGTTGATTTAGCTATTAATTAGGAGGATTTTTATCATGCAATTAACCTATACTTTTGTTTTTAAAATGTTCTCTGGATAAAACATTCATTGCTTGATTTTAATTCTTGAACACTTTCTTTCCATTAAATTTACGGTACTTTTTTAACCCATACCTAGATCATAGCAATAATAAAGCATTTTTTAGGATATTTAAATCAATAATTTTGCAGAAATTTTTCACACTGCAATGAAAAGTGAGGAAAAAAATTTGTGGTGTTGTGCAAAGTGTCTCACTGGGTACAATATTTAATCCTTAACCTTTTTCATCACCAAGTTGTAAAACAAAAGCCAGTATAATCTGCCAGTAATGTAATCTAGTTTGTAAAATGGTTAATGTTCTACTCCCCAAATTCTGAGAGTTGTAGTTGCAAAAATTAAGATCTTATAGCTCACACTCAAGCATTTGCAACGAACTGCGTTAGCTGATAGAGGTGTTTTTATGGGTTTTGTGATTCCACAAGCTTAAATGGTCTGGTAACTTTTACAACTGTTTTCTTGGGTTTTGTTTGTTTGTTTGGGTTTTTAAAAATGCACAACCCACTTAGTAGAAGAGATTATATAGGTATATGTCTGAAATTTATCCTGATGTTGCAGGTGCTCCAGTAGTGTGCTCATTGAAGTAGTGCTGCAAAGAAACTTTGACTTAAAAAGAGAAGTATAAAAGCATCCACCCAACCCTGTCCCCAGGAACATACCCAGGCCCTCATTTTCAGTTAGAGTTAATTGAGCTAACAGTATTTTCATCAGTGTAGATGTAATTTATATTGGTTTATTTACTGGTTAGGTAAAGTGTGAGTATCACGTTTTTGCAGCTCTTTTCACAGCAGAAGCAAGCAGAAAGGTTTGTCTTCAGTTGGTGCCTCTGTGTCTTGAGGGCTGGGTGACAGTGCAAAGAGCTCTGCCAGGATACACTGGGGGATAGCCAAGTCAAAAAATGTCCAGCTTGGGAAAGAAATAAAGCAATGTATGCCAACTGTGCTGTCCTGTTGTAGGCTTATGGACAGGGGGAACATGTGCAACATCAAACTCAGTGTTCTCAGTGCTGCTGCTTAAAATGCACATATTCTTTATTGCTTGCAGTGATTATTAAAAAATACTGTATACTTAATAGCAGTGAAAGTATAATTCAAATTATAACACATGAATGGTCTTCATAATTCTTATTATGGTCTAAAGGCCAATGGGAATAGTGTATCTGGGTGATGTAGTGGTTGTTGAGTTTGAAGTGCTAAAATAAATGCTGCAATTACTGCTGGGTAATAAAAGGATAGCTGGACAAGTTTTGCTCTTTCACTGGTATGTGCTTGTTGTATGAGGTATAAACTTAGAGAAGTGCTACTGCTGCTTATTCATGATGCAGAAATCAGAATCTGCTTTTTCTACCAGATGCAGAGAAATCAGGCGTAAATGTTGGAGTGCTTACCTAAAAATTGCTGGCAAATAAAATGTGCACTGAGACTGTGGCAGTAATAAAACCTCCTAGAGAAGAGAAAAATTTGTAAAAAGAGAAGAAAAACAAAATTGAAAATAAAATTATAAAATGAGTTTTTGAAGTTGATTCTGGTGTTTCTTAAAGGAATAGGAACTAAAAGGTTTTCATTTCTATATTAAAAAGGAAATAATTCTAGATCATATTTTCATTTTTTACATAATTCATATAATAAAATGTATTATTTTTAATTGCAACTTGATGTCAAAAATTGAAAATTACACTTTGATTTTCAAGATAAAGGCATTACAGCTCAATTGTTCTGTTTTAGTGAAAAGCTCCAACTAAAACTATGTATTTGAACAATTTTTGAGGCCATATTTCAATTAGAGCACATTGGTAAACACACTTAAAATGGACTTTAAAAAATCAAATTCATAGCAATGATTTGGATTGATTCCACTGCTTATAGAGTGATTGTGTATATACACAATACTTTGCTAATGTTACTTTGCAGTGTTGCTGCTTGCATTTTTATGTATTATGTAAAGTTTTCTTTATTAGTGATGTGGTCATTTTATTATAGTGATTTGTTTTATTTATTAGTGATTTATTAGCAATTTGAACTAGTCTATTTTTGGTCTTTATTTCTCCCTCTCCAGCAGCAGTATCCCGGCTGTTTTTCCACCCTGCTCCAGCAGCAGGAGGGGCAGCTGGCCCTCTGCCACCTGTGACAGTGTGAGGATGGCAGGGTTTGGCCACAGATTTTCATACAAACTTAAAATGGTTTGTGTTGGGAGGGACTTGAAAGGTCTGGCAGCTTCCACTAGAGCAGATTGCTCTGAGCCTTATCCAGCCTGGCCTTGGACACTTCCAGGGGTGGAGCACCCACGTACATCTCTGATCAACCTGTTCAGTGCCTCATCGGCCTGAGGCTTTCTGAAACACCCAGGACCAGAGGTGTTATTTTACCTTTAAAAACTGTGTAATGCAGAAATTTTGGGTTGAGGGGACAGTAAAAGACTTAGTTATTTATTCTGCTTCCACCAGTGAGAGACGAAGTAGGGATAGCTCATCGCCCTGGCATTCCTGGGAATAGGGGCACGCAGGGGCTGGGGCAGGGCACGGAGCACGGAGCACGGACACTCAGTTCTTGCTGTGGTCTGGCTCGTGGCATTTCTATTATTATCAACATTTAAAAAAACCTATAACTATAATTATTACTATTTTAAAGTTTATTTTCACTATTACTGTTATTATTTGCTCTCCGTGCCTCTGGCAATCCCGGTGGTGTCGGGGGCTCCGCGGGGCGCGTCCCGTGGGCGCTGCCGGCAGGTGGTGCTGGCGGAGCGTGGCCCCGCATCCCTGCCCGGCCCGGCATCCCTGCCCTGCTCCTTATCCCTGCCCTGCTGCTTATCCCTGCCTGGCCCCTGCATCCCTGCCCTGCTCCTTATCCCTGCCCTGCTCCTTATCCCTGCCCGGCCCGGCATCCCTGCCCTGCTCCTTATCCCTGCCCTGCTCCTTATCCCTGCCCTGCTCCTTATCCCTGCCCTGCTCCTTATCCCTGCCCGGCCCGGCATCCCTGCCCTGCTTCTTATCCCTGCCCTGCTCCTTATCCCTGCCCTGCTCCTTATCCCTGCCCGGCCCGGCATCCCTGCCCTGCTCCTTATCCCTGCCCTGCTCCTTATCCCTGCCTGGCCCCTGCATCCCTGCCCTGCTCCTTATCCCTGCCCGGCCCGGTATCCCTGCCCTGCTCCTTATCCCTGCCCTGCTCCTTATCCCTGCCCGGCCCGGCATCCCTGCCCTGCTCCTTATCCCTGCCCGGCCCGGCATCCCTGCCCTGCTCCTTATCCCTGCCCTGCTCCTTATCCCTGCCCTGCTCCTTATCCCTGCCCTGCTCCTTATCCCTGCCCGGCCCCGCATCCTTCCCCGTGTCCTCATCACTGCCCAGCCCCTCATCTCTGCCCGGCCCCACATCCCTACCCTGCTTCGCATCCCTGCTGGCGCCGCATCCCTACCCGGCTCCTTATCCCTGCCCGGCTCCTTATCCCTGCCCGGCTCCACATCCCTGCCCGGCCCCTCATCCCTACTCTGCTTCGCATCCCTGCTGGCCCCGCATCCCTGCCCGGCTCCTTATCCCTTCCCGGCTCCTTATCCCTGCCCGGCCCCACATCCCTACTCTGCTTCGCATCCCTGCTGGCCCCGCATCCCTGCCCGGCCCCACATCCCTGCCCGGCTCCTTATCCCTGCCCGGCTCCTTATCCCTGCCCGGCCCCGCATTCCCGCCGGCCCCGCGTCCTTCCCCGTGTCTCATCCTCTCCCGGCCTCTCGCGGTTTCCCGGCGCGGCCCTGGCGGGTGAGCGGCCCCGAGCCCCGGTTCCAGCTCTGCCATGGGATGTGTTTTCCCTGTGTTTTCCACGTGTGCCGCTCCCTGTGCGTGCGGTGCCCTGCCAGGAGCTCTGGAGGCCGAATGATCCCAGGCTGTTGATCCATCAACACCCGTGTCGGTGCAGGAGCTGCACACAGCTCAAATGAGGGCGTTTGCCCAGTGCATAAACTGAAGAGAGCAGATGTTGTACAAATGATGAATAAACAAGTGTCACTGGGGACAGAGGGAAATTGCCTCAGGATACTGCCCGAGTCTGGCTTTTGTCAAGAGTTTGGGCTTTTTTCTTTTGTTTTACTGGGAAGCAGGAAGTTTGAATTTGATTTTCAGGCACTGAAATTGAGCCAATTGTCAGTCACCGAAGAAAGTTTGGACAAGCTGCACGTTTGTGAATAACACATAAGAAAGTGAATAATCAGTGGTAGCTGGTGAATCACAGTGAAATGTGCAGCTATGTATAATGTAACCAGGAGATACAATGTAGAGGGGAATAATAAAAATAATATAGTCAAAGCTCTGCAAAACTCCTGCAAAAGTCTTGCAGAAGAAATGACATCCTGATGTACCAAAGATCCAGAGTAGTGTAGGGGGGAGAACTAGGAAAGGAAGATATCAGAGAAACTGGTGAAAAATACTCTGAGGAAACTCTTTGTGGTGCAAGTGATGCATTTGAAAAATGAAATCTGATGATGGATTCTTGAGATTGTCTAATAAGAAATTATTAGAAGAATTAAAGATGTTATGTGAGCATATTGCAAGGAGCAAATCTGATTACATCTGTTTGGTCATGTCATTAATGAACTGCACTTAGCTCACATGATGTGGAGATGTTTTGTGTTTGAAGCTGAGTGTCCAGAACCGCTAAAGCACCCTCCTGCACTCTACATCCTTGTAGATGTGGCAAGGTTAGACAAGAAAATATTTATTCATAAGTGTCAGAGACAGTTAGGAAACTAGACAATTCTTAGGATGTTATTGCCAGTCGCAGACCCTGAAAAGATTGGCATATGATAATGTCATGAGACAGCCAGGTTGGGAGTTACACTGGTTTGAGGTCAGGCCTCTCTCCTGGTGAGAGATGACTCTTCCTCTAGCTTTCTCCTCCAGAATGAGAGTCATTTCTTCCTCTGGGCTTTGTTTTCATTCTTTAGGTACAAATGTGTATTTCTAGGTGTGAGCCTATCTAGCAAAGACAATTCTGAAAGGAGTATTTTGATCCAAAAGTATAACTTGGAGAAAAAGCCATGATGAAGAAATATTTCAGAAACTATAATTTTCATTTTTTATTTGCTTCCAGCTTGAAAATAAGGACAGAATAATACTAAACATATTATGTCCTTGTATCTGAGAAATAGGGTTATTAAACTTGTGCTGGGCATGTGTTCCAAAACACTTTTAGCATTTCATAAATGACCATGATATTCTAAATTTTGTATTTCATCTAGATATTTATGATTCACATGCATTTCACTGACTGCTTGCTACAGCCATGGAATGATTGTTCAGCTCTTGAATTAATTTGTCTTCTGGTTCATGTAATAAGAGGTGTTTGGCCTTCACTCTGAGTCCTCTTTTAACTTGCAGTCTAAGTTCTCACATAAATTGAAAAGCAATGACTCAGTGTGTCTCAAAAATAAGCCATTTCCTGGGAAATTTGTGGAGAGCTTGAAGTGGAAGGTTTTATATTTTAATGAAATGAGTCAGAAACATTTCATTAAGAATCTCTTGCAAAGCATGTTTTGAATAGGAAATTGTCCAAATAGTATAAACAGATTTCACTTTGCATTTGACATATTTCTATGCTTGATATCGTGCAAATGTAATCTTAAAAACTGGACTCAGTGTGCTGCTCCTAAATCAATGTGGTCTTGAAAGATGCAATGTAACAAATGGCAGGAAGGATAAAGTTGGCAAAATCAGCATCTGTTATCTGTTAGCTAATCTCATGATTTGTAAAAACAAACAGCTAGTGAAGTCCTCAATAAAGTGTATAAAACCCTTATTAATTAACAGAGACACATTGTGGTATGAGGTGAATTTCTATCATTATTAGCACACTGTGTGAGAACCTGTTAGAGCAGAGCCACCCCTCTGTTGGTGGGAAATAATGTATACAAGCAAAATCAGCCTTAGCAGAGAGCCTTAAACCACAAGAAAATAAGAGTCCTAAAATAGGAGCGAACAGACAGAAAGGTATCCAGAGGCATTAAACACAATATTGAGCATGCTGAGAATTATTGGAAATTCATATAGGCTGCCTGAAATGCTAATTATTATTTTGTATATCTATTTAAGTTTCCTTCCCACTCTGCAGTGCTGTGACTCTGAGGTGACTGAGGATGTCAGTGCAGTTCTGAAATAACCATTTTCTTGCTTCACCACTGAGATCTGACTAATAAAGGTAATTTAAACCGTGAGCATTGAAAAGGCCAATGGATTCTCCTGCACAAGCAGTGCTCCATTGCCACAGTGCAGGCTCAGGTCACTGACTCTTCCCTCTTCCTCACTGCTCCTTTTTTGAGCTTCATGAGTCTGTACTTACTAGAGAAATGCTTCTTTGCACACTTGCTGCTCCATGTCTACAGGTTTCTGAGAACCAAAGCAACTGGTATCTGCATTTTATTTCAAAGATACTTGCACTTGAGAAGGGGTTGGAGGTGAGAATAATCAACTTACTGCATAAAAAACTAAGGGATCCATATTTTAGAAAAATTAATGATGTGCTAATTACAGGATTTCATTGGTCACAAGCTAAACAGCACTCAGCTCAGCATCACAATCCCAACTCAGCTTTACTAGTAAATTCTTTTCAGAATCTCTGATAAAGTGCTGCATAAAAATAAGAGGAAGCCAAAGCAAGGACCAAAGAGTTATATTTGGAATGTGGACTTTGCAGTGCTTTATGAGAAGGGTCTGACAGCTTTTTGTTGTCCTGAACTTACCCCATTGGTCTTGACTTTGAATTCATCTTTTTTGATCTGTATCAAAAATCTTCAGCCAATAAAGCAGGAGGCATTTATTATTTTGCTGTTACACATTTTTTCTCGAATTTGTGAGTCTTCCGGCTTGTGGCAATTATTTAGGAATGCTGAGGTCTGAATTTATTTATGTGACATCATACTTATAGATTGCTAGTTAACAACTATTGCTAGTTGTTCTAGTTTGTCCCTAGGAATGAGGCAAGGAGACGTAATATGGGTCTTGTTTTTCAGTCACTCTATTTATTTTCCCTTTTCCTACCTGGATGCACAGAAGATACAATTAATTCCTGCTGAAAAAAAACTGACCAGAGCTTAAATTGTTTATTGTAAGACAGAATTGCCCCATGTCTTCCTAGCTAAGGTCTTCAGAAAAGAGAATTGTTTCATCTGGGTTTTTTTTGGTGGTTGTTTTTTTTTGGTGTTTTTTTTTTTTTTTTTTTTTTTTTTTGGTGCATGTGGAATTTTGTGCATGGAAAAAATTTTGAGGGCGTGAAGACAAATACTTTTTGGCACATGTAATTTTTATCAGGTTTTTTTTCACTGCATTTTACCCCGTAAAAGATGGGTATACAGGGCATGCCTGCTTCATTCTCTCACTCCAAAACGATATCCTGGAGCAGTCCCATGGCCCATCCCTCAATTCCTTCTCTCCAAAGGTCAAAAGAAGATATGTCAGAAAGGGTATAGAACCAGGAGAGGTGCAGTGGTACTTCCTCAAGCTCTCTTCCCCTCCAGCCATTTGCAATCCAGGAATTTCTCTGATCACAGATGGTTTTAATTGTATTAATAACCCTCAGTAGATTTTCCTCCCGTGTCTGGTATGTTCTAAACAGATGTAAACTTCTCATTCTCTCAGTAATCTGTGCAAGTTCTGCAGCCAGGTTGGTCTGTGAAGATTTCCTTCCTCCTCTTTCTTTCAAATCATCCCCATTTAAGCTTATAGTGGAAAAATCAGAGATGAAACAGTCTGTGGCCATCCTCTCTGTCCCAGCCATATTTTTTACAGGCTTCAGTCATATTTTTAATCAATTGTCTTTTACAGGTTTGTAACAACAATAAGAAAATAATTTTATGACAGTATCCCAAAGTTGTCTTTAGAATGTGATAGTTTACAGTTGTTGATTTGACTTTCCTTTTTTTGGTTCATAAGCACATGAACAGAAAAGCTCACTGAAGTGTCATGTGAAGTCCAGTTTTAGTTTAAAACAGACTTGTGTCTGTGTCTTTATGAAATGTTACATTTTGTCTGTAAGCAATATTGTAAATCACTTTGAAATTAAATATAGCATGAGCTGTGCAATCCATAATAAAATAAACAAGATGTTGCAATAATAAATATCTATTTAGAATTAGATCTGGGAGATAATTTGGGAGATGCTTAATGAGAGAGTAGGTTTCAGGGGAAATGGGCAGATATGAAAATGAAACTTGTTAAAAAGCCAAGTCCCTAAACAGCTTCTCATTCAACATGGCACTAATTCATGGGCTGAGTTGTAATTAACAGCCCAGGATTCTTCATCTGCTGAAAAGCGAGTCTCTTCTGTTTGAATATATCTTTGGATAACTTATTAGTAATGATTAATTCTGAAAATGCTTGAGTGAGGGAAAAGTAATGGTGTAAGATTTGGATGGAAGGCAGCTGAAACCAAAAGCCATGATGCAGGATTTTGAAAACTAATCTCTGGTCTAATTACAGAATTTGGTTTAGCGAGGATGAGGGTTACAGTTAAAGCATGTCCTCAGATGTCATCACAGCCATGTGAAGGATGTGGCTTCTCCAGGGTTATGTATTAGGACACAGCCTGATGTAAAGACCCAAAGCTTATCAATGCTGTTGGTTTCTCTGCAGTTTATTCCCACTTTTATCAATAGGTTCAATTTTTTTTTTTCCTTTTTTAAAACCTTGTAGCACAACCTTTCCATAGGATGCACTGAACCTGAACAATTCTAAAACACTCTGGGCATTTGTGCTTGCCATGTCCCTAGTTATGGTTGAATACACATGCTAATCACCAAAAAACATGACACAAGCTAAATTGCCTAAGTTTTGGGGTTATTTTCCATTTTAATATGTGATAGCCCAAAGGTAGAAAAAACAGTTCTAGAATGGTGGTATCAATAAGTCCATCTCTAGAAGTAATAATAAACCTTGCTACAAATTTAGTGTTCTCTCCCTGCTCTGGTGCTGCTCATGGTGTTGTAACGTGAGGTTGCCCATACTACTGTCATGCAGCTGGATTTGTTGCATACAGTATCCTTGTCTGCCCCTTAGAAAAAGAAGGAAGTTTTCAGTGGAAATAAGCTGTTACTGTCAGCAAAAAATCACTGTGTGAGCATTACAGTACACCTAAGGAGCATTTAATGACTTGGCAATTCTAAGCTGTTTGTCATTGTCTAGGAGAATGGGAAAATTAATTTAATTGGGACAATATTTCATTTAGAGTTAAGCCTAATAGCCAGTTTCTTGTCACTATGAGTGTATGTTATTTGCTGGGCTTGTGTTTTCAGTGTTTTATCAGCCTTTCATCAACAGGACTTACTAAAGTGAAACTAAAGTAGTTCTCCCTACTTAGCTTAAACTTCTTTACCAAATGTATTATGAAATAATAATAGTAGACTGAGGAACGGAAAGACTAATTAAAAGTCAGTAGTTTTTTTTTAATCACTAAGAAATATAATTAATATTAACTAGGTAGGTTTGGTATATTAATATGGCTTGGTCATAAAGGTAACAACATGGAAAATCTTGTTTTCTATAAAGAAAGTGAATGAGCAATATATCCCGTTACAACAGGCTACAAAAGAGTATCAAAGCCAGAGGAAGTTTAGCAGCAAATTAAAGAGAAATTGAAATCTTTTAATAGCATAGTAAAGGAATAGAAGGAATAGCTTGGAGACAATGTCTGGAAAAGAAATTTGATTTTTCAGAAAATTAAGGATCTTCCTTCTAGTTTTTAATTATCACAGATGAGCAGTGTGTCTGGTTTTATCATATCTGAATAAAAATCCTGTGGTGAGGGGAAATTTTATTTATAATGAGTATTTTAGTTCCTAAGCCAGCATATCAATATATGCTTGGTTCTGTTTGCATAATATTTTATGAGTGTCTGATTAAGCCTTTATTAAGCCTATTTCATGAGGCTTAATACATCTGCAGTAGGTTCTGCCTCTGCACTGAGGCTGCTGTCGCAGTAGCTATCCTCATTTTCATGTGATTAATTTCATTTGATAAGTAATGTCAGCAGACAAATACATGTATATTTGAACTGCATAAATAAATGGTTCTAAACACTCAATTTTTTAAAAATACTTTTTTACAAGGTGATTTTAATCTTACTCCAGTTCTTTGGATGGGAAGAAATCAGTATTAAAATCTCCTTTTCTCCTCAAAATCCATAAAAATTGAATTAAAAAACACACAAAAAATTCCAAACCTGATTCTTCAACAGTTGCTCCATAGCAGCTGTTCCACAGTTAACAGGAACTAAAGTTGCCAGTTTAGACCTTTGAGAAAATCGGTTGTTCAAAGAGAAGCTTTTCATTCTTTTCTTGTCTTGTATTGATGGAAAAATAAAAGTAAACTAGACAATAAAATGATGGAAGTAGTGGGAAACTGTGTTATGATGACTTTGCAGGTACAGGTGCTCACCCTGGTCCTCTTTATTTGATCATGTAGCCTAAAGGCTGGGCAATATCATCCCTAGTAGTATCCTGTCAAGGGCAGGGTTTGTAACAAGGGAGCTGCTTTTTTGCTGTCACCTGGGCTCAGAGATGGATTATTCATGGTGATTTGTTTCAAGAAATAAAAATACGGGAAGAAAAACTTAGTTGTCTTACCTCTCAACAAATTCCTCTGCCATAGGGCTTGCTACCTAGATACTTAGAAAATCAAAAGAATGCATGGGGCTCATTGTCAATTTCTCCAATGCTGCTGGGAAACAATTATTCTAAAGAATAATTCTATAATAAAGCTTGCTGTTAAAGCAACTATTTTATTTACTTTCCCCAAAGCTGGTGTGCTGCCAATGGAGCTAAGTATATATAAAGATGGAAAATATGCACAGGGAAGCTGTATGGTGGATAAACCAGGTTTTGCTGAAAGCCACTTCATCTCATGCTTCTTGAGTTCTGGAACCATGTCATTAATTCTCTTGGGTAATTTCCTCCCCTAGTACTTCAGTTTGGTATTTTGTGCTCCATAAACCATGCTGAATCCTCCTGTAGTACTTTCACACGTCCAGCTTAATTTCACATTCAGAGTTATTCTCCTATGCATTGCCAAGGTCTGGCTCTGAGTAACTGTCTAATTAAAATATTTGTGTGTCAAACCATCTGCATGCATAACATGTATTTTTTTGATCCTGGTCTAACTTGTATGAAAAATAAGGAAATGCAGAGTTCAGTGGAATACTTGACACAATATTTTGGTGTTAGTTGTGACACTTGAAAATGGGAGAAGCGATGCTCTAGGCAATTCAGAAGATTTTACTCTCATGGATTGATGCACTACACTGTGACACTCCTGAGGACAAAATCTGAGAAAGAAGACATACTCTTACGTGGGTTTAACCTGGACTACCAGAGAGTAATAATTATTACCCCTATCTGGAATAAATGATACTGAATAAAATAGCAATCGTCGTAATACTGAAAGTAACATCTTTTCCTAAAGCTGCATCATTTTCATTTAACTATCAGATGAAAAGCTGTTGTAAAATTCCACATGATTTTGGCTCTAGCAAGCTTATGCTTAAAAACTCTTATTGATTTTATATAAATGAGATATGGATTTGCGGATGATTTGTACAATTTCTTTCAGCTTTCTTTACTCATGTACTTTTCCTCTGTTTTTAAAACTGTTTTCCTTAACATGACTCTTAGCAGAGAAAAGGAATGTTCAATACAAAAAATAGGATAACCTGAAAATGGTTTGCCCTGTGATTTGTTTTTTTTTGTTTGTTTGGTTGGGTTTTTTATTAGTTTGCTTATTTGTTTGTTTTTAACGTAAAGCACCAATGTTTTTTAGGACTGGTGATCTACCTGGAAGTCAGATTGAGAAAGGGTTTCTTGGCTCTAATGTTACACAGGTGTCAGTGTTTATGTAAATTTGATAAATGTTCATATTTTATATATCCCACAGAGAATACTTCATTGATTTCATATGACACATAGTTAAGAGAGAAATTCAGTGAATGACATATGGAGATCTTCCTCGATATATATTTAATAGGCAGTATCTTTGCCAGCTGAACAGAGTACAACTTTGTACTCAAAAGCTTTAGACATTTAAAGTTATATTAGTAGAATACATCTTTGCCTTTCTAAGAAGTGTGGAATAACTTAGGATGCATGGAATTCATTAAGATGTCTGGCCCATTCTTGCCTAACCCAGGGATTATCAATATGAAAAAAAAAGATGCCCTTAAATAAAGAATTTAACTTTTGTTTTCTCTTGTCAGTCAGATTCCTAGTCCATCATCAGGTGATAATGGGTGCAGAATGAATTGTTCATCTCTTAACAGTTAGATAAGTTTATTCCATTCCCAGTAAGCCCAATGTCTATGTTCAAATCTACAGACTGAAAGGAGATGTAAATGAGGCAGTGGCTTGTTGATATGGGAGGAATTATAAGTCTGTATATTCCTGTGTGTTACTCTCTGCTTGCTGTCCCTGTGTCCCTTGTTGTTATTGTATCAAATTAGAAAATTTGGCATGGAATATTCTGATCCCAGTACAATTACAATACTTAAAAGTATTTAAAGGTTTCTTTCAACTTCGTGCACAATTCTTAGTTTAAAATAATTTAATATCAATAATTGTATTAATAACTATTATAATAATATTTGAATGGTTTATTGTTTGGATAACTGCTGCACAAAATCTATATTACTAGCAGTTAAGGAAATCAACAAAGCTTTGATTTTAAATTTAGGTTTCATTTTTTAAATCAGTTGTTCTGATTGTTATATGATGGGACATATTACGGATGATTGTATTTTGAAATAGGAAATTATTAAATAATGAAGTCATATATTAATAACTTTTAGGGTGACTTGGAAAATCTAATTGCTGCCTAAGTAATGCATCAGAATATCAAGTCCAAGGGCAATATGAAGTGACATGTTTTGAAGTTAAAGTTGTACACGAAAGATTATTATGTTTTTAATGCATTTGTTATTTCATTCCAAAACAGATGTAGACATACATACTTAAAAATAACTTCAATTCCTAACATTTTTATATATTAGTGTACTTGTACAATGTTTACTTCACTAACAGCCAGTTTGTTGTTTCTTCAATATCAATATCTCCGTGTCTTGGAACAGGTAAAAAACAGTGTGAGAGAAACCAAGGTTGTGATAGAATCTTTTGATAGAAAGAAATTCAATTTCAGACTGAAATCAGTTTACAGCTGGCCCTGTTTTAGTGAGACAGAAAGAAACTTCCAGAAGGAAGTAATCAGATTATATCTATTGCTTGCTTTGTCTCTTTTAGTTCATCTACAATATTATACAGTAGAAGTGTTCTCCCCTCTTCCCCCTAAAAAAAAACCTTGACATGCAAACCTAATATAGTGGAAAATAAATGAATATAAGATAAAAAATATGAGTGGAAGATACACAGATTTGTATATGAGCATGCAGCTGATTAGTATCTAGTGTTAGCTGAGATATTTCTTTTGTGATCAGGACAGTTTTTGAATGTCTAGTGGTAGTCCAGAAAAAGAAATTTGTTGAAGTATTTGACCAATTCAACTCCTATCAACAGAACTAGTCATATTGGGCAATTAAATTTTTCTGTTTGATGCTGGTCATAGCCAATATGACAACAATGTCCATCTCCAGTTTACCCTCACATTGTACTTATATCTTGTAAAAACCTCCCACTGAATGCAATACCAGTGCAACCACAAAGCTTTTAATTTCTGCTATGTCCCCTAGGAATTCTGAATTTTCTGGAGTGGAAGTGGATCTCGTTTGTCATTGTAGATCTTGGAAAATTTTGTCCCATTGAGGATGGGGAGCAGTGAGTAGAGCAGATGGCCTTACGATAAATAAATAGTAACAACATGATGGATAGCAAGTTGCCCTGAGATGGAGACAGTTTCAGATCTACATAAAGTATTGTCTGGGGACTTGGGACCACATAGGTCCAATTTTATTGTTCTCTTCCTCCCAAATTGGATTATAAATTCCACCATATACTGGGGGCAAAAAAAAAAAAAAAATATATATATATATATATATATATAATGTATTTAAAACCAGTTAGTGGTTCCAAACATTTCCGTAATGCCAAATGCCAAATATTATTTTGCCTCTTCAGACTTTGGATCATAGGTGGGAATTTTCAGACTAAACTGTGATGTCCTTTCAAGGATTCTGCTCATGCAGGATTCTTTGCCTACTACTTTTCTAAAGTAAAAAAAGGTGTGAAGGGATAGAAGCAGTATCAGTTTGTTGAGGGTTTTTCTACCAATGCCATTTGTAGTTAAAATTGTTTGCAATTGCCTAATGGGAGAATCCCTTGTTACCTAAAGTGTTAATCTTTAATTCCTTCTGTATACTCTCTCCAAAAAATCCAAAAGGCTTCCACATTTTAAAAATACAAACTTAATATGTGTAAATAGTGAAAAAATAGCTCTTTTTTTAGTAGGGCTAAAAAGGTAGTCTGACAGCTCCTGGCCTTTTTGTTGTGCTTTTACAGGCAAGTCCTTGCTTCCATGCTTAGTTGCAATTTCCTTGGCTTTGGCTTCCCAATTCTCTTTGGCTTGCTGATGCTCTGTTAGTCTACTCTGGTTCCTAAGAAGTATGTTTTGTTGCCAGAGGCCTGGCAGGCTGCTCATACTCCTCAGGGATGTTTCTCAGTCTTTTATGGAATCTTCATGACCATTGCTTAATTGCTGTTTCTTGCTTGCTTCGCTTGGTGGTTTGCCATTGAAGAATACTCACTTTGAGCATCTTTCCCCCTGAGCCTGCTCAGGTGATCCAGAAGAGATGGAGTGGTCACGTTCCTCTCTGGAGGTATCATCCCACCACATCTTGTCAGGGGAGATTGGGGCACAAACCCAAGGATTCCCTGACAGCTGAAGGTGTTACGCTGAAATGCTTCTGGAGTGGGTTATGTTGAGGCAGAAGGAAAGAAATGAGGTGTTGGATTTGGGGATGGCAAGGCGTGCTCTGGGCACTGGAGAAGGTTCTGAGATGCAACCATTTTCCATTTGCTTTCCCTTTTTCTCTCCCATGCCTTCTGGATGATACTTGCTGTTTGAGCAACCATCTTTGTTTGTTTGTTTCAAAGCAGCCCTGATTGTAATTTTAGGTCCACCAGTGTACTTTAAAGGTGTCGAAGAAAGCTGATGTTTTCAGCAGTGCAGAACCCAAGCAGGCAAAATCTAACTCTTATTTTTAGACATACAGGCCAAGACCTGTAGATGGTACCAGATGGTTTCTATCAGTTGACTTCAGTGAATGCCAGAGTCCATAAACACCTAAGTGAAATCAATGCAGCCATAGTAGGTTATACACATGAGAATTCACTCAGCAAGTTTAAATGTACTCAGTGCCCTTTTACTGCTGAATGTTTAAACCTCCTGTGTGAATTTGTTATCAGACTCATGCATTTTTCTAAAACGCTTACTGATACAAATGAGAATGCAGTGAGGTTATTGCAGAAATGGGTTTTATTTTCTGCTGCATGTTAACTGCTATGTGATTATCAGATATGCAGTATTACATTTCTGTCAAAAATGCAGTAATTTTATTGACTGAAATCTGCTGTAGAATAAATTCTATTAATTTTCTTCCATTATTTCCTGTGGTGCTGATTTTGCCCTACATGTAAAATTAATGTATACTGAAAATTGCCAGTATAGTATTTGAAAACCTTCCTCCTCCTGTCCTTCAGTTTGGTCACTCAGCTTTTTAAGGTTTTCCTGCTTTTTAGTCTGCAGTGTTAAATTATATCTATCTGTCTATCCATCCAACCTTCCTGAACTTTTTCTTGTTACCTCAGTTCTTCAGTTGTTTATTGCTGAAATATTGTTCTTGCTCTAGTTTTGCCCTGCTTGCTTTTAAACTTCCTCAATCATTCACTTTGCTTTTCTTCTCTCTAACAGAAATATTTTTGTCAGTTTGGAGTACAAGAAAGTATGAAATCTTCTTTTTGGCAGCTCATAGTTCTGGTGATATTTTATTACTAGAACAGAAACAGGGAAGGAAGGCTTGTCATGACTCCATAGACCCTTTCAAATGTGACCATCTGCAGAGTTTAGCTAGAACAACAGCAAAGGAATACCGTGCTGAAAAAGAAATACAGTAAATTAGTTTCTTGATGGAGTGAAAAAAGGACATAAGCCTAAAAGGATTAGGGTTGATTATTCACAGAATAATCAACTTTAGCAATTAAAGTAGATATAGTAGAATATATTCTTACCAGATCATTGGCCTTTACATGTCTTTCAAAAATGTTGCTAACTTAGAGGAGAAAAAGAAGATTTGGTTTATAGGCATCTCTAATCCAAATATTTCTTTATAGTCTTGTGTTTGACATTCTTAAACCTTGAAAGCTCCTTTAAGAGTATTTTGTATCAACACTGTGAGAGTGACTTGGGGAAATTTTTATGACAGTTTGAAATGGGACATTTGGGGCTAAATGCAGTCAGAATGTTTCAGTAAATCTGTCTGACACTTCTGACATTGAGGTTGGTAATAAGTGGTAATTATGGGATCCTTTTCTGCTTATGAAATAGTAAAAGAATTTCAGTGTTTCTATAAAAACAACAGTTAATGGGCTTATAAATTTAAACTCACTTTACACAAGATATATTTTTTATTATGCATTTTACTCTATTATGTCTGTGTTCAGATAGGGACTGTGACTTCCCTAGAAGATGAAACCTTTTTTATAAGCACTGTAGTAATGAACCCAAAATATTTTATTAAATTCAGAGTAGAGACACCAATTCATGGTACCTGTTCAAAGTTTTTACAATTCAATACAAGAAATAAACATGAGAACATTGTAAGTCCATACTGCCACTAATTCCAAAACTTAGGAAGCAATGAAGGCTAACTGCAGACTGTGCATTACTCTGTTACAAAGAAGTCTTTTGTTTGAATCCACTAGAGTGCTTTTACTGATAATGAAGTAAGAAAAAGCATGCTTTAACTGCAACTAAAAGTTGCATTAAATTTTTCATATGGAGAAAATGTTGTAAGGCACTATTTGAAATATTTAAAATAATCATTTCAAGAGGAGAGGGATATACTAAAAAATAAAGTTGCTTTCATGGTACAAACATACAAACATATGCAACTTCATTGACATCTGTCATTCTCTGCTGTTTTGCTGAAGCTGTCTGTGGAACAATGAATTTCACAAAGAAACATCTTACCAGGGAGAAAGACTGAAAATATGGGAGGAGCAAATGGGAATGATGCTAACTATATCTGAGGAGGTCAGCTTTTGATATCTCAGTATTCCATAAGATATGACTGATAAGGCAGATACTACCACAGAAGAAACTCCTGTTCATCTAGATGAAATCTGTATATCTCAGATTTTTTTTTAATTTGGTACATAAAAGAGGTAATAAGCAAAAATTACATGTTTTGTTGAAGAGCCAAAGCATGGCTTGTTCAGAGATATCAGTGAATTAAAGACTAGTTAAATTAGTAACAAAAAAAAAATCACAATAAGCTAATCTATAAAGACTAACTTTTATATAAGGGGATATTATCAGAAAGATAATGTACCTATATTGCCCTTCACACCTCTTTTTGATATTTTGAGTGGAAGAGGTAAAGGAATGACCAAAATTCTGAGCCTTTAAAGTCACCTATGCATTAGGATGTTACAAAAAGTGAAAGCATGAATATTTCATATCTCTTTGGCATTCAGCCTGTTTTGCATAGATGGCAGCTGGAGGTTCAAAACAGAGCATTATTGCTTCACCACTGTCACCATGGTTTAGCAGGTAAATAATGCATGAGCTAAGAAGAGTTGACAAGGCAGATGGTAATGATATATTGGTTCAAGAGTCTGTCACCTCAGAAAGCACCTAGACATGATTCACATCAGACTTACTATTTATTTTGTATGGCTGTTAGCAGAATATTCATAGATACAGTCTGTAATTAACCTAAAGAATTAGCAGCTGAAGGATGTGGAAGGCAAAGAGCCTAGCAAAGTTTCAAAAGAACCCTAATGTTAGTACACATGCAGCAACTTGTAAATATTCCAGCTTAAAATTGTGGTAGATGTTAATCTGCACTCTTTGAGGTGCCAGGTCTTGCTTTTATCTCTAGGAAAACAAAAGTTCCTTCATATCAGTTAGGGATTGCCTAACTAAGCAGGAACCATCCTGATGTTTTTGTGTTATGCAAAAGCAGAACTGAAAGTCTGTGTTATCAGCATTTTTTGCATTACCTGGCATCTGATTAAAACACTGGCAAAAAACAGTAACACTACATTGTACAGCACTAAGCATGAGAAACAATTTTTCAATAAGAATTCCCTGTCCTAATCTACAGAAATTAGAATAATAGCTGTTGTACAGGGGCTGTGGAGCAATTGGGGGTCACGAGCTCTAATGACAGGCTCATGTTCATCCTGTTTGTCAAAAGTATTACGATCTTTTTGTGGCTTAATTAAAAAACCCAAACAACACACGCACATCCTATCCCTGTTCATTGCTCACGGACTGCTTAACCCATAAAGGTTAATTTGTCACGCTGGTGCTTTGTTTCCCATTTTGTTTATGAGATCACTCTCTGTAGTGACATCTGCATACATTAACTAGCCCAACACATTCTGTGTTATCTGGCAGCTTCTTTAATTACTGGTCAGGCATCACTTTTTAATATCGCAGCCAAGCAGAAAGGAATTTGTTCCAGTAGCATTTTTAACAGGAGCCTGTAATATCTGAGCCTCCCTGGAGAGCCCTCCCAGCCAGGGTTCGCCAATAAACCGCAGCCGCTTTGCTGCAGCCCCAGGGATCATCAGATGCTTCCAACTGGATGTGTAATACGTGGTACCTGCTGTGCATGGAAAATGACTGAGGGCTGGGGGGACATTCTTTAGGCACAAATAAGCTGTGCTGATTTCCTTCATGCCTTGTAATGGGAGGTCTGTGGTGTGATTTTCTGCTGTCTACCTCAGTGGTGGTTTTTAAACTTGTTTTTCTTGAGGTGTGCAGCATATAGCAATGTCTTACCAGGATTGCAGTACTTAGCACATTCAGTGCAGTTAGTTAATCAAACACTGAGAGAAATTTCCAGCTAAATCACGTCCTTCATCCAAAGACATAGAAAGTGTCAGCAGTGCCAGTAGGAATGTAGCAGGGCCAAACAAGATGTGAACAGTACAACAGAGTGGACGAACCAGTCATATTTATTATAAATACTGTATGCAGTAGCTGGAATAAAAAAAAAGATAGTAGACTATACTGCAGCCAGTAGATATCTGAAATTGTTCTTTGTGATTATAAACACAACTCTACTGTTGAATATCCAGGGAACTGGAGGCTCAGCATGTGCAATAAATACAAAACAAACATACCTTTCTATCTCAGAACTGACATTATAGTAGGAAATGTGATACCTCATCTCGATTTCAAGATCTGCTTCCTAGGAAGCAGTGGGACTGTGCTTTATAAATGTGTGCCTGAGCCACTTCTGGAAAGTCAGAAACATACTTTGCTAAATAATGGCATATTTAAAAGAAAAGTAAAATAAACAAAACACTTCAGTCATGAAGAACTTGCAGAGGGTATAGGGATGTGTCCTCTCCACCTTTCTCTTCCAGTGTATTTTGCCATCTCTTTTTATTTATTGCCTGAGTTAGAAAGAAATACAGCTCTGTGAATTTCACTATTATTGAATAAAGCATCTTTCCTGTCAGAGTTGAGGTGCTTGGGCTGGTCTGGCAGAGGTTGGTCCCCCTCAGTTTTATGAGTGAATATCACTGCACATTCTAAATAACTTGTGGCCACGTTGGCAGGCTCTGAAAGACATTTTCGGCTGCTTTTTACTGTGATGAGTATACAATGCTGTTGTCAAGACACTGATTTATTACCCAGCCTAATGGCTATTTCTAGTGGGACTTGCAGTTTGCTGCCAGAAGTTATGGAATCAATATGTTCCAACAGAATTAAAGTTAGAATTAGGCTCAGGTATAAATTTAGTCAAAAATTGAGCATAATACTTTTGAACTTTGTGAAATGTACAGTAAACAGAACTGGATCCATTTCTGCGATATGGGCTGATTCTGGTTTGTATGTAGAAGCTTGTAGAAACTGCTGTGTTTGAGGCACTGTGATAATGATTAATTTAATAAAATAATCGTTCTCTGTATGTGCATTGTAAAGAAGATTGAGAATATGTGAAATGCAGGGTAGAGATAGTGCTTGCCAATTGAGTTGACTGCAGTCATATCATGTTTTATTTGCCGTTTCTAATAAATCAGCCTTCAACTTTTGCTTTACTTGTGAAATAGTCTTTTTTTTTCCTGACTTCTAAATCAGATGCTTCTAGAGCAGAACTGTTAGATGAATAAACAATGACAGGATAAGAATAGACTGTGTTAGAGAGCCTGACTATCTTAAAGCAAAGATTAGTATGTAGAAGACACATAAAGGCATTGTTGCTGCTACATCTGAGGCTTATTTTATGTGCACAACACCCCACTGCACCAGATGGACTTGAAAATTAAATTTTTCAGTGAAGAAAACTTGAGGAAAGAAAACAGTAAAAAAAAAAAAAAAGCTGTGTGAAGTATCATAATTACAATATTGATAAATAACAGCATCTATAGTTATGATAGATATTCTTTGCTTCCAAACAAAGATGAACTCAGCTTCTCTCAGCTGAAATGTGTGCAGACACACTCAAGTGGCAGGTAACTCCATTCTCTTTTTTTCTGCTATTTCTCAGGGAGATTATTCTGTATTGGTGTGGTTTGTTTGTTTGTTTGTTTGTTTTTGTTTTGTTGTTTTGTGTTTTGTTTTGGTTTGGTTTTTTGTTTTGTTTTGTTTTTGATTTTGTTTCTTTTTTTCCCTTACAAATAATTACAGGAAAATCATGCAACTAGGTCTTTTTTGACTGCATTACCATTTAGAATGGAAATATTTATTTTAGTGGCCAAATCTAGTTTTATGCAATCTCTTCTGCTTTGATTCTTACTAGGAAGATTTTTAACACAATGAGGATTTGGCAGGAGTCAGATTGACTTGGTACCTTTTCTGAGGTTCAGAGGAGGAGCAGCTTCTTTTACCTGAAGAATTAGTAGTGCAATTAATCAACAGGATTACTAATGAAAATGGAAATCTTAGTGCAAGGCTGGGATATTTCTCCTCTAGAATGTTTGTGCAGATTTAAAAAGGGGAAATTTCTCTTCTAGGTGCATTTCAATGTCAGCTAATTTGCATAATTTGACAAGGCCATGAGTGAAGACTATTGTGAATCAAGCTGTTTTCAAAGATGCTAAGAGTCTTCTCCTGGTTTGCTTTGACTTGAGACCTTTCTGTCTTTAAATGTTGAATTTGAGGGGGTGGCAGCTGACAGTGCCACTGAGGCTCTTTTAGAGGAACTAGGAATGGAAAAATTGAATAGGAGCCCGACATGTCAAAATTGGACAGGCTGGTGACTGGGTTACAAGAGTTCTGACCAAGACTTTGGTGTTTCCATTTTGCATGTTTTTGCTGTGAAACAAGTGAAGGACAGGGAAGCACAATTAATTCGGGCTCTGACTAGCAGCTTCAGCAGCAGTGCTGCCTGTTAGAGCTACATCAGAGTGAACAAAGCAACAAAAGACAGTACAAAGTTTTTTTGAAATGAGAAAACTGTGTGATAGAAGTAATATTCCACTGACAGTGTGTGCAAATCTTCAGGGAAAGTCAACATTTAGTTTTCCATCAAGAAAAGGAATATTCCTTTGCTATGAAGAATTGAGACATTTGTCCTAATACAGGAGCTGTGAGATCTGTGAGTGTTAGACTAAGACATGTCTAAACCATAATGCAGCAGTGGCCAATCCTGGATGAGTCAGTGGTTGTTCTCTGCAGAATCCTGTCTCTGTCTGTGACTGATACCAATTCTTTTCAGAGGAAAATTCATAGGCAGTTATAGGATATTCAGATGATAAGGTAATTTTTGTTGCTGGTTTGTACCATGAGTGCGAGAATGTTTAAAAAGCTAAATTCTGAGAAGAATTGAACATATTTATCAAATCCACTGTAAAATGGACCCGTTTCCCTAAAAGCAACCTTTTTTTTCTTAAGTAATACTTTTCTTTGGAAGTTACTTTTTATCATGGTTAATGGTTCAAAAGAATCCTAGTATACCAGATTGGAAAGGGATCTCAGGGATCATCTGGTAAAGAAGAAGGACTTGGAATCCACAGAGGGAGAGATTCACAGGAATGTCTCTCTTCATACGTTTGAGTGGCATGGCCTGGCATGAAGCAGCCACTGTGCGAGTTCAGCCTGTGAGCAGCATCCAGAAAGGAGGATTTGTCTCCTCAGAGTGATACCTTTGGCTCCCCACGTGTAAGTAAGTGATGGCTGGTCACTGGCTGAACAACCACACAGTAGAGGTGCCCTGGGTGGCTGTGCGACATGCCACATTAAAAGCAGCAATTTCTTCCATCATTTTCCTGTTAAAGTCTTAAATGCTTTACCATATTAATAGTTAAGCACTGATTAGAGCAATGATGGAATATCTTGGACAGCTAGAAGTCCCTAGGCAAAGTAAAAAAAAAAAAAAAAAAGTTTAACTATACTGTTGAGGTCAATTACTAGGTAAAACTTCTGAACAGTTTACTGTCATTAAATATTTCAAATAACTCCACAGAGACTGTCTGAAAGGCCACTGCTGACACTCAGTAGTTGCATGCACAAAGCTGAAACAGACTGGAAGGGTGAAATATACTGATACAGTCAGATGAAGAGGAAAAAGCTGGATTGCCCAGATAAGACAAACCAGATGAGAAAACTGTCATGTAAAGAAAAGCCTTTACTTTTCTCCCTTTATAGAAGTTGCACAATGTGATACAGATAATTTGCATTTTCCTGGAGATGAATACGATGAATATTTTCAGCAATGCTTTTCATGAATATGGAACACTGGCTGTACTTTTATTGGTACATTCATAAAATATGCATCTGGTGAGTTCCTGTTTTCAAAGTATGAAATATGAATTGGAATTTTTAATTTCTTCATTTATTTTCTAGAGTTGTTTTTTTCTATTTTTGTAAGGTGTTTTAATGTAATGATTTAGAATGTGAATCCTGTCATGGGTAATTATGTAATAATTTGCCTTTAGAAGAAATATTGGCTTCTTTTACTGCCTCACTGTCAGTTCTCTTATGAATTGAGAGTAAAATGCTTGAACTCTCATGCAGACTGGGCACTTGAGCTATTGAATCCCTCTTTCCTAATATCATGGTATCATCCTGTCTCTCAGAAAACATTTTGCAGGCTTTGAAATTTTCAAAATCCTTGGTTAATGTAAGCCTTGGGACATAGAAGAGAGGATTCTTTGATGAAACAACAGGGGAAAGTGGTTGTCTTTTGAAATGCCACAAAGTTTGGATGCATCAAGAGGGCAATTTTCCTCCAGCTCTACTCCTGACCTGCATCTGTTACAGTGTTACAAGAAACCTACCTATAAGAATAATAACTGCATTAATTTCCTTACATGGGAAAAAATGGAACAGGTAAAAAGAACAGGTAAAAACTATCATTGCCAGTAAGACTTGTCTGAGCTCGTACAAAAAACCCAGCCATGTTCCTGAAAGATAATATAAATAATTTTTATTGGCTAGTATTTTACTAATATATTGACTTACACAGTGCCTGTTTCCCTTTGGTGTGTTGTTGGAGCCATACTCATGTATGCAAACTACATGTGTCTATTTATTGTGACTTAAATTAATTGATGAAATTACCTCAAATAAATTACAAATGCAAATTCTACAGAAAATCCAAGGAATTTGTCTGTAAATCTTGGTTGGGATAAACAGCTGTCTCATGTCTGTTCCTACAATGGAGAGGTGGTCATAGACATAATCTGGAAACCTCTGTCTGAAAACTTCTGGTTTTTCTTTTGATTATTTAAATTTCCATGTATCAAAGTTATCTTTATTTTGTTGAAGTTTTTAAGAGGAAAATATTTTCATTATTGAAACTTACTAGTAAATCTGCATTTTCTTCTTCTGTAGTCTTAGTTTTTTGATAGTGTATGTAGTTAAACCATCTCCTTAAAACATCCAGAATAAAATAATCTTAATTCAATAAAACAGGATATTTTGAGAATAAGGGTAAGAAGAAAGTAATCTCCTAAAATGCTGTTATAGAAGGTACATACATACAAAGTGACAAGCTTGTTTTTCTTGAGGCTTCTTGCTTAATTTGAATTTTGAACAAATTCATGGTGTTTATTGAAATGCAAATTCTTTCATTTTCACTATTCAAAAATGTCCACAGGAAAAGGAAAAGGAACAATGAGTAAAATTTCCAGTGTTTAGAAACTGGGAAAAATAATTTTAAGATGAAGGATGGTCAACAGGAATAAGTTTCCCAGACATATTTTTGAATCACCATGCTGGAGATAAAACAAAAAAAAAAACAACTGGGTATAAGCCCAAGACACCTCATCTAACTCTGAAGTGACCCTGCTTTGAGTGAACACTCTTACCTTGTGATTCCTGAAATCAGTCTGAAATTGGCTGAGTATAATGTGCCTCTCTGCTTACCAAAAAGATTGTTATATTAAAACAAACAAAATAGCACCTTCAGAAGAAATTCTTCTAACTCTTGAAAAGGAGCCATTATCCAGTGTGTAGGAAAAGATGTCAAAACACACAGACAGGAGTAAAAAAGTAAATAAGTGTCATGATTATCACAACAGGCATTTGCTTTTCAGAATTGAGACTGCAGTTTTCTTAGATGGCAGTTGAAGATGAGAGTGAGGAAGGATGAAGTCTATAGATTCCATTAACAGAGAAGATAAGATGTGTTGACAATAAATCAATAGTTATATTAGACCTTAAGAACAACAAAGGATATGTTCAGAGGATGACTCACTTTAGTGAAAGAAAGTGACAAATGGTCTCAGCTTAATGACTTATATCAAACATTGTTAGGGAAAGTAAATTCTGAAGGCTCAGATCAATATTATCTCTTAGACTCACAAAGAAGATAATACAGAATCAAAGTTAAACTGTCAGAAGAACCCAAATCTCTCAAAATACAGACAATTCACAAAAGAAGACAAACATACTGTAATTTTTGCCTATAATTTTAAAGAAAATCCAAACCAAATCAAACTGAAACCTCCCCACTAGAATTCATGTTCTTATTCATTCTAACTTCATAGCAGGCATCTTTGTCATCTGACATCCATCCCTTTCCAGAACAAAACTAGGGATCTTCCTATGGAATATAAATGGGATTTAAGTTATCCATGTGCATTTTGTCAAAGGCCATGCTGGAGTATTTCATAGCTATTACATGTGATCAGGTCATTACATCCAGCTGCAATAAATCAGAAATATCAGAAATGCAATGTCTTGCATTACCATTCCTCTAAGCTGGGGTGAAGTTTAAACCAACTTCCACTACTCTAATCCAGGTTTCTTTGTATTTCTCTTGCCTCCTTGTTAACATCAATGCACATGAAAGAGAGTCCTAGAAAGGTAAATGTTGCACTAATAAACAATAAGAATTAAATAAGAAAAGTGAAAAGACCAATAATAATTTACTTTCCTCAGAAAGGCAAATCTCTATTGAATTTTTTATGATCTCTGAGAACTAGGGGTTTTCAAGTGTGCAGTCAAAGGGGAAATTTGGAATCCTAAATTAAGCCCATTGAGAAAAAGATATCAAGCTGTAATTTATATAACTGATTTTCTGAGCACTGGGCATAGTCCATAATGACTGCTGATTACTCAGGATAGGTAAGAGTTCTTATGTCTGCAACTGAGAATTGTGAGTGATTGAAAAGTTGAAAACAATGTGTTTGTCTGTGAAAAGGAGCAGGTTGGCTCTGCTGCAGTCTGGAGGAGGAAGGACTGGAAGCTGTGCAGGCTGCTGAAAGGGATCTTCAGATCCAAAGCAGATTGAGGAGGTGGGCTCAGGTATGAGACTGATATATAGAAGAGTTTGAAGGCAAGTTAGCTGCAGAAGCTGCTGCTGGAAGCTCTTTCTCCAGCTTTTATTGGTACTGAATTATTTTTAGTTTGCAGTAACTAAAAGGCATAGAAGAAGACAGGAATAACACATTGTCACACTTACCTGGCTGGTTATCCAGTTATACAAGAGCAGGAAAAATAAAGCATTTTGAGAATACAATTCAAGACTAAACTAGACTAGACTTGACTAGACTAGACTATTAATATACTATACTGACTACAATAACACAAGGTTATTTTTTATGTGCATTTTCTCTATCTGTAAATGACCTCACCTGGAGCATTCAGCTCTGGGGCCCCCAACAAAAGGAGGACACAGACCTGCTGCAGTGAGTCCAGAGGAGGCCATAAAGGTAGACAGAGGTCTGGGACATCTCTCCCATGAGGAATAGTTGGGAAAGTTGGATCTGTTCATCCTGGAACACAGAAAGCTCTAAGGAGACCTTAGGGCACCTTCCAGTGTCTGACGGGGCTACAGGAGAGGGACTTCTTACAAGGGTATGCAGTGATAAAACAACAGGGAATGGCTTCAAACTGAAAGAGGGTAGCTGTGGCTTAGATATTAGAAAAATACACTTTACTGTAAGGGTAGTGAGGCCATGGAACAGGCCCAGAGAAGCTGTGGATGCCCAGTCTCTGGAAGTGTTCAAGGCCATGTTGGATGGGACCCTCAGCAAGCTGGGCTAATGGAAGGTGTCCTGACAAATGGCAGCAGGGTTGGGACTGGATGATCTTTAAATTCCCTTCCAATCCAAACCATTCTATCATTCTGTGAAATTCGCTATTCATTCCAAAGATTAAATCATGAAAATACATAAGTGGATTAAGTGAGATGACTGGGACAAAACAACAGGTGGATCCTGAGAACACCTGTACTTGGTGTTTGCAATGATTTCTTTATTCCTGTTTTTGTTTGTGGGAAAGAGCAAACTAGATAGAGAAGATCTTTGTTATTGTTCAAAAGCACCTGAAGTGGAGGAGTGCACTGGATGTGGTGTGTAACAGTAGCAGTAGTAGTAGTAGTGCTCCAGTAGTGTATTGTAATTAACAGTGGAAAAACATTAATTGTCTTCCTATGTGAAGTGACCACTTCTCACTGGAGCACCAGGGATTTTGTCACCTTGGTTGAAATGAGACAAAATTTTCACTTAACTTCTTGTTTCTTTGATAGGTGCTATTTGCTTATAGGTATTTGCTATTTCTATTTTTTGGGAAATAGTTCAGGGTCAATTGTATTTCTAGATTTATAGATTTGTGGTAGTAAAGGAAGTAGCAAAGCATATGCAATGTAAATTTGCTTTAGTCTAAGATGCTCTTTTTTACTGAAACACAGTCCTCATTAGTTTGTTGGGAGTAGAAAAACACAGAAATAAACCACTTTTTAACAAGCAAAAGAAAACCCAGCACTTGGCCTTATTAATCCATACGTGGAACTTTTACAGGATATTTCTCTTTGAGTTGGAGGTGTAGCAGCCACTGTCGTGTACTGGCTCACAGCATGGATATGTTCATTAGCTCCAGCATCATTTCTTTGAGCTGTTAGGATCAAGGAAACAAAAGCTAATCTGTTTGTTTGCACAGTTTGCTATTTCCTATTTATACACTTTCTCCTTTTTAATGCCCTGACTGACAGCCTGGGTGTGCATTGTCCGACCTCAATTCACCCATCCCTCACTTCCATCATGTCAGCTGAGCCTTCTGTGCATGTCCATTATTCACACACTATATTGTGTGATGATGAATTACCCTCTTGGGAGTTTTGGGACATCTTAATCCCAGTCTGACAGAGCTCTCTGTGATAAATAATTGACAAGTCCCTATGCTAAATGCAAGTTCATCAGAGGATGTGGATTTTTGACAGCTTTTGCTGAATAAAAAGAAACAGGAAAGCATGCCTTCAGCAGTGTTGAGCAGCTTCCATCTCTCATTTTAATTTTCATTGGATGCTTTTCTACCAAGTGATTGCATGCAGCAGGGGAGGGAGATTCATTATGATTTTTATCCTTAGTTGATTTACTGATAAACAAAATACTTCATTAAAAAAAAAAATGGGAAATTTATTATAATTTAATCTCACTTTAAATATGGCCTCCTTCTCCATCCATGCATGTTAAGAAAGGAGAACTTTGTTTCAGAGAACCCAGTTGCATTTAAATGTGCATTTGCAGTGACAGCCACACTGCCTGTGTGCTGCCTGGAATTTAAAGCAAGGCAAATTCCTGCTGCTCATCAAGCTGTGCAGGGGTGGAGCATAAAGCAGGTGATGGACTCTTCGCCTTCTTGTTCTGACAGCCTTGGCCTGGCTGGAATTGCAGTGTATAGGGAGCTGACAACTTGCTGCCAATTATTTTCTTGTGGAAAGGACTGGAACGAGCAGAGTCAAAGCCTTTTTCGCTATGTCTGTGCTCTGCCAGGCAGCATTAGAGGGGTGATAAAATTCAGTCTTGGTGATATTTCCACCTTTTACACTTCACTGGAGTTTGCCAGGTGTTTTTTTTATACTTGTTATATAGCCCTGAGATGACCACTGAGACTTGACAAGAACTGCAGGTCTGTCCCTGTGAGTCTCTGAGTTACAGGGCTGGCACATACCTCAGGGAATTTGGCTACAGCATTTTTTCCATTTGTTGTTTCTGGAAAAGAGAGCTATGAGTCTTCTGTTGCTGGAGATCCAGGAGTCTTCTCTCAACAGCTGGCAAGCTAAAACTGAGCACATGCTTAGTCTAGAAAATTTCAGAATTTGGAAAACATAAATAGGTAAAATATCAAATTTCAGAACTGTTTTAAGAGCAGATAAAACAGGAGAATTTTTTTTTTTCTTTTTTTTTTTTTTTTTCTTTTTTTTTTTTTTTTTTCTTTTTCCCAAGTGTTCCAGTGTGGCAGGTAGCTGAAGGACAAAATAAAAAGGAATATAAGGAATTGTATCTTCTGTAGGATAGTTAGTTCAGGTCATCCTTTCAAGTAAATTGGAAGCAAATGCCATTATTTCTGCATGAGTGTGTCCTTAGGCTATTCTTTGCCACACCTGAAAGGACTAAAAATTTAGACACACCATGTTCTTCCTGTGGAAAGTGCTGAAGAATGTCTCTTCTCATTTCATATAAACTGGGGTGAATGGAAGTTCATATTTATTTCTGCAACACATGCCAGAGGGAGAAAGCTCTGATGTAGCTGTATTACACTGAAGAGTGTGGAAGCATCCATGTGAAATACATTCTATTGCTTAATCTGGCCAACACACACAGCAGCTTTCAGAGGCAGGTGAGCCCTGCTGTCAGTTGAATACTTGCCACTTTTTCCTTTTTCTTGCTATAATGTCTATTTGTTCAAATAATTGTACAATGGATGTAAGGAAGTATTTTTTAACAGCACTGCTGCCATTTTCAATAAGTTTCTCATTCAGCAAAATGGCTTGTTTTAAATTAAAACAACAACAGCAAAATGAACAAACAATAAACACCAACCAAAACCCAAAACCACAAACAAAAACTCGGACAAAGAATTGTTGAGAAAACTTCTGAGCCCCTTGGATTATAGTTGATATTTATGTGTGAATGTGCAAAATACATCCAAAGTATGTATATAACATATATAGTATCACTGTATGAAAATAATTATTTTGGTGTTTGCTAATAGTCCTAAAGCTCACTCACTATGGACATTCTTTCAAAATACATTAAAATTTCAATCAAAATAATCTTGATAAATATACTTGCTAAGCAGTCAGTTGCATTTCTGTTAAGCAAATTAGTGGGAAAAAATGAAAGATAAAATTATTAAAGTTGTTTCTTTGAAAGCATGAGGCTAAGGTTTATAATGTCATATTTCACTGTTCCTAGCATAAGATGCATTATCACATTTGAGCTGAGGATGTTGTCAAACTTTGCAAAAGAAACAAATTCCCATCTTCTGAACTGTCAGACAGTCCTTTAATTAAGCTACAAAACAACTTATCTCCAAATAAAAACATGTTAGGTGGCTCTTCTCCCATTTGAGATCTAAGGCTCCAATTGACAGTGTAAAGCAGGGTTGATGCCAGGTTCTGCATGATTTGGCTTTGTAGGTTAGACAATTACAGGTGACAATTTCTGTGTGCATGTGTGAGGAAAAGAGTCAGATAATAGTCTGAGAAATAAATGAGAATGGATTTAAGACGAGCAATGTTTTCAGGATGCTCTTAAATAGGAAGCTAAGTAAGAATAGTAGTATTTGGAATAATGTTACTGAAGCATTCCTTTATTTCTGTGAAATAATAATCAGATTTATTTATCAGAAGCTGTGACTCATTTAAAAATGCGGCTCATATTTTGGAAAGAGACTTTGATTACTAGATTAAGTAATAGGTTAATAGCTTATTTTTCATTAATAGATTTAAAAAAAAAAAAGGAGTAGAAATAAAGTTTTGAAACTGAGTGCTATTTGCAGAACTCTATACATGGTGCTGTGCAAGAATGTGAAAATATGTATCTTAATGTGCATTTGTAAACTGGTCTTTTGAAGGATCAAATGCTACTTTAAAAATTACAAGCAAAAGTAAGAAGAAAACAAATTGAGGATTATATGGTTTCAGTCAGAATAACACAAGATCAGAAATCTTTCTGTGGTGTCCATTTTAAATTTGAAACTAGATAACAGAAATTAATTGAAAATACTTCTTTAGGTGTTACTTACATTTATGGTGTTCTCAGGAAGAACTTTTCCTTAAAATGGTTTAAGACCAAAGACAGCTTCAGCTCTGAGTGTGAGAATATCCATTGTAAGACCTATTTGGCACAGGAGGGAAGTATATAGGAGTGCCATTCATGAATTACAGGAGGTGTTTTTAATTTTTAATTATTGCCTGCTACATGTCTGAGGCACATGTCTGGGATCTGCTCATGGAATGCACTTCTGCATTAATGTACCCTTTTCTTCTGCCCCCTCCAACCCTCCCTGTGATGTCTGAGAAAAGTCTGACCTTACTGTTATATTGTAAGGTGACATTTAAGTCCACCTCATAATTAAAATATAATTATTAATAATCATAATGATATTTATTTTAATTTGCAGTTCTGGAAAGTTGCATAAGATGATTAAAGAATTTATCATTTAGGTTTTATTCATTTAGTTGCAATTCCAACAGAAATGCAAAAATCAGATACCTTTATTGGTGGCATAAAATCTAAGCAACAGAAGCCTAGGAGCCTCTTTGTAAGCATTTTTCACTGTAGAAAAAAGAAAAAAAACCCAACCTTACAAAAATTCATTGTCTCTCTAAAAAAAATCAAGCAAAAAGGCAGCTCCTGGATAAAAAAAAAAAAAAAAAAAAAAAAAAAAAAAAGCTTTAAAAAAAGAGAGATGTTTAGAATGAGTTTGGATTTCAAGTTTTAGCTTTTAATTAGCTTGTACGTTTTTTCACACTAAATTATTTAGAGGTTGTTTTATATTTCGTATCAATTTAGGTGGAGAAGGAATTAAATAGAGCATATATAATGAGGTTTAAATAACTGAAGAAAATCAATTTAGCTCAGCGGGTGCTATTAGCTAAGCTACACTTCAAGATGTGCTCTAATATTGTGTTTGAACACTTGTTCTTTAGGGATTCCTATTCTCCTCTGGTATCCAAAGGCTTTGGCTGCATAAAAAGTTTGCTTTGTGTTGTTCCATGCCAGTTCTGCAGTGGTTGCTGTGGTGCCTGCACAGAAATGGGTCCCCTGACTCATAATGAGCCTGAGCACACGTGCTGTAGGAACAAATAATAGGTTTCTTTATAGCACAGAATGGTTTTGTTAACATACACTAATAAGGAGTATTTCTAATATGCATAAAAGTACTTACTTGTTTGTAAGGCAATACTGGATTTCATAAAGCTGTTTAAGTACCAAATCTGGGTACTTTGGAGAGCTGTTGAGCTCTCAAGCCTGATGTATTAGCATACATATATTGTCTGAGATAGAAATGGCATTGTATACACATGAACACATATGGTTTATTGGGTCTTTGTGACAGACATTAAATCCTTGTGTGTTGAGGGATGATAGAGTTCTAAATGCAGAATATAAAATTACAGCTGACAAGGGAGTAAAACTGAATAATAACAGTGTAAATGAGATGGCACTGAGACCTCCATGTACCTCGTCTTTCACTGTCAGTTGCTAGATGCTGTGGATTTACCCCTAAAAGACTAATTTGGTGTTTTGCATAGAACACCAGTAAAATTGTGCTATGTAAAAATCTGGTCCTTTTTACCTGGGCATAAATTGGGCTGCTTTGTCTCAGGTAAGAGAGAAGATGGTGTTGCAAGGGGATAATGCAGAGCAATTAATTTTGATCATAATTATATAGAAGAATAGTTCTGTAGGGGATAAATTTCTAGGGTCTCTTCTGCAACAAATCTCCTTAGGTCAGGCTCTTAAATGATGTTTTGGTGACCATTGGATCAGTGAGCATTGGATGTCATCTTTTTTAGGGTAGTAAGAAATGTTTACATCCCTAATTAAAACCAAGAAGATTCTGCTTAGACCAGATTTTTGGGAAGGAGTATGTTTGGACCAGAATTAAACTGTAGATGCCACATAGTTCTAATAAATCCCACTGATTCTTGAAAGCTACCTGGGTGTCTAGAGCAAGGAGGTTATGACTGTCACATGCTGCAGCTCCTCAGATTTGCCTTTCATCCCCCTGACAGATAACCTAGGATTTGCACCAGTAACACACCTTGCTTAGGATTGAAGGTATCATCTGAGCAGTGCTATTTCCATAACTTAAAGAGCCAAACAAAAAAAAAAGCTGACAAACAACAGCCGCAGCAAAACCCAAACAAACCTAGATCTGTTTTGTAAGCTGCTACTGACTGAGAAGATTTTGGTACAATGTTGTGGATTCCACTTAAAACAAATCTGACAACTTGATTGTTCAAAAATAAGGAAGAACAGTATTTTTATGACATTGTCAAATGTGCTATACCTAGAAACTGCATTTTTGAAAAACAAACAGTTTAAATACTTTTAAGAAATGTAACCTCCTATTCCAAACTGGAACATGTTTTCTTTCTGAGACTTTTGACTAGGTTTATCGTAAGAGAGGGAGGGTGATACTAAAACAGGTATTGACAATTCAAGTGTATATTGAAGATTCAGCTGTTATCCCACTGCAAATGTTACTGCTCAAGCAAAGCATAAATAGTTCTTTGTATGTAAAGCCAAGCACATAAATATCAATCCAATACAAATTCCTTTTTGGCTGCACATGAAATACATGAGGTGATTAGCAAGAAGTCCTTCCACTGAAAGAAGCTTGATTATTGTGAAACTTTATATCAGCCTTGGAAAACATTTGGTTTAACAAGGCTTTTTTTTTATTTACATGCTGTGAAGCAAAATCCTTGTTTGGTATATTCACTCTTCTGGACTGATTGAAATTGTTAAGGAAGCCTTCTGCAAACATTGCAAGATATTGCCCAAAGTGGCAGAAAAGTTTTTCGTTAACTTCTGCTTTAAAAAAAACCTACTGAACTAGCTTTGCTTATATTTCACAAACAAACAAACAAATAGGCACATTTCCCAACTGTGTCTAGGAAACACTGGTGCAAATCATAGAAGAGGCAAGGAGGGTCTTAAAAAGAAATTGTTATTCAACACTAAAACCTTGTTTTCTCAGCTTTCTCATAAAACATCTCATCCTTTGTATTGTTCAAACTGTAAAGGAATTTTAAATCCAGGTGAAGGTTGTTGGTTTTAGTTTTTTGTTTAGTTTTTTTTTTTTTCCCCTGTAAGTAAGGGATCAAAAAGTTTGCTATAACTAGAATGAGCAGTTTTACCATTTTAACAACCATAGCTGTTATGACTGCAGTCAACTAATCTTGGAATACTGCATCACCCTATGCAAAAATATATAAAAATGTCTGGTAATGGTAGGCTAAAAACAAGGCACAAAATAAACCATGCAAGAGCCTAACAAAAGACAATGTCTAACCAATCAGGGCATAAAGAGATATTGCTCTTAGAATATCATGATCTTTTGAATGTAGGGATTCACTATGATCAATTTAAGCAGTCTTCAAATTTCTTTACTTTGGAAAAGGTGGTTTTGTTTTGTTTTAAATTTGTCAGTCTTACTTTTGAAGTTTTTATTGACCTTTTTTTAATCTCCTTCCTTTGTGTTTTGCTGAGGCTAAAAGCCCAAAGATTAAAAATGGTCCAAATGAATAAACTGTTTTGTCAGTTGAACAGTTCAACATCTAATAACCCTTTTAACACCAAATCCCATTATGCTACTGTAAAAAAAGCATAATCTGTCTGGATTATACACTCTGGCTCACAATGATACATCAAACTATTTCTGTTGCAAATGTTTTTCTTCTTTTCATTACTTAGTATATATATTTTTATGTGAAGAAGCACTTGGAGCAAGGTACTTTACATATACATTTCTGAAAATGAGCATGTGTTTTACGATGCTTTTTTTGCTTTATTATGTAAATACAGTATAAGAATGCTTTCTACAAACTCAGCAGAACATATGTGGTATAATTTAGTGCTACATTCTGCAGTTTATTGAGCACACAGTACCTGTAAAACTCCAGCACAGATATACAAGAAAATCTCCTTTTCACACTATTTTTACACTGCACAGACCATCAGCAACTGTTTCCAGTTAAATTGTTAATCAAAGCTGTGATCTTCCCAGCAACTGTGTACTTTTGTGAGCGACCCCTTTAGATTTTGTTGGATAACAATATCCTTGACGGATTGAGAGCCGCAGGAACTTTGCATTTAAGTGGCTTTTCTTTGAATTGTAATTATAAAAAAAACCCGCATGAGCTGTCAGGAGTTTCCACTTTCTTCTTTTTTACCTTTCTGGGTACTTCTGAGGTTGGCTGCCAGCTTTCCCATGGAGAGTTTGTATCAGAGCAGCCGTGGCTTTGCTGCTGCCACCCCTGTCTGAGCTGACAAGGATGGCACGGGTGGGAATCCAGACACCAGGCAGAGTGTTTGCTGTACTGCCCCGTGGCTTCTTGTATGCCATCATCACACATCTGCCTGTGCCTGATAGTATATCCAGTTCCAAACAGAATTTTTATTTTGTGTTTATTTGGTTGGTTTGTGTTTTGTTTGCTTCTTTTGTTTGTTTGTTTGTTTTCGGTGGAGTAAGAAGATGGGTAACACGGGTAAAAAATAAGTCAAAATAGCCAAAGGTATTACTTGGCAAATGACTAATGACAGAAACACAAAAATGCAGTTTGCAGTTTTAATTTACTAAATAAAGTTAATTTTCCTAATTTTTCATCTTCTCATTAATCTGACACAACTGAGCCATGTAACTGTTCAGCTGACAAGGAGTGTCCAGCTGTCTAGTTTTATAAATCAGAGCATTCAAGTAGTGATATTATCATGGGGCAGCATGGTAGAAGGAATTCCTTTTGTCACTTCTCACCTGGGTCTCTGTACTGTAACCATTCCTTACACCCTTTGTTCAACTTTGCTAAAACCACTGGATCACAGAATACAGGTGAAGAGTTCGCTGTATGGTTCAATTTAGCAGTAATTTAATTTAATAACACTTTAAGTTTGGGGTTTAATCAGGTTTTAAGTTCAGGGTTTATGTGCTTGAAAGTTCTGTTGTATATGCAAGTGAATGTGTTTTACTGTCATTTATGTCATTTACCATACTGATCGATGGTGAGTCAAGAGTCATTGTCTGATGCATCATGAAGCTGCATTTTTAGTCTTTACTAATGCAGTGTACCCATCAAAATCTATAGATTTGAAAGATCTATTGAAATCTCTACTTGGTTTCAAATAGAAGTGCAGGATTTTTTTTCCTTGGCATTGAGTCACTTTTCAGCTTAGGTAGTAGAAATTCAACATTTCAATGCTGCCAGTGACCTAAATGAGGGTGCCAAGTGTCTGACTCCTCAAATCTTAATGTTTCATGTGACAGGGAAGTGCCCAGAAGAATCAGCCTTTCCACTTAAAAGACTTACCTGTTTTCCAGTGTTCCTCAAGAATATAGCCCAAAAGCAATTCCATTTCCAAGAACATCCTGCAGCGTTAAAGCAGTCTGCCAGTCCCTTAAGTATCAGCTCAGGTGTCCTAATTTAAGATTCAGACTGATTTCTGAAAATCATCTCTGCTATCTAATGTGCCAGCTTAACAGGAATGTGAAAAAAAATTCTTCTTGGGCAGAGTTTTTAAGTGCAACTCAGATCAACTTCAGTCAATTGTATCATACTGAGTTAAGGGCATCAAACATCCAGTCTTTGCTTTACTTGTACTGAGACATTCCTGACTGTGTTTAGTTTTTTTAGACTAAGAGTTAGCTGCTTCTTATTTCTTTCTGCTCTTCATGGTTTGATTCTGATGATGATTTTCAATAAGTAGCTGTAATTGAAATAAGAGAAAAAGACTTTCTGGAGGGTGCTAAGTTTGTTGGCATGGTTCAATGCTACCTATATAGAGAAGAAGCATGCAAGACTGAAAAATAAAGTAACAGCAGATGTGGAAGAAACATGAGATGCATAGACAGTTTTGAGATAGGGTAATTCTTCATGATTGTGTTCTTTGAGCTAGAAGGTGGCAATTAGATTTTCATATAGAGAAAAGTGTGAGACATCCTAATTAAACACCTTTGGTGGAAGTCATCATACATAAACCCAAACCTCTTGTAGTAGTTCTCTGATTTGACACCTGTGAGGGTAACACTGAAAACAATCTTGATTTTACTTTTTTTTTTCCTTTTTGCAAATACTGGAAGGAAATAATAATTGAATGTTGATTCAGATCTGTGCATTAGTCATTAAGACAGCCAATGAAATACATTCCTTAAGCATAGCTCTAGTTCATGTAGATAATCATAGATAAAGGAGGAAAATAACTGAAAGAAAAATACAGTGGATTCACCCAGAGGATAAATCTTATAGACTTCAGTGTAACTAGCACCTAACACTAATGTTTTGTGTGACTTTGGTCGCATTATGTCACCCTTCTGCTTTAATTTCCTTTATGTGCTAAATAAAATTAACATTAGTTACTTCACAATGGATGGGAAAAGTTTGAAATACTTCTGTTGCTTTGACAATATGCATTCACTTTACAGCTGGAGGTTTCATATTGAAAAATAGGGTTTTTTTCACATCTAATTCCATTTTTAAAATCTTACAGTGAAGAAATATGATTAATGGTTAATGGTATACCTTAAACAGGTTGTATTTTCTGTATAACCACACGAATACCCTGAAAGAGACTGTTCTGCCTGGAACAAAGGGGTCATAAATTGTCCAGTTTATGACATATACATGACAAAAGATGCTGAAGAGAAATCACGACCAACACAATGCATGGAAATGCAGAATATATAATTTTCAGCATTCTCACTTTACATTTTTGTCTACTTTTAATTTTAGGGTGTTTTTACATTACAGCCTGGAAGAGTGTTCTGTTGGGTAAGAACCAGTAAATCCCATTTAGTCCTTTATAGAAAAGGTATGACTAACAAAGGACCTGAACTGGTTTAAAAAACTTGACATGTCTGCACTTGAACATTAAAACTTGAACCTGTCCGGTAGAGAGAGAATGCTGGGAGGGCAACACTTATTTTAAAATATATTTGGGAAAGTTACAAAGCAGCATGTTGTTACAGTCCATGTGATAAGAAGGAAATAAAGTGTCGCTGTTGTTCACTACAATGACATAAAGACTCTGACTTTAGAAGGCTGAAAAGGTGACTGCTTAATTTTTGGGAAGCATTTCCCTTTTTATACCTTTTTTCCACAGACCAATTCGATTGGTGTCAAAAAGACAAACTTCTTCAATCACATTAGTCAAACTGGAGGGACATCAGAAGTCCCTTCTAGAGAAAGAATGTAAGCATTCTTGCCATTACCAAAACATGCCTCTTGTTTACAGAAAATTCCCTGAAAAAGAAACTTCAAAAACCAAATCATGTCAGGCAGGAACCAAAGCGACAATGAGGGGCTCTGGGTGTCGCGTTTCCCCAGGCTGAAGCCAGGCAGGGTTATCAATGTTCCCAGCATCACTGTCGTGGCTGACACAGGATCTCCAGGAAAATAAAAATCACACTTTGCCAGGGAAAGGTCATTTTCCTTTGTACTCAGTTTTCTCCAGGACTCACAGTTAAACACTTTCTATTTCTTTTGACTGGAGTTATTTCCATTAGGGAAATGTTGCCTGAAAATAGCATGCAGTATTAATGTATCATTTGTTTCTGCTGTTGCCAAGAGTAACATGTTTCCTTGGCTCTCACCCCCTGACTGCTGATGAGATCAAGTTGATTATTCAGCAGCTATAGCCCACCACCTGCTCTATATTTTTTTCCCTGACATGCAAAGCTGTTGAAAGACTATCTTGCCTTGTTAAAGCTGCATTTGGTATTCAGCTGTACTTTTAAGCAAATATGTATATATATTTAAGAAGTGGATTCATTTCTGAACAGGCGTGTAATAAGTCAAATTCATTATTGTGTTGTATACATTGGAGAGCTGAGGTGAACATGTTGTTTTTTTTTTTTTTTTTCCCCCTAAAATTCACAGTCTGGTTCCACTATTCATCTGCATTTTATTATTAATACAGTCACATTGTTCATAGGCCTATTTCTGGAAATGCTGCTGCAGACTTCAGTGCTGTCTGATTTCATTATAAATCATTAACTACTTGGGAATTTATCGTTAGAGTTTAGATTATGGATGTGTCTTAATGAAATAAAGCATTTCTGTCCTATTCTGCAGAGGAAGAGATGATAAATGAACTCTGCTCCCTCTTTTTATTTCTGGAAATTCTGGATTTTGCTCTTCTTTCTATAAATAGTCATCCAACTCTGAGAGTGCCTAATACTGTTTCTAGTGACATGGCCAAGTGAAATACTCGCTTATCATTTCAGCAGAGATTTTAAATCTCCAGCCTTATGATCTTCTTTTGGGATTA
Source organism: Sylvia atricapilla (assembly GCF_009819655.1). Classification (NCBI taxonomy): domain Eukaryota; kingdom Metazoa; phylum Chordata; class Aves; order Passeriformes; family Sylviidae; genus Sylvia; species Sylvia atricapilla. Next base: position 14,096,730 of record NC_089144.1, on the reverse strand, counting down.
CAACAGCATTACATCTAAATGTCTTTTATAGCACACAAAGAGTAAATCTAGAACTCACTACACTTCTCTGTATTTAGTGTTTCCTACCTAGCTGAACTCCACTTGTGTGATTTTAGCAGAAGCTATAACTTTAAACCAAAATACTGCTGTTTTGAATATTCAGGATATCTTTAATATTGATATTGAGTTGTATTGACAGTAAAATGATATTTTTGATATATTGTTAATAACCTCATATAAAACTTTAGCGTTCTGTGAAATTTGATGTTCTGTTTGGTTATATGATGAAACAAGATGCAACTGCTCTTGCATCCCCTATTTGATTAAAGGTAACAGAATTCAGTGTTTTTCTTGCGTAAGTCATGCCAGTCTGTATCAATGTTTGCTTCTCCTTGTACTTTGCAAGGAGGTATTTACTTGATTTATTCTTTTTTTTCCTACTTTTCAGTTTGAAATAAGGCAGTTGCATGTACATATCTCAGTTATGTCTGTTCCTATTTGAATATTAGTCAGATTTCCGTGAATCTGCTAACATGTATAAATTGGTAGGTTATATTTTGTGGTGGTGGTGATGTTGGTTGGTTTTTGGGGTGGGCTTTTTTTGGTTTTGGGGTTTTTTGTTATTGTTGTTTGTTGTGTGTGGGGGGGTGTGGGTGGAGAACTTACTAAGGAGGTATAGTTGTAAAACAATCTGTGTCAAGTTAATTTTTTAAGTCATAGGAAAATTACCTTTTCGACATTTTAGAACACTTTTTTTAAATTTCATTTTGATATTTCTAAAAAAAAACCAAACCATTTCTGTAGTTCTGATTTGTCTTTGAGTTGATAGAAAGCATGTGAAAAAAACAGGGTAACAAGGCACGCCTACTCAATGTACATGTCATTTTCTACTCATGCCTGTGAAGTTACTCGCTCAGCTGTGAAGCTTAAAAGAGTTTCCTAAGGCAGGCAGTGAGCTGGAGCTGGTGGTGTTATGCAATTTGAGATTTGTTGGAGCAGTTGGCAATTTCAGTCTAATGGTTTCAGCATGTGTCCTTCACTTTGAGCCTGTTTAAAAATATAACACCAATGTGACTTACATTTAAGGCATATGAATTATTAGAGTGAAAATGTAATAAGCTTCAAGGGGTTTAAACCTCTGCAAATGAGAAGGATGAATGATGTTAAAAGAAGTGGTCTTCTGCTATTTTTATACACCACTCTAGTGAAATTTCACTGCTAGATGTCAAGATGCATTTGACAGACTATCTTACTCTTCTAATAGTTTTTCTTCATGCCTTTATCTACAGTCATCTCTGTCGTACTCTCTTGTCTACTGAAACACTTTTGGCAGCATCAAGCTGTCATAATATTGCCCAGCTTCTCAAATCTCCTGGTTCTCTGGCTTGAGAACTGCACTTCCTTCCTCCTTCCCTCTCCTTAGAAATGTGGAAATTCTGCTTCTCTACCTTCTGATGTTAATCTACTACATCCTTTTTGCTGTCCATTTTTAGTCAAATATAATTAATTTGTACACCTCTACTGCACCGTATTAAGCGTGTAAGGTATTTCACACAAATAATATTTCATGCCTCATGGACTGGACTCAGTGCTTCAGTCAGAGAAGACAGTTTTATGTTCCCTACATTCTTCATGGTGGCTGTATTTGATCTGTTTTGTGGTGATGCCTTTGGACCTGTGGTTCATTTTTCCTTTGACTGCTCATGTAGGTTTCTTTTCATCTGGTACCAGTGGCTTTAGGACCACTAGCAGTTTGGTTTATGGACATTAGAGACAAAGCTGAAATAAGTTTTCAGGAAGCTACAGACTAGTACTTAACATCATCCCCCTGCAACTCCTGCAGGCTGTGCACTCACCTAAGTGCATATCCAGCTGTACTAATTTTCCAGAAGTTTAAATATATGGGGGTTAGCTTATTTATTTATTTTCCTATTTAATTGTTTATTCTACAGTAATGACTATCAGTGGTGTACATAGCTCCAGTTCTCCTGTGATTTGTTTTCAGGATGTAAACAAAAAAAAATTATTTGACAGTATCTGTCATACTGTTGAAGGATTTTAGATTCTTTCTAAAACTTAACTGAAAATCCTAATGTAGTATAATATATTTGAAAGACTTTCAGCTCTCTTTTAAACCTCTAAGTACTGCCACTAGCCACATTTTCCTTCTCTTTTTGTTAATTGTTAGTGTTAAGGAAATTCTTAAATACATTAAAAGAAGTGAACAAGTAGAGGAGAAGAGCTATTTCTAGTTCATGTTTTAGGGAAGGGCTGCTTTTATGTAATGGAGAAGTGTTACTGTGGCAAATGTTCTTTGGGCTTTATCCTTTCTTACTTTTCTTACATGACACTTCTGTCAGTGACAGGTGATTGCACATGATGCTTTAGATGTCAGAAGCACATGTGGGATGCATCTATTTATAGCATCCCAATTTCAGTTTTTCCCGGTAAAATAAATGTGATTAGTTATGTCAGAAAGCATTAACTTCACCTGCAATATTATAATCTCTACTCCAGTTCAGATTTGATTTCCTATTGATTTCTAATCTTATTCAGACCAGTGACTTGATTTGCTTTGGAACTAGAAGACCATGAAGAAGAGTAAAAGTTCTCTGTGGAGAATCAGCCTTTTTTTTTTTTCCTTCTTTCATTTAAGTTAACCATGGGAATAAAGGTTGTCTTGAATAACAAAGAATTATTTTCACTGTAAATATTAACAGATACCAGAAATCCTTAAATCTCTGTCTTCTATGTAAGTGGAAGGTGATAATAGCTTTTTCTCCATTAGGTTACTTTGTAGCCAGCAGGACAGCTTTGCTTAGGCTGTGAGGTCATTTTATCAGAAAAACTGATTAAAAAGGTCTGAAATAGAATTACTTTTCATATTAATAAAGCAGAAATGTCTTGAAACTCATTAGAAAAGCAGAAAAACTGTGGAAAGTAATTTTCTGCTTACTGTTTAATTAAAGCTGAGTTTTGTAATCTACACCTTAATTAGAAAAAAAAAAAAAAGTAGCATTTTAGGTTGCTATTAATTGTTTATAAAGTGGAAGACAAGGATTGAGGTGTTACTTTGAAGTGTTGTCCAGAGTGTAGTAACATTAGCTTTTCAAAAAAATGTGCTAATTTCCAATTATCTTAATATATATATATATATATATAAAAAGACCAGTAATTTTATATGAAGACTGCTTTTGTAAGTATTACAATGTCAGTAGACTCCTGGTACACCCTTTTTCCGTATGAATATGACTCAACTGCTGCCTTAGATGACGAAAGTGAAGCTGTCCCCAGAGAGTAGCTGAGAAGTAAAACATAGAATTTCTGTATAGAATATAGGAGACTAATTGTAAACACAGTCTTTCTGTGACCTTATACGCTTCAGATACCCTCATTAACAGAGCACAGATCACATTTCCATCATGTGGCGCAGCAGATGTCAGAGTAAAGAGAAGCTGTGACTCTGCAGTGTAAATACCTAAAATATAACCAAGCTGTAGATCAGCAAAACCCAAAAACCTATGTTTAGTCACTATATTAAAAAAATCTTAAAAATATGTTTAAAGCTCTGGTTACACTTACACTGAAGATTATGGCCTTTACATAATTGAATACTGCAAAGCTTAAGAAAAAAAGTCCTTATTTGACACAGGGAAATAGGAATTATTGTGGAAAATTTTGCGCTTCAGTGTTAGCAATCGCAGTATTTTTAAAAGCAAAAAAAATTTGCATGAAAGAGAAAATATTAAAACTTGTGGTTACAATTTAAATCAGAAAAATTAGGCATGTCTGGTTCAGTCTAAGACATTGTTTTATGGTTGGGACTGTCTTATCCAAACTGACATGCCTCATATTCATCAAATCTAGGTCAGCTTTTGTGGTGATAATTATTATCGGTGCCCACTTGTTAGAAAGATCTTATAGGAAATATCTTCATAAATATGTAAAAAGGTAGTCAGGCCCTATTAACTTCTCCTTTGCCCCACCAGAATTATGGAAATAAGGCAAAATAAATCCAGATGTATTTATATGAGGGTTATGGTCTTGCTATTTTTAGTAAATCTATGCTCACTTTTGGGTCACTGACCTTCCACTTTACAGTTGTTTGTTGAACTCACACTCTGTATGACAAACTGGGTGGGCTTTTTCTACAATTGTGTACAAGTATTGAATAGGGTAACTAATGGGTATATGGATAATTCATGGCCAAGAATTCCTGTAAAAATGCAACATATGCTATGTTTGTAAAGACACTATTAAATTTGGTTTAATAAAGAATGTAGCAGCTTACTGAGATGAGAATGTAATCCTTTAGACTTTGTCAGTCTGTGTTAAACCTTTAGTGAAATAACAGTATCAGTCTTACATTGACACATCAGACACCAATATATGAGTCTTACAAAGCCTCTTCCTTATCTTGTAATTCATATCCAATTCATTATCGACTATGGGAGAAAACTATTTGTATCTCAGACACATATATGAAAGCTACGTATTAAACCGTTTTTACACATACTTCTTGTGGCTTTTGTGCTGTTCATGCAAGAGCAGGCTTGAATATTTAGATAATATTTTACAATCAAGACTTGAAAGTCATTGTGTTATCTGTGTTGTTCTTTATATGCTTGATATTGACATCTTTTACCATGGTACTTACTTTCTTAAAATAACTTTAAAAAATCCTTGGACCTTTTGTTTTAGAAAGTTTGTAAGACTACTGATTAAACATTTTATAATAGCTTAATATAGTTGAGTGTTATTTTCAAATAAAACACTTAAAGGAGAGTGGGCAGCACAAAAAAAATCATTGTACTGAATATGAATCTAATTGGACCATTTGCTGATAGAATTCTCTGCTGGCAAGGGCAAGATAAAAATATGACATATACATAAAAATAATGAAGGCTGGAAGATGAATAGTCCTTCTAGGGAGTTGATCTTTACAGATCAGATAAAGATTCTTGCAGTCTGTGCTGCATCAAAGGCTGCCTTTCAGAGATAGTAACATGAACTTTGAAACTGGGGACAAGACCTTCGAAAATAGAGGGTTTTGAGATTGACAGGCAGCTGGGCTTCGGATCTTTTTTAGTTATTGTTTCGCTTTTCTATTATTTGTGTGTGTGTTTGTGTACATATAATCTTTTATAATCTTTTTAAAAGTTAAAGGAAGATTCATAGGCTGGTGGAGTGAATTAACACTTGCACCTTATCTAGCCTTTCACGAGCTGTCTTTCTTTGAAGGAAACCTTTATTTTTGAAAGATATAAGGAAATCTAGTGGAAGGTACCTCTTGAACTCCTTCCAAAGTTTCATTAGAAGTATGTGTTTGTCACCAATGACGGATTTTCAAATTATTATTTTTACTGATGAGCTAATTCTTCTGGAAATTCCTGAAAATATTTTGTGCTGCACCCAACTAAGGGAAATAAAAAAGAGAGAGAGAGAAAGCAGTTCTCAATAATTAAAAAAGAAGTTTAAAAGAAAAAAAAAGGGATAGAAGTAATAAATGTTTAATATAGAAACATTCATTAAACATTTGAGTGTTCAATCAAAGTGTTTCCAAGCACCTTAAATTTGACATCAGCTACTGTGTCAATCACACTGGCTAAATCTGGCCTCAGCTCCACTGATCCCTTACTTAAAAAGCACCATCACACAGCTGTCAGGCATCCTCCAAAGGGCAGGAATAGATGCTATAGCATTCTGTTAGCCTTTGCAGCCCTCTCTCCCTGGTCGTGGTTTCTCAATTTATTTACTACTTCAGAGTAAATCTGTGTTCTCCAGCAGACTGCACCAAGTAGGGTTCTTTAAATACATTGAAGTAAGCCAGAACACTTCTGTTACATTAGTTTTGTTTCTTTTTCCATTATTAGTATTGTTCTGCTTTTCCTAGTCTGTATCCAGAAAGATTCTGTTAAATAGAGCTTCGTTCAAGGCATGAAAACATGTCACAGCTTTTATCTGCACAGCAAGCAATACAGGAAGAAATTATTATAAGCTAATATACAAGAATATTGTTTTAAACAATTTCTTCCTATTTTCCTACGCATAAAAATTTATACCTCAGGATTTTGGTATTTGCTGGAGAAGCCTGTAGGGAGCTGCAGTGGGTCGTGGTGTTAAAGAAGCTGTTGCCTTATTAAACCCTCATTGTAATGAGAGGGAAAATGGGAAGCGCCAGGTGTCAGCCGGCTGTTGTGCAGCTTCTCTGTCAGCATTCTCCAGAGACTCTTCCATCAAAACAGGGGAGGCCAGACATGGTATTTGCATACCTCACAAGGAAGCAGGCATGATTTCTTTGAGAGATGAAAAATTAGTCTCTCCTTGTGTCACGGTAAAAGGCACAAGTGACTTGAGTTTGCTTAACTGCCCGGCTATTTTTGGCCAAAGAGTGTTGACACAGGAATATAAAGTACATTCTAAATATATACTCCAGCTAAAGTATTGGATACATTGCAGATATTTTTTTTAAAAAAAGTTGATCAAATAACTGAAGCAACAGCAAAAAATACTGATTTATGGACCACAGAGAAAAATGCAAAGATTCTTCATGTAAGCAGTGATGAAAAAATCAAAAAGGTATCTCAACCAGTTGCTGGAACCTGTGTGCATGGTTCTGTCTTGTCATAACTTCCATTATGGTGTTGGGCTTGGGGCTCTAGGAGTCAAAGAACAACTGTTTTCTCTTTGGTCATTACTGTTTGTTAAATACTTTGCTTGGACTTTTTTATGAGCTTGGTTACCTTTAACAGAGCTCTGTACACATGCCCCAAATGGCAGCCTCTCATTTTGGAGGCTATTTCAAGGTGTGAAGTGTTGTAGATATTGCATATAGTTATTTTGTGGTTATTTTAGAAGGTTACTTGGGCAGTTAGGATGTGTTCTAACTGAAACCTGACTGAAAATTATAAAGGAGAATAAGAATACAATATCTATTTTGTGAGGTATATTTTTTTCCTTAATTTAAGATAAGTAAGCAACCCAAAACAACTTTTTTTTTAATTTGCTTTAAGCATTTCCACTTTATAGTGCTGATTAGCTAAGAAATCTCCAAGTAGAGGTTAGGAACTTTAAGCATGGTTGCAGTTCTTTCAATGGAAAATTCTTAGTAGTATTAATGATTAGTATAAATTTCTCTCCATAATCCATCTATCATTTTGTGCATTTGGGATTTGCTGTCTTTCGTGGTTCTCAGAGTACCTTAAGGCAATAGAGCAGAGTATGAAGGAAATCTGAGGGCAGTGTTAACTGCAGCTATTGACACATGTAGTAGGTGTTGTATCTTGCTCTGCTACAATCTGCTGAAATATGACTTAATAATCTTGAATTTATTAGAGGTCATACAAATATAAATGCAGAATGGGCTAGATTGAATGAATAAATTAGATGGACAAAGTTGTTCTAGTGTGTTACCAAAAAAATGAAAATGCTGTAGATGTTTGTCCAGTGCAGTCAAGAGAGAGTTGGACTGCGGTTTTTTTCCAATCTAATGTATGAAATTAAATCACAGTTTTTCTTTGTTTAACATTATGCTTGATTACTGTGAATGTAACACAGTAACACTCCAGTAAGCATTGCCTGTAAGGTGTTGGTAGCTTTCTGTTAGCTAAGAATCATTTGAATTCACAATAAAATGATTGAGTGGCAACACATTTTTTGTCAGTAGAGCACACATATTTTTTGGGGTTTTTTCTGGTTTAAAGAATTATTTCAAACCTAAAAATAAGGAGAAGATCCTAAGTTCTGATTTGTGTATCATTGTGGTAGCTGCTAGAGCAGGGAGAAGGGTTGCCCTCAGAGGATGAGGTAGCACAGACACTTGCAGTCTGGGACAGGTCTGAGGTGAGGTTCTGACAGCACCATGTCTGGAACTCCAGCTTTCACTGACTTGGTGGTCATATTCCTTTTGGTGTTAGCAAGAACTGACAGGTGACTCAGCTGAAAGTGTGACTTAGACACCAGGTCGTTTTGTGTAGGGATTGGTCTGAATATTAAAAGGGTGATCAGACTTATTGTTATGCAGTAAGCATTTTCATCTCTATTTACCTGGTCGACATAGTCAGGCCATGTCTGCTAAAAAGGGACCCTGACTCCCTAGAACGAGTTGCTAAATTTTTTATTGGGCTGTAAAATAATCAACTTCTTAAAGTAAGTCATTCAACGATTAGGACATGACTGAGTCCGCATGAACTACATTCACATCAGGTAGCTGCTTCTCCTGAGTGAGCTGCCTTGCTTTAGGGAGGAGTGGATCTGTGGGATGGGGGATCAGTGCTCAGCTTAGCTGGAGAACATGCATCACCATGGCAACTTCCATATGCAAAACTGTAGTCAAGTCCTAAGAATTGTGTCCAAGAGGCTTTTTTTCCAAAGATTTCAGATTTTGTGTGAGGAGGAACACATCATAATCCAGTCTAATGGATGTATCTCTACAAGAGATTGATTCGAAAGAGCAAATTCCTATACTCTGTGCTTTGCTTCCTGTGGGGCCAAGTGAAAAGACTGGGTTTTATTCAAAGTATTAAATAGAGGAAAAATGCCCTCTAGGAACATGCCAGTTACTCTCCAGCTACTAATCTAATCCATGAGATCAGACTCCAGTTAGTCCCAAATTTTTGTGACTTTTTATCCATCCCTAATAATTACAGAGCTGTTAATAGTTTCTATAATTGAAGCTGAATGATATAACAGAGAAATAAATGTACATAAAATGGTGTTTTAATATTTTAATATGTACTTGTCATTAGATAGTAGATTAAATTAATGCACATAAGACAAGGTATTATGCATAAAGAGAGAGTATTTTCAACAGGATATTGGTGGATTCTGAACTTAACTAGAACTTCTTAAATTATATTGGAATGAGGATTACATTTTCTAATGCATTACAGTACTTAAATATCAAATAATACAGAAAATAATTTTTTTAGATTAGATGGTTCACTTTGACTCAAATATACATAATTTTCAAGTAAGTGCAAAAAGCATAGATATAAAATTTATAGAGAGAAAACATGCCAAGGAAAAAGTAAAAGAGAAAGACTTTTCTGTGTGAAGAATCAGTCCAGACTAAAATTTATGTCCCCTCTCTCTTTGTTCTTCAGCGCCTTGCTAAAGAAGCAGAGAAGTACCAAGCATCACATCAGTGGAGGGATGAGTTTGGGGTAAGCTTCAGTTTTTTTGCTTTTAACCTTCTTCGATTTTTCCTCTTTGAAATGTTAACTGTAGTCTTACAGTATGTTGTTTGTGTATCTACTACAGAAGGAGTTACTGGCTATGAATAGGCATGCTACTTAATTCAGTAAACAGAGTCTCAGTCAGGGTGTCTGGAGAATAAAGTGAACTTTTCCCTTCAGAAGCTCACAGGGAGCTGCACAGGCCCAGGGATGTAGCTTTGAGTTGTACACAAGACATCTGTTTATTTTGACAGACAAGGAATGATTACAGAGAAGACATCTGAGTGATGGTTGCTATCAGTTGAAAGTGTGCGTATTCCAAACACTGAAACAGAACCATAGAAAAGGTTTTTACAACTTGTCTTTTTCTTATATAAAGGGAAAACAAACAAACAAGAAAAAATACAGAAGGATTTGGTTTTCTGCATGACTTGGGAGTTATAGACTTCTTTTAGAATACCTTTCCATATTTTAATAACTTCATGTCTTCTTTCAGTATCCCAGTACTGCTGAAAGAGGCTCCAACCTGGTCAAACATTAAATTACCTTCTTTAGTCATTTCAGGCTTTACTGAAAAACAAGTGACATGATTTTAAAATGTATAATATAGATTTTTTTATTACCAATCTGACCAAATAAATATTGTGCTGCATGACTATAAGCCTCTTAGTTTTAATTTATAGTTCCAGGCTGACTCAAAGTTACTTATTATGCCTTTATTAGATGTTCCTTCAGACATAAAAGCAGATGGTACTTTTACATGATGCTGCTGCAAACCTGGACATCCCCTAGAATCACAGTGGCACACAGTTAAATGCACAATGGTTCTCTAAGAATGTTGGTGTGGTTTAATTCCAGCTACAAGTAAGCACTGCACAGGCACCTGCTCACTCACACTAAATTGGGAAGGGGAGACAATTGTAAGAGTAAAAATGAGAAAACTCATGGGTTGATATAAAGACAGTTTCATAAGTAAAGCAAAAGTTGCATGCAGAAACAAAGCAAAGAAGGAATTCCGTCACTACTTCCCATGGGCATGCAGGTGTTCATCCATCCTCAGGAAAGTGGGGCTCCTTTGCCCTTAATGATGAGTTGTGAAGACAAACACCATTGTTCCAGAAGTCCACCCTTTCCTTCTTCCTTCAGTGTTGTACACTGAGCGTGGTGCTACGTGGTATGGAATATGCCTTGGGTCACTGGGGTAGGCTGTGCACCCCAGCTCCTCACTGGAGGGGCAGTGTGAAAAGCAGAAAAAGCCTCAGCTGTGCTAAAACACTCCTCAGCAATAAAAACCCACATCAGAATTATCCAGTGTTCCCAGCACAAATCCAAAATATAGCCTATTCTTCATTGTGCTAGCTACAATGGAGACAATTAGTTCTAACCCAGTCAAAACCAGCAGAAATGTTCATTCTGATCCACTGTTACTGAGGCACTTGGAGATCTGAAAACAGACAAAAAAGCTCCCAAGGTCAGGCCATGTAATTCAGAGAGGAGTGACTGACTGCAGGAGTACAGAGTGTTTGGACACAGCCTGAATGCTTTTAAGTGTGCTCTCTGCACAGGCACAGCTTCCAATACACGGTAAAACAAGAATGCATATTCCATGGAGATGCTGTAACAATGCTGCAGCGACCTTTTCTGCTAATCTGTCTCTCTTGTGACTAGAAAACAAAACCTGCAGGCTTGATGGACTCAGTGCAGAACTGTGTGAATGCAGTCAGAATCTCATTCTAATAATTTTGCTTCTGCACTTCATTCTGGCATCATGTCATCGCTGCCTCAGCTTCTGTTTTTCTTTTTACCTTTTTTTTTTTTTCACAGTAGAAGTCAGTCATACCAAAGAGGCTTTGGGTTTTATCTGAGTTCATTGCCAAAGAGACATCTCAAAATAATTTTGAAATGTGATTTTATATTAATGTTTTGGTCCAGGCAAAGGCTATGGTCAGTATCGGAAAAAAAAATACAGTTGCATTTATAATAAAGTAACTACAAACTGGGATTGTACTTTACTGTTTTGAATTTGGATCAGAACAGTGTGCACCATATAATAACCTTGACGTTAGGTTATGCAATTAAATTTTAAATAAATGTATTAAGCCTCTTTTAATTTAATTTGTTCCATTTTTGCCAGAAGTAATCTTTCTACTCTTCTGGCCCACTTTTTAGAAAATGCCTGCTCAAATTATTTTGCACACAGATCTTTCTGATAAACTTAATTTTCACTGGAAGACTCATTCGCCTAATGTCTGTGATGGAAAATAGAACGTAAAACTTTCTGCAGGTCAGGGTTCTTAAAGTACTTCTGATAACATTATGAATGGTCTATATCGTGCTGCATGGGGTTCATTTCTCATCCAAGATTTGGTTCTGGGTGATGAAAAACCTTGCAGCAGCATTGCACATGAGTCACTGTAGAATGAAACTCCTGGGACAAGCTATTTCTGCTTCTAATGAGCTTGTGATCAGCAATGTCCTTGGCAGTCAGACTGCAGCCAAATAATAGCCTATGGAGTTTTAAGGAGGAAATATCACAAGCATTCCTTCTAGGGAAGTGTGTATGGGCTGAATTGAGTGGAACAATATACAAAAAAAGGCAAGATTGACTGTGAGACCAAGGTCTGTACAGATCTACAGGGATGTGTCACTCAAAAGACCAACAGGGTGCCTGTTCTGACACCTTATTCTAAATATTAATAGGTTTTGCACAGTTCACAACAAAAGAAATGTGCAAGAATTAAAGTGTTTTATTTTCAGATTAATGTCACAGTATAATAAATCAGCATCTTAGATAGGGTCTTTTGAAATAAGATACTACAGAGAAAAATTCCAGATTTACTCCAACAGACTTTTTTTTTTTTATTTCACCTAATAATCTAGTGTAAGGCTGTCCAAATTGTCTAAAGAAAAAAAAGATAATTAAGAGACGAAACTATGTACAGACATAGAGATCCACATCTACTAAAATCCCTTTTCTGTACTATTTCTAATTGAAGGAGAGTATATTTTCTTCGTATATATTAGGTACTATAGTATATTAAATTCTAACTACTTCAAGCAGACCAAACAATGAAAAACAAAACAAAAACCTTGAATTTTGTGTCTTTTGTAAATCACAGAATCACAGAATGGTTTGGATTAGAAGGGACCTTAAAGCTCATCTTCTGACCCCCCTGCCATGGGCAGGGACACCTTCCACTAGACGGGATTGCTCAGAGCTTCATCCAGCCTGGCCTTGAACACTTCCAGGGAACTTCTCTGGGAAACCTGTGGCAATGCCTCACCACCTTCACAGGAAGGAATTTCAGCCTAATGCCTAAACCTATCCTTTTTCAGTTTCATAGAATCACAGACTGCTGAATTTGAAGGGATTCATTAGGATCATAAAGTCCAACTCCTGGCCCTGCACAGGGCACCCCGAGAGTCACACCCTGTGCCTGCAGTGTTGTCCAAGCACTGCTAGAACTCTGCCAGTTCGGTTCTGTGACCACTTCCCTGGGGAACCTGTTCCAGTGCTCAGCCTCTCTCTGGGGGAAAAAAAACCTGTTTCTAATATTCAGCCTAAACTCCCCCAACTCTGCTTCAGGCTGTTTCCTTGGGTCACTGGTCATGGGAGTGAAGAGATCAATGCCTGCCCCTCGTGAGGTGGCTGAAGATCACACTGAGGTGTCCCCTCAGTCTCCTCCAGGCTGAACAAACCAGGTGGCCTCAGATGCTCCTCAAAGATTTCCCTGGCCTTTCTTTGGACATTCTCTGAATGTCTTTATTTATATTGTGGTGACCAAAACTGCCCCCAGGAGTCGAGGTGAGGCCGCCCTGGTGCAGAACAGTGCTGGACCTGCTCTCCCAGCTGCCAGGGCGCTGCTGGTTTGTGTTCAATTTCCCATGGACCAGGACCCCCAGGTCCATTTCTACAGCTGCTCTCCAGCCTCTCCTTCCCCAGCCTATACACACAACCAGGGCTGCCCCATCCCAGGTGCAGAATCCAGCACTTGCCCTTGTTAAGCTTGATCAGGTTGGTGGTTGCCCATCCCTCCAATGTGTTGAGGTGCCTCTGCAGGGCCTCTCTGCCTCTGAGAGAGTAGACAGCTCCTTCCCAGTTTAGTGTCATCTGCAAACTAACTTAGTATTCCTCTGAGTCCTGCATCCAAGCCATTAATGAAGGTGTTGAAGAGAAGCAGGCTGAGGATGGAGCCCAGTGGAGCCCCACCAGTGACAGGTCCCCAGCCTGATGTCCCCCCATTCACTGTAACCTTTGTGCCTGACCCGTGAGCCAGCTGCTCTCCCACTGTGTAACTCAGTTATCCGTTTTGAAAATCTAATATTAATTAAGAGCATGCATCTTATGTATTTACTGTTAGTTTTAGCTAAGTGACAGGAAAAAATATCATTATGTTTATGGGCATTTTTAACTGATAATTAAATATCAAAATATTTTGGAAATTACTAATGAATTGCTACAGGTAAAAAGTTATTCAAAGCAGTTATTAAAACTTTATTAAAGTTATTAAAAAGTTATTAATGTCTTATTAATTAAGAACAGTAATTAAGAATACCAAATGTCTTCTAAGTTAAAAAGGGAAAAAAGGAAATATTGGATTGTGATGTGTTATTTCCTGACGAAGCACAAGGTTGGTTAAAACTGTTGAACTGCAGTTTACTTGTATGGCTTGAAAATAATACTTATTTGTTAGAAAACTATTAGGTACTAAGAGAGTATTTGTGAAGTTTATGAACGCAAATCAAAAGTGCTTAGCTTCAGGCAAATAAAGAAATCCCATTCTCTGTTTCCTACTCTATTTGTGCTGCCCAATTCCCCAGCTGACTGTGCAGCTGGAGGAATTAAGCCTGCTTGAATATTTTAGATTAAAGCACTTACAACTCAGAGGTCCAAACCAATATATCTAAATGAAACGGCCTTGTCAGTCTGAAATTTCTTGTACACTACATAGTGAAAGGGGGATGCTTTTGACATTTGTGATTGTCCAATTATTTTTCTGGCATAGAGACACATGAAAAAGATGTATGCAAACTGAAAAAAAGGAAGGGAGAATTTTGTATGAAGTAATTGCTGTTATTCCCCAAATGAATCTTCTACAATTACATTTGATACCACACTTGATTGCCTTGCAATGGTTGGTTAACTAAAGCAATTTTGTTTCCAGTTGAGTTGCTGTATTAATTGTACTTACACATGTATAAACATAAGGGATATCTCATTGGTATTTTAAAAGGGGAGTCTGTGTGGATGGCCTATTAACATCCACTCATTTATATGAGAACTAAAACTCAGACTTCTAAGAATTAATTATCATATAAAAATGCCACAAGAAAAATTCTTTCAATATGCTTTATCTTTTAACCAGTAGTGTAATTTTATAATTATTCTGTGTAAGTGATGTTTTTCTACGTCTTAGTAGTTTTGAGACAGCATTTTCTCCAATGATAATATGTAGGCTGGTGTTCATGTACCAGTTAGGCTTAAAAATAATGACAAAAGGTCACGGGAATATTACTTTGGAATTATGGTTTGCTTATCTTTTTCTAGTAAAAATTTTGGCTGCATAAAACTGGAGTGAAAAGTTGCTCAGCAAAGAAACAGAGGATGAAAAGGATAGCTAAGATAAAACAGGTTTCTTCTCACCAGAGTTTATCCAAGCAGTGACCTGCAAGAGCAGAGCTGTAGTAGGTGTCTCTGTTGTATCTTGCAGTTTGAAGATTTTCAGAACTGTCTGTAATTTATTGTGGATGTTACAACAATGCTAAAACACTGTCTCTTAAAAGCCTCAGCTGGAAAACAAACCAACCAACCAACCATGAAACTTTCAGCTTTGGCATGCTTTCATTATAAACATATTTTTGTCTCTTGAAAGAAGGAAAAATCTGTGAAGAAAACCAACTAGAATCTTTTTACTCTCTTCTCTACAGAGAGATGATACAGTTCTCTCATGGCTTGTACCTCTGATAATTCTCTTTTGTGCAAAGAGCATCTGTGAGAACTGCTACAGTTGAGATTTGGCACCAGACCTGCAGTACAGGGAACTGGTCCTCACAGGTGCAAAGTAGGTGTGGGATCCTTTCCTACTAAGTCATACATACTTTATAAATTTGTGACAGTTATAATAACACTAAACACAGGCAAAGTGTCAAAGCTGTCTGTATCTTCACACAGTGCTTTGATCCAAAACTCAGTGAAATAAATCTTCCATTAATTTTGATTCATTTTGGATAATGCCTCACGTTTCTAAAAGCCTCTGTGAGTTGAAAAAAAATTCCAAATGATGAATTTACATTGACAGATTTAAATTGACAGATGGTCAAGCTTCTAGGGAGGATAATATTTTATTCTCTGAAGGGTTGTGTGCCACCTCTTCTGTGACCTGTAGCCTTCATTTGTGTATAATTTAAATTAAATGTACCCCATCTCACTGAAAGGAATGCAATACCAGTGATTGCACTTGGACATCTTTCTACCCAGGGGATGAAGGTCTGTGTGTGTGCTGTGGGAATAATAAGAAGGTGAGGTAAAGAGGAAGTAAGGAAACATCATATTTACTGAAATGGGGTGGATTTAAGGGTTCTTCTGATGTTTATTTGATGTTTATCAAATCACTTCTATCTTTTTGAGTCATGGAAGTTCACTGCGAAATGTTGCAAGAACAATCATTTCTATAGTGTTTGTTGAAGTGAGACAGGAGACACAATAGTTACAGCCTTTGGAACACACTGACTTCAGCTTCCCAGGATCTCTATCATCAGTAAGGATAATTTCATCTAAGTGGGGAAATCCGCTGTGAATGTGTCCATGCTGAAGCTTCTTTGGAGACGCGTCATAAGCCTCACCAGATTAGTGCAGCATTTGCCTGGCATTCCCTCCTGGGAACAAGATCCCTCTGTTTACCTCTCTATCCCCAACATCCTGTCTCCCAATGTTTGGATTCTTATTTCAGAAAGTCTCAGTGTGCCTTCTGGCACACTTCTATTTACAAATATATAGCAGGCACTAGTTAAATAAAAGAAAAGCATCTTAAAGGCAATAAAAAAAATCCAAGTCATTAGAAATCTTTTTAAGATTGCTTACTACCTTGCCTGGAGTTTTATAACTTCCTAGAGTCTCTCAGGTGAGTCTTTCAGTCTAGAAATCATTGATTTTCCTCTAAAATATGGGCTGCCATAGGACAGCTCTTCCATGTGTCTGTTCCATTATTTATCTGATATGATCCTGTATGAGAATTACACCAATGAGTGTTAGTGTGATTAATCATACTGGTAGTCCTTGATTATTTTTTTGTTTTCCCACACTTCACGAATTTTAAACCAATTAGAAAATTTATGAGGAGACAGTGGTAGCAGTACAATCAGAATTAAGATTGCAGGGATTTTTGTGTGTAGCTATAGAGGAGATAGTTTTTGGATTTTAGATACTACTTATTTACTGTCTCTTAATATGCTTACCTTCAGTAAAGGAGTGTAACTTTATAATATAAATCATTACAAGGATCTCATTTGTGCAGTGAAGTGCTTCACTGGTTGGAAACTTGCCAGCAAAGCTTTTAGAGTAAAGCAAAGGAACACCTTCAATCATTGTTGAGGGCTTTCAAGCATTCCATTTTATCTGAAAAATCAAATATGTTAAAGACATTTAATACACTTTTTACTTATTGACCAGGCAACTCATTTAGAAAATGTGCAGCTTCTGAAAGGGAAGGATCTAGGTAAGACGAAAAGAAAGAAAGGTGTGATTTCCATTATTAAGCTGCCATATGTATGCATTATCACCTTCATTTTGAATGAGGCTTTAATGTGCTTTCAGAACAAACACCTTATTAAAAGCAAGATATACTATTGTACTCAATTTATTAACACCATGTAGGTTCTTCAGTTTAAAACTGAGAAGTACAATATGCTAAGAAAAGCTTTTGCAGGCTGCTATTGTGCACATTTTCTAAGAGTTCATTAAATTTGTTGCACAGATGAAGATAACTGGTTTTTTGATGTTACCTTTCACCCTCACTTCAGCTTCTCATGTCAATCTGGGATAAGTAATTCACAGCACTGCTTTGTTACCTTTGGTGAATCAGTAAAATCAATTAGAAATGGACTTCAAGGGTGCTGTTTATTTTGTCTGTAAGATTTTTTGTCAAATATTTTCGAAACTGAAAATGTGTTCTTTTCTGTGATTTTCCCTTGCCAGGGATCCTTGCCTAGGATCTGACTAGTTTCCTCACTTTCCCAGGAAAACTCATTCTCCTGTTGGTTATCACATATTAATCTGACCCTTTTTACCCCGAATTTAGGAAATGTGCCGAGGTTTTGGAAAAAGGAATATTAACCAACTTAACTTTGCTGTCAATATTTCCAAACTGGAAGAGAGAGGTTTTTTCTTTTGGTTTGGTTTTGTTTTTTAATTAAAACTAAAAAAAATAAAATCCTGGTTGAGTATGCACAGGAAGTTAATCAATGGTATAAGACTCAAATATGGCTTTTTATAATTGAGGCAGACTTCTAAGTTTGAGAAATTCAGAAAATATTACAAAGGTTTGGTTCTTACTTTGGAGAAAGAATGCCACTCATAAGAGCAAACCTTAGAGGTTTTTTAAAGGAAATTAGACCCAAATATTTTTGAAATATTCCCTGCCAGAAAGAGCGAATACTGTGAAGAGATATATATGGAATTCTACATGTGTTATTTCATATTTAAAATAGAACTTTTCTGAAAATCTGAGCTGAGTGGCGTGGAGTTTTGGAGGTGGAGATATTTGTGCATTTTCTTAATTTCATTTACTTCTACTTTTTTTCAAATGACAAAACCAGAGGTGTCATGCAGGCCTGATATTTTATCTTCTTCTTTTGTCCCAGGATTCCTGTAATATACTAGGTGTAAATTCAGCTCATCTTCGTCAAAGCTTATTACCTTTAGAAAAGGACCTAACGGGAGTTGGAAAGTTTCGATATTTAAACGTTTGTAGACCTCTACACTCCCAAGAAGCCGTGCTCCTGGAACAGAGGCTTGTGCAATAGATGTGAACAGAAAATGTTTGATGTCTGCACTCTTTAGCAGCTGCAATACTGTAGAAATTTTAATAGGTGTTCCATTTTGCATAGACCTTCAAATGCTCTGGGAGCCCAAGACAACCTTATTAAGAGCTGCATTTTGCTCAAGAGATTTGGGAATTCTTAGCTTTCCATCTCCTGAGTATAGTGTAATTCTCATTGGAATTTAAACAAAAGGTGAAAGTGTGTCTTTTTTATGTCCAGCAAATGATGATGTGTGATTGAAGTTGTGTCAAATATTTCTGGAGACTTGGCCACAAAGCAAGAGATGTACATAACACAGACTAGAGAAATTCTTCCAAATTAGCAATATCCTAACGTGCTAACATCATGCAAAGAAATGCTTAAAAAATCTACCTGATTTGACCAGAAATGTCACTGTTAAGCATTTGCTTTCTTTTTTCCCAGTTAATTGTTGCTATGAGAACATACAAACTCTTTAAATAAACACACAAGCAACTGTAGTCTCATTGAAAGACATTAGGATTTTGCAAGTCTTGAGAAGTCTGGGCCAGCTCTATGACTGTGATTCATGAGTTTATAGAACACACTATCATTCTGTTTTAATTTTCCCAATTTTTAGTCACAAATTATATTCCATTGAAATACTGTGAATTGTAACTTTCTTGAATATGTGAGAATAAATATGAAAATGGCCAGTCCAAATCCTTGCTTTTAAAAATGGGTGAATAATCCCTGATGAATTATTAATTCAGGATAGATTGTCTTATTCCTTTGGGCATTACCACTTCTCCGGAGGGTAACTTTAGTTTTGCATTTCTTAAGAGTTACCCAGGAGTACAGTAAAACTGAGAAGGCTGTCTCAGTTGATATTTTTCTAGGCTTGCACAAAATTCTAGTGTTTTCACCTCATAAAACTTCTTCTGCTTTTGTCTGTGAAGTATTCTCCTACACAGAGAAAACTTTCAGCAAAAGTTTTCTACCAGACTGAATATTCTCCCTGTACACAAGTTTAATTTCATCTAATTTGCAATGGGCATCATAGTTTAAATGACCTTTAGACTTAATGCTCATAGAGGAAGTCTTGCCATAGCACTTTCTCAGCTTTCAGATAGAATGTTTCAGTTTTATTTTAATAGTATTTGCAGATATTTTTTGCTACTTGTGTGTTGCTGCAAAAAAGTGTGGTTTGGTTTCTTTTCACATTTGGTGAGAGAGACCAGCAAAAAAAAAACAAAAACCAAAAGCTGGATTAAGACTGAAGTTTTTTCTAGGCCATGTTATTAATATATTCATTAGTCCCAAGTGATGGCTGCCATTTCTTCTGCTGATGGTTGACTTTATTTTCCTTATTACAAGGATCCCACCAAATGGGTGATTTAATTCCAAATACTTTCAGTCTCTCTCGATCTCTAATGTTTTGGGTCTACATTAATTACATCAGGGTGTGTAAGAGTTTGTGAGTGTAGAAAACCTGCTGAGATGATGCTGGAGGCATGCAGAAAGCCAGGCAGGGAATTTCCTACCAAAGACCTGCCAGCTGAGTTGAGAATGGTTCCTGGTGCATCCTGTGCCACGGAATGTGACATTGCTTAGGTGTTTTGGGGGCAACTGTAACAAGCACAACCTGGATGAAAGCAGAGTGTGTTCAGGATTGATCTGTGTTTTATTTTGAAACACAGACATCATACTCTCTGTGAAGAAAAAAAACATGCCCTGTCCTAAAAAGTCCTGTGGTTATACATCAGTAAACGTCCTCTGTCAAGACTAAGCACCAAGAGGAAATATTGTTCAAGAGAATATAAGTTTTATTTATAGCAATAGGTACATAGCAGTTACAGATAAATTAACCTTGAAAATTGCAAGGAAAAATCCATTAGTTTAGTAAGTTCCTCAGACATTTGACCAACAGCAGTAGGGAAATATCCCACTATTTCTGTGAAAACATTTACAATATTATGAACCATGCCATGCCTGTGAACTATGAAAGCTGCTTTTATGAAAAATAACTATGACATGGACAGGATAGGACTTCCTTTACAGATTGACATCAGTAGGTTTTACTGGTTCAGTAATAATTCACTGAAGTTGCTACATGTAAGAGTAGAGCAGTGCAAATCCATAACTAATTGACTTGTTCATGTTTGTCAAGAATAGCTGGCACTTAATTCATTCAGCTCCTTATGTCATCTCTATATTGATAAGAAAATATTAAGATAAATACAACTGAATTAATCAAATTGTATTATTTCTGCATGAGCTCTACAATACTATATTTTCAAGAGCTTTAAATGCTTTAGTATGTAACAGAAAATAGTTTTCTTTATTGCTTGAAGGTAATGAATTAAAACTTACAGATTTCTGAGATATTAGATATGCTTTTCCCTATTGCTCAGTGTTTGTGAATATTTAGGTGAAATTTTGAGAATAAGACAAATTTTAAGATTGTGCTGGTCCTACTTAAATGGGTGGAAGTTATTTGTATGTAGATATCAATGTTATAATTTTTTTCCTGTGTTTATACTTACACATGCATTTATATATTTATCTACATGCATATATGCTCAAAGAGATCATCTAATAACATTTGTATATTCATGTCTATAAAGAGTAGAACACTTTTAGCTGAGTCTCTTGTTTTGGAGGTCTGCAAAGGACTAACACTGGTGGGCTCAGGTACTTTGAGAACACAGTTCTCAAGTGGTTAAACTACTATGTGCCCACACTTTTGAAATTTTACCTCTTTCATGTTTTAAACCCCAGGAATATTTCCTATTCAGTGTGAACAGTATCTTTGTGGCTTACTGCAGAAAAAAAGTTCTGGCCCTTGGGGTCAATTTGTAAAGCTGGCAAATGCTCCCTCTGTGCAGGAACCCATGGTTTATTTATGCCTGTGGTTTTCAGTGTCCAAAAAACACAGAGACTGTGTTGATCTCATCAGGATAGTGGGGTTTAGCACAATGCTGATAAAAATGTTAGATCATTGGGAAAGTCTTTAGAGGTACTTGTAGTACATCAGCTGCTGAAATAGTTTTGGAGGACTTTTCCAGGCAAAGAGTGGTTAATTTGGATGGTTACTGCTCAGCTGGTTTTCTGGAGCTGTAATGTTCATGTTCAGTGAACTTCCATCATTTTCAATGAACTTCCAAAAGTGAAACCAAAAGAAAACAATCTCTAGCAAGTTGGATTGCAAAGTTTGTAACATGAGCTGTGTAAAATGAGAAGGGGGAATGGGAGGGAAGGAGGGGGAAAGAGACCCAGGGAAGTTTTGGCTGTTGCCAAAGAGGTCATTGATGGGAACAGTGTGGAATGACTGCTTTGCTGCAGTAGTCTCCTGCCTTTCTCCCCAGTTTTCGTTGCTTTGTTTTATGTGGGTGTGAACATGGCATCATCCTTGACAAGACACTTCACCCTTTTTTGCAGCATTCTTTCTTCTTTCCTCATTAGCATAAGTTTCCCATCTTCCATTATCCCTTTTTAAACATTTGTAGTTTCTCCCTCTTGTGATTTCTGCAATCTCAGTTGACACTTCTGTAATAGTGTGTAATGGTGCTGTGGAGAGCTGAGCTGAGATAGTCTCAAGCAATATAGCATAAATTTCAGAGAACAAAATGATGCATTTCCTCATACTAAAACCAGTATAATAACATACTTTGCAATTTACTTCATACTCTCTTCTGTGATCTTCCAGTGCTAAGCTCTTTTTTCAGTAGCCTTCTTTATTAGGGTCGCAGGAGCCTTTCTTTCTGACTGTCTGTTTTAACAAATACTTGTCTTTTGTCATTTTTTTTTACAAGAGAGAGCTATTTTTTGCTTGTTCAGAATTTCTCACATTGTCTCATTCTTCACATCTTCACACTTCTGTGATATGTCTGTCCACCCTGAATTTTAAAAAAGACTTGAATTTCAAAGTACTTATTTGTACAAGAATTTGGAAGTGAATAATACAGTGTAAGGGCCCAAATTCACATGTGTTACCATAGATTCTGATGGGAATACTAAAATGCTGTAAACTTAAATATGCCTCTGCCTAGAATAAGATTCATCTACATAAAACTTAAAGTATTTTTTGAATTGTGTGCCGTTTTTGAACAAGAAGGATGTGCAAATCCATAGCTAGATGATCCCTTCTCTGAGTTGTTAATGCTCAGGATTGTTCCCAAGGAAAGATTGCTGTTGTCTCCATCTCACTGACAGCCAGCAACCAGCAGTCTGTCTTTCAAAGGTTTCTCTGTATTCCTTTGCAGTTTGTGGCATAAGCATCAAATACCTGATGAGTGAAAAACCCCTGTTGTGATCCATGTGAGGAAACACAAACCCTTTCATTTAATGCAGTTGTTAAGATGGAGAATGAGAAACATAATAGCAAGATGTTGATAGAACTCTTAAATCTATTTCTCTTCTGCACGACTTCCAGCCTACCAGTGTAACATCAATAATTTAGAAGAAAAGTAATTTTGTTCTGATTATTTTTGATAGAATCGTTTGCCTGTAGTGATTAACTGGAGAAGTCTTCATCATTTCATACTAAATAGTAAAAGGAAAATTTTCCAGCTGCTGGCTTGTCTCATGCTGCTGAGCTACTTCTGAAATAAAGTTTGCTCCTGAAGCCTTGTTTTATTGCAGTGATTGAGGGCAAGACATGAACAAACAGCTGCCAAAGCTGAATAATGAAAATTATTATTCCTGCTGTTCTTTATTAATTAGGTGAGCTTGGGTAATTTTTAGAGCCTGGTAACTGCTGTCCAGAGTTGCTTTCTTTCTAAGACATCAGAGATAGAGGAAACATAATTTAGATTAAAGTCTTAAGAAAGATTTGTCTTTATACAAGGCTCATTAAAACAATTACCAGTCAATATGCCAGACATTTGTTACATGGGTAAGCCAAAGCAATCTGAAAAGAAAACATAGCCTGACATGTTTTGAACTTTATTACCTTTTGTAAAGGTACTTTTCACATTTAGGAGGACATGGAGAGATTTGGTTGGGTTTTTTTTCCTAATTTTCATATTTTCCTTCAAATTGTGTAAGATGAGTTATAGCAATTTTTGGGGGGATTTTTTTTTTTTAATAACTCTCTGGGGTTTAAGGACACATTTTAAGTTATTGAATAAACTCAGTGGAGAATTGATCCAGACAGGGAAAGGAATCAATGCTTAGAGAACACCAGACTTACAGGTCAGGGTCAGGATTGAAAAATGTGATCCAAATTTTGGATCATACTTTCATAATTTTTATATGAAAATGAATTATTTTTGTCACACAGTATTGTAATACCCTGTAGAAATATCCTAAAATCTTCTAATATTTTAGTTTTACATTACAAAAATAAAATGTTTTATAAGGCTTTCTGCTGTTGCAGTTTAAGGGAATTCATGAAAATTGTTGGTAGTTTTATATTCTGGTGAGACTCTTGAAAGACATTAATGTTATTTGGGTACTATTGCTTAGAATTTAGTTGCAGTGACTTTGTGTGATACACTTCTTGTGATACTTTTTTTTTTTGTGAAGCTAAGCCTCAAAGTACACATACTTCAGCCACTCTTACGGATCACCAAGAAGTTACCCTCTTGAGTTTTGTCTTATGCCTAAAATTCCTTTTTGTAACAACTGATTGCAGCATTGCTAAACATGGTATTTTTGTTGGTTGTAATGGATAAAACACAGAAGAAATCTAACGAATTCACACACATTTTTTGGGAACGTTTGCCTCTTGCTTGTAGAAAATAATTTTCTCAAAGGCTTTTGAAGATTTGTTGGAGTTGGAGGACTGGCATATTTTCTGTATTCAGCTATGATAGTGCAAGAGGTTCATTACATCCCAACTCCTACATAAATATGAATTCAGAATGCCAATTTCTGGTGAATCCAAAGGAAACTTACGTCCAAACTGTTTAATGAGGCTCCTACACTCTACTGGTTGCTCTATTCATGATCTAGATAATCTGCAATCAGTTTAGACAATTTTTTTTAAAAAAATATTTTTTTTAAATTCTTTCATCAACTAAAGAAAGTAATGCTGAATAAATTATAATAAACATACTTTGCTGCTTTAATTAAACTGATCAGATAGTGTGATACAGAGGTTAATTAGCTGCTAACAAATTAATTTCATTTTCCCACCTGGAAATCTGCTTTGTAATCACTTGCATTTTGCCTTATAAAAATAAACTGCTTATACTTTGAGGAAATTATTGTGGTGAGAAAATTAGCAGCTTCTTGGACTTTTTGGAAGAATTCATTTAGCAAAATTAAAATGGATTAAAATATTTTTGTTTCTCAGGGTTACCTCTGTCTTCCTTGATTTTGGCTTAGAGGACTGGAGGAAGAATAGAGAGGATGATTATTCCTATTCCTATTTCTTTACATAGGTAGCTGGTTTCAAATTTGGCATCTCCAGGAGAGCCCCTTATGATTTTCTTTCCTGGTCATTTGTCACACATGCAAGTACACAAAATCCTAGGTTTTCCTGTGGATCAAAATATCAATCTTGAGAATTATGTTTCAGCTTGACTGACTAAAACAACAGTCTGTGATGCAGGAAACTATACCAGAGAATAATACCAATGTGGTTTTGCAGCTTGAAATTTTTAGTCACTAGTTTTTCATTCCTGCATGAAGTATTTGGCCTTTGATGCTTTGCAACCAAAATAATGCTTAATTGTTTGCCCCATTTATATTGTTTAGTTAAAAAAATTAAAGTATATTAAAACAAAAGTGCCCAAAATAGAAAACAACTTGTAAAAAACAAACCCCAAACCAGCTATCCTTACCAGTAGGCAAATTGCCAAAATTCCACTGTTACACTAACAATTGTTTGCATGTCCAACAGAGATTGGTGTTTGACTGCAGGCCACTGAGCCACAGGATGTCTTTATACAGAAGTTACTGGTGGATGGTGGAGTATGTCGTGTTCTTTCAGAAGAACAGACAGCTCAGCTCTGTAGATTTTGATTTGGGTGTATGTTTGTCTGACTTGTATTTCTCATCATCTTTTGGGCTCTATTTCATTTAACTTCACACATTCAACTACTTTTGACATTTAATTCTACAGTCAAAGTGCAGTTAGTACTTGAAACGTATTCTTATTCACAAAGTTAAGTATCATCCTGGCAGTTTAAGTAGTCCAATGGCAGTTTCTAACAGTTACTCTCAGAGTGAAAAATACCTCAAAATTGTGGCATTTTCTTTTTGACATGGCAAAGTTTTGTCTATTCTTTACAGTTTCTGTGACAAATTCTAGAGATCTGAAGACATAAGTACTCTTTCTAATGTTTGGTATCCTTCTTTTCAAGGTTATATAGGTAATCTTAATACTCTTCACTATTTTCCTTTTTTCTAAGTAAATGTATAATGTAGCTTGATATGGGCACTGAGGTAAAAGGGAAAAAAAAAATTACTTATTGTGTCCTATGAAAAATACTGGGATTTCCTCCTGAGATTTGAATGTGGTATAAAAACCCTCTTACTCAGCTTTACTAATCATAATTTGCACAAGACAAATTAAATCATGCGTGGCTAGATTCAGCAGGTAATCAGATATTGTCACAGTGAGCAGAAGGACACAAGGACATGTGTCACTGGGAAGGTCAGGCCACTGAGTGGACCCAGGAGTGGAGGGTGGCAGCAGCTTTGCTCACAGTCCCTGGGCACAGCTGAGCTGAGACCTGCCCTGGTCACAGCACTGCTGGGTCGGCAGAGTACACGGGGTGTGAGATTCCTACAGAATATTTGTGGTGGAATTTCACATATTTCCAGAGTTTTAGCTTCTTCCAAGTTTTGACTTCAACAATCTCTTTCAAGCTCTAAGTTTTTAACTCAGATGCCTAAAGTCTGAACACCCTCAGCGCTGCAATTTGTGGGTCTAATCTCAGATCAAAATTCCTCAGAATCGATGTCAAGGGCTTGAAAGCATCTTTCCTATAGTGTCTTTTTATCTGGATTCTGTGTGCATTACACTCACCTAACATCTTTTTAAATGAGGCTTATATGTTTTATTCCTGCTGCTGAGCATAGAGATGATTAATAAATTACTCATTTTATTTATCAATCTGATGCATCTGTGAATGGTCAAGTGACACCCCTCAAAAAATTGTAATGGTTTCCAGATTGATAATTTCAGTGAAGGAATTGCCTGTAAATGAATGCTGAAAAAGTTGATCTTTCTCAGCATTTAAAAGAGAGAATATTCTATAACAAAGAGTGTGCAGCACCTTTAAGGCTCCTCTACGTTATTTCCTGTAATCTTCACCTTCATCTTTTCATTTCAATTATTAGTCTCAGTGGAATCTTGAGAAAAGCCCTTTACACAAATCTGATGAAAAAGGCTTATCATAAATTATACTGCAGACCTGGAAGGTTTTAATTAGTGTATGAAATTTAATATTCTGACAAAGCAATTATTTAATCGAATTATGTTTGGGGGAAAAATGTCTAACCCAAGTGACCCATGTGTTCATATTATGGGTAATATAGTGACATATTTCTTGATCAAATATAATTTCACTGTTTTATTTTTTATCTTAATAATTTGAGTTTTAAAATAACTTGGTTCTATGTCTGGTTTTCATGTTTTGAATGCATGTTCTAACTAATTTCTTACAGCCCATGTTTGGGCACAGTGATTATATGCATACACTGTATCTGTAATTGCAACTGATTTACTTTATGGCCTGAAATTTTGTTCAGTTTAAGGACAAGTGATGAATCAGTATTTTTGCATGTGAATATTGAGGGGAAAAAAAAAGTTATTAGTGCTGAGCCCCTTATTTTATATGTGTAATTTCACTTATGTATAATCCAAAAGCTGTAACAAAAGTGATAGTAGTAGTTGTCATTCTTTCTGGTTTTTTCCTGTTTGTGGGCTTTTATTCCCTAATGTTATTCTCTTTAAAAAATAGATGTAATTTTTAATGTGTGGTAGGTCATATTTAGCTTTCTTTTCTGAGCAGTCTAATTGTGCCTTAAACTGCATGTCAGACTGTATAAAGGATTAAACTAAAACGGCCTGGATTATTTCTCATAGAATTTGTTAGGATGGGTTTAAACCTTAATTACCCCAAAGGTATTAGAGTGAACTTTTTTTTTAATGTACTTCTTTTTCCAAGAGGATGCAAGGAATTTTTTTAAACTAAAATTCATGTTTTTGCAACACTTAATGAAATGCTTTTTTAGCATTTGTAGGGATTTATACTAATTTCCTTTGGCCTGCCTAAAGAGTGTAATGGACCAGTGTTATTAATATTTTTATTGCTCTATGCTAAGCAAAAGGACTCCCAGATGTTTCACTAATGTGAGTGTATTTTCCAAATGTGCGGGATTAATATGATTTCAAAATATTCTCCAGATTTCTGTCTGTAACTCTAAGAACTTATTTTTAAACTGAAGAGTCAAGATCAGAGTTATGATCTTGATTGTATGATTTGGTTTCTCCCTGATTTTGATTTCTTTCTGTACCTCTTACCTGCAAACTAAGATTATACTCACTGCATGTATCTGCAATATAGACTAACATTTTACATTGACTCACTTCGGGTGAGTCTTGGGTAAAATACTTAAAAGTCATGGGAAGTATCCTGGTTCAAAACAAAATCCAAAGAAACATATTTGGCTGTACTTTCAGATTTTAAAACATGTAGTTATAATTATGCAGTAATATATATTTGCAATGTAATTTGCTACAATAATTTTAAGTTTGCCTACAGAGGTTTACTGAAGAAGATCTTTGAGTTGTGGAGACCTTTAACTGGCTCTCTTCTGTTTTCTTTTCTGAGTGAGTTAATTGTTTTCTAGTGTCTCTGTAATGGCTAAAAGTGTAATTTTTTTTACTTTACCATTTTGCCTACAATTCTTGTGGAAACACAGCTTTTAGAGAAAAATTGTAATTGTGATATCTGTCAAAATGAATACATTATATTAATTTCTTACGATATGAAAAGCTGCAGAAAACCTTTTTCGTCTCCTCCATCTTTTTTTTTTTTTTAATAATCTATTTATTTTCTTATAGTTCATTATAGATTCTCATAGAGTTCTAGAATTCATTTTAGGCCAATGTCCCCTGTAGGCCTAACCCCATTTTAGGCTGCATTACAGGATCTGGGTCCTGTAGGGTCTCTAGGAAGCCCACTGATAGATCTGAGGTTTTATGTAACTTTAACCCCAGATTCAGTGAGAGCAGCATTTCTGAATAGACTGCATTGGATGTCTGTTGAAAAAGACTTTATAAAATAAACTTTAGACTAGCTGGTGGAGCACACTGCATGAAAAGTTCTTGGAATTCTAGCACAGGGTTTAGAGATGAGGTGTTTCTGTAGACACCACTACATGGCAGGAATGACCAGGAGCTTTCGTTTTGGCACTTTGTAAAGGAGGATGTGGTTTTCATACAAGGAAAATTACATAAAACACTATTACAATTTTTGTTTTACATAATTATCTGTAGCGTTCATATGTCCTGTTGCGATGTAATCCCTTCTTGTTGTTCTTGAAAGAACTTAATTGAAAAAAGAGTTGTTCCCTGAAATGAAAAGCCAACCACAGCTCCATTCATGTAATTCTGAGCTGAGTTTAGGCATTTACATGTGGAACCAATAGATTGTGTCTGTAAACTTGCTCTGTAGAGAAGCAAAATGAGTCTAATTTGTGAGCTCAAATATGAGTATAAGTGTGTTGATGTGAGCTCAAATTTCATCTGCAGGTATTCTAAAGATGATGTTTTCCCATGCTTTTCTTCTCTGGGCAAAGAGATTATAGAGACTATCAACTTCAGATTTTGTATTGTTAAATGTAAGAATTTATTAATAGTACCCAATATGTAATGTTTCCCATTGGAATTGTTTTATACCCCGAGCTGGAAGACAGAGAACTATTGAAATGAAAAGCAATGTAAAGACAGTGGAATAATCTCACTTCAGCAGATAATACCATCAATGAAAGCTTAGAAGGAAACTTAAGATTAAAAAGGAAAAAAAAAATAGTAAGAGTCAAAAATAAAACATTTAGTACTTGGTCCTTAATGTCATTTTTATATGGCTTGCCTGATGTCTTTCTCAGATACTAAAACTTTTTGCTTTGAAAGGGGAATTAAAGATGATAAAACCCATTAAATCATTACAATACTCTACAGTTTTTGCTTTATGCATATGGTCACCCCAAATGATTCTTTTATATGTTCAGCTTCAGGACTGCCTTACCAAATCCCTTCATTGGTGAACAGAAATAATAAAGAACCTTTACCCCTTCTCTCACACAACATCACTGGATAAAGAACAAAAATAAACATCTAGGATATTTACACTTTAACTCTAGTTTGTTGCAAACTTTGCAGCAAACACTGCAAGTTTGCAGTATTACTTGGTGGCAAAAGTGTACAGCTGTGGGAAAATTCAAATTCTTTGTGTCAAGGAGTTAATAAATAACTAAACTACTCACTTGAGAGCCAGCAACAAAGCAATTTGTTCTTGCCAACTCGAACCGGTTAAATTATGAAAAATTGTCCTCTAAAGATCTAAGTGATCCATGAATCTAATTTGTGAACCACACAGCATTCACTGTGTGGTAGCACTGGGTATCTCATATCTTCCATATTAAGGGTAGTGAGATATGTCCAATGTCAGTGTCAGTTTGTGCATTATATAGGTAATATCTCCAGGCAGGGTAATGGACTACAAGATATGAATAACCTAACAAAAAATATCTAAGTCAGGGCAGGGGGTGTTCATTTTCATTAACTTGTAAATATATCATGTTCCTGAAATGTTATTCTAAAAGGTGATTTAAAAAATACTGTCCAGTAGAGATAAATAGTAAAGCTATGCCAGCTTTGAAATATTTAAACAAATAAATAAAGATAAAAAAGACAAGGAAAATATAATTGCGAAAAAAAAGTAATTTTATTTAAGCAGATAAACAGAGTTGTGTTTGTTGATGACAGTGTTAAAAATCCTATACAATAATGACTTGATAGCAGCATAAACAAGAGCAGTGGAGAGGAGCTCAGGAAATAAACTCATATCTAGATGAGAGTCAATACAACAGAGGGCCTAATAGAAATTGTATTTTATGAAAATGTTCCTTTTAAAAACAAAAGCAGTAAATAAAAACAATATATCCAGTTAATTATGTCTGTATTGCTTTTCCTGCTCCCATGTTTCCTTTAACAAAACCTTCTAGGAATGAAATTGCAAGGGAACTGCTTTAATACAACCTGATATCAAGAGCTGTGGTAAACAACATGCAATTTTTTTCTTTCTTTTTTTTTTTTTTTTTCTTTTTTTTCTTTAACAAAACAGCTCACCTGTGACGAAAACATTTACGTTAACATTTCTGGCTAGTACCACTCTGAGCTGCATCCTTTGCATTTTCAAATGTTGCCTGCTAAAGAATCAGAGGGGCTTTTGAACCTATCACATTATTTACAGAACAGTTATTTCATACATATCTATTTACAAAGTGAAGAGGAACCAAAGAAAATAGAACCTTTGCTTCTTCTGACTTACTCAAAAGCTTCCACAAGCATTATATGGTCTTTTCTTTACAACAATTAAGTGAAAAAGCAATTAGCTTCAGTCTTCAGTCTTTAATGATGAAAAGAGTGTCCTTTTGTGTCTGTAATGCCTTGAGGTCTGGCTTTGTTATCCAGATACAGATACACAACCAACTGACCTATGGATAAAAGAGTGTCTTGATGGAAAGGTGGGAAAGTTCATTTTGAGGGAAAAGGACAAATTCATGATAATAGCATTTACCTCAAAATGGCATTTAGCTCATCTGTAATATATTTCGTATTTGACTCTCTAAAAGGTCACAGAGGAGAATAAATGATGTCATTATTCATGAAGTGAGTAAAATGATCATTTGTAAAGATGAAGTGTATTACCTTGTAATATGTCATACTTTTTTAGTGGAAGTAAAAATTGTTGTTGGCTTATCCACTTGAAAAATGATTACTGAAAACATTCTTTCCTGTTGGTATTTATAAAAGAAAACACTTTGTTGTGTTCAACGTTTTATTTAGGTACAGAAAAAGTATTGCCATAAACAGAACTGAAAAAATAAATTGAGACAATTTTTGGAGGTCAGCAGCAATCATCTATTTTAAGCACACTGCTGGATATGAAGAAATGTAACTTCTCCTTTTCTTTAGTTATTCAAAATCAGTAAGGTAATTAAAAAGACTATGTTCATACATGTCTCTATTTGATACAGAAGTGCACATAAATTGATTTTATGCAAAAAGCTTTGAGCATATTTCAGCAATTTATTTGATGGAAAGCTACTCCAGTGAACCTACATCTTCCAGGATTTTAAATGTTTCGGTAATATTTAAACAGGAAAAAAACCACCCTGTATTCCATAGGACATACCCAAATTTTCAAGAAGCTATAGAAGTTAACACTGAATGGAATTTCAGACTGATTTTGGAATGAGAACAAGCAATCTTCTTCCATGCTTTGTTTGAATTACACGGTACAGTTTTCCCACAGAGCTGCCAGGATCTGCTGCACAATCCAACAGCCAGACTCTCCTGTGATGTATTTTCACAGATTTTATTTCCGTGGTGAGAGGTGAATAAAACAATAAACATGTACAGCAAATACTTACCCCACTTAGCAAAGCTGTATCTACTGCCTGCTGGATGTCATGGTGCATAAATCCCCTAATTGCACAGTCAAAGTCACATGTCTGTGACAGAAACACCTTCTGGAAGCCTTTTATGAGCTCTGGAGTTTATCCAATGTTATCTGTACTTTCCTAGCTGTGTTTTGAGTGACTTATGCAGCCTCCCACAGAAGAGGAGGGATTCATTCATTAAGTGAATGAAGTTAAGCACAAGAATGGGAAATTGTGCGTGCGACAGAGAGCAAGCAAAGATCAGAGTCTGTCATGTTTCAAAGAGAATACATAAAGAGCTGGTGGTTTCTTTAAAAATGTATCTTGCAATAATAGAGATTATTGCTACTTACATTTATTCTCTACTTTCTAACTAACAGAATTACTTTTCTTTCTCTTACAGAATAATGATATAATCTATTACAATGCAAAAGACGATCAGAATGATGTAAGTAATATGTTTCGTTTAATTTCATTGCCTGTAATCTCAGAAAATTAGGGGAATGAAAATATTAATGAAACTCCAAGACTATAATTTAAAGTCTTAGCAGAAGCAAAAAAGCAAGAAACTCGGAAATGTTTTTTAAAGTTTCCTTAAGAGTGAGACAGTACTTTATGTTTTAATTCTCAAAGTCTGTCTCCTTTCAACTTGAATTTCAGTTTGAATTACTGGTCAGGCAGAAAATGTGCTGGGAGAATGAAGATCCTGACAGCAGTATAATTCACTTTTTAAAATGTAATAAAATCATAATTTTAGGATTGGAGAATCAAAAGATAAATGTTAATAATTCAGTTCATTCTGAAGAAACCATTTTCTGGCCTTATTTTCCATGATCATATGATGTTATTCTGTATTCTTTGTAATAAATTTTTTACATGAGGAGAAAGAAGATGTGAAGTGTTACTGAATAATTATTTTCATTCACTTTGTGATCCTTTATGTGACTGTAAGAAGATTTTTGAAAATTGAAAATCCAATCAAAAGATTTAGACTAAATGTATGATACTTCAATTCCTGGTTTACTAAGACTCTTACTGATAAAGGTTTGAAGTCTCCTATCTGCCATTAACTGTTAAAAATCTTAATGTTTTCTGGAGACAATACAAGTAATCCTTACCTTCACTGGAGATAATACAACTGCTTGTCTTCATTATAGATTGAATTTATAAGACCACAGAAAAATGTTGTAAATGTATTAATCAGAATTGCCAGCATGCTTCATTTGCACTTTTTAATCAAGTATACTTTCGAGATTGATGGCATCACTATTGTAATTGATGCTTCTGCTGTAAGGCAATTAAAGAAGGTACATAGATCATGTCAAGCAGGATTATTTTATATGGTTGTATAGAGTTATGAGTACTTCATTTCAGATACCACAAAATGCTATCCTGAGTTTTAAAGTCTGCATGATTTAAGCAAAATTTATTAAAAGTAACCTACATTTGAAATATATTATTCTGTTCTCATTAAATTCACTAGATGTCAGGTGCTAATCTTCTCTGGAAACAGAATTACAAAGCTTAAATATTGGATTTTTAATCTAAATATACCAGATAGTAATGGTAGACTGTGGTGTGAAGTAAAACTCTGATGTACCTGCTATGATTAAGTAGTACTGGGAAAGGTCTTGAGATTACTACTTCTATAATCAAAATCCAAATCTGTTAGGCAAGGCAGGAAAGGAATTGCTATTTCAGAGTTTAGTCTTTGTTTTAGTGTGTGTATGTATACTTTTTTCTTGAAGGGAAAAGAATATCTTGAAGAAAATCATAACAACAAAGTTTCTTGGACCAGATATCCTGTTTTATTTCTGTTTCAGTTTTATTTCTTTTTATGTCGTTTTGAACATTCATTAGAACAAAGTTTATAATAATGTTTGTTGTTGAGAAGTGATGAGGATACAATGGTCAGTGATCTGATAGTGATTTTTTTTTGAGAAGACTTTCTTCTAGATGTCAACTATATATGTAAATACCACAGATTCATCCCTCTTCCTGCCTGAAAAAAATGCTCGAGACAGCTTTTTTTTTCTTTAAATATTGAGAATTTTTTATAGAATCATCTCTGAAGCACTGGTTAGTAAAACTGTATTTGCAATCCATTCCTTTCTGCCTCTAACAAGTCCACACTTTTTTTTTCCCTCTTCCATGCTGTGAGCCTTCATTTATTCACAGGAAATGATATTATATTTATCTTTGAGTACAATCAAGAATAATTAGTAGCAGAAATTAATTTATTAAAATTAGACATCTAAACTAATCACTATGAGTATCTCTAGAGAGCTTTTCAGTTTGTTTTGAGACAGATGTCTACGGTTATCTGAACTGAATCTGTTCTAGGTGTTTGTTTCCCTGTGTTGACCATGTGCCTGTTACAGATCCTTTTAGATTGTAATTTTTAGATGCTGAAGAATTAGAAGAAATTAATCTCACAGGTCTTGCCTGCCAGTTTTTATTTTTCTCCACTCATCCTTTGAATATAACAGGCTTTTCAGAGGAGCAATCCTCAGAAGTTCTGTTATGTTTCTGGTGTATGTTTATATGCAGCAGTACAAGTTTTCTTTCCTTCTTCCCATTTCCATACCACATTCAGGAGATCCTTCTCTCATTTTTCATCTGCTGTCTTGATGGACCTTTTCGAATCTAATGAGTGGCTTGCTTGTACTTCAAAAAAATAAAGAAGGACATGAAGGCCAATTATTCTCTGGCCTTTGGATTTCTCAGTCTCTCAGATAAAATGATCAATTTGTAACCCCGTAGTCCATCAATCAGTAATAGACCTTTTGTACTCTTTATCTTACAGCAGCAATTATATTCTGCTTGCTTATTTCCCCCTCCCCCCAGCGCTCCATGTAATGTGTGAGCACTTGATGATAATTAATGAGATTTTTCCATGCAACGAGGTAGGGGGTATTATACTTCCATTTTTTATATCTCATAGGAAGATAATGGCCAAACTTGTAATTTCGTATAAGTCTCTCAGGTTTTCCTTCACTGTCCTTTTCCCAAGAACCCTTTCAGTTTGATGTATTGCAGCCTGTTTGTGCACTTTAATTTGCAGGTGTCAAGAGCTCATTGTATTTGGACAAATGCTGCAGTGCTTTTATTGGACAACTGAGTAGTCCCACATTAAGCTTTTCCATTAGTTTTCATATTGCTTTGCCTGTTTTCTCATCTTGTCCTTTGTACCCCCACCTTATTTAGAGTAATTTA
The DNA here is from genome assembly GCF_009819655.1 of Sylvia atricapilla. Taxonomy (NCBI): domain Eukaryota; kingdom Metazoa; phylum Chordata; class Aves; order Passeriformes; family Sylviidae; genus Sylvia; species Sylvia atricapilla. The sequence continues at coordinate 14,061,712 of NC_089144.1, read as the reverse complement.
TCTTCACTGCTCCAATCTTTCCTTTCCTTTATGTTGGTTTCCATTTTGTTTCCAGAGATTCCACATCTAGTTTATAGATTCTTCCTAAATCAATTTTTTTCCTGTTTCCTGGAATTCAAGTAGTCCACAACTCAACTATGCACTGAATTGCTCAATTGCTTAATTTTCATTTATCTTGAATTCCTTTCCTAATGTTTCTTTCACCTCCTCTTTGCATCTTGCTCCCTTTCCAAATTTTTTGTATAATTTCTTGCCATGGTTTTATAAATTTTTTCCTGCACAAGCTACATGAGCCTGAGGAAACGATTTTTCAATGGTTTGATGGAAAGAAGTAAGTAATACAAATAAAGAAATGTCTCTAACATGAAACCATCCACACATCTTTGGAGGTCTCCAATTCCCCTGTAATCCCTAGACTTTAACTGGGAGCAGCCCAGTTTCATCTCCTGGCAAGAGTTGTGTCCCTAGTTAGGACAAGTGATTTATTAGACATTGCCTCCATGCAGTCTCATACTGGTTTGCAGTCGTGGCTAACAGAGCTGTGTTCCTTGTGCAATCATTGATCATGTACTAAGTGATAGTAGCACTTTTTATTTTCTTTTACTGCACTAATGTGGAGGCTGTAAAACTATGGGTCCCTTTGGGCAGTAAGTATCTGCACAAGGCGTAAATTCGGAATGTGACTGGGAGTGAATGTGGGGGTTCCACAAGAGGCAAAAACCTGGAACATGCCTATGGTTGATTTTAAAACAAATACATTTTTTTATTAATTTATAATAAAGAAGGAAGAAGCCTTTTCAAACTGATAAGTTGTCTGTGCCATATGGTTTAGGATTTTTTCCTGATTCATGCATTGTTATTTTGAAATAATTTGTGACAAATTGGCTCTTTTTGAGTTTAAACTGCAGCATAAATGCAGATATCAACTTGGGATTTTGTAAATGCTGAAAAAAAAGTAATATCTACAGCAAATTGAAAGTTATTGTAAAAATATGAAAGGATAATTAGTTTTGAATACAAATTCTTTAGAAAACTCATGGTGTGTTTTAACAAACATTTTAGAAAACAAATTCTACCCCTCAAGCTTGGTGGGGAATTTTTGTTTGTTTTTGTTTGGTTTTTTTGGTGGTTTTGTTTTGTTTTTTTTTGTTTTGTTTTGTTTTTGTTTTGCTTTGGTTTGGTTTGGGTTTTTTGTTTGGTTTGGTTTGGTTTGGATTTTGTTTTGGTTTGGTTTTGTGGGGGTTTTTTTCGGGTTTTTTTGGGGGGGTTTAAATACGTAGTGAAGAATAAAGATTGGGCAGAAGTAAGCACAGACCAGAATGGTTATCTAAGAGGCATGCTCCCTGTGAGTCTGTTTCTTCCCAAGAGGAGACTTTGTGGATTTAAAGGTATTTACAGTGTCTTTGGAAGTTTATTGAGTCTCTGCTTATAGCCTAGCACAAGTCTTGCCTTTTGTACTGCTTTATGGTATCAAGGTTGCAAAATCTGCTTATATGTACACCTATGATTAATTTAGTAAAAATAAGCCTGTTAATGAAATAACCCAGATTTACTTGTAAAACAAGTCTGAACCGACTGTCGATTTGATCAGAGAAATGCTGGTTTGTTTTTTTGTTTCCCTCCTGCCACAAGAATTCAGGATTTTCCTGGCTTTTCCCCTTATAACATACATTGAAAATGACATAGGAATTTAATTTATACAAGTGTATTTTATGTATTCTATAGCTGGACATTAGAAAACAAAAGTTTGTCCTGTACTAAGTGTTTCAGGAGCTGCATGTTGGGTCAGGCAGAGCTCTTGAGGGCAAGATGGCTCCTGGGTGTGATCAGTTTGGAAGAGGATGAGGAGCTGAAGCAGGGCAGATGAGGGATCCAGTGATCCAGTCTCAGAGGTGACACATCTAGAAACACTTCTAGAGACTGAAAGGGTGATGCCAGATTTCTGCAAGTCCAGCAACTGCCAGCTAAATGAGACTGACTGTAATGACTGGCCCAGACCCTACACAGAGAGCTGGGACAGGGACTGCTTTTGCATGTCATCCAACAGATACAGATTTCCTCTGGCTTTTCAAGGTTTTTAAACCTGATTCTGATAAGACAGAACCTTAAGAAAGCTTCCTTTTATCTGCATATGTAAGAGTAGTTCTGTCTCTGTGCTTTCACTGTACATGGATGCCAGCATGCAAATAAACAAATCAGTATCTTACCATCTGGATTTAGATAACAGTGGACTTCAAAACATCAGGTATTTTCCAAGCTAAAGCTACTAACTTTTCAATATTTCATAGATAGTGAAAGATAGGTGTTTTCAATAAGAAATCTGTGTCAAATCATTTAGGATGAGCTTAAGTGCTAGGCTGTAGAGGATCCAGTTTCCTTTTGCAATAGGACAGCCTAGCAAGAGTAACCAGCTATCTTCCTTAGCTCCCTTAGGTCTCTTATTCCCTCTGCTTTCACTGGATGACAATCAATGTGTTTGGACATTAGAGTCACAGCTATGATGTGTTGCCTTTATTTTCATCTTCTCTTTGTCCTTTACTGCTTTGAGACTGAAGATTTTTTTTTTAAATGAATCGTAAAGAATTTCTTTTGTTCTCATTTATGATGAGTAAATGGGCAAAATCTATGTCACAGAGATTGGAAAATCAAGTTAGATAACTCCACAATAACTGTGATTTGCACACCTCTGCAAGAAGGTGCCAACAAGTAGGTGTTGTACATGCAGCATACCTATTTAAAGCTTATCTTTATGGTTGCTATTTTTCATGTGTGTAAGTTGCAGCTATTTTTAGATTTAATTTCGTCTCTGTCTGAACCTACCAATATTTTTTAACCAAGCCAAGATATTGCATATGTCAGATTAAGTAATACTTATACATATTTAACTAGTTCTCATATTTTCTATTTGCCATTTCTTGATGGTATGTGGTAGAATTAGGCGTGGGAAAATTTTACTGGAAAACATAGACATAATTGTTCTAGACATAATTTTGTACATTCTTGGAGAATGATGATTCTAAAGTGACCTAGTGACTAAATTAGTAAATAGATTGAAATATTAATTGAGTGATGGTTGGTGGAGATATTTTGAATTTTTTTGAGAACTTGGGCTGCATCTGTTCCAGGGGCTCTGATTCTTAGCAATATGGCACGAATTCTATTTTTGGTTTTTTTGTTTGTTTTGGTTCCTCCTTGTAATGGGTATTAGCTGTGCAGAAAAATGCCTTAATCTAGCCTTTTTTTTTTCATACAGAGGAGACATTTTGAAAGGGTAGACTGACCTAGACAATGAGAAGGAAAGTAATTTGTGCTAGTATATCTTTAATTATGAAAGACTATCAGAGTAGGACTGTTGATGGACCTGTGTAAGGAACATTTTGATAACCTTAGAGAAGTTTGATTAAAACAAAAATTTCTAATCTGTAGTATATGTCATTTTTTCAACTATATTTTTATTTTTAATAAATATATATTTTGAAAATGTACTTATATCTATTGGTAGTGAAATGTATTGTTTGGAATTAATAATTAAAGTCTATAATAAACCTAACATTTTATGAAATGAGGACAGAAAATTTGATATATTCACATGGACTTCCTTACTCATTCTATTTCTGAAAGAACTTCGTAGTTGTTGTACTTTTTGGTTCCTGAGAGTGTTCTAAGCCTCTTTCCTGTGCTACTCAAATATGCAACGTCTTCATAGATACTTCTCTTAAAATTTACTATATTCTAGATAGCATAGAACATACCTTGGTACATATGTTGAAATACTTTATTTGAATTAACATGTTTTAAAATGAACTGCCATAAAAAGGTAGATCCGTATTTCATCGTTTTTTCCCCTAATGTATCCATTTACTTTTACTGCAGAGTGTTGTTTCTTGTGCATTGTGGTTAATAATAAAAATAGTCTTTATGGCCAAAATAAACACTTTTGTCTGTAGTGAAAGTTCTGTTATAGAAGTGAATTCTGTTACAAGACAACACATAGCATTTTATCTTTCATATGTGGGAAGGAGTGAGTAAGCAGGAAAACCCTATTTTTATGTTTTTATTTTTCATCTGTTGTTCATCATACTTTGTATACAAGAGAACTTTCTAATTTTTAATAATTTCATGGTATTTTGACCTCTATATTTTTTAGGAAAATTTGAGTGTTCTTGCTGAACACTTGTTTCTTTCTCAGATCAGGAATCCTGTGTTATCTAACAGTGATTTGGATAGCATTCTTTGGAAATCATTGGAACTGATAGTGAGGGCATGATTGACTTTGTCTGCCTTAGTTGCAGAACTTTTTTGCATGGTTTAAAAGGGAATGTGTTCCTTTTGCAAGTATCACTGGGAAACATTCAGGTCTTGCTATTTCAAGGTCTTACAGGTAAGTTTAAGTACAGCCCACAGGGGAAAAAAATCCCCATTCCTTTGAGCCTCCTACTGCAATTTTAGTGATCTATTGCCACAGGAAGCTGGTTTTTTTTTTTTTTTTTTTGTTTTTTTTGTTTGTTTTTTTTTTTATTATGATTAAAAAAGTAGGTGTCAGGTTTATATTCCTTTATTCAAATTTGTGCAAGTCTTCCCTTCTCCCAAATGAATATGTGTCCAAGCTTGAAATGAAAAATACATGATAATGAAATAAATGACTGCCCCAAAGCTATCTCCTACCTGTGGAACAGAGTTATGAAATAATAATGGCAAGAGTGTTAACTGTAGTTGCCAGTGTCCTAAAAAAATGAGGCTGTTCTTAATGTGGAGAATCCTACCTTGAAGGCAAATTTGCACCAAAGAGCAGTGCTTGAAGTCTCCCCGTGGAGGCTGAGTTTATGCCACATCAAAGATCAGAATTCAGCCCTAAAGCTGGTGATTCATCAGTTTAATGGAAGATTTCTTGCTTCAGGATATTTCCTACTCATATCAAATGCGTGAGTGATAGCAATCACCGTGACTGCAGTGTAATTGTTTATTGGTAAATAAAAGCAGCACCAAAAGCTGATCTTGTCATAGGGCGTCTATAGCATTTAAGGCAGTGATTTTTTGCAAGCTCTTTGTTGCCTGATTACAGATCCCAGTGTTGTATGAGTGCTCTGATGTGTTGTTTTGAAATGTGTAGGTCACACTGAGACTTAAGTTGTACAAAACAAAACAGATGACTCGATCTGATGTTTTCATATGACTGATGGAGGGTGGAGGTAGGCTTTGAAAATTCCAAGTCAGATCGAGAATCCTGGAAAGGACAACTTACAATATTTTAATATTTAAAGGGAGTTCTCTGTGGTGATGTGGTGTGTACTGTAGTGTAGGTGATGAAATGTTTCTGCTTTGGCCCTGACTGCAAGTAGGAGCATTTCTGAGCCAGCTGATGCAATCTGCAAAGGGCCAGATCACATTCCCTGGCCTTTCCACATCGCCATTCTCAACATGTTCTGTCCCTTTGCTGTTTTGGAGAATAGGTGAGGGAAAAAAAAAAATGAATTGAAGAAGACAGTCATATCATGCCATATCACATCACATCATATATCATATCATAACATATCATATCAACAGAGTTGAAGTCTTCTCAAGTTTTTAGTGTTGGTGTGTAAAATAGTGTTTTAGAGGTTTTCTTGCAGCTCTCTTTATGGTGTGTGGGAAATCACATTTTCCATATCTAAAATCTTTTAACTCAAACTACAGCTGACCTTTTACATATGTATTTTAATTTGCCGACTTTTTAAAAACTCTTAAACTCTTTCAAAATCTATTAAAAATCTAGAAATTGACTTCTGTCTTCTTCTTCTTTTTTTTTTTTTTTTTTTTTTTTTTTTGCTTTGCTTTGCTTTGCTTTGCTTTGCTTTGCTTTCTTCTGACATACTTCTTTACTTGGGTAGATTGCCTTTCTCAGACCTTCTCTTAGTTCCTGTGAATAATATCCTTTTACATTATTGCACTGTTAGGATTTCACCATAAGAGCATTTTTAGAAGCCATTTAAATAGTCCTACACAGTGTTCTGACATTTTACTTGAATTATGGTACGATATTTAGTCTGCAGGAAAAGGCTGTGATCCATGGGCCAGTGCATGGTTTAGTGTTACCTACAGCCTTTGTCCACCTGGGTACAGCTGTCATTTAATTAGTGAAAGGCTGCATTAAATTTATGTGATCATGAATTACTGTGTGATGTTTATATAATGTTTTAAGCCCCATTAGTGGGGGAAAAATAGTGAGGAGTCCTTCTGGAGGTCATGTAGTCCAGCCTTCTTCTCAAAGCAGGTTTCTGCTTTGTTTTTTTGTTATTTATGTTGTTATTTATGTTATTTAATAACATTTGTTATTTATGTTGTTATTGACACAGAAGTTGGTACAAATTAACAAGAAGGAGCAATAACAAATTAATATGCTCCAGGATGTACAAAATTTAGACCTTGCCAGTATGATTGAATATAAGAATGAACTGTGAAACAGGATCAATTGATGGCTTAGCAAAGCATGGCAAAGACAACTGTATCAGATGAAAAAAAATCAAATTAATTAAATGTTCACATTCAGTTGGTATTATAACTGATTCCCAATGAAGCATTAAGATGATTTAACAGTTCTTGTTCTCCAGGGATATGATCTTTAATCAGATGTGAGGCTAGTAAAAGGTAGACAGGGTAATTTATTCCAATAAGAGAAGCACAGTTCCTAGTTTGAAATTTAATTGGGTGATGTATGAAAAATATAAATTCTCTAGAGTGCATTTCAGTCTTGAAATTTAGATGACTAAATATTTCACAGACTTTTGTCAACAATGGAGATTTTTATTTTGTTTTATTACATATGTTTGAGTACTCCCATGGGATGTGAAAGATCAGTCACTGAAGGAGGCCATGAAATTTAAATGATTTTTTTTTGTTTGTTTGTTTAATAATTAACTGGGTTTTTCTGAACTCCTAGCAGCATTTCAATCAGTTAAAGGGAGATTTGTGTTTCTTTTAATACGATCCTGTATTCCCTCTGTTGTCTAATGATATCATCTTATCTAGTCCAGCCACTGTGACAGTGAGTGCTGTAGGTGGTTCTGTGCCACACCTGATAATTTAAGGGTAAGCAGGAAGATCACTCTTAGTGAACATCTTGGTCATAAACGCCTGAGTTTTCCCAGACCATCACCCCCTGTAGAAGAAGACCCCAGGGTGGGATGTTCAAGTGGGATTATACCTCATAATTCCCAACCTCATGACCAGGATATGTAACCCAGGAAGGATATGGAGATATTTTCCTGAACTTTCATGAATGGAAGGGATGGAATTAGGGACCACTGAGGCTAATCAGACATACCTGTGTCCATGGGAGCAGATGAGATGGATCCAGGGGTGCTGATGTCATTAAGAGGCAGCTCTCCATCATCCCTGAAACAATGTGGGGATTGGAGAGGTTCTTGCTGACCTTAGGGTAGGGAATCCACATTTATCTTTAGAAACATAAATAAGTCTCAGATTTCTTATGTGCTTAAATATTTAAATATGCATTTCATTTTACCTGTCATTGTAGCTCAAGAAAAAAAGGACAGGATGGAAATGAACGTTTTGCATACTGATATTACTACAGCAGACTGTGTAGAGTTTTAGTGAGGGTCACATAAATCTGTAATAATTAAAAAAAAGAAATTTTCATTAATTCCTTTATTATTATCTTTTAGTATTAGGGGTTTTTTTAGCTTATTGAAAAATGATACCTTAAGAATGTTCCTTTTTGTCAGAAATTAAGAAAATTATGGAAATATGTAATTACCTGAATTATGATGTTTAAAGCACCGTCATAGATGTAATGTCAAGTCTTTTAAACAGAAGAGGACTTCCAGAAGCTTGGATTTCTATTTTGAAACTCTTTCCACCTGAAGAAATTAAGAAAACCCAGATGTTTTCATCTGTTCCTCTAGAATATAATTAATTGAAATGCTACAATATTTTCACAGGATCATAGAATAGTTTTGATTGGAAGGAACTTTTAAAGTTCATCTGCTCCAAGCCCATGCAATAAGCAGGGACATCTTCAACTAGATTAGGTTGCTCAGAGCCCAAACCTGACCTTAAATGTTCCCAGAGATGGAGGCATATACCACTTCTCTGCGTCCCAGTGTTTTACCACCCTCATCTCTCAATGCTTATTCCTTATATTTAGTCTGAATCTACCTTTTTTTAGTTGTAAACCATTACCCTTTGTCTTCTCTCAAGAGACCCTGCTAAAAAGTCTGTCCCCAAATTTCCATGTCTATGCATTTGATCAACTAATTACATCAAGAATTCATTTATTCATGAAACCAAAGTCATGATACATTGAATTATGTGAATAGGTTGAAATACAAATAAAAAGAAAACACTATTATGTTTGAGATATATAATAGTTTTGTGCATATGTAAAAGTTCTCATCAGAAGCTGTGAACTATCAAGGTCAGATAAATGAATGCATAACCTCCCCACATGGTTTTGCACCATCCGTAAACTATCATATAGTCTTGTATACAGCAGACAGGGACAAACCTGTGGGAAGATGTTTAGAAATTATCATAGACAAAAGATAGCTGCATGATAAAAATAGCCTAAAAGGCAAACGAATACTTTTAAATAATTTTGACTCTGTATTTGGTACATACTGACATTATTCAATTGGCAAAACACTGGAAATAAAATTACTTCTGTAAGGAATTTATCTTTTTTTAAATATCAATACTCAATCCAGAGTTCCATTTGTTTTATCATTGACTTACAGTAACTAATTGATGCATTAGAAGCATATGGAAACATTAAAAGCACTAAAAGGAACTCTTATCTTTATTAAATATAATGGCCCTTGAGAATGACACACTGACAAATGCAAATATAAACTATTTCCTTATTAAATTCCCTTCTAGCTCCCTTTCTGAAGCTACCCAGACCCTACGTATATTTGAAAAAATAAATCTATTTTCCTATGTTTATATATGTGGAAATGCCTATGTATATATTTTTACATTTAACACCTCCCTGTTGTATAACAGAAAAATATTTTGGTTCTGAGCCAACTGTTTTCTTGTTTTATTTGTAAGTATTTTAATTGTTTTGTCCCTAAGAGTAGAGAGTAGATCGAGTATACACTTAAAATCATCATGTTGCAAAGTGAAGACCAGAATCTCCCACTGACACAGAGTGACAACAAAATAAACTCTTCACAATTCTGTCACAACCACCTGAATGCACTCGGCAGTCTTCCTGCAGCTGGAAAATCACAGCTAGTGAAAAGGAAATAAAAAATGTTATCAGAAGGCAATGCACTCATTACATTATCTAAAGTGCAGTAAAACGCTCTGGCTATTAGAAATGAATTCTGGTTGCTCTTCAAAATTAACTCCTGATCCTTAGAAGAGCTTTCCCCAGCTTTTGCTTGCTGCAGGCATTTGCTGAGCTGTGTGCTTCAAGCAACATCCCATTTTACTCTGCTATGGTCTAACTTTTTAATAGGGCCACAAGCATTTTCAGAGGGGCTGTGTATGTTCATATTTGTATGTATGTTCTACTGGATTATTTTCCTCAGGGAGGAAAACTCCCAGGAAAAGGGCAAAACTAACTAAAACAGAAAAATAAAAAAGAATACAGAACTGAGCATGGGAGAAATTTTGTGCTTATTCTGTATGTTACAGTTTCATTTGTACAGAGTAGATCTGGGAAGAAAATAAAAGAAGTGAGCCTTAATTGATTAAGAATTTACATTTAGCAATTTCAGCAGATATTCAGAAATAAAAACTAGGCTGAAACCTAGAGATGAAAATATAAAACTTTCAGAATTCTGCAAGGTAAGACAGGAAGAAATCACAGAGGAAGAATTCTGGTGTCCTTAAAACCACAGCAATTATAATTCCATTTCTACATTCATTCTCTAAAATGGTGTTGGTAGGGACAGTGAGGTTTTGTGTAGAACACAGTGCCTGAATATGAGGGCAATGGAAAATACTGGCAACCAATTCTTGTCTGTTTTCCATAAATATGAAAGCAGGCAGGTGTCATTGTTTTAGGCTGGATATCAGCTCAGGAATTGAATGAAATCTACTTTTATTCTTTCATCATAATGTTTAACCTGCTATGATGCTTTGAGCAACTTCTATATTGGTCCTGAGAAGAATCTGATTTTGGAAAACAATTGAAGATTGCTTCAATTGGTGGTTGGTTTTTTTGTGTTTTATGAATGATTTAAAAAAAAAATAGCATTAGCTTTTTGGTTGTGAGTTTCCAACATCTGCAAAAAGCAAAAAATGAATTTTATACTAATGGAAAAACCTTCTCAGAAACCAATTTACACAGAAACCAATATTTTTCAACTAAACAAAAAATGTATAAGTAGAGATAGAAAACCCATTCATCTTCTTACAACTGTGATGATGGAAAGTAACAAAATGCTGTGGAAAGGAATCAGGATAAGTTTGGCTGCAGTGAAATGGGCAGCTATGTCACAATTTCTTGAAATTATCTTTATCAGTTTTGCTTTAATGGATGTTTTCTTTTCTAGACACATCTTTCTGTAATACTTCTTGACTTCTTGGCATAAAGGTTCCAGTTAACTCATGTAAATACATTAATTTATGTTCAGAAAGCCTCTAGAGAGAAGTTGCATTATTTCTGCAGTGCATTTGGCTTATAAATAAGATGCAGAAGGTACCCTCCAGTTTTATGGAGATGATGCCAAAAGTAATTTAGAAATAATCACAAAGAATAGCTGCAAAAAACCCCCCTCATTTCTTGAGTATTAGCTGCTATATCAATTTCCTTTTATCCTGATGGTGAACAGTAGACATATGAAAAAGTCCAATTTTATTTATTTATAAAGAAAGAAAGAAAGAAAGAAAGAGAGAGAAAAGAAGAAAGAAAGAAAAAAGAAAAGGAAAAAAAAAGCATCTTATAGCACAAATGTGAACTGAAAAGAGAAATGAATTTTATCTGTCTCTCAAGGGAGGAAGAAATTGGTCTGGAAATTCATTGCAGCAAAATGAGTGAGTTATTTTGCTGACTGTCAGTGGTAGGTAACAATGTAATGCAATAAGAGAAGGCCAGGTTTGAATAGATAGAAAATTAAGCTTCTGCTACTATCTCCTGTGGGATTTTCCTGTGCCAGTATTGATTGCATTTCAGCTCCTGACTTGAGAGAGAAATTGGTTGGAGTTGGATTTTAATTATATTCACACTCTGGATCACTTTGTGTCAAAATATGTGTTTTGCTACTTTTCTGAAAACAAAGTTTAACTTGATATAAAACTGTACCAACACCACAATCTGTCAGGCTTTTCATAGAAATGCCAGATTAAAATATAATTAATAGCATTGAAATTTCCCTTTTTAATAATTCCTTTTTTTTTTAAATTTTTATTTTTAGATTTTACTTGAAATTCCAAAATTTGCCAATTAAAACCAAATAGATTTATTTTGTGTAGAAGGATCCAATATTCTATAAATTTGGATGTGTAAGGCCTGATACAGCTTTTGTTGGTCTTGCTGGTCAAGAGGGAGTGGCCCAAGTGAGTTCAACACTAATTTGCCATTGATGGTTCTGATACTTAACTGTTGTGTACAGAAGCAGTTCATGTACCATAAGATTTTCAGGGAAAAAAAAAATTGTTCCTGTGTGAAGGTAACTTTGAAATTTTTAAAGGGTTTTGTCATTTGTTGTCTTTGGGTGTTGGGCACATTGGTATGTTGTTTCAGTATCACAAAATACTCCCATGAAGGTCAATAAGAGCATTGTGAAAGCATCTACATTAATTTATGTAGTTTTAGATCCACTGACCTGCATTAATGAAGTTGAGAAGAGGTTTTAGATTAAGAGTTTTTAGATTTAGATTTAGATTTAGATTTTTTGGTTGGGTATCATGGAATATTGGTAGGAATAACAACAGACTCAGTCGCAGTCTTTTTCAGGGACACCTGTGTGTCTATGTGCTATTAGAAATGTGAGAAGTAGATATTTTTTTTTTTTTTTTAATTTTAAGGTGTTCAGATCTAAATTAATTAAATCTTTTCAATTTTGACAAAATTTAATCAGATTTATGCAATAGACATGAAGCTTCTTTCATAGTAAATGACTGAATGGAAAGACTGAAAAGTTGCATTTATTAGTTGGAATAAAGTTGAAATACCAAGTAGAAGAAACATGATCAGTTTATGTTGTGATACTTGAGGGATTTCAAGCAAAACTTTAAATATATTGTAATACAAAAACTTCTGTGGATGACCTGCTAGGATGGACTGCATGGAACATTTCATGATTTTTAGAATTTTTTTTGTAGGGCCAGAAGTTGAACTTTGATGAACTTTGACTAGTCAGTCCCTTCCAACTTGAGATATTCTTTGATTCTATGTTCACACCCTTTCTCTTTTATCATATCCATTCCCTCCCAAATATTTCTTGTGGAAATTTAGCTGAAAGAAATCTTTGACATTCACTTATTCTGGTGTTTTAGTGTGGTTATGTGGCCTGATGATCCTCAAGTCCCTTCTGAAGTGTACAGTGAAAGCCTTGAGGGTTTGGAGTTGTTGGAGTCATACTAATTTTTAGAAATAAGAGTGTTAGAATGTTTTTTTGATCAAATTACTTTGCAACAGAAGGGAGATTTAGCCACATGAATGATTGATTGTTGGGATTTCATTTGCATAATTAGACAAAGTCATTACTTTGAGCAACATGAACCTAAAAGATAAATTGTGAAAAGAACTCCAGAATTTGCATAATCTTTTGCATTCCAGTTTTGGGCATATAAAAAAAAAAGTGTGGGATGATACAGAAGGAAAAAAAAAAAAAAAAAAAAAAAAAAAAAAAAAAAAAAAAAAAAAAAAAAAAACCAAAAAACCACAACAAAAGCTTTTGAAAAATTGAACCAAATTACATTGTCTGAATCTGTCATAATGCTGTGTCATTTCAAATCATGCAGTGCATAATACTCTAACTGATCCTGGCTTTAGTCTGCACCCTTCAAAGTAAGATATAATGGTTGTGAGCCTTGTCTGGCTGCCAGTTTCCCACAAAATTGTCTATCACATTGTCCTGTATTGCCACCCTCCAGGAGTGGACAGGTGAGAAAATAAGGCCATAAAAGCCTCATGGATTGAGATAAAGACAGTTTAATAAAGAAAATCCAAACATTGAAGCAATGTAAATAAAAAAGATTGATTCTTCCCACCAGCAGGCAATCTCCAAACACTTCCTGGGAATAGGATCTTAGGACACACAGCAGTTGCCCCACAAATACCACCTTAATGGTGAATGTCCCTTCTCTCTTCATTTTTCTGAGCTTGTAATACTGATTAGAACATCATTAGAAAGGAATAGCTCTTTGATCATCTTGAGTCAGCTGTGCTGGCTGTGTCCCCTACCAAACTCTTGCTCATTCTCAAAATAGGGTTAAATTCTAAGCTACCAATTAAACTTCCCAGCATAAGGTATAGTAACTATGCTGCATAAAAATAGTCAAAAAGAGTACCCTCCTTCTTTTCTTCCAGAAGTTTAGTAGACTTGTGAGATTCATCTCACCTAATTCTAGACAGCTTTATTGCTGACTTCTACATCTAGGTGATTTGCACTAGAGCTTACTTCTACAATCAATCAAAAGTAGGAGGCACTTCTAAAGTGTGATTCATGTCATGGGAAAATAGGTGTCTAATTAGGATAAGATGAATTGCACTCTAAACATTCCCATTTCTCTTCATTCGCTATGAAGGCAGCCTGCAGTGATGAGCACAACACTGCTGGGTTGTTGAAATTGGTGGCTGTCACTGGTTAGATGAGTTCTGCCCTTTGTGTTCCCAAAGGAAAACAGTACTTTAAAACCCACCCAGGACTGCTGCTTACTTCAGGCAGCATTTGAACCTTTACTTAGAATGGCATTGTTCTGCAACCTTGAGATGAATCAGATGAGAAGACACAGGAAGTTTCCTTACATGGCATTGTGGATAAGCTAAAATTTATCTGTCTATGCTTTGATAGAGGATAATTAACAGAATGGCCTCAGCACACACATGCCTGACTGACCATCAGGTACTTCATTGTCAGCACTATTTATCAAGCATAGCACATTTTCAAAAGCTGATGACTCTATAGTATGAAGAATATCCTTATAATTGCCTCCAATAGCTGGCCTGAGTAACCATTTAATATCATTGTTGCTGTATTATTGCTTTAAGTGGCAGTCGACTTAAAGCAATAATACAAGGGCCTCCGGTTCCAGCTGCAGCTGAGACAGGTGAAAGTACTCCCACCCTCTCTTTGGCCTTCACTACCTCCTTGGTTCCACACTTCATGCAGGTTTGGAAGTTAAGTTAGAAAAATTCTCTGCTTTTCAAAGTGTTTAAGAACGAGAACAAATTGACTGAGTGAATTGGAGGGAATCAAGAATGTGCATCAGGGTGCAGACAGGTGAGAGTGGAGGGAAACCCAAGACAGACAGGTGGTGGTGAGCGCCTGAGTGCTCCCCTTGGACAGATGTAGCCAGTACATGGGATTTCACTGAGACATGCTTAAAATAAATCAGTGAGCAAAACCTGATTCAGTCAGAAATTCTAAGAAGGCTAAAATTCCTTGCATTCTCGGGATGTACACCACAGTTTCTGAAAAATCTGTTTATGCAATGTATATGGGTGGTATAGTTTTTAGATTTGTGATTTGCATTATAATCTGGAGGAAAAAAACAGTAATATTTAAGATTTGGTGGAAATTATTACACATAATAAAAGATAACTAATTTGCCTTCTGTTATGGGTGTAAGAATTCTATTCAGTTATAAAATTTAGGTGTGTAAAGCATTAGGCTCTTACTTTTCATTTGCAGGTCTTCGTTTCACAGAATTGCATTGGTTAACTCAAAATTGAAAGCAAACTATACACAAATATTTATTGACCTGGAGAAATTAATTGTTTGTATACAAATGCAGAATGTTAAAAATGAAAGAAAATATATGGATTTTTAGTTTGGTTGGGTTTTTTTTATGTAAAAAGAGAAAATATGAATGACAGTGTTTTTAGCACACTTTTTAATATTTTTCCCTTTACATTTTTTTCTTTAAAAAGCCTGAAAAGAACGAAACTGAAACTGGCAGCCAGAGAATCAGACCAGTATTTGAAGACGATCCTGTTTTCCGACGGCAAACATCTTATCAACATGCAGCAGTCCACATACCAACAGATATTTATGAAGGCTGTAAGTACATGAAAACAAAGAAGTGATTTTGTGTTTTAACACTGAACTCAGTATTTGTGTCCCATTCTTAAAACAATGTTTGTCTCCATTTTTAGTACAGGTTTGCTGTTATTGTCGCTTTTACTTCTTTCAGTGCTACCTCAGAGATGTGGCATATTAGGGATATGATTCATTTAATGAATTGGAAGGTGCCACAACTAAAGAGGTCCATTGGGATTGGATTTGAGTTTCACAAATGTAACTGGAGGTGAAACAAAACTCTTGCATATTCTGATTTTCTGATCCATTCTTTGTCCGTGCTGTTCACATTTAATACAAACAATTCTTGACAGCTCTTCTTTATGCACTGTTTGGCCTCAGGCAGTGATGAGTTCTGAAAACATTTTTAAGTATCTCATAAGCTGGTACAATTTAGGGAAATAATATTCTGTGTGAGCTGGTAGCACATCCAGTGCATTTCTAGAATTGCAGTAGCAGACTGATATAGAATTTACATAAAGTCTTTCCAACTATGCCAAAAATAATATATATATATGCATATACTGATGAGGATTCTTTAATTGTATTTCAAAATTAAGTATTTATCTTTCAAGATGGAAATAAGTCCCTGTGCTCATCAGCAAGCAAAAGTATTTATACAATAAAAAGACATTTCAGTATCCAAATGGGGCTGAATATTTTTTTAAAAGGTAGGAAGAAAAATTAAATACAATTTTTATTTTTAATTTTTTAAAAAATTTAAGGTCCTAATTTAAAATATGCAGTCTTTTTCCTCTCTTAAAGTCTCATCAAGAGGAAAGAGACCCTAGTGTGACCTGAGCTTTTTAAAATTCATAGCCACAGTTGTGTGCAGCTTCCATAAATGGCACAGGGATGAAAGTGAAAATGTCACTATGATGGGGGAAAGATTCATTGTAGCTCGTATTCTTATATGGTGAGCTTGACTGACAGACCTAAAGGATTATTCTGGGATTCTGGTTTCATAACTGCTAAAGTGCACCTTAATTGCAGGATTACAGACAAGTGACAGGCCATTACATAAAATTTTTCTTGTTGTGTTGAATTTAACATTTAAAATGGAATTCCTGAGGACATTTATCCCTTAAAAATGTATACTATGTAATGTTACTGTACACACCATAAACCTGAAAAGGAAGACAGAATATGATTTTCACAGGAAAGGTATAACTTTAGTATGTAATGAAATTATAATAACAGAAAGAAATGTACAGTTATGGACAGAGGTAAATGCATGTACAACATATATGGTTTGTGATTCTTTGGGTCCGGTTTTTATATTAATTACCAGAGAAGAGGAAGCCTAGAAGAATAATAGGAAGTCTGTAATTCCGTGTCAGAAAAATCATGTTGTTGTGTGTTCGGGCAACTTTTCATTACAGATGGAATTTTCAGAGATAACAGCTTGAGAATACCTAAAAGTAACAGATTTCATATCAATAAATGCAAAATGTTCACCAGGTTCTATTTTATTGTCTCAAAGTTCATGCGTCATCTGAAACAAAAGTGAGAAATTGTGGCATAGTCATTCATCAACAGATTTCCAAAAGTAGAATTTACTGTTGTTCTTTTCACATTATGATCTACAAGCAATTTCTATGACTCTAGAAAGATTGATAATGTATCTTGAACACTGTTGTCATTTTTCTGCCTGTTCACAGGACCTCACCTGTCATTTCTTGGTAGAGGTTTCAGTGTCCACTCTAGTAGGGAGCAGCTGTACTTATGAAAATAATATCTGCAATTCCTTGTCTAAATCCCAGTCTGTTTGGAAGCATTTGCAGCACAGGTATTACAACAAATCCTTCTGAGAAACAGTGGATGAGACACAGTTCACAAGTTTTATGTCTTGGAAGCCAATTTTTTTGACTGAATTATGCCCTGGCAAGCAGATTTCATTTTTTCTCCTTTAGTGTATGTGCTTTGCAGGATGTCAAGAGAAACAAAGAATTGCTCTTTGGATCTCACAGTTTTCAATGACTAGATATTTGACTTGCCTATTCCTCCTTGAGATTGGTTTTCACTTCTCTTGCCACTTACAGCAGCAGGTTATTGTCTCTCGGGGAGAGGGACAATTACTCTTAGAGCCACATGTGATCTGGATTTTCATCTGTCAATCACAGTTTGTCATGTTAATTAATTATTTTCTGTATGAAACTGGGAATTTGACTCTTAACCATAGAATCATTAGGGTTTGAAGAGACCTTTAAGAGAATCAATATGCTGTCCATTAAAATGTTTTCTGTTTATGTTTAAATTCTATTGTCGTTATTACTTGTGATTATTTTTGATCTTTAAAATTGAATCAAATAATGAATTTCTGTCCACTTAGATTTTTGAAAGTGGGAAACTGTTTCATCTAGTAATTCTGTAATCGTGCATAGCCTACTTAAAATCTAGTGTGGTCTCTAAATAATATATTTTTGTCTTCCTACATATACAGTGACTTGCTTTGTTTGAAATACAGTGATGAGCTTCTTGTGAAGTAGTTCCTTTTATTTCGCCATAAGAATACACGATACATCATTAAAAAATATCCATTTACTACATCCAGGCTATTATATTGTGAGTTATTTTATTGTAGAAAGAAATATTATGAAAGTTGTTTCTTTTTCTTTTTTTTTTTTCATTTTTCTCTTTCCCTGGATTTTGTACCAAAACCTGTAAAGAGACAGGAAAAAGTCTAAGGAGTTATTTACTTGCCTGTTTCTTAGGATTAAAGAGAGGGGGCAATCCCAATAAAACAGAGCCAAATCAGGCTTTTAATTCAGCATGTTTCAAGCGGTCCATTTAGGTTTTGAAATAAAATCAATCTACAGCTGAAAACAGAACAGACCCTCAGGTCCTCTTTCTACTACATGCACTGGGAATTAGTCATACATCTCCAATTAGTAATAGCTGAAGTCTTGTTTCTAAATCCTCATTAAAACTGTACCCTGCTTATCCCTAAGCAGAATATAGAAACTGCAGGCCAGAAGTAAGAGGAAATGCCTGGCACAAGGAAAGTGAGGTTAATCTTTCCAGTGGGTACCACCACATGCCCTCACTGTCTGAGATCCACTCTCCCAATCTGCTGCAGTGATTCCTCTATCAGGCATGTGTCTGTCCTGGTGCAGCTGTTAGGCAAAGCACAAAAACCAAGTTTGCTTTTTTTCTGTGAGGTTACTCCTACTTTACTCCCTTTAAATCAGTAATACTGCTTCCCCATGTCACTACTTGATTAGCATGGAAGAGCTGATTGAAGTGTCAGGTTGAAAGTAATGTGTCATGAACATGACAACATAATTTCAATATATTTGGACAGCAACCAGAAAGAAAAAAGGGCTTCCCTGCTCTGAAGCCATCAAACCAGGCATAAATATTGAGTTATAGGTAATTTGATGGTTCATATACCATAATAATAGTGAAATATAAATACTGTTGCTTCATACATTCCTTTCATGGCAGGCAAATTTTTTCTGCTCCTAAAAGTCTTGTGTTTATTATATATTATTTGATCTCAAGTTTGACAGTGGACATAATTTTTCCCTTTCTGGTGGTGCATCACATATGTAAATAATCAGTTATTAATAAACTATTTTGACATTCTAGAACTCTCATATATACCTCAAGGGCAATAAAAACTTTTAGAAATAATTAAAAAAATTCGAGTTACATGCTACAGTGATTTTTGTCTTGACCAGAATATTGTTTCCTTGATGAATTTTTAAAAAGTTGTACAGTTTCCGCTTATCTTGTGTATCTCAAGCTAAGAGCTTGAAAAGAAAAAAAATACCCTTTGGAAACAATAGTGTACTGGAAAATGTTCGAGCACATGGCAGGGATATTGGAACTAGATGATCTTTAAGGTCCCTTCCAACTTGGTGCTTTCTGTGATTCTTTGAATAAAAGCCTTAGAAATACTGGGAAATGAAACCGTGAGAGTGGCAATATTCCCTCTCTAAAAAAAACCCCTAAAACAACCAAATTCAAATAAACTAGGAAAAAGTGTGTTATCATTTATTCATTGAAGGTCTTATGTGTGGATATTAAATAAGATTTATTAAGGAATTCAGATATTGATAAAGTGTTGTGTAAATATTCTGGTGTATATAGCTGCATTCCTTAAATACCTAAAGACAATAACACATTTGTGTGTTTTTTTGTTTTTTTTTTTCATTTAGTTTAAATAACAGCTACAGACAGGCAAGACACTTCCATTACTTTAATTAGTTCACCATATTTTAAGATTAGTGCTCTTGATATATTTTTCTCCTGGTTTATTGTAAGGGATAAATGAATAGTGCAGGTTTACTACATTGGAGATTGAAAAACGATGGCTTCAAGTCTCTGATTTTGTGTGTGTTCACACCTTTAAATTTGGAAATAGGTATTGTGTGTTTCTTGTGCAGATGGCATGTAATACTACTTCTGACTTTTAAATTTTTTTTTTTGTATTCACCATTATTTTAATCAGGGAGTTATTTGTGATAACATGCAATGAGTGAAGTAGACCTTTAAATGAATTTCAGTGTCAGCCTATTTTAAATACCAAAGGATATGGCTTGGGGTAACTATAAAGCAAATGTTAGTTGCAGCTAAGTCCCTAAGTACTGCCTGGTTGATTCAATATTAAACCTAGAAGGAAAATACCAATGCAGAAGCTTAAGTAAAGAACTCTAGGGTCAGTATTGCTTTTTATGCTCTGACAATTACAGTTTTATTTTTTGCCCCAAGTAGATTACTGGAGCTCCCTGAATTAAACTGAATAACCAGCAAAAAGTAATAGCTTTTCTAACTTGAT
Source organism: Sylvia atricapilla (assembly GCF_009819655.1). NCBI lineage: Eukaryota > Metazoa > Chordata > Aves > Passeriformes > Sylviidae > Sylvia > Sylvia atricapilla. The sequence goes on along the minus strand of NC_089144.1, from coordinate 14,041,735 downwards.
GAAAAAGCATGTTTCTGTCACAATCCAGAAGGCCAAACAACTTGAACAGTGTCCTCCATCACAAGGAGATATTTATATTTTGGTACTGGGATTAGTATCATTAGTTTAATTGGATGGATGGTCCAGTACAATCACTTGACCATGACTTCTGTCTAGTGTGATCTCAATGTAGATTTAAAGCAATCTGCCTAATGTTGATTCATCACAAAAATGCTACAATAGCATACTCTCTAGCTGAATATTTGAGAATCCATTTTGGCCTGGAAGGTCTATGCAAGACTAACTAATTGTTAAATGTGACATAAAGTTTTTAATGGGAAAAGAATAGTGGCAAATCTGAAATAAAACACACTTCTGTTATAATTTCAGATATTCTTCTAGACTGGAATTGTCTTAAGCTGTCTGAATAGAATTTTCTGATGTTTCTGCAAAATAAAAACAGAATTTTTTTTCCAGTAGAAAGTTTGGAACCTAAATACCTTAGGCTTTCATAGACATACAGTTGCCTAAAGACAAATTTGTACTGAAAATGAGTGCTCAGAAATATTGTACCTCTGAACTGAGAAATCTTTATTTGAAATGAATCAAGGGATAGCTATTTACAATGAACGTGATTGATTTTATTTATTTGTATGTTTTAGTGTGAGAATTGACTGAAAGACAGCATAATGAGATTCTTTATACTTAGCACTCAGAACCTTTCCTGGAATATTGATTATTTTTTAAAAAAATCTTTAAAAAATAAGGGGGTTTTTTTGGAAACATTTGAAGGAAGCTATATAATAGAATAAATTATGCCCAAAATAATTGGACTAGTGTACAAGGCTTGGCTATTTATCTTGAGTTGGAAAAAACAGATACTAATTTTTGCATTTCTCTCTGTTATTTTGTGTTGAAGAGCTTTCTCAGCTATCAGTTTAAGTACTTTTACAGCTTAAAGCTACATTTTAAATATTTTCTATCTATTCTAATAATTTAACCTGGGGAAATTAAATACCATATTCAAGCAAACAGTCACAACTCATGATAGGAATTTTCTCTTTATCTCGGTGAAGCCTTTTCTCCTATACAGTAATTTGTTACAGGGATGAAAAGATGTTCTAGGGTTTACTTCATGATCCTTTGGAAAGAAATTTTCTTCATATTGTTGCAGTGTTCTTCTCTCCCCAGGTGCTATTTTTACTTCCAAATAGTTTGGTTTTGTATTATTTTTTCTATAGATCTAATTTTGGCAGAAATAATATTTTCATTTCTACTGCCAACTTTCTTTTTATGAGTAAGCATATTAACAAAGTGTATCAGCACCCATGCACACATCCTAGTTTTCTCTGTTTCAGTTTTAATCATGCTTCCAGATAATCCCAAACTTCATGGTTACCATTTGTACTTCATAACAGAAATTCACTGAATAGTTCTCTTTTGATCTTCTAGGTTCCTATTTATCAGATACAGAAATTTACCTTGTAATTGGTATCTTAAAAAAAAAAAATCTTTCTTCCAGCATACTTCACCTTTATTGAATAAATATTTGAAGATATATTTGATTACAAAAAAACCCTATATTGGTAAAATATAACTATGTCAGGGTCTTGTACTGACAACCAATTCCCCATGAAAACCATGTTCCACAAAAGCAAATCACATTTTAGTGTGTTAACCCTGACTTCTTTTTAAATGGAATAAACTCTTTCAAGAATTACTTTTTTCTGTTTAAGTTGAGGAAATGGTTAATTTATTTCTTTTTTTTTGCTGTTGTTGTTCATGCTTTTTTCAAAAAAGAGGCCAACTTAAAAAATACTGAATTTGGCTTTTCAATAGAACAATACAGGCCTTAGGCATGGCCATTTTTAGTATCACTGAGGTGTGAAAAGCCATTCCAGAAGCCAAAGTTGTGTTACCTGGTAAAGTTGGTCTTTCTGGTGTGCCTTCAACAAATTAGAATACAATACAATGAAGGAATTTTCCTTCCTGTTGATTTTGAAAGCTCTGGAGTGTAAACAGAAAGACGCCAAGGCATTTGCGTGTTGGAACCCTGGAGGCTGAAAAATCTCTGGCTTTCTGAGCTGAGGGGTGCTGACCCTCAGGAAAGAACCACATTTGACTTGAGGCCTTGGAACAGGCTTCTGAGGTTAAGTGATGGCACGGGGGTTGTGGGTGTGTAGTTTGAATAGTATTGTGTGATCTCACAGGGTGAAAAACTTGGATTTAAGATTTTAGTATAGAGTAATGTGTGTGAGCCAAGATGGAGGATTTAAGGCATTGTCTAAGTCCTTCTTCTTCACCACCTTCTTTCTTCTTCTTCATGGGTTTGGGTGATTTTCTGTAACTGGGTGAAAAACGTCTGCATTGCAGGCCTTGGGTGGTCATTACTGGGTCAAAAGTATAAATAATATAGGTGTCACATTGTTATTGGGTAATTATCACTTAAATAGCCTTGGAAAGGGTTAGAAGCACTCCATTTTACCTTGTTTCTCCAACTTGCTCTTTAGAGCTCACGCCTCATGAGACTACATAGGTAAGAAATAATAAGCATCCAAGTCCGAACTCAAATCTGTGTTTTCTGTCTTTCATCCTGATCTCAGCAGAGATAAAGAAACCAGAACTGTAACATTTGTGTACCTATTTACTTTCTTTTCCCAAACTGTCTAACATTAATTTGCATGGTTTGTTACAAAGCCTTTTTGTGTGAAAAATACTTTTCTAATAAAGGAATGGTGATTATCATTAGCATTCGGTGTAGCTGCCTCTCTCTGCAGATTCCTTGACCGGCAATTTGGTGTGCATCCAGAATTATCTTGGACTTTATAGCAGGTCCTGAGATTCCAGTGTCTCTTAGGCTGCTTGACTGAGTAATAAATGTTTGCGCTCTACATACTGCCAAAACCTATTCTGGAGAACTGATGATTGCTGCTGCTTCTCAGATCCCTTTCCATTTCTTTTGCTGTATTTTCTCTCCTATGCACAGCTTGGAACAGCAATTTGGTATTGAACCCTTTTGTACCAAGAGGGAAAAGTTGGCTCTACAGTGAGATTGGCAATGTTCTTATGGTAAAAATAGCTAATGGTAGCCTTTCTATTTCTGCAATACGGACTGCTAAGCAGGACTCCAAGTATCCGTATATCTTCATTTTTTAACATACTAAAAATATAAGACAATTTTAACTTCCATCAATAAATGTTTAAGGTATGTTTTAGTTTGTTAAACAAGTAGATATGATGATCTAAGTTGACTACCAGGAAGAACGTGCTAAATTGCTTGAAGTAATTTATATCTAACAGGAAAATATCAAATTTTGTGAAAACTATTAAAGATTAAGGACCTTAAAACCTACTTTAAATCGAAGTTCAAGAGCTTTGGAATATTCCTGAGAGCCTATCAATTCTTTTTTTCTCCTCTACTCAAACAAGTTTGCCTTATTTTGTTCCCGGTTGTTCTTTTCAGTTCAGTGTGCTGATATCTAAATGAGGAAAGAGGAAGGAGAGGAGAGTATGGCCGTACCCCCTTTTCCTTTTTTCTCTAGTCTGACACAGGCTGCCAGCTCTGCTCTGAGCTGACACCTCCTGTGACCCTCTGCAAAGCTGCAGAGGAGCAAATGTAACTGTGCAGGCAACCTCTGCCTCCAGCTCTGATGGTGTCGTCTGGGCTGAAAGTGGGCGAGCCAAGCAATTTAAGGACTCGTGCAAGTCCTTGAAGATGAGGACTTAAAGGTGATTTAAGCCAGGGATATAATATAAACAGCAGAAAATAATTAACAGATATCACCAAGACCAAGTGCCTGATGCATACAGAGACATCTTCTATGACACAAAAATAATGTATTTGAATAATGATTTTGTTTATTCTTTACTCAACCCACACAGATTATGAGGAACTGAAATAAAATATCTGTTGACTGTCAATTTTTTTTTCACTTGGGCAGTGTGAAATATTTTATATGGAACCATCCCTCTACTCATTAAATTTTTAGAACTGTCTTGTTGTTATGTCTTGGTTTTAATATCCAAGAGGTTTAATAGGCTTATTATCAACAGAGTTATGAAAGATTTCTCCCTAGAAAGAAATCTAGTTTTCAGCTTCGCAATACTGCAAAATAAATTTGGTTTTGTAAAACTAATTTTTTAATAATTGGTCCTCATATTTCAGAATGTTTTGTATTTTCAGCCTGTAATACCACAGCTGTGAATTTTGCTGAGTTCATGGCAGCTTAGCTAAAACTTACGATTTTTTTAAACCTCTACTGGTTAAAAATTATATCCCTGTGTTATTGCACTTTAAAATACTTACATGATGAATCCTTATAAATAAATACTCTAAAAATACTTCATTGATTTGATTCTTTCAGAAGAAAGTGAAATAAAGTGTTTAAGTTTTAGGTGGACAGGACATAAATGTTAAGATTCAAAGTATTTTATTCTGAAAAATACTAACCATAATAAGGTAATAAATCTGGATACTATTGGGATATCCATATTGATAAATTTATTATGGTTGATTACCAAGAAATGACATGTAAAATCACGAGTAGATTAATGGATTGAAATATATCTCCAATACTGTAATTTTAGCATGTGCATTATCATATCATTGAGCATTGTAGTTCTTACTATTTTGAAAGCAGTATCACCTTCACAAACAGTATGTTCAATTTTAGTTTTGAAATGAGGAAGACAGATGACAAAAAGAAAAGACTAGAAAAAATATTATGTAGTTATATGTAGATTTGAATAACTTAGTGGCTTTTTGTGGATATATCCCAATTTTGTAGTCTTGAAGGGCTGTAACAACATACAGAATATAATTTAAGGATATGACTACTGTTTATTTGTTACTGCAGACTCACTTTATTGCATACTGGATTTTTCTATTTTCTCAAATTGCATCTCCAACAATTTTTCATATCCCTGTTGGATAATAATGAACTTTTGCCATACTTCTGCTTAAGATAATATGCGTCCTGCAGCCTTGGCATCCTGTCATCTTCAGAGTGTCATTTCCCCCTGGAATGTCCTCTGGTTTCATGTTGGTTTTTTCAAATTTCTTTAGTAATTGAGTATTTTGCATAATATATAAATTTGAAAAGAAATATTAGTCATTTGAAAAGAATATTAAAATCTGCCCTTTTCTGTAGAAATATTGATAATTTTTATCTTATAAGGATAATTTTCAGTGGAAAAATCTATTGAGACAAGACCCTGAACGTTACCTGGTAGATATGTTTACATGGATTTGCACTGAATTCTGGGGTAGCTGAATTAAATGGAATAAGCTATGTATGTGTTAAAGTACATTTGTGCTTGAAGGATCTATTTCTTAGGACTTCAGTTTCACCCAGGACATTTCATTGAGACCATTATCTGCCCTTGCCATTGCAGTCTCTCAGGCCTCCTTCAAGTAAATGTTCAATTTTTCAACAAAAACATTTAGCTTAAGCATCTGTTATAAAATTAGATCAGGCCTTTTTCATTAATCACCATGATAAGATTGGTTACTCCTAATAAGGTCACACATCTCATTACAAGTTGGCTTTCAGCTTACAAGTTATTTGTTTAAATTATTTTGGTTTTTGCAGTTAGACACACCACTCTTCAAAACAATTATCTGTAAAGCTGTTCAGTCTGTAGATGTATTTCATGGTAAGCTATTTACAATTTTCAACCTTTTGGCCTGCTCCTGTGTAAGGCCCTATGTCCTTGGTATCCATTTATTTTCCATAGTATTTGAAATCACTCAGGCCCATTTAGGTCAGCACCTTACTTTATTGTTGTGGAAAACCAATAGATAGTTGCTGACTAGGAAGAGAGTAGGAGAGAGGGGAGAAAAAAAATCTAGACCTTGGCCTTCTCAGATGGCAGCTGAAAATCAAGAGCGCCTTGGTGTAGCTCATCATGATGGGTATGGCAAGAGACAGACTGTCCAGAGTTGAAGGAAAGATAACAAAATCTTTAAAATAATTAAAAAAAACCCCAAAACAGATAGGGCTTAGCAAAGACAAAGAGATTGAGCATGGCAAAAAGGGATTACACCCTTAGAGCCTTTCAATTCAAGCACTCATGGTTTACCATGTGAACTCATTTCCAGAGAAGCCTGAGGTTTTGCTGTTTAGCTTTGTAGGTCCAAAGAGGTGCTAAGTCCAGTTGCTATGTTCTCTTTTGCATGCATGCAGCAGGATGGAAGGAGGTTTTTGTAGCAGCACTGCCTGTTACAGATGTTTGCAGGTAAGGAGTCCCTGCCCATGTCAGGGGGTTGCAACTAAACCATCTATAATGTCCCTTCCAACCCGAACCATTCTATGATTGCATGATTCTGTAGTAACTGCTGTATTCCTATGGTTCTTTATGGAAAAACAGTACTTACATTCCTTGTCAGAAATCACCAAGTGGGATTATATGAGCCTCCTGCACAGTTAAAAAGCCTTTGTGAGATAGCAGAAACTAAATTATGTAAGAAGGGTGCGATATAAGGGCTACTGATCTGGGAACGTGGTTCCAGGAGATGTTTTATTTAGTATTTCCTAAGAATTTTTCTTCTGGGGATGAGAGGAGACTTAGTTGTTTGGGCTGTTATTTTGCTTTATTTGAAATATAAATCTCAGGAATCAACATTTGACTATGAATCTGACTGAAGTTTCAGCAGTCAGCCTGGACATACCAAATACATACTTTTTACATTGCTTCATTGTCGTTTAGTTGAATCCAAATAGAAGTGCTCAGCTCCTTGGACAGCATCACAAATAGCAAATACCGTTGATTTTGCAAAGGTTTACTAAAGCTCTCAGATAGTTACATATCCTGTAAGATATCAGGCATATCTTTACTGATTTTTTTAGTTTTCTGGTCAAGTGACAAGTCGCTTTCCCTTCTTACAAAGTATCTGGCTTGGTCTGAGTTTTCATTTTGACAGGATTTTGTTCAGCAGTAATTGCAGGTCAGGGTAATTTTTGATCTTAACATGTTTTCAACCTCAATGTAATACTAAATCTGATATTTTAATAAAACCTGAAGATGTAGATACAGTGAGATTACTCATTGTATGCTCAAATACAATCCTCAAATACAAATCCTTAATTACCTCAAATTTTCTTTAGCTTTTTAGAATTAGTGTAGTGATTTTATGTGGACTAGTATTTCACCTGAAGCATCTAAATAATAACTAAAAAACCCAAATATTTTTATATATTAGCTGCTTTTCCTATGAAGATATGGAAATATAAATATTATGAGAACTTTAAGATAATCACATTATTAGGTAAAATTACAGGAAAAATAAAATTAAACCTAAATTAGTGTTAAAATTACACACTGTGTTAAGTTCTTTGAGCCTTTTGATAGTAAAATGACAGGGAAATCAAATTATTTCCTATTCTTAACTTTATGTGAGAAAGCATTGTGTCCTGGAGATTTCATTGGTTCTTGCTTGAATGTAACAGCATGGACAGTGAATAAATGAGATTTCATGCCTGTGCTATATCTAGAAAAAATCAGCCCAGAAATAGGGTCCCTGCTTAATTAATTCTTTATTGATCTTAATTTTCAATTCCTGCACTTCTCACCAGCATGAGAAATGTGTATTACTTAACCAGGAAAATATTTCTGTTTTGCAAATTTTACTGCAATGTGAAAACCATTTTTTGACATATAGTCTGGATAGTTGCAACATGTATTGTTAGGTCAACAAATGTAGATGGTTGTTGACTTGATTTTAATCATAGGGTTTGTATCTGGAATGATAAAATGCTTTTTTCTCACATGCAGAGAAAATGGTATGATGTTTGAGAATGAAATAGAGTTTACCCAGATACATGTGCAAATGTGTTTGCCAGTGAACAAAGATGTTGTGTATATCACTTTGTTTTTACAATGTTGTCAAGCGTAATGAATTGAAGCTCTTGCTGGAATCTGTCAGGCTTTTGTTTTTAGATAATAAGTTAAAAAAAAATTGTAATTCTTAACTTAAAGACAAGGCATTTGATTAAGTTGTATGTAAGAGTGCCTATTTGTGGCATATTTATAATTTCATCTATAATTTCAATCTATAAGGTTTTTTTCTCTTATCCACTCTCTGTATGTAATTTTGCTGATTTTAGTTTGTTCCCTGGGTTCTGAAAAATGGTTTTCAAAAAAGGAAAAAAATGGAAAAATGAATGATTTATTACAGATTTATTTCACATCTTATTGAATTGTATGTCTGATTTTTTTTAAACTGTTTCTAGTAGTCCTTGAGAAATGTGAATCTCAATTATGGCTGTCCTCATCAAGCTCCATGATCTTGAGGAGTCACAGCCCATCTTTGTTTTATCTTTAAAGTAATAGTGGTTGTCCCTTATCTCATGAAATCAACAGTTATCTGATATTAAGTAGCATCTTTTCTTAGATTAAATATTTGCACTACAGGAATTAAATACTTGGTTAAGAATTATGGTATTGCAGAACGCATCCAGATTATCTCCAAAAATTGGATCTGGAGTTACCTGGGGATTGCCAGGCTGACAAGTTGCAAGACTGACTGTAGTAAAAATCTTGGTCACCAGCAAAAGAACCTCTGTGCACTGTAGTTTGGTTGTTCGTTTGGGGTTTTTGTTTGTTTGTTTCTATTTTATTGTTTTGTGGGTTTTTTTAGGACAAGCTTAGCAAATAGTGTCTGGTCTTTTAGACAGTGTTTGCTGTACATGGGTGTCTGAGATCCTGCTGGTCTGCTAGAAAGTCACAGGATAATAGCCTCTTGCCACTAGCTTAAGTGAAAGGTGAAATGGAAAAGTTTATTTTCCAGATGAGACATTGATTTAGCAACAGCTTTATATTACTGCAAATTACTGATATAGAAGTTAGCATTTCCCCCTGTTTGAACCAGCCTGATGTGTTCAGAATGAGTTACACGCTCCAGCAGCTAAAAGCTGTTTGACTCCAATAACAGGCTTTTTATCCAAGATATGGACCACATTTGCTGGGGATATAAAATCACAGTTATTATTGTAGAAGAGTGTGCTTCTTTCTTTCCCGTCACCCTTCCCACCCTTTTTCTTTTCTGTGATATGTGGGGAACATGCACAATCTGGAAATGGTAAGGAAACGAGTTTCCTTATGATTTTCCAGTATCTCATCTTTCATTATTATTGCTTGCTTTATCAAGTGTTTTGGTACGTGTTTAGCAAAATTTTGTTTCTTCATTTTGGATATGATAAAATAGTTTTTTATGCTTTTTACAATGTTTATTTTAGGGTGTTTGCAATTATTCTTTCACTGTGGAGTGGGCTTGTTCTGTTGAAGCTGAGAAAGGAGGAGGGCAATGTCAAAATGGGACTATTTCTCAGAGACTGGTAACTTCTTGGAGTTTCTTGGATTATTTGAAGCAACAGTATAGAAGTGGGATAAAATACATAATGCGTAAATATACAGAAGCATATAATAAATGGATCCAAAATGCTAAGGAGTATATGAAAAATAGCCCAGCATATATTGACTAAATTGAATAATATAATAAAATATAATAATATAATATAACGTATATTGATTGCATATAATCCAGCAAGTAGCTCCTTTAGTTCAGTCTCTGACAACTTCTTTGCATGTTTTGGAAGCAGAGAGAAAATAAATCAGAGACAATAAAGGCATGTTCTATGTCCTGTAAACCTTAACTTCTGTGTGCTGGTTATCAGCCTTTGTCAGCTGATAGAGCTGACAAAGTTCAAAGTTAGAGCAGAATTCTTATATAAAATAAAAAAATGGAGAGGGGGGGAAGTGAATTGGCCAGATGAGTTGTGAGTGGTTTGCTTGTTTGCCTAATTCCTAAAAAAAAGTAGATTCTTCATATAGGAGATAACATGTTTTTATTAACTTTTTGATTTCTTGTGTCTTGAAAACTGGGAAACACTGTTTTTGGGGGTTTGGTTTGGTTTTTTAGCTACCCAAAGTGTTACATGGGGTCATCCTAGTGGGTCCCTTTAGGGTAACTTATCACAAAGCTCTGAAAGGCTAAAGATTCATCCACTCCTTATAGCAATGGCAGAGAGGCTTTCTGTGGTGCAAAATGCTGTGTGAAGGATTCTCCAAATACAGATTTATATATCTTCTATAGAGAAGAAAGCCTTTTACCTTCTATCCTGGATTTGGGATTTTTATGTCACATCTAGTCAGTTTAGAAATATTTAACTTTTGGAATTTTCTCTTCTAATCATTTACTGATACCATTCCTTGAATAAATTTTCATAATGCATTTTGCTGAAACACCATCAGCTTCTTAGAACTACATAAATTAATGATAATCAGAGAATTAAAATTCCATACAGTATACAAGTCAAACTTCTTCGTGCTCTTTTTAAATAGCTAGTTTACATAAATTTATTCAGGTTTATAGCTAGTGCAGTTGTGTGCATTTTTATGTGTTAGTTATTTCTTATTTTTGTGTAGCACTTAAAAGAATAAGACAAATATAAGACCGTGGGGTTTTTCGATATGACTGAGTTCTTTATTTAGAAAAAAAAAAAATCTCTTCTGTTTTTAAAGGAGTGTTTGTGGCTAACAGTATTAGAAAATTATGCACCCACAAAAATGGGTGGGGAAATTGCTTCCTTCAAAATAAAAACCTCACAATTGATCTCTCAGACCCTGAGCAATGCATCAGAAATCATTCCTCAAGTGCACTTCAAGAGTTTGGATTTGCTTCCTCTTTGTAAATTAGTAATGGGATTTGAATTATCAGAAGTCTGTTTTCATCATGTGGCAGCTTTTGAAGGACTTCTCTCCTACTGTGGGGTTTGTTTTGTTTTGCTTTTGGGTTTGTTTTTGAGACCTGGTCTGACAAAGCCTCTTTTGATCTCAGATACATTTCCCCATGAAGGACAGAAGAAGAGCTAGAATCTGGGTTTAACTAATCTAAAATCCATAAAAAGATGATTCATTCCTGCATTAGCTACTTCTATTCTGTTACTTCCAAATGGAGCCCTAGATAATATCTAGGAAGATAGATTTTTTTTAATTTACCTGCCAGATTTTTTTTTTAAATTACATAATAATAAAGAGATAAGAATAGGGAGATTTTTCTCAGGAAAAAAAATCAAGTACTAATTTCTTTTTTTCACAGTATAAGGGTTCTTGAAAAGTATCAGGAACCTTTTGCTTTGATGAATGAAAAAATGTGCTAAAATCCTATTTTCAAAGAGAAAAGAAAAGAACCTTCTTCATTTGCAAGAAAATGTTTGTAAAGTAAATGATAAATGCATTAGTTGACTTGTCTTAGAAGCCCTGGTTAACTCTTGATTTAACTATCCCTTTCATGTCACCCATAAAAGAGTACTTCTATAATGGTTGCTTTCTAGTAATTCTTTTGAAATATCATAGAGAACTCATTAAATATTGAAACAAAACTTGAACAATCTTTCTAAGACAGCACAGAGTTAGAAGTTCCCTCTAGCAATATTCATATTTTAGAAAAAGTTACATTCTGGGCAGCTTTAAATCTGACATTGGTGTGGGAGTGCTTTAAGAAGATTTATCACTTTACCTGTACATTACCCTCATATTATAATAGTCAATGTATGCTTTTATATATCAATTAAGGAATACTGTAGGTCACAACGAGAAGATTCAGGTTTCTGCTGATATTTATGTCTAAATCCCTCAAAGGAAAATTTCTGTATATTCAGGGTAGACAGAAACACCACATCTGAAAATCTCTGTCTTTATATATTTGAGAGAAAATTCAGTTTTCCAGTTCCAGAGGCTGTTTCATCCCTGATGATTACATGGTGCCCATTAATTCACTTAATATTGATTGCTGGACATTAGCATCATGTTTCTGAAAGAACTAATTTATAGTGAACACTCCTTAGGAATAGGGATGTTTAGTTTCTCAAAAGGAAGAAAGGGGTTGCTTTTAAATTATGCCACTTCAGCATATTCAAATAAAAATCTTAATTTAGATCGAAGAAGTTGTATCAGAGACCCATTGCCAGGAACTCATTGCAAAAATAAGTGTCATTGAGAGGATGATTGGTCTCAATAATTTCATATTCAGGCCTCTGGAAATTATGCTTGTGGTGGCTATACCAAGAGTCCCAGAACAGATAAAATAGAAAACCCATTTATGATACAAATAGGGATAAATATAGGGATAATGCTCTGCCACAATGGGAAAGAGTTTTAAAAAACTTGTGAATTATAATTTCTTACATATTTTTCAACAAACCTTTTCAAAAGCAAATTAAAAATTAAAATAAAATCAAAATTCAGACACTTATCTTACAATTTTGTTAATCTCAGGAAAAAAAATCACGCTAACAGATCCCCTTTTCCTGTCCCAAACCCCTTAATATGGCTGGGTGTAGTTGCAAAACCAGTATTTTTTATAACTTCTGGAGTTCATGGTACTGGAATGGGTTTCAGGATATTTGGGGTGTTTACCTAAGTGTTCAGTGCAGATGCTTTGGTCAAGATGAACTGTTTGACTTCTGAGTTTCCAGTTCATCAGACCGGATCAGTGAAATGTTCCTGTGCAAGATGAGCTGCAGTGAGCTGCAGTTGCCCAAAGCTGTGTCTCAGCTAATGGGGTCAGGCTCTGCCTGCTTCCATACCCCTTGTATTTCTGGCTGTATGATTGTCTGCTGCTGATGTGATGTATGTTGAACTCTTTTTTCCTCTCTGTTTGCTTGTTTGTTTGGGGTTTTTTGTATAATCGCTGTAGATGTACTCACCAGCACTGCTTGTGGTACGAGCATCATCTTTCAATATCAGTAGTCGTGCAATGACACTAATACTGAAGTACATCTGGCCCTTTCTACTTCTGATTTTTTAAACTGTCGGAAGGTTCACCTTCTAAGAGAATGTTCACTTAAATATAATCCCATTTCTACTACTCATGTCTTTGGCGTTATTCTCTCCACAGGTCTTTCAGATTTTTCAGGTCTTTTAGATTTTAAGTCATTAGTATAAACTACTAAAAGTACTGAAATGGTGCTTAAAACTGATGATTTACAAGTTTCAGTTGTAATGCCTTAATCCCACATTCACTTTACTAGTGTAGTTTCCTGGTTAGTCATTATCCAGTCTACATTTATTGAATCCATCTTCACACTTCACTTTAACTGATGGTTGTTCTGTGTTCATAACTTTGGATGTTTTGCTGACAACCTGATAGATTATTTGAATTGCCTTCTTCCTCCACATCCCCTAAATAAAATGCATCAAATCCCATCGAATAAATGCATCTTTAGAATTAATAGATTTCCCCTTCATCTTTCTGTTTTTACTCTTGCACTGTTCATTCTAACAGCATTCATTATAGGTCTCTTGATATGTGTCACTACTTCCTCCTGTTTTTCCTAAGAGTAAGCTGGGTATTCATGTAGTGCTATGGTACTATTGTTAGCTGTCCTTCCTGTAAATTCACAAACCTTCTTTCAGAATTTAATGATAAAGATTACCCATTGCCTTGGTTGTTATACAGTACTCTTTTGCTTCTACTCAGTGTTGTGTTTTCTGTTTCTGCATCCTTATTTACAGTAGCTGAGAATCTGTATCCATGTGTTTCTGAAAAAGAAAAACAAAAAAAAAAGAAGTTGATTCAAGAACTAAAGCTACTGGTAGAAAGGAAAACTTCAGTTACAATGCATTTGCCAGCTTTTATTTTTTACCTTGACTTAATAGCTTTTGGCACAATGATCACACCCAAATCCTTTCTTCCTTATGCCAAGCAACTGCATTGTTTGATCTCCCTTTAGGGAGTCCTAAGAGGGCTTGCAAATAAGTATAACACCTTTGAAATGTATTTGAAGAAAGGCAAGCCCTGGTCAGAATATCAAATCCATCTATTGAATGGAGTTGTCTGAATGCATACTCTGCACTATAAAAATAAAGTAATCCATCTACTGAATGGAGCTGTCTGAACACATGCACTCCACTCTAAAAATAAGGTAATCTACCTTTTGCAGGGAGCACTAAGCACCACTGCATTTACCCAAGGGAAAAATATATGTAGGATATTTAGTTAGGTGTATATTGAGAGTTACTTTCTGATAGCTTGTCTCTGCCAAAGTGCTAACTAAGCATTGTGTTAAAGCATCAATTTATCCACAGAGAGGCAATTTCGCAGTCTGCATTTCTCAGGCAGTGTATTATTTAATATCGTATCAACCTGCATGTATACTTAAACTATCAAAGGCTTTGGTTCTTTCTCCTTTCTGTGCTTTAGTACCCAGTAGGTGTTGTTTTTGTTTGGTTTTGGTTTAGGGTTTTTTTAGGTTTTTTCGGTGTTTTTTTAATTTTTGTTTTTATTTTTTTTTCTCCCTTGATTTTTTGTTTCTTTTTGGCTTGGGTTTTTGTTTGTTGGGTCAGTTGGTTTTGGTTTGTGTTTAAAAACAACCAGAAAACCAGCAGTGTTTCAGATGGCACAGACAAGAGACATCTATGACAGTAAGTTTCACAGAATAAAGCAATACATCATCCTGAACTTTGAGCTGCTTTCTGGAAGTTGTTAATGAAAAGACTGATGGCCTTTAAAAACAACTGTAGTTCTCTTTAGGAGGTAGAATACATTCTCTTTCTCAGTAAGCAGAGGTGAGTCATCTTTCATTAACTGGATTATTGGAGATGCCTAGTTCTTGCTCTGGGATATAATTTTGATCAGGCACAGTATTGCTGTACCAAACACTACACTGCATAAAGAGCAGTGTCTGGTATTACAAATTTTCTTTAACAAGAGCATATTTACAATTTTGTGTCTTCTACTTGGAGAAGGTGCCTTTTCCTACCATTTAAAAATAAGAAAAACTGCTTGAATTTTCCTGAAGGCAATATATTCCAGTGCCTACTAAAAGTAATTGATACTGGGATGGTTCATAAAACACTTAACTACATTGCAGAGTGTCCTCATCTGAAGGTGCTGTTTAAACAGCTTTACATGTAGAACACTTTATGCTGATAATTTTTTCATACTCTTTCTACATCACAGCCAATATACTATTTTCATTACTACTAGGTCAATAATTATTGTTTACTTGGTCATTCAGATTAGTTCATTATTGCTACTATAAATGAAGGTACAGATTGATAATGGAGAATAATTCCATTTTATTTTAACAATTTTTCTAGGAAGGTAGAAGCAAGCACACAATAATTTCTGGTGGTTATCAGAAATGATGGATTTTATGGTTATCATTCTGATGGATTTTGATACTTAAATAAAATATGATACCTTATTATAGCTGTGAGGTGGCAACTTACATTTCTTGTTTCAAAAACCAAATACTTAAAGCTTCTATTAAAAAAATCATTAATATATGTACAAATAATTCATGTGCTTTGCTGGAAGGGACAGAATGCACAATCAAGGTTTGTTTCCTGCAGCCTTAGTTCTCTGTCACCCATGCTGATGTCACCAAGGGATGCAACTGTCCAGTTCAAATATCCACATCCTAAAAATCAGCTACACTTTGGGCACTGTGAGATACAGGTCACCAACTATATTCCAGTTGCCCTCAACTTGCAGTAAACTTGAGAACTATGAAGCAAATCAATGCCACCATTAAAGTCTGTCAGAGGAAAAAAATGCAGGAGAGATTAGGAGCATTTTATTCCTATACTAGGAGTACATTTGCTAAGTCAAAATGTGAAATGGAAAATATCTCCCATTTATTTAAAAAAATCATTTAACAACAGTAGCTAATGGAAGAGTCCTACGAAAGAGTTCAAAGCAAGGTAGCATATATTCTTAATGTAATTCCAGTTTGCTGAGATTTAGGTGCTTCCTGATAAGGGTTAATGTCTTTGTATTTCATATTCTTTTCTTGGTTTTTTTGGCTTTTTTTCCCTGTGTCAATATTTTTTTAAACCATATTAGCCCTGTCTTTTCAGAATAGGATTAGTATTGCAAAAATCAATAAAGATTTTAATGTTTTGTCACCTCAAATACAATGCTGCTGCATTGTAACTTCATATTGTTTTCTATAGTCATAATTTTAGTTATATTTAATGTTCTCCATATTCAATTACTTATCCTCTACTGAGCTCTACTTCCAGGATTTGTTCAAAACACAGTAATTATAACTTTTATATTTTCTTCCCTGTTGGCAAAGCAACATTCCTGTGGATATGGCACAGCAGATGTGTTCACTAGAATACTGTTCTGTTTGATACTCTTGAGATGTTTCTTTTTGAAATTGCTTCATTTATATAATTCTTTCTCTGTGTTTTTGCATGAAGTGGGGTGCAGAATTGTCTCCCATCTCTTCTCTTGCAGCTAAACATTGTATGAACTTTGACCCTACTTTTCTCACTGATATTTTGGAAACTCTTTGAAAGCTTTACTCATTCACATGTTTTTTGTGCTTATTGTGGTCAGAAATCATCAAACTCTGAGACTCTATTTTCTGGGACATTGTTTTTTTCCTTTGTGGCCAAGGTTCCTTTCTGAGGATTACCTGAGCCTACACTTTTCTGAACATCTTTTGTCACCTGTGATGCTACAGATCAATGCAAAGGAGGTTAAAGCTTAATTAGCTATTCCAACATGAAAAACTGTCAGTAATCTCTGTTTTGCCATTTCTGGGGTCTTCTCCAATTTTATATATTTTAGTTCCCAGGAGCTAGGATGCCTGTCTGATTTTGGAACTTATAAGCCTATTTTCCTTAGCACTGTTTTCCAAAGACTTTACTGACGTTAGTGTGACTTTCCAGAATTCTCACTCTCATTCTTTCAACTAAGTATGTACCTATATCATCCTGACATCTCTCTCAAATATTGAAAGGAGTACTGTCTTAGGCAGTCTCAGAGGAATTACAGTAGCATCCATCCATTTTGAATCACCTGCCCATTTTTCTCCAGTTCCTTTCATTTGCTGCTCCTTGTTTTTTCTTTGTATCTTCCAAGACATCAGATTTATACTGTTGCTTTTTCACTTGCTGGTCCTTCTCTGCTTGGTTTTTGCAATTCATTTCTTCTGCTGATTGCCAGTGCATCACTTGTTTCTTTGATTTAGCTGCTCCAGTGCAAGCAGCTTTATGTCCAGTCTTGTCCTTCCTTCCTTCCATCACACCTTTGATTCCAGCCTGACGTTAATTGCTGCTCTTGCTGACATTTCCAATCTAAAGATTGGTTTTCTCAGCCAGGACTTATACCTTCTGCTCACATTGTACCTATATATACACAATATATATATACCTAATATGAGTTACACATACGTAGCTAGCTTAATTCAGAAACAAATTTGGAAGTAAAGCATTTGGGTTTTCAGTAATTGAAATTCTGCAGATGTAGACAGTTGTTACAAGAGGTGATTCCTTGTTTTATTTTCTCAACAGATATGTGCACAGATTGTTTATGAAGAAAACTCCACTTACAGTTACTAGAAATGCAGTGGCTTAGAAGCACCAGCAATTGAAATTTATGAAAGAACAAGAACTACCTTTTGTGCTTTAATGTGTATGTAACAGTAATGACAGCCACACTGTAATAAATAGCATACTTTGTTCAATGAAAGTAAGCAGAAAATTGGGTCAAATTGTATTCTGGTGTTAGCTTCAGCCTAGAAATTAATGTTTTCAGGTTACATTATAAATAGATCATTTGAACCATACAGATTTCTTACTAATATGTCAAATTAGTGAAATGTACCTTCAAATATGATAACAGTGCTCCATTAGGAATAAAAGCAGCTTAAAATTTGTACACTGGTCTATTTATCACCTTTTTAGAAGAAGAAATAAAATAGAAAAGCATATAGATGCCACTGGGCCAAGTCTTTTTTTTTTTTTTTTTTTTTTTTTTTAATTAGTCTTTGATTCATTTTTTGTGTGTTGATAAATTTCTGATGGTATTGTGAAAGAATAGTGATAGAAGTAGCTGCATTATTATGTTTCCTGCAAAAAGTTCTGCTCCTGATATCCCTATGCAGGTACAAGATTTAGAACCTACATTCCTGCACCTGAGCCTTAGGTTACTGTAGAATACCAATTAAAGGTGCAGCATGTAGCCAGAGGAGTACAAATGGGTGGGTGCTTTGGGGGATTGGGACAAATTGTCCCAGGAACTTTACAGTGAGATTAACTGATGAGAAATAAAGAAAATTTGCTTTAATATGTCATTTCATAGTGTATGAAATAAAATTATTCGAACATTTTGCATATATGTCACCAATCATGATGAAAGGAACTATTTAACACTTCAATTAGGGTAGCTCTCTATGTGACTTTTTTTTTCCCTTTTAAATATGTTTTTAATGTAGCCCAGTAAGTCATTATTGAACTTTTTTCATTGTGAATAATTACTTTCTACAGTTTTTTTAATACATTTGCTAGGGAAAATATTGATTACATTAATTGATAAGATTAATTGTGGGAACGACTCTATTTGTGTAGATAACTTCTGGCTGAAGGAAGGCATTTTTGACTACCAGCAAGACTGAAATGTGTTGTTCTAAAAAATGTATTGCTCCCTACTGTTCTGCTGTTCTGAGATTTCACATGACCTGGAAGAGTTGCCTGCTTGTTCCTTTAGTATTCCAATTTTATCAAGTCCTTTCTTCCTTTTAGTTAACTTCTGCTAATTTCCTTTTTCTGATCTGTTTGCTACTGAAGAATTCAGTGGGCTGATCTCAGGATGCTGTGTGCTACCAAGAGTCATACTGTGAGAGTTAAACAATTTGAGATCAGATTTGTTTATGTTAGAAAATGTGTGTTCTGTTGTGTTTTTGGAGATTAAAAAATAGTGTATTTGTCTTTCAGTAAACACATAGCTAGAGTTTTGCATTTGACCTGTTTTAAAATGTTGGACTCTGTGATGTAGTTATTATGAAATTCTGATGTGGTCTTTCAGTGTTCACTTGGAGAAAATTTGGGGATGTATTTATTTCATTGAGAAAACAGTGGTGAAACAAGGAGTTAAGTCTTAGGCTACAGCTTCTCCACTGTAGCAACTTCTAACTGCCAGCTGTTATTTTTTCTTGTTTTACCAGTATTATATGACTAAAAAAAATGAGTTTCACAATAATAATATCTAGCCAGGCTGAGATTTTTTACTGTCCCTCAAAGATGTCACCACAATGGTCATAACTCAGAGAGCGCTGCACCTGCTCCTTACGTCCACAGTGCTGCTTGCAGATGTGCTGTGCACTGCTACAGTGTTTTAATTGTTTTAATCTGAAGTGAAATTGAGAAGATTTCTGGGGGCAGATGCAGTGTTTAAAGGCTCAGATCTGGAAACCATTAAGATTCAGCATTTTCAGGCCACAAGAAGAATGTGTTTCACTGAGGTAAATGGAAGTGAAGTGATGGGGAGATTAAGTCCTGGGGAAGAAGCATCAATTATTTTTGGAGACATATTTCCTGACCATTGTGGAAAGTTTTGCTTGCCTAAAGGCTTCATAAATAAATAAAAAACTCAGTTAGCCTACTTGTACCATAAAACAGATGTGTATCTCTGTGTGTGTGTCTGTATGACAAGGTTAAACTACTATGAAATCTTAGTTTATTTTTTCTCTCATCAAAATCGGTGGGATAACTGGAAGAGGGGACAGTGTTTGGTGCAAATTCAGTGGTCTGAATTTAGCACTGTAAGAGACACTGAACAAAGTCATCACCAGGTTTTTGGATTGTCTTCCTGAGCAGTTATAACAATAATGTCAAAATCAAGTGTTAAAAATGCTTTTAGCAGCCAAAAGGCTATAATGTAGAATAAAGCAGTGGAAAATCAGAATGATGACTTTGATATAAAAATGAACGTGATAGCTGTGAAAATGATAGGGAAGCGAAAAGCTGTTACTTTGAGAAGATCAATACAAAAACATTCAATAGAAGCTGACAAGCGAAGTGAAAGCTTTTTGCTAGAATAAAATGAATATAAATCAGAGACAAATAAAATCTGGCCTATAAATGAAGGATTGCTGAATGCATACAATCGATTGTAAATAAATATTGATATGTAAACAAATGCAGTGCAGTAACACACACACACGAAAAAGAAAAACAGGGTTCTTGCGAGAATAAGATTAATATGGGAACATGCAAAATAATTAAAATAGAGATCATTGCATTGGAAAGATTAGGGCATGTGATAATGTAAATAAGAATAATGCTATGTAATTGTGATTTTTTTCTTTTATTATTATGATTTTGTTTAAGTTTCTCATTGAAATGTGCTGTTATTTGGTCACCTTGTGGCAAATATTTAGTTCTTTCTTCTTTCTTGAATACCTTTTGTAAGTTATTGCAAGTCCCAGGAAGATACTCGGGCAGTGAAGGAAGTATTTTGGTAAAGAGTTTTAAAGAATATTATATGCATCCTTGGAAGGGGAAGATCCACTTTCTTGCTTTCGATATCATCTCTTTTCAGTGGCTTATACTTTTTTTTTTTTTTTATGAGATTATTGCAGAAAGTCACATCAGCTGTGTTCAAAAAATTCTTGACTAAACTTGCAGACATGATGGGTTTTGAGTGTCTCCAAAGATAAAGGCACAGCTTGAGAGTTAAAAATCTTAGACAGTTCTTTCAGTTGAGTTTTTTATAAATAATTAAATCCTATATCTCAAAAGAATACGCTGTTTGATAGTACTGATTTGAGTGGGAAGCACAAGAGACAGCTTTCTGGACCTTTTTTTTCAGTAGAGTTGAAGAAAATTAAGATGTTCCATGGTAATAAAACTACAAGACAATATTGACTAAAAAGAATGTCTGCCTTTCTTCCACCACCCTGTCTGCTGCTCCAGAGACTTTTGTAAGGGTGCTCTAGAAATTTCCTGTTAGAAAATACACCACCACTCTCTGCGTTTGGACAGGGATTGTCATCTGGGGATTTTGGAGCAATAACTGTAATGACAGAGTTTCAGGAAATGTGTGTCCGTTCTTTGTGGCACCGATAAGTAATTTATTTGATGTTCATATTTCAAACTCACTCCTCTGAAAGCTGGTTTGACTTCTTAACACTAGTATTGACTGAAAAATAATTGAAATATCACCAATATATGCAGACAGAGATATAGAGAAGGAGAAAAAAAAGTTTATACAGTAAATTCTGTTGAACTCTCAATAAGGGACTGATTATCACTAAGCTAAATTCATCTTTTATCTCTGAAGATTAGAATTGTAATAGTGCTGAGATTTCTTTGCTACTTGCTCAGATAAGTTATTTGATTTATGGTCTCTTATGAATGATCCATTAGCATTTTTCATGCATTGTAGTAGTTAAACTTTCCAAAGACAGAAATATTGCTCGAGTGTTTCAGAGCAGGGGGTCAGCATGAAGTCACTAAACTGAACATTGAGGCAGCTGAGCATTGTCATGCCTCATCCCTGGAAGTGTCCAAGGCCAGGCTGGATGGGACTTTGACCAACCTGGTCTGGTGGAAAGTGTCCCTGCCCATGGCAGGGGGTTGGAACCAGAGGATCTTCAAGATCCCCATCCAACCTAAACCAATCTCTGATTCCATGATTACGTAGCAGTTTAAAGAAGAGCAAACCAGAGCTCCTGGGTTAGAACTTCGGCCTGTTTTTCTCTTAAATACACTCTGAAACCTAACAAATAATTAAAGGCTAGCAATGCTGACATAGTGGCTGACAGTGTTAGTGTTCAGTTTTGCTACTCACATTGGGGGGAAAACCTTCCCACCTAGCATTCCAGTATGCGTAAATATCAGGAAGACTACTCACATCACTAAATCTGTATTTTTATGTTGCTGATTCAGTTTTTACTAGGAAATCCCACTGAAGAATGCATTATTTGCAATATTTAGGGTAATAAAATGCTAATTAAATCAGTGAATATAGCCACTGGATAGAATGGTGAACTATATCTTGATTTCAAACCCAAAAATGTAAAAAAGTAAAATGGTAAGCCTAATTTTTTGCAATTTTTCAGAGACAACAAACAAATATTCCAGCTTTTTGGATTTTTTTTGATGCTTGCCTTTTTTTTTTTTTTTAATTATTATATTAATTTATTTTTTTTTTATCCTTAGCACAGTCTTGCTAGATACAAATACCGAAAGCTCTAGGCAGATGAAACAATGTCATAATCAAAATATAAATTGCTGGAATGGGTAATGAAACCCTAGAGTAGGGCTGAACACAACCTGAGGCAAAATTAAGTAGTTTTTTATCTCAGCTTCTTCCCACTCTAGTGTGAGAACTGTATTTTTTGCTTCATCCATAGATTGAACTGCTTACTCACTGTTTTTGAAAACATATTTTATATGTATATGTACACATATCGTTGCCATGTGTTTAAAAAATGTAATATATAATCCAGATTATACTGAATCTTTAAAAATTATTTACTTGCAAATTATGTATATATGCTTTCAAAATAATTTTTTATATGTCTCTACTTGTCTGATGAGGGAAAATACTACAAAATACAGAATTTTTTAAAGGTTTTTTTTTTGTGCACATCAGCAAGTAGCTCTGGTTTAGGTGCTTGTATGGAGTTACTGTTTTGTTTCCTATTTCCTTTCAGGATAATCGGGACTAGTTTTTTAGGTAATTTCATTAAACACTTTTAGTTGTCTCACAAATATTATTCTTGACTTGCTTTCTCAAAACACTGCACTTTTTTCTTCTAATTATAGATATCCCAAGAAAATTCTTTTCATTTTTTGGTATTTCAGTACATATCTGCACACACTTGTTGAGCTAATTTTTCATGAATGTCTCTTCATTTCTGCACCAGGATTGTTCTTGCACCACTTTTCCTTGAGCTCTTCCATTTGCAGTCAGTAAAGTTTCCTTCACTTTTCAGAACTAGTCCTTAGTTTGATCTGACTGTCAGAAATAACAGGGAAAGGGAGGTCAGAGGCAGAGGGATGTTCAGTAGTTGTTTTTACTTTTCCAAAACTGGGAGGACAGTAGGGATTTGAAGGGTATGGCAGAACTCTGCAATAATTCCTGTTTTGCTGCTGATTGAGTTCTTCCCTCAATCCCTGCTCGTGTTGGTCTTAATACATTGGTTCTTCATTCTCATTTTAAATTTTTCAAGACATGAACGATTCCTACCTATTTTATTAGATCATCCTTAACTAAATGGAATCATTATACATTAATAATGAGCTAATTAATCATGGCAAATTGCATAGCTGCAGCATTTGTCTCTTCCATTGCCTTGCCTTAGGGGTTATACTCTTCTTAGGAGATGATGGATAACTTGTCTGCTTTTTCAGTTTGTTGGATGTTGTCACAAAGTGTGAACTGGATGCCTTTGACAGTATTTTATGCTTTGCTGTGGCATAAGCTGTCAAGAAGGGAGACAAGGGATAGATACCCAATGATTACTCACTAGGTCATGCACCTGAAATCTTATTTTGCAAGAAAGATTGTCTTTGGCTATGAAAAAAATTGGTTTTTGTTAGTCCTACAATATTTCTTAAAGTGTTGTCCCTGAAGCAAGTTTGTAGGAGCTTGTTATCCAGAACATTTGTATCTTGCCAGTTTTTTATCTCTCTCTTAGAGGTAACTGAAGGAATAAAATAGTTTTTTGTTTGTTACTGAAAAAAATATGTATGTCTTATTTTAATAAAAAATAAGGAGTTTTTGACATTATTATTATTATTACTACTATTATTATTATTATTTCCTGCCTTCAAAGGAAATCCTTTGGAGGTTGTTTTGGTTTGTGGTTTGGTGAGCTTGTTTGTTTGCTTGTTTGATGTGTGTTTTTTGGTTTTGGGGTTTTCTTTACATTCTGACAATGATAGGAATTCTGAAGGTCAGAAATAAAAAACTACATCTCATTTTCATATTATGCACTGGAATAACATAGCAGTCAGTGGCTTTAGTGAAAATATGTCCATTTGCAATAGGTGGGCAGTCTAAAAGAATATTTCTGTCAAGGAAGCAGTTGGTTTTCAGGTAAGTTCATTGTTAAACGTGTTACAGTTTGTATATCTATAAAAATAGTTTGTTTTTTATCATGCTCAGCCCATCTTGTCAAGTAAGTTGTGTCCTCTCCTTGCAGTTATAATAGAAGATATTCCAAATACATCTGCTGCTACAAATAAATAAAATTATGAGGTGACAGTGTGCGTAAGACAGAGTGACAATCTTGAATGTATGAAGTTAAGTGTTGCCAGTTGACTGTGACCCTTGCTGTTGGAAAGCAAGTTGTTCTCTCAGCTCAGCTAATTTATTTGACCATTATTGTTTCGTGAGAGCTGGATCTGTCTATGTTAGCACTGTAATTCATATCAGAAATGCCCTTTGTAAGAAAACAGCTTGGCCCAAGTTACTGCAGCTGACACTGCTGAGGCATCTCAGAGAGCAGCAGGTGGATTTCCCTCTGGTGCAGCCTAACCAGAGGGTGCACTCTCACAGTGCCCCTGGCCCACATCTGCTGTTCGTGGGCATTCAGGCAACAGCACAGGGCAGGTGTGCCAGAAAATAAAATCTCCAAATCCTGCAATGAGTATTGCAATCACAGCAGCAGCTTTTTCAATATACATAGCTGATTCCATTGCCCTGCACTTCAGGCTGATAACAGGTGAAGTGTCTGAAGCCAGGGTGATGTTAGAAAAGCAAAGTAACGAGTTTCTTACAAGAAGCTTTCTGTTGCTTCGTTGGTTCTTTTTATTGTTGGGCTGGTTTTTTTTTTTTCTTGTTTTTTTTTCCTGAAAGTTATATAAAAAAGAAGTAAAAATATTGTGTCTTTCTTCTTCATTTTTTTAAACCATTGCTGCACTGGGATATTAGCAGATTGGGCCATTATTTCCCTGAAGTACATCCTGAATTGATGCAGAATATCAGATCACAGTGGGATTTAGCAGGTGCCAAGCTGCTGACATTCCATTTTGCTTCTTTCATTTATCAAATATGAAAGTTAAACATGTGTAGAAATGCCTGTAAGAATGAGTCTGAAGTTTGGTGTGTTTCATTATGTCATATGACTCCTACACTTAATTTTAAATCCCAGTTTATACTCTTATATCCTCTTCCTTTATCCTGGGAAATATGGCACTCTGTATCCTTACTCCCTGACTTCAGTTGAAAATAGCTGCTTAAATACTGTATGACTTCAGGGTTTTGTATAGTATATTCCTAACTGATTTGTTTCCATATACATTTTTCCATTCCATAGCAATTGCTCCAGCTGTGTCTGTATTTCCTTAATACATTGGTCTCTCCCTGGTACTGGAAACAACCCATACAGAAGCCTTTAGAAACCTCAAACTCAGCAGCTTCTCTAGTTTTAAAATCTTATGCAGTATTTACTCATTCAGGAAGGATTATGTGCCTCAGTTAAATATGGGAGGCTAAAGTAACTAAAATGTAGTACACTTTAGGCACTTGGGGTAGGTATTTATAACAAGATACAATTCCTTCTTAAACAATAAATAGATGGAAGATAAGATATCTTTCTTCATCCCATTCCAATTTTCTGCAATTTGACTGCCTTGTCCTGTGGTTTGGTATTCACAAAGTAAATTAAAAACAAGGAGACCTTCAGCTGATTCCTAGGGAGCCTGCCTGGAACAGAGGCCAGACAGAGTTAAAAGAATAAAGTAGGTATTTATTAAAAGGCCTTCAAAGGATATGCCCTGGGCAGTACAAGAATCCAGCCATGGCTCTACCCCAGGAGGACCCAGGATGGATGACCAGCCCTGAATTTTCACACTTTTATAAGTTTTGCTCCATTTACATATTGGGGTTAATTGTCCAGTTACAGCTTCAGGTTATGAAGTCCCATCATTCCAGTCTGCTCTCCTCAGTTTTCTGGTGTTTGTACTTTTTGGCCCTGAAGCTGTAATGGTGTCCTTGGTTCTCAGGCTGGAAAAGAACTTTTTTCTTACCTAAGTAAGGTGTGAAGAGAACTTTCTAACACTTTGTATGAAGTTCAGAGTTACATACTAATGCAGTACAGAATCTGGAAGTACGAAAGCTAAACTTAAGGCATCATTTAAAAACAGCACATGTTTTTAAATTTTTTTTTTGTCTGGACAGTGTAGAACAAAGAACTTCTATACTGAGTGATTAAAGCAGCGAATAGAGAAAATTCAGATTAATACATACTCATGAGAGTACCCATGACATGGAAGCAGACAAAAACAACTACAAAGAAGCTTAATTTTACTGTGTTCTCAAGGATCCTTTTGATTTTTTTTTATTTCAAAGGCATTCAGACTCTTATGAAGTGATTTATAAGGATTTTTTTTTTCATTTTCTTAAAACATCTAAAGCAATAAGCCTCAACTCTTAATATTGCCATCTGCTTATTGGATCAGACTGACAAAATACTATGTACAGAGAGAGTGTCTGAACACTGCAGGGTTACTGTGTTCTGAAGATGAAGGATGAAATCAGTTCCCTGGACAGTAAAATTTTTGTCATTAACTTCAGGGAGGCCAGAATTCACTCCAAGAATGGAACACAGTTTGGCATCTCAGAAGAACAGGACTGGGAGTCAGTGTATTTATCCTCATAGTTTAAATACTACAGAAGAAAAGAAAATTAATATGTTTTTCTTTTTGTAAAGGGACAGGAAAAGTTTTTATAGCAAGAAATAGAAATGTCTTCAAAGTGAGAAGCACTACTGTTTATACATTCAGCAAGCTTTCAACTTTCTGTACTCTGTAACCCCGTGATCTTTAAGAGAGAGGTATTTTATTCATGTTCCCTCTATATAATCTGGAGAACAACACCAAACCACACTTACTTAACAGTTGAGGTACAATACCTATGATGATGCTAGGAGCAATGTTCTGGTTTTATGTTCTGAGAAAGTATAATGCAATTGCATTTGGTAAAGATTTTCATCTGTTGGAGAGACTGGGATTTTTTTTCTGGGGTAGTTGAATTTCAGAAAGTATCAGTCCACTTTCTCTTTGGACCAGCCTTGGGCAAATAATAATAAGAAAAACAACAATTAAAAAATGTTTGTGGAAATTTCATTATTCTTTCATTCTCAAGACTCATCCATTGGAATATTGTCCTGGTTTAGGGCAAATCTGGGAGGAAGCTTCCAAAGGGGTCCCTCTAAAAAGCAGATTCAAGTGGCCCCTCTTCCAACCAGTTTGGGAACAGATTTCATTGGAGAAAAGTGAAAAAACCCTGTTTATTTAACAAGCAAAGTGCCTACAGCCATAAAAAATGAATAATATTAAACAATTAAGCCTCTTGCTATTCTGAAGAGATGGCAAATTCAGAAAGTCCTTGTCATGGGGTGTAGGTTGGCTCGCTCAGTCTCTTACCTCCTGGACCTGGTGGGCCACAGGTGTGAGCTCCGGGTGTTTTTCTGGGTTTTCAGTCCAGAGCAGGTTTAAACAATTCCAGGAAAAAGAAAAGTTTCAGTCACTTCTCTGCTAGCTAAAAACTAACTAAAAGCAAAGTAGAGCTCTCTCCTGCTGTCCATGCTGCAGACAGCAGTCTGTGAGAAGCAAGGCAGGGCAGCAGGAGCAGTTTCTGCAAACAAACTGGGCACTGCTTCTCCCCCCTTCACTCCTTGTAACCAGTCTTAAAGGTTCAGAACTTGATATCCAGCATAAACAGAACAGACAAGGGGGGATACAAGCATCACAAAGTCACCCCAGGACAAATATTGAGGAGGAGCAGGAGCTGTCACATCTTTACCAGCTCAGGTGATGAAATAGACATTGTCTCATCGTCATTTTTCTCACGTTTCCTGCTTGTGCACTATATTCCCCTCACACTTGGTGTGTGTTAGATTTCTGTTTTCAGAGATATATTTAAATAAAATAAACCAGCCTGCTGTTCCTTAATATTTCATATATATGGGGATTAGATGAGACTCCATTAACCAAATCCTCTGTATTACTTTAATATTTCTTAAAATATGTGTACTCCATATATTACTTATATAAGAAAATGTTTTTACAGTACACAGTTTATTAATAATTAATTTTAATATTTTATAATATAGACAACATTATGAACTCTATTTAGAAATATATATGAAGTCAATATAAGTATCCATGGTTTATTTGCAAGCATTTCATATTCATTAATTAAATATAAGTGGTTTTACTTAATTCTTGTTCTGCCATTAGCACTGTATAAAAGTGCATTTTTGTGGTTACTAAATTTAAGCTTCTAAATAGACTTTTTTTATTTGTAACAAAGGGTGACGTATGAGAGCAGAGCAGCTTTTTTCTTGACAAATCCATTTCTTAGTCCAGCTACTCCATGTCATTCCTTTAATAAACTGATCAAGCTCAAAAGATCTGGGCTGTTTACTGTTATCTCATAGCAAAAGATCATTTTAGGATATTCTGCTCTAAAAGAGACCTTCTGATTGCCTTTTCTAATTTATTCTCAAGTACTTTCAACCCATTTGTTGTACCAGTGCCATCCTTACTCTTACATACCATTTTGGAGGGTGGGCTTGCTTTCTGATTCATTTTTTTGGTTGCATCACAGAAACTCTGTCTGCTTTGAAAGGACAGATTTTCTGTTCTTCCCATCCCATCTTAGTGGCCATTTCGAGCATTTTGTCCACTTGCAGTTCGTCTTCTTGTCATGGTGGACAAAACAAAGATATAGAATTCCAAGCAATATGATGAGTGGCCTTTATTTAATTGTACTAACACATCTCTAGTTTTGCTGGAGATATGAGTGCTTTCCAGTTTGCCGTGGCTGGGGAGAGGACAGAAGGAAATGTTGATGCATGGTGTTATGCATGTTGTAAGGAAAACTGTAATAACTTTTTAAGAGGTGATCTACATAAAACAACACATGATAGCATCCAGTTCGGAATTAACTACAAGTTTTCAGACTACAATTGAAACAAAATATGATGGAAAACATCAAAATAGTAAAAAAAAAGAAGACCAAAAACAAAAAACCACCAAACAAAAAACAAAAAACAAACAAAAAAAAAACAAACAAACAAAAAAAAACCAAAAACAAAAAAAAAAAAGAAACAAAACAACAACAACAAAAAACCCCCAAACAAACAAAAAAAAAAAACCCCAAAAACTCAAAAAAACCAAACCCCACCAAGTCCTGAAAGCATGAAGTAAGAGAGCACTTTTGCATGAGTTTGTCTGTTCCTAGTCCTTTTCCCCTTCCCTTAACCCAGCTATAGCTTGGAATTTACTGAACTTTTAAGGTGCTCTAGTGATTAGAAAGTTACTGAAGTGGTAGTACTGTGGCAGAATGATGACGGAGTTTAATAAATTATTCCAGAACAGCATTTGCAGACAGTCTTTTGATTGGTTTTATTTGGTTTTGTTAACACCTAATTAATTTTTTTTTTTAGAGAGAGAAGTCTTCATTAAAGATCAAGCATATCTCTGCAGTTACTTTAATTTGAATGTCACTAGGATGTCCTTTGAAATGCTAACAAAAAATTAGAGCAAAGTGAAGGAAGTGCAGAGTTAGTATATGTCGGTGTTTTTTTGATATTTAATCCCTTATATCTCCATTAAAATCATCTCTTTGCATTTTTTGGGTTTGTTTTTTGTTTTGGGGTTATTTTGGTTTTTTTAAGAAGGAATTATTTCTGAATAGAGACTCTACTTTGAAGTAATCTGTAAAACTAATAATGAATAATATAATTATTATTTTATAATAATAAAATAATAATTAAAAATTAGCAATTTCTTAGACTGTGCATATCTCTACAAAATCTGAAAAGTCCTCTAGAACCACTCTAGCGAACAGTATCTCTCACACATTTTATCTTCTTGCCATCTTTTCAGAAAATAACCTTACAGCACTCTATGGTTGACATTGGGTATTGTTCCACTCTGAAATAATTCTTGGCATTTTTTGAGATAAGAGGAAACAAGGCACCTACAGGAAAGATGCACAAATGCTGTTGTCAGCAATGGGTTGCAGTTTAGAGTATGGGTGTCTTTAGTGTTTCATAGACATAAACAATTTGTTGAAAAATTATGAGCGTGTACTAAAGAGTCTGTGTCTCTGCATTCTATTAACTCTTTTTTGTTGAATTATAATAGAAGCTTATTTCCATCTTCTGTTCTTGACATTTTTATTCTCATTTCCTTCTCCTGGGTGTTATTTTAATATGATTTTACTTATTATACACAGAGATTGTTCTTCTCTGCCTGTCGGTACACGGCAGCAAAGCCAGCAGCACAGAACATAGAGCACTGCTAATTAATTTACTTGATTTGACACAGACACAACAGTATTCTAGACTTCAGCAACTTCTTCATGGATGTATTTATAGAAGTTTCTGGGACATAATGTCAAATATCTAATGAGGAGTGGAGAAGTTCATTTTAAGAAAAAAGTACATGACATTTTATCTTTTATGCTTTTAATTGCAAGTGTAAAATATCTGCTCTATAGATCTTGAAATTATTTGATCCAGTAATTGCTCCATATATTAAAATTTGTATTTTAGTACTTTGGCTTCCATTTGTCATTAAATGTGTATTACCCAAACAGTTCTGATTATCTAGTAATTTTAAATTATGATATGTTGGGATATGGAAATGTTTCTTTCAAAGCAAGATTTTGTAACAAATACGAAGATATGTAATATGTACAAGATCTGGCAGAGCATCACATAAAGTAATGATCAATCCAATTGGAAATGTCACCATAGAACAACTGTTGTTTGCTAAATTCAAAGACCTATTTTTGCTTTTCCTCCTTTGCTTTGAGTGAAAAGGAATCATTGCCTTGGCATTTGTATATATTTTTTCTGATATAGGTTGGAAGTCTAAAAGTGAGGGTGGATAAAATACTACCCAGTTCCCTTATCTCTCAAAATTTTTCTATTACTCTCCTTTAACTGTTTTCTAATCATCTGTAAAGTTTTGTTGAGTTGGACACTTTCCTATGGTTTTGTATAAAAAGCATAAATATCTAAATTCAGGTTTCCAATGCCACTCAAAGAACTGATTACCTCAGAGAAAATGTTCATTTTGGAGCCATTATAAATATTTACTTTGTTTTGGCCTTTTTGCTATTGCAAGAGAGAAGAAGCTGACCTATAATACACATCTAAGTTCAAAGGGTTGAAGCTCAAGTTACTGCTGGAACAGTTTAAATTATATTTGGGAGTTATGTAGAAAATGCATGTGTTTGTGTGTATATACATGCAAATATATATACTAATAAAGACACACATATGGATAAGCCAGTGCAAAAAACTAATTTAAAAGTACCTTGAAATAAAATCTCCATTCCTTCCTAAGAAGGAAGTAAGAGAAGACAGAAGTGCAAATTTCCAGTGACAGTGGAGAGTGAATAAAATTCTGTGTAATTTAACATAAACATGAAGGAATGTAATCTTTAAAAAAAATTGCTGAGACACACAAGTCATAAAGAAAACTAGTTTATAGCTTCAGTGGAGTTTCTCTATTATCTGATGAGCATGGCTACAGATGGAAGTGTCTGTGTCTGCACACTTACATGCAAAAATATGCACTTTCCAAAGTATTGTCACTCTCTCCCCACTTTTAAATACCATAATATTTGATTAAAAATATATATTTAAATCATAACAGTTACTGCTCAGTGTTATCTTTAAAGAAATCAATAGGTCAACTTCATTAAGTGTAATATGGAAGGGTAATACATTCCAGACATTGAAAGAAAATTAATGAACTGCTTAGGAGCTGCCTTCTCTCTCCCCTGTGTCTGTGTAGCTGCCATGTCAGGGAACAGCAGCTCACATATTTTCAGATATGGGAAATAGCTCTCAGGCTTTTCAAATAAAGTTGTTCTCTGTCTTGCATGCAGGCCAGAGCCTCTACATTGAATAAATCATCAGAAGCGTATTCCAGTTCTTTTAAAGAAGGCACAGCAGTGCTCCCTACTTTTTATTGATTGCACTTGTAGGAGAAAATTGAATTCATTCTTTGTCAAGGCCCCTAAACCTCATATTATAAAGAAGGAGGAAAAAAAATGAAAAGAGGGATAGAGTTCAGTGGAATTAGCCACAAAGAATGATCTTTCATGTTGTGTGATGATGAATTTTATTTTTTCATCTTGCTTGTATCATGTGAAAGGTAGCAGCTGATGCATTCTGAAGAAGTAATCTTCAAAGACTTCTTTTAGCAGAATTGAAAATAAGCTTATTGGAGAGTTTTATCCAACTAGATTTTCTGCCAATTATCAGTCAAAAGCTCTTTGTTGTATCTAAGTTAACTCAAGGAAAGACAAGGAGATATACAGAAATGTGGCTGTAACACCTCTAAACATTTCATTTAGTAAAATGTTTTTTTCCAAACAGAAAATAATTTTTCACTGTATAAATGAGGTTAATATAAACTATGTCTCCAGTTAAGGTATTCTGACAGGTGCTGTGTTCTATACTATGAGCTAGTGAGAGTACCACAGCTTTGATTTTTATGTGCCAATTGAGAATCAGGATGTTTTTATAAGGGACCATTTGAAGAACATTTTTTTGCTGATTAGGGTTTGCTTGCTTTTCTTTGGAAATTTTCAAATCCTTTGCTGTAGGCATTAAATCAGAGCTCAGGTATTGGTTTGAAGTTGCCCATTACCAGTGATATTGCATTCCAAAATAAAAAAAAGGGGAAGAAAAATCCAAGGACTTGATTTACAGCTTGTTTTTTAAAGTTCAAGGTGTATGCTTTAGCAGAAAACCTTAATAGAAGCTGTGGAAAAAACACTTAGAAAAAGAAACCATTCAAACAAAATTTCCCAGCACCTTTTTCCTCATTTACTGATCACTGGACTAGTTAACACAGATGTGGGTGCATTCTATATCAATAGAACATATACTTTTAGGTAGAATGATTAAAAAACCCAACCAACAACAACAAAATAATTAAAAAACCCACAAAACCCAAACTAAACCCGCCCCCCCCCCCCAAAAAAAAACAAAACCACACACCAAAAAAACCCTAAACAAACAAATCCCCCCCCCCAAAACCCATGAATGAACAGTTTCCTAGTTTGAATTACAAATAGCAAACCACTCTAAGAATGATTGCTTTAATGATCACATAATCATTTATTTGCATATCAGTCCCACCAAATAAACTGTGTTTCTGTTCCAAATACATTTTTTTGTCATAATGAGAAAGTGAATTAAGAAGGTGATGTATGTTGAACCTGTCATGTGTTACAGTTTATTACAGAAATGAGACTTGGGCACTTAACTGTGAATTTCTGGGGTGCAGGAATATCTGTTTTTCAGTGCCTGACAACAGATACATTACAAACTGTTAGTAGCCTTTTCTCAGATTTATTACATTTTCCTTCTGTTAAGGTGCTCTGCTTTTGTTGCTTTTCTTGAATTCCACATTATTAATTTTTTAATTCCAGCTTCATGTCTTGGGCCATTTGAGGGTTTTGGTTTTTTCCCCTTGCTGCAAATTCTTGGATATTTTTAGGCTACTGTATTTGTCTTCAGGAGGAAGTTATAGAGGAGGAGGAGGAAGGGGAAGGTGGGACATAAATAATATCATAAAACTCTTAAATCTCACTGTAAAGCATCACTTCCCCACAAATATTACACACAAGATCTAGTAATCCCAATCTCTCACTTTATAGCCTAATCACAACAAGTCTAATAAAGTGCTAAAATTATCAGTTCTAGTATACGGATTTGGCACTTCAGTATTTAGTTATTTTACTATCTGTAGACTGTCTCCTTTTTTTTTTCTTTTTTGTATGTATTTATTTGAGATATATATTTGATATAATGATTATGTATGTGCAGAGGTGTGTGCATACATATGTAACTCTTTGCAATACGTTTTTGTGTGATGTTACAATCACAGAATCACAAATTATGCTAAGTGAGAGCGGACCCATCAGGATCATTAAGTCCAGCTCTTGGCCCTGCACCCTGTGCCTTTAGAGCATTGTCCAGATGCTTCTGGAACTCTGTCAGGCTTGGAGCTGTAATCACGTCCCTGGGGAGCCTGTTCCAGTGCTCAGCCACCCTCTGGATGAAGAACCTTTCCCTGATGCCCAACCTAAACCTTCCCTGGCACAGCTCCCTGCTTTTTTCTCGAGTCCTGTCACTGGGCACTAGAGTGAAATGAGTGATACCTGTCCCTCCGAATAGGAAACAGTAACACAAAAGGAAACAAAATCAAGCTGAAAATATCTTGTCTAAGTAACAGAGCTTCTAATGACTTAATGGAGCCACTTCTGGAAGCAAGATCTGACACAAAGTCAAGTTTGGAAAGTCCGTACATAATCTGTAATTGCACAGTGGGTCAAATGGGATGCAAGGCATAATTGAACAGTAACCATTTAAAAATTATAATTAACATCTCATGGTGCCTCAGGGAATTTTTCTTCTTTAAGTAAACATATATTTATTTATAATTATCTACTTGACACAAAGAGAGATATATAATACAAGCTTATTGCTTACAGGAAATCTCAAGAGTTGGAAATTTAATTTGATATTTCTTCAAAAAGCTATCTCTTGAGAGAGTAATATCTTAAAATTACTCTGAGAAAAACAGATAAACCTTTCTGCAAAATACATGGTGTAGCAATTTTCTCCTTAACCTTTAAAAACAAGCTTATAAAATTTAATGTTGTGATCTCATTTCTGTAGTATCTTTTAAGAGCCTTGCTTTGGAAATGGGCTGTAAACTTTTAACTTTCAATCCATCCGTGCTTTTATCTTTTTTTTTTTTTTTTTCATTGTAGAAGGGGTTAGAAGGTGGACCTACAAAAATTTTGCTGTGTAATGCCACTCAGGTTCCTTAAATGTGAACTGGTTTTATTTCAGCTTGACTTGCCCATTTGCAAGATGAATTTTCTTTCCTGTGTGCAATACCATAACGTAAGCAGGATCTCTACGACAAGTGGCAGTTTTCATTGGATTTATACCTACATCTTTAGCACCTTTCAAAAGTTTTTTCTTCTAGGTTCCTTTCAACTCTTGGATTGCTTATCTAGGTGTTTCAATTTAAGAAACATTGCTTACAATCCCAGTGTGCAACACAAAAGGGAGAATTAGCGACTAAACCATCAAACAGCATTTCAAAAATAAATGTGCATTTGAAATTGCCTAAAATTGGGGGCATTGAGGGAGAATTAATGAAACTCTTACAACTGATTGAGGTGAAAAGCTTGATTTATCATAAGCTATATCATAAGGTGTTTTGTGCCACAATAAAATTTCATTGATTACTCAGTCTAGTCCATTGCTTCAGTAGTGTAGCAGTGTTCATCATTT
Organism: Sylvia atricapilla; assembly: GCF_009819655.1. NCBI lineage: Eukaryota > Metazoa > Chordata > Aves > Passeriformes > Sylviidae > Sylvia > Sylvia atricapilla. The sequence continues at coordinate 14,006,660 of NC_089144.1, read as the reverse complement.
AATGTTCAATTTTAAAGTTTCCCAGTGTATATCCTTCTCAAGAAGGTATAGAACATGTTAAAATATTCCATAATATGTTAAAATATTCCATAATATTTTATGTTAGTTTCATTACATAACTGTGGCAGAAATGAATGATGGAGTTTAATAAATTAAATGAATAATAAATGAAACATAAATAGTTTCATTACATAAACTATTTGATTGATTAAAACAAGTATTGGTACAGGACAACTTTATGAATGTAAGTTTCTGTGTAACTTGCAACATATGTTTAGCTGAGATGTGATTTTTCTTGTATTTTAAATTAATTGTGGAGTTGACCCAACTCGTAAGTGTTAACATTTACTTTGCTGTCCTTACTGTCAGGGCCCAGATCAATGAGCATTAAGATCTTTTTAGTGTGTGCTAATGAGCACTGCTGTTCATGCAGCCCCACCTTAATAACTCTAGCAATAACTCATCAGTGTCTTTTTACCATATAATACTTTCTGAAAGGGAAATATTTGTTACGTTTATGTTATACCTTCTTTTGTTGATGTCATTCTACTTGGTCCTATTGCAGTGCACTGTAATTAGCAAGCATCAACTTTATGTGCTTGCATTTATTTCTTTATTAACAGTCTGTGATTGGGAAGTGTCATTGGAATGACATCTCAGAAATGAAGTATTTGTAGAAGATATTGTCTGTGCAAATAAACTAAGAGTCATGGCATGCAAATAATGCAGCCAGAAGAAGAGAGTGTGGGGAATTTAAAGAAAATGCGCAGGGAAAGGAAGCGTGTTTCTTAAAATTTAATTTATGGATTAGTTAAATTAAATCTTATCTCTTTCTCACTATTCCAGCTTGCTTTTTGTAGCTGTTGCTTCCCATGTCAGGATATGACTTTCTAATAACAAATTTGTTTTGTGTTTGACAGCAACGATCGTGTTAAATGAGCTCAACTGGACTGCAGCTCTGGATGATGTGTTCAAGAGGAACAGGGAAGAGGACCCCACTTTATTGTGGCAGGTTTTTGGTAGTGCCACTGGCCTCGCAAGGTATTACCCAGGTAACTGAGCTGTCCTAGACAACTGTCCTGTGCCATATATTGCATTAAAAATATTCTGCATTATCTGTGGGCAGTGAAATATAACTAAAAATTGAGGAATTTTTTTTTTCATAGGCAGAGTTTCTTTATATCAGAATTACACACTCTGACATAAAGCTAGTATGAGAAGGAAGGAACTGGGAATGAAATATGTAATTAGTATTTTCTTTTTCAGTAATAAGAACAGAAGATCACGTCCTTTGAAAAGCTGGAGAGTTTAATTTTATCTTTTCTAATTTTTTTCCTCTATCTTGTGTAAACGATCACTTGAATATTTCCAAGTGAGATTTTTGTACTTTCTACTTTTAAAGATAGTGACCTGGGAAGTCAACATCTAATCATATTTAATATCAGTGAAAATGTGAGTGCACCATGGTATGTTCATGTCTCTTAGAATCCACAACCTCTGACAGGTACATTTTTGCTATTAGAGCTAAGGTCAGTTCAACTTGATTACTTCTGCCAGCATGTTTCACCAAAGAATGCCATCACTTGATCACACTAACTAATTTAAATAGATATTTTATTATATTTTATTGTATTTAGATAATGAGCAGCCTGAATTTGATTTTTGTTGTTTCCTATTTAATGGAAAGCCTTGTTTTATGGCAAGGCCTTTGCTGCTGCTGCTGTTGTTAAGTGATGCTCTTAACAATGCCTGAATAATGTGTCCACTGCACACAAGACAGTTGTGTGAAGCATGTTGACTCGTGCCTACAACTGCCTAAGGAGGAATCCTGAGAACCTTTCTCTTCTGTTTATACAAGATTGTTTGTGTTTCTGAGGGCGAAGGGGATTATTCTAAGGCTGTTATTGTATCATTAACACAAGTGCTAGCACAGGCAGAGAAACTGCCTCAGGCTACTTTACAGGAAGAATATTTCATAGCACTTGAATCCTGTTTGTTTTGTCATGCTGGATGATCATGAAATAAGTACAAGGGGATGTTGAAGAAAAAAAAAACAATACTGAAAATGCTAATTCAATATTTATTTTGTTTTCCAACTCTTCCAATCCTTTTTTGGGATCTATCATCATGTGTAGGGTTAGCGTTTGTCATGGCTTACTATGTGAGGTTTTTCTAGTACTGAAAAAGAATGTTTCTTAAATATATCTCTCTGCCAATCTCTAGGAAATAATATTTCACTTGAAAATTATTCCCATAGATTCTTATATCTCATTAACCTGTCTACTCCAGTTTTTCACCAACACAACATAGGATCCTCAAAATCTCTTAAGAAACCTGTTCTTCCTTAAAACACCTGCATAAAATGGGAGAAACTTTTCTCAGTTTTGCAGGTGCAAATGTTACTTGTATATACTTCATCTAAACACAATTTTCCATTTAGTGTAAAGCCCAGATGCTCACACCTGCTATTTATTCCATAGTTAATTATTTAACAGCTGTCCAATCCTATCAGAACATAACTTCATAAATCCCTGAGTAATCCCCCAATTTTTAAATGCTGGACATACACACAGAGTGTGGAGCATTCTAATACTCTGTGAAGTTTATGTGTTGTTTTGTGCATCTGCTTCCCATTGTAGCTCAAAAAACCATTTCCAATGGCTTACATTTTAGGTTTGTAGAATAGGTCTTTGTGCAAGGTTCTCTATCTCTTGTTGTAAACTTTTTCTCAGTTTGCTGACACAGCAGATCTTCTGAAAATTAATTCAGATTTCATACTCTAAAGTGGATGCTTTTCACATTTGCATTTTGAAAATTATATTATAGATTGTAAGACATTGCTTTATTATATTAGACTTTGGTAAGCCTATTTCAAAGTGATGAATTTTCCATAGTGATGATGTTTGTGAAAAAATTTGGAAATACCAAACCCCACAATTAATATGCACAGAGACTTCTGCTCATTATTATCTGAAACATATTCACCCAACTTTTCTTCCCATGTTAAAAAAAAAAAAAAAAAAAGTTCAGTACCTCTAAGTGACAAAGGGCATTTTCAAACTGAGTTTTGTGTATTAATCTTTTTTATTTGCTATTGTCCCACTTCTTTGAGTCATGGACAAGTGATGTACCCATCACTTCTGTTCCAAGGAAGCCCTTGGGCTGTCCTTTTCACCATAGTAGCCAACAGCATGAAGGGATCTTTCTCTGAGCAGCCCTGCCAGAAGAAAGTACGTGTAAAATATGAATGTTTGAGCCACCAGCATCTCAGTCTTCCCCTATCTCTTTTGGATACATTCTTCTCCCTAGACTTGGGGTGATGAGACCACAGTATCACCTTTATCTTATCCCAAGTTCCTGCTACAGCCCAAATTGCAGTGAGTAGCTGTAGCTGGGGAGGGATGGGCAGCTGTGCAAAGGTTCTTAGATGATTTTAGCAATGTTTAAGTCATTTACCATTTCACTCTCCCACATTACCATCAATATTCTCATTAGTTTCAATGGCAGCATATTTTTGAAGAGAAATGCTAAGCTCTGTTACTCTACTGGCAATCATCCATTTTGATATGAAGATGCCAAGAGCAATTTTGAGATTTCTATTAGCTACTCTATGAGCTCTGAACAACTCAAGAGTAAGTAAACAGTAATTGAATAAAAGAGCTCAGAAAAAAATAGAAAAGCATATAAAGCACATGGAACTTTTAAGGATATAATATATGCTCATCCATATCTTTAAAGGCACAAATAACAAATTAGTCTTTCATCCATTGTAAGACCAGCCTTCAGTAACCACAGGCCACTGGGAAAAAGGTATCCTTAATTCAGAATTTCCTTTTGATTTTACTATAATAAAAAAATTTCAACTTGTTATAACAATTGAACAGACTGAGTCATGAAATTGTCAAGTCATTGAAACTTAAAAATATGGAAAAATTATTAATTTTAGATAAAACAATATTTAAATAAATTTAACATTATTTTAAAACATTAGAAAATTACATCCTTTTTTCTGCAACCAAACAGTTTTCCATCATTAATGTATAACTCAAGAGTAAGAGCCGGTATTCAAAAGTGCCTTGAAAGGAAGCTGAAATGTATTTTATGCCAACATGACTGAAATTCAGTATTATGGAAAGAGTAAACAATACCAGAGGAGTTTCTTAGATAAAACTGAGAGTCACTAAGTTGAAAAGGTGGATTCTATGTGATGGGGCAAGAGAACACAAATTATTATAAATGTTGAATTGCTTTTGTCTTAATACTAGTAGATGTACATCTACTGGCCTAATTATTTGACTTTAGAAGTCTAATTCCAGAACCCTGTATTGGCTTTTAAGGTGTCATTTTAAGATGACCCTTGACTAATTCTAGTCCTGACAGAGGGTTTCAGTAGTTTTTGATTCAAAATAAAAGCAGTAATCTGGCAGTGTTTTATCAAGGTCATTGAAATTAGCAATTCATTCTAATCCAATTGAAACTTTTTCTTTTTTTTTATAAATCTTGAATCCATTGCCTGTGGGCTCACACGTGTAGAGTTTTGTTGGTGCTGTGTAGACAGAAGTACATTTTAATATACATCAGGTTTCAAATTTAATTTATAATTAACTATAGAGCACTGGACAAATCTGTTACTCAAAAATAAATTAATTTAATTAAAGTAGTTTAATATGATTTGACCAATATTAAGTTACTTACATTTTGTGAGGCATCTATCCAGGTAATTTAAATGCAAGGTTTTAGAAAGCAGCTATCTAAAAGAAGAATTTAATTTTTTTTTTTTGGTGGCTACTTGAAAGTGTAGGTATAAAGTAACCACTTCCTCTTTTAATCATGAAATCCTTTTTAATTATAGACATAATTAGGATTATAATTGTTAATCAATGTTTCATTAAAATACTGCAATGGGAGGCGTATTATTTTCTCTGTAGCAATTACTAATTAAACAAACTTTAAAAAAAACTTTGTAATTATGTGCCTTTTACCAGATACTACCTCTCTCTTTGTTCATTTTGTTGGGGTTTTTTTTTGGTGTGGGTTTTTGTTTGGTTAGCTTCTTTGGGGAAGTGTTTCTTTTTTTAGTTTGTTGGGGTTTTTTTCTGGACTGCAGACAGCAGATATTTCCAGTTAAATATGATACAGGAAGCTTTCTAGTTACAGTAATAAATCTACTTAAGAAAAATTGGTTGCATAGGATAACTCAAATAATACAGTACTGATTTAGATGAATGCTTATTAAAAAACTCAGCAGCACTGACACAGCTCTCTCCGGGAAGTACACTAAATAATAATTTTCCCAAGAGTTGTACTAAAAAGGGTAATATTGGTAAGGAGACTGATAGTAGTGATAGTTTCAGATCTCAGCTAGTGAGGTACAAATATCCGTAACAGTGGCATGATGGTGCATGAGTAGATTCAGCATCTTTTATGAGGAAATGTTGAAACAAGGCTCAATGGGACAGTAGTGTGTCCGCAGTGACCAAAGAGCTGAAGGTGGGAATGTGCCACACTTGGTCAAGATCCTAAAAGCTGAGTCAATTCATGACAGAAATAAAACTGCGAAAGAAATACTGTCCTGTCCCCAGCTATTCCAAATCTTTGCAATTCTACCTGGAAATTTAACAAGGGCCTGGGAAGTTCAGCTGAAAATTCGTGTTCACAATATGGTATTTCTGGCAAAAGGTGTGTCTCCCAAGCTTCTGCATAGATCTGTGACTTCCCTCTGTTGTCTTTGTGGAGACTTTTTCTTGGGGGTCTTTCACAGAGGAAAAATCAGAGTCCAACCTGCAGCTCCACACCCTTCACTTACCACATAATCTTGACACACCTACTTGTCCTTTGACCTTACCTATATTAGAGAAGAATTCTTACTTTAAGTGTATCTGATCATGTCTTAATCATGTACAGAGGTGTTTTGTAAGTTCATCTGATGCCTGAGCTTAAAGATGCATCTGTGTTATTACACAGGAATAATTAGGGTTTTATTGGAATCCTTTAGACAGCCCCACAGTGTGACTGAAGGGACAATATTCTCTGGCAGCTTTTCCCAATGGACAGCACTGAATGCTGTTTTCTTCCTTAACTGCTACAAAGTTCTCCAGTTTTGTTCCAGGAGACTTTAAGTTCTCAGAGACATCAGGATTATTTTGTGCTATACTCCATGTCATATATATGCTACATGGCATATAAACCACAAGTTTTCATCTGCAAAACACTTCTGGTTAAAAAACTAATAAAAACATTATTGTCCTCATTTTGCAGATAAAACAAACATGTATAGAGAGATAAAAGGGCTTCTTCAGTGATCCTCTGAAGGTTAGATATTCAAGCTGGGGGTATGCATAGCAACAATTTTTTTAGTATTGAGCATGCATTTATATTCATTAACTCATCCTTAAATTCAGTTATAAATATCAGCAGGTCTGACAATCTCCTCTGGATGTTTGTAATATCAGTATTGGAGAGTACAATGAAAAGAACTGTTGTATTCTTCCCTTTTTTTACTGTAGACTTACCTTCTACTTAGTCTTCCTTTGTTTATCTATATAATAAATAGGTATAATATGATGGAAATTTTAATTAATCAAAGAAAAAAATCTCTTTGCATTACTCATGCCAGTGTTTTACTAGGATATTCATATGGAATTTCAGCTTAAGTGGTATTAAATAGAAAAATTCTTAGATGAAGAAAGTAGCACTTCAGTGATGATTTTCCAGAAAAATGATCTTGTCCCTAAAATCTTCAAACTTTTGGATTAAAAATATGGAGAGAACAGAGCTATCTGAGTAAGGATTATCTCTTATCCTTCATTAAAATAAAATAACAAAACAAAACAAACCCCAAAAACCAAAACTAACCTGTTTCCAGATGTTAGTGAAGCAAGTTTCAGTTAGAGCATACCCTGCTTAGACAAATTAATAATAGAAGAGCTTTAAAAATCAATTTCTAATAAAATAAAATGGTATCTGCTCAAATGAAGAAGTTGCTGTGCACAGCTGCTCTTGTGTTAACAATTAATGGCAAGCAATAGTGGTGTGGCCATGATATCGAACTCTCCAGAGAAAGTAATTACTGAAGCAGATACTAAGAGAGTGGAAAGCCAAAAAAATCCATACAAAATGAATCAAAAGCCTTGAAAAACTGAGAACTTCACTCTTTTTTTTGTAAAAGGTTTTATATTTTATGGCTGTTAGTTCCTGTTAACAGCTCAATGTTTAAAGGAGCCTTTAAAGTAGACAAACAAAGTAAAACCACAAACACTTTCCAAGTGATGCAGCTTATAAATTATCAATTAGTGCAATTAGTGTGTGTGAGTTGGAGACTTCTACTTTTTCATAGAAATAGGCTTCTTTGAGGGTTCACTTTTTTTTTTCTTTTTTTTTTTTTTTTTTTTTTTTCTTTTGAAATCTGGGAGGGAGGAACAGGAACTGACATAATTTGGATCTAACCATAATCATCATAGAATTGTTGGTGGAAAAGACCTTTAAGATCATCAAGCATAGGCATCAACCCAGCACCAGCACCACGTTCACCACTAAAACAGGTCCTCAAATGCAACATCTGCACGTTTTTTGGACTTCCAGGGAAGGTGACTGACACTTCCCTGCACTGCCTGTATCAATGCTTCACAACCCTTTCTGACAAGATTTTTTTACTAATATCACATCTAAATCTCCCCTGGCACAACTTGAGGCTGTTTCCTCTCATCCTGGTCCCTGGTTACTTGAAAGAAAAGATTGACACCCACCTTACTACAGCTGTGTTTCATGATATGAAAATTCTTGCAGTAAGTTCAGTTGTGGCTGCTTTTTCAGAACTCATGTGCTGAATTTTGCAGTTACACAAGTAGATCGACTGAGTTACAGGATAACATGCTATTTTTAGTAAATTAATGAAAGTACATACCACATGCTCACCGTGCCTTTGTGCTGAAATTCATGCCATCTCTGTGTCTTTATGATACAGATTTGAATCTTCAGTATTTGCTTTTATAGGAGAAAAATGAAAACAACAACAGACCAAACAAAACAGCCTGTTGCTTCTTCTTCTCAAGCTCTGATACCCCAACTCTCTTTGGGGACATGGCTGTTAGTCCAGGTGAAACTAATGCAAGCAACACATTTAGGATGAAATTCACTTTATACATGCAGAAAGAGAAAGGTTTGCCTCTGAAATAAGATGACAGAAAGAGGTTAATTTAAAGTGGCAGAATGCAGTATGTATTGCACATTCTAAATGCTTTTGGGGTTTTTGGTACATTGGGACCAAAAATCAATAGATTTGTTTGTGTATGGACTGTTCCCATATCAAGTCATTGCTTAACTTATTTGTGATAAAACTGAATGCAGTATTGCCCATAACATAATTACCCATTACCACATGGGTAATGCATTCTAAAAAACCTCAAGATTATTATCCTCTCTTTTCTGTATTGTGATAGTGCTGTGAAAGTTACAGGAGACATTGCACAGACTTGTATGTGTTAGATAGATTTTACTCGAACACATTTTAAGGTCTTGGCAAATTTCAGTTACTAGGAGAAGAAAATCATAAGGGAATTGCTGCATTCAGACCTGACTGAACTTCTGGTGTGGTAGCAGAGAGTTGCTCAGTAATGATCTCTGTCTTGGTAGGATGATACTAACCAGTTATTAATCCAAAGCATCATTATACAGATATCCTGAATACTAATTATAGCAGTTGAAAACACTTTTTGATGATTAATGTTAGGGTCTTTTAAAGTTATGACTGTTTCTTTTTTTTAGTTACCATTCCCACCTTTTACTGATAAACAGCAAAGGAATTCTACAAAATTGCTGCTGCTACACTGAAATTCAACTGACTTCTTTCTGAGTAGAAAATTGAAGAGTATCACCTTTCTCAAATAGTCTGGGCTATCACGTTTCTGAATTCAGGACTTTTTTCACAGAAGTTCACTAAAAGAACTATGAAATACCAGCAAAGTATATGCTGTAACTTGTCCCTTTGCTCCATCTGTGGAAGACCTTGCTGAATCTGGCTCAGGGAATTGAATAATCTGTGGCTTTGATTGTTTTGAATATCCAGATCAATGTTAATTTGAGAGGCAGCAAGATAAAATTTGGAGTTTGAGTTAAAAAAAAATGATGCAGTCTGGGATTTGATAATTGGTATTTGTTATCTATCTTGTTATCGGCTTTTAGGGTCTTTTCTTGATTGTGTTAATAATGTAAAGGGATGTAAAGCTGTTAATAATTCATCTCTGCCTCTCTATTCCTTGCACATGCATACCTAACCAGTAGAGCAGGGCAGAACTTTCAGGAGAGTTTCCCTCATGACACTCACCTATGCCTCTGGAATCATCTCATGAATTCAGAATGGGATGTTGTAGCCAAGATCTGCCTTTCCTAACAAATGTTTTCATTTAGACTCTACCCTTTAACAGTGTCTGTAGAGAATTAATTGATTCTGCTTGTAATCAACAAGTGTGAGAATTACTACTCTATATGTGCAAAAATGACAGAAAAGCATGGCTTACTCTTGCTTGAATTATATCCAGTCCTGGATCTCAAAAATGTAAACAGAAATGGGAGGGATATCAAACCCATTGAATAATTTATGAAGTATCAAATCTATCCACATGCCAAACAAGAAAATCATCAAAAGGGAATATGAGTAAAGCCTAATATATGCACCAGAGAATTGTGCAGTGTTGACACAGTTTGAAGATACTAGTACTCAACAATGAACTGTGGTGAGGCTGATTTCCTGGATATTGGTGAGCCAGGTTCCAAACCACCTTACAAAAATATATTTAACAATAGATTATATAAACAAAACTCTGAATCTCAAAATTGTTGATCAATTTAAGTTTTTGAGGGAAAAATGTAATCATATTTTTGTGGTTTTCATTTTGCTTTTATTTTAGATAACATAATAACTTTTATTAATATGTTATCTAAACATAAGCCAGTTTCCCCAAATGTCTTTATAGTGTGTTCTGTATATGGATCAAGAAAACAACACATCTCTTTCACTGGTCTCCATCTCCATCCCTTCTAATTTTTTCCTGTGTAATTATAAATACATACTTGCTTATTTTTGTGTAGAAAGCATTTATCATCTTGTGAAAAGGTCGTTTTAAAACTGTTGAATCAAGACAAATTAAAATTGATCAATGGTGATCAAATATCATAGGGGAATTTCAATTTCCTATTAAAAACAATTTCAATAATATCCATAAATACTCATAATATTACTAAAATCAGTGAATACATTTCAGGCCGTTCAAAGCCATCTAAAATTAAGTGTTATTCCAGATAGAGACTAGGATGAATGGGTAATTTAGTCTTAATAATTCTTGAGGTTGAAGAGGGAATTCAGCACTTTAGTGTGAATGAAATTTTAGATACTAAAGGCTGAGTCCTTAATTATGTTATGCAGAGCCTTGCAGAGGCTTTCTACTAGATTATGTAAATTGTTGTAGAAATCATCAGAAAGATCAACAGGACAAGTTTTCCAATTATACATTATGTATCTTAATTAATATATGATCCAGCAGCCATTAATATCCTATGATAAAATGTCCAGTTATGAAAACTTAAGCATGTAGAAGCTTGTTATATTTTTCTGAAAAGAAAATAATATATTTATTAGGAAAGCAAAACTTATTGGCATGGGGCACAGGAAACAGTGATTTAACAGCATGGTAATAAATAATGTTTTTAAAGACCTTCTCCAGACCTCCCTGAAGCTGCTGACAGTCATTGCAGGACTGTGTGTACTCAAAGAGCAAAAAGTAGAATTAAGTTGTTGCGTTTACCACTGTGTCTATCTACCCAAAAGAAAAATTGTATTGCCATTCACAGTAAACTCCAGAAGGACCAGATAGGCTGTAAGTAGTGTGCTGAGGGGCATCTGCTGTTTAATTTGTGTGTAATTGGACAGTTATTATAGGTTTTAACCTACTTCTGGTGAATGGCTTCCTTCCTTTCCATTGTTCTTCTCGACCTGCTAATACAGATGTAGCCAAAAAAGGGACAGTTTGGGCCTCACTGCAATCCAGGCTTTTACTGAAAAGCTATGGTAGAACTCAGTCCAAGGCTTAGCAGCTCAAGAGTTTTAACTGAAGGAATTCTGCTCTAAATGTTTGAAGAAGATTGTCTTCAGATCCTTCATTTTACTGTCTCAACTCAAACTTTTGAGCATCCTTTCCATATTTAAAGAACAAAACCAAAGGAAAGAAGGAATTTTTAACGTGTTATGGTTTTTATTCCAGTTAAAAACGCCTCAAGTGTTGTTAAACGATCATTTCGTGCTTTTGGAAATACTAGGGAAAGTTCTAGGCATTTTAAATTTTGCTGTTTAGTGTTTAAGTCAGTATAAATTTTGCCTCTTCATGTTTCTGAAAGATTTGTCACACACTGTTTGGTCTAAAGGCCCCAATTCTGAAGGGCTTTCTGTCTAGAGGATTGGTGTTGGCCTCAAGGATGCAATGAGCTTACCTGTCAGGTGAAATTCCATTATCATATGTTTGTAGCTCTCAAATTTTGCAGAAAAAAAAGTAGCTGAATTATTTCTCATGCTAAAATGAAAATCTTAGCCCGTATTTCTCTAAATGTTAGTTCAACACTTAGAAAAAATACCCTGTAGTTTAAAGCAGGATGTGAAGGTTGTGATATCAGTTGAATTCTAGCTAAATGTTCCTATGATGATTTTCAGTAGATAATTTATGTTAGCTAGAGGGCCATTCTGTCATTCTCTTTGTAGAACGTTGATTCAGTTTTAAAATATTACCTCTGTCAGCATCCACTGTCACAGTAGTATATGAAGATGGTGTAAGAAGGTTCCTGCATTCAAAATTCCCTTTGAATCACCGTCCTGTTATTTTGAAATAAATCCAGATCATAAACTGAGATAATTCTTTGTTTTTGAAGGATGTCCTAGATACGTGTCAGTTAAGAGGGACATATATGGTAGGGCATAGCCTTTTTACTGTCACTGAAAACACTGAAAGTTTTGGCAAAGATATGACTGCCTGGGTCAACATCTGGATTTATATTTGCTACTTTACCTAAACCACTCATAATACCAACTGAAATGAAGATATTTCATGCAGATTTTGCAAGAATGTGGATTTTCAGATGGAATTCCTGTGGAAAGGATAACCTAGGCAGAGAACAAAAATTCCATGTGCTAACCTTGTAGGCTCATAAAATACTGGTGAATTTAACCTGTGCATACCTAAGTAGTGATACTTAAGCTAGAATTTTGACATATATCAGTCTCAAAAAATTAAATTCTCTCCTTTCCGAAAGTTTCAAATACTTTTATCCTGTCAGGTCCCAAAGGACCTGTCAGGTGGTCTGGTCTGAAATCACAGACAATACGGGTATAGATTTTATGGATCTCCTGGTATGCAACAATACAGAGTGTTCTCTGTGGCTGCTAAATGTGTACTGCTAAATGTGGGTTAAAGCTTAAGTTGCAGTAAGTGATGGGCCAGCTCATGGTTTGGTCTCTTAGGGAAGGGTTCATTCTGTAAAAAAATAAGGGTTCATTCTGTAGAATAGGCAGCTACTCAAAGCTGATGACTTTTTTAATATTCATGAGTGGAGATATATTCCTTCCATTTTGTCTTAGGTGTGTGATTTTTCAGGAATAATCCTGAAGCTGCCTATATGGTTTTCTATTTCCTAGACAGAAAAACGATTGATGTCAGGAAATAGCTCCCCCAAGGCTTTTTGGCACACAGTGAGAGAACAAATTGAGGAACATTATATCATTGCCTGTAACTTTTCACATTTTTATTTGTGTTCGTTAAGCTGTCACATGGTTTGGAAAGGCTCCTTTTCTTTCCAGTAAGGAAATAATTCCTGCCCTTTTTAAAAAATTATGGCAAAGCCTAGATTAAACACTTGAAAAAGCTCATCATTCTTAGCATTATCTTTACAGAGACACAAATATTTAGATCTCTCTTTTTTTTTTTTTTTTTTCAGAGAATATGCTACTTTCATGTCACTTTTCTAATATGCATTTTTAGGTAAAGCTCTTGAGTTAGTGTACAGTTTTTTAGGTTCATAAGTGACATACTGTTATTATATGCAGCAATAATTAACTCTTATTTAAGTTAAGTAAGTTGTTAAAAAAGTTGTTTCATTATCTGAGGCGTTTTGTTAACTTTTTTGCTCCATTGAAATCAGTTTTCAATTATAGTCAGTATCTGTTTCTTCAACATACTTGGCTATACATATACATATACACCCACATACATATATATATGCACACAATAATATATGTAGTTTCATTGCCTTGTATTATATGGTAATATGTATAAGGATGTCTAGGTATTTCAACAACATACTACACAAATTTAGGCTCTTTTTTTAATCCATATCAAATGCTGATATATATTTATATAGTGCAAAGTCTGTGATACTGATTCATTACATGGTTGTAATTAAAATACTTGAGTTCATTTTTTTATGTTATTCCATACTTTTTTTTCCTTTTTAGCTTCCCCATGGGTAGACAAAAGTCGAACTCCTAACAAAATAGATCTGTATGATGTACGCAGAAGACCATGGTAAACTTTCTTTTTAAAGGCTTGTTTAATATATATATCACTTTCTAGATGTTATTGTAAAAATCTTCTTTTCTGTTTATTTTTAATGATACTTAGCTTTAGATATTGTTGTTTTCTTTTTAAAACTAGTTAGTTTTTCTAAAGAAACAATTTTCAAATTATATATATTGTATGCAATATCCACTACAATTGTTGTACTATTGAATTACACGGACTTTTCATAGGAGGGTAGCTATCAAATAGATGTAAGACAGTTAAAAACTCTGATTTTGTGCCAACATCAGTTACAATCCTGAGTATTATACTGAACCATTCTTCCAGACTTTTGCAAATATTTAAAAACATGTCTCAGTGGTTTAGACCAGCAATAAAATAACTAGATGTGTAAAAGTTGGGAGAGCAGTGGGATTACTTCTCATGATTTTTTAATGTAAGCCTCTTGAGATATAAAGCATATTGATACTTGGATACAGTGGGATATATTTTTTTCAAAGAACTAAATATTTCTGCCTAAGCTGGGCTGAGCAATAATTCATCTATCATCAAGATTTTTAGCTCTGAAATAACATTCCTGCTCTTCAGTTACGTGGAAACAGTGAATTTTGATTAGTATATCCTACGTCCAGACTACTCTAATATGGTTTAGACTTAGATTTATTTAGGAGACGCAGCAAGAGAGGAGATAAAAGCACATGGGTTTTGTACCAGCTACAACAAGAGGATTTTTTTGGTTCAGCAAGTTGGAGTTTAGAGATCACAGAGTGTCTTCATTCACACACAAAATTGTTTATGCGAATTTGTGTAATTCATACCATTTCTTTATTTCAGGTATATCCAAGGAGCTGCATCTCCCAAAGACATGCTTATTTTAGTGGATGCGTAAGTGTTTCATGTCTGAATATTGTCATTAGTGGGATAAAAGTACTTTGACGCATTGAACGGATATCTGTATGCTAAAAAATAGAGAGGGAATTGTAAGGTCCTTGTATGCAAGGTTCAAAAATCGTGGTATGAGCAAAATAAATACTTAAAAGAAAATAGTTCCAAAAAGCCCAAACCAAACATGAAAGTTATTTAAACATAAGGCAAGAAAATGTGGGGTTTTTTTTTAAATCACTTCAATATTTTTTTCTGGTTTTAACTGATTAATTACATCAGCAATAAAGTGAATATTTCTCATGTGCATGCCAAGATTTTTGCAAAGCACAAACCTAAAAGCAAATGACTAGAAGCATTGTAATAGATGTGATAATGACTTAATGAGCCTGACAGATAAGAATGTGTGTGGACTTTGTGTGTTTTACGATACAGATTTTAAAATTGGTTACTATAAAACATTGTTAGAAAGCAAGGAAATAAATGAATAAAAGCTTGCTCTCTGCCTCAGCAAGACTTCTGTGGTGTAGGCAATGTTGAGGAGCTGAAAGGAGCATTGAAGCCGATGTGTCAGATTGCTTTGTGCTGAAAAGCTTCTGAGGCATAGAATTTGCATTTAATGCCTTTACACATGGTGAAGTGCTTTCATATCAGCACTGAGTTTTATCAACATTTGTTATTTCTTCACTTCAGCTTAGGGTTTGCCTTGAATCAAAGAAGCTGTCATTTGTGTCTCTGGAAATCCAGAGCTTTAAATCTGTGTGTAGGAGTATAAAATGTTTAGATAATGCGTTGGTTGAAGGTGGTAAACTCAGATTTCTTGAAAAGGAAATAAGTAAAGGATGTAGCATTATGACCTCCTCTAAGGCACAGGGACTTTTTATGCCAATTTTGGACCTTCTTTAATAGTTATAAATAATTTAGTAACACCAATGAAAAATTAGAGAATTCAGGAATTAAATTGAAGTCAGGAATTAAATTAAATTTTAGCATGAAATTTGGTGAGAGTTCTGGTGGATGCTCTGTATTTTATGTTATACACAATATTTGCTGAATTCAACTTTTTTATTGGGGATTTTTTTTAGGAGTGGGAGTGTCAGTGGATTGACATTGAAGCTGATCCGCACGTCTGTCATTGAGATGTTGGAGACCTTGTCTGATGATGACTTTGTGAATGTAGTTTCAGTGAGTATCTCTGTTCTTTCCACAAAATTTGCATTGTC
This sequence comes from Sylvia atricapilla, assembly GCF_009819655.1. Lineage (NCBI taxonomy): Eukaryota > Metazoa > Chordata > Aves > Passeriformes > Sylviidae > Sylvia > Sylvia atricapilla. Next base: position 13,990,999 of record NC_089144.1, on the reverse strand, counting down.
AACAAAGCCAAAAGCAAACTATTTTTAATACCAGATGTGAGATACCTGAATGTTAAGCTGCAAAGAGGCTTAAAATATATTGCATTTGTTTTCTTATAAAATAAAATGAATGTCCTAGATTTGATATTATACATACATTTGAGTGAAGGGCAAAAGTAATTTAAATAAACTCCTGCACAGCCAAATTCTCCTTTCCAATATCATTCTATGGTCTGTATAAAACCTCTCCCATTTGATTAGTATATGTAAATTCTCTTCAAATAATTGCTGGTTCCCAGATGTTCTACGCAGAAGATATTTGGATTGCTCATGTTGTGGTGACTTTTTTTTGGGGGGGTGGGGGTTTGTTTTTTGTTTCTGGTTTGTTTGTTTGATTGTTTGTTTTGGTTTTGGTTTGGTTTTTTTGGTGGGTTTTTTTGTTTGGTTTTGGTTTTGGTTTTTTGTTGGTTTTTTTTTTTTTTTTTTTTTTTTAAATTAAGCTATTCAACTGTATAGTTTTGATTCTCAGGATTTAGGATGAGAGCACTGGCATATTCTTAATAAAAAAAGACAGCCTCAATGATGAGTAACTGGAATGATTTGGAAATAATTTTCAGCTTGTAGATTCATGTTGTAGCCAGCCTGAGTGAGAAAGACCTGAAATGTAAATAAAAGAAATCTTTTCTCAAACCACTTCATGGATTGCTGATACAGTCTAGCTAGACCTTTCTGCAAGGAACATACAAGTGCTTACTCTCAATTATGTTTCCTTTGTTAAAGTTTTTAACAGTGGTTAAGACAATTTTCCTTGGTCTGAATTAGAGTGGAAAAAAAACCCTGATGTTTTTTATTATTGTTGTTAAAGGAAATAAGCTTCTCTCTAATGGTATTGGGGAGTTGAAATCTTCTTAGTTTCACTGGCTTAAAAAAAAGAAAAAAAAGATTGTAATCCTAATCTGATGGAAATTGATTACTATGTTCAGTGGATCTGTGCCAGCTTTTACTACTGGAAAATCTGAAACCCTACTACCTCTTGATTTACGCATATTTCCAAACTATTTTGTTACATTTGCTCCAAGATGACCAAAAATAGTTTATGTTAATGCTCAACCTTCCTTAGGCTCTGAGTATTTTATTAGCTGAGGTTCAGTATTACTCTAATGAGGCCTCAAGGCTGGATTTGTGTCAAAAAAGGACCAAAAATCCTTAAATATTTTCTACAGTATATTTCTTTCCCCAGGGGTTTGTTACTTATAATATGTAAGGACATTTTTTTTCCTTTTGAATGAACTTTAATGGCTCACATCAGAAATTTGATTGCAGAACCAAAGAGGACATTTTGTTTATGTTGTTTCCATCGTCAGTGGAGGACAACAATCACAGAAATGTGCATAATAGAACATGGCATCTCTAAATCTTTCATGATGTGCCATTTGATGTTGTGTCCTTATAATTTAAAAGTCTTTATTAAAACTTTTCAGTATTATAATTACTTGTGTAAAACCTATGGTTTCATGTATTCAAATGACTTATGAATGGAATTGTGGTGGAGGTGTTACAACATATATATATTTTATTTCTGTAATAGACAAGAAATTATATGCTATAGATAGGAAACAAATGTTTGTACTACTGTAAAGAAATTTGGTCTGTTTGAAGATTTTATTTTTAAATATTTCTTTTGTTTTTAAAGATTTGGCAGAATCAGTTGAACAGTTGGACTAGATAATGTTTAAAGTCTTTTCCAACATAAATGATTCTATGACTCTATTCTCTTGATTCACAAAATATTTCATAATGGAGTAGGTATACCTAAAGTCCGACTCCAGTGCTTTCTTAATAAACTCAACACACAAAATAGCAACTTAAACATTTTGTTCTAGGTGAAGTAAATCCATATTTATTAAATATTTTTTAAAAAATATTCATGTGTTGCATATTTTTGCTTAAGAACATTTTCCCCTGAAGTGTCCCAGTATTAGACATAATAGGCTAATCAAAAACTCCAAAGAGCTAAGTGAAATATTCCATTAATACAGCATTAGCATAGGGATATATGAAGACTACCACCAACTGGACATTATCTACAATTTTTCTTTCCCTCATGGATCTTTTGACCTAAAATGTGACAGTTGTTTTATGGCTTGTTAGCTTTAATAACCATGGAGTCTTTGGTCTGGGGTTTTGAGTTAACTAGAGAGCTGTTTCACTGCTAACCTCTGCCAAGATGTTGTCCCACAAAGCGCATATGCACGATGATTCATGCCCACAACTGAAAGACACAGATTTGAGCTCATGTCAATCACTTCTTAAAAGTGACAGGAGGATTTAAGGAACTGTGCCTTGTATATGAGGAAATCCTAGGGAAAAAAAAAGCTTAAAAGTAGATGGGCTAAAAGCATTACTTCTACTGAATAAACATAGCTCCTGCATTTATTTCCAGGGAAGGAAAGGTTGAATGAGCTATTAAGTCATAAAAAGATAGCCAGGGGTTAATATATCATGGTTTCCTTTGGGATTTGCATGTTCCTTATCTGAAGTGCTGTGCTTTGTTGCAGGGAGAAAACCTGCTGTTTGAAAGGGCTTAAATGTGTGAGTAATACAGCTGTTTTCCCACTAATCCGGTTACAGGCTTTGATAGCAGCGAGCAGTAGATGACAGGGGCAGCAATTCCATCCCAGCACGTCGTGATTTAGTGACTTGGTTTCAGATGTTGACACAGGGAGTGTAATTTGTTTGTGATTGTGGGCAGTGTGCAGGGGAAATGTATTTCAAATCTGCAGAGGTGAAGAAAACCACACAAAGGAGAAAACTCCCTTACAGCAACAGATGTGTTAAAGGTCAGGAGCTGTTGTACTTTTTAAATTCCCTTAGCCTTTGTAAAAATCCAAACTAGTATTTACTGTTTAGGAACTAGAAATTAAAGGTCATGAGCATATGAGATAGAACATAATCATATTCTGGGAAAATGGAAAGCTCATCTGCTCTTCTGAATTCTGCACATTGAGTAAACTCAGAAGGAGATTTCTACATTAATTGATTTCAAAGAAAAAACTGTGCACCTAGCCTATGAAAGTATTGTTGGGGATAAAAAAAGAAAACAAAAACAGTGGATGATACACTGATTTTTAATAGCAGTTTTTCATGCAATTCTACAGCTCAGTTGTTGCAAACCTGTTTACTCTGTCTCTCTTACTCCTGAGTTGAAAAAATCTTTATTCCTTCCTAATAAAAATATTTAAATATGCTACCAGAGAGAAAAGAAAATTTTGTAAAAGTTTTTTCAGTATATCAAGTGCTCCTTTTCCTTTCTGCTACATGATCCATCCTGTATTCTGCAGTTCATATTACACCTACATTATCTTAAATACAAGATTTTTTTTTTTCCTTCTGGGAACTACTTTCTTAAGTTTATTTTAAAAATTAACCAACATGCCATGGGTGGAAACCTTAGCCTGAAAGAGAAGGAGAAGGATGCTAAATTCTACAGCCATGTACTATGTCATGCTTTGTACTATCTTTGCCAGAAATTTTAGCTTTGTATGAGGGTACTTCCATTCAGTTGGCAAAAGCTTGAAGATTTTTATTTAAAAATAACTTAAAGTTTGTTTCCTCTATTATTTCAATGTAATGCTTTAGTGGACCTGAAATTTAATTGCATTCTAAAATGAGCGGTATGAGCTTTTTTTTATTGTGTTTTTGAATGTTGACCCAGAAAATTTCAGTGCTGCTAAGTTTTTCCAAACAACATCAGCACTTGAGGGAGAAATTAAACATGATCATGGTGTCAGTGGCACTGAAATATTTCTTTTGGTGGATCTAGAGGAAATGAGGATTCCTGTATGAAGGGGTTTGCTGATGTGCTTTGTTTCTTTCTCATTTTCCTTAATGGACAATACTGAGGAGAAAATCTGAAGATGCTTATCATCTTTTTCATTATTTGACAAATGAAAAACTAGGTAGAGAATCAGATTCCCTCTACAATAAGTGTGTCTGCATAAGAACCTCTCTTAGTGGTTTAATCTTGAAGCATTTCAGGTAATGAATCATGGTAGCTGCAATTAAGTGTACAGGCTCCTCAGCATTATAACTGTGTGAGGCAGTAAACAAATACATGTAATTCCTTTCTTTTGGCAGGGGAATGTGGTTTGGATTTTTTCCCTAGTCACTAAAAAGTGATAGAAGCAAGTTTAGGTCTGTGTTGTGCTTCCTGATTCTCTTAAAAGCAATCCATCTAACTGACCTTTCAGTTTCTCTTAAATTGAATGGTTCATTTTCAAGAAAAGGGCAACAATAGCTGCAGATAAACACATCTTCATAACAATGTTCCTTAATGGAAAATCATTAGCATTACTTAATGGTAGGTCATTATCTTGCATCTACCATTTTCAAGGAGCAAGTGAATTAAATGTGGGTTTTTTTTCATGCAGGTATCTTTAATAAGCACTGTAGTTGCAGGGTTAAAAAAAGCTCAGAGAAGTTGTGATCAAAATCTAGTATTTAATTTCTGCATTGCTAATAATTTTAGGTAAAGCAAGGCTATGTGTCTATGGAAATAGGTGTAGGGGAAATAGATCTGGAAGACACATTTAGGAAATGTAATGAAGATGAGTATTCTGCAAATAACTGAAAAAATCTGGGAATTATGGAAGCCAAGGGATTATTAAGAAGTTGGAAAGAAATTTCTTTTTAGCAGCAGGAGTTACAGTGGTATAAACAACATCATGGAATGTTTTTGCTGCTTGTAGAATTGTGTTTCTTTTTGACCTCTCTCCAAAAGGAAAGTCAAGCAAGGAGTCAGTAAAGATCTGTTAAAAGTCTTTCAGGGGGAGCTGGAGTTGAGAAGAATATTAGGGTAGTGAGGATATTATATTAGCTGACTTTTTTGAAATGAGATTGACTTCAGTGGGACCCTGATCCTCAGGAAAGCAAATTACACAGTTCGTTGTCAAGAAAAAGAAGTGAGGGACCACTGGGACTCAAACTTCTTGCAATCTTCATCAGACATGATGAGCTAGAAATGCTTGTACAGCTTCAGTGACATGGCTAGAGACAACTTTTCATCTAAATAATGTATGGATTGATGGTTCATTTTCCCTCTTGGAAGGCAAATTGTAAGTGTTTGAACTCGGATTTTGACTGTGTGACTCCTGTCTTGTGGCTGAATAGTGTTACATATTTGTGGAACATATCAGTAATTTAACACAGAAAGGATTGGCTCAGATTTTACAAAAAATATTATAGGTGTCTTCTCTGAGGACATAAAAGTGTTTTGGAGTTGATTGCTTGGCTCTAGAAAGCATCTTCTGACACACCTGAGTGCACCATCTGGGAAGCTGGGTTTGAGACATGCTCTCCAAATCACAGAATTTGAGCTTTTTTTTGGTTGTTCTGGGGTGCAGAGATAAATAGTCTAATGACTGATGTCAGCACAGATGAGAAGTGCTGTTGCTGGGGAAGCTCTTGTATCCATAATTTCTCAAACCTGTCAGGTGAAAACACTGCAAGAGGCACCAGTTGAAGCCAAATAAATTTGACTGGCATATAACTAGTTAAAATGCGTTAAAAAATTCCAATAAAAGATTCTTATTATCTTCATATCAATATTTAATGCCTTTCTGGAAGATGCACTTTAAGCAAGCATCTACCACTAAATGTAATTATTATGGTTTATTGCAGAAGTTGCCAAGGGATTTTTAATGACCAGTGATAGGTGGGTGGTGAGACAGTATGACAGAGGTCAGATTGGAATGTCTCATTGCCCCTTTTAGCCTTAAATCAGGAATATGTAAAGATCTTGGTTCGGTGGGTGGGTGAGGGTTTTTTTCGTTTTGTTTTGTCCTGTCAACTTGGACAGAACAATGTCAATTGTCAATGTTTGTCCACTGACAATTGACAATCATCCATCTTAGTTGTTAATGGACTGGAAAGTACTTCATTACCTTTGGGTGATAAAAATATTCAAAATAGTAAATATTGCAAAGCTTTCATCTTTGCAAACAGGGAATACATGCCAATTACTTTTTTCTTTTCTCTATATACTTAACAGTTTTGCCATGTCTAGCTAGCAAAAGACATGCTCGGTAGTTAAGCTTTCTCTTATCTTTAGGGTAAGTAAAATTTTCTTGTTAACTTTATTTTAACATGCCCTACAATATTGCCTGTGCAATACGACCAAATGGCAATTACTTATATAAAGCAGACATATACAGAATAGTCTGTGACAGAGAGGTGAAAATGAAGTGTTACTTTTCTGTCCCAGTGATAACATTCCTTGTGGTACTTGCTTATGTTTCTTCTGGAATATCTGGCTTAAAATAATAATGTCAGTGTGTAAAAACCAATATAACATAAACATCATGTCAGTTCTGATCTCTCTGAGAATTACAGCTCGGACCAGGACCATCTCCAGAGGCCAAGTTACCACATTCACCTCAGAAATGTGCACAAGCTACTAAGCCTTTGTAACACTACAGCCAGACACATCCCACACAGAAGCGACTCATGTTTTTATTCAAGGACCATCTGGACTTGCCTGATATATTGCTACAGGATTTAGAAAGAAAGAATGTGTTTGAACTATTTTTTTCTTAATTTCTCAGTTAAACTGAGAGTTACATAGCTACAAATAAACCTGACAAACCTTTAGAAGCTTAAGTTACTTTTCTTTTAGAATTACAAATTAATAACCAACCCTTCTGAACTCTGCAATTTATTTGTTTATACATCTATTATTTTACCTATTAGGGGAAAGCATATCATGCCAGATTCAAAACCCCAAGAGAGCTGAGGCTGCTGCAGCTCTGTGCCATATATCCTACCAAATGTCTTCCCAGCTGGCACAATATACATGGAGCACAGGTATATACACATACATACATTACATATATATATATATATATAATATATGTAAATCAGGCAGTTCAGGCAGATAACACAAACAAATGCAGAACATTCATGTGAACACATACGCAAGTTTCACTATTAGAGACTTCTAGGACCAGCCCTTCTGTTTTACACAAATTTTTCATCTCCAAACCAACTAAATTCATCTCCTTACTCTTACTTAAGGTTTCTTCTCTTAAATATTCCATACTAAGTTCTGTGCAAACCTGAAATGCGCTTCACAGGTATTAACTGTAACTTTAGCTTACCATGGAAAGAAAATGTTCAAAATATGTGTAAGATTGACAAAATAAAAATGGAAAGATTTGGAAAAGAAATAATACAAATTTAAAAAGAAGATCTGTTTAATTTTGCATCAGTCACAAAATGTTAATTTTAGGGAATAGAGTGCTTGAGTGCATGAAGAGCCAAAGGGAATGGAAATAAGAAGCTCAAATTCTACATTAGGCTGTCAGGAGCTGGAGAGTTGCTGGAAACTGCATATTTATTACTGTACAATATAGCTGACTAGAGAAGTCACCTCCATTCCTACTTTCAGGGATTGCTTTGGGCATCAATACACATTTTTATTGTTTCCTCTTGTCAAATGTCAGGGAGTCAGACTTTTAACAAAACATGGCATGGGCATCTGTGATTTTCAGAATAAATCTGAATTCTATAATATATTAGTAGTATTTAAAAAGAGGAGTTTATAAAAAGTAGTATATAAAAACAAGTATTTAAAATGTGTGGTTTAGTGGCATATGAAGTGATTTGATAGCTCTACCTCATGGTTCCACTGGCTAATAAATCTGTTGGCTCTTTCCAGTTTCTTCATTTTCAGTAAACCACCAATCTTACTGAAGAGGCTCCTGCTTTGTCAGACATATCATTGATCTTGGGATGTTTTATGGCATGTCAGATGGTGGACCAAAAATGCATTGCTGATTCAGCTTTCCAACTAGGAGACTATTATCAGGAAGTGTTGTGACAATGTAATTAAAAATTTTTACAGGAGAATGGTTTCTTCAACAATAAACTCATTCCTTACCAGTTCTGAAGACGCTGGGCTGGGCTGGATTTAGTGGTTCCTCTAAAGAAAAATTACTTCCCATATTAGTAAAAAAAGAAGAAAATGCAGGCTGTCCTGAAGTTTTGAGATGAGGTGGAGGCTATTTGTTCTGTGACCCCCCTTTTAAAAATATATATTCTATAACAATCATCTCTTTTTTAGGTAATAATTATGTGTGCCAGTGTTGTAGTTTGGAGTGAATCTAAAGGATCTCCTAACTTAAGCAAAGCATGAATGAAATATTCTTTGAGTTCTCAAGTCTCACACTTCCAAGACTCACACTTTTCCCTCTTGCCTCTCACTTCCTGCCTTAGCAGCCGCATCTCCCATGTCAGCAGTGTGCTGCTGCAGCCTCCTCACTGCTCTGGAGCTCCAGGCACCTGCCCACCCAAGCACAGTTCTCTGCCCTAAAAGGGGGACAGGCACTTTGGAGTCAAGATGTGAGAATGCAGAGGTGATTCTGTAGCCCCTGCTGTCCCTCTGCCATGTGAGCTGATGCTAAAATGCATCTCTGTCTTGTAACTTCTTGCAGCAATTAAACATTCATCTTCATACCCTGAGTAGCCACCTCACATATCAAGAGAATCTATAGGTAATAGTTTAATACTTAAAGCTTTCTCTCTGATGACCAGTGAGGGGACGTGAGGAATGTCAGGGGAGCTCAGTGTGGGCATTAGAAAAATGTTCTTTGCTGAGAGGATGGTCTGGCACTGGAACAGGCTCCCGTGGGAGTTGGACATTACTCCAAGCCTGTCAGAGTTCAGGAAGTGTCTGGACAATGCTCTTAGCTCTGTGGTTTAGGTTTTGGTAGCCCTGCATGGAGCAGGCTGTTAGACTTGATGATCATTGTGGATCCCTTCCAACTTGATATGTTCTCATGATTCATCTTTTTGGCAAGGGTGTTTCATGTTTTAAACCCCTTGAATTGGACTGAATAAAGATTCTCCCTGTCAAGTGATAACAGAAAAATGTCTAAAAAATAATTTTCTAGAAAGTTTCTTCCCGTTATAGCTCTCTACCCCTGTGCATCTGGGGAGCAGTGCCATGGAGGGCAGGCTGCAGGGCTGCAGCACTACAGCAGTGCTGTCGTTTAGATCAGCAGCTTTCCCTGGGAGATGCTGAAGTTTACAGTACTGAATTTTTCAGTAGAAGTCACAAGCACACGATTTGAAGTAAATAATACATGCTAACTTAGCCGCAGCAGCATAAAAAGACCATAAATTTCACCTTGCTAAGCAAACATCAGCCTACACTGATGCTCAGTGTTGGAACTCTGAGATTGGCAGTGCAGCATTTTACTTTATGGCCTGAACATTAATCCTGGGGTACTTAGTGGGAGATCTGCTGATTTATGCAGAGATAATAATATTGGTTATAAAGGTTAACAAAGCTAACTGAGAGCAGACTTTGGCCTTGTGTTTGGTCATTTCCCTGATATTTATCTTATATTATTCTGCCATAAAATATTATTATATTTTTTCCACAGTTATTTATTGAGCTAACAGTTATATTGTTGAATTCTGTGAATTCTCATGTATGATGAACATATATATATGTTTAACAGTGAAGAGAAATGTGATACATTTCAAATCTCAGGAAATGCCAATAGTGCAAATTGACATATACTCCAAATTTTGTTTCATTGATACTTGAAATCCAATTTAAGAAATGCAGGTGTTCTCCTTCTCAGCACAAGAATAAGTTTCTTATATTTTCTCTACCTTGTATCTGTAGGATTGTACTGAAGACTGTCTGTACATAAGTCATAGAATAAGAGAAATAAGTTATTCTATAGCAAGGTATGATATCTGAAAATAATATGTGAACTTTGATATCACATATTATTTTCTCTCATGTCACATTACAAACCTTTATTGCTTGAACTGCCTCAGATTTTCTGTGTACTGAGAATTTACATGGGAATAAAACTTTGCAAATTGCCTTCATAGTATTCTCTAAATGGGTTCTGATAAATATTTATAATATGTTCTCACTGCTCAAATTCAGATTCTAACTGGCCTTATTCAAGATTCAGTTATTCTTGGGATTAACCCTGAAATCCTATTACCAAGCCTAAAGCAGCAGGGGAGAAAAAAAAAAAAAAGGAAAAGAAAATGACAAAGCCGGATTTAGCTACAAAATGAAAGCCTGGTGAAATCAGATCTATTTCACTATTGCTCATTTAATACATATAGATACAACTGGGTCACCAAACTGATTTAGCCACGAGGTAGAAGTAGCATAGCAACAAACCTCAGCAGATTGAAAGTCAGCAGCAGTAGTATCTGAGTAAGTCTTTAGCAAACTCATTATATTTTCCTCAAATTTCAGTTTTCCTGGAATGATGTTTTCGATTTATTAAGCTATTGGGATTTTGGCATTCTAAATGTTTTATCTTTATAGTGTAGAAGAGTAAAAGTTTAAGTGTAGAAATTAGTGCCTGGTTCAAGTTTATATGATTTTCTATAAAAGATAAATGCTTATGAATGTTTAAAAATCCAAAACTTAAATGCAGTTTAAGTCAGGTTTTCATTTCATGTAAAAAATTCTGGAAATGGAGTTTTTTCCTAGGGTTTTGTTGTTTGTTTGTTTTGATTTGTTTTGTTTTGGGTGGGGTTTTTGTTATAGTTTTTTCGAGTTTGGGTGGAGAGGGTTGGGTTGCTTTGTTTTGTTTTTTTTTTACTATTAACTTAGGTAATTCCTGAAGATTCTGATTAAACATGATATATTGAATCAATACTGACAGAAGAGGGAGGCAGTAGGTAAGGATGATTGGGAAAATCTGAAGTTTTACAAAGATCTGGTCCTACATACTTTATGTTGTCACTTCTACAGATTTTGGAGGCACAGAAGGACATTTAGAAACTAAGCTGATTTGCAGCTTTTCCATCATTTTCATCCTCCTCGGGTCAGGACCTTTTGTGTTCAAGATGTGGAAATATTCCTTCAAGGAAGAAGGATAGATTTTAATATTTGTGGTTTTTTCAGTAATTTAGAACATGAATATATTTTAGTGGTTTAGTTGAAATGAGAATTTCTGAGTCACAGAAAGCACCAATGTCCTCCACCAGAAATGTAAAATCCCACATTTCCTGGTACTTTTAAGACCAGTTCAACTTATTTTGTTTTAGTGCCACCTAGTGACTTAAACCTGAAACTTTTTTTGAAGTTTTCCATTTATTGGCGTTTGGTTTGGATTTTGCAATAATGAGACGCTTTACAGAAGATTTTATCCTTTTCAAACTGAATCACAGAATTCGTGCTGATTTCCTCTGTTTCTTCTTGTGAGGATTTATGTTAAGTTATTGCCACGCTTTTTGAGGAGTGCGATTTTCCTTAGTGGAATAATGTTTTTTCTGGAAAGCATCAATTGATGTTGACTGAAGCTTGCTTTCTTGATCATGTCAAACAATTAAACAACTGTACATATTTATAATTATGTATACATATATAGATAGATTTATATGAAGATGTCAGATACAGCTGAAAAAAAATTGATTGTCAGAAACAGAAATAAACACTTTCTGATAAAAAATAATGCCCCAAGTTATTATTCTTTGATTATTTAAAACATTTCTTTTTTGATGTTTTTTTCAAAGCCCACTTGTTTTTCTAGCATTAAATAAATGTGAAGTCTTAGTGTAATGAAGGGAAAGCTCTGTGTTTCCTTTCGTAGAAGAATCAGAATCAACTGAAATGTTTTATTTGTATTTAAATATCCTCCTACACTTGCCAACAGAATGTTTGATATTGAATTTTTTTGATTTATATCCCTTAAATTTATATCCTTAATATATCTCCTTGGGAGATGGAGATCTATATAGAACTATAGAGAGGGATAGATGGATATACAGAAGAGAATTGGAAATATTCATCAATTTATACATTGCTGTGAAATCAAGGATTTTTCTCTCACAGTTCTGCAGTCTTCAGAATAAATGGCATTAGCTGTGTGTGCATTTTGAAGAAGTTTAAGTGATAAAATGTTTATGAGAATTCAGGCGTTAAAACTTTGTGCACTGTTTGAATGTGCTGTTTAAATGGCTTATAGCAAAATAACTAATACTAGGTTAAAAGGCAAATTTGAGGATTTGGAATTCTTTGCACAAAGAAAAGGGAAAAAGCATATTCTTTTAGTGGGGAATTAGGATTAAGACTTGTGGCCATGCCTTTGCCTTGGATTTACTTTTTTATTTCCTGTTGCTTCACTTAACTCAGAACTTTTCTCATTTCATTGGTGAGAAATTTCAGAAGGAGTCCAAGATACTGAGTAATATTTGAAAATAACTGTGATGTTAAAGTGTGGCTGTCCCTGGGATTTATATGCTCTGTGTAACTTTCTAAAGTTTGTCACCTTTGGAGAGGTTGGCTGGTATCTGCAAAGGGCAGATTTATAAAATAAGTTCCCTATAGACAGGGTAGTTTGTATCTGCTAGGCAGGTAATGTATTAAAAAGAATGTAGTTTCAGAATGGAGCCCCACAATATATTATGAATTATTTGGTTTGGGTTTGGTTTTTACTGATGTATTTTGTTTCCTGATTTTTTTTTTTTCCAGGCTGATCGATCGCTTTGATCTTTCTGCTAAACATCTCAAATGTTTTATCAGTCCCTGTATATCCCAGTTCTGAATTCTGATACTTTCTTTCTTCATTTCAGATGTTTTCTCCGGGGAGAGGGTTGTTTCTCCCCACTTCTTTTGCCTTACACTGCCCTCTTAATGAAAACACCTGTCTGTAGCATCTTGTTATCAGTTTTTTAATCTGCATATCCACAAAGTCTTTGGCCTGGGACCATATATAGGCAATAAATCAGTATTTCTGCTTCACTTCCCTTGAATTTCCCAGTAACCAAATGTTCCGATAGCAGTTTTAGTAACCTTATTAGAAGGATTTCCAGGTTGAGACTGTGGAAAAGAGGAGGCTTTTAGCAGTGCATAAGTTACTATTCTGGAATTAGAAGAGGTTTTCAGAACAACATCTCCTTGTTTTCCATAAATTCCTCTCCTGGGGCACTGTGGATTGCAGAGGTCCATGTGGCTGAAGGATCCCACAGCTCAGTGGGACTACCCAAGGGAGGGAAAAGGTCTCAAGCTTAGATCTTTTGCTGCAGTTCTGTATAATTTTTCACTGTTTTGTTGGGGTTTTTTTTTCACTTGGTTTTCACAAATTGATCCTTTTGTGAGTCAGAAGATAAAGTCCTTGTAATACTGTCAGATTAGTGTTTCTGTTCCAGACCTTCTCCAGAATGACAAAGTTCAAGCAGCATTAGGCCCAAAGCCCTTTGTTTGGACTTTCATGATAAGTTGATTTGGTTTTCTTTTATTTCAGGTTATTGAGTTGCCCCATATATGGCCGAAGATTGTACTGGTGGTCTGAGGTCAATGAGGTCAAGTTCTCTTGGCACATTTTGTGCCCCAGTAGAAGGCTTAGCTATTCCTGCCCAAACCTGTGAGGAGGAGGTCTTAATTTCCTCAGGACAGAGGATTGTTCTGGGACATCCCAAAGGTGGAAATTGCTAAAGGATATAAATAAATGGGTAACTGAGAAATAATCCAGTGGAAACTGCATTAGATCCTTTACCTTGAAGGTACAACTACAAGACAGATTTAGTTATATTAATACTTCATGATGCTTTAAAATAAAAGCTCAAGGTTACCCTGTTTCCCATGTTTTATAACTGTTTTGCTGCAAACCTCTCTTATTTTAGCTTAGACAAGGAATAAGTTTTTCATATAGTTGAAAAAACAGAGGCTACCATTGTTGGTGACAGACTCTATAGAGTAGCTTTACATTTTAGCCAGTTAATGGCTTGCCTTTAAATGTCATATGTTGTTTTGTAAGTGAATCACTGAGCCCATGGCTTAATAAAAAATCAATTTATTTCCTTTTTACCAGTAGCACTTTTGTTGGATATGTTTATATTTACTGCAATAATTAGGGGGAATGCCAGCCTGATAAATACACAACTGACATATTTCACATAGATACACTGAGAACACTTTGTTCAATAAAGCATAGGTTGTAATTACCTTAATTTTACACCTTTGACAGGATTTGATTTTGTGAGAACATGGGCTTTCTGAAATAGCAACTAATTTTTGAAAGCCTGCATGTTCCTTCTTCATTTTAACACTGAGTGATTGTGTTTTCAAGAAATCTTGTGAACTGAAATAAGCATCATTATGGTACTTAGGGGTCAAACAATATGACCAGTAATCAGTAAAGGCTTATAGCAGTTATTTTGGCTTTTAAATTAAGATGTGTAAATTTTTACACATCTTAATGTGTAAAAAATTATGGTGCCATTCTTGCTATTATGTTTCAGATAAACATAACTAAAAGCTCAGCTTGGCTAACTCTAAGTTTTGAATGATCCTGGTGTTTGTCACATATGGAAAGTGAGTTTTAAGGACGATCTGATGGCTTTTATAGTTGAAATCCTTCTATTACTTCAGTACTTTACTGGAGTTCAGATTAATTAAATTCACCCCTGAATTTTCTTTCCCCCTTTGAGCATTTTCATCAGTCAGTTTTGAGCCTTGTCTTCATCTCCTAGCAAACAGGGAAATGTTCATTCTGGAGGATTGCTGTTCCATCTACTGATTCCTTCATCTAATCAAAATCTCTGCTCATCTGCTTTTCTGACTGGCATTAACATTAATGTTGACTGATGTCTCTGCAAACAGCTGGCTCATACATCTGCTTAATTAAATTACAACATTTGCAGACTTTGGTTGATGGAACTCTCCATGCTACAAATGTGTCACTTCTCTCCTGCATTTTACATCAGTATTTGTGCATCTACAGATGCAGACGCTTTGGCTTGGCACTTTGTTCACTTAAGAGCATTTATGAGTACAGTGCAATGTTAGTGTAGTATTGCACAATTTCCTTGTCAGCTGCCTGCACAGTTTGAACCAGTATTCCTGAAAATATTTTAAAAAGAATTTCTGTATAATTTTATATGTGCTGGATACCTGACCTTCTTATAAATAATTATCCTGATATGTTTGCGGGACTGCTAGCAAGCAACTTAGACTGGCAGTTTAATGTTTGTGACATTCCAGGGAGAAATTTTCTCTTGTCACTGAATTTTCACTTGAACATCTAAACTGCTGTTTGCAATAGCCAAGACAAAACATGCACAGGCCATAGGATTAAACTCAGGATATATTTTGTATTAGGTTATTAAATAATTTCTATATAATATTACTGGTGAAGCAGAGGAATGTTTTCACTTTATCTTTTCAGATGAAATTGGCTTTTGTATGGCAGTGCTGCCTACTGGGTAATAGTTTATTTCTGCTTTCCAGGTACAATTGCTGTACTTTTGCCCCAGTTCAAAATCTGACAAGATTTTGTTTTCAGACCTTGTTTTTCTGGTTTTCAGACCTTGTCTTTATAAAATTATTTTATGACCATAATTTTCCTACCATGGCTATAAATTTAGGTTGAGGCAAACTGAAATAATTCCACAGCTCAATAACTGTTTTCACTCCCTCATGGTTTATGTATCCAATAATCATTAGGTGATTTACTGGTTACTTCTATAAGAAACTTTCTTGGAAACATCATTGAGTGTGTCAGTGTTTTGCATCCAAGTGAACAGGTTACATTTGTGTGAGCATCTCATGGCTTTGCTTAAGCAGCAAAACATGCTGGGGTTCTTTTGGTCCCAAAAATATTCTTACTTGGGCTATATGGAATACATTAAAACATACAGTGTAACCCCCTAATAACATTAATTGAAATACTAGGCATTATTAAAAATGGTTTAATATTATTAATACTTTCCTTTTAAGTTTTAATTTTTTTTTAATACTTTTAAGTTTTGTTTGTTATATATGTTCTAAAGTTGCAGGCTGGTATTTGCTGCTGACAGCAGTTCTCTCTCTGTGCTTTGTGCCTGGTACTTAGTGATTTATTTTAGGCATGTAAGTAGTTGAGCATTTATTGAAACCTGTGACCTTATTTACCTTTTAATCTATAGAGCACTATTGAACTAGCTAGCAGTAGTAAGATTTCAGCCAATGAGGTTGATTTTTAAGTTATTTTAAGGCTTTGCACCAGGTTGAGCACATAAAACTACATTTATGTTTACTTTCACTGAACATCCATAATCAGGAAGAGGCATAATTATCTGCTTTCAATTGAAATGTAAATTGTGAGGTCTGTATTTAAGTATACGTGAATATATGTATATTTATACAGAGACAAATTTAGAAAGCAATCTTAAACTGATTTCCACTTATGCAGACAACATTTTGCACTATAAAATTTTTCTGTGTATGTTTTTACATAATGTCAGAAAATCATATAAATTACTTTTCAGGGAGTAGTCATTATGGATATGTAAGACAGCAGAAGTATGTGTTCTCAAGACACAAATTTCTATTGCTATCATCAGTATTTTCATATTTGCAGCTATACTGTCCTGTGCTTCCAACAGTGTATTTTGTCTTCCATAATTTACATATTCCAATTGATTCTGATCTCAAAGTCAGATTGTAAACCACCAAACTAATTCATGCAATATGGAAGTCACCTGATAACTCAACCAGTATTTTCAGGGAGTTAAAAAAGGTTGTGTTTTTGGGTTTTTTTTTTAATTATTATTTCCTCAACTCTGCATTTCTGAGTTTTATTTCTTTATGTAAACTTGAAACAAAATTTGTGGGATTTTTTTCCACTATAATAGATTTTTTGGGGGTTGCCACTGAGTCAAGCATCAAATGCCTGTTTGGTTTTTTTAGTATATAGTCTCATTTTGTAATCTCCACCACTAATAGTTGCTCTCGGCATAGTGGAAATGAAAATGTGGGTTTGACATTCTTTATATCACAAAAATCCAGAAAACAATGATCTTTACTGCTACAGTACACAGAAAAGAAAATTAACTGTCTTTAATGCTATTTCTATTTTTTTTTCCAGTTTAATAATAATGCTCAGAATGTAAGTTGCTTTAATCATCTTGTCCAAGCTAATGTGAGAAACAAGAAGAAACTGAAAGAAGCTGTCTATAAAATCTCTGCTAAAGGAATTACGGATTACAAAAAAGGCTTTAGCTATGCTTTTGAGCAGCTGCTAAATGTAAGTATTTAAGTAAGATCTGTCTATTGTCAAGTGAAGAAGGAGAACTGGAATATTCAGATGGCCATTGCATGCTCCTTCATTGTGTAACTAAGTGGTAGAAGTGCAAACCTATATTTAGCAAGTAAATGCCTCAACAGTGTTTCCGTGGTTTTTTTCATTGCAGGTTCCCCAGTAGGTTGCAAAGACTTTGGAATTAATTTGATTTTCAATTTGTTGTACTGTTTTACTTCATTCATTCAGCTGGTGTTTCATTTAACATGTGATTCACAGTTGACACATACTTGTGGTAGTGGTTGACTTGCCATTAATTCTGAAATGGAAAGATCTGTGTTATTCTGCTATTACTTCAATTTTACCACATCATCTCCTAGCAATGCTTAGTTAACCTACAATTTCACACTTATTAGAAGTCATAAATACTTTATCATGGTCTGAGCAAGACAGAGGGGAGGAAATGAGTTGGTTAATAGAGGAATACTAGGCACCTGCTTATGCCTAAAAACTAGTATTCCCTAACTGAGACTATTGTAATTCCTCTATCTTTCTCATGGATAAAAAGAATAATTTCCTCAAAACTAAAATGCATTATTTTCATGGTTTAAATACATTGCACTTTCTAATTTTCAGATATGTACTTTATGTACAGGCAACATTAAGAAAAGCTGAACACAGGGGAAGCCTCAAACTAGACTTTTTTCTAGGGCTAAAGTATCACTTAAAAAGTAATTGGAGATGAGTGTTAAAGTGGGCCTGTCTCTTGTAGCTGGAGGCAGAAGTGTGATTATGCTCACATGATTTCTGCTAGACTGGAAGTTATTGCTGGACATTGTGGATTGCATAAGGCTTTGGATATACATACTCACACTCTCCAAATATTGCCAAATCCATTTAGCAGGAAGAATAAAGTGATGGGTTTAGCCCAAGACTCTGGTGACAAGGCATTATAATAGGAGGGTATAATAAAGGCTTAAAGAAACAACAAAAAATATTCTTTGGGATAGTTTCCAGTTGTATATTTATGAATTCAAATAGTCCAATTGCTTTAAGGTCCCTATAATAGCAGCATCGCTCAAATTTTCAAAATAATTTTGTGGGTGCTGTTTCTGGATGACAATTATTTCAAACAATATTCCAGTAATATTGGTACCATGAAAAAATTGCTGTCTGATGTGTTCCTAAATGGCAATACACACTTAAGGTGTTTCAACATAATAATTCATATGATTAATGATAATCTGGATTCCATATTTTAATACAACATTTTCCTATCATTTATTGTTAAATTAACTTGCTTATTTGAAAATGATACTTCAGATTCAGCAGTTCAGCCTCCTCTTTTTTCCCTTGTACTGTAATATCTATGGTTTCTTAAAGAAAAGGTAGTGAAAATGACATTCCTAAAATGGCATGTCACAAGACATAATTGTAATCAGCCACTTAGCTAATTTTAAGGATTTGAAACTTGTATAAAACAAAAGCAATTTTAGATGCAGTATTAAATGTCTTGCTTACCTGTTTGAAAAAAAAAAAAAATAAGGCCTGTATCAAATAGAAGAGAGACCTAAAAATTACTACATAGCCCAATTCCACTTGTATTCTTTTGTGGTTTAAGCTAAGAAGCTGTTTCTTGTCCTGGGGAAGCTCCTGTATAGACAACACCTTCCCATTGAGCTGTGCCCATTGGACTGTTCAGGCAAACTGTTCAGAAAAATTATGAAATTACAGCATCAATTTTTCACAATCTGTAATGGGTTGACTCCCTGAGCCAGTATTTCTCCATCTTAGACCAAAGGAGCGGGGAGGAGGAGGAAGATGTGTTTTAAATTCCGTAAAGATCATCTGGTTCCAACACCCCTGCCATGGACAGGGGCTTCTTTCACTAGACCAGGGTGCTCAGAGCTCCATCCAGCCTGGCCTTAAACAGTTCCAGGGATGGGGCAGTATCGTATGATTTGAGTTTATTCATGTTCAGGTTTCCAATAATGTTTGGAGCAATGTTGCTAATCTTTAGCAATAATGCTAAAATTCTGGATTTTTTTTTCTTTAGCATGACTTTAGTGTCTAAACAATGTAGTGTAAGTAAATGCCCTTCTCTAAGTAGGAAGAGATAAGAGAAAACTGTTTTTTTCTGATAAAGTAAGCCACAGAAAAGTCCTGCTTTGGTGAAAGCAAAGCCAAGCTCAAGTTCCTATTGCCCATAGTAGTGCTTCTTTCAAAATGCCTCAAAAAGTTCCATAACATGAGCAAATTTTGGTCCCCTTCCTTGTCCCTCTGATCTTATTTTGGTCTATATATTAAATCACTGTGAATGTAGGTGAATTTCCTTTATTTATGAGGTATCCAACCCTACTTTTATTACTTTTTTAATATCAAGAGAATTGCAGCCCAAAGCAGTATCTTGCAAGTTATATTTCAGAAGTGAAAAATGGTCATAAATTATTTAATTCTAACTGAAAAACAGTGTGCTGATGAGGTTGGAGAGAGAGAGAATTGATTTCAGGCAGGTTTTATATGTTGTTCCATGTAAGGAAATCTTGGGGCTTAGTTCATTTGACTTGGTTTTTTGGTGGGTTTTTTTGGTCCCAAATTATTAAATTTGAAAGTAGTAATAGTAAGAAAATAATTAATTCTTCACTGAATATTGAACAGGAATTAAACCAGTGAGTATAATGAAAAGTGGCAGAGGGGAATGGGATCATCACACCTGACCAGCCTGCTGACAATCACTCTGTAGCCACAAAGAGTAGAGCAGGGGGGAACTGAGGACTTAGAAAGGACAACTCATGTATTTATCTTCCTGACTGTAGTGTAAATTCATATAGCAATATTCAGACTTGTGGAAGGAGAAATTGAATTTGTTTCACTGGATCTCTAAGGGTTTTACTCTGTCACATCCAACTACTCAGAAATACCAAGGTGTATCTGACTGGGACCATTTGCATGCAACACAAAGGGTAGGGAATGGCTGCAAAAGTAAAAAGCAATTTTCTTGGAGTAGTTTCTTAAATTTTAGAGAGTAAAGAAAGAGGAGCCAAAATTGATGCTCACCTCTATTGATCTGGCTGTGAAACAGTGTTTTTATTTCTTTGCAAAACCTTTTATCAGGGGTGTTACTAGTTACTTTGATGAATTAGGAGTCAGAGGGGCTTCTTAATTCTGTTTCAGGCTTGATCTCCAGAAATAATGGAACATGCTCCATTTTTCAGGTCTGAGATAAAACATAATTGGAATAGAAGGTGATGGAGTGATTTTAATAATCTAGGTGGCCATATCTTGGCTACAATATATTATGTAGACCTTATTCTAAAATACTTTTCTAAAGATCAGCTATCTGCTCTTTTTTAGTAGTTTAAAAAAGAACATGAAAGAAATAAAGATTTAGAAGATGAAGCTTATTTTAAGGAAATATGACAAAAATATTTCAAATCTATAAGAGTGGATGTCCTACAGGACACTTAAATCAACAGAGTTTTTATTCAAGCAGTCAGTGAGCTGGAAAGTTTTTGTGAGTAGGAGTCCAGCAGGGGAAAAAAAAAAAAAAGCATATTCAGTAATTCATTACAGGTCCATTGTTCCCCAATGTCCAGAAGGAAAGTAATGGTAAGAAAAAAAAGTAAGGATGAGAGAAGAGTAAGAATATTTAGAGAACCTCAGTGTGCAAGACTCATGCAGACCATCTGTGAAGGAACACTGGGGTTGATGTGATGACTATGAGCTGAAGAGTTCTCCTCGTGTTTGTGGAGGTGAAAGGAACTACCAACCCCTATTCCACTCTGTTGGGTCAGATCTGAATTCACTCATATTTAAGTATCATGGAACATAAAAATGTGTTTCGTTTATTTTATTTTTCTTTCAGAAGAGGGTATTGAAGGAAATTCTAAAGCATTTCTTATGTTTTGGCATTACCATATGAAAGGAGCAAGTGTGTAACTATAAAAGCCATCAGGCATAACAGTTGTTATTCTTTATATCCTGAAATATAAAAACTCTTCTGTTTGTATCTCCTACAGCACAGTGTCTCCAGAGCTAACTGCAATAAGATTATTATGCTGTTTACAGATGGTGGTGAAGAAAGAGCACAAGAAATTTTCCACAAATATAATGAAGACAAAAAAGTAAGTGATACATGAAAAATTTTACTGTATTAAATGCAACAGCATAAAGAGAAACGTTTAAATATGGTGTGAGTGAAAGAGAATTTGGTTTATGTATAAAGTATTAAAAAAACCCCCCAAATTTACTAGTATTGATGCTTAGGACACTTAAAGCTTTTTCAATCTATATAATTTATTTGAAAAATCATAAAATATACTTAATGCTTTACACTTTGTGACTCATTGATCTCAAGTGATGCAGAAGTAAGCCATAAAGGACTCAATTATTACTGTATATATATAATATATTACTTATATATATTATAAGCCATATTATTACTGTAAGCCATAAAGAGCTCAACTTTCTAGTAACACTTTTCTTGCATTAGTGTATTTTCTGAATTACCCAGCAGAAACATAGGTAGTTAAATTATAGGATATATATGTGTATCTCTGTCTCCTCACAGCAAATGTCTTCTATGTGCTTTTATAGTTTGCCAGGCAAAGGCAAAATGAGAACTCAAGGTTAGAATCTGAATTTGAATAGATTTGGGCTGGAACAAACGCACATTTTTCCCAGTGAGGATAATTATACCTTTGAATGTTTAAGCAAGAAGTGGGATGGCTTTCTGTTGATGAAATTTGATCTCTGGTTCAAGCAGAATTATGGGTTTGACATGAGAATCCCTAGATGAGTTCTGTTGTTTAGATTAAATTGGATTATTAGCTGTGCTGGTTTTGGATTTAATTCTTAAATCTAATCAAATTTCTGGTCTGGGTTTTGCAAACTTAAAGATGTAAAAATGCAGGAATGCATTCATGAAATATAGCAGCTTTAAAGTGGTTTCCTACTAAATTTCAGTGCAAACTATTATTTATTATTATTAATATTATTATTATTAGGTTAATCATAGTCTAAATAGAAATAGAATATGAGCTGGGTTTGCACTGCAACTAAGCATTTACCTGTTCTAGTGCCTGGGGACGTGCCTACGTCTGTGGGATTTTGTGAGTTGCTTTTTTGTTTTGTTTCCAAAAAAGCAGCTAAAAGTTAGAAAAGATTCATGAAGGCACTTTGTTACCAGTTGCCATGGATGCATATGCAGGAAGCAGTGGAAGTATTTAGTTGGAAATCCTCATATGTTAGAATTAATCCTTTCAAGAGTAGAGCTGGAAATGCAGTGCTCAGTTTGTATCTTGACCAGTGATTCAGTCACTGACCTTGAAAAATCATTTTGTGGCTGCTTTACAGTAGTGCTTCACATAGAATGATATGGTGGGGTTTAATTAATCTTTGTGTCTGAGTTGAAAGTACTTCTTAAACTGGCAATTAGAAGAGAAAATGGAAGTTGTAGCCTTTTGTGACACACATGGCTGTACTCTGAAAATATATGCAGAGCAGAGATTATTCCTCTTCAAATATGGATGTGGGGACTTTTACCATGTTTCAACAACCATCAGCCATAGGAAATACATCCAAAAGGAGAAAGATGCGTGATTCATTTCTTGGTTGTTTTTTTGTTTGTTTGTTTGGGTTTTTTTTTTTTTTTGTTTTTTTTTTTTTTTTTGTGGTTTTTTTTTGTTTTTGGTTTTTTTTTTTGTTTTTTGTTTTTTTGTGTTTTTTTTTTGGTTTTTTTTAATCTATTTTGCTGTGGTAGGAGGAAAGTATAGTAAAATATTCAGTCCCAACAACAAAACAGATTTGGAGCACGGAGATTTGTGATCCTAATCACATCATGCCTGATGGTTGATTATCCTTTGAAGTATAATAAATGAAATGTAGGATTTACTAATTTTAAATTATCATTTTACTGCATCATTTAGTAATGTAATTTTTTCCTGCCAAGGATTGGGATGGTTTTGCAGTGTCTGTGTCCCCTGGCTCAGCCAGCCCTGGCACCACGACGACACTGGTGGTTCTTGGCTGACCAAAAGCAGGGACGCGGCCAAGGCAGGAGAGAAAAGGTGGGACTCTTCGGAGATAGGGCTACAGAGTTTATTGGATCAGGGGGATCCTCACCCCAGGGCTCTGTATCAGAAGAGACCCTGAGAATGTGAGTGGAGCAACTTATAAAGGGGGAGGGTCTCAGGGATGGGGTACAGCGACAAACCAATAACAGAAAAGTAAGGAGTGACTCTTAACATGACATACAGGTGCAACATCAAATCATAGCCAAATGGGAGGGGACCCCCTTGATTCTGCCCACTCACTCAACGCCTCTCTTGGCATTTTCTGGATGCAGGGAGAGGCCCAGAGTGACTGACAGGACCAGAGGGTTATGTAACTAATGACTGACACTTAACTAATATCTGACAAACAACTTGAGGATGAACAAAGGGAAAGGAACAAGAGGGGGATACAAAGAACAAACCATTTTACATTAAACTTTCTAGAAATAACCCATATAACAAGAACAAGCAAAGTAAAATCCAAAACATGCACCACCACAGGGTGGTTTTATGTATACTGTAATATATAAAATACAATACACAGTCACTTTCTTGTTCCCTCTTTTGAAGGAGGGTTTGGGGGCTATATTGTATACAGAAAATGTATAATGGTAATAATGCTCACTGTGTGTCAGTATATTATCATACATAATTTAATGCATTGCTAATGCAATGCAAGGCACATTTTCTACATTTGTTTATGGTCTACGCATCTACAAGTTCAAATCTTAGAAAAACTTATATTTTGTCATTTGTCTAATGAAACACTGGGTTTCTACATATCAGTCCAAACTGGTTTTCTCCAAGGTGACATTGGAATTGCAGCACCAAGTTTATGCAGGTGTAATTTGAAGAACCATTTTCTTTCCCCTTATCACTTTCAATCAGTAATAATTCTTGTATTGTTGAAGGGAAATTTATGATTTAAGAACATCTAATGAGACTGGACCAGTAAATTCTATTTGAGGAGTCACAATGAATTCTTACAACATCTTTCATAACGTTCTAATATTTTAAAAAATAAGATTTATACAAAATACGCTTGTGATAATGCTCTCCTTAGTAAGGCTACACTTGATTCCAGAGTGATGACATGCGAGTTCTTTCGTTGTTGCCTCAGTATGTAACTTAATGTTAGTTCATTATCAGTAGAGAATAGCATAATTGGTTGGACACATTCCAACATGGAAAATATGCATACACTTTTAATCTTGCTAAGTCATAATCACAAATATTGTGTTACCTTCTTAGATTGCAGAGTAGGCTGCTTTATTATATTAAATGAAGAGGTTTTAAAGAAATGTGGGTGTAGTATCTATTGTCTTTATTGCACTTAATTTATAATTTCGGTCATAAATATCCAGTGAATTTTGGACTGTGTCGATATTTATCATATGTAGAGGGACTATTCAATATAAGGTGCTAAAAAGTTTTCTGTGTTTTACGGTAGAAGCAGATCATGATATAAATATGTATCAGCATATGTAACTTCTTGCCTGCTCTGCATTTATTTGACCACTTGTCTTTGTGTTTTGCATAGAGCATATAAAAGATGAATCTTTATTGTCTTATGTCACAGTCAGTCACTTAGACACCACTGACTTTAAAACTTGCTTTCTTTTTCTTGTATTAACAAAAGACCATTTATTTGAATCTATTAATCCTTGTTTCCATCTTCCTCATGTAAAATTTCTTCAGCTCTATAGGTATTTTCTTTTTCATGTCAATTAATTTGTAAATCCATGCCATGAAAGAAGCTTCAGTTTTGGCCCATCAAATAACATGATTTAGTACACTTGTTTGCAGGGTCAATGATGCAACCTTCAAGTTAAATGTAATAATGCAATATGCACTTGAAAACTACTGAAAAAGCAGCCTTGAATCTAGAGGCTGAAAAGTAGTCCTTTTAAATTTGAAGTTTTAATCTGTTTGAAATAGCATACAGATATAGTTAAAATAGTTTTCTGTCTGTATAAATAATTTACAGTGCAAATAGGAAAGTTATTATGAAACTTATGTAACACAGATTTGGGGAGGAACATTTTATCTGTTTGAGGAGGAAAATAACAGTTGTATTTCACCTTCGCATGCCTTTTTGCCCTTTTTAAAACCAGATTTTATTGGCACATATTGCAACTACATGCTAAACCTGATATTCAAAAGCTGGCATGTTTACCTTTATGATGACATTTGGGGCACTCACATTTAATGTGTAAAATACCACACATGCTCTAAATTTCTGGAATGAGGGTGCTAAATTTCATTTTATTTGCACTCCTCCTACAGACAGCTTCAGTGAAGATAGCAACATAAATTTAATTGAAATGCATACCTCGTAGGTGTTTATCGTGAGAATTTTGAATTCAGGTTTAAAATAGAAAACCAGAGATCTTTGGGTCAAATTTTTCACTTGGAATCTGTATTTGGAAAGATTGCTCAATTTATGTGAGTAGGAAAAGACCTTAAACATACCTCATGTACTTTTAGTTGTTTGAAGTTTTGTAGAATGGAAGAGGTTTGTGTGGGTTGGATGAACTGACCTGGCGCACAGAGGCAGGATTAGTCTGACCTCTCAGGTAGGAACAAAACTATAAATTGGGTTTTAAGTCTCAGTCTCACAGAATTATCTGCCATAATTAGTACACCCTCATTTTTTGTAGATTTTTCTGACAGTATCATTTGAGATGAAATTATGTGAAGAGACATTTTCCAGCAACTCAGTTCTATCAAGAATATCTGTATTTGATGGGCGTAGAATTGCTACAGTGGTAGAGATCCTGGGGGAGAAGGCTCCAGCTTGCTGGAACTCCACTGGGAACCTTACAGCTGCCACTGACTTCTTCCAAATGAGACACATTCAGCATGTCAATAGAGTGATAAAATGAAATATTTATGAGAAAGAAGATGTAAAACTTTCATTAAAAAAAAAAATAAAGAAAGAAAGAAAGAAAACAGGACTTCTAGCCTCCTACTGTCATTACCAGTGGAGGGAACCATTTTCTTTTCTGGTTTCAATCCATTAGTGCATAACTGCAAGTCAATAAAACTAAATTCAAAACTATATTAGGCATTGTTCTAGGTGAGTGTTGGTCCTGAATTCTAAGGACCATTGAAAAAGCCTCTGATGTTTCCACTTTATGTCACCATGGAATTCTCATCAGGGATCAGACTGACCAAATGTAACTTTATATGGTCACTAACAGATCTTAAAATTGAAACAGCATCTTTCACAACACTAGTGTCAGCTTTGGATAGAACTGAGCAGCTGTCAGAGTGCATCCCAACAGGTTTTGCATTTCTGAGTGCGTGGTAGACTTGTGACAC
The DNA here is from genome assembly GCF_009819655.1 of Sylvia atricapilla. Lineage (NCBI taxonomy): Eukaryota > Metazoa > Chordata > Aves > Passeriformes > Sylviidae > Sylvia > Sylvia atricapilla. Next base: position 13,964,601 of record NC_089144.1, on the reverse strand, counting down.
AGGATATAACACAAAGTAATTAAATTAATGGTTGAACAAAGCTTCAGCAAGATGGTTAAACTGGCTCCCTGGCCCTTTTCCTAATCACTTCTGCCTTAAGAATGTGTCACTTTCCAGCTGTTAATTATAGTTTATTGTATATTCCATGATATGCACAAATGGTAAACCTAAAATATTCTAGTTGAAACCTGGGTCAGTATTTAAAAATTCCATCATCCATTACTTCTTCTTTCAAAGTAAAAAGTGGAAACTGTTATTAGAGTATTCACAGAAGAAGCATTATATTCTAAAGGCAAATTACCTCTTTTTTTACGTCTTAGTTCCACTTATTAATTAAGGGCTTGCAATATACCTACTGTCCCAGTTCCTTGATTCTTAACATAAATTAATTCCACTAACAATAATGAATTTAAATATACCATATCAGCAGTCTCCCTCCTTTGACACTCATTACCCAAATATGCTTCAGTAATATTCAAGCTGCACAATGCTAAGCTATGTGAGTCTTGAGTCTATAAATCCATGCAATTACAGTTGGGGGGAGAGGTTGGTGGGTGTTTTTTTCTTTTTCAGTACAATATTAGGCACACATTTTTTTCCCCATAAACTTAGATTCTGAACCACAATTTGCTGACGGTTGTGAAGCTGTTTCCCCACTAGGAATCTGAGTTCAGAGTTTTTTAATGTACTCATTTTCAAAAATATCTATGCCTTGTTCTTTCAAGTCATCTTCTCAGCTAACCTGCTAGGCTACCATGTGTCCATGCCCTGGCAATGCTCATAGAGTACAACAGTCTGCCCATCTTTCCTGCACTATCTTACACTGACCCCTTTATCTTCAGACATCAAACATCACCAAACCTTTCTTGGAGACTACCAGAAGGAACTAATATCCATGATATTTTTTTCTACTTTTTTTACTTTTCCATTCAGCCATTGCATCCTCTGTGCTGTTCTGTGTGTGGACAGCTGGGTGAGGTTGCTGTGGATTTAAAGAAGTGCTGCAGAAAGTGCAATGGGACTGAGGGGGGGTCTTTTAGGAAGATCTGCTTGCAGAACCTTTTAATGCATGTGTCTGCACACACATCTCTTTGTTGATGTGAGTTTCTCCTTGCTGCTGTTTCATTATGAGTATGATCCTGGGTTGCCACGTGACATTTTTATCTCCTGTGCAAGATAAAAATCCACGTGGAGGTGTTGAGAACTGCAGAGGACTAATGAAAGTTTTAATATAGCTTTGTTGAAAAGTAACCTTATCTGTTTTATTAAAGTCATGTGTATCTGTTACATAAAACCCAACTGGCAGCTTGTTTCCTTCAAATTTGGCATGGAGGATGCTATTTGATACTTCTATTTTTGTTGATCTTCTATTCCAAACACTGTAGTAATAGCAATTGATTCAGTGCATCACATTGAGGTTGATGCTGCAGATGGCATAAAATGATTAATCAAGGCAACAAGGATAGAATATCAGTTAATATAGAAAGCACATTATGTTTGTTTTGGGACAAATGCAAGAGAGTCAGACTGCATTTTGCTTATTTATATAAACAAAATGGTACATATGGCATAGCTGGCTGAGGCTAGACATCAGAGGGTCCATCCTGTCTCAGCCTCCTCATATATTGACTGTGCATTCATTCCTGTGAATTTGCAATTGCTGTGAAATGGCTTCTGATTTGATTATGTGCTTCTGTAATTCAAGAATTGAAGGTCTGGGACTTTCTGCAATGAGCCTTTTAATACCTAGGCCATGCCTAATGATGTTTTTGTAACCTCTTCTTTAAAATATCCAGTTCCACAGCTTCCTTAAGTATTTACATTCTTCTCTTTCAACAGCTACCTGTTTAGAAAGCTTTCCTAGATTTCCTTAAGACAAAGTAGGCTTAGAGGGTTTAGGGTTTCTTTTTCTTTTCTTTTCTTTTCTTTTCTTTTCTTTTCTTTTCTTTTCTTTTCTTTTCTTTTCTTTTCTTTTCTTTTCTTTTCTTTTCTTTTCTTTTTTTTTTTTTTTTCTTTTCTTTTCTTTTTACATTCTTTAAAAAGATCAACTAATTCTTGTCATAATAATATCCCTTCCATTTTAGGAAACAATTTCTATGTTGAAACTCTCATCCAAGTTTGCTATCCAACTTTGGTCTTTTCAACTAAACAAGCTGATTTCTTTCAGATTCATCAAATGTTTATCTGAGATTATATTCATTCTTTATTCTTTACACACCTTTTTTGTATAAAGGCACGTTGTTGCTCTCGAAAAGTGAGAGAAATTTAAGTGGTATCAAGAGAACAGAGCACTTTTTTTTTTCTTATGCATCTTTTCTTTCTCATGCAGCACTTGCGTAAATATATCAAAGACCATAACTTACAATTTTGGAACTGTGTTGCATTGTTGAACCATATTTGGTTTTTGCTTTATTCTGAATCTTTTTTTCCCTAGATGTTTGGGGGTTTTTGGTTGTATGTTTTGTTGGGTTTTTTTTAAAAGTTCACCTTCAGTCTCAGTAGCTGTGCTTGATTTTCCAAGACTTTTTAATCCTACATTATATTATGTTGTTTCTTCTTGTATACTTAATGTTCTCTTCTTCCTAAATTGCCATTTTTCTTCTAATCCTTCATTCTTTACATTGTCTTTCTACACTACTCACTCATCTAGCTTATTCTCTCTGTGTGTTGGAGTGTGTCTGTTATCCTTTTTTTTACTGCTGTGGAACCTTCCTTTCCTTTAATAAAAGGATTTAATAAAAATCACTTATTGATCTCTCACTCAAAGTATTTTCTCTCTCCTAGATTTACAGATAATTCTACCTTAAAATTTCAAAAGAAATTAACTGTTCTTTGCATTTTCTAGAATAAGAATTTTTTTCTAACCTGCTACAAGATATTCAGTAATTATGTCTCACATTATAAGTTTTACCTGCATGACCTTATATATTTACAGTTATAAATAATTTTTCTATGCTTCTGGTGTTTCTTAGGGAAAATTCAATAAGTAAAAACTAACTGTGATGAGTCAGTTACAGAGAGCAAAGACAGAGAAGATTTGTTTTACTATAGAAACAACATGAGAGGCTTACATTTCCCCTTCATTCAAAAATACATTGAGTGAAGAATATTTAAATATTAAGAACTGTTTCCTGCAGATAGAGAAGCCAAAAAGGATTTAAGAAAAAAAAATATTATTAAGATTAAGAGATGTTTTATGTAAAATTGGTCATTATGACACAATTCTGAAATTTGTATGATCATTGAGTCTAGAGTTTTCCAAAGGTTAACTTTGGAAAGTTTAAAACCAACACTGGTTTTAAAATACAGCTTTCTGGGAAGAAATTGCAGAATTTATCTACTTAAGAGAATACACAATGTAACTAAGGTAGCACAACTGAATAATGTTTTAGAAAGAATTAACTATCATTTACTGACTCTAAAACTTGATAGAAATCTTAGTTTCTAAATGCTGCTTAGGCCACCTCATAAGCTGGTATTGAGGATTTGTCTATTAGTAGATGGAAAGGTTTGCCAATGCACAGGTGGAAAAAGTGGACAGAAAGGAGAGTTTACAGCTGGGCTCCAAGAGGGAAAGTACAGAATAGGAATCTCTTTAGGGGGCCAAGACAATAAGGGAACAGCTGAAACAAGCAGATGGTGGCACAAGCTGAATGCATGCAGCAGCCTAAGCAGATGACAGGTTAAGAAGGAAATAAAAATTTAGAAAAAATAAAGTTGCAGTCCATTTGGATAGGAAGATGTGCTTATATATGCAAGAAGCATAACAGAGGAAAGGGATGTGAAATGAGAAGTTAGAATGCAGTAGGTGAACTGTACATTTCACCCAGGCAAGTGGAAAGCTTGTGCAACTTCATTGTTGGGTATTGAAGATTGATGCAGATGTTGTAAGGAGGAGGTGCTTTTTAGAGAGAACACCAGCACAAGAGATGGAGGAGCTCTGTTAGAGAAGTCTTATCCAGAGTAAGAACTACTAAATGTAACTTAGAAAGTCTTTTTCTAAAGCATTTTGGAAAAAAAAATTACACCCTTTATTTTGAAAACAAAACAAAACAAGGAAAAAAGTCATCTTACGAGTAGGGAATGAGCATGCCCATAAATAGAAAATACCCCAGTCCCTACTTAGAAAGTGACTTGGATTCAGAATTCTGATTAATCTCAAAGAAGAGGCTAAAATCTGCTCTGTGGTATCTCCAGGAAGCACAGTTACATTCTCAAATCTTTTGCATGGTACAGGATAGAATTTAGTATGCAGAGTTGAATGTGCTATAAGAATAGGTTGTTTTTAGCAGAGGAATAAAAACCTGATTTTTCAATCCTGTACTTGCATTGTTAGGAAGTATGAACTTGTAATTATTTTGAGGTTTTCACAAACTTTTTTTTAGGTCTTAGTACTAAAAAATAGAGAAAAAAAAGCGCCAAAAAATCTCTTGTTTTTCAGAAGAGAATTGGTTCCTATATGCAGTCTTTGAATTCTTATGCTATTCTGTATTTTTATTCCTCTATTTCTATATTCAACTTCTATTTGAAGTCAGTAATTTCAGTTGAACACATATGCTCATTAGCCTTGTATCAAATTCAGAGTAATGTATTCAGTGTTTACTGATGTGTAGATGGGAATTCTGTCTTTCAGAATCTCACCCTAAATCACATGCAAACAAAAACCTCTAATTCATTATGACCACAGAACTGGGGTGCCAGCTGCAAATGTTGGGTTTGTTTTTTTTTTATAATTCTGAATTTATTTGTATGGAGTTTTTTTACAGGGAAGAATTTTGCTTGAAAATCCTTTTTTTGAAGTCTTCACTTTGAATTCTATAATGCAGTCTGAAAATATTGTATTCTCAATCCTACGTGTAGACAGGAAAATAAATAACCTCCATGCTTTTAGTTGCAAACTTAGTCTGTAGATGATATTTCATTTGAAAACAAAAAACAAAGACAAACCCTCTAAGGCAATGTTTTGTCTATAATGAATTTTTCTGTAAGAAGCATATTTCTAAGTAGGACTGAAGACCTCTTTTTTTCATATTTCTTTAAAAACCCACTTTGTCAGAAATTATTAAAATTCATTTATATTACATTATAGACTGAGAGATAGCTTACACCTTGTCACATAAAGTGTGATTTATTAGAGTACATTTTCTCTGCTCTTTCAGCCATTAGGAATGCAAAATCTAAATCTTAATTTACTAAAAACATTCTGGTACAACCTGTTCAATACACCAAGGCTATAGACACTCCACCCCTCAAGATTGTTTTACCTGTTTTTTGCAGGGGAAAGTCTTTTGCAGGGGAAAGTATTTCCTTTCTGAAAAATTATTTTATTTAGCTGATTAGAAAAGAAATGAAAATGCATATCATTCAGCATATGAGTGAACTGTGTCATGATTAAATTTATATTTATCATTAACAGCCCCTGGCACAGGTGGCAGCTGCCTGTACATATTCAATGCTTCTCATAGACAGCCCTGAGATTTCAGGTGCAGCTTGCAAGAAGTACACCGAGTGGGCATGAACTGCTTGAATTAATCATTAGCTGTGAAGGACATTCTCTACTCCAGGACTGCACAGAAGCCTCACTCTCTCAGCCCTGCCCGGGCACTTGCCAGCTGCTGACAGGCGGCATCGTCGCTGCCTGCTCGTGTCAGTGCTGGCACGTCCCACCTGCAAGCACAGGCAAGGTCAGGCTGCCCCCAGCACAGCCCTACCTGGCACTGCTGAGTTTCATACAGTAGCTGATAGGCTTTTTCCAGCTTGAAAAGGAAAGGGAGTCAAACTTGCAGCATTTTCATCCCTTAATCTTCCTCTTCTAAGATGCCGTTCTGTTCCCAGGTCAGTCTTCAAGAAACAGTATGTGAGCATGGACAAAGTCCCCCACCTGTTTGGGTGGCATAACCTTTCGAAAGCTCACTGAATCTTTTTTTTTTTTTTTTCTTTCTTTTTTTTTTTTTAATAGAATTCTCATGTCCCTGTGAGCATCAGCCAGTTACAAAATTAGATATGAAATTTGTGTAATTGATAATTCCAGACAGGGAGACTTCTTGTAAATGGATTCTGCTGGAAATGAGGGCTTCTGAGGGTCCTTTCTTTTCCCACCTACCCTTTTCCCTCCTCTAATAAAACTGTTTGGCATTTACAACTGCTAAGATTCAGTCACTTTTCCATGCTGTACAAGAACTGGAGTAAACAGGAGCAAAAAACTGAGGAACCAATTATACAGGACTATTTGGGTGGGACAGAAGAAGGCAAAGTACGTGATTAAAATTAATATTTGAAATGGCATATTGAATATTCCTTTAAGTACTTGAATGATATTTGTAATACTTCTTCCCTGGGATTTACAAGGACAATGAAAAAAAAAAGAAAAGAGGGCTTAGTGTCACAATATGAACTGTAAATATCTTTCTAATTAATCCAGTCCTTTCCAGCTGCTCAGCTGCTTCCAAATTTTGTTTTGACTATCAAAGAAATTCCTAAAATGCTTTTAATCCAGAGTACAGTGGGGATTACTTTGTCAACTCCCTTGTCTGGTTCCTGATATGGACCACCAAATTTACAAGGAATTCTCAGAAAAAAAAACCTGTTTTCTTCAGAGAATGTTAAATGATGAGTGTCAGGGAGAAGCAGCTTAGGGAAAGGAGGAATTTAATTGTTTTTCATTTCAACAGGGGAAAATTCCCCAAAGAAACAAGTAGATCAACTGAGTAAATAGAACATGGGTAGTCAAAGTAAAACATTCAACAGATGCATTGTTAAAAAGATGCCAGCATGTTCTTTATCTGAAGTCTGAGAGGCAGGATGAGGAGCTAGAAAATCACCTGATGCAACTGAGCGCTGTATAAGGATTTATGAGGTGGAGTGGGGTGATGAAGGCAGCCCTTCTGGTGGAAATCCTGGGAGAAGAAACCAGTGTGTCCACAGCCTTTGAGCTAGATCTACAGCCACAATTATTCAATAATTTATGGGTTTAACTCTGGGAGGTGTTCGGCCTCTGCCAGCTGGCAGACTCCTAGACAAAGTGCTGGGACTGCTCCTGTGGCAGCAAAGAAAGGGGAAGAGAGAAGGACAATGGTCTGATTTCTGTGTGTGTATGTGGGCTCTGCTGGAAGGGTTGCTCTAAAGGCTGGAGAGTGGGAGCAAAGCCCACTTTTTGGCAGGGTTGACATAGGCAAATTGACTCTCATACATAAAATGTGAAAATGCTCATCAATGTGAAATCCTGCTGGTTTTTTTGGGAATACAGCATTTCATATTGTTGTTCTTAAGCAATATGTTATACAAAGCTAATAAAACAGATCTGATTTATACCCATACATGGAAAATGTTGAGATCAAAAACTTGACTTTATTTGAGGAGACTGTGCAGTACAGAGGACACTGTCTCCTTGTCATTATCAATAGTCCAACATTAGGTTACCGTGAGCATACAAAACCGTGCTTGTATTCCGGTGATACTTGAGGCCCATCAAGGATTGTGTCTAAACAAGGTAAATAGTCAAATAATCACATAATCAGTGGTCCATTCCATCTAATTACAATCAATTTAGCAGGGGTAGATTAGCAGGTGTCAGCAGGGAACAGCAGAGGACTGCTGTTCCCTGGACACCACACAGCAGCCCTTCTGTGAGTAAGGAATGAGGTGTTGTGGTTCCACAAGGTGGCACTAAGAAGTTGTGGAACAGTGTGACTGAATTAGTATATTGGTTTTAGTTCTGTGACAATGTTAGTTCTGAAATTTTTCAGTATAACTACAATGGTGTTTTGACCATTAGTCTTCAGGAGAAAATATCCCCATTTTAGTGTAGATATGTTTTCTTTGTGGAGGTATGAAACAAGCTGGGGAAAAAAACCTGAAAACAACCCCCCAAAAAACCAAACAAAACCAACCAACCAAACAAACAAAAAACACCACAAAAACCCCCCACACCACCCTTTTGCCGTTTTTTAAATACTTTGCAGTTAGTCAAATGTATTTTATGGATTCCTGGCAGTCACAAGTTCCATGAAGATGTACTTTTCATGGTATGTATGTGTTACATGTTCAGTAACATGTACATAATTCTCAGTTTTTAATTCTTTTTCCTAGAATAATTGCTTATAACTACACTGTGCATCAATGGTCTTGATCCTATTTTCTCAATGTATTAGCAACATTAAATGGTTCAGGGCCCATATCAGAACAATATCCAAAGAAAGTAAGATTCTCCAATAGTCTCCTGATATGCAATAAGCATAATTTTAAGATAGAAGGATTAGCATTAGATTGTAATGTGGCTAATTTTTAGAGTGTCATTATTTCTTTTTTGTTATTAGCCTATAATTACACAGACTATAATTAGACTATGAATTAATGAGCTAGCATTGCAGTTTAAAGTTTGAGGTTGAATTGTGGTGAGTGAAAGATATTAATGATAGGGAATCTTGCAAATACACATGGACAGTTTAGAAGACATCATTTGCTGTGGATAAATGTCCAAAATAGTATTTCCAAGGACCTTCTCTATTTTTCTTTAAACACATGCCTCAGTTGAAAGATTTTTTCTTTGGTTTCAAGGGGACACTTGCATAGTTATAAGCCTTGCTGAATCAGAGTATAGAGGGTCACTTATGGAAACACTGGAGTAGTGTCAAATGGATTTTCAAGTCATATCTATTTATACTTTCTTCATGGCTATGAATTCAAAGATGTCCTGCCTGAAATTATCTTTGCATTTAAATATTTGAGAGCTAAATTCTTCTTCTCTATGTTTCTCTTGTAGGTTTTTCTTCCCAGTTACCCCAAGTCTACATATATTTTTGGAGAATATCCACAGCAAGGGACAGACCTTAATGTAGTCATACATGTCAAAAATATGGCTTGATATGTATCTGCTGGTGTATGATGCCATTCTTTTTATTTCCTAATTTGACATAAAATTGTGAATTCTGCTTTCTGAATTCCAGACCTTTCAAACTTCAGAACCCTGGCACCCAACTAGGTGTCATACCCTGCTGCTTAGGTCATCTCTGTTTCTTTTTCCTGACTGCTATTAAGGGCAAAATGCATCAGCAGCCTGACAGTAGCATACAAAAGCTTGAATCTCCAACCTCGGAGCTTTCTTGAGCCTGGCATTCAAAGCCAGGGAAGTTAAGAATGTGCTCAAACTGAGAATCATGAACTCATCCCTCTTTTGTGCCACTACTGGACTCTCATTTATAAGTTTAGAGGCACCAGTGTTCCAGTAATTTTGAAAAGCTGAGCCTTAGGGCTCTGTCACAAGAAAATGAGCCTTACTTGCAGGAGTGAAGCAGACAGCTCTGTCCATGCTAATAAATGATCCAGGGCCAAGGTGCAGGCTGGAGAAATGTCCACAGTTATCCATAATTGTGATTGTTAACAGACCCAGCAGTATGGTTCCTGCCTGTGGCCGTCAATTCTTTTAGCAATTCCAGTGTTCAGCTCAGCAATAGCATGAGCTAGGGCTTATTCCCAATAAATTCTGTAATGAGATGACCTGAGATGGGGGCAGGCAGGGAGGGAGGCTGGCACCATGGTGTAGCCATCGAGATGGGAGCCACACTGTGTCACTTGCCCTCATGGCCTGAGAAGGGAAATGGATTATGTCCCATTTTATGTAATGCATAAAAGATGGCTTAAGGGATCCTTAAACTGTCCTCTAGCACATGATTGTGAGTCTTACCCCTACTGTTAAACTCAGAACTTCTATTTCTCCTCTGGTGGGGGGGAAAAAATGCTTTACCCTTATAGCTCTAACCTAAATGGTTCAGGTCTGTGTCCCTGGAAGTCCTGAGCTGAGCAGTTCAGCATGACAGATTATTAACCAGAATTTAGGTGACACTCTGTATTTGGTATATCCTATTGGCTAATCCTAGGTGGTTTCCTACTTAGTATGTTGTGTTCTCAGATTGTCCTATGAAGTTCTGTTCTCAGTTCAAATCGGTTGTAATTGTTAACTCACAGAATCCAAAATAATCTTCAAATTTCTATCCACAGATGTAAAAATGAAAGGAAAAATGTATTCTCAGTTTTAGCTGAGGCAGCTTCAAAACCACATAACATCTCCCTAGCCTATGGCAGAAAACACAAAAATGATTTATTGATTTACAAGCTATACTTAAAAGGGATTTAGAAGACTGAATGCATAATGGAAAATAGAAGAGCAGTTTTATGATTTTATTCAAATTATAGGCTTCTTAGGTTGTTCTCTTATTTCAGAAGTATACCTATTAAATATAAACTGCAAACAATTTTTTGTCATATCTGATAATCTCTTAACCCATTACTGAGAAAGCTAATTTCCTGGGTCGTGCCAGAATTACTGAATTATTTATTCTCCTTTATCGCAGCTTTTCTTGTTGTTTAGCAAAAAAGGTTATCTGTGAATCTTTACCTGCAGCTATAAAGCCAGAGTAAAATGTTCTGAAATCTTTTTGTCATCATGAAAACCAAAGCTGAAGGATTTGATGAGCTCAGTTTTTGTTCATAGACAGTTTGTTTATTTAGTGGCAGAGAAAGAGGCACTCTGTCTTTTTACATGCTAGGCATAATATGACAGGATTCATCTTGCCTACATCCAGTTGAGTGAATTAATTGTATAGCTCTCTTGGTAGCTGGTAAAATAGACATATATGTCTCCAAAAGTTTTTTAATCCTTGCCTAAACAGAGAAATTAAGAGATGCAAAGAAATTGGGTTTTTTTTTGAGAGTTCTCTCATTCCAGTAGCACAGAATTCAAGACAAATAAGTCAAAAAAATGTGTATTTCTTCCACTGGGGCATGCAGAGGGGTTGCAGTAAGTTACAATGAGATGATCCTTCAGTTCTCTTCCAACCAAAACATTCATTAATTCAGTGATTCTACATTGCCCATGAATATAGGCAGTCGCCTAAACAGCAAGTGCTTTGTGTTTAATTACCCCTTTGAATTAACTTCAGTCAAACCCTTATTTTTTGTAATACTCATAACATGATATACCCAAAGGAAGCATCTAATTTAATCTTCCTTAATTTTATTCCAGTAGCAAAATGAAGAAGTAAAATACGTAAAAAGCAAATGAGATCTGTTGGGAAAGCAGCCTTTTCATAGGTACCTCTTCATTTTTGTCCTCATCACAACTTTCAAGTGCCACTGTCCCTTAAAATCTGTTGTAGTCATAATCTTTTTTTACTCAGCTTGGTGCTTATTATCTTCTTCCACTAGAAAAAAATGCATATAAATGACAAATTAATTTTATAATTAGACAATTATATTTTCTTCAATAAAGTACTTCTTCCTCTATTTTTGTAGCACTTTTTTCTGTCTGTTACTTACTCTGATTAGGAGCTGGCTTTTTGCATATATTCCTTTCATGTCCTTCATGGGTTCCTAGGATAAGCCAGGTTGCAGGTGACTTGGGGAGATCTCTATTTCAATCAGGGCTAAGATCAGGCCAGGTTGCTCAGGTCCATATCCAGTATGGAGTTTAAAACCTCCAAGGAGGCAGATTTACAACATCACTGTGGGCAGCCTGTGACACTCAGTTTTGTTGTTAATTAGTATATTCCCCTACTATATACTGTAAATTAATATAACAAAGAATTTCTTTTCCTCCCTAAGGTTAGTGAGGCAAATGCAGAGAATTAGTTTTGAACCCCCTTGCTAAAAAATTAAGACTTTTGTGTTTCAGAACAATTTCAAGACAGTGCCTGGATGGGCTGGCAGGGCAGGCTGGTGCCCATCTCTAGTTCTTCTCAGTTCTAAGGGTACAAGTTTCTAGAAGTACTTTACTCTGAATAGTTCTGTTCAAAATCAGAAATCATGACAGCTCCGATTTGTTTATCTTATTTTTCCATTATTTTGTACTGCTTTGGAAGTTGTATTTCTTTATGAAGAGAATAAATAGATCTGCCTTGAGGCAAGGTTGCCCTTTCCCTAGAAAATGGGTTGGGGAGCACAAATGTCCATCCTCTAGGGAGGATGATGGAGAGGAACTGTCATGGCAAAACCACCCAGGAATTGCACTTTACACAGAACCCAAGAGGCTGCAGAGAGGCAGGGAGAAGAAATAAGCAGGCCTCAGTGGTGATGGAAAACAACTCCTGGGATCAAAGAATCAAAGACTACTTGGCAGTTTGCTTCAACTCAGACACCCACTCAGCTAGCTGAAACCAAGCTTAAAGGACAGGCAAAGGGAGAGGTGTTTGTACCCATTGTGTCTGATCTACTTGCTTAAAGTATTCTTAGTCATAAATTCCCTATTAGAAGTAATTAAATTTTGGGGGCTTTTCTTTTCTTTTTCTTTCTTTTTCTTTTTTCTTTTCTTTTCTTTTCTTTTTCTTTTCTTTTCTTTCTCTTCTCTCTCTTCTCTTCTCTTTCTTCTCTTCCTTTCTTCTCTTCTCTACTTTTCTTTTCCCTTTATTTTCTTTTCTTTTCTTTTTTTCTTTCTTTTCTTTCTTTGCTTTTCTTTCTTTTCTTTTCTTTTCATTTTTCCCTATTGTCTTCTTTGAAGAGATGTAGATGAGGAAACATATAGACAAAATACATCTCAGTACTTTGGACTGGCTCTGGGTCCTGTCCACGAGAAACATTATCAGAGAGCTTTTGGTTTTTTTTTTTTTTTTTTTTTTTGTGTCCTAAAATTGGCCTTGTTTAATTTGACTCTTGCTGACTCCATTTTTCCAGCTGGTCTGTCATTCTACTCAATTCCAGATGAGGCAATAGGAAAAAAGAATACTCTTTTGAATATCCCACCCTCTTGCCAAACCAGTACAATTAAACTCCGAATTTCATTGCAGTTCTTTATCTCTGTTAATTATCCAAGGAACAGTAAATCAGATATATTGTCTCCTGCTTGTTGTCAATAATTTAAATTCTAAATTCTTTATAGATTTGTTGCAGATTGAAACACTGCTGCTTGTCCCTAAATTACATGGCATTTTCGCAACTTGAATCCAATTCAGTGCTTCATTTTTACATTTGAGATCAAATGCTAGACAGTCCAGTCTAATTGACTCGTGTTTTCTACACACACAAGAGAACCCTCATGACTTGGTAGCTTTTAATCCAAAAGAAACATCAGGTCTCTCACGTATCTAATTAGTGACTGTCAGTGGGATTTTTCCATAGTTTTGAGAAGAATTATTTCTGAATCAAGTGTTTGGTGGAGATAAGCTGGGAGCAGTGTGACTTCAAAAAGAACAGGACTATAGTAGGCAGGGACCTTGTGAGCTGAGAAAGTGCCAATATAAAATAACATGGTGATAATCAGATAAGAAAAAAAACAGTTTTTAATTAAGTAGACTCAGAAAGATCCATTAGAAGAACTACAGCTTTCATTTTTTTTAAAAGATGTCAAGAATAAAAGGGGGATGGCAAATGAGGGACCAATATTAACAAATGAGATGCAAACATTCCAGGGTGAAGTCATTTTTGCACTGTCAATACTGATATTTTCAGGGTAATAGAAGGTATTTTTCAACTGTCTTTACGTATATGAACTGTGAGGCAAAAAATTGCTGTCATTTAGGCATAGTCATTTCTTACACCTGTCCTGTGTAACCAGAAATGTAATTGGCCTGACTTATTAGCAAGGAATTACCCTATATTGAACTGCATAGCAAGCACTTTCATCAGCACTAGTGCAGTGGAATAGTTACTTTAATTCTCTTTTCAACTGTAGAAACAAGAGCTTTGTATGGATAAAGCAAATCAAAACATATTGTTAATTAAAAATCCCATCCAGCACCAAAGCTTTGTTTGCCATTCTTGCATATAGGGTCAAACACCAATAAAGTTTCACCACTTGCTACCTGCTGATGGATGATGTGAAGCCATTCCTACACCTCTTGGTTAACCCTTGAGCTCTGATTATGTCACTTTTTTTTTTTTTTAACCTATTTGAGAAGTGAAGATTTGGTTGCACATGATAAAAAATGTGGTGAAAATTTTTATAAATAATCATTAAAAAACTTAGCAATGATCAGTAGTTTACAACAAGGCTCTGAAATTGTATTATTTGACAAAAACATTACCTTATTTCTTGCTCACAGCCTGCATGCAAAATAATTGTAGGATATTTTAATTTTAAGCATCAAATTCATAGAAAGGAATTTTCATTCTGATTTCATGTTGTGATCTATGATGTGTACATTGAAGTGGTAAAGTGAAAGATCCATAAAGAAAGAGATGCCTAAAAAGGAAAAGCTCTCTGACCCTTGAGCAGAGGGATATGAGTATAGTGAGCAGCCCATTAAACTGTTGGGGAAAAAAAATTTCCAGCTTTTAACAGAAACACTCAAATTTAAAGCAAAAAATTTAGCTAGGAGCTGAAACACAGTATTTGTAATTTTTATATATATCTGGTAGGATTTTAGTATTTTTAAAATACCAGGTTTTGGGTTTCATTTTTTCTCATTCAAATGAGGAAACAATTGCATGAAAATCATTTCAGCTGAAAAGTCTATTTTCAGTCCAAAACTTGGAGAGATTTTGGTGAATTCTTCTAAATCCATAAACTCCTTACAGTTGCTGAGATAGATTAGAGTAGAATTGTGTAAAAAGAATGGAACTATGATAAAAATCCCCCCCAACTTCAATAAGTATCAAGAGGCTTAAGGTGAAAAGATCAAACCTTAACCATTGTGTGACAGTCTGTTGAACTAATTTATGGTTTTTTTACATAGCGAAGACTGAGTCTGAGCAAAATGAGAATTTGGTTTTGTGTAGTATGTGAAAAGTTCAGATTTTAATCTAATAAGTGTTGTTTTGCATTGCTTTGAGTCTATTGCCATGCGTACAGTTTTTTAAGTCCTTGGTAAGCATCTAATATTGATTATTTTTCACTTAATTTAATAATATCTGAAGAGTTATAATTAACACCCTAGAATAAAAAACTTAAAAAATTAAATAATTCATTAACAATCACCAGTTAAAACCTTTAAAGCACGAAGGCTATGTAAAAGAGCATTCTCGTGATTCTACTTCATGGCAGAAGTAATAGAAATACAAACAATACCATAATATATTACTTTTTACATCTCTAATATCTATTATGGGGACAAAACCTGGAAAATTCATTGTGTTCTTTTTTCTATGAAAATTTATGAAAAATCCAGGTATTGACTTGAGGGACACAATAAATTATTATAGGTTTTATATGCATTGGTTTTTAACTTGCACAGGTACGTGTGTTCACGTTTTGTTGGCCAACATAATTATGACAAAGGACCCATACAGTGGATGGCCTGTGAAAATAAAGGTATTGTGTCTTGCTTTTAAACTGATCTTCACTAGAGCTTTGGACAGGTGATATGTTTGTTGTTCTCTAAAAATGGCAGATTTTTCAGCTGATTTTTCAGCTTTATTGTATTTGTAACAAAAGTTCCCAAAGTTATTATAAATACTACATACATGAAAAAAGCTGCATGTAAACAAGAAACTGGTACATTATTTCTTTATTACTTTTTAAAAACATTAGATTTTATAAAAAGTACCACAGTAGTTTTTATAATAAGCCATTATGGTTCAGTTTTGAGAATATTTGTTGTAATAGCCATCTATGTAAAGTTGGAACTGATGACAGAGAAGAATTAGGCAAAGCTGTTTTAAATTAGGTGGTCTGGACAAAGGGATTTTGTTTGGTTACTTGGCTGGTTACATTTTTCTGTTTTTCTCCAAAACTTACAAGAGATCAGATACTTAGAATTTTTTTCCCTTTTAAATGAAAATATAAAATTATTCTTCCTGTGATTTCTTAGTTTCTGAGACAATCTTGTGTTTTCTATTTTTAACCTGTTCTCTGTATGTAAGACAAAAAGAAAGAGTAAAAAAGCTGCAAGTTAGGAATTGAAATGTTTTCTATATTAAATTTTACATGAGGAATGTACTCAGAAATATTTTAAGAGTATGAGAAAGAAGAATCTCAAATATTTTATAATGTAACTGTACAACAAGCATAAGATATAGAGATAGAGCAAAATATAAAGAGATAATAGAAAGGAATAGAGATAAGTAGATATAATTTATGAAACATTTGCTCATATTTTAAATACAGTAATTTCCAGGCCTGAGTGAAAATGTAAAACTATTTTACAAATCAGTGAGAAGGAAGAGGTGAGAGTTGAGCTGGATTACAGAGGGTCTCAAAAATTAGGACTGCCGGGGAAGGAGATAAAGTTATGATCAGGCAGAAGAGTGACATAAAGCAAAGAGAGAGAAAGGCTAGGAAAAAATACAGAAAAACTGCAGAAAAAATTAAATACTAGCAGAATCCATAGGCTGGATGAAAAGCATACATATGTATCATAACCTCATGAAGCCCTCAGCATGCTGACAAGTCATGCAGAAGATGCTACAACTTCCTGAAGAGCAGATTGTATTGTCAGATAATAACAGAAAATTGACATCTGTGTTTTGAACAGATTTTTTTTTTTACTAACATCTTTATATCTCAAAATACTGTGTGCATGTAACCCCATTGTTTTAAAACCAATGAGGACCAGCTGGTTTAAAGCATAACCACTATGTGATCTTATTATTGAGACAAAATGATCATACTCTTCTGTCCAAAATTCCATGATTATTTGTTGGCACATCCAGAGTTTTGTTTCATTTTTCCTAAACTAAAAAAAAAAAAAAAAAAAAAAAAAAAATGCATACAGCAAAGGAAATTACCAATATCAATATTTACATCTAACACTCTCTAACCCTCTGCCTCTTCCTGCCAATCCAACTTAAATTTTTTTTGGACTGAAGATAGATCTCAGTACCTGACTTCAGTCTTATTATATGAACAGTATTTTAAATATTTTAATTTAAACAAATGAGCAATAAAATCAGTGCTAAGTAAAGACATTTCTGATTCTCTGTGTAGGAGAAATACCCATTAGCTTTTTTTTTTTTTTTCATTCCACAGAGTGCCTTATATTTTATTCTATGAATTCAATCTTGTGGCAGACCATTCCTATATATGCATTCAGCATATAATTATGTTGCTGTCACAGCATATTAAAATAAACATTAAATATACTTGCACATCATAGTAACTGGGATTTCATGAGTGCAGTCTCAGTATATACAGCCTTAAACCAAATACCCAAAAGAAACAAATTATAACTGTCATTGCTTAAAAGTAACTACCTTGGTCTGAATGGCATGGTGACCCATCATATGGCCATGCGCTGTGGTGGCATCAACTAAAAAGTATTTAATTCATAAACAATAATTCTAATAAAATTTAGATTAGAAATTATGAACTAAATGAAATTCCTCAAGATTAAGAGGCCATCAATCTGTTATGGTAAAATGACATTATTTCTGTTTCAAATTTTAGGTTATTATTATGAAATCCCATCTATTGGAGCCATAAGAATAAACACCCAGGTAAGTGAGTTGTCCAAATCCAGATGCAGTTTTAACACAGAAAGTGGAGTAATATTTATACTTGGATATGTTTGCTCTTCACCTTGGCTAAAATCAATTTAAAATTTAATTTTAATTAAATCAATTAAGTGACACACTACATTAAGAAAAAAGAAAAAAAAAACTTAAGACTTTCTTCTACATTTACGGGATTATTGTCTTAAAATGTTCTACTTTTTCTTGTAAGTGGCTGCAGTGAACCAGTTTAAAACATGATCCCTGTTGCCAGCTGGCCCAGAGCAGCTTGTGTGCTGGTCCGACACTGGCCACTTAACCAGAGCAGGCTGACCATGTGCACACCATGGAGTGTCTGGAGTGCTCTGGATCCTGCAGGCCTCTGCACAAACAACTCTGCTTTGGCTAAGTTTTCCTCTGGGCTTTATATGGCCCTCAGACTTTGATGCTTTGAGACATGACAGCAATTTTATTACGAAGTTTATAAAACCAGTAATTTATAATGTTCTAGGCATTCATAGTTCACCTTCTGCCATACTTCCTGCATGGTCCAAAGGGTTTGTATTACATGGAGGAGGCTGTGGATGTATGTGAGGGAATAGCTCTGCTACAGCATCTGAACTCATGGGTGCCACACTACAATCCTGCTTTACAGGAGAGAAACCTGGGGTGGATCCAAGCCTTTTGGAAGAGACTGCACTTCTTTCCTTCAAAAAGGATGCAGGAACATTTTAGCAGACTTGCATGTAGATAAATAAAGGCACGGGACTCTTGAGTTATATGATAAGATCCGAACTGAAGAAAAACAGTGTAAAAGAACAATTATTCTTTTCAGTTGTCTGAAACTCCAGGTACTCACATGTCCAGAACAGCAGAGAAATATCATAGCAGTTCTTGTCCTCCCAAGGCCAGGCATGACATTTTTGGCAGAAAATAAGAATTTTTTTGGCTTGAATAAGAGCCTTTGATTCTGTTAAACTCTTCCAGACAGTGTCTGGCAAGATGTATCACTAATAAGATCAGTCAAGTAGAAAAAGTTTGATGGCATCCACTCCCAAATCAGTCCAGAAGTCTGGCATCTCATAACATCACCAGCTTTAGCCATGCTCACAAACTGAAGTAGGGCAGAAAAAAAGAGGTTTCATAGCTCTGATTTTTGTTATTCCAATAGAAGTTACGCAAATTGTCGCTGTAGGAGCTTAGCATACCCAGATGTTTCACCACTCACCCTCCATTGTCCACTCTTCTTCTCGGGAGGGTTCTGTAATCTGCTTGTAATTTCTTTATGTCACTAGCAATTAATTTTGGAATAAAAACAGTTGTAATTCTCATTTTGTGGAAAAAAGGGGTGGTTATGGGTGTGTAATGTCTGTGTGACTGGGAGTGAAATACAGGAATTACCTTTTCAGTAAATACTTCAGAGAACTGAAGACTGAATTATTTTGTGGTACAATTTTTAAGAAGTAAATAAATGCTCCTCCTGTATTAGTGGTGATTTTTGATTTCCTTTATTTCCTTGATATTTTAGTTTTTATTATTTATTGTTTATTTTCATATTGTTTGTGCTCTTTGATCTTAAAATTGCCTTTTGACAAGTTTATTACACTTTTTGACAGGAAATCTAGATGTTTTGGGAAGACCAATGGTTTTAGCTGGAGAGCAAGCCAAACAAGTCCAATGGACAAATGTCTATCTGGATGCTCTGGTATGATCTGTGTTTATCTCTATTAAAGTAAGAATTTTAGAAAATCAGTAACTATATGGGCCTGCTTTCCCAAGAATCAAATTTCTACAGTTCCAAACATGATATCTTGTTTTTCTAACATCTGTACACATCAATACAACAACTTCTAGGAAGACACTTATTTAGAATGTGCTGGTTTTACTTGCACCTAGTATCCTTCTAAGTGTCCTGAAATTTAACAGAGAAAAACAGTTATTCTCTGCAGACTTTAAAGTGTAGGCCACTGCTGTTCTCAGCTAAACAAAAAAAAAACCAGAAGTGAATAGTTTTCCAGTGTTGTACCTACTGCAATAAAGATAATTTGTTACATTTCTGGTGAGGAATTCTTAGAATTCTTCATTTTTCCTCTTTTTTTTTTCCTTTTTTTTTTTTTTTTTTTACTTTCTAGATAACATTCCAGGCAGAATGAAATCTATCAGTACTAAGTATTTGCACAAATTTTGTACTTGAGCTGTAATTACTTGCTTGCTCAAGGTAATGATTCTTTAATCATTAATTGGACACTGTAAATAATGGGGAAATAAGCAAAAGATAGATGAAAAACTTCCTTACTGCTGAATTTAATGTTGTGTTCTTGTAAAACAATATACTCAGGAAACTACAGGAGGAAAAGTATTGTCAGCAGAAATCTAATCTCTTGCTCTAAATAACCTACTTCTGAGCACAGGGCAAAAATTACTGCAAAATGGTCATTTAGAATCACGTATTTATCCAAGTTCACGTAGTCATCTAAAGTCCTGTCGAAATTCACATATTTCTGTCAGCATTTCCGTAAAATTTTTATCAATATATAATTTTTGCTGTCAAAATGACTGAGCAGAGCAGAAATTAGTTATTCATTACCATTTCAATGCCCAGACGTTCATTAACCATGTTTTCTTTATAATTGTTGCGGTACTTACTGGAAACATAAAGGATGTGATGACAAAGTTCTTATGCTCTGTGCATATCCTGTTGTAATGCCAAAGATAAATCTGCAACTAGGAATAGAGATCTGTTTAGTCAAGTAAAATAAGTGACACCTGCAGGTAACTTGTGTTACTTTATATACTCAGTGGGTTCATTCAGTCTTTCCTTCAGGTTTTCTGCATTCATGCTGCATATGTGTGTTTAGAGTTATTATATATTATAATATAAAATATATTATTATAATATAGACACATTATATAATAATACAATAATAATTTATTATAAATTATTTAATAAAAATGTAAAAATGTAATAATAATATATTATAAATATATAATATATATTTATATACATATATTTGTGTATGTACAAACACATACACAAAATATAGATGTACCTAATTATATGTAACCAAAGTAGGATGACATGAGGTAAAGCACTGAGGTAAAGGCTCAGATCTGTGAACTTTCTCATCACAGTTGAGACCATAAAGGCATGGGTGTATCTAACCCTCTGAAGCCTTTCTCTGATTATCAGTTGTTTAATGGAGTGTATCTAAGTTGTCACATTGGTTATTACTTTAAATTCCCTAAAATAATTCCCTTGTGTAGGGCTTACAGTTCTCTGCTTGTGGTTTACAGGACTCATCCCTATCATTTGTCTCTTATTGTCCAGTGGCTGTTTTGTGGCTAAGACTAAAGTAATGCAAAGTGAGGCCACATTAATGCATGAACTCAGGTTATAAAATTCTGTAGAGAATTTGTATTTAATTTCAGTCTGGCTTTCAAGACTGTCTTTGATAATTTGATGTATTTGCAGCAATTCACACTTCTTTTCTAGCCCTATTCCTTCAGATTCTGCTACTGTGTTGCTCTGGCTTCATTTTCAAGATAATCCCAGAATGTTCAGATAGTTTTAGGTTTACCAGTTAGGACAATTTATTTATAATTGTTATCCTCATTAACTTTTTTTTTTTTTGGGGGGGGGGGGGTGGGTGGAAATTGTCTTGTCCCCCATACATCCCTCTCCTGTTTCATTATGTTTCTTTTCAATATTTCCTCTACATAATGTCCTCCTCTTCTGATTCATCCCTATTTC
Source organism: Sylvia atricapilla (assembly GCF_009819655.1). NCBI lineage: Eukaryota > Metazoa > Chordata > Aves > Passeriformes > Sylviidae > Sylvia > Sylvia atricapilla. Next base: position 13,943,495 of record NC_089144.1, on the reverse strand, counting down.
TCTTATTTTCCTATAAAATCCACTTCACTTTGCTTGTAACTTTACTAACCTGACCTCATCACCTTTCATTTAATACACAAATGTAAGTTCATGAAGGATGTTTTAAAATTCAAGAAGGTGCTGCTAGACTGGAAAAATAGCGAACAGATTACAACAGAATGAATTCATATAATGTTCTAGCTTTTTTTTTTTTTTTTTTTTTTTTAAATTAAATAAAAGGAGAAAAGAGATATGACTCCACATAAACTAGCTGAAGGAGAATAAGCATGATAGAAGGGAAAAAACTTAGAGATTAAACCCAAAAAGTCAAAAAAAGAGAAAAGGTAGAAATATCCCTAGGACAATTTGGAATGGAAAACAGAACTTTCCTGGCTATCTGAACGTATGGTGTTCTGGATCCTATTTTCAGTATGATTTGTGAAGGTTACTAAAGGAAAAACAGATTTCTTATATCTTCGCAAATAAAGTGAATTCCTTACCTCAGTTACCTCAGTACTAGGGGATACTGTGATTTTGCCAAGCCCATGATGGACATTACTGCACACACTCAAAAGTAGGGATGATGGAAAAAGTAGAGGAATTACATGTTGCATTTTTCTGTTCAGGCTTTGCCTGCATGTGTTACCTACCTGTTGTGGTCTAATCCCCCATCAACAAAAGCCAAAGCAGCCCCCACTAGTGGGACTGGGGAGACAACAAAGGGTAGAAAATGGAAAACTGTGGGTTGAGACAAAGACAGTTGTAAAATAAAAACAAAGCTAGCACACAAAGAAAGCAAAACAAGGAATTAATTCACTGCTTTCCATGAGCAGAGGCAGAGTTCAGTCATCTCCAGAGAGCAAGGCTCCATCCACTAAAAATTACTTGGGAACTCAAACACCATCACTCCCAAATTGAAATTTACCATTTTTTAAGTTTTTTGGGTTTTCCTTTCCTTTCCTTTCCTCCTTTCTTTCCTTTTCCTTTCCTTTCCTTTTCTTTTCCTTTCCTTTTCTTTTCTTTTCCTTTCCTTTCATATCCTTTCCTTTCCTATCCTTTCCTTTCCTTTCCATTCCTTTCCATTCAATTCCTTTCCTTTCCTTTTCCGTTCCGTTCCTTTCCTTTTTTCCTTTTTCCTTTCCTTTTTTTTTTTCCTTTCCTTTCCTTTTCCTTTTCCTTTTCCTTTTTCCTTTCCTTTCCTTTCCTTTCCCTTTTTTTTTCTTTCTTTTCTTTTCCTTTCTTTCCTGTTTTCCTTTTTCTTTCCTTTCCCGTCTCCTTTCCTTTCCTTTCCTTTCCTTTCCTTTCCTTTCCTGTCCTGTCCTCTCCTCTCCTCTCCTCTCCTCTCCTCTCCTCTCCTCTCCTCTCCTCTCCTCTCCTCTCCTTTCCTCTCCTCTCATCTCCGCTCCTCTCCTCTCCTCTCCTCTCCCTCCTCTCCCCTCCTCTCCTCTCCTCTATTTATGCATTGTGGTACTGTAGCTGCAAATGATGTTTCATAACATTTGGTTTTTTTAAACTTCTATATCCTAAGTTTTGACCATCATATTTAAAAAAAAAGAAACAGTATCTCACTAAAATGTGACACAAAAACCTCATAATTTTCACTTTCTATTCATCAAGTCAGTGAAGTAGCTTTCTTTTCTTTTTTTTTTTTTTTTTTTACAAATTTGAGAGTAATTGCTTTCACAGAAACCAAAAGTAATTGTTAGCTGCATGCATTTTTTTTTCATTTCTTCTATATATTATTGCTTAACATTTGCTTTTTTAACTAAAAACCTCTTTCCTCCCTTCTTTACTGGTTATTTTCTAGGAGCTGGGCCTTGTGATTACAAACTCTGCCTGTCTTCAATCTAACAAGGGAACAGAATGGGAAAATCGTAAGCTGTTCCTTCAAGGAAAAAAAAATAAAACAGCAGTATAATTGAATTTACTTTTAAATGTCTTGAAAGATGTGTATTTCCATAGAATATTTTGCAGTGTAATGGTCTTGTACATGGGAAATAAAGGGGTCATATCTATTTACCTGATAACCTCCTGGGAACAAAATGCAGTGCATTCTTACCCTTGTTGTCATGCTGAGTTTCAGAGTGTGACATTCCCCTATCTATCCCTGTGCCTTAGTGGGAGTGGAATGCATTAAGTGCTTATATAGATAGGAAGTAGATGATACTTAGACCTTTCCAAGAAATAATGTCCAGATAATTTCTAGCAAATCTTTGAGGCTATGACATTTCAGGTAAAAGGCAGTGAGGCAGAGAATATAAATTAGTTTTTGTAACACGGTACTAGAAAGATTAACCGTATACTTAGATTAAATTCTAAGTGTTAAATAAATCCAACTGCTCATCCCTATTGCTGTCTGACATGGAATCTGTGTCCTCTTCACAAAACAAAAAACCAGACCTGGATATGCTTGAGCAATGTTGGAAAAAACTGTACTTTTGATGTACTCCATTCAGGTCAAAATATACGAAATTTAGACAAAATATTCTTGATTTCAGTTTCTCAGCTATTACTAGAATGAATCAATCAAGGTTTGATCACTGCCATTTCTTTAGTTTGATTTCAGAATAGTTCTCCTAGTCCTTTTAAAAACAAAGCAATAAACCAAATAAGTTTATAATCTTATCTACAAGACAATGCCTGGAATTGTCTGAGTCTGGTTCAAAGTGGTAGACGACTGATTATCAAATGTCTTTCTGAAAGTAAAACAGACGTGATCTAGTACCATAGAGCAAGAAGAGAACCAAATCTGCTCAATTTGTATCTCTGCCTGAATTTACTTGCAGGTTGCAAGATTCCTCCTCTAATAAATTTTACAAATTTATTAAATATGGAGAAAGGATTCAGGTGACCACTATGTAAATATCTGTCCTCCTTTTCTGTAGCAGGAAAATAAATAAAGAGACATAAATTCACTGGGTTTTTTTTATTTGTTGAAATATTGCTGAAATCTTATATTGAAATATTTTTAATTTCATCATTATACTATTCAAAGAGTTAATTGTTTTGAGGTCCTCACCAACTGCCCAACCTAAGCATTCAAGTAGCTCTGTGTTGGTGCTGGTAGTTTATGGCTCATAACTGCATGGCAATATTATGCATCCTTTTGCTTTCATCTGTTTTGTTCTTACATATATTGTTTATTCATCCTGGAAATTATCCATCTTCAGAAATAATTTCATGCTCTATACTAAATTCAAATTTATTAAATTTTATTTTGGATCACTTTGACATTATTTAAAATATCAGAATAGACACATAACTTAATAGGCAACTTCTCAAATGTATCTGTCAACGAGATGAAGGCAAAAATACATTTACTGACTGTTGCAGTTATTCTGCATTGTAATATGTCAGATACATACTAACCTTTTGGAATTTTACCGAATCAGCTGATTCTTGGAGTATGGGGTGGGGGTCTGTCTCTTGGAGGACATTAAGAAACTGACACACCCCGATTTACGGTGAGCTGCTTGCATTGGAGGTTTCTCATGATGTTTGTTTATTGTGTGATTTCTGTGCATGTCTTTCATAAGTCATACAGCACGACTGGAGTCAAAATACCAGCAGGCATCTTTTCATGTGTTCTTTTCCATTGTTGTACAGTTTCTGATGGTTTTATCTCCAGCCATATATCTGTTTCTGTGTGATTTGTCCATCAGGGTGTACTGTGTAGAAAAGTCAGCTTTTACATTGGGGGACATATTGAAAGTAATTATCTTCCTCTATCTTAAGTCTCTGCTCTTTAGTTAAGTGTTTGGTTCTTAATGTGGAGTACACAGTCATTTCAGCTGATAATATTTGCCATTATCTAGGACCACTCTTTACAGAACATTTCTTTAATATAGGTGTCTGTCTGTACCCTAGTATGTACAACAGATTTATCCCTGTAGACACCTAGCTGTGGAATTTCCATTAAAAAAAAAAAAAAAAAAAAAAACACACACACAAACAAAACTAGTGCTGTGAAAAACAAAAGCTGAGGAAGATAAGGAACCCACAAGTTTGACTGAAGGCAGATGCAAAATTTATATTTAGAATTAAATGATCCCACACCACAGCTCAGGCTGGGTCAGGCTTCCTCAAAGGGCAGGAAAGAACCTGGGAGTCGTGCTGGAGGACACATAGAACATAAGTCAGCAGTGTGCCCTGGCAGTAAAAACCAGCTGTGCAGTAAACATCTGCATCAGGAGTACACTGTCCAAATTTGATTTCCTCTGTATAATAATACTCTGTGGCCCAGTGCAGAGCCACTGAGTTGGCCAAGAGTCTCAGCACTGTTAAAGAAGAAGCTGAGAGGATGGATTTGGCTTGAATAAAGACCCTAAGTCCCATCAGCCTAAATAATTCTCCAAGTTATGATCCTAAAAGAGTAAATATTAAGAAATTATCTTCTGTTTTAGTAATCTTATACTTCATGATGCTGAGGTGTGTTTCCACAACGTGAGCGTTTCTTGGAAACCATTAATTACTGTTTCTTCATTACTTAATACCGTATAATGCTAAGCTTCATTTTGTTCTTTTAGCTTTGTCCAAATGGATACTATTTTGCAATTGATCCTAATGGGTATGTGCTACTGCATCCAAATCTCCAACCAAAGGTATGAAACACCTTTAACTTACTTCTCTATAATAAGGGGATATTGTCAGAAAGAATCAGAAATTAGGATTGCTGAAGGTACGAGACAGCAATAGTAAAAATTCTGTTTTGGGGATATTGTCAGAAAGAATCAGAAATTAGGATTGCTGAAGGTACGAGACAGCAATAGTAAAAATTCTGTTTTGTGGGTGTTAGGAAAATCTCTGTATATATGGCTTTTTTCAAATTCACCAGCTTTGGCTTGTATTGAATTTAGTTATTAATAAAATAAAAAATACATAAAATTTGAATGCATATTTATATATGTGAAGTGTTTAATGTACATATTAATATAAAAACAACTAGTGGTAGATGTAATATAATTCCGAAAACAGATGTAATATAATTGCAAAAATATAATCATTGTGAAGAATCTTTAAGCAAAGTGAGGAGTTTTTGTGCACTTTTTTGTGATGCTTTTCTCATTTAAAACCTTGAAATTTTCATACTTGCAAAACCAAAGAAATCAGAGGAAAATACAATGTATTTTACTTTATATTTTTGCATTTATTTATTTGCTTATTTTCTGTTTACCAGAGCTGAGACCTGATCTCAGAGTTGGGATGGATTTAGCTGAGCACCTCTTCCCAGAACACTAGATTTTAGTAGTTAACTTCAGAAAGGTCTTTCATGTTAAAACATGAAGCTTCTTTCTTGATATGACTAGCACAAAACTTTCATCAAATTTTGGGAAAATAGAAACCAAATATTTCAGTTTGGCTCTTATCCATTAACAGTAGTCCTTACCTTGTGGACAATCCTAATATCAACATGAATGAATGATTTTTTTTTTTTTCTGAAATCAGAACTTTGATCTTTGTTTAAATGAAAGGCTTTTCCATACGAAACAATCTTCTCTTTTGTGGACTTCTTGAAAATTCTCATAATTCAATTCCATGTTTTCAGTGAACTTTGTCCCTTGAATTCTTAAGGTTATATATATAAAGATAAAGTTAAAATAACTTTTTAATTGTCAAAGACAAAAGAAGAAATTAAGAATTCATCTACATAATTTAGTGATTAATTTAATCTTTAAGCTGGGAGAAGTCAGCTTTGTGAATATTTGAGTTAATTTCCTGGTGCAGTAATTAATACATTTGAAGTCTTCGGCCAAGTGCGTAACACAAAAAAAAAAAGTGCTTCTGAAGAAGAGAAAGAATATCTTGACTGGAACTATTAATGAGATACCCTTTTGATTTATTTTGAAAGACACTTGGAAAATGAAAAGAAAAACTATGGAAAAGAAGGTTTTTATATAGTCTTCATAACTGAGCTGGACTTCAGTTTCTGGGTATCTGCATTTGATTTTCATTTCTTAAAAATTTGAAGTTTTGATTTGATGATTTTTCTTGGTGAATTTTTCAGAGGCAAATATCGGGATCATTACTGACCCAATCTTTTCTTAATTAGAGGTCATTAGTAATTAGGGAATGGCGATTGGCCTATTTATCATTCCCTTGTATGCAAATTGAACTATCTTTTCATTCACATGAGTATTGTAAAAAAAGCAATGCAGTTTTCTTATTTTCAACCTAATCTTTGAGAAACTGATGGATATGGACTCTGTTCACATGTTCAGTTATCCTGCAGTGTTGCCTCACAACATTGAAGAATAAAAACCTTTGTTAAAATTCAGGTCATCCCAACTAAATCTAGGCAAACTGAGATGAATTATTAGGCTATTAATTGTCATGGTTTCTCTGTGTAGTTTTTTTTTTTTTTTTCTTAAAAGGATATGGAAGTCCAGAGATGCTTTACCTTAAAGCTCAAAGTTTGATTTACAGTATGTTTAAAACAGATTGTTTTTAAGCACTAATTTTTATGTTGTAGAATAATGTCTAAATGTAATATTAAACATTTGCATCATTTTGTTATTGTTGTTTAACAGTTACACAGAGTAGATTTTCACTCCCAGTTTGTGTGGATGGTGCATGCTATTCAGACTGATACAAGAACTCCAGTTAATAACTAAGGTACATGACAAAGACAGATATATTTAGAATTCATGGACTTTCTTTAACATGTCATGTTAATTTTAGTTGAACCTCCCAGTAGCTGTTAACTTATTAACAAACAACATCTTAACCCTCTTTGCCAGCAATTTCTCAATAGTTGTAAACTAAAACAAAACTACATCTTTACCTTTGAAGAGGTGAGGGTTTCCTAGACTTCAGTGCTTCCTTCGTTTGAGTGTCTTCTGCTTTCCTTCTGAAATTCATTCGTTTCCTCAATCAATCACAACTGGTTCACACACAATATTTTGAGAAATTGTCTTGAAGTTTGTAAAGTTGTTTGCACAATTTAGAAAAGTTAAACAAACAATAAGTTCAAAAGGTATTAAAATAATTTAAAAAACTTTCCCATCATGTTCTTATTTGCGAACTATGTGAAATTATGCCAAAGCATAATGAGAAATCCTTTTTTTTTTTAATTGCTGCTTAATATAGTTTTAAACACACTTACATGTGGTTATAGTTTTCATTTTTTAAAAAGTGTCTAATTTTATTTTTATTGCAAATTTTCTTGGGTGTGTCTGCATTTAGATTGT